>NC_137261.1:60956719-62369219 GCF_053477335.1 Acartia tonsa | reverse complement strand
AACCTAACCTAACCTAACCTAACCTAACCTAACCTAACCTAACCTAACCTAACCTAACCTAACCTAACCTAACCTAACCTAACCTAACCTAACCTAACCTAACCTAACCTAACCTAACCTAACCTAACCTAACCTAACCTAACCTAACCTAACCTAACCTAACCTAACCTAACCTAACCTAACCTAACCTAACCTAACCTAACCTAACCTAACCTAACCTAACCTAACCTAACCTAACCTAACCTAACCTAACCTAACCTAACCTAACCTAACCTAACCTAACCTAACCTAACCTAACCTAACCTAACCTAACCTAACCTAACCTAACCTAACCTAACCTAACCTAACCTAACCTAACCTAACCTAACCTAACCTAACCTAACCTAACCTAACCTAACCTAACCTAACCTAACCTAACCTAACCTAACCTAACCTAACCTAACCTAACCTAACCTAACCTAACCTAACCTAACCTAACCTAACCTAACCTAACCTAACCTAACCTAACCTAACCTAACCTAACCTAACCTAACCTAACCTAACCTAACCTAACCTAACCTAACCTAACCTAACCTAACCTAACCTAACCTAACCTAACCTAACCTAACCTAACCTAACCTAACCTAACCTAACCTAACCTAACCTAACCTAACCTAACCTAACCTAACCTAACCTAACCTAACCTAACCTAACCTAACCTAACCTAACCTAACCTAACCTAACCTAACCTAACCTAACCTAACCTAACCTAACCTAACCTAACCTAACCTAACCTAACCTAACCTAACCTAACCTAACCTAACCTAACCTAACCTAACCTAACCTAACCTAACCTAACCTAACCTAACCTAACCTAACCTAACCTAACCTAACCTAACCTAACCTAACCTAACCTAACCTAACCTAACCTAACCTAACCTAACCTAACCTAACCTAACCTAACCTAACCTAACCTAACCTAACCTAACCTAACCTAACCTAACCTAACCTAACCTAACCTAACCTAACCTAACCTAACCTAACCTAACCTAACCTAACCTAACCTAACCTAACCTAACCTAACCTAACCTAACCTAACCTAACCTAACCTAACCTAACCTAACCTAACCTAACCTAACCTAACCTAACCTAACCTAACCTAACCTAACCTAACCTAACCTAACCTAACCTAACCTAACCTAACCTAACCTAACCTAACCTAACCTAACCTAACCTAACCTAACCTAACCTAACCTAACCTAACCTAACCTAACCTAACCTAACCTAACCTAACCTAACCTAACCTAACCTAACCTAACCTAACCTAACCTAACCTAACCTAACCTAACCTAACCTAACCTAACCTAACCTAACCTAACCTAACCTAACCTAACCTAACCTAACCTAACCTAACCTAACCTAACCTAACCTAACCTAACCTAACCTAACCTAACCTAACCTAACCTAACCTAACCTAACCTAACCTAACCTAACCTAACCTAACCTAACCTAACCTAACCTAACCTAACCTAACCTAACCTAACCTAACCTAACCTAACCTAACCTAACCTAACCTAACCTAACCTAACCTAACCTAACCTAACCTAACCTAACCTAACCTAACCTAACCTAACCTAACCTAACCTAACCTAACCTAACCTAACCTAACCTAACCTAACCTAACCTAACCTAACCTAACCTAACCTAACCTAACCTAACCTAACCTAACCTAACCTAACCTAACCTAACCTAACCTAACCTAACCTAACCTAACCTAACCTAACCTAACCTAACCTAACCTAACCTAACCTAACCTAACCTAACCTAACCTAACCTAACCTAACCTAACCTAACCTAACCTAACCTAACCTAACCTAACCTAACCTAACCTAACCTAACCTAACCTAACCTAACCTAACCTAACCTAACCTAACCTAACCTAACCTAACCTAACCTAACCTAACCTAACCTAACCTAACCTAACCTAACCTAACCTAACCTAACCTAACCTAACCTAACCTAACCTAACCTAACCTAACCTAACCTAACCTAACCTAACCTAACCTAACCTAACCTAACCTAACCTAACCTAACCTAACCTAACCTAACCTAACCTAACCTAACCTAACCTAACCTAACCTAACCTAACCTAACCTAACCTAACCTAACCTAACCTAACCTAACCTAACTTAGTAAAAGCTTGGATTTTTTGGGTCCGGGTCCGCCTAACTTGGGGCCCAAACTTAAAATTATTCAAGGGTTTCAATATGGGACCCAAACTTAAATTAACTTGGCTTTGCATATAGGTTAGGTTTGTGATGTCATCAACTTGGCGTATATAGGGGGTAATTCTTCTACGACTCCTTCTTTCCCCCAAAACCTAAATTCCCATAACTTCTTTGTTTATGGACCGATTTTAAAAATTCTTTCAACATCCCTTAGAGTTCGGGGTGGGGGAGTCTCAGCGGGGGGGGACCCTCCACCCCCCCCAAAATTTTTTTTAAATTTTTTTTTTTTTTTTCAAGTTAGGTTTGTGATGTCATCAACTTGGCGTATATAGGGGGTAATTCTTCTACGACTCCTTCTTTCCCCCAAAACCTAAATTCCCATAACTTCTTTGTTTATGGACCGATTTTAAAAATTCTTTCAACATCCCTTAGAGTTCGGGGTGGGGGAGTCTCGGCGGGGGGGGGGACCCCCCCACCCCCCCCCCAAAAAAATTTAAAAAAATTTTTTTTTTTTTTTTTTTTTTCAAGTTAGGTTAGCAATTTAGGTTAACTTGCAAATTTTTTTTTGTCAGGGCCATGGGGGTGACCACACCCCCCAAAAAACCTAACTTCTTTGTTTATGGACCGATTTTAAAAATTCTTTCAACATCCCTTAGAGTTCGGGGTGGGGGAGTCTCGGCGGGGGGGGGGACCCCCCCACCCCCCCCAAAAAAATTTTTAAAAATTTTTTTTTTTTTTCAAGTTAGGTTAGCAAGTTAGGTTAGTAAGTTAGGTTAACTTGAAAATTTTTTTTTTTGTCCGGGCCATGGGGGTGACCACACCCCCCCAAAAACCTAACTTCTTTGTTTATGGACCGATTTTAAAAATTCTTTCAACATCCCTTAGAGTTCGGGGTGGGGGAGTCTCGGCGGGGGGGGGGACCCCCCCACCTCCCCCCCAAAAAAAATTTTAAAAAATTTTTTTTTTTTTTTTTTTTTTCAAGTTAGGTTAGCAATTTAGGTTAACTTGCAAATTTTTTTTTGTCAGGGCCATGGGGGTGACCACACCCCCCAAAAAACCTAACTTCTTTGTTTATGGACCGATTTTAAAAATTCTTTCAACATCCCTTAGAGTTCGGGGTGGGGGAGTCTCGGCGGGGGGGGGGGGACCCCCCCAACCCCCCCAAAAAAATTTTAAAAATTTTTTTTTTTTTTTTCAAGTTAGGTTAGCAAGTTAGGTTAGTAAGTTAGGTTAACTTGAAAATTTTTTTTTTTGTCAGGGCCATGGGGGTGACCACACACCCCCAAAAACCTAACTTCTTTGTTTATGGACCGATTTTAAAAATTCTTTCAACATCCCTTAGAGTTCGGCGTGGGGGAGTCTCGGCGGGGGGGGGGGGGGGTACCCCCTCACCCCCCCCAAAAAAATTTTTTAAAATTTTTTTTTTTTTTTTTTTTTTCAAGTTAGGGGTGGGGGAGTCTCGGCGGGGGGGGGGTGGGTACCCCCTCACCCCCCCCAAAAAAATTTTAAAAAAATTTTTTTTTTTTTTTTTTTTCAAGTTAGGTTAGAAAGTTAGGTTAACCCCTTTAGTTCGGAGTGGGGGAGTCTCGGCGGGGGGGGGGGGGGGACCCCCCCATCCCCCCAAAAAAAATTTTTAAAATTTTTTTTTTTTTTTTCAAGTTAAATTAGCAAGTTAGGTTAACTTGCAAGTTTTTTTTTGTCAGGGCCATGGGGGTGACCACACCCTCCCAAAAACCTAACTTCTTTGTTTATGGACCGATTTTAAAAATTCTTTCAACATCCCTTAGAGTTCGGAGTGGGGGAGTCTCGGCGGGGGGGGGGGGACCCCCCCACCCCCCCAAAAAAATTTTAAAAATTTTTTTTTTTTTTTCAAGTTAAATTAGCAAGTTAGGTTAACTTGCAAGTTTTTTTTTGTCAGGGCCATGGGGGTGACCACACCCTCCCAAAAACCTAACTTCTTTGTTTATGGACCGATTTTAAAAATTCTTTCAACATCCCTTAGAGTTCGGGGTGGGGGAGTCTCGGCGGGGGGGGGGGACCCCCCCAACCCCCCCCAAAAAATTTTTTTTAAATTTTTTTTTTTTTTTTTTTTCAAGTCTCGGGGGGGGGGGGACCCCCCCAACCCCCCAAAAAAATTTTTTTTAAATTTTTTTTTTTTTTTTTTTTTCAAGTCTCGGGGGGGGGGACCTCCCCACCCCCCCAAAAAAAATTTTTTTAAATTTTTTTTTTTTTTTTTTTTCAAGTCTCGGAGGGGGAGGACCCCCCCACCCCCCCAAAAAAATTTTTTTTTAATTTTTTTTTTTTTTTTTCAAGTTAGGTATACTTGCAAATTTTTTTTTGTCAGGGCCATGGGGGTGACCACACCCCCCCAAAAACCTAATTTAGGGTAACTTGTGTGTTTTTTGGTTATTTTGAGTTCCTGAAAATTTTTTATTGTAAAAAAAATCACTAAAATCAATACAAACATGTCTACTGACATATTACACAACCAATTTGAAAGATTCGAACTATAGGCTTATAGAAAAGGAGTAATAGCTTCTATAATTTACAGACGTTTTTCTTTTTATCTCGGGTTCTAATAATGTTACAGAAAATCTGAAATATGCCCTAAAGAGATCTCGTTTGGCCCTACAAAAGTGTCCCTTATAACTACCTTCAGCAGAAGCCTCCTTCTTGGAGCAAAATTTAGTCAAAGTTTTTTAGGTCAAAAATCACCCAAATAACGGCCGAATTCCGGCTTTTTCGGCCGAATTCCGGCCAAACGATGGCAGAAACGGCTTTGTCTCATTGAGTACATATCATTTGCCACCTTAAACGTTAAAATCCGTCAATAAATATTGATTTTAGACATTTTTGCAGTTAGGTTAACTTGCAAGTTAGGTTAGCAAGTTAGGTTAACAAGTTAGGTTAGCAAGTTAGGTTAGCAAGTTAGTTTAACAAGTTAGGTTTGCAAGTTAGGTTAGCAAGTTAGGTTAACTTGCAAGTTAGGTTAGTAAGTTAGGTTAACTTGCAAGTTAGGTTAGCAAGTTAGGTTAGCAAGTTAGGTTTGCAAGTTAGGTTAGCAAGTTAGGTTAACTTGCAAGTTAGGTTAGCAAGTTAGATTAACTTAACTCGCAAGATAGGTTAACTTAACTTGCAAGTTAGGTTAGGTTTGTGATGTCATCAGCTTGGCGTATATAGGGGGATAATTTTTCTACCAATAATCTACGACTCCTTCTTTCCCCCAAAACCTAAATTCCCATAACTTACTTGTTTATGAACCGATTTTAAAAATTCTTTCAATATCCCTTAGAGTTAGGGGTGGGGGAGTCTCGGCGGGGGGGAACCCCCTCACCCCCCCCCCCAAATCGATCCGGGAATGGGTTCGATCCCCACTTGTTTTAACACAATAAACAAAGTAATATTCCATGCAGATTCATAGGATGGTTTAGGGAATTGGGTTTGATCCCCACTTGTTTTAACACAATAAACAAAGTAATATTCCATGCAGATTCATAGGATGGTTTAGGGAATGGGTTCGATCCGGGAATGGGTTCGATCCCTACTTGTTTTAACACAATAAACAAATTAATATTCCATGCAGATTCAAAGGATGGTTTAGGGAATGGGTTCGATCCGGGAATGGGTTTGATCCCTACTTGTTTTAACACAATAAACAAAGTAATATTCCATGTAGATTCATAGGATGGTTTAGGGAATGGGTTCGATCCGGGAATGGGTTCGATCCCCACTTGTTTTAACACAATAAACAAAGTAATATTCCATGCAGATTCATAGGATGGTTTAGGGAATGGGTTCAATCCGGGAATGGGTTCGATCCCTACTTGTTTTAACACAATAAACAAAGTAATATTCCATGCAGATTCAAAGGATGGTTTAGGGAATGGGTTCGATCCCTACTTGTTTTAACACAATAAACAAAGTAATATTCCATGCAGATTCATAGGATGGTTTAGGGAATGGGTTCGATCCTTACTTGTTTTAACACAATAAACAAAGGAATATTCCATGCAGATTCATAGGATGGTTTAGGGAATGGGTTCGATCCCTACTTGTTTTAACACAATAAACAAAGGAATATTCCATGCAGATTCATAGGATGGTTTAGGGAATGGGTTCGATCCGGGAATGGGTTCGATCCCTACTTGTTTTAACACAATAAACAAAGTAATATTCCATGCAGATTCAAAGGATGGTTTAGGGAATGGGTTCGATCCCTACTTGTTTTAACACAATAAACAAAGTAATATTCCATGCAGATTCAAAGGATGGTTTAGGGAATGGGTTCGATCCCTACTTGTTTTAACACAATAAACAAAGTAATATTTTATGCAGATTCATCGAATGGTTTAGGGAATGGGTTCGATCCCTACTTGTTTTAACACAATAAACAAAGTAATATTCCATGCAGATTCATAGGATGGTTTAGGGAATGGGTTTGATCCCTACTTGTTTTAACACAATAAACAAAGTAATATTCCATGCAGATTCAAAGGATGGTTTAGGGAATGGGTTCGATCCAGGAATGGGTTCGATCCCTACTTGTTTTAACACAATAAACAAAGTAATATTTTATGCAGATTCATCGAATGGTTTAGGGAATGGGTTCGATCCCTACTTGTTTTAACACAATAAACAAAGTAATATTCCATGCAGATTCATAGGATGGTTTAGGGAATGGGTTCGATCCGGGAATGGGTTCGATCCCTACTTGTTTTAACACAATAAACAAAGGAATATTCCATGCAGATTCATAGGATGGTTTAGGGAATGGGTTCGATCCGGGAATGGGTTCGATCCCTACTTGTTTTAACACAATAAACAAAGGAATATTCCATGCAGATTCATAGGATGGTTTAGGGAATGGGTTCGATCCGGGAATGGGTTCGATCCCTACTTGTTTTAACACAATAAACAAAGGAATATTCCATGCAGATTCATAGGATGGTTTAGGGAATGGGTTCGATCAGGGAATGGGTTCGATCCCTACTTGTTTTAACACAATAAACAAAGTAATATTCCATGCAGATTCAAAGGATGGTTTAGGGAATGGGTTCGATCCGGGAATGGGTTCGATCCCTACTTGTTTTAACACAATAAACAAAGGAATATTCCATGCAGATTCATAGGATGGTTTAGGGAATGGGTTCGATCCCTACTTGTTTTAACACAATAAACAAAGTAATATTCCATGCAGATTCATAGGATGGTTTAGGGAATGGGTTCGATCAGGGAATGGGTTCGATCCCTACTTGTTTTAACACAATAAACAAAGTAATATTCCATGCAGATTCATAGGATGGTTTAGGGAATGGGTTCGATCCGGGAATGGGTTCGATCCCTACTTGTTTTAACACAATAAACAAAGTAATATGCCATGCAGATTCATAGGATGGTTTAGGGAATGGGTTCGATCCCTACTTGTTTTAACACCATAAATATTTTTTAGTTGAAAAATGATAAAATAAAACATAAAAAGATGTTTTTCTAAGAACAGATATTTTTATAGGTTTTCATAAACCCCAGAGTTTTGATGTAATGAAGATTTTTTAAGCCTAGATAATTTTAGATTTTGATAGGTACACAGGAAAGAGGAAACCAGGTAGACCAAAAACAACCTGGAGGAGGGAATTCCTGGAGGAACTGAGAGATGAGAATTTATCATCTTTCAGTGAAGCCTCTACTAAGGCCCAATTCAAAGATAAATGGAGAAAAATTGTGCGTGGCCTATATTCTGAAAAGAAGAGATAAATGGCGATGATGATGATGACCTAAGAATTTTGCTTTTAGTTTTAAATTAAACAATGCCAAAACGGTCACAAAAAAGCATTTGATATTTTATGGATAATATGCTTTAAAATGTACTAGTTATGTATTTCTTGTTACAGGGATTGTCCTCTGTTTTATGAGTTTATTAAAAACTTGAACGACCACCTATTTTACCATTCATCTCATTCCTGGTCAGGGCTATCTATAACTGGACATATGATACGTATTTGAAAAATTGGCCTTGTTTGGATCGCAGCCAAAACAGATGGGTATAGTGGGGCATAGATTAATAAACAAAATCTTATCATACACTATAGATGTAGTGTTTACTTATTAGAAAAATTTTGCATAATGTATTTTAAGGATTAATAACACATGAGAAGATACAGTTAATCTTTTACTCTATTAGTTCAGACAACAATTATAATAGGATAATACACAATAAGGGGAAGTAGATATTTTGTATTCCATTGTCTTGATCATGCTATTAATATTTAGGTGATTGTCATGGGGTTTGGTTTTGTTTTCCTGGTTTTGTCCAAATAAGTAAGTTATTATTTTTAAATCTAATCTTTCCACTTTGTAAAAATCTTATTACATCACTTCCCTGTTAGATTCAACAACTAAATTATTATTTTACTTACATAAATTATATAATATTAATTATCTTGATCATTATAAAATAAACACAAATAACAGTAAAGTTTATTTAACAAATAGTGAAGTGCTATATGCCCTGCTTAAGCGTATTTTTCAGTGTGTGAATTTATGCATTCAAAAAACTATAATGTCAAAGTGCATGTATGTGTGAGTGTTGTAGTATGTGTGTGTGTGTGTGTAAGTGGTGCTTGCAATTTCATTCTGTCTATAATAGGAGTAAAGTAAAGACTAAATAGTATGAAACAATTATTTTTGTAATGCTTCACCAAAGATTGTTATCTGATCTGTAATTTTATGAATGTTTGGACAAGTAATAGTTTGAGTCACATTATTCTACTATTTTATATAGATGTTTTAAGTAGCTTCAGTATTTTTAATGACATAAGTAGGGTGTCATTTCAATTTAATTAAAAAATTTGAAACAATAAATTTGAATATTGCATACTTAATTAAAAATATTATTAGGTGAGAATTTTTGTTCTGGAGAATACGGTAACATTTCATATTCTATTTAGATTATACATTGAATAACAAAAAATTATTATAAAATGTAAACAACCATAAAAGCAAAGCTCATTAAATGAGTTGAAATTCATTATACTATATATTCTTTAATTTAGAATCTTTTATTAAAAATCCTTATCCATACATCAAATCATATTTCTATGCTATTGTAGTCAAAAAGGCATAATGGAATATAATAGATTATAATTTCCACAATTGTGGGCACAAGATGCCAGCAAACCTGTGAGGGTCAGCAAGGTACAGAGCAAAAATATTTTTGACTATTGATAATGTTTTTTTATAGCATTTGTACCAAACTCTGGTTGGGGTTGTCATGCTTCCGTGGATTCTTCTTATTGCAAGGTAAAAAATAATGATATTGCAAAGTATAGAAATAAATCTCCAAAAAAGAATAGACAATTTATATTGGCAAAATTATGAAAAGGTCTAAAACCTAAAATCCATTTATTGCAAAATCTTAGCTGACTAATTTACAGAGAAGCAGATGATTTCCCTGAAAGTGCCTAGCTGAAAGCCACAACTCTTCTTAAATATATTTTTGATAAAAATAAAAAGGGGTTTAGTAGAGGTTTAGCATCAAGAAAAAAAGTCATGAATTTAGGGTATACTTTAGGATATACTTTTGTCAGACTGTACTTTAATAAAAATATTTTACAATTAACTGCACATTTACAGGGTGTGGCACATAAATCGAGACAAATTCTAATTTTTAAACAAATGAACATACAATCGTCAATTTTAAAGATTTTATTGAATTTTTAAAACTGAGAGACATAACAGGTATATGACTATTAGATTATTGAAAAAAAATGGCCGCCAACCTCAATCACTGCCTCCACCCGCCTACTCAACCGCTGGCAGGTCCAGATCAAAATGTACCTATCCAAGCTGGCATAGTTCTCCTTGATAGTGGCAATGAGGGAGGTCTTTGTGGTATGGGAACACCTATTGGTGCATGCTTCAAAGTAGCCCCAGGCCCAAAAGTTCATTGAATTAAGATCGGGCTGCTGGGTGACCACATTTCCTTAGGAATATGAGTAACTGCAGTATCCAAATTAGCCCAACTTTCAAGCTACCCTTAGACACTGAGGCTCTTATTTGGACCACAGTTGAGCTAGAACGACGTTCTTTGCCTTTTTAGAAATTGCATGAGATTTTAGCTAGGGTTGTCAGCACAACCCATAGTCTGAAATGAGTTTTAAAGTTCAATTTGGGTACCTGAAGTCAAGAACTGAGAAATTTTCACAAAATTTCACGGTTCATGATGCAACTAAATCTACCCTGGGACATAAGAATTATGTAAGAAAAATTTATTGTTTCTTAATGATATCTTTCTATTTTTCAGAAACATTTGGAAACCACTACTCTATCAACATCGACTCCTACTCCAACAACTACCACTTCTACAACAACAACCACTTCAGATGATACTACACCACTAACAACTTCAGAAGCTACTACATTACCAGCAACTTCAGAAGCTACTGCATCATCAGTAACTTCAGAAGCTACTGCATCATCAGGAACTTCAGAAGCTACTACATCACCAGCAACTTCAGAAGCTACTTCATCATCAGGAACTTCAAAAGCTACTGCATCATCAGGAACTTCAGAAGCTATTGCATCATCAGGAACTTCAGAAGCTACTACATCACCAGCAACTTCAGAACCTACTGCATCATCAGGAACTTCAGAAGCTACTGCATCATCAGGAACTTCAGAAGCGACTACATCACCAGCAACTTCAGAAGCTACTGCATCATCAGGAACTTCAGAAGCTACTGCATCATCAGGAACTTCAGAAGCTATTGCATCATCAGGAACTTCAGAAGCTACTACATCACCAGCAACTTCAGAAGCTACTACATCACCAGCAACTTCAGAAGCTACTGCATCATCAGAAACTTCAGAAGCTACTACATCACCAGCAACTTCAGAAGCATATACAACAACAACAACTCCTACTCCATCAACTACCACTACTACAACAACAACTTCTACCAATAGTAAAACAACAACAATAACCACCACTATCACTGTTACAACAACTATTACAACTCTATCAACAACAAATACCACAACAATTACAACAACAACAACAGTTAGAGAATGTACTAAAATAGGTAAAAAAATAAATCAATAGACAGAGCAGGCATTAACTTTTTTAAAAATAGAATAGGTCATTACTATTCTGAATCATATATGATGATGTTTTGAGGTTAAAACAAATTCAAGTTCTGAATTTCCATAGAAAAAAAGTAAACAAAAGGCCCAAATAGCATTCCAGAGAGTTTCAAAGTTGTATTTAATGATTACTTATGGCGTTTGTAGTATAATGTTTAAAATATTATTTATAGATAAACGTGGTCTTGAATGGGTAGCATTATTTAATGAACTAGCAATAAAAAACTGTTCTGAAACTTCTAATTCCACAGGTGCAGTATACTGTCAATTTCAATGTTTAGATGTTTAGATTAACAAAATTAAACATAATAGAAAAAGACATGGTTTATGTTAAAATAAAGTTTCTAAGTGATCATTTCAAACCTGAAAATAGTAAAAGTATATGAAATATTATACAGGTTGCTAAAAAGTATTTTATAAAAGCAAAGAATTTTTTTTTTATGTAACTAAACCTTAACCCATTAGTGCCGAGCGCCACTTTTATGGGCCGATCGAGCTGAAAGTTTCAGGGAAGCTTTATAATGGTCAAAACGGAATTCGTATTTTTTTGTTTTGCTCTAGTGGCGTGCACAGGAAAGTTGCAAAAAACCCGGTTCGGCTCGGCCATAAATACCAACCAGGCATTATTACCCGTTTTTGGTGCTTTCCCCCGGCGTTAAAACCCGGTTTTCCTGTAAAAACCCGGTTATTTTGACCAAAAATCGAAAAATGTAATTTTTGAACGCCAAAAGTGAGATGAACACTTTTTAGAACTTTGATACGATCCGTAATTGAAAACTACACAACCTCATGTAATCTATAGAGCTACAAGTATAATACGAAGCGATTTATTTCAAATTTCGTGTTTAAGTAGTCAACCTGTGGGTAGGGGCTGATCCTCTCAGATTCCTCCAGCTTCCAATCGTTTCTGGTCCCCTTCCTCCCAATAATTGTGATGGGGCAATACTCCTAAATTCCAGGTTGCCACCATCCTCCACCAGAAGTGGATGAGAATTAACAATTTTTGCCACTTCTAAACATATAGTGTTTAATTCATTGATGGTTAAATGCACACCATCTAACTTCTTCTTCAGTTGTCTGTTCATAAGACCAATAATACATTCCGCTCCCCCAACAAAGTTGTGGGCTTGGGGAGGACAGATAATCCAAGTAAAATCTGCCTCCGGATAATGTTTGTCCCTTGGCACCTATAAGTTGGGTGCCACTGTCACTGATAATCCTCCTGGGCAGCCAATAAGTGGCCGTCAGCTTCCTCAAACTCATCAGCAACAAATCTGTTGAATAACCATCCATAGAATCCACAAACACAGCTCGGCTAAACTGACACACCACAACACATAACCAAACAGGCTTGTTTGTTTCTGATGTCCTCGTATCACATCCAGGCCTCAGTATCTTCACAGGGCCTGCCAGATCGATCTGGCAGACCTCAAAGGACTCCGATGCCCTTGTCCTGTCACCTGTTAAATCTGATATGACAGGTGTTATACATTCTGCTCTCTCCAGCGTACATGAATTAAACTTCTTCATGACAGCTTAGCTAATCTTCTCCTGCAGACCATCCATGCCCATGACCTGCTAAGGGCTAAAGTGTACTTTACTCCAGAATGCATGATGTCATGACTGGCTTGCATGACCAATTTAGCCAACATATTAGTTGGCTCAAACAACATTAATCCTTCAGCAGCAGGATCAGTAAACTATTCACTAGCAATCTTATCCTGCAGTCTTTCCTCACCATGACCACGGACTCTAATCACATAAAACTCGCGGCTGCTGTAGCTGCCATCAGCCTGTGGCATCAGCCACTTAACTGTAATTTTTTTTTCAAATGCCAAATCTCTCTCTTCTTTCTGGTGGCTTGACACCAGCAACAGGTCAGCAGCTAAACTGACATCATCTGGGGTAGGTATGTTAATCTCATCTTGGATGTTTCCCACCACCTGTCTTGACAACAAACTCCAAAACTTCTGACTAGCTCTCAAAACAGTTGCAACAACACGTTTTACCTTTGCAAAGGTACGATTCCTCTGAATTGATTAAGAGTACAACTCCTCACCATCAATAACTTCAGCTCTGTTGCACATAATTTCAGCAATCGTGCTATTCATTTCTTCCTTAGGTATGTTTCCCTGAATACATGTAGCCGTCTTGACCAACCACGAATCCTCATCCAATCTCAACAATGCTGGTCCTGTTTGATACATAGAACTAGGCTGTTGGTCCTCCACTGTAGCATTGGGCCTGGACCCAGATCTGAAATGTACACCCCAGGTACCCAGAACCATTCATCTGGCCGCGTGAAACTCTGTATTTCTGACACGCAGTGCTTGTTAAACACATTGAGCTGCACAGATTCAGACCTAATCTGAAACAATGCACAGGTAGAATTAGTAAATAACCTCCGTCCAGACAATCCAAAAGGCATGGCTTCTTCAACAACCAGAGCCAGCCTTACACCACACAAAGTGCAAAGCATCTCCATGCACAGAATGTTCTTGCAGTGTGTTTTGGCGGACACCAGTGAAACATAATAACTGTTCACTGTTAGCCACCTCAAATAAACCATGCAGCAGTATGCTGAACTTTATCCTCCCAGTCTAGCTTTTCCAGTGAAATAAGCCTCATAATTATCTTACCCTTCAGCATTATTGGTGACAACAATCCAGCAGGATCATAATCTTGCAGCAACAGCCTCCAGACTGTCTGCTTACTTAAATACACAGGTACACAAGCCTCGACATTGTCAAAGTTGATTACAGGACCAGTTTTCAGCCCCTTTTTCTTCACATGCACATTTGCTCTCTTGACTTGATCTCCAGTGTAGAAAACTTCTTTAAACTTGAAAGAACCATTTTCCATAATATTTTCAGCAACAACAATCATTTCCTTGGCTTCTCCCACACTATGAAGGTAGGTCATCAATATAAGTATCAGTGATTAACTTGTCAGCTGCCGATGCCTGTGACAGTTTAAACACCTCTTAAGAATTGGGTAGGTAGGTATTTTCTTTAACTTCATCCTCAGATTTACGTCTGTAGATATCTACACAAGTAATCTTACTGGAGTTGTAAAACTCTCTAGCACCAGCTATATTGCGGCTGCCAAAAATTGGGTAAAAGCTGATAAAAAAAATCTCATACCTTTGATAACACATTCATGAAGCACTCATTTGCACTATCAGGCTCTATACACACAAAAAGACATCATTGAAAAAGAAATAATCTTATATCTTTTCCATTCCACATTCAAAACAAAACTCACATATGCACGCAGCCAAAAATGCCGCGCTCTCTGATCCATCAGAGACGAACCAGAGATGCAAAAATGTCTTTACAACATAATTCACTAAACCTCAACATTATATCAGAAAAGATTTTTTGTCCTTTCTGAAAACAACTAAATGTTCAATACACCATCTATTGAGTATGTCATAAAAAAATTAAATGGAAAAATCATGAAACCTTTTAAAAATGTATAATGGTAATTTGAAGCATTGGGCTATAAGAAAATGTGAAAATCTACGAATCAATCTAGCACCCCAACCAATAGCAATACTTTTAAAACTTGATGAAAATATGTAGAATGTTGACTTCAATAATCCCTGAAAATTTCAGCTGTTTATCTTAAACAGGAGTTGGACAAAATCACAAAAACTTGAAAAACTGGTATTATCCTCATAGGAAAATTTTCTCTAAATTTGACAATTTTTATACCCCCCCCCCCCCCAGAAATAACAGCCCCCTGGCCTGCCTAGCCGCGGGCGCTTGGCCCCCTAGCCTGCCTAGCCGCGGGCGCTCGGCCCCCTAGCCATATAACCTAACCTAGCCTTACCTAACCCAGTCATTTAGTCGGGGGGGGGGGGGGGGGAATTATAAAATTGAAGAAAAAAAATTCCTAAGAGGATAACGCAGAAAAACTAGGAATTGATCTAGCACCCCAACCAATAAGCATATCCTAATAAACTTGATGGACATACATCATTCTACTTTGTATTATAGATAATACTGTTCACAAGGAAAAAAGATAAATGTATAGTAAGAACTGATGAAACTAAATAAACTTACATGGAAGTGGAAACTTATCAGATTCACCGTCTTGAAATGCTGTACAATTTGTGATGGTGGGGAGTTCTTCAACTTCACAGTGATTATCTAAGTCTATATATATATTAAATATATAGTTTCTAATAATAAGTTTATAGTTTGACTATCCTCCTTACAATGTATCTAATACAGCAATTTATTTTGTAAATAAATAGGATGACTATATTTCTGAAAGTTAAGCAAAACAAATCAGAAAATAAAACGAAAATTATTTAGAAATATTAAGTAAAATGTTTTTGATATTGCTCTCTCAATAAAAATTTACATTTTGATTATAGAAATGCTTCACATATTGAATCATACTTTGTTGTCCTAGGAATCATTATTTTAAGAATCAGATGAGAAGAATAACAATGAAAAAGTTAAAAAATAACATGTTTAAATTTTTCTGTTAATAGACTTAAAAAGCATTTGTAGGACTTATTTACTTATTCACTGGATAAAAATAGTATTATTAATTAAGTTCATGTTGTGTCATATGAATACCCCATGCATGGTAGCAATTCCATGTAATTCATTGTAATACTTTTCAAAGAATAAAGTACAAACTAATGTTTATACACAGTCCACTTCAAATTATATCCTTCTTGATGTAAATTTATATCATATGAGAATAATACCTCAATCCATTAATTACCCACTTTAAAGATTTTAATGACATAATAATATTGAAAATGCTACTATCCAATTAAAATTTATTTAAAAAAAAACAGCCACCATGGCTCAACATGTAGTGCATCCACTCGTTGTTAGGGAGGTGATATGTTTGAATCTTAAATAAACACCACATCAAAACCAAAGACATTAAAAATGGTTCCTACTGCTAATATGTCAGGTGTGCATCATTAATAGTTAGAGTAGGGGAAATGCCTTGGCCTAAAACATTACCATGCACAGTTAGGACATCTCTGAGTTGTGCAATCAAAGAGTTGGTTGTCTGATGGGTTTTACTTAACCTAATACCCCAGATGGACAGAAAAGGAAACATTTGGATCCCCTTGGTTATCTTTGGTTCTTGGACTATGGCATTTGAGTGTCATGGACAGCATCCCCGCCTGTATAAGGTAGTTGAAGATTTAGTAAAAGTTCCAAAGTATAAGAAAATATGTTTAAATAAATTTAGGGTCCAATGTCCCCTCCTTCCCTGGTAATAGTAAATGTTTTACCTGTGTTGCAGATGTTTATTGGTGCATCAGTAACAATCACACAAGATCCACTAAGGCTCACATCTAATTATCAAAAATAACATAATTAATTGTAAATAATGACAGGACATGTAAAGTTAAAAATGATTTTATTTCTACTATTGTCTAATGTATTTTTTAATGAAGATTTGGCATAAATGTACTAAAATATAAATAAACTTATAGAATTAATTCAGACAAAAAAGCACAGTATTTATCACTATCATTTTTCTTTCAAAATATAGATAAGCGGACATGCTCTAATTGTATAGTAACTTGTAACAAATGTGTAGGGAGAGTTTGACAATTGTATTAGTAAAAGATAGGGGTTACATTTTAATAAGATACAAATTTTTAAAGCAAAGCTTTCCTTTATTATTTTATTCAAGTATGTCTGTTCTCAGGTCTATAATGGTATAGTTCTTATTCTTTAAATATCAATATTTAAAATTTAGGCTAATAGGATAAAAAAAAAATACTAAAATATTTATTACATGAGATCAAATTGACAATATGTTTACAAATAAAATATTTTATTAATTATTACTATTGTTGTATATTGTAAATCATGATGATTATGGTCGGGTTCATAGAAGGTATGATCCATGTGATCCAGATTGAATGAAGGCATGTAAGCTATCCACTGTTACAAGGAAAGCTTGCCTGTAAAGCTGGTTCCAGAATAGATTAATTAATATTAATAGTAAAATGGTGATGTTGTTGTCAGGAGTGGTGGCTTGGTGGTGGCCCAAGCAGGACAAGGTGGGTTGGTTCAGGTATAGAAGTATTAAACTATAGTAGTCACGTATGATGTTAATATTAATATTTGTTTGTAAAAAAATTTAGTATGGGGTTCTCTATCTTTAACAAAAGTACAAAAATTTATATCGAATTTAACAGGTAATCCTTTTTTTTTTCAAGTTTAGAATTCCATTAGTTTCAAGATTTTTAAAATCATTAGGTAACTCGTTATAAACACGAGGAAAATTAAACAAAGTATTGCGCAGAGCATAAGTTCCACGTTGACTGTTTTGAATCCATGTGCCACAAAAAGAAATTGGGAGATTCTAATTTAAAATCAAGCATAAATTTGAATATATTATAATTGATAAGTTCAGCTAGAGGAAGAATTTTATTTTCTTTAAACAAGTGTGTTCATTGTATGAAGCTCCACTAATAATGCGTATGGCTTTTTTTTGAACAATTTTTAATGGTTTTAAATATTTTTCAGGTGCCATACCTAGAATATTACAGCAATATTCAAGGTGTGATTGGACGTGAGCATTAAAAACTAATTTCATGCAATCTTTGTTCAAAATGTTTTTAACCAAATTAAGACTATACAAGGATCTAGAAATTTTTCCATGAATATGTTTACAATGTTCTGATAAATTCAAGTTGCTATCAAGATAGACACCCAACATTCTAATTGATTTAGTATCTTTATTAGGTACCATTTGTACACGAGAAATTTTAGTTATGTTAGATTCTCCTGGTGCATTATTATTTATAAACAAAGGTAGATAAATATTGCTATCATGAACAGGAAGATCAGAAAGAATATTTCTGTTTGAACTAAAGATCATAAAATAAGATTTGTTAGGGTGTATAGAAAGCTTATTTGCTGTATACCAATTAGAGAGATTATCTAAGTCTTTGTTTGCCTTTGATAAATATAAATAATGTAAATATTTTGTCAAAACAATAAAAAATTCATTATATTTAAATCATGTTCATACTTTTTGTGTATTTTTACAAAAAAAACTTTAATTTTGTGTAGGTTATTTATACAGAACTCATTATGCAATATTTGAAATTAATAGGACTATACAAACAGGTTTAGAGTTATAGAATATTAACTGTTTCATCCTCAGTAAATGCTCCATATAGGGGTTAAAAGTTGTAGAAGTATATAAAAATAATGAAAAATAGGATTTAATGATGATAATGTAAGCCCCACAGCAACATTGCAGCTTTTATGTTGAAAGACTAATAAATAATAATATTATACTAAACAAATCTACAAAAATTTATCTTATTTAAGAGTTTAAATATAATTATGTAAAAATTATATTATTAGGAAACATTCAACAAATAATCTCCACCCTCCCCCCATTAATACTCTCTATCTAAGTCCCACTCTCTCACTCTTGTCGCTAGGTACAAAATATTACATTTTATCATATCTATCTATGTATCTATTGTATAATCAACAAATTATGTCTTGATTATAAAATTAGATAAATTATCAAGACAGCTACCTGTCCAAAATAACCCTTTCATCTGCTAGCAATTTTTTTGTTGAACTATTGTAGGGACCCTGCTGTGTTTATATTTCCAAAGCTGTAAACTGATTACAAAGTCCAAATACAAAATCGGGACAGTGTTTTATATATCTTATGCCCCCTCTATTCATTTACTTTAATGAATAATCTATTAGTCAATAATTAACTTTTACTCATATCACTAATTTTGCCAGATTTTGTAAATATTAATTTAAGTGAAAATAAAAAAAGTTTACATGAAAACTTTCCAGTTGAGAAGTCAATTACCCCTTCCCTCCCCCACCCCCTGAAAGAAAATTACCTTACTCCCCCTCCCCTGCAATATCCTGATTTAGAAACCCTTATTTAGTTTTAGACTCCCTTTTTTAATCTATTACAATAGAAGGTGGGAAGGGTATAGTATATTATATAGAAGCGTTTTTTAAGACAAAAATATTATCAAAAAATCCTCTAAATAAAGTTACTCTCTGACACAATTTATCCCAAGTAAAATGCTATCAAATAGTGTTTTAGGGGAACATTAACCACCCTTATTTGTTTTTAATTAAAAAAATTGGGGGACATTTTTTGTTTGGGGGTGAGGCTGAGGGTATCCCATCCTCACAGAAAATATTTCAAAACCACCCCAGGAACAAAAGTTTAATTCTATAAGAGTAGAACCCAATTAGTTGAGCAGTTACCAAGATCTTAAGCTTAAGACAAACAAACAGATGTTGAATCAGACATCATTCTACTTTGTTTTATAGATAAATATTAACAAAAACACATTTCTACTTAAAACTTGTTTAAATAAAGTATTGTTACATGATTCTATTCCATCACTAAATGGTTTACAGATGTCAGTCTGAAGTTTTCCATCCTCACACCACCAGACTTTCTGACAATCACCTTTTAAATACAAATTATAAATTATTTATTTGTTCAAATACTATATCATGAAAGATTAAGACCACCTTGTTGAAATTTTGAGTAATTATTCAGGTATATTGAGGGGTAGGACAACAAATGTAAAGTGATTCCCTATGATTATAAATAAACCAACCAATCAAAATTGAATTAAAATTAGGTAGTGTTTTTACAAAAATATGTGGACTAGTTTTATTTATAATCCAATGTCTCCTCCCTGAAAGATATTATAGTAAAATATTGTTAGATTGATAAAATGTCAGTCATGGCCACTATTTTAAATTCCATAAAATTGATACAAGTAAATAATGGCACTTGGAAAAAAAATCATGTCAATAATATGTCAGTCCTGGCCTTTAACCATTTTAATTAGATAATTTAATTTGCATCATGACAGAAAATGAATCTTAATTTGACATAGCACAAAAATAAAACCTCTTTGTAGTATTAGCTTTTTCCTACCCTTGGAATAATATGGTTCTCCTTGAAAATAAAGCTTTGTATAGTTCATTAAAAGAAAAAAAAAACATTTTTTGGGAAGGTCCCCCTTATTATTTATGATTTTCTTTTTAAAGCTAAAATAAAAAATGAATGCTCAAAAACCACTCCTCACCCCCACCATCTTCCCTTAATTGCTCCTAGAAGCCTCTAGTGGTGTGCCTCTAGTAATGCATAAAATGATTTTTTATAAACTGGGTGTAAAAGACAAAGACATTGCATTTTCCAGTTTATGAGACAACCAAGAAAGACAAAGAATAAACTTATTTAGCTTTTTATTTTCATGAATATAAACAATGTTTATGAAAGTAATGTTTCATAATCAAAAGTGTTTCATTGATCCAAAGAAGCTTTACTGTAAGTCATATTGGTCTGTAGTTTAAAAACTATTTTTACACACAAAGGCATACAGTCCAACAGACAAACTAATATCAAGCCATCCTTTCTCCTTTATATTATAATATTTAGAGGGTGTTTCAAATAAAACTGCGTTTTCTGGTTTTGGGAAACAACCAGTAGGAGTATGAAAAAAATAATCATATATTCTTATTCTCTATAGAAATATGGATTAATTTTATTAAAGGTGTTTTTTAATATCTCTTAAAACAATAGCGCTTTTTAGAGCTTAAAGAATTCAAAAAATATGTGTGTTGCTTTATTCTTGTAGAATTTAGGGCTATAACATTCAACTAAATTCTTTTTTTTTACTTGAAAACCACAATATAGCATGCTCAACGAAATATTCTAATAATTACATTTAAAATTTAATTTAAAATGCTTATTCTTGCTTTAATTATGATTCAATTTGCTAGTATTATTAAACCCATGTTCGTTCCTCCCTCCTCCCCCTTTAATCTCCTAATCCCCTTTGATTGATGTATGACATATTAACTCACATAACAAGTAATTAAAGAAAAAGCCTTTTTAGCGAAATTTTGAATCAAGATAACTTGCTTATTTTTAAAGATATTAAAATGAAATAAAAAGTTACTTGCAAAAAATCTAAAAGGGGGACATTGATTTAACCTTTTATTTCTTTAATATTGTACTTTACAACCTATATGTTGCTAAATAAATGAGTTATTTGATTATAATTGTTATCACAGTTTTAGCATCAGGCATTTTTACCCTACATGTACCTATCAGTACAGCCGCATTTTTAGAGATATCAAAAAACACCTTAAGTAAATGTTATATACATTTTAACAGAGAATATGGACCTATAATTATTTTTTTCATTCTCTTTCTGGTTGATTCCAAAAACGGAAAACGCAGTTTATTTTGAAACACATTGTATATTTGAATATATCTTAGCAATTTAGTTTACAACTTTTATAATTAATTCATAACTCTTACATGGCCATCTGTTATAGATATGATGCCCTCCAATGTCCACAACATCTTGACAATCAGCATCCGTAGGAGCTTGGCAATACTCTGAACCTGAATTGTAAAAATTATAATCATATCTAAAGATTCAAAGATTTTATATTCTAAAGAACATAATTGTATCTGTGCTTTATTTTAATATCTTTCTGCAAGGACTTCCAATTAAGTAATGAGGATTGCTACTCTTGCCCCTCTAAAAAACAACTTAGTTTTAACAAGTCAGATATTTTTTTTACATTAATCTGAGGGGTTTAACCTCCACCCCCAATATTGTTTTACAAAACCCCTTGTTTATGTAAATTTGCTTCTCATATGCAATGGAAAAAAATAAAAAGCTGGTAAATTTATTTAAGAAATGCTTAAATTAAAAGTAGATACTTTTTCATATAACTTTAATTTCCTTATTGATCAATGAAATTATTCATTTAAAATTTAGTATCTGAGGTGTATTTTTTTTGTGTGTGAAATTTATCATGTTATGAAATTATGCTGAATGAAAATTATTATTCTGCAACACTAACACTAGACCTAGAAAATCTTATCTGCTACTATGTTTTTTTTTTCACAAATATGAAATAGTTTCTCATGACAATGGAATAATCACTAATTGAAAATAAAATTTTAGAAAACATTCTCTGAAAAAATCTTTAAAAATTAGAGAAAGAAACATTTCATAAAACATGAAAAATTTCATCAGATTTTTTTTTATAACTAAAAAATATTTAGAAGTTGGTAGTAGAGGTGTTGCCATCCCCCCCCCCCCCCTAGTCAAACAAAAGCCCTTGGGCTAATAAAGGTTAAGACTTTTACCTGTTACAAAACTAATTAACAGGAATAGTAGGAAAACCATCTTGAATGGCTAAATAACTACTAACTAGAATTTTCTTAAATATTTTCTTTATCTCTTGTGCATGCTGTTTGTTATAATTATTTTATAACTTATCAAGGACGATAAATTATGTTAATACACTTATGTAAATACTAATAATCTTAAAAGTAAAGTTTAACAGATATAAATCTCAACCATAAAATTTAGAATTAGTAACTACTGTTGCTTCATAATAAAATATATTCCAAAGAAAAATCTTCATTATCAATGGCCTTTCTTAGTGAAGCAAATCTAGCTTAATCATATAAACATAAACATAAAGATGAACCATTTAGCATTTTAAAGAAATAAGATGTTAATAAATTATTAATATAAAAAATTATTAACAAAAAAGATAAAATAAACTTTATCAAAGGGAAAAGGAATAGACTTACATCTAAAACATAAAAATGATATTGGAGAAGTTGGGACAGATCTTAAATGTTAAAAACCTTTCAAAATAATCATTGTTTAAACAAATTGTATGGAAATTTCTGAAGAATTTAACAAGAACAATATCTTTCCATAAGTTTAATTCTAAAAATTGCAGACAAAGGGACAAAATAAAAAGAAAGTTTTTGGTCAGGGGATATAAGTTAAAACACCTATCTTCCAAAGCAGCCGAGTAAAAATCCATTAAAATTGAATTCTCTAAAATTGCATGTATATCACAAGCAACATATAAATAAATCTATTTTTGATGGTTAATTTTGTATGGTAGGGCCCTGTAAGCTGAAAGCCTATAAATATGTTTTTGAAAAACTAAAATTAAAAACTGGTTCTTTTGTAAAACAAATTGTTTCCATTAACAATAATTATAGTCAACTATCCTAAATAGCAGCCAAGAAAATCTTACTCTTATTTTTGATACACTTAGACATACAGATATTTATGTAATAGAGTAGCTTCATAGCCAGGTAGAATAGGTTAAATTAACGTAAGCATAAGATAAGATAATTCTTGGAAACTAGAGTTATAAATTATCAGAGTATTTTTCATATTTTCATGTATATTGTAGCGCAGCCACTTCATAAATAGGAATTTTCCCAAAAGTTTTGAAGCCAACAAATGTGAGAACGAGTTTATAAAGCTATGGGAACCATTGCAATTGTTTTGTTTTATGTCTACAAGGATTTTATCAATGAATTAGAGAATGTATTCAAATGGGTTAATTTTAAGGATTAATCGAGCTGAGGGCGGCTGTAAAGTCTGTTTTAAGTGTCTTATCTATCCCGCAAAAATTAAATTGAATTAAATATGGATACATTGACCCTTAAACAAAAGATGTTTGTGTCTTGTTAATTGTAGGACCCATATGGCTCTCCTTTACAGTTAAGCTTCTTTAAGGTTAAACTTTTCACAATTTTATTTTTTATTTCATCAACTCAAATGTTTACACACCTTCTCTACCAGTTTTACAGTTTGCCACCCAACAATTTTGACAACCCCTTTAAACTAAAGTCTAGGGGGTGGGGGGTATAACATGTAATAATATTAAAAGGTTATGGGGGTGGATACACCCCCCTAAATGGCGGTGACACTCTCCTTCCCTGGCTAATTTTAGAAAAGCTTCGCTTTTAAAAAGACATTTCTCTTGAAACACCTGTAGTATCAGCGAAGGAGAGCTAGAGAGCGCTATAGAGAGAAGGGGAGCTAATAAGCGCCAGATAGAGAGAGAGAGAGAGTGTGTTTGTGTGAGGGAGAGAGAATGAGAGAGAGAGAGAGAGAGAGAGAGTGTGTTTGTGTGAGGGAGAGAGAATGAGAGAGAGAGAGAGAGAGAGAGAGAAAGAGTGATATATAGAGAAAAGAGATAACAGAAAATCGAGAGATTTTAGGCTTCACATTTTTCTATCTTATGTATAATTTCAGTAAAATTAAGAATAAAAGCAACCAAAGAAGCGAAGTCAAATATATCAAACAATACAATGGAACAAACAATCATTTACATTTATTAGAAACTATATAAAACTCATGTTACATTCGGACTGAAAAAAACCCAATTATTTTTACAATAAATATTTTGGCATTCTAATAAGGATTTTTGTGTAGTTGCCACGGTTTTTTCAGATTGTTAGTAAGTGGTAATTTTACAAATATGTTAGATTTAATAGGACTATTCTACCAAACCCAAATCAACAATCAATTATGGAAGCTGAAGGGAGAAGCTTTATTTTTAAACAAAGAAGATAACATCTCCCAAAAGTGGGGCGGCGTATTCTTTTTAAGTGCCTATTGACAGAGAGACTTTGGGGACTTATGATTGGTTGGTTTATTAAGTTAAGTGTCTATACATTTCAACTACTAATAGTTATCTACAGAATGGGTAATTTTGTGTATTAACATTGGGGATGTGCATCAATTTATCAGCCATTGTCTTAGCACCTTTAAATTAATATGCCGATTTTTAACTTTTTTTGATTTTTGGAATAATTATTCCTAGGTTTATAAGGTACAATTTTTTAAACAATGCATCTTGATAACAAAATCCTAAAAATGTAAATACATCCTTTTTCTGTATCCTGCAATTATGCAACAAATTTATGTACAAGTTTTTATTAAGTTTAAACACTCTACAAGAGCTATTTTTAAATTTTCCTTCTGATTTTAAAGCTTCGCTTTTATGGATGTTGACATCCTTGTTTTGATATTAAATGACCTTCCCTGCATATTTAATGTACAATTTTTCTTTTCTTATCTTCGTGTTTTGTAACATAGTTCACGTCTTTTTGCCGGATGCATAATTTCATCAATGTTTTGTTTTATCCTCAACAGTAGAGGCTTCGCCCGTATAGGCCTCTAGGAACATTAAAAAAAGGTATGTGGAAGGGGGTGGGTAAGTTGAGATAGTACAGATGTAAATACAGATAACTACTTCCTCCTCCCCTTTTTCGATGACCTTTTTTGTCTGCTAGCAATTTGTTTTCTGCTTCTTGGCTGTGTTGATATTCCCGTTACGCTTGGTTGATTTTCAAAGACCCAATTGAGAGTTATTATACAGTTATTTAACCCTTTCTCTCTCTAATATTTTACTCTAATGTTGAGATTTATTTCCTTGCTTTCAAGTAGATTTTTTCTTTGGAGGGGGGGAGGGGTAATTTTCTTATATCATGAAATTTAAGGTGTCATCCCCAAAAATAGCTAAAAACCATCCTAGGATTAGTAAGAAGCTTTAATCTAAAACAGAGCCATAACAAAATCGAAGTTTTCAATTCAAACAAACAAATAGTCACCCTATTATTTTTATACAGACTTCAACGTAACCTTCATCTCTGAATCACACACCAAATAGCCTAAAACCTGCTTATGACAATACCCACAATTCCCTAAACAGCATGGAGTCATTGATCCAGCAGTTTACAAGACTTTACTGGACATACACTCTAAAAGTTCAATTAATATTTTAATGTCAAAATCTCAGTGTTTTGTATATTTTAATGAAACTGTACAAAAACGGACTCTGAATTTACCTATCATCAATAAACTATTTGTGTAAAAAAGTCCAATATGCTGCATGCATAAAACTTGAACTTTAACGTGACCAGTTATTTGTAAATAAATAATATTAATTAATTATAAAACGTAAATGAATAAGCCAGGTTATGTAAAGATAACAAGAAATGTTTTAAACATTAATTGATATTTTATTATATGGATGTCGCACCAGATTTTCATATACTCTGATAAAGAAATGCTCATCTTGCAGCTGGCTAAAATAATATTACCCACCATCAACCCCTTTACCCCATACCCTCTCCTCCTACTAGAAAAAACGAACTGACCAATAAATGAGGTCCATATTAGCAAGCTAAATTGACGACAAATTTACCTAGTGGCTTCGCTCATATAGGCCTCTAGGAACACTTTAAAGAGGGTATGAGGAGGGGGGGTGGATAAGTTGAGATAACAAATCTATAGTATAGGTGTATGTACAGATAACTACTTCCCTCCCTTTTTTCAATGACCTTTTTTGTCTGCTAGCATATTCTGCTTCTTAACTGTGTTGATATTCTCGTTACCATTGCATTGGTTGATTTTAAGAAACATTTGAGATCAACCAATGCAAGTCGGCACAAGGTCATTGCAATAGGGAAATACAGTTATTTAACCCTTTCTCTCTCTACAAGTGTTTTATTCTAATGTTAATATTGATTCGCTTGCTTTCAAGTATATGATTTTTTTAGGGGGGGGGGGTTATTTTCTCATATCACTCTCATGAAATCGATGGTATCCTCCCCAAACATAGTTAAAAACCATCCTGGGATCTATAAGAAGCTTCACTGTAAAACAGAGCAATATCAGAATAGAAGTTTTTAATGCAGACAAACAAATAGTCACCCTAATACTTTTATAAAGATATCAACATAAACCCCATCCCTCAGTCACACACGAAAAGCCTAAAACCTACTTATGACATACACTCTAAGAGTCAAAATATCTGTGTTTTGTACATTTTACTGAAACTGTACAAAAGTGGACTCTGAATTTACCCGTCTCCAACAAATTATTAGTGTGAAAAAGGCCACATTATTACAATAAATATCTATAATACAAAGCAGAACAATGTCTGTCTGTCTGTCTGAAGCTTAAGATCTTTTATAATCGCTGAACCAATCAGGTTC
Source organism: Acartia tonsa (assembly GCF_053477335.1). Taxonomy (NCBI): domain Eukaryota; kingdom Metazoa; phylum Arthropoda; class Copepoda; order Calanoida; family Acartiidae; genus Acartia; species Acartia tonsa. Next base: position 62,342,019 of record NC_137261.1, on the reverse strand, counting down.
TACTCTTTAGAAATTTTGTATTTAGAAAACAAATTAGAGGCTTGGGGGGGGGGCTATAAGCAACTAGTCCTGTTATATAAAATAGTAAACTTTTTTTGTCTAAAGCAAAGGATCTCCCTAACCGCTGAACCTATACGGTACCCCTTCACAGTGTAGCTTGTCTAAAGTCATTGGAAGGTTTATAACTACTTTGGGGGAGGAGAGTACCAACCCCCTCGAAAGAAAAAAATGACCTACTATATTTTTTTTGCTTAAATTTAATTGAAAATTAGTGAATGTCAACCCGCACTCCCCATTCAAGTGCCCCTAGAGTCCTCAAGGGGCCTAGCAACTAATCTATAATACAAAGTAGTACGATGTCTGTCTGTCTGTCTGAAGCTTAAGATCTAAGTAACCACTAAACTGATTGGGCTCTACTCTTCAGGGAATATACCTACTGGTCCTGGGATGGTTTTAAGCTATTTTATTGGGGGGTGGGACACCCCAAACCCTCCCAAAAAAAATGAAAAATACCCCCCCCAATTTTTTTTTTTACTTTAAAAAAAATCTAAATAACACAAAAATAGGTTGATTAAACCTCTTGGGGCAAAGCCCCTAGAGGCTAGGGGCGAAGCCGGCTAGTTTAGGTATAAAACGTAATTAGAAATTTTGATGAATAAGCAAGGTTATGCAAAGATAACAAAAAAATGCTACGTGTATAAAACTTGAACTTTAATGTGTCCAAGTTTATCTAAAATACAAAGTAGAACGATGTCTGTCTGTCTGTCCGTTTGTCCATCTGTCTGTCTGTCTGATTCTTAAGATCTCAGTAACCACTAAAACGATTGGGCTCTACTCTTCAGGGCATAAACCTACTGGTCCTGTGAAGGTTTTTAGCTATTTTATTGGGGGGTGGGACACCCCAAACCCTCCCAAAGAAATGAAAAATACCCCCTTTTTTTACATTTTAAAAAAAATCTAAAAAACACAAAAATAGGTTGATTAAACCTCTTGGGGCAAAGCCCCTAGAGGCTAGGGGCAAAGTTTAGTTTAGTTATAAAACGTAATTAGAAATTCTAAGCAAGGTTATGCAAAGATAACAACAAATAAATGCTTGAACTTTAATGTGACCACGTGTATCTATAATACAAAGTAGAATGATGTCTGTCTGTCTGTCCTTCTGTCCGTTTGTACATCTGTCCATCTGTCTGTCTGTCTGTCTGAATCTTAAGATCTCAGTAACCACTAAAACGATTGGGCTCTACTCTTCAGGGAATATGCCTACTGGTCCTGTGATGGTTTTAAGCTATTTTCTTTTTTCTCCCTCTCACCTTAATTTCTCCTAGGGGCGTAGCCGCTAGTTTGTAATAAATAATATTTATAAGTTATAAAACGTAGTTAGAAATCCAAAAATGAATAATCCAGTGTATATAAAGATAACAAGAAAATATAGCTACGTGTCTAAAACATAAATTAATATATTATTATATGGAAGTCGCACCAAATTTTTATGTACTTTGATAAAACAATGCTCTCAGCTGGCAAAATAATAATACAATACCCCCCATCAACCCTCCTTTACCACATCCCCACCCCCTACTGGATGAGCGAACTGACTAATGAATGAAATCCATACCAGCAAGCTAAATTGACGATAAATTTACCCCTGTCAATATATCCATGTATATTATATATCCAATTAAACATGAATTAAAAATGGAATGGAAATTTCCTTAGAAAAAGTATTCTGTTAAAATGTTTACTTATACTATAAAGATAACAGAACTAAAAGTGTATAGTTTAATGTCATTTTAATTCTCAAACAAACATCCTTTTAAATAAAGTATTTTTATTTCATTTCTGTAGCTTAAAATTTTAAAGGATAATGAACTGATTGAGTTCTTTATTTTAAGGAAACTTCAAATATGTCAAATAAGTCAAATCTAATCCTTATAATAAATTAGCAGGATGTTTGTCTGTCTCTTTGTTTGTTTATGTTTGTACTGAAGGATCTCGCTAACAGCTATAATGATATGGTTTACAGGGTAGCTTTCCATAGGTCCTGGAAAGGTTTATAAATATTTTGAGGGAGAGTACCACCATCCTCCCAAGAGATCGCCCTTAGTAAGAAATTAACCCTATCCCAATTTTTTTCTTTATTTTTCTTTTCAAATCTAAAATAAAAAATGGAGATATCGTATTCACCCCTCCTCCCCTTTTCTCAATTGCCCTCAAGAGGCCTCTAGGGGCGTAGCTGCTGGAATAAACCTATATAATATTAAGGCCTATTCCATTATGGCTACCAAACCGATTAATATCTGCTTGATTAGAACCGATTCTAGGCCATACTGAAAAATCATGTATCAAATCGAACTATACACAGTTTTCTACGAATATTGAAATAAAAATCATAATATTGAAACCAGTTTTGATATCCCAGGCCTTCCTCCAACGTAGGTAAAACAATACTGGTTTTAATCTTATAACTTAATATCAGCAGACAGCTGTCTATAATAAGATATGATAAATAATTAACTATTAATGCAAGCTTTAAAATGTAGGGAGGGAGGGGACATTGGACTGTTTATTACACTAGTCCCCCCCAACGTCTTAAAATAACATTGTCCTATTCGTTGGCTTAACAACCTTGGGGACGAATTTTAATTGGTTGATTCATTTAGTTGAGTGTCCAAACGTTTCCACCAATAAGTGTAATCTACAATAGGGAAAATTTTGTGTATCATTATTTGGGATAAAATTATCGGCCATTGTCTTATTCCTTTAGATTCCTGTTTAAAATGTCACTAATCTTAACATTTATTGATTAACTAAAATAAATCTAAATGGGTATTTTAGATTTAAAGAAAATGATAACAAAAAATAAAGTAATAAAAGAAAACGAAATGAAAAAAAAAGTCCCTTCTTCTTGTTAACAAGACCAAAAAGATTATAGATGCGAAGATTAATACAAATTATCAAAATAAAACTATGAGGAAGAGAAAGATCATGGTAAAAAATATTGTCAAAAACTTTATATTAAAAACAGCCTAGTGAATGTTGGTATTATGCAGGGAGAGAGTGGACAATGGGCTGTATATTAAAAACTTAAATTAGTCCCAAAAGTTTTATATTGATTTTCTTATTCGTTGACTTAACAACTTTGGAGACTTTTATCGGATTTTGATTGGTTGATTCATCAAGTTGAGTGTCTAAACGATTCTACCTCAAATTGTAATCTACAGAAGGGGTAATTTTGTGTATCATCATTGGTGATGTACATCAATTTATCGGCCATTGTCTTATCCCTTTATCACTGTGTAATTATGTCAGCTGCAACCACTTTTTATTTAAGCCATATATTGTGGACATAAACTTTTGAAATAATATGTCGTTATACTGCCGTTATAGTTCTGACAGAGGCAGAGAGAGAGAGAGAGAGAGAGAGAGAGAGAATATATGATTTTAGTATGATACTAAAGACGTATCTTAGTTATAGTGTAGCTATAGGTATCTAGTATAGTACAGCTATGAGGGATCTTAAGGGATAAGACAATGGATGATAGATTATTATAAACAAATAATTAACGCAAATTTACCCCTACAGTTATAAAATAAAATTATTGGTTGAAATGTTTGAATGCAATAGTTTGAGTCAACCAATCAAAGATGAATAGAAGTACCCAAAGTTTTTAAGCAAACACATGAGAGAACGTTTTTTTTCAAACTTGGATTAGTTACAGTCCATTGTTCTTTCCCTCCCTAATAATTATATTATTGACCAATGGTAAAATTTATAGTGGCATCTCATTGGCTAATTTTTTTTGCGTCATAATCAGTCCGACACTTTTACTGTGTTCTGGTTGAACACTCAACTCAATCAACCAATCAAACTTCACTAAAGTCCCCAAAGTTGTTAAGCCAACGAGTAAGAATTTATTGTAAAACTTTGGGTACTAGTATAACAGACAAAAAATTGTCACCTCTCTCTCTCTCTGACCCTATGGGCAAAAATAATTAAGTGAGGGACATGGATACTTATATAGATATGCTACCAGGGTTCTAAAGGGATAAGACAATGGCAGATAAATTGATGTACATCCCTAATGATAATACAAAACTTATGCCCTCTGTAGATTAAAATTAGTGGTTGAAACGTTTGAACACTTAACTAATGAATCAACCCTTATTATAATTCACTAAAGTCCCCAAAAAATATCCATATAAGGAATAAAAAAAACTTTGCGCTTATTCGATATTACTAATCCTCAAACAGAATCATAAAAAAATGTAAAAAGAAAACATTACAGACCCACAAACAAACAGACAGACCAATCTACACATAGTAGAGTAACAGAGCTTCAATTACAACGAGGTATCAACAATTAATATTTATTAGATATTTAAAAAAAAAATTAAATCACAATACTTAAATTATTTTGGATGGTGGAGTGAGGGGCATGCAAAGGAACGGCATGGAGGAGGGGGGGGGGGTATGGGGTTTTTTAATTCTTCTCTTGGGAGAGGTGTGGTGAAATCCTCTCTGGTAGCTGATTGGTAGCTGCCAATCACTTAAATAAATATATATTAGAAATAATATTAATAAAATTTAGTTTTCAATTAAATTATTTTTAAAAGCGATGTTTTTTTTTCTGCAATAAGGAACAGTTCGCCTGTCTGTCCCATACATCTCTTAATTTAGTCATTTAAGAAGCATCCTATTGATTTCAAACTTTGAATAGTGATTCCTATAATGATTAGATACAATTCAAAGGGAGTAGCATCATTAACAGAAACTTTATATTTTATTTTACTTTCATGTTTATATTTTTATAGTTTGTCTTAGGAAGATAAGGCACAAAGTAATTTGGTTGTATGTTTTATTCTATTAAGAATATTGTTTCTTATTGTCCTAGGAATCATTGTTTAAAAAAACTTTCTGGTAACAAATATAGAGTTGCTCCGCTTTCTTAATCATACCTAACAGGAATCATCATGTAAATTGTCGTACAGACGACCCTAATTGTAGAAAAGCTTCGCTTTTAAAGACTCTTTTTACCTGTTGTTGGTGTATCTTCTATGTGTGTGTGGCCTATACATAGTTAATGTTATGTCAATCTTCCCTAAAAATTATAAAATATACATAAACTAAATAGTTGTAAGATTATAGGATACTTTTTGTTGCATTGGTACCCACAGTTTTATGATATTGGTATCCAAAGTTTTATTATATTGCTATCCAAACATTTTTTAAAAACTTGTAAAACTTGTTTACCTGTTGTACTGTATCCCAAGAATAGCCAAGAAGCGAAATAAATATAAAAATGTATGTGGGGGGCAGATGTAAAGGTCATCAATTTTACTTCGTGTTGCCCCCCCAGCAACGAATAGGTTTCGTGATTTTTTTCCAAATTAAATTTTGCTGTCGGTATAAGCTGGCTGTACTATCTAGTACAAACTTTCCTGAAAAGAATCAAACATTGAATTTCAATTTTACATATATCTCACAGTGAGACAGAGTAAAGTGGCACCAAAAAAAAGACGTCATACAATAATGTTGAACAATGAGAGGCCAGTTAACACTGTAATTGACCAATAGTGAAATTCATACTGGCCTCTCATTGGTTATTTTATCGTTTGTTGTCAGCTTTTTTGATGCCTTTTTACGCTGTCTCCATCACAGTTTTATGTATATCAGGGAGGGGAGATGCCAATGACAATTAAATGATTCTACAGGTTCTTTTTTATCCCTATAATTATAGACTACCAAAGAGAGAATTCTATAACAGATTTGTTGCAATCTTTTTTTATCTATTATTCTATCCCATGTTCTGTGAAGATTAAAATCAAAAGCAATTTTGAAAATACAAAGAATCGGCCCTTAAGGGGCGTTGGCACGAAAGGGTCTATTCCCAAAATTTTAAATAAAATTGAAATAATATTTAATCAAAAAGTTTATGTATACCTTGCAACTTTGATGTGTGACCTTTCTGTATGACAAAATGATAAGGACTAATAACAGTGTGATAAGCATTTATTATATATTCAATAAAACCGTAAAAAAAAGTTTTGTTTTTATATTATATTATTTTTTATGACATAGATACAGATCTTTACATCTATTGAAAATAAATCTATGTGTGTCTACTTAAATTAGAGTGTCTCTTATGTCATTAAAAGTTTGGACACTAAAAGTTTGAAATAATTTATCAAGATTCAATATAAGTAGCAAGCCGGCTATTAAGGAAGCCTACTTATCAAACTTTTGGGAAAGAAAACAATTAAACTAGGTCATATACAAACAATCCTATTCTGTAAAGTAGTAGGTTGACTGTTTGTGTGTGTGTTTGTAGGTCATGAAAGAGGGTAAGGATTAAGGGGGGGGGGGAGATTGTGAAATTAACCCCTTTTTTTAAGCAACAAAAAAATAATTTGGGAAGAGGGGTGACTATTAAAATGACAATGAATTAAAATTGAGGGTGGTGCGACAATGTGAAAACACCATGAGACACAGAGTACAGGGATCTAAAGGGATAAGACAATGGCCGATAAATTGATGTATAATTGTACATCCCCAATAATGATACACCAAATTTACCCTTCTGTAGATTAAGATTGGTGGTTGAAACGTTTGAACAACTTGAATAAAGAACCAATCAAAATTCACCCCAATGTTGTAAAGCCAACGAATGAGAAAACTAAAAATTATAAAACTTTGGGGACAAGTAAAATAAACAGCCCATTGTCTCCTCTATCTCTGCAACAGAGCTAAAGTAGTTACTAGAGACTTGTGTGATAGTAGTGTCACAGTTTGGGTGAGCTTATAATTGTATTGTGATATACATCAATTTTATAAACTAAAAACCAGATTTAAATTTGATAAAGAATGCATTACTTAAACAAAGGATGTAGAATATACATGGATATTATGACAGGAGAAAGATTGGCGTCAATTTTTTTTGCAATATCCCCTCACTTTTATTGGTCGGAGGGGAGGGGATTGGAAGATCATTATTTTGGCAAGCTAAAGAGTTCACCTAATTAAAGAACATGAAAATCTGGTGTAAGATCCAAGTAATAATAAATCCATTACTCATAGTTAAACAAAGTATAAAAAATCAAAGCTTATCAACTAAAACAGACAACAAACGAAATTCAATATAATTAAGTACATTCATTATTATGCATTTAGAAGTCCACACAAAATAATTTTACAATTTGAATATTTTGTCCTAGTAATCAGTAGAATAATTATTTTATAAGAAAATAGCTTTAACTTTTGCTTTGGTACCTATGGATGTTGTTATCTTTGTTTTGATATTATGTCCCCTGAAATGTTTTATCTTTATCATGAAGGAAAAGTGTGATTGTTACAAAACATAATAGTAATATGCATGGAAACATGCAGATTTGCCCCTCACAACAATTAACTTCAGTTTCATTAAGAAAACAAATATTTTTCCAGTATGGCTTCTTAACTGATTAATAGTATTGGATGATTAGAAAAGGTTCTGAGCCATAATGAAATATAGCTCAGCCCTTCGGGTCCTCGGGGCCAACAAAACTAAAATTAATCATGTGGAAAACATGCATCTGGCTTACCCCGATTACGTCCCTCCCCTCCTACTGGATGAGCGAACAGGCCAATAAATAAAGTCCATGTAAGCAAAATAGATTAAGGACAATTTTTCTAAACCTGAAAGAAAATAAATTCAACTAATCATAGCAGACTTATATAGGTTCACGCTTTAGGTCTTAGCCAGAAACCTGCCCTGGATTACTTTTCTGTAAATTGAGGAACAATTAGTGCAACAGATCTTACAATATGGAAGGTTCATTTCATTAGCATATCTAATAATTGAAATCTTTTTAAACTATTGAACCCATCGACTTTTCAATTTTCATAAAGCTTGACACAATTCCAAGGATGGTTTCAGTCCATTTTTGAGCTTCCGTTTGATAGTTTTAAGCTATTTTTTTCCTCTGAATCTCGTTGAACTTATGATTCCAGCCGCTGAAAAAGTTTACAAACACATTTATCCTAAAAAGAAATAATTTTGTGTGTGTGGGTCTCTGTGTGTGCGTGTTTGTAGCAAAGGATCTCACTAACAGGTGAACTGATATGGTTTCCTTAGCAGTAACCTTTACATTATAGGTCATGGGAAGAATTCTAACTATTTTTAGGTTAGAGTACCATTTAAAATTTATGTCATTAGAAAGTTTTAGGCCCCTATTTCTCTTCCCTAGTGCTAAGTTGATTAACCTTAAAAAAATTGTTGTTAAAAAATTTAAAATCAAACTACTACATGAACATACCATGCAAAGTTTGAAATTAATAGGACAAAATTTACATACCTAAAATTAACAAAATAAGCAGTTCTGGAAGTTCGGACCAACCCTATTTATAGAAAAACTGCGCCTTTAAAAGGTGTATTTTATTGACAATATACTAGTGAGAGAGAGAGAGAGAGAGAGAAAAGAATCGAGAGAAGGAAAGAGAGAGAGATAAAGAACTTTTAGAGATCATTGATACAGGTATAGTAGACATAAAGAAGAAAGGAAGGAAAAAAATTGATCACTAATATAGAGTAGCTTTGCCAATAAATTTGTTTTCAAACATTTGTAAATTTCTAGTATTTAAATTTTTAGTGTTATAATGTTATCTCGCTAAAACAAACATTGAGAGCAATTTAATTTGCCGAAGAATAACTTAATAATCCAATGGAAACCCTTCACCCCCCCCCCCCCCCCCGTCAATAATATAATATTTGTCTTTCCCTTGGGAGCTTTATATGATCATAATATTAGAGTGAAACAATAGAGGGGGAAGGGGTTAAATAACTGTATCTACCCATCCCTATGACCTTGTGCTGACTCTCAATTGGGTCTTTGAAAATAGAATATTTCATTAAACATAAGCTAAGTAGCAATAAACAATTTGCTAGCAGACGAAAAAAGTTAGTGGAATAGTGGTGCAGGTAGTTATCTGTATATACGTCTGTATTATAGATCTGTTATCATAATAATTAGGTGCTTGCCCATAGAGAACCATATTGAGCACTAGGATCCCCCTCCTTAGTATCATTTTTTTAAAAAAGGTATTGGATAATCTTGATTGATTAATTCAATTTCGAAATAGATAATTTTGCAGACAAAAATACAGGGAGGAAGGGGACAATGGGCTGTTTATTACACTAGTTCCTAAAGTTTGATAATATTGTTTTCTTATTCGTTAACACAACTACTTTGGGGACTTTATTGAATTATTATTGGTCCTTTTTAAATTAAGTGTCCAAACGTTTCAACCAGTGATTGCAATCTACTAAAGGAGTGATTTTGTATATCATCATTGGAAAATACATCAATTTATCGGCCATTGCCTTATAAGTTATCCCTTAAGAACCCTGCAAAAATATGAATTTAAGAGAGTAAGGAGAAAATTCTACTGACACAAACTTTTCCAGGAAATTGAAAATAAGACCTATTGCCCTACCCATTAAGATCCCTGATGAATATAAAGTCACAGCACTTTCAATATTGAAACAAAAGAATTAGAATTAGAAGAATTTTAGAGATCAAAACAACATTTTTTTGTTTACAGCAGATAGGATCTGAAGGGATAAGACAAAGATAAAATTAATTACCACATTACAGATTTAACTATCATGTAAAAAGTTTGTCTCTGCTAATTTGAACCAAAAAATTAAGATTTAGTAATGTACCCAAAGTTTTTTAAACTTTGAATACCAGTATAGTTTACATTCAAATGTCCCTTCCTTCACTGGATGTATACTTAAAGTAAGATGTTTATATAGGCATGTTTATATTTTGATACATAATTATAGAGATATTACACATTTAAGTTTTAAAATTTGATGGCTGTAGCTGAAAACCATTGTATTGAAGGGGAATAGCTGTCTCTTTTTCAAAGCTACCAAATTTCATCCAATCTGTGCTGTTAGTTGTGTATGCTATTTCAGTTTTGCCTAAGCTGTTTGAATGAATATTTGAATGTAAAAAGCAGCTTAACGAAATGACTGTGGCTGAATTTATACTGAGGCCAATTGGTTGGTTTCCACAGGAACGCAGCTGATGATGAGGCTTCTGTATGTTAATAAATCTCAAATTACATTAATAGTATTTTTATTTAATTTTCATATTTTTCTATTTCTTATTATTTTTATTTTTTGATTAGTAAAATATTGATTTAACTCTCCCCTTATTAATATGAACAGAGACAGATTAGGATATAGAAACTGTAACACATTAGATACTGAAAAGTATGTTGATATTATTTCTTTACAATGATTTCAGACACAACTTATTTATAGAGTATCTTGTCAAGTCATTTGATTTTTTTATCATTTGATTTATATGATTTTATATGTTTTATTTCTTATTGTATTTTTTTTTTTATAGTTTTTGTTTATTTCCTACTGCTATCTTGTCAATCACATACCAATAATTATGAGAAATCAGGGAATGTTTTGTTTCTTAACCAGGCATAACACATAAAAGTATTAAAACTTAATCAATTAATAACAGTTTAAGATATATCATTCAAGCTTTTATTCATAAGAAGCAACTTAATTACATTATTTCATTTTACATATGGATGATCTTTTGTCATTGCATCCATAATCAGACCATGTGCCATCATCAGAATATACCTACAAATACACATAACACATATTCTAAATCTTATGTTTGTATTATATAAACTTTGTTCAACTCCCATACTGTTACTATAGCAACATAAGATTAGTTTTATAATATTAATATTAGAATATAATTATTATATGGTAAATTTTAGTTTACAATAGCTTTGCTTTATTTTGGTTATAACTTTAACAATAATATCGAACAAATTCATCATTCTGATGGCATACTGTTGTTATAAATCTTTTATATTAGGATACAACTTTCAGTTTAGGCTATCTTATTTGATATTTTATCAAGAATAGGAATCCTATTTTTATAGGTTTTATAGAAATATTTGAATCATGGAAAGAGTACAAAGTAGAGGTTTTTGCTATTTTCACACTAGCATTTCTCCTATTTCTAGTACCTAAAGGGGGCTTTAACCCTGCAGAAAAATAATTAAAATTTACCTAACCTGAATTTATCATTGAAAGCTACTGTGAAAATATGACAAACTCTGTTACTTTTATTTCTTTCTATGATCCGAAATATTTTGTAATTTAATATATATGTATTTACAGACAACTTTACATAAAGTTACACAAGAAATATTGAGAACAAATTTATGATTTTTATTTTGATTTCTCATTAAGAATAAGAAATTAACTTACAAAAACACAGTTTTCATTTCTACCGCCATTTGGATTATCATTGTACCAGTTTTTGTATTGAACTGAAATAAAAAAAATAGTAATTATAATCAATAGAAACAAAGCTCTTTTAAGAAATATGTGAATATGAAAAAAACGCATTTTTATTTGATCCTAAAGATTTTACTAAAGTAGAGGCACTGTGTGTTTTTGTCAGTGTATCTTTTGTCTTGCAACCTGCTGGACCAATATGGCCATAATTTACAATGTAGAGTCTTATAGGTCGTGGAAAGACTTTTATCTACTTTGTTGGTATACCTTAAACCACCAACTTCCCTCCTACCCCCCTTTCTATATGATTGCTACTTTTGGAATATATATATATATTTTATTTATAATTAGCTTTAATGTTATAAGCCGAGCATCTCTATAATCAAGTTTTAATTGTCAGTTTGTCCATTATAAAGCATCCTGTATTTAAAAATCTTGAAATAGATTTGTAAGGAATTTTGATTCAAAGTTCTAACTATTGGTGAATATTAATTGCATTGTTGTTCTACATTTGTTAAGGTTTGTAGGTCTGTTAATCTGATGGGTTAAGTTTTACCTTTATATAAAATTGTATTTACTATATTATGTTTTAAAGATATAAAAAGTGTAAACTTTACCTGAGGTTTCATCGGCCCATACGAAAGACCCCTCCTGGGCTTGATCATTCAAGCCAATCCAGATATTGGAACTTAATGATTTAGCCAGACATATGTCTACTAGAAATCTATTCAATAGATCTTAGACGATGGAAATTTGAAACTGTCGGGTCAATATTTCTTTAATATTCCCCCTATTTTCTAACTGTCCAAAGACGTTTATAACAATTAGGGAAAGGGTTGAATTTGGACAGGAAACCTAAATATTAAAATCTTTTCTAAATTTATACGATCCTGAAAGTTAATATTTACTGATATTTTCCAATAAATTTTTTCGTTTCGTCAAAATTTGGAAAAATAGCCAATATGGCTGTCTAGAAAAAACACGAAACCTCTACACCTAATATTTTCTCAGTGTTTTTTTTTACTTTTTATACAATTTTTTTTAAAAATTAAATATTGATGAGTTTTTTATTTTTATAGAATGAATTATAAAAAAAATAATATTGGTTGATTGGTTTTTGCGATATCAGAACTCAGAACCATATCAGTTTTACTTTTAAACAATTCAATAAATATGAAAACTTTAAAAATTAAATATTGATGAGTTTTTTTTATTTTTTTAGAATGAATTATAAAAAAATAATATTGGTTGATTGGTTTTTGCGATATCAGAACCATATCAGTTTTACTTGTAAACAATTCAATAAATATGAAAACTTAGATATAAAATTTGTATAATAGATAAGACTTTTAAATAATTTATTCTCCCCTTTCTTTATTCCAAAAATCTCGATTTTTCTTTCATTGTCATATCCTAGTATTTATTATGTGTATTTGTATTGTCGTGTGAGTATGTGAGAGGGTTGTAAAGGATAGATAAATTACCACCCCCCCCCCCTCTCCCTCACATAGCTGTTAAGACTTAAGATTTTTTGTTTCAGGCTTTCAGCGTATCTACTCTATAATAATCCACCTTCCAAAGATCCAACACCCTACATTATCCAACCCTCCACCCTGCTTACTGTCTTCTACATTTCAACTCAACCATATATCAAACTTGCTAATATCATAAAGTGAAAGAAAAGTTAAAAAATAAACCACCAATAACCATTAAATAATGTATTAATCATTCTAACTCAAGTAATATGTACTAATTTATTATTTAACCTAACATACTAACTAAACAATAATCATAACTTTTTTTACTTTAATGAAATAAATAATCTAAATAAATAAATAAACTATGTTGACTTAAATAAAATGAAAATAAATATTTTTATTTTATTTGGATTGGAGTTAGTTAGTTTTGTAAATTGTAACGATTTGTCCTTGTTCTCTATGGTCTCATATTTCCTGTATCATGAGTTGACCCTTAGCTTTATGCGGTCATAAATGTTCCCCCCCCCCAAAAAAAAAAACGCTTTTATCAATATACCTTGTATATTGGGGAATATTAACAAGGATTAAAACATCCATAAAAACTAGTACTGAAACTTTATGACAAACGGATACAGGAAGCAAATGCCTACATTACCAGAAATGAAAAAAGCTATCCGCTTTCTTACGGAGATTGACCAGCCCTAATTATAAAAAAGCTATTGTTCTGTAAGATTAAAACGATTTCTGAAACTGTATAACAAACGGATAATAACACAAACACTTAAATAGTTCAGAATAGTCGACAAATAGTCGACGGACAAACTGACCCTAATTATAGAAAATTATTGTTCTGTATGAAGATCTCATATTTCTCATGTGAGTTCAGTTAAGTTGACCCTTCCAGTTTCCCTTCCTTAATCAGGTGACATAAATTTTTCCTCCCCGCCCCCCCCCCAAAAATAAATATTGTACAGCGATTAAGGCGCGAAGATATGTTAATTTTATTTACCATAAAAACGAGTACTTTTAAGTCAAGTTTTTATTTCTATATAATTACTGACCCAACGGTTTGAAATAGATATTTATCGCATTGTGCCGTATATGTAATTTAGAAGCCATATTGGAATAGATATTTATCCTATCATATTATAGACAACTGACATTATTCTTTTATTTTAGTAATTATGGGAAAATTGAAACAAATTTAAAATGCACGGAAAAATGTCTATAAAAATTTAAAAAAAACTTAATTATGAAATAGCTTCGCTCCAAAACAAAAAAAATACTGAAGGGAAACAAACTAATCTAAAATCTTAAATATATATGAACATAGCTTTGTAAGTATGTCTGTCCAGGCGATAAATTTAATTCAAAAAATAGATATTTATCAAATTATCACATCGTATTATAAGCGTATGACCGGAAATTAAAAATGATTTCTTTCAACTGAAGTCCAAAAAAACCGTATATAGTTATTCCGAATTTTACGATTTGTATTTAATAAAAGATAGACAGACAAAAAGAAAGAACTAAAATTATTAAAGTGATTATCTAAATTTGGTTACTATCATCATATCTTTGTATAATTGGTCAAAAAGCCTTCATAAAACTCCTAGGAAAGTACAGACGATATTTTTATTTACCATAAAAACGAGTACTTAAGTCAAGTTTTTATTTCTTTGTATGTAGATTTCTAGAATGATATCTATTTTTTTTAATAAAAAATTAAATCGACTTATATCGACAAATTACGGCTTTGTGAAAAAAAAAACTAAAGATATATTTTAAAAATTAAAATCCACGGAAAATGTCTATAATATGTTAAAAGTAAAAGTACTATAGAACCTATTTTTTGAAGCGAAGCTATTTCTGATTTATTTACATAAATAAAAACTAAAATGTCTATAATATGTTAAAAGTAAAACTATAGAAACTAACTTTTGAAGCGAAGCTATTTCTGATTTATTTACATAAATAAAAACGAAAATGTCTATAATATGTTAAAAGTAAACCTATAGAAACTAACTTTTGAAGCGAAGCTATTTCTGATTTATTTACATAAATAAAAACGAAAATGTCTATAATATGTTAAAAGTAAAACTATAGAAACTAACTTTTGAAGCGAAGCTATTTCTGATTTATTTACATAAATAAAAACGAAAATGTCTATAATATGTCTATGTCTATAATACGATGCGATAAATATCTATTTTCTGAAGCAACATAAAAGATAGACAGACAAAAATCAAAATGTATTTCCGTGAGAAATTAAATCTTGTTGTTTATCTCCCTCCCCCACCCCTCCTTCTAACTAACCATTACTACCAATCTAATGAAATTCTCCCCTCTTTTTATAAGGTTTTAATTTAACACCTGCATTTATAATATGTGTATGACCGGAAAGTAAAAACGATTTCTTACAGATTTTTCTTTCTCATAAATTTAAATGATTTCTATTTCAAATATTATTTTTTCAAGATTATATTAAAATAGTATTAAACACAATTTTACGGATATAGGATGTATGTACAATTATAATTTCTACTAAGAGTAAGAGTTATCAAATATAGTAAATTTAAATGATTTCTATTTCAATCAAATATTATTTTTTCAAGATTATATTAAAATAGTATTAAACACAATTTTACGGATATAGGATGTATGTACAATTATAATTTCTACTAAGAGTAAGAGTTATCAAAAATATAGTAAAGACTTATTTAAGCTTTAAGTGTATGACCGGAAAGTACTTAAAATCTTAAAACCACGTTAAAACCATCGCAAATACGTCGTATGATGACCGGAAGAAAAGGCCA
Source organism: Acartia tonsa (assembly GCF_053477335.1). Lineage (NCBI taxonomy): Eukaryota > Metazoa > Arthropoda > Copepoda > Calanoida > Acartiidae > Acartia > Acartia tonsa. The sequence goes on along the minus strand of NC_137261.1, from coordinate 62,326,407 downwards.
AAGGGGGCGGAGATTTAGTATAAATATCTGAGTTCTGTTCAAATACAACTTAGTTTAATAAAATATAAGAAGCATTCAAGACCAAGGTCAACCAGTCAACAACACCAGTCATCTTATACAGTTTTCCACAGTCATCCCTATCAGTATCATCTTATTCTTATCATCATATTCCATCGCCATCGTCCTGTTCACCATCGCCATCGTCCTGTTCACCATCGCCATCATATTTATCATCAATTATTATTAAATATTATCTGATTCTGTTAATAATGCCTTCAGTAACCAGGAGTATGGTACGTGCGGGGGTTGCGGCCCTTGAACCGGCTGTCCAGCCTGCCCGTGTCCAGCGTGCCCGTGTCCAGCGTGCCCCTGTCCAGCCCCAGCGTGCCCCTGTCCAGCGCGCCCATGTACGTGGTGCACCACGGCAGGCGGGAAATATAGGGCAAAACCTGATCATCATTGGTGATCAGGTTTTTAATGCTCCTGGAGTTGGACCTGCTGGTGTAGTACCACCGCCGCCAGTTGACCAGCCTGCCCCTGGTGCTCCTGCTCCTGGTGCTCCTGCTCCTGGTCCTGCTCCTGGTCCTGCTCCTGGACCTCAAGGTCCTCAAGGACCTCAAGGTCCTCAAGGTCCCAGGGGCCCTAGGGGCGCCGATGGCCCCCCTGGAGTGGGGAATAGGGTCAACAATACTTTCACCATTAATAATAATAATTATTATAATTATATTATTAATGGTGTAAGAGTCCCTATTCCTGTTCCTGAGCATCCTGGCCAACAGAACCAGATAAATATTCACATTCACCAGCACTATCATTAACCATCATCCTGTTCACCATCGCCATCTGTATATATATTAATAATCCATCGCCATCTATTATTACCTGTTCACCATCGCCATCATATATTCATCTAATATTAACTAATTATTTAACTATTTGTTTTGTATGTATTGTAAATAGAAACTTAAATAACTATATTGAAATTGAATTGTAAATATTATAAAAATAACTTTTGCGTGATATTGTAAAAAATAAATGTGATAGAAACTCAAAATAATACACTTTTTATATTCATTTTTGGTGGATAGTCTTTAGATTTAATTTTATTAGACACTAACACTTTCAAAACGATTCTGGTAACGATTAATTTAATTATAGAGTTGCATGTCAAAAAAAAATCAGTTAATACTTGTGTTTGGATTAGGAACTTCGGATAATTATATCGCATTATTGGATTTACGGCCTAAACTAACCGGCTGCTTATTATATACACTTTTTATATTGGTGGATAGCTTTTAGATTTAATTTAAAAGTTTAAAAATGATTCTGGTAAAAAAGAGAAAAGATAGAGATTTATCGCATCATATTATAGACAGCTTTCCGCTTTATTTAAATAAATCTGTTTTTATGTAAATAAATCAGAAATAGCTTCGCTTCAAAAAATAGTTTCTATAGTTTTAATTTTAACTTAATTATTAAAACCAGATTTTTTAGCCCCGAGGAGCTGTTTAACTATGAAAGAAATAGCTATCTGTCTTAAAGAACGAACGAATTAAAAAGTAAAAACTTTGTATATTTGTTTTACATAGAAAGATTCAGATTTCAATTTGAGATCCTTGGTAGAGAGATATTAACAGACATCCTATTATTTTATTTTTTGGTTTTCAATGATAACTATGACATATATAGAGTAGACAGAACAGAAAAAGAGTAGTTTTTATTGCAAATCAAATATAATTTTTTTCATTTGTTTTTTATCCGTGGAGATTAACAGACATCCTATTATTTTATTCTTTGGTTTTCAATGATAACTATGATATATAGACAGAACAGAAATGTACAATCGTTTGATTATTAAAACCAGTTTTTTTAGCCCCGAGGAGCCGTTTAACTATGAAAGAAATAGCTATCTGTCTTAAAGAACGAACGAATTAAAAAGTAAAAACTTTGTATATTTGTTTTATTCAAAAAGAGTAGGTTTTATTGCAATTAGAGTCTTCCAACTAATTCACTTACAATTTTGCAAATTGCTTCATATCCGTGTCATGTTATTTAGTTGACCCTTTTTAAAAAAATTTAAATTTCCCTTCCTTGCGAAAGAATGTTTTTAAAACTTAAAACATATGAAATGATATTATCACAGATATTATCATCAATCTATAATATAATTGGCCAAAAAGCCTTCATAAAGTGTTATAAAGCATATAGAGAAGATATCTATATTCCAACTTTCAATATGTAACTTTGAAGCAATTTTGTTTGTTTTCTACATTACCGAATACTTTGTGAAATCAATTCGTCTCAAATGTAACTTTTCTTAAAAATAGGTTTCTAAAACTTGAAATATAATTTTTAACTTTTCTCACCAATGAATGATGAAAGTATAAATTTAAGAACAATTTGAAATATTTACCCTCTAACGGCTAATTTATTTACTATAATTTCATCGTATTAAATCCAAATTTAATCTTGTTTCTCCCCCCCCCCCCCCACCCCAATTATTACCATACCATTACCAGGTTGGTTACGATATTATATATTTGTTTTTTATCCGTGGACCGTGTGACATGAAAGATTAAGCATCAAATCCTCCCCCCCTCCTCAAAGGGGAAATTAGCAGAATTCTTACATGTCTACCTAATAATTATAAAACATACATAAGTAGCGAAGCTCTAAAATTATGAATAATAAATAGACCATTTGGAACAATGTATGGTTGTCTTTTGAAGCATTAAGCTAATAGAAAAACGTTAAAACTTAAACAATTGAATTTACAATTACATAATCCTAAATTTGCCTAAACTTAAAATTGTTTATTAATTATTTCTTATCAGTTCAGCATTTTGATTTTTGATTATTATTTATTATTGTCAACTGTCCTATCCCCTCCTAATATTTATGTTTTTCCCCCTTTTTTTTTTGGGGGGGGGGGGAGCTAAACAGATATCCTATTACCTCCTAATATTTATTACATACAACACCAACCCCAATTTTAGGGGGTTACATGGGGGGGGGGGGGCGCGCATTACCACTCCGCCCATATTCATAATGAGCGGTGAAAATGGACAAAAAAATTGTAAAATACGTGATAAAAAACACATTTATAACAATCTTTTTCTATATATAACAATATAGTGTATTTCCGTAAAAAGACTCGGACGGAGGGACGTATGGACATACCTTAATTATAGAGTAACAAGGATTCTTATAATTTCATTTTCACTATGTTTATATATATGAGAGGGGGGGGGGGGGGGGGGGGGGGTCACGATTAATTTTTAACTTGGGGAGTGGGTAAGATTATAATTTATTATACTAGTGTAGTCTCACCCCTCCCCTATTTGAAGGTTGACCGTTACATTACAACTTACGATACAAATATTGACCCCTCCCCCCCCCCCCCCCCCTCCCCAAGAAATAAGTTAACAATTCAAAACATATGGAAAATAGGAATTAGCGAAGCTTTTCTATAATTTGTGTTGGTTATAAACGTCAGTTAGTATTACTATTTTATATAATTTATAGACAGAATACTTACTTTATAATTATACTTATGCATTTATGTTAATGTTCCCCCCCCCCCCAAGAAACAAAACAAAACAAAACATATGGAAAATTCAAAATACTAGGAATTAGCGAAGCTTTTCTATAATTTGTGTTGGTTATAGACGTCAGTATGTTAGTATTTATATAATTTATACTTATAGACAGAATACTTACTTATAATTTTGATTATACTAATGCATTTATGTTAATGTTTTGCTTTAATGGATATTGTCATCCTTGTTAAAAATATTTCACACATCCCATTCCCAACACTTTATATTTGAAGATATCTAGAATATTATAAATCTTAATAATTTCTTGGAAACCAACAACAAAGAAAAATTTGTAGGGGGTAATTAATGATTCCTTGAAATTTCATTTGCTTACAGACCTTTGAAGTGACAACATTTGAACATTTGTTTTATTTTTGCTATCGTTATTATGGCGGAACAAGGACAGAGAGTCACAGTTGGGCGCAGGCGCAAGCCGGTAGCGATGGATGACTTGGTTCCTTACTTCCCCCGTACACTTACCTGTACAGATCCAGAACCAAGTTTATACCCCGACCTGATGCCTGGATGGTACGCCCATTATCAGGTCCTTCACAGATCTTTTAAAGATATATCTAACCTGCTTTACAGGTCGGGGTTTCAGAGTGTTCGGAATATGCAGGCGATCAGACTATTTAGTGAAGGAATTGGTATATACCAATTCCTTCACCAAGCCCTTCCATCTTCTCAGCGTACACGCGAACAAAATGAACTTGTTCTGCAGCAAATGGAAGCAAAATGCAACGGTTACCGTGACGACGTTATCCAGGCGTTAGCTGTCTATGACCGTGCGATATGTTTAGATGGCACAGTAGATCTATCATCAGATGAAGACGAATATCCCGATATCTCCGGCGATGTAAATCCATCTTCCGATGATGACGATATTGACGCCATCCTGGAAGTTCTGGAACACGAAGGTGGCGCGAGCGAAGGTGATGACTCTGATGAGTCAGTGATCATTATCGATTGAGTTGAGATCGCATTCCTGTGAATATTTAGTTAGATTCCACATAAATAACATAACTTGACATATATATGCTAATAATAATAAAACTATGAAAAATAATTTTCTTATTTTTATTTAATTTAATTTGTAATTGCGATGCTGCTCTATAATTTGAATTATAATTGAAGAAGTAAGCTCTGTTTGTCTGTAGCTAAGGATCTCGCTAACCACTGAACCTATATGGTTCTCCTTTACAGTACAGCTTCGTATAGGTCCTTAGATGGTTTTATTTGTGTACTTATTTTAACTTTGAATTGAAGACATAAATTTAAAATTATCAATAGCTATAGTATTAACTTTAACAAACAAAAACATTTAAAGTGCCACTAGAGGCCTCTAGGGGCGTAGCCGCTAGTAAACTTATAAAGAAGTAAGCTCTGTTTGTCTGTAGCTAAGGATCTCGCTAACCACTGAACCTATATGGTTCTCCTTTACAGTACAGCTTCGTATAGGTCCTTAGATGGTTTTAGGCTATTTTTCTGCCCTTTCATATCCCTTCGAATATAGAGCCTCTAAATGCTAGGGGCGCAGCCGTTTGTATCCAAGGAAGAGACTCGAGAGACGTTTGATATAGTTATTTGATATACTTAGGTAGGTAGGTAGGTAGGTTCGAATATAGAGCCTCTAAATGCTAGGGGCGCAGCCGTTTGTATCCAAGGAAGGAAGAGAGACGTTTGATATAGTTATTTGATAAAACTTAGGTAGGTTAGGTAAGCGTTCCACGTATTTAAAATTATCAATAGCTATTTCTTGCATCGTTAACGAATAAAAGCTAACTATCTCGGACGAAAAATCAACATGTTTAAAATGGACGTACGGACATTCTGGTAATGATTATAGAGTTGCTACGCTTTCTAAATCGGACGGACCGACCATAAGAATGAATAAAAAAGTGTATTATTTCGAGTTTCTTATCACATTTATTTTTATCACGAATATGAATATGAAATGAAATGAATGAAATACAAAATGAAAATGAAACAATGAAATTGAAAAACGAAAAAAAAACAGACAGACAGACAGACATATTTACATTTAGAAAGTAGATTTGCTACTAAAAAATGAAAATGAAACAATGAAATTGAAAAAAAAATTAAATGAAAATATTAAAACTAAAGAAAAGGGGTAGTTTCACGAAATGCATTTGAACTTAATTTAGTGAACCGCATATTTTATCCTGGTTAAATGGGTAAACTACATTTATATGGCATATATTTGAAATGAATTCAATTTTCTACCACGTAGTTTTTAAAAATAATATCAAGACCTTAAAATTGTCTTTTTTGTGATATATGCAATTTAAAAAGACGATTTTCAAGTCTTGACATTTTAAAAACTATGTGGTAGAAAATTGAAATTTTTTCAAATATATGCCATATAAATGTAGTTTAACCATGTAACCAGGATAAAATATGCGGTTCACTAAATTAAGTTTAAATGCATTTCGTGAAACTACCCCTTTAAAAAATCTGCAAATTTAGTAAATAAAGTATAAATATATCAAAAATAGTATATACAAAATTTGAAAATACAAAATAGATTTTTACAATTTTTATCCCCCCCCCCACCAATAAAAATAACCGCGGGCGCTCGGCCCCCTAGCCATATAACCTAACCTAGCCTAACCTAATCCAGTCATTTAGTCGGGGGGGGGGGGGGGGGGGGGATAACAACACAAAATAGAAATAATATTACAAAATTAACAATAAATTAACAGTAAATATCAACAATAATCAATAGAATTGAAATTGATTATTGTTGATATTTACTGTGGCGTGCGCACCTATTGTCAAATTGAAAATAGGTGCAACACGCCGAGGTTGACGTTCTTGCTGTGGCGGGGGTGGGGGAGGTTGATTGTTGTCTCCTGGCTGTGGCTGTTGTTCGGGAACTTCGGGAAGGGGCTCTGGAGGGTCGTCCTGCTGTTGAGGGTGGTCCGGTTGTGGTGGTTGATGGGGAACATTGACATGATTGTTGTTCCCCATCAGATTTTGTTGGATAACCTGTTGACCTTAATAAATTAAATCAAAATTAAAATTAAAATCTCTCAGGAGGGTGGTCGATAGATCGATGTACATCCCCAGTGATTTTCCCTTCTGTAGATTACAATTAGTTCCATAAAAGCCAAAAAAAATACATTTTAATTAAAGAGCCCAAAAAAATACAGTTTAATTCAAGATCCAGCTTAGATTTTTTGACGCATTTTTTTGGAGCTTCTCTTTTATGCATGTTTTCATCCTTGTTTTATAATAATCATGTAAGCAATTCTGTATGATATTTACTATTAATTTAAATGGTTAATTTTTCAAAATCATAAAATATCTCAACGCAGGAGTCCCAATTATATATAATACCTTGTCCTCTTGGAGCATTACGGCGTCCTCGACGATTCCCATCAGGCTGGGGTTCAACAGGAACGGCAGCCACACCTTAATGAATTAAATCTTATTTATTATTTCAAAGTAAGGGGACTGGACAAACGCAGGAGTCCCAAACGTCGGAGTGGACAAACGCAGGAGTGTTAAATTAAAATATTAATTTTAAGTATTTCTGTACAGGTTAGGTTAGGTTAATATGTACAAGATATATAAGACTTGGAATAGGTAATAATAAAAATATGATTATATATAATACCTTGTCCTCTTGGTTGAACAACCCGTCCATGGCCATCATCAACAGCAACAGGAGGAACAGCTGCCACACCTTAATAAATTAAATCTTATTTATTATTTCAAAGTCCCAAACGTCGGAGTGGACAAACGCAGGAGTCCCATTTATTAACTTAGTCCTATAGTTTATACAAACGGACAGTTTAACTTTAAAAAAGTTTAAACTTTACTACAGTAATATAATTAAACTAAAGAGTAGGACAAACGGACATTAACACTTGTATAGTGTCTGAAGTGAATAATTTAAATATAAAGTATAAGAGTCGAAGCAAAATTGTAAGTAAATTTATTGGAAAACTGCTTCATACAGGATAACCGATAATGTTTATGGTTATACTTACATTTCTAGGACTTAATTATAGAGTTGCTTGCTTCGCTTATAATATTATTCTTTGTTGTCCAAGGAATCAATATATCAAAAACCAGATCAAACGGATAATTAGATCACATAAAATTTTGTTGTTATAAAAGTAGAAAAATCAACATGTTTAAAAGGGATTTACGGACATTCTGGTAATGATTATAGAGTTGCTTCGCTTTCTAAATCGTACGTAACTACATCATGCAAAGTTTGAAAGCGATAGGACAATTCTAACATGCCTAAAATTAACGAATAAAAGCTAACTATCTCGGACGAAAAATCAACATGTTTAAAATGGACTGATGTAATGATTATAGAGTTGCTACGCTTTCTAAATCGGACGGACCGACCATAATTATAGAAAAGCTTCGCTTTTAAAAAGGTAAATTAAAAGGTAAAAAGGAGAACCCGATCGGTTCATCGGTTAGCGAGATCCTTTGTATAAAGATTATTTATTCATTATATTACACTTGGAAGTTGGAATAACTAAAAATAAATAGAATTCAATATATATTATACCTGGGTCAAGTCGTTGACGTCGTTCAAGTATTCGCTGGCTCCTTCGTTTCGTGCTGCTGGGTCTAGATTTCATTATTCGTTCGGATATTTATACTGAAATAAATTATTAAGGTAATAAATAATAATTTAATAATTAGTATTTTATTTTTCATAATGCAAATGCAGATATAATTAATTTCAATTTCAATTCAATTTCAAAACGTTCACAATATACGTATAAAAACACTGCAAAATCAAATATTAAAAAATAATTAACTTTATAAGTTTATTTTATGCGTATATAAAAACTAATTACGCATTAAAACAAAGAGAAAGGCGGTAAAAAGGTAGAGAAAGCCATTAAAATAAAGGGGTTGTATGCAAAAATGTAATTTCCTCATTACCTTACGATAAGCCGCTGAAATTTATTTTGCCTTTTCTCGGCAGTTTTCGGCGGTTGCGCCGCCGTTTCTTCTCCCCTTAGTATCCAAGTAACTTGAAGTTGGCTGGCCCATCTCTCGTTCGTCGCCAACCTACTATTTAACTTTAAATTACAAATTTGTAAAATGTAAATTATCTTTATAAACCAACCTAATGCCGTAAAATCAATCTTCGAATAAACCAACCTAATGCCGTAAAATCAATCTTCGATATTTATTATTTAGAAAATGTTAAGATTTTTAATTTGTTAATACTAATAGTCTAATAGCATGAAAAAATTTTATCTTTACATACCCTTTAAAATAAGTGGCATCCGCATTTAGAGCCTAGAGGTCAATATCCAAACATATATGGGTGGGGGAAAAGGGTTTTACATGTAAGTAACAGTTAACACCTTTATAGTCCCCCCCCCCCCAAAATAAAGGGAAGGGCAATGGGCTGTTTATTTTACTCTAGTCTCCCCCCCCTCCCCTATTTAAGAAGGGTTGCTATATGAAAAGAAAGGGTTGAACTTGATTTTGAATATAACCCCCCCCCCCCCAAAAAAAAATACAAAGAATAATCCCTTTATTTATTTAAATTTTCCTTTATAAAAATTTTCCATAATATATATATGACGACACCTTTATTATAACCCCCCTTTATTTATTTAAATTTTCCTTTATAAAAATTTTCCACTAATGCTGGGTGACGGGAGAGAGTTTTTTTTTTAACTTTTAAGAAAGGTTTATATATATGACACCTTTATAAATTATAACCTTATATTATAATGGCCGATAAATTGATGTACACTCCCAATGATGATGCACAAAATTACCCCTTTTGTAAATAACAATTAATAGTTGAAACGTTTTTACACTCAACTTAATGAAGCAACCAAGTCCCAAAATTCCCCAAAATTGTTGAGCAAACCAAAAAGAAAACGTTGGTATAAAACTTTGTTTTTAAAAGATATGAAATGATACAGATATTCATCATATCATTATCATCAATCTATTCTATAATTGGCCAAAAAGCCTTCATAAAGTGACATCAAAGCTGACAATAAAAATGGTAATCCTTGAATGTTATGTAACTTCCAATATGTAACTATGAAGCAATTTTGTTTGTCTACATTACCGAATACTTTTTTAATTCTATTCATCTCAAATGTAACTTTTCTTAAAAATAGGTTTCTAAAACTTGAAATATAATTTTTAACTTTTCTTACCAATGAATGATGAAACTTAAGTATAAATTGAAAAACAATTTGAAATATCCAGCCTCTAACGGCTAATTTATTTACTAAAATTTCATCGTATTAAATCCAAATTAAATCTTGTTGGTTCCCCCCCCCCCCCCCTCCTCCTAACCATTACGTTATGATGGGTGGAGAAAAAAAGATTACATATAATTATATTCAAATAAGAAGTGTTGAAAAAGGGGGGTGGGGCAGGTTTCAAATAATCTTTAATCTTTTAATCTTTAATCTTTTACGGAGGGTAAATTAAGTGTTAAATTACCCCTTCTGCAGATTAAGCATCAAATCCTCCCCCCTCCTCAAGGGGAAATTAGGAGAATTCTTAGTCTTACATGTCATATAAATATTTTCCAACACATCCCATGATTTCCCTCGTACTTCGTAGTAATTGGATACGGATTATAGTTATACCCCCCCCCCCCCCACACTTTCTTTTATGTGTGTTTATTTTATCCCTTACTATTCCAAAAAATAAAATTATGGGTGGAGTTACTGTTAAGTTGTTAACCCTTTTCTTCCCCCAATCATCCAATGTAAGCGGTAACCTGGCCATTCTCACCACCTTAGGCTTAAAGTCATAAAGTCATAATTAATATTAATCTTTTTTTTTAGTTTTAGTTCAGTTACAACATCGTTAGAGAATGGCTGAGCCTGACTCTAATAAAGTTATAGGTGACGATGATGACAGTGAGGTTGTCCAAGCTATGCCTGACTCTTCAGTTACGCGTACTCGTAGTTTGCATGAACGTAAGACGATCCCCGATGCAAGAATACCCGATATTTTGGATGAGGTTGACCTTGATATGTTGGAGGAAAAGGAGGGTTTGGGGTCCCCCCCCAAAAAAATAACCCCCAGTGATAACATTAGGTAATAATAATATTTTCATTTTATATTTAATAATGTTATAAAAAAACTAAAAGGGGTAGTTTCACGAAGTTTATTTATTAAGCTCAAATGCATTTCGTGAAACTACCCCTTATAAAATTAGTGGGTTTCGTCGTATTTTTACTTTTTATTTACTATTAAGCTCAAATGCATACCCCTAATAAAATTATAATAAATGGGATTATGAAAAGTAGTAACTTTTTATCTTAGGGTAGGTAAATGTTATTTATTTATTTAATTTTCAGTTGCACTCCAGGGTCGGTAATGTTGGAGGAGAAGGAGGGGTTGGGGACCCCCACAAAAAAAATAACCCCCAGTGATAACATTAGGTAATAATAATATTTTCATTTTATATTTAATAATGTTATAAAAAAACTAAAAGGGGTAGTTTCACGAAGTGCATCTACCCATGCTAAAAAAAGTATAGAAATGGGATTTTTACAGTAACTTTTTATTTATTAAGCTCAAATGCATTTCGTGAAACTACCCCTTATAAAATTAGTGGGTTTCGTCGTATTTTTACTTTTTATTTACTATTAAGCTCAAATGCATACCCCTAATAAAATTATAATAAATGGGATTATGAAAAGTAGTGGGTTCCTTTGTATTTTTACAGTAACTTTTTATCTTAGGGTAGGTAAATGTTAAAAAAATATCCTTACTTACTTTTGGTCAGGTTAGGTTGGGTCCTCCATCCATCCTCCGGGGCGCATTCCTTCCATGTTCAGCAACTCTCGGTGCTCTACACACCAAGAGAGGCCATTTTTTTTTAGAATATAATCCCAAATTTGGTAAATTTGGTGGGTTCTAAAAAGAACCAGAGAAATTGAAAATTTATTTATTTATTTAATTTCAGTTGCACTCCAGTCACTTCAAAAATAGCTGATCCACAACGGAAGCGAATAATAACAAAGTTGTGTTCACCTCCAAGGGTCAAGAAAAGAAGAACAGAGTCTTCTCCCCAATCGAGGTAAAAAAAACAAGTAGCCAAATAATTTTTTTTTATTTTGTCCAGAGGGCAAGGGAAAAATAATATTAATTAATAATTAAAATAATAGGCTATTTTTTTAAGGTCAAAACCTGACAGCCCAGAACCTGAAAATCCAACTTCACCCCCCAAACCTTCTCCCCAATCGAGGTAAAAAAAAAAAGTAGCCAAATAATTTTTATATTTTGTCCAGAGGGCAAGGGAAAAATAATATTAATTAATAATTAAAATAATAGGCTATTTTTTTAAGGTCAAAACCTGACAGCCCAGAACCTGAAAATCCAACTTCACCCCCCAAACCTTCTCCCCAATCGAGGTAAAAAAAACAAGTAGCCAAATAATTTTTATATTTTGTCCAGAGGGCAAGGGAAAAATAATATTAATTAATTAATTAATTATTTTAAGGTCAAAACCAGCAAGCCCACAACCAGCTTCACAAACAACACCAGATACATCACCAATGCGCCCACTCAACGTAACGCCGCCGCCGTCTCCATCACCTACAAGTACAACAGCCACACCTAAAGCCGCAGCCACACCTAAAGCCGCAGCCACACCTACAACACCAGCTGGAGACACACCTTCTTCAGCACAGTCATCCCAAGCTGGAGAAAAGCCAAAAGGGAGAGGTGGCCGTACAAGTACAACAGCCACACCTAAAGCCGCAGCCACACCTAAAGCCGCAGCCACACCTACAACACCAGCTGGAGACACACCTTCTTCAGCACAGTCATCCCCAGCTGGAGAAAAGCCAAAAGGGAGAGGTGGCCGTACAAAAGGATCCAAGAATAAACCCAAGATGAACAGTGACAGTACGGAACATATGTTCATCAAAGGTAAGCTTAAATTAGTATAATTAATATCAATAACATAGGTAGTAACATTAAAAATTTAATTGACAGGATGTCTATTTGTCTGTACTTAAATAAAATACATTATATTATATTTATAATTAATAACCATACAATCTCAACCGTAAATACATAAATTTCTAGAATACTAGTTTGTTTTACTTTACCTATATATTAAATTAACTGTTCTATTGATTACCTAGACTGCGTGGGTACAGTACAAGGGGACACACACTCGCTCTATGACCGCCTTGATGGGAAGAGGATAACATATAGTAATGGTGATAAGGTACAAACATAAATACTAAAAATAATAATAAAATGTAGAGGGGGGGGGGGGGGCAATTCTTGATGGGAAGAGGATAACATATAGTAATGGTGATAAGGTACAAACATAAATACTAAAAATAATAATAAAATGTAGAGGGGGGGGGGGGCAAAAGTGACACTTTTTGAAAGCAAAACTAAAAGTCAAGAAAGGAACACAACTAAAAAAAGAGTTACAGGTGTGAGATTATTAAATAAAATGTTTAATAAAATTAAAATTACTTCAGGTTTATGTCTACTTGGTTAAAGTGCTTGAAGATCATGCTTACATGATCCCCAACTACCCTGGAAAGGGTCAGAATAAGACCCCGTGGGGGCGGGGGTGCAAATACTGTAACTTCCATACCTGGGATGGCACATACCACGTGAAAGAATACCCCAAAGAGGGAAAACCATTAGAGAGATTTATACTGCAAGAAACTAACCTTCTTAGGTAATAATATTAAGTTGACATAAAATAACATGATGTATTAACGCAACGTGCCGGAGCCGTATAATTTTGATGCGGCTCCGGCTCCGGGGAGCCGTATTTGGAAATACGGCTCCCGGCTCCGGCTCCAGCTCCGGCTCCTACCTTAAAATTAATATATCAATTTTTTTCCATTATTGAATTTGATAAAATAAGATAAATAATATAAAATATTTTGCTTTTATTTGATTAAAGCTATATAAAAGTAGAAGGATGTGTGTCTATTTGTTAAGTAACAATAGTTTTTCAGTTTATTATATGGAAATAGACCGTTGCCAAATTATAATATTACTTTAAAAAATCATTTTTACCTAGTCCGGAGCCGGAGCCGTTTTTAACAAAAAATACGGCTCCGGATCCGGCTCCACAAAAAATGTTGCTGCTCCCGGCTCCAGAACACTGGTATTAAGTATTCATAAACATTGATTAAAAATATATACTGACAGACAAGGTGAATTATAGAGTAGCTTTGCTAAAAAAAATAATATTAATTGCTTACCTGTTTAGGAGGTTTACCCGTCACTGGATCATTGACCACAGAGATGTTTACCGAGAGTATAGGAAGGGAGTGAACCTGGCCAGCTTTCAGAGGAAGTTTCAACAGGCCCAGGCAGATGCTGAAGTTATCCATGAAGTCAAAATATACGTCACTGCCCTAGAAGCGCTGCGCCACATAACAGGAAAACTGGTTAATAATGAAAGTTTCCTTCGCTTTAAGGTAAATGTATGTTTAATATTTTTGATCATATTTGCTGTTATCTAATGTCTCATACCTATATTTTTTTAAACAAAATTAATTGAAAATGATTGCTAAAATCGAAATATATCTTCATGTCAGTTAGAATAGTGTATTTTTTAAAAATAGGTTGAAAAACATACTAACTTTAAAAAATTCGCTTTAAGGATAAGGATGCCAATGCCTTTGACCATATCATCGCCAAGCAGGTCGGTTTACTTGAGAAAGGCAAGAAGCAGGATGCACCCACCAGCAAACAGCTTCATAACTGGCTGCAGGGGCAGCACAAGTATTACATGGAATCCTTCAAGAAGATTTTAGAAAATAAAGGTATTAATAACTATTAACTATTAAGTATTATAATTTATAAACTAAAACATTACTAAATAATTTCAAAATCTGAAAGAAATAACAAATAATTAATTTAAATTATCTTCACTTCCACGGGTGTGTACATTGCCGAAATCGAAGGAAAGGTGCACACCTGCGGAAAAAATGTTAATTTTTAATTATTTTAAATAACAAATAATTATAATCAATATTATCTTTGTTTCCGCAGGTTTGCACCTTTCCTTCGACTTCGGCAATGTTCACCACACCGACTTCATTGCAGGTAACCTAAATAAAATAAATAAACTATTATTATTTATTAATGCAATTACAACTGCAGCAGCTACATAACCTGAATTAAATAAAGTAAAGTAAACTATTATGAATGAATAATATAAAAGAATTACTAATTTTTCAGTAACTGCAAACTATACCGATGCAGACGGTCCCAAAGAATTGTTGCTCGCCTGTGAACAGGTATAAGTTTAAAATTAATTCTTAGAAATTTAGAATGACCACAAATACCTAAATGATAATTTGATTAATTACTTATGTTTAGATGCCTAAACCCGATGCTTCCAGCCGCAGCATCTACGAATATTTCGAAGAACTGTTGAAAAGGTTTGGGCTTGAGCATTATCAACTTCTCAGCTCCACATCCGACTCGGCTGCCAACTGTGTAAAGGTAATGAAAAATTATAAATTATAATTATAAAATCATAACTATTTAATAGTTTTTTCTCGCATCGTATTTTAAATGGCTTTCCGCGGATGTAAAATGTACAATTGTAAGATAAAACCAGTTTTTTTAGATGAATATTTGAATGAATACGAGAATTAATATTATAAAACAATACCATTAGAAAGTAAATCATTAATTTATTTTTCATTCTTTAGTCCGTCAAGATACTCAATGAAGAGCACGGGAAAACCCCCACAGAGTATACAAGTTTCATGAACCATGAGGATGAAGATGAGGGAGTCAGTGATGATGATGATGATAGTGATAAGGAAGACACACCTGAGGCTGATAGTGAAGATGAAATCCCGTTGGATATGTTCATAACAGATTTAGATGAGGTTGAGGATGGTGTTGTAGAAGCCGAAGGTGAGGGTCAGGATGTAGAAGCCGAAGGTGAGGGTCAGGATGGAGATGAAGAAACCCTGGCAGGAACAAGACAAGGCGATGGCGGCATATCAAGTGCGATTTTCTACAGGTCCATCGCCATCAAAGATCCACAACAAAGAGAGGGTAAGTAAAGTTAAATTAAATTCATTCCCAAAAAATTCAATGAATTACATTTAATGATTTACAGGGGTAGTTTCACGAAATGCATTTAACTAAATTATATTAATTTATTAAATTATTTCTTTTCAGCAATCACAAATTTCGGGAAACTAATAGAAGAGAACATCCAGAAAACAATGGTTTGTGATGAGCAGAAATGTGGACTTATAGTGGGAGGTGTTTGCCTCAACCACCAAGTGGAGTTGGCGTTGAAGCAGGCTGCCAAAGTTGTAAGTAAATTAATTAAATGATTAATAGAACAAACTAAATAACTTATACAGTAACTTAAAAAGTTAAATAATAAATTATACAAAAACGTGAAAATTAACAAATATTATATTTTTTTAGAAAGGGAAGGGGTACAACAGAACCATAATTAACCTGGCAAAGCTGGTCAGTAAAATTATGAATAACAAGAAGCTGCGTCGCATTTTGGTAGAGAGTGGACAACGTATGCTTACCAGATACGTGGAGACGAGATGGAGCTCCAGAATGAACATGATAAAGCGGTTCTTAGAGTTGTTTGACAACAAACAACTACTTCAGAAGGTGAAAAAATCCGTGCAGGATCAGAAAGGTAAACCCAAAAAAGTTAATTATAATTTAAACAACAATTTAAAACTAACAAAATTACCAACTTAAATTTCTCTCTGTCCCTTAATTAAACAAAAGAGAAAGGTAACAAATAGAAGTTTATTAAAATTTAAACTAAATAAATTATTTCTTCTCTCGTTCCCTTAATTAAAAATTAGAACTGTATATATCAATAGAATTAATTTTTAATTTTTAATTTTTATTTTAGTCAACAAGAAGTTTATTTTATTGTATTAATATAATTCCATTTGAAGTTTTCACATTGAATATTAAATTTTTTATTATTTTTCACTTTTCTTTGTATCTAACTAACGCGTAGTATGACGTGTCAATACACTCTGAAATTCAAATAAGGACTGAAGAACTGTGTGTGTGTGCACGAGGTGCACGAGGTAGAAATGTACATGGGTAATTAGAAACTTCAATATAATTTATTTCGTTATATTTACATTTTTTAAAATAAGATTTTTTAATATGTTTTGACCACGGTAAATAATAAAAATTTGTTGGAGGAATTTTTGTGTATATATTTATCCCTGATATAACAGCATACACCGGAAACGGATGATATCAAATAACAGGGAATCTATAAATATATTGTTACAAATACAATTACAAACTATTATAAGTTAACTTTAATATATTTCATTATCGTTATATACTTTTTTTACGTAATGCAAAATTATCCTTTTTTAATATTAGGAAGAATTTTTATTTTACCCTGTAAAAAAAGCAATGAAAAAAGTAAGACGTCTAAAATGTCGTATTCTTAACAGGTAGACTTTTTGGAGTAAGGAAATTATGTCATCACATTAATTTCATAGAAAGAACCTAAAAGTCTAATATATCTAGTAAATTTTATTTCGGAATTGTTTAACGAACATACTTAATTTAAGATTGCGTGATTTATTTCGAAATAGAAATATAAAACGTAAAAATTTATTATTTTTCAAAATCTTCTATTTATTTACCAAGTACTTCGTATATAAATATTAAGAAATTTGAATATTTAGAAAAATAGAAATAGGGATGTATTTTTGAACGAAGGGAGAGGGGAATTAATATCCTATTTTTGAAATAGAATTCTTGCACACGTATATAAATATTCCCCAATTTCAATATTTTCATATGTCTAAATTCCCTTCCAAATTTACTCGAAATACGATACGTTTAGGGTTTAGAATAGTTAATATTTAAAATATCTAGTAGACACATCATTGGATTTAGCGATGCCTAAATAGATTTTAAGAAATATAATATAAAAATCTACCAATAGCTTTTCCCCTAGCATTTAGGTACTTTTAATGATGAGAATAAAAGCCACAGACATACAGAATGGATCACTATAAAGCAGAATTAAAGTATTCCAGCTATTTCAGATGGAATTGCTTATAATCTTCTTATTTCGATCATGCAATTACTTAAACATAAAGATAATGACATAATCATCCCCTTGATTAGTGTAAATATTAATCATAATTAAAATCTTTTCTATTCTTTTCATTTACTACATTTAAATATTATGCTGTTCATTTCTAATGAGTTTATACCATGACAATTGACCCCCAAATTTTGATTGAAAATATGTAAAATGTTTACCATATCAACTTTATATAACTTTCCTTTAATAAACATAATAATCTGGAGAAATATTGTTATATACTTTTTGTTGTAAATTTAATTGTGTACTATGCATTTGTATTCGGCTGTTTAGAATAAGGTAGTAAGCTTAGTTTTGTTTTAATTTGACCATTCAACTTTAGGACATTGGTAACCTTGTTGGCATTTTAGACAAACAAACTACGTAAAATTTTTTCTTTATTTTTTTCTCAAATGCTTGACATTTTTGTGTAGTGATTTATTTTGTAAATTTTAAATCATTAAAATTATCTTACTGTATACAAAATCGTTTTCTTGCTGTGAGTGGATGCTTATTAATTCAGCATTCCACCCATGACATTTCTCTCTGGCAACATCCCATCTAAGATCTTCTTCAATTATTTTGTAGCAAATTCCTAAATAGAAAAAAAGGTTAAAAAAATTGCTTACACACATGATCACAAAAAGATATTGAGATAATTACATTTGATGTCCACAAATGAAAAATTGATTTTTTGTGTTTTAAGATAATTATTTTTTATTATCTCATTTAATTTTGAATATTGATTCCTAGTACAATTTGGTACAATGTTAAAACACAGGCATCTCTATAATGAATTCTTCAAAACATGTCTATATTAAACATATTGTATTTAAGAATTTTCTTTGAAACTTAATGTGCAAATGTTTAGTTACTCTACAATTGTGAAAATAGTAATAAGGATTTATCTGGCTTTGCTTTTAACCCATTAGTGCCGAGCGCCACTTTTATGGGCCGATCGAGCTGAAAATTTCAGGGAAGCTTATAATGGACAAAACGGAATTCCAATTTTTTTGTTTTGCTCTAGTGGCGTGCACAGGAAAGTTGCAAAAAAAAAAACGGTTTCATTGATATCAGCTTTAACCAAAAACATTTTCTCAAATTCCTTTATAGAAAAAAAAGGATTAAAACATTTTTCCAAACATCATAGTTTTACAAATTTCAGGTTTACTTATAGAATCTTTTGGTTGACTGAGATTATAAAAGTATTTGTTGGTTTTACTTGTTTAGGTTGGTTGGTCAGATCAACCTCTAAAAATAATTTCTGGCAACTATCACTCACACAATAAAAGAGAGGCAATAATATTTAAGGAGAAATTTTTCATTTAGGTATTACAAAACTTATTTCACTCTACATTTATATAAATATTTTTCAAACTAAAAAGAACAATTCTTTGTTTTTTCATTCTCAAAAATTTGGGTTTGATTAAAAAGATACTTTCCAATTTGTAGTGGCTCTGAGGACCAATACAAAACTTTTCTAAAATATATATTAAAAAAATCAACCCCGGTGTTTAAGAGATCTTATTGGACAAAATTGTATACATCTAGTTACAATATATTATATTGCAAAATGCCCTTTACCTGTTTCACTGTCACGTTTAAAACCATTGATGCATTTAAATTCCACTCTTTTCTCAAGTTCATCCAGCTTAAACTAAAATTAATAAAATTAAAAATTGTAATGATTAAAAACAACCTTCGTAATCCTGTTATATAAAGTAATAAGCTTTTTTTGTCTGAAACTTATGATTTTAATAGTTACTAAACCAAATATGATCTCCCTTTTAGGTAATTTTTACATTGTAGGTCCTGTGATGCTTTTTTGATGTTTTAGATTTAGATTTAAGTATATGGGTGTTTTTTAGGTAACCTCTCCTACTCCAATCAACATAGAACCCCTTAATGTAAGGGATCCAGCCTCTAGTTATACTTATGAATAAGCTTTGATTAACTAATAGCTGTAAAATAAACAAAATTTTATAAACAATAACAAATCATTTACAGAAAACAGTGTACATTTTAAGGCAGATTCGAAATGCACTGATAGTTTACCCCGAATTCTTGACTTGTAATACCAAATATGACCTCAGCCCTTCTGTAGGTGAGATAGACTTATGAAACTTGATTGAAATACTGTTAGATACTTAAGAAAGACAAAAGAAAAAACTAGATCTCACTATCCCTGTTGGCTTGGCTGTAGTATTTCGGTAAAGTGAAAATCTTGAAAATTTTTGGTTTTTGACTTCAGGGGCTCATAAAGAACCCAAGCTATTCTAAAGACATTTCTAAAAATGTATAGAAAATTTTTCTAGCTAAATTGTGGCCAAAATGAGAGCTCCCGTGGCAAAGGGTAGCATGAAAGATGGGTAAATTTGGAACCTAGAGTCCAACATGTCACTATCAAGGAGAACTTTGCCAGCTTGGACATGGTCATTGTGACCAGGACTTGTTGGAGGTTCAGGGGGCAGGTAGAAGTGGTGAGTGTGGCTGGTAGCAATTTTATTAAATAATCCAATTGTCATATACCTAGTCTGCTTCCTAGTTTTTAAAATCCAAAAAAAAAAATTTATTGACAATTAAGAAAAAGTCTGGTTTTATTTGCCGCACCCTGTATAAATTCCATTGAAAAATAATTTGCTAATATATACAGCATGAAAATATAAGAGAAAACACTAGTAAATCTGTAATACAAAGTAGAACAATGTCCATCTCTCTGGTATTGAATAAAAAAGCACACCTTTAAATCATTCTGTGAATTTTCCATCTCTGTGATCTTTTCCTCTTGCACATTCAGTTTAGACTAAATTTACAGGCAATTAGCAGATTGCCAAGGGAAACTTTCAAATCTCTATGTGTTTACAACTGTGAGTAAATTTTTTTACCACATTAACTTATGTTGCCAAAAATAGCCATTTGCTAAAAGGAAAACTTTAAAATCTATGAGTAATAAATAATAGCTTGGAATAATACACAGCATTGTTGTTGAAAAAAGACTATCCAAGGTAAAACACTCAGCTCAATAGGAGGTAATAATAGCTTTTGGTACAGATATAGATCAAGTTCACAAACAAACAATTATTACTATAAAAATGATTTAGAAATGTTTTATGTTGGTTATTTTAATTTAAAGAATATATATCCACCTTTAATGTATCTATGATATCTTGTTGTGGCTTTTGTTTTCCATCTAATTCAGCCTGAAAGAAAAACATTAGTCAGAAATAATTAATTGTTAAGATTTAACAATGAAGATAAAAAGTTCCTCATATGTTTTGTATAATGTAAACCTTTGGAAATAGTAGTTTGATTAAAGAGAACTTTTAAAACTCTATTTGTTACCAGCTGTTTGTAAAGATTATATTTGTTCTGAAAATATTATAATGGTATGTATTATCTTTTAATGCATTGTAATTTTATCTAATTAAATTTACCTGTAAAGTATTTATGATATCTTGTTGTGACTGTATTGTTCCACTTAATTCACTCTAGAATTTAAAAAAATAAATTACTGTCTAATCTAAAAATTCATGATAGTTTTGCTACATTAACCTTTAGGGAATAAACTGTTTGACAAGTGGAAATATCTTAGATTTTTATTTTTTTTATATCTCTAATTGTTACCAGCTGTTGGTAAATATTAGATTAACATTGGAAATATTATATTATTGACAGGATGCTGTACATTTAATTATTGCTTAAAGAAAACTATTTGTTTTTGAGGGGGGGGGGGGGTGGGCGGGTGGTTGTCCCCCTCCCCTGTTTGTAAAAAATCGTTACAGCATTTAAATATAAGAGAAAACACTAATAAATCTATAATACAAAGTAAAACAAGTCTATCCATCTGTCCATCTGTCTGGTATAGAATAAAAGAAACACACCTTTAAAGCATTCTGCGAATTTTCAATTTCAATGAACATTTCCTCTTGCACATTCAGTTTAGACTAAAATAAATATTATTGTGATTTGGTTACAAAAAATACTAAACTTCAATGAAGGATATAATTAGCAACAAACCACACGGTCATAAAATGGTATATAGGTATTTAAATCAAGTCTTGGTAAACAATAATTATATTCATTTCTTTTTGTTTTGGTGTATAAACTTTAACCCTTAATCCTGTTTTTTCTATCTCATTTTCTGTGTGTGAAAGATAAAGAGCCCAAACTGCGTGACTTTTTAAGTATGGGTATAACACACAACTGAGAGTTGGAATTTTTTAATATCTCCATCCTGGCGGGCACAGGATGCCAGCAAACCTGGCAGGGTAATCCAGGTAAAGAGCAAAAATATTTTTATGACTTAAACAAAGCATTTTATCTTACTAAAATACTAGATTATCCTCTAGTAGTAAATCATTATATAAAATACAGGTGTTCAAGTCGATTTCAGGTTCCAGGTATGATCCTGCAGGTCCTGATCCTCCAGGTCTCCAGAAATCTTTAAAAGGCTCCTGTGACCGCAATTTTTGACTTAAAGACTTCAAATTTTAAACTTAAGCTTTTCTTACATGTCTACATAACGTATTAAAATTTCATAAAGATCCGCCGAAAAAATTGTTCTTCTAGCTTCAAAAATAAGAAAATTACAGCCATTTGAAATTTTTAGGTGAAAAAGGACCTAAAAACAAAGGTTGTTAAATAAAAGGGTGAAGGAAGCAAAAATTGACTTCGTTTTAAGGTCGGAAATTCATTATCAAATAGGGGACTTGCACAAAAATTTTTAGCCCTCTAGCTCTAATAGGAACTGAGATAATAGGGGGGGGAGTTGAACACCCCCCCCCCCCCAACCGTTTAAGGTGTGGCAAGGGGTCCGACTGTAAGGGGTTAAAATAAAAATAACGGTTTTGAATAATCATGACTGTCTATACATCTGACCATCTGTCTGGTATAGAATAAAAGAAACAAACCTTTAAAGCAGTATGTGAATTTTCCATTTCAATGAACTTTTCCTCTTGCACCTTCAGTTTGGACTAAAGTAGATATTTCATTGTAATTTGGTTACAAAAATACTAAACATTGTTGAAATGATATAAGAAGTAACAAACAACATGACCTGTGAGAAGAGGACATATAGATATTTAAATTATGTCTTGGTAAACAATAGATATATTAATTTCTTTTTTTATTTGTCTATAGACTTTTAAATAAAATAACTGTTTTGAAAAACAGTTATAATTTGATTCTGAAATTTTTTAAAAATAATTTCACAGAAACTAAAACAAGTAAGAAACTAGGCTAATATATAAAAAATGCTTTACTGAATAAAAAACACTCAAAAATAATTGAAGACAATTTAACCAAGGGAGTTATAGAATAGATGTTCAATTGAATTGATAAGCAGAAGAATTTTTAAAAATCAATTTTCTAATTATAAAATAACATAAATTTGCATAATATTTTTAATTAATAGCTTTTGATTGCCTCCAGAGCATTACAAGCAAACCTCAGGTGAGTAAAAAAACAGTCACCTATATTAATTTAGAGCTCTAATATTCATTTCTTAGTGATATAGTGATTGAGGGACAGACATGTTGTAAGTTATAGATTAGCTTTCTTCAATGCAAAAAAAAATAATCTGCTATTGTCCTAATATTCAGTCTTCATCTTTTCCACAATATCTTTGGAGGAGTTTGCTGCAGCCTAGTGAATGAATGTCATTGATGGATTACAATAATAAATGTCATATTTATAAAATCTTTTCTATGAACTAGAAATATTTTGTCACCACATTATATAAGATAATAATTTGTCAATAATGTGTTTATAATTTTCATTCTGTTCTTATTATATTTATTATTAGTGGACGCTGGTAATTGAATTATTTACCTCTAGAACATGAATACTTTTACACAAAGTTGAGTAGGTATTACAGTCGTCAAGTCTGGTGAGGTAGGCACGACTATAACAAAAATATAAATTTTTAATTAAGGGAAAAAAAAATTATATTTTTTCCAGGCAAAATAGATGAGTAATATTCAAATTCTCATCTTAGTTCTAAAAGTTTGTTTTTGCTACTTTTTTCAGATTTAGAAAATTAAAAACAGAATACTTTGTTATAATGTAGTAAAGCCTTTTGAGTGTAAATTAGAATGATAAAAAAGTGGTTCTTTGATACTTACTAGAAAATATAATCTGTTGATATGTTGTAACAGAAGGTGGGGAGGCCAATGTAATAAGTGACACAAGGTTCCTAACAAGAAATAAAATGATAAATATTTTTAATTACAGTTCACACTATTGCAGAAATAATTAAAAGGATACTTTTACTTTTAAATTTCAATTCATAAAAGCATTATCAAGTAATAGCAAAAGTAATATTTGATACAACCCAGCCTAAAATACCTTACAATCAATTTCTTTTTCATTATTTCCAATGTCAGGGTAAAAGTGGTAGATGAAACACTTCTTTGAACTAAACTAAAATTAGAAAAATAATACATGGCACTAATGGGTCACAATTCTGGAATTAGATAGCTTCTTCCCATCATTTATTATCATACAATGTTAAAAAATGTTACATCAATAGTATACTAGAACCTATGCCCCAAGAGGCCTCTAGGTTCAATTGAGGTAGGGTGGGAGGGAAGTTAGACTGCAAAACAATTTTAGTTTTATAAAGGGGAAAAGTAAAATATTTTTTTTTAAGGGGAGGGGGGGGTATTTATTGTGTTGTTATCCTCCTAAAAAAGTTATAAATATTTCCAGGAGCTACAATCTAAAGAAGAATCATATCAGTTTAGAAGTTAGTGAGATCTTTTGGAACACACAGACAAACAGACATGGATCCAGTTACTTTTATATAAGGATTAATATTATGGTACAACCTCATAAGTGTATGCCATACACTTGATCATTCCTATGCAAATGTTCTCACACTCCTCTGCTGTCTCAGTGGTATACAGAGGACCTACTGTTCCCTCCATAAAGGGAAATCTCCTTGAAGATTAGGCAATTTTTAATTATGTTTGTAAATTTGATGATAAGGTTAAGTTTATAGTATACTTCTGTCTGATTAAGTTAATTCAATTAGTATAATACTAACTCTAATATAGTCAGTTGCTCTTTTTTTATACAATCCTAACACATACACTTCATTTTTTACACACATTGACTTATGCAAATAAAAAATAAATTAAAGGGTCCTTATAAGTAAATAAATGGTTTAATTTCAATAATTACTTTGTTTTAAATATGCATGATATAAAAGAATCCATACAAACAAGAAAATCAAATTTTAGTTAAATATTTCATTGAAGTAAAGTTAAAAATTGCCTATTCTCCATCTTTACAAAGCATGGTCCAACTTTGACAGCAGATGCAGAGCTGCTGAACAGAAATGCTCCAAATAAAAAGAACACCCCTCTCATCTTTGGAAAATAAGATTATCTAAAAATGTATATCAATATACTTTTATTTATTCAGCCAATCCATCAACCTGTCCTATTTTATTTTCTCAATTCTAAATTATATATTCCCCCCTTCTTTTTTTTTTATCATAATACATCTTCTCACCTTTCCCCAATAATATATTATTCTTATTCTATGAATTATTTTTCTCCAATGATATATCCCTGAACCCATATCTTTACCATCCTTTACCACTAATTACACCTATCAATCCCACCCTTCCTCCCCCTTTAATATTATGATTGGTGGGTATAGATAGCATAGATATGACCCAGGGATCTAAAGGGATAAGACAATGGCTGATAAATTAATGTCCACCCCCAATGATGATATTCAAATTTACCCCATCAGTAGATTTAATTCAATGGTTGAAATGTTTGGACACTCAACCAACCAATCAAAATTCAATAAAAGTCCCCAAAAATGTTATGCCAATGAAATAAGAAATCATTGATTTAAAACTTTGGGGTTTGATGAAATAAACAGCTCATTGTCTCCTCCCTCCTTGGATATCTATATACATAATTACTACAATATTGTATTCTACTTATCTTTTGTTTCTGCTTTGCTGTAGTGTATAGTTTGATATCAACTGATTAATCATTTAAATATTATAAGTACTTCAGCCTTAACATTGATAAAAATATTCACTTCCTTTAGAACAATAGTCAAGGCCATCCAAGGAGGGGCTAGTAATCAAAGTAATCATTAACAACTCTCCTACCAAAAAAAGAATTAATTGACTCCACTATCAAAATTAACACCCCCCCCCCCCCCTAAACAAATTAACTCTCTATTTTTAGATATAAATATTCAGTTGGGTATAACTCATCCTAGGGATCTAAAGGGATTAGAAAATGGCCGATAAATTGATGTACATCCCCAATGATAAAACAAAAATTACACCTTCTGTAGATTACAATTAGTGGTTGAACCATTTGGACTCTAAAACCAACAAGTCAAATTCAAAGTCCCCAAAGTTGGTAAGCCAAAGAGCAAAAAAGAGTTGATATAAAACTTTGGGGACTAGTGTAATAAGCAACCCAATGTTCTCTCCCTCCCTGAACTCAACCTCACCCTAAAATAAATATCTTTTCTTGGATCATGGAAAGAAAACAAAGTCATTCCTAATTAGGACAGAAGTCACTGGAAATTGATCTAAGGAAGGCTACTTATGTCCTTCATCTAACAAATTCTAACTTAAGGGAGGTGACTTATGTCCTTTGCCTGACAAATTCTTACGTTAGGAAGGCTGCTTATGTCCTTCATCTTGCAAAACATAGCAAATTCTTGCAAAACATAGCAAATTCTTGCAATACATAGTAAATACTTTGTTAAGGGAGGCATGTTATGCCCTTCATCTAACAAATTCTCACTTAAGGAAGGCTACTTATGTCCTTCCTAGGAAGGTGACTTCTGTCCTAATTTAGGAATGACTTTGTTTTCTTTCCATGATCCCTTTTCTTAAAATTTAATATTGATTAATTCAATTGAATATTGAGGACAGGAAATTAGGCAGAATTGATAAGGTTCAAACAAAATTTAGTCATTAATTTTAATAGATTCAAATTCAAGGCAAATTTATTAATAAAACAAGTACAATGATATCCATAGGTCATAAAACACAAAATAACAAAACATAATTTTACAGAAACAAGGACAAATCTGTCACTAAGCGAAGCAACAAGAAGGTATTAGATTTTAAAAATACATTTATGTAAAAAAGTAGTCTAGCCATAGATGGTATTTCAAAAAAACAAGAAATTAAAAGTAGTGTATTATCAATTACACGATAAACTTTAATGTCCATAAGTAGCAAAGCAACATAAGTTGACAAAATTTTATAAAAACAAGAACAATTAGGTCAATTATTAGCCAAGCAATAACAAGTACGTCAACACTTAAAGGAACTTTTTTTATCATAGCAAGGAGAATTATATCCATGAGCTTATAACTCAATACACAGTTGTGTGTTAGTAAGATCTTTTCTCGTATTCATTCGAAACCAGTGGATAGGAACCGGTTCTCATCCATACAAAAAAACTATGTCTAGCATCGTATTATATCCAGCTTTCTACGAATATAGAAATGTACAATCATAAGATTAAAACCAGTTATTTTAGCCCATGCCTTCGGCACCTGGGGGCTAAACAAACTGGTTTTAATCTTAATCTACTGTACATTCTATGTCCGCGGAAAGCTGTTTATAATACAATGCGAGAAATAACTATTGAATAATCAATACTTTTCACAGAACCTAGATATTGTTACTTAATCTAAAGGATAAAACAAAAGATACTTTTTCCAAAAAATGATAAACTTAATTACCCCTTCGGCTTCAATAGATTACAAGAATAATCCAACCAAAAATAATTGAACTACCCAAAGTTTTAAAGCTAACTAATATAAAACATTTTGAAAATCAGTGTAGTTTTTGGTTTAATGTTCCCTTCCTTTTTTGGCATAACTATACAAATAGATTTAGAAACTTTGATCAACAAGGATGACAACATTCATAAAAAAAACAACAAACAGACAAATATATAAATTTCAGAAACAAACTTTATGCAGCAGCCAAGCAAAGCTCTGAAACGGTAAGACAAACAAACATAAACACTTGTAGAATGTAAGAACTGAATAAAGTATAAGTCCAAACAAAAATGTAAATAAATTTGTAGCAATACATTCAAAATTTTCAAATATATGATACTGTTTAAGGACATACTTACATTTTTAGGACTTAATCATAGAGATGCTTTGCCTATACTTTGTTCTTTTTTGTCCTAGGAATCAGTATTCCAAAAATCAACATTCCATTACCCCAGCCGTGCGCTAGACAAATTGTTTCTAAATGCAATAATAATCAATAATTTTTTAAAGCAAACTTTTCTATAATTTGGGTCAGTCTGTCTGTCAGTCCAAATTGGTTGGCATTAATTTAGACATTTTAAAATTGTGCTATCACTTTCAACTTTACACTCTGACACTCTACAAGTGTTAATTTCAGAGCTTTGCATTCATGGATGCTGTCATCCTTGTTTTACTATTATGATTAACTGTATTCAGTAGTGGTACCTTAGCAAAATAATTTCTCTTGCAAACTTTCTAGCGAACATTGTATACAATTTAGTTACATAAAAACTGCATATTGTTATATATAATTCTAACAATAATAACGTATGTTTTATTTTGAAAGCAAAGTTTTTCGATAATTAGGTCAGTCGGTCAGTTATCCCTTTTCGGCAATTTAAATATGTTTGTAATTTGTATGTAAGAATTGTCCTATTGATTTTGCATGATAATTCATACAACAGCTTGGGATGTGTAGCAACTCTATAATTGTTACCAGAAAATCTGTACGTCCTTTTAAAGCATGCTGGTTTTTAAGTCTATGACAACAACTTTATATAGGGGGGAGACACTGATCTAAAAATTACACTTGTTTCATTTTTTTAACCTACCTTAAATAGGGAGAGGTAGTCTATGCTTAACTTGGCAATTTGAGGGAAATTTTTTTTTCAATTTTCATTTCAACTTACATACTTTTATCCCGTAAGAAATGCCTAAATAGTTTCATCCTTGTTTTTTGTTGTTGTACAATTTGCGTGAGACAGAGCGCACAGTTTGGTGGATGGCAATTTTAGGGTCTGATTTGTACACTAAATTTTATACAGTTTTCCTAATATTTTCTAAAAAATATAAATATTTTTAAATGTACAAAAAATAGACACGTTAAAGATAAAAAAATAATTAAATATTGTGTACATCCTTGGTCTACTGAATACACCATCACCCCTTTTTTTCTGTGCGTTTGGGGTTTGTGTACAAAAAGTACATGTGACCTTGTAGTGCGTGATTGATTTGCAAAATACGAAGAAAAACTTCAAATTCAACTGTCTAAATTGTAAAATAGGGGAGGAAGGGACGATTGACTTTTGATTACTCCTAATGTTTATAATATCTTTCCTTTATTCGTTGCCTTATAAACTTATCTGCAGAAGGGGTAATTTTGTTTATTTTAATATAGGTTATATAACAATTAATCGCTCATTGTCCTCCTGAGACAGAAACGCTACTGCAATCAAATATTTTTTTTTCAACATACAATATTTAATATAACATAAGATATTGACTGACAATCTGTTCCAAAAATCTGTTTTTAAAACTTAATTATCTTTTTATTGACCATTGTCCTATCCCCTAAGATCCCTGATTAAAAAGCAAACCAAGAATTCTCTCTTAAGGGATAAGACAATAGACAATAAATTTATGTGAAATGGTGATAAACATGTTTGTAGATAAAAACAATGATCACAACATTCATAAAAGCGAAGCACTGAAACGGTAGGACAAACGGACATTAACACTTGTATAGTTTCAGAACTGAATTATCAGAATATAGATGTGTTAGAGTCGAAGCAAAATTTTAAGTAAATGTGTTAAAAAAACTGTTTGATACAGCTAGGATAATGTTTATGGACAAACTTGCATTTTTAGGACTTGATTATAGAGTTGCTTCGCTTATGACATTATAATTTGTTGTACCAGGAATCGATACACCAAAAATCAGATGAATTGGATAATTAGATCACATAAAAATTCGTTCTTAAAAAAGTAAAAAAATCAACATGTTTAAAATGGACGAACGGACATTCTGGTAATGATTATAGAGCTTTCTTAATTGTACCTAACTATTAAAGGAATCACCATGCAAAGTTTGAAATCGATAGGACAATTCTAACATGCCTAAATTAATGAAAAAATTTATCCCTTACGGACAGACAGACCGACCCTAATTATAGAAAAGCTTCGCTTTTAAAAATATTGGTTGAAAACTGTGACACTGTGAAAAAGTTTTATATCTAATAAGATAACATACTTATAAAACTTTGGGTACTAGTATACTTATAAGCCAATTGTCCCTTTCCTCCCTGTTGTCTCTAGAAAATGATAGTCATAAATTTTCACAATATTTGCTAACTTTCTCTGAGCTGGATCTTTAAATCATTTTAGAGGTGATTTAAATCGGGGTGCGCCAAATCACCATTAAAATGATTTAAAGATCCAGCTCTAATAATGATGAGTGAGCAAATAATTAACAACAGACCAGAGTAGTTGTTAACTTGCAATAAGTGAAATCGTTTTGGTTGAAAAGGCTCATCTGTCACTAATTCACATTCTAATAATAAAGTACTAAGCTTCTTTGTCTGTAGCGAAGGATCTTACTAACTGCTGGAGCGAATGAGTTTTCCATTTCAGGGAAACTTAACATTGATCCCAGGAAGGTTTTCAGATATTTCATTTTTAGATTTGAGTCTTAGGATGGTTTTAGGCTATCATTCTTCTCTTCTCTATCCTTTTATACAATACAGAGAACCTAGATGCTAGGCACAGCCGCTAGTCCTATTATATGAATTGAAGTTTTTTTTGTCTGAATTTTAAGATTTCAATGTAAAAGTACAAACCAGATTTTACAAACAAGGATGACAACAACCAAAAACAAAAAAAAAGAATTAATGTTGGTTGTATTAATCTTTTTAGGGACCATTTTTAACGTCTTCAGTTATGACGCAGTGTCGGACCAAGATTCGAACCTATCACCTTCCCGACGACGAGCGGATGCGCTACGTGTTGAGCCACGGTCGCGGGTTATTTGTGAACTTGGTAACATGTCCAGGCTTAGCTAAGTGAGTTGAATTTTTATAGTTAAGCTACTCTATGCCTAATTTATGCAGAGAGACACATAGGGGACAATGGGTTCTTTATTACACTAGTTTTATAATAACGTTTTCGTATTTGTTGGCATAACAACTTTGGGGACTTTCATGAATTTTGATTAGATGGCTCATTAAAAAGAGTGTTCAATCGTTTCAACCACTGATTTTAATATACTTAAGGGGTAATATTATGTATTTTCATTGGGAATGTACATTAATTTATCTTATCCTTTTAGATTCCTGAAGTTATGTCTTTGTGTGTTTTAGTTAAAATAACATTAATATGAAGATTAATTAAGTATAAAACATACAAAACAAAAATCACAAACCATGAACAAATGGTCTCAAATATAAAATTCCATGAAATGGAATTTATTTGTCAAGAATTATCAAATCCTCACATAATTCTAATAGAATAGGCCTAAAGCAATAAAAAACGGAAAATTACCTTTTTTAAATTTATTTCAAAGATAAATTGGGGAGTGGGTTACAGTGATTAACAAGGTATCTTGTGTGAAAGTGACAAATTGCTTCTCAGGGATATTTACATCCTTGTTTGTGCCAAGTTTAAGTGAAACCATAACAAGGATGACAACATTCTTAAAAGCAAAGCTATGAAACGGTAGGACAAACGTACATTAACACTATTAGAGTGTCAGAACTGAATCTAAATGTATAAGTCTATAAAATCACTATTTCAAATATTAGATGAATAAGTTAAAAATCTGCATGTTTTAAATGAACGTACGGACTTTCTGATAACGTTTATAGTTTATAAATCGTGCCTAACTACAACAAGACTTATCACTAAAAGTTTAAAATCGATGGGACAACCCTAATTATAGGAAAGCTTCGCTTTAAAGATAATTATTATACATGAAAAATTAATGTGCTTCGCTTTAAAGATAATCATTATACATGAAAAATTATTGTGTTATCTGGAGCGAAAACAGTTTTCTTTTTTTTTATATACATGTTCAATTTAGTATGTTATTAACATTCATTGGATAATCCAAAGATTTTTTAACCAAGGTGTTTTTAAAAGCGAAGCTTTTCTATAACTAGAATTGTCGTATCGATTTCAAACTTTGCATGGTGATTCCTGTAGTAGTTAGGTATGATTTAGAAAGCGTAGGAACTCTATAATCATTACCAAAATGTCCGTACGTCCATTTTGATTTTTTACTTTTTTAACAAAAAATGTTTATGTGATCTAAATTATAATTATCCGAATGTTCTGATTTTTGGTATACTGATTCATGGTACAATAAAATACAATATTATAAGCAAAGAAACTCTATAATCAATCCTAAAAATGTAAGTATGTCCATAAACATTATCCTGTATCAAGAAGTTTTATTCATTTATATTCTGATTATTCAGTTCTGACACTATACAAGTGTTAATGTCTGTGTGTCCTATCGTTTCAGAGCTTCGCTTTTATGTATGTTGTCATCCTTGTTCATGTATGTTTCGTCGTCGGGGTGTTGATAAGTTTAAACATCGGCCTAACACCGAGTAATAACTAAAAGACATTAAAAAAAGAAAAAAATATACAAAACTGTTGTACTTTTTACGGAAGCTTTTTTAATGTATTAGGGAGGTTATGCAATGGTTGAGACTTAAGATAATTTGATTGAGTCAAAAAATTCTCTTTATATTTTTTAAAAATCAAATATTTAATACATCCAAATTAAGTATTCAGAAAAATGGATGAAAGTTTAAAATAGGACCAAGATGTACATATTGTACTAATATCAAATTTTTGAAAAGTGTTACCAGACATAATGCAATGTGCAAAATAGTAAAGAATAAATAATGAAACAAGGTACAGCATTATATGTGTCTCTATAATCAAATCCTGAAAAAATGGGATCAAGTCAGGCTGAGTGTACCAAACAAAACAAGTAAAATAGAGTGAGCCAATATTTTATCAAGTAAAGCAGAGGATGCCAATGTTCCCCCAAGTAAAGTATACTATGCCAAAATTCCATAAAGTAAAGCAGAGTATGTCAATATTTTATCAAGTAAGGCAGAGAATTCCAATATTTTATCAAACAAAGCAGCATGACAATAAAAAAAGAATATGAATTTAACAATTTTTTCCGATTTATTTGCATCTAAATCAACCTACAAATTTACTACTTAATGTATGCAAAATATATAAACTAGCAGCTGCGTCCATAGCATCTAGGAGCTCTCTATTCCAAGTGGTAAAAATAATACGAAAAACAAGAATGACAACATTCATAAAAGCGAAGCACTGAAACGGTAAGACAAACGGACATTATCACTTTTATCATTGTCAGAACTGAATAAGCAGAATATAAATGTAAAAGAATCGAAGCAAAATTATAAGTAAATTTGTTGAAAAACTGCTTGATACAGGTTAAAGTTTATGGACGTACTTACATTTTTAGGACTTGATTATAGAGTTGCTACACTTTCTAAATCGTACCTAACTACTACAGGAATCACCATGCAAAGTTTAAAATCAATAGGACAATTCTAACATGTCTAAATTAATGAAAAAAGCTATCCGTTACAGACGTACGGACGGACGGACCAACCCTAATTATAGAAAAGCTTAGCTTTTAAAATTTAAAAAAAAATTTTTAAATAAAGGATCTCACTAATCGCTCGACTGTTGTGATTCCCCTTTCAATGAAGCTTCTCATTGGTCCTAATAAATCACCCTTATTTTGTTTAAAGTTTTTCTTTTTAAAACTTAAATGTAATACAGATATATTTTCAGCTCTCTCCTCCCCTAAAGTGCCCCTAGAGCATGCCAATATAGTATCCCAAGTCAAGCACACTCTGCTTGCTTTGATCCAAAAAATGAAAGTATGTACTTTTACTGTATACTATATATAATTAAGCAAATTGCATAAATTCAAAGAATTTGACGTTGATTTATGAAAAATCATATGCATTGGATAACATTTTTCTGCCATAATTTTAAAGCAAAGAATTACTGTAATTACATTCAAACCATACGTCAGTAATGGATAAATCTTATTTATAATTTATGCATGTTAGAATAGTACTTTATGTACCAACTAGCTATTCTGAAGATGAGGATGGGATACACCACGAAATCTTATTTTGGTGCTTCTCTGAGCCAATTTCTTGAATTAAAAGTTTAATATTTTTCATTTTAATATCCTCGGAAAACTAACTCTAATACGATCCGATAAATAACTATTCTAGCATGGCTTTGTCACGGATAAATATCCGCGGAAATAGAACTGGTTCCTAGCCATACTGAAAAACCAAGAATCGTATTGTATTGTAGACATCTTACATTAAATTAATCTTATTGTTAATATAAAAAATAGCCATTCAGTCCTTTGTCCATCCTTTACTTTAAGCTACCATGTATGAAATTAAAAACAATGATGGAAACATCCATAAAAGCGAAGCTCTGAAATGGAAGAACAAACGAACATTAACACTTGTTGTGTGTCAGAACTGAATAAACTGAATATTAATGCACATGTCTATACAAAATTATAAGTAAATTTGTTGCAAAACTTATTAAATACATGTTAGTGTTTAAGGACATACTGACGTTTTTAGGACCTGATTATAGAGATACTTCGCTTATAACATTATACCTTGTTGTAATAGGAATCAGTATACGAAAAATCAGACGAATCGGATGATTTTAACATACAAAAATGTGTTGTCAAAAAAGTAAAAAATCAGCATGTTTTAAATGGACGTACGGACTTTCTGGTAACGATTATAGAGTTGCTGCGCTATCAAAGTTGTACCTAACTACTACAGGAATCACCATGCAAAGTTTGAAATCAATAGGACAATTCTAACATGCCTAAATTAATAAAAAAAGCTATCCGTTACGGACGGACGTACGGACAGTACTGAAAGTGAAAGTACTGAAGTTAGAAAACAGAAACTTCTCGCGCATGACAATACAGAAAAATCTACATTACAAACTCATAACAGGAATATTTTAGAAAACATAGCAAAATATATAACCACTAGCGGCTTCGCCCCTAGCCTAAAGGGGCTTTGGCCCAAGAGGTAATTTAAAAAAAATTAAGTATTTCTGGTGCTGCCATTTATTTTGAAATAACTACCTAAAAACAATTTTTTTGGGGGGAGGGGACATTTTTATTTCTTGGGGGGGTTGGGGGTGTCCCACCCCCCATAAAGATAGCTTAAAACTACCACAGGACCAATAGGTATATATCCTGAAGAGTAGAATTCGATTGGTTCAGTGGTTACCCAGATCTTAAGAGACGGACGGACAGACATCATTCTACTTTGTATTATAGATTATCAGAATTAGTGTCTGTGTGTGTAAGTGTATGAATTTATGGTGTGTATCTGTCTAAACGCTATATTATCTATGGAAAATGTTGCCCTTGCAATATAACAGGCAAGAAATAATAATTGTGTGAATGTAAATGATAATTGTTATACCTAGGGCTTTAGGTAAGAAAAAAATAAGTTCAAAAGAAACCAATAGAACATAAATGTATTAAACCAGAGGCGTACAGAAAGGGTTTTGTACCCTGGCAAAATTAAGAAGGGTTGCATGCCACCTCCTAGGTGTCTATAAGTTTACACCCCTCTATACGCCCCTTGACAAGTGTCTAACTCCTACACACCCCTGATGTATGCCTATAATTGTTTGTGAATGTAATACTAAGGGGCTGTTATTTGTTATATCAGGGATCTAAAGGTATATAACAATGGCCGATAAATTGATTTACTTTCCCAATGATGATACAGAAATTCCCTCTCTAGTGATTAAAATTAGTTGTTGTAACATTTGAATACTCAACTTAATGAAACAACCAATCAAAATTCACTGAAGGCCCCAAAGTTGTTAAACCATAGAATAAGAAAACGCTATTATAAAACTTTGGGGACTAGTGTAATAAATAGCCCATTGTCCCCTCTCTTTATGTGCTTTTATGCTATATTGCTGGCCTTTCCTAGACGCTAGAGGACAGTCTGCCAATCTGTCGGTATGTATGTAGCCCATTAGAAAAAAAGGATAAGAGGATGTATACTCACCCCTTTTTCATTGTAAAATATTACTTCCCCCCACATAAAATAATCGGTCTGCTATAAAGTGAAATCACTAGCGGCTTTTTGCATTTTAATGATAACCTATTCTATACATGTAAAAAAAAATTTTTTTTAATTATGTTATTATTATTATTATTCTATAATTTATTAGGTTTTTAAAAAAAAATTTAAGAAAATATTTAAGATACAATTTGATTTAGAATCTTTAAAAACAAACAGCCAGTCGCAGTTTTGGTGCGGCAGAAAAGTTTGTTACACCTAGAAAATAGGAGGATTCACCTTTTATGATCAAATATTTAATTTTTTTTTTAAATTAGCCTAAATGTAATATTTAACATTAATATGTAATATTTATTGTATAATAATTAACATTATGAAACTTTTAAATGTTTACTAATAAAAAATTAATAGTTTAGCTGTAAGCCAATAAGATCGCTAGTTGTCTACTTCAAAGACATACATGAAAACTAAGGCTAAATATTAGATAAAATAGTTCAAAACTAGCCCAAAAGGTTTGATCAAACCAATTTTTCGTATTTTAGATTTAAAGGAAAATTTTTTTTTAAATTTTGGAGGGAGGAGAAATTTTTTTTTTTTTTTTTTGGGGGGGGGGGGGTTAAGGAAAAAAAGACAATTGACTGCACATTTATATAGTCCGGAAATTTTTTCCCCAATCTTTGACATAGTAAAAATCGGCGGAAAAAGCCGTTTTTTTAATGAAACGAGAGAAAATAAAAGTAAGTTTTTTTTCAACAATTGCAATATCAAAAAGCATTTATAACCAAACGGGCAAAGTAATTAAAGAGTAAGTATTCAATCTTGTGCGCATAGAGTATAGGGGCACTTGAGGAGGAGGAAGTTGAATCCCAAAACCTATTTTTTTTAAATTTAGAATTATTTTTTTTGAGGGGGGGGGGGAGGCAGACCCCACCCAATTTTTTATTTTAGTTTTTTTAAAAATTTAATTTTTTTTGGGGGGGGGGGGGCGTGGGTAATGTTTTTTTCAAGGGGCGATTTCTCTTGGGAGGGTGGTGGTATCCTTTCCCCAAATAGTTATAAACATTCCTGGGACGTATGAGAAGCTACCCTGTTAAGGAGAACCCCCAACAGCCTTCCGCAGATAGTAAATTTAAAAATTGTATAATTTATTTAAGTTTTGTTAGCCCCTCAGGGCCTAAAGCCCGGGTTAGGAAAACTGGTATTAATATTATGATATTTTTTTTATCATTCGTAGAAAATTGCCTATGATTTTGTATATGAATCTACTACCTTGTATTTGAGCTAATTCATAATTGGACGATAAGAATTGATAGTTTGTCCCATTCATACTATTTTGCATTACAGACAGACACTAATACTTATAGAGTTGCATCTTATTAAAAAGTAAAATACCAACAAGCGAAATAAATGTATAATAATAATTGGGGGGCAGATGTAGAGCTCGACAACTCTATTATGTTTTGACCCCCCAAGGACAGCTGAAATAACATATGGGTTTCGTAATTTCTTCCACTTAATTTTGTTGTTAGTATAAGTTGATGAATTTAATGAAACAATGTCTTATTTATAGATATTTTAGATTAGGTTACTTGGAATTAGAAGAATGTAATATTAGATATTATTATTTTTAGGGATTATTAATTGAACCAAGTAGTGTATACTATAATATACAAAAATAGAAATAGAAGAGCTAATAGGTAAATAGATGTCAAAGTTGCATTATATAATTTTCTAAATAAAGCTTCCCTAAAAATACAAAATGTTTGGATCTTATTTGATTACGATGCTGTCTTATTTGCAATTGAAATAATTCACTTTATTACAGAGTATTGTAAATGTGGTTTCAGGTTTTAGATATACAGTGTGTTTTTTTTATGAGAACTTTTTTGAAAGCAATTTTACCCCACTTATAGTTAACAAAATTTAATGATTAATGGCTTATTTTCTTCGTTTTTAAGGGTAATTATGAAACAACCAAAAAAAATTACAGTTTTTGTTGCAAAAGTACAGTAAAAATAAAAACTTAGGTGTCAACATCTAAAAATGGTTTTAGCGCATTTTTTCTTATGTTCAAATATTCTACCTTTTGCAAGAATGGCTGCAAAACGCTTCAAAGTTGAGATATAGAGCTATAAATTTATACAGATACTATTGGGGACATGTACTAGAATAGGTCAAAGTTTGAAGGCCATATCTCAATCAGGGAGAAAGTACTGGCCCCCCAAAGTCGACTACTGAAAATCCAATTTTGAGCATAAGAAAAATGCGCTAAAACCATTTTTAGATGTTGTCACCTAAGTTTTTAATTTTCAACTTTACTGTACTTTTTCAACAAAAACTGTAATTTTTTTTGGTTGTTTCATAATTTCCCTTAAAAAACGAAGAAAATAAGCCATTAATCATTAAATTCTGATAACTATAAGTGGGGTAAAATTGCTTTCAAAAAAGTTCTCATAAAAAAAACACACTGTATATCTAAAACCTGAAACCACATTTACAATACTCTGTAATAAAGTGAATTATTTCAATTGCAAATAAGACAGCATCGTAATCAAATAAGATCCGAACATTTTGTATTTTTAGGGAAGCTGTATAAGAACCATTCCTTTTCTTCAAATGGTTTTGGAGCTAAGTGGTAAAATGTTCAAAAAAAAAGATTTCATAACAATTCTAATGATATGTATATGTATACTATTTTTCTACTTTTAACACATGCCGCGCAGTTTGAAGTTAAACAATGAACACAATGAGCACACACTTAGATGATCAATTAATCTTCAAAATTAAGGCACTTTGAAAAACTGGTTTTTAAGGCAAAAGTTGTTGTAAACTATGAAAAACTACCAATCGATCATGATCCCTCTATCAAATTTCAGATTGATAAAATATAATGGATGTGAAATTGACCAAGAAAAAAACACTGGTTCTTCTAACAGCCGTACTCCAAATTCTGATGTTTTATACTTCAAGCTACAGGTATATTGAGTATTAATTGTGAGCTATTTGTTGAAGAGGAGTAGCTTATAAATAACAAACCTGCTGTTCACTGTAATGCCATGGGCCCAATAAAAGATCTATAGTACAGGTGTTTATACAGACTACATCCCTTTCTTTTTCAAAGACCTCTTTCGTTTGCTTCTAAATTATTTTCTGCTACTTGGCTGTGTTAATATAAGCGACACCATTGGTTGATTATTATGACCGAATAGAAGGGTTGCACAAGGTGGTTGTGATGGGGAGATACATTTATTTAATCCTTTCTCCCTCTAGTGTTTTACTCTAATGGCACAATAGTCAAGGCACCAAAAGTGAACCATATCTTCTTTTTATTTCTGTCCGGATTATCTAAAAAGTAAAGTTCGACGACAGACAACCAACTCTGTAATTGCAGGATTTTTTTTCTGGAAATCTTAAGTTGTCTGAAAGAAAGTTGGATTATCCAAAAAAAATCTTGAATAAAATTTTTTTTTTATGGCAGTTCAATTGTTGAAATATTTTCAGACTGAATACACTAAGAGAAAATTTCAATAATAAAGATGGACAAAATCAGCTCAGTAAACAGGTAAAAAACAGCTATTATGATTTACAAATACTTTTTAAAATACTAATCTACAAAAAAAATTATGATTAAAAACTGACAAATATATCATATTCTTGGATAAAGCTACTCTATAATTGTCCAAATGACCAGAAAGACTTTTGGTTAAAACATGATTTCTTGGGTGCTATGGAAAATAGAGATAAGCTTTGTTTTGTGATAATTTGTTTGTCCATATCACAATTTTATTATTTTGCCGTATTAAAGTAGCTTCTTAAATTAAATAATTCTCATCTTATCAAAAATTTACCTAAAATTGTATTTAGATTTTCTTGATGATCTAAAAAATAATTTGCTTTGCTATTTGTTGATGTTGTCATCCTTTTTTACTAGGCAAAGAAGCCTTACAACAAAACCCTGTCAGCTAATTACCTCAGTGGTGGATGGAATGAAGTGGATATTTTTAGATTAGCAAGGTCTGGATAATGGTGGCAAATTTACATACATTTATTTTTTTAAATTTCAGTGTAATTTTACAAGGATGACAACATCCAAAGGTAGTGTAAAAGTAAAAAACTTTAAAGGAAAATAGGACAACATAAGTATGTAGCAGACATGTTCAGCTGTTATAAAAAGAAAAGAAAGAGAGAGAATGTACAACAAAAATAAAAAACCTTAAAAACTGCGTAGCATGATTAACTGCAGAAGGACTAGATGTGTATATGTCATAGGAATATCCATTCCCATAAAAACAACCCCTTAAATAGTGGATGTAAATATTCATTTATTTCCCTGGTATCATCATTTATATCCCTGGTATCATTTTTAGAATATTTTTAATTTTTTTTTGGAAGATTTTAGAATTTTTATTAAATACTAAAAGATAGAAAAATGATAACAGGGAAATAAATGAAATTTAAAAACCAAAATTAAACCACATTTTATAATAAAAAATGAGTTTTTGTTTAAATGAGAATGATATTCCTATCCAGTTTTTTGTTTAGGAATGAATATTTTTTACCCTCATGAATAAATGATGAACTATAGGTCCATCATTTATTCCCTCGGGTAAAAAATATTCATTCCTAAACAAAAAACTGGATAGGAATACCCCATTGAAAATCTTGATTAGGAGCTATGAAAATAAAATTTCCCTCATAGTGTTATTTTTTTATCAAATCCATTCATGAAAATTTAACCTGCTACCATTTATATTTTAAAAGGACGAATGATAGCCATCAGCCCCTGCTCAACATACCACTCCCTATTGTACCAGAAGTACCTATATTACCTTCTAGTCATAATGTAACCAAGTCCAAAGAATCATCATATCTAGTCTACAACCGAGTTCTAAAATGTGGATCCTCTTCAGTTACAAAAGTCATAAATGATCTATCAGATGAAAATGAATTTGATATGTATGTTGTTCATCAGAACCATGCTTTAGATGATCAAGAGATCCAAGATCTTATTGGACAAATACAATTATTGACACAAGACAAATTAGTTTGGAACAGCCATTTTTATTATGTAGAATTTAAAAAGTTTAATTTCAACCCATTATATATGAATGTTGTCAGAGATCCAGTACAAAGAATGATTTCAAAGGAAGTGCCAATAATACTTTAGATGGGGTAATTACAAACATAGTAAGTGGAAAGTTCACCTCAGTGATTATCATTTTAGGAGGCTTCACTAGCTAGTGTTTATTATTGGTAATGTTACAGTTTTACTACATGAGATCAGAGAGATTTTGGAGCAATGCCCTGGAGAGACCAGCACAAGCTTGGTTCAATAAAACTCTTGAAGAGTGCTTATTTTCTGATGACCCCGAGTGTCAGGAATAATATTTTTTCAAGATCTTTATATACACTCTTTTAGTTTAATTTTAGCTTTTTTATGTAGTAAGGAGACTGGTAGCAACGTCTGCTTACTATGGGCAGGTTCGGCAACAGAAGACACTAGCGGGTGTGGTTAGATGTGGAACAGTTATAACCTTATTGTACTCAGCTTCGCTGCTTTGAATAACCAAGGACAGGTTCATGTATAAGATATAGTGTATTTGATCAAAATGTCTCAAGGGAACTAACTACAATGAACAATGAGTTACAAATCATAGGTGCAGGGAGACAGATATATACAAATACAATCAATATAAGTAATATTCAGATCATTACAGAGGTTTAGATAACATATCCCCCTGTCCCTGACTCTGAATTAGTACTCAGCTTCGCTGCTTTGAATAACCAAGGACAGGTTCATGTATAAGATATAGTGTATTTGATCAAAATGTCTCAAGGGAACTAACTACAATGAACAATGAGTTACAAATCATAGGTGCAGGGAGACAGATATATACAAATACAATCAATATAAGTAATATTCAGATCATTACAGAGGTTTAGATAACATATCCCCCTGTCCCTGACTCTGTCAGGGATGGGGGAAAAATCATGTGCATTACAAAAATCCATTAACTATTACACATATTGGGCTTAATCCCTTTATTTGCTACAAACATAATTAATTTTATTTTATAATTGACAAGTCCTTATTTAATTCCAGTACAACATGCATTAAGTTCATCCCTAGTCTTGGGAGCGGAGATGCTATATAACTCACTCAGAGATGCTTGCCTTACTACATATAAAATTTAATTTTAAAGTTTTGGTAGATTTGGCAATTTTTTTATATTATTGTTTTATTCTTCACTACATTTAACCTGTAAACAATAAAATAATATATTGTCTGTCTGTCTTCTAGACTCAATTAATTCTAAACTCTTAACTATTTTTTTTTTGGGGGGGTGGACATCCCCTTGTATAAAAATATCTATATAAAAGTTTGGAGAATCTCAAGAACTGATGACAACATATTTTTGTGGAACTGCTTGGGAGTGTGGAAATAGGTAAAATATCGTTGATTTGTTTTCTTCAATAGAGCTGAACTTCAATATCTCCCCTCCCTATTTAAAAGTGTGTTTCTCAAATTATTATTAGATAATATTTAAATCACAATTAAGATCCAAAAAAAAACAATTAATCTGAATTTTTTCCCAAAAAGTTGATAAAAGAAGTTAGAGAATATTAAGTAATACTCAATAATAAATACTCATTTAATAAAGACCTTAATTGCTATGGAAAAAAACTCATAAAATGAATTATTATTTTGTTTAGCCATTCCCTAGATGCTCTTCAGTTGGCCAAGAAGCATATAGAAGAAGAATACAGTGTGGTAGGAATTGTGGAAGAGTTTGCCAATACCATGCTTTTACTTGAACATTATATCCCAGGAATACAGATTTATTTAGATCTCAGTACTATACCACATCATTTTAAAGATCATTGAAAAATAGAAGATCCTTATTGATTGGCCCTAATAGAACTAAGGAAATATTATTCCAGTAATATTTCTTTAGTTTTGGTGGCAGTTATATACCACACATACTAAAGATCTTTAAAATTATGTAAAAACTTATTGGAATAACAGAAGAGTTACTTCAAACATTATATGCCAGGATAAAAGTAATGTGTAAAGTGTAATTTTTGTAGCTTAAACAAGGAAATTATAACTTCTTGCGAATACACAAATCTTCTATGATATTTTACATTAAGATACAAATAATTTACTGTATGATGTAGGCTTCTTCAAGGGAGCATCTATAGCTTATTCTGAAAATAACTCAAGAGAAAATGTTAATCCTCATCCAGAGCAGAGTGAGAGAGTTATACAGAAACTAAAACAAGATTTACAAATTGATTTAGAATTATATAATTTTATAGTTCAAAGATTTAATGTTCAACTTCAGCATATAAAAAGCCTGTAAAATTATTATTTATAACAGTGTTAGCTATCTGAAATAATTGCTATTTCTATAATATTAAAAGTGTGGTTACATGCTTACTTATTGCTTATTTTGTTTTACTAAAGTAATATTTATTAACAATAGAGAATAATTACTATATTAACTTTTTTTTCTTAAAACATTTAACATGAAAGACAAAATAAGATAATAAAGGAGGTTAGGTGAAGGTACTCTAAAATAAAAGTAAAATTTGATCACCAAAAGTAATTTTAAAATTTTCTACTATGAGAAGTAACTAAATCAATTTAGAGAAAGCATGTTCTGAACTCACCATAAGGTTAATAGATATATAAATAATTATTACAAAGAGATTGCTGGATAGATTAGGATTAGGAGGTCCATAGATAGATGTTATTAGAACAAGAAACATAACAAGCAAAGTAAGATAAGAACTTCTTTGAGGTTTGCTTTCTATCATTCTTTATTTTTATAGAAATATTGGGAAAGTTCTGAAAATAAACATATAGTAAACAGAAAGCTTTACTGAAAATTCAAAAATTGCTTGTTATAAACTATGATGACAATGTTCATAAAAACAAAGTTCTAAAATCAGATGGAAGGATAAACAAACATTAATACTTGTCGAGTGTTATTACTGAATAAGCAAAATATGAATTAGAAGTCTTAAACATGATTAAACCCCCTTCCCCTGGCAGTCCGTAGGGAATATTAAGGTTGGCACTAAAGGTGGGTTGGTCCTGAGACAGCTGTCCTTTTACAATTAGGATTATTTTTATGACCGACGCAAAATCATTAGTAGAAGGAGCGCAGCTTCTCTATATATACACGGTTTGGTCATTAGTCTCTCATTACTCCATTTTATAATGAAACATCCATAAGTAGCAAATCATAAAAAAATAATGGATGTAAACGGTCAAAATGAGTAAGAAAACAGATGTTTAGTAATCATAATAGAGTGAAAGAAACGGGAATGGTCCCTTTCGTAACATTGCCCCATATAGGCCCAGCCAGAAACGTCGTAAGGAA
Source organism: Acartia tonsa (assembly GCF_053477335.1). NCBI lineage: Eukaryota > Metazoa > Arthropoda > Copepoda > Calanoida > Acartiidae > Acartia > Acartia tonsa. The sequence goes on along the minus strand of NC_137261.1, from coordinate 62,282,123 downwards.
AATCGTAAGGAGATATTTACTATATTATCGCAAAAATCGAATTTACGATTTTATAGGGGTTAATTCAAATTTGTGGTAAAAATCGTGACAATCGTATGTATCTCGCATTTTATGTTTGTCAACACACACTTACAAACAGACACACAACCAACATTTTCAAAATCATTGTGTGAGAAATATAGTTTATAAATTGGCCACTAGGTATTCACATTACTTTGTATAGACAATTAAAATCTTTCTGTTATCAAACAAAATAAATTAAAAACTGGTATAACAAAATATCATAATGTGTTAATTGTCTTTTATTGAAAAAAAATTTGTTTTTAAACATTCTCATTTTAAACCACAGCAAGTGTACAAAAATGTCTAAATAGCAATTAAAATAAGATAAATTCAGTAAGAAATTCTAACTTTCTCACAATTATAAGTATAATGGAAACAGATTTAAAATCAACCTTACAATTTCAGAGGAAATACAAAGATAAACACCCACTCTTTCTCTCTCTTTCTGTATGCAAAGTACAATTTGTGTATAATGTTATGAATGAACACCCAGCTAGAAACGTCGTAAGGAAACTCGCATCCGATATGTAGTATATTATCGCCAAAATCTTATTTAAGATTTTATAGCAAAAATCGAAAAAAATCGCTAGGGATTGATTCGATTTTGTAGTAAAAATCGCGGCAACCACGATTTCCCTAAGAAATCGTAAACAATAGCATTTTATGTGTGTCAACACACACTTACAAACAGACACACAACCAACATATAATCAACATCATTCTGTGAGAAATATAGTTTATAAATTGGCCGCTAGAAGTTCACATTATTTTTAAAAATATATTGCATTTTTTCTGTTGTCAAACAAAATAAATATAAAACAGATAAAAAAAATTGTCATAATGTGTTTATGTTTAATATTACAAATAAAAGTATTTTTAAAAAGTTTTTTTTCTTAATGGCAACATTTTTAAATGTGTGTCTTAATATTCCTTAAATCATTGCCATTCATTATGATAAACTTAAATATACTCTATAAAATTTCATTGAAATCTTTTGAGAGTATACAGTATGTAGAAGGGCACAGAGAATGGTGTCTCTTTACACTATGTCTCTCTCTGTCTCTCACTCTCTCTTTCTCTGTCTGCATGCACAGTATGAAATGGATTCTTTATGCAACCTCTTACTTACATACAATATTTACAAACAAAACTACATGATGTTAAATATTTTTTAAATATACTTTTTATTCACGATTTTGGCACGATATCGCTTACGAGCCTTACGATATTGCTTACGATTTCGTGGGTGTATCGCGCAGCTCTAAGTACCTTTTCGACCAATTATCTTAACATATCGTCGATGTGCATTGGACGACTATTTAGCGATATCGTAAGAACTCGTGCTCGATTGCTACACGATATCGTGCGCTATAGTAGCGCGATAGTGACGCTACTTTCTGGCTGGGTATTACTGATTTACCTAACCTTTCCTTACAGAAAACTACATGATGTTAAATTGATTTTTTAATTAACTTTTTATTTACGATTTTAGTACAATATCGCGCGCGATCTTTACGATATCATCTGCGATTTCGTAGGTGTATCGCGCAGCTCTAAGTACCTTTTCAACCATTTATCGTAACATATCGTCGATGTGCATTGGACGACTATTTAGCGATATCGTAAGAACTCGTGCTTGATTGCTACACGATATCGTGCGCTATAGTAGCGCGATAGTGATGCTACTTTCTGGCTGGGGGGTGATTTGGCGTATTTTTAAAATGGCTTTTTATAGGTTATTTAGGTTAGGTTAGGTTATATTGGGTTAGGTGATTGCCCCACAGGGTTAGTAAATTGGCACCGCAGGGTTAGAGCCCCCCGCAGGTGCTAGAAATAGGAGAAAAGCTACAGTGAAAGCCCCATATGGTGCGATGTTACGAAAGGAATGCGCTATACCCAAAGAAACTAATAGAAAAAAAAATTAGAAAATCACTAAACCTTGCTTTGCTACTAACAATAGAAGTGGTTGTAATAGATTTATTATTACTTGGATATTACACCAGATTATCATGTTCTCTAATATAGTGAAACTTGTAGCTGGCAAAACTAACCATTGCCCTCCATCCACCATCTTTACAACATCCCCTCCCCTTTCTATTGGATGGACGAATATACCAATAAATGATGCCCATATTAGCAGCCTAAATTGACGAAAATTTTCCCTTGTAATAATATCCACGTATTTTCTATATTCATCGTGGTAATATATTATGTTTAATAAGATACATAAATTTGCATAATATTAAACGAAATAATTATTTAGCTGTTTTATAGTTGCATTATTTAAAAAAATAATACATTAAATATTTTTTAAAAATTGAATTTTTTATTTAATCAATTAAATGTACAGTCAGTTATAGAGTAGATTCGTTGCTAAAATTAAAATATTTTTCTAATATCAAATATACATCTAGGTGTCCAGTTTTGCAAAAATTTCACCAATTTAGAAAAGATTTGTCATTTTTAAAAGAAAAAATAATCACCAAACCTTTTCTTATCCCATTTCCAATTTTATAAATTAGTAAGGCTAACCACTGGACCGATATGGGTCCTCTTTAAAGTAAAGCCTTTTTTAGATCTTGTGAAGGTGTGTAACTTTTTTGGGGGGGAAGGTTTCATAAAACTCTAAAGAGAAATTGCCCTTATAAAAAAAAACCCTATAGAAATTTTTCCTTTTTAAATCTATAATAAAAAAGGTTACCAAATTTAACCCCAAGCCCCCCTGAATTGGCCCTTGAGGCGTAGCCGCTATTTGAGAGAAAATAAAAAAAAAAGAATCTTCTACGCTTAACCCTTAACGGTCGGGGAAGGGGGGGGGGGCGTTAAACGCTCCCCCCCCCTTCCGTTTTTTTCTCATTTTCTGTGTGTGAAAGATAAAGAGCCCAAACTGCTTGACTTTTTTAGTATGGGTATAATACATAACTGAGAGTTGGAATTTTTTGAATATCTCCATCCTGGCGGGCACAGGATGCCGGCAAACCTGGCAGGGTGATCCAGGTAAAGAGCAAATTTGACTTAAACAAAGCATTTTATCTTACTAAAATACTAAATTATCCTCTAGTAGTACATCCTTATATGAAATACAGGTGTTCAAGTCAATTTCAGGTTCCAGGTATGATCCTGCCGGTCCTGATCCTCCAGGTCTCCAGAAAGCTTTAAAAGGCTCCTGTGACCGCAATTTTTTACTTAGAGACTTCAAATTTTAAACTTAAGCTTTTCTCACATGTCTACATAACGCATTAAAATTTCATAAAGATCCGCCGCCGTTTTCCCGCCGACCGCCGACTGCGGCGGAAAGCAGCTGCCAAGTACTGCGGCAGCTGAAATTTATGTTTTGATATTTGTAATATAAAATTTACATAAAGATAAACATTTTCTGTGAAAAAATTGTTCTTCTAGCTTCAAAAATAAGAAAATTACAGCCGTTTGAAATTTTTAAGTGAAAAAGGACCTAAAAACAAAGGTTGTTAAATGAAAAGGTGAAGGAAGCGAAAATTGACTTTGACTCACTTGAGGTCGGAAATTCATTACTAAACAGGGGACTTGCACAAATTTTTTTAGCTCTAATAGGAACTGAGATAATAGGGGGGCCCGACCGTAAGGGGTTAAAAACTTTAGTTTAGCCTGAAATTTCCATGATAGCAATAGGCCCTCTCCCCGGAATATTGAATTTCAGGACCCCCCCCCCCCCCTCCTCCCGGAGTGGACTTAAGATGTATTTTGCAAACCAAACGGAGCTAAGAATGTTAATTATCCTACAAAAAATATTTCACTGATTTTTTATAAAATACTAATAAGGCATATATTTGTCTGTATGTGTGTATTTATGTATACGTGGCGTGTATGTGTGTGTGTGGTTGTATGGGGTGTGTCTGGTGTTGTCAACGAAGATTTAAGAATCAATTCTCTGTTTCAAAAGTTTTCACTGGTTGTGTATTTGTATGGGACAGTAAGTATGGGTGTGTGAGATATATGCTAGTTTGTGTGTGTGTGTGTGTGTTTGTGTCTGCGTGTGTGTGTTTGTGTCTGTCTGTGTGGTGTAAGCGTGTGTGTTATCAGAGAAATACAGCCGAGCTTTTATCATCTCATAAAATCTCCGAATTTTTGCCAATTGTATATATGTACTAGCGGCTTCGCCCCTAGCCTCTGGGGGCTTTGCCCCAAGAGGTAATTTAAAAAAGCAAAAAAATTCTGGTGCTGCCAATTTCATATGCCCATTAAAGTATGCTAATTTTAAAATATTTTGACAATATGTTGTACGATATGATTATCCTATTCATTTGATTTTTAGAATGATAATTCTTAGGAAAACAAGATAAAGTATTAAAGCAAGGCAACTCTATGATCATATCCTTAAAATGAAAGTATGTCCTCTTGCTCTATCCTATATCACACAATTTTGCAACAAATTTAAATGTATAATTTCGTTATTAAGACTTAGAAATTAATGATCGTCTAATTATGTTCTGACACAATACAAGAGTTATTGTTCATTTTTCCTTCTTTCTGAATTAAAGCTTTTGTGTATGTTGTCATCCTGTTTATCTACAGAAGTAGAAATATTCATTGTCTTATACCTTTATACCTCTGGCTTTTATGGGTATTTTCATCCTTGTACTTCCAGGCATAAAGGATGTGACAATCCTTATAATATCTATAAGCTAATCATTTAGATGTAATGTATCCGACGTATTTTACTTTTTGAATATAAGCTACCAAGATATTTTATCAAAATAATGTTTAGTGTAAAGTAGCTTTCAAGCAATCTTCAATCTTCAACTTTTTAGCCAGAGTTTTTTTCTTATTCAAATATTCAATATTATCATCAAGATATATGTCTAAGATAATAAATCTTTAATAAGTATATTTTAATAAATTAATAATAACATATTTAAAGCAGAGTACATTATATACATAGAAAAATTTTCATAGAAGAAAATTTATTGAAAATCATTACCAATAGTTAGGAAGACTTTCAATAACCATATTATTTTAGCTTTTACTGGGGTTTTGCAAAGGATTATTCAAATATAAAATTGTACACAGTGTCAAAAAGTTTAGACACAAAACCAAGACTTTCATGTAAGTATCCTGTTTGTTGCTCTCCATCTTTTCTTTTAACATAATCATCTGTTTGTGGAATAAATTCCATTAGTTCTTGTAGGATTCTTAGTTGTTCTTGCTTTGACTTTCCTTCCATATTTGCCAAAACTTGTTCAGGAGATTTCTAAAATGATATATTTTGATTTATAAATTTCTCAACAATTTTTCATCTTTAATTTTTTTTCCCGACCCAAGGCTGGCAGTAGCATTTTTAAATTATTATTTCTTTATATCTAATCTTTCTAGGATGCCTTAACCCTGTTAGGATGTTAACTTGTAATAAAAAAATTATTATTTCATTATGAAATAGGTGAATAAAATTTGAGAATAAACACACCTGATAAAATTGTGATGTAAACCTTCTTCTGTTTGCATTGCTGTCAGTTGTGTTGCTAGTTTGAGAGCTGTTCTGTAACAATCTGCATCTTCTACCCCGTAAACATTGCCCAAAGCTTAACTTACAAACTTCTGGACATTTTGGTTGCCTAAGATTAATATTTATCTTTATCAAATGATCATGCAGAGGTTATTCACATAAAAACAAGGATGACAACATCCATAAAAGCGAAGCACTGAAACGGTAGGACAAACGGACATTAACACTTGTATAGTGTCAGAACTGAATAATTAGCATGTAAATGTTTAAGTGTCAAAGCAAAATTGTATGTAAATTTGTTGAAAAACTGCTGGATACAATATAATGTTTATGAACATACTTACATTTTTAGGACTTGATTATAGAGTTGCTTATAACATTATACTTTGTTGTCCCAGGAATCAATATACCAAATTCAGATCAATCGGAAGATTAGATCACATAAAAATTTGTTGTTAAAAAAGTAAAAAAATCAACATGTTTAAAATGGACGTACGGACATTTTGGTAATTACAGAGTTGCTAAGCTCTCACAATCGTACCTAACTACTAAAGGAATCACCATGCAAAGTTTGAAATCGATAGGACAATTCTAACATGCCTAAATTAACCAAAAAAGCTATCTGTTACGGTCATACGGACGGACGGACCGACCATAAATATAGAAAAGCTTCGCTTTCAAAAACACATAGTCAGAGATTTATAAAAAGAATAGAATTGATAAAAATTTGTAATTGAAACAATGGATATATTTTTGTTGAAAATATCACGGAAATTTGTTTAGATTGCTCACCTTGACATAGATGCAGAGCCAAGTAAAACAGATGATGCAAATGTGAATGGTGGAACCATGGCAGATCCTGTGCAAGGAGAAAATTATATTCAGTTTTCTTTAAAATCCAATAGTTAGTAGAATTTAGAAAATGAATTAGAAAACAAGTTTTGGTACTGTTTGTTGATTACCCAAAATGACAAAATTTGTTGGTAGGATTATGTTTAACTTCTACCAACCTGCAATAGCCAATGTAGTTGTAACAAAAGTAAATCCAAGGCCAACTTGAACTTCCCTTACTCCTGGACAGTCATTACGACATGTTGCTTGAACTCCTGGAATTGTTCTATTTGTTGTAGCATTATATCTATCCTCTATAAATAAATAAGGTGATAATTAAAGATTTATTATTTAGGGGATACTACAAAAAATGGTATACCAGTGGTACACAGGGTTTTGCCAAGGGGGGGGGGTATGGATTAGGGTGGGTCGATTTGTAGGCTTTTTTGGAATTTCACATTACTACACATTGGCAAGAATTACTGGGCTAATATAAAACCCTGTGAAACTTGAAAGGGGTTTTGTAATCTAAAAAAACGGGCGCGCGGGCGTATAAATAAAGTAGGCTTGCCCCCTTATAAAACCAAAAATTTAAATTCCTTCAAACACAGGCATGTCGCATATCAAAATGACCGCATTAAAATGCTGATTACGAATCTAAAAACCGTTTTGAAAAATATTGATTCAGTCTGAAATGATCTTCAAATAACCTACCGAAATAAACGGTTTTGACTAAATCAGCTGTTTTAGGTACTTATTCGAACTAGGAGCAATATCTATAAAAATAGTTTTTAGATTCGTAATAAGCATTTCAATTTTTGATTTTATAAGGGGGCGGGCACATTTTATACCCCCCGCGCGCCCATTGTTTTTAGATTACAAAACCCCTTTCAAGTTTCACAGGGTTTTATATTGGACCAGTAACCCTTGCCAATGTGTAGAAATATGAAATTCCAAAATCGACCCACCCTAGTATGGATGAAGTGCACTTAAAAATTTTGAATCTATAAATTTTTTTATTATAAATACAGGGTGTCCCACGTAAACTGTTTTTTTTGAAACGCTTATTACTCCCTTAATATTTGAGCTATCTTAGTAAAATAAAAAGTATTTGGCAGCCTACTACTGACCATTTTATAGGATAATGATGAAAAATCCACAAAATAAACAGGAAAAAATCTACGAGGTATTACATAAGAGGTCATTTTATTGAATTTAGACTAACCCACAAGAAAATATTTGCTTTGTGAACTTTAAGATTAGTTTGGGTCCAAACTGCTGGTCGCTCAGACTTTCTAAGCACAAAAATAGAACAAACTTGACATGGCATACTAGAAATTCTCAATATTCAAGATTCTGATGTGTAATATAAGTGAACAATATGTAAAAATAGGCATAATATTGATCTTCTTTGGAAATTTTTCATGTGAGTTCGCTTTAAATGCACACAAGAACCTGAACTATACCAGATTTTTTAATTAGTCTACAATGCCAGTTCTTATAATGTCAGAGTAAGTCTTTGTGATCCACCGTTTGACCACCAGCTGCTTTAAAAGTTAACTAAGTCATATTTTTCTTGTGGATTAGTCTTATATTCACTAAAATCAGCCTGTTATGTATTAACTTGTAGATTTTTTTTTTCTGTTAACTTTGCGGATTTTTCATCACTATATCATAAAATGGTCAGTAGTAGGCTGCAAAATACTTTTTATTTTACGAAGATAGCTCAAATATTAAGGGAGTAATAAGCGTTTTAAAAAAAACAGTTTGCGTGGGACACCCTTAGTTTAACCAAACATACCTGTAATGCAATAAAAGGAGTGATCTGTTTGTCCTTCTTGATTAAATGACCAACATTCAGTCATATTATGGTTATCATCACCAAAAAATTCCTAAAAGTAGTATAATTTTTTAAGTGTCATATAACTAATAAAATTTTTAAACTAAAATTGATCTTATAAAAAGTAAAATAATTCTGATTATAGTTGCACTCTAGTAACTTAGGCAGTTATAGGGGATTGTGTTGGAGGGCTTAGAAAAGCTCTAAAGAAAGATAACTTTAGTCTAAAGCCTACTGAGGGTCAATTTGACTATTTTTATAGAACCATAAAAACTGAAGCATATTGCTAAAACTGTGGGGTTTGGCATTGTACGGGGCATCATGGCTAGGTGGCAGCACACTAGGCTACAATGGTGTTAGTTAAAAAATCACACAACTTTCACTGGTTGTGTAAGAAGAGAGATTATTTGGATACTCAATAGTCACATACTTATTCTAGTAGTACCCTTATCCCAAGCTCCTCTCCAGAAGCAATATTTATAACTGTGACTTAGTTTGTGACACCTGTCATACTAGCTAGTGAGAGGTGTTAATTAGAATTCAAGACATAATGTGCTTGAATGTTGAGCTTGAGCTGGCCCTAGTGTAGGAAACTTTTTTCCATTTTTACTAAATTGGACCATTCTATCAACAAACAACATTGAAGCAGGGTACACTCATGATCATCTCAATCAATTGTATATAGGTAAATGTTAAGAAACATCATGAATAATTGTTTAGTCTTAAACCAAACTCTGCAGCAGACAGCATAATCTGCAATTAGCCACTTTGAAAAATCAAGATTAATATTGAAACCTATAAAATGTACCTGAGATTTTGTTAAATTACAATTTTGCCAATATCCTGCACTGACACGTCCAACACAATTTGTATTCGGTCTTAAAATATAATAATGTTAAAAAAATAATTCAACATTTTTAAAACACAGTCGTGTAACCTTCTACAACTATATCCACATATAAAAAAAGGTGCAGTTGGAGATAAAATGCAAAATATATGAAATAATCTTTAAACTACAAAAAAGTTTCTACATTTACCAATGATTGAGAATTTAAGGTTATTCAAAGTCTTTTAAGAGAAATGAGTTTTATAAAAACTTGTTTATGCATAGAAAAAAGAATATATAAAATGCTTTATTTATTTGGTAACCTGTTCTGGTACGTTTATGTCTCAAATATCTAAAATAGCTACTTCAACAAATTATGCCTTAAAAACAGTTTTTCAAAGTAACTTATTTTTGACGATTGAGGGACCATGAAAAATTTAATGTGTGTGTGAAATGTATACATTTTTCAAATTCAGAGATCAATGCTTGTGTCAACCCTTACAGATCAGGCCCCAATTTCCACCTTAACCCTTAACGGTTGGAGGGAGGGGCGTTGAATGCCCCCCCCCCTCAAGTTTTTTCTATCTCATTTCTGTGTGTGAAAGATAACGAGCCCAAACTGCGTGACTTTTTAAGTATGGGTATGACACATAACTGAGAGTTAGAATTTTTTGAATATCTCCATCCTGACGGGCACAGGATGCCAGCAAACCTGGCAGGGTCATCCAGGTAAAGAGAAAAAATATTTTTTTTTACTAAAACAAAGCATTTAATCATACCAAAATACTAATATATCCTCTAGTAGTACATCCTTATATAAAATACAGGTGTTCAAGTCACTTTCAGGTTCCAGGTATGATCCTGCAGGTCCTGATCCTCCAGGTCTCCAAAAATCTTTCAAAGGCTCCTGTGACCGCAATTTTTGACTTAGAGACTTCATATTTTAGACTTAAGCTTTTCTTACATGTCTACATAACGTTTTAATATTTCATAAGGATCCGCCGCTGTTTTCCCGCCGACCCCTGACTGCGGCGGCTGGCAGCTGCCAAGTACAGCTACAGCCGCTGAAATTTATGTTGTGATATTTCTAATGTAAAATTTACATAAAGATAAACATTTTCTGGAAAAAAATTGTTGTTCTAGCTTCAAAAATAAGAAAATTACAGCCGTTTGAAATTTTTAAGTAAAAAAGGACCTAAAAACAAAGGTTGTTAAATAAAAGGGTGAAGGAAACGAAAATTGATTTAGACTTATAATAGGTATGAAATTCTTTATCCGTTGAACGTGCCCACCCCCCCCCCCCCCCCGACCGATTAAGGTGCAGCAAGGGGCCCGACTGTAAAGGGTTAATAGATTGGGGGGGGGGGGGGGTACACTAAGAGCCCCCCCTCTATCTCAGCTCCTGTTACAGATAGGCAACTGGGAGCTTAATAACGGCAAAATTACAGGCAATAGAAAATATGTCAAAAATCGGTCAAGGAGTGGTCAAACGGCCATGACCTTACTATTCACAGAAGTTCATTATTGCCCAATGTTTTACTAAATTTTTTTTAGGTCTTTAGATGTAATAAAAGCCGGACAAAAATTGGTCATAAAATAGGTCAGGGAGCAGTCAATTAGTCATAACACCACTTTTCTTAGATGTCCATTGATAGGATAGGTCTCTACCTTATACACAAAAGGTAATATGTAGAAATTAAGATTTATTTAGATTTTTTCTAATTCTGGTGCCACCTAACCGACTTTGACCAGACACCATGACCAACACAGACCAGATATTTTTATAAAATCAACAATTGCGGGCGTATAATTACTAAACTAAAAAGTCATGAAATCACAGCTCTCTAACTTACCTACAAAAAAATTAACATTAAAGAAACTAGAAGGGGGGCTCTTAGAGACCCCCCCCCCCCAATATGTAAGGATAAATAGTAGAAAAATCTTATGCATACCTTTAGAAACATCATAAGCTCTAGTTTTTGGGAATGTGAATAACCTGTTTGTAGGAGCTACATGGTAAAATGTCACAACTGACTTAAAACTTTTTTTCAAACTTTCTCACATTTTTCAAAATAGCTCCTAACTTCAAATAGGACGAAAATGGTACTTATATTTCCAAAAACAAGAGCTTTAGATGATTCTAAGGGTATGCAAAACATTTTTCTACTCAATCCTTAAAATAAAACACTTTGAAAAAACCGTTTTTAAGGTATAATTTGTTGAAATAGCCATTTTAAAAATATTTGAAACACAAATGTTCCAGAACAGGTTTTCCAAATATAACGAATTTTATATATTTGTTAAGTTTAAAAAAACTCATTTCTCTTGAAACACTCTGTAGTAAGATTCTAAATTTGTGTGTTCTATTTCAAGATTATTGTGATTTCCCCTAGTAAAACCAATACAAAATTGAGACAGGATATATTTTTGTGTTTTTTCTTGTTTAGTAATGTTTAGACAGAATCTTACATAGTTTTAGTTCCAGTGCTAGTAGGATTCAAACAAGATTCTGGTAATTTATAAGTAGAAGGCATCCTCATTCTATATTTCAAAGCAATCCAGTCCATAAAGCAGCGAGCATCTAATTTAAATAGATATAAATATTTTATTGTAATTTTATCGCTGTGTCAACATTATTTACCATTAAAAAAAGTGATAAAAACCTCAAAAAATGTTTTTAAAGGTGCATTATTTGATAAGGCTTCATTGAATTTCCTCAATTAACCATATTAAAAGCAGTTTTGAATACAATTTTTTATTACAATACCAAGAAATAAAATTTATCACTGCAAATGTTGGGAAATTGTCAGAAATAAAACTGCAGTTTTTTAAAATGATTGTAAAGAAAAAATATTTGAGAGGTCAAAGAAATTTTAAGATTACTTGGAAAGTCATGAAATTTTGTAACTGTGTCTTTCACACAACTAATATAATACCTTATAATAATAATATGCCCTCTAGAATATTGGGTTTGGAAGCTTATCAAGTCAAACTATAACATTTTCAAATATAAAATTTATTTGAATTTTTGAATTATAATGGAGCATTCTTTTTTTTATCCATAAGATATTGTTACTGTTAAATGTTATGGTTTAGTTATCAAATAAAATAGAAAATGCTTTTCATGCGTCATAAATACACATATCTATTTATTTCATACTTTAGACTTCTAGTGTAGAATTGTATCAATTTATTACCTGAACTAAAGAGAGTAATTTAACTTATAATCATTAAAGTTAAAAATAAATTGATAAATATCAATTGCAATAAGCAGACTTACCAGTAACGAAGGAAGGGTTGACAGATTGTCTGATGTAAAGACTTGCACGACTTTTCCCTATTGTTCTATTGTAGAAAGTAACTTGACATCCTCTATTGTAATGATAACAAATAATCATTATTTCGATTTGTATATATTTGTGGTATAAACAGCAGTGGACAGCTAGGGTTCTAATGTCGAATAGTTTTACTTTTACTAATCAAAATAAACAATCTTAAATTTATTCACTTAGCACAAACTTTATAATGCAATAAATATTGTGTCATGCAATATTTATCACAAATTTCTTAATTGTATTGGCATTTAAGTTTTAAAGAATAAAAATGACTAAAAGATATTTCCTTATGAAGAAATTTCTTTAATTTTTCAGGAATATATTTAATTTAAAGAATTGTTTACAAATTACATTAGACTTTTAAGAACCTGATTGCCAAAATTTTAGCAATGATAGCCATTTATGGTCGCCAGCAAGCCACAATTTTTTTTATGAATTCATTTATTGAGACTAAATTTTAGAAAAAGTTTTTTTAAGAACAATTATATATAAAGGTGTCTCAAAGAAATGTGCTTCCCTGTAAAAGTTTGTATCAATTTTATAACAAGTGTTTTTTTTATTTTCTTTTAAAAAAACTGCACATTTCAGAGTGTAAAGAATTAAAGACTTATGTTGCTTTAATTTTGTAAAATTTAGTGCTATAAAGTTAAATTAAACTCTTTTTATTTATTTGAAAACAACATAATATATAGCATTAAGAATAAAATATTCTAATAATTACATTTAAAAGAAAATATGGACCATAAATTATTTTCCTTGTGGTTGATTTCTAAAACCAGAAAACGCAGTTTTCTCTAGATACCTTGGATTTCCCATCACCACTTTGTGCAAAACCCCTAGTAGCCACAGGCAAAGAGTCTAAAAATTTTTAGTTCCAAATTTAGCGTAATGTTTTTTTTACTGGGTTTAATTTTTTATAACCTTTCTATAGCTTTAAAATGATTCTGTATAATAAGGGTTTTGCCCTGGGGGTGAAGCTGCTTATTCATTTTTGTTTACAATAAAAAAAATTGGGTGTTGAAATTTTTTTCTTTTTTTAGGGGTTGGGAGTAAAACACTCTACCAAGAAAAGTGCTTTAAATCACAGGACCAGTAACCACATTTTTAGAGTAGAGCCAAATTGGTTCAGTGGTAACTGAGATCTTAAGCCTAAGACAGAGGGAGAGACTGACAGACATAATTCTTCTTTGTATTATGGATAAATAATTATCAAAATATTATTTAGCTTATAAACATGATTGAAGCAGTGCAAAACTAATCTAAATTATATAAAATTACATGTAACAGGTTTTAAAATTATAAGCAAAGAAAAATCATGCATATGAATATAATGAATATAGTTGAATAATGTTTATATTTCCTGTGAAAGCTGAGTGGACCAAACCAACTATATAAACTTCTTACATTATCTTCCTGAGTTATAAAAAAAAACATTGGATATATATCTCCATATTTTAAACAATAAAATTAAACTCTAGCTTTAAAAATAACTGTTGTTGTAGAAGATAAAAATTAGATTTGAAAATGGTCAATAGATGATTTTACTTTAAAATAAATTATCAAACAACTTAACAGTATAATCTTTAAATGGCCTCATAAGTCCAGATCCTGATATACCAAAATTTGGACAACTCATCATTGTAGGGTCTCTAAAATATTTAAATTAAAATTCATATTCATGGCCTAATCATAACTAAAAAAAATATTTAATGAAATCTTTCTCTTCAACAAGAAAAAAATATTTAAGTTCTTTTTGTTCTAAAAGTGCAAATTTTTACAACTAAACTTTATGGCTTAATATTTGCATTTAATTTATGAGTTAGAATATTTTGTGATATTTATTTCTCTTTATATATCATACAAATCATAATGTTACCTGAAACAAGCACCCCTAGCTGGATAATAAGTACTTGTACTTGTGTTCATAAAAATTGGATGATCCAGGCATTCAACTTTCTCCATTAAAACTTCTTTTTGAAAGAAAGTAGATGTTTCATATTCTGCAAATGATCTAGATTTAAGACCTCCAATATTTCGAGTTGCAGTGTCTGGTGAATCCCAACCAGCAAGTCTACCTGTTTGATTTGTAGATTTTTCCCTGCAATATAAATTTCAATAAATGTTTTTCTTAGTTTTCAATGAATATTTTGCCTGGGATCTTTAATCTATTACATTACTATATGATTATAACTATAAATTTTTACTTATACTCAATTTTATACTTCAACTTTATTCATCTTCTACTTTTAAACAAGGCCTTTAAATGACTCTATAGCCTCTGACAATGTATACAAATTTTTAACTAAAAAAACATAAGCTTAAATTTACCTTAAATCAGGAATAATAAAAAAAACATACCAAGTATCATAAACAGAATCACTTTTGGGCAAGCATGCAGGCCATATATTTCTTGGGTTAAGATAAGTATGATTTGTATCCTAAATATTGAGTAATGTTAATAAACTGAGAACGCAAACCTTGACATAATGAATAAAATAATATGTTTAGAAATAATTATTGAAAATACTAATATTCTTAACGAATCAAAAAATGCATTACCCTCAGTTGTATATCATCTACAATATAAACACTTATATCAAAACCATCTAAGAATTCTTGAGGATTAAATTTGGGATGATTGTGATAATTCAATACTTTCATAGCTAACTAAAAAAATATCAAATTTTTTAAATGATATTAAAGTTCAATATAAAAAGTATTGTCAAATTGTTCATTAGAAATTGTTCTTCTTTATTTCTTTGCTTGCACTATGCAATTAATTAATGATTATTATTTTAAATAAAAGATAGTACCTCATTCTCATCAGAGTTGTATTGATTTTCTATCTCAACACTGACCTCTCCACATACAAGAACAAGATCCTCAGGATCAGCTTTAACCCTGCTGGGATTTTTTCCACAATGTATGCTTGCTCTAAAGTAATTCTTTGATAATTTCACTCTACCAATTATATTTATTACCCCGTCCCGGATTTGAAAAATTTTGTTAAAATTTTTGCCCCCAGCCAAAATATGGTTGATTTATGCAAAAAAATGACCCATGCAAAATATTTTTTCTGTAATGCAAAAATTGCGATGGTACAAGCACCGCAAAAATTTTAAAATCTGCAAAAACCCCTGTTTTTAGGGCTTTTGTACCATCCCAATTTTAAGATTTTTACAAAATTTCAATTCAAGTTTGTTGATATATACCTGAAATTTACCCAAAAAAATGGGGGCAGTCTCAATTATAACATATGAAGGTGTAGCAAGTAATCTTCCAAATACAAAATTGTCAAATTGCATACATATATAACAGGGTTGGGCCAGATACTTTTTGGACGGATACTGGATATATGGCTGATTTATAATGCCGGATATCTGGCAAATATATGTTATTTGACCGGAAATCCGGTTATTCGACCGGATATCCGGTTATTCGACCGGATATCCGGTTATTTGCCGGAAATCCGGTTATTCGGCCAGATATCCGGTTATTCTTTTATTCAGCCAGATATCCAGTTATTCTTTTATTCAGCCAGATATCCAATAATTTGCCATATAACGATTATATGTCATTAGAAATCAAACGGATATCCGGTATCCAGCCAAAAAAGTATAGGCCCAACCCTATTATATAAGTATGCCATTGTTTCTTCTTTACAGTGAAGTTTCTGATAGATCCAGGGAATGATTCAGTTATTAACACTTAAATAAAATTAGATGATCAACCCTTCTATCAGGTGCCCCAAGAGTCTTTTAGGAGCGTTACCGCTAGAAAGTTCTACAGTTCTTGTGAAAATTAGATAATTTTTAATATTTTCTTTTTATGTGTCATTATCCATTGTTTATCTATGTTTATTAATTTTGTATTAACTTAATGGAAAAAGATGTCTTAGCTTATAAAAGATGTTCAGTGCTTTCCCTCAAAACGTTTTTTTGAGCACTGACAACCCCTCCCTCCTTATATTATGTTGCATGGGTCCCTGGTACCCAATATAAACTATCCTAACCTGACCTTATATATTTAAGAAACAAACTAGAAAGTATCCCTTCCGTTTTTCAAGGTCGGGTATATGCTCGACTTGGCACTTGGGAAACTGGCAATAATTTGCATTAAACTTACGTCTTCAATATATCAAAAACCAAAGATATAAAGCAGAAGTACCGATTGCAGAGTTGCTTCACTTTCTAAACCCTTATTGTTACAGGAATCATCAACCAAAGTTTTCAATCAAAAAAATTTTAACTTGCTTAGAATAAAGAAAAGAGCTAACCTTTACGGAGTTCGTTTAGACTCATATTATAGAAAAGATTGCATTTAATAAGTATAAGAGATAGATGGGACAAAAGCTGTTTATTACACTAGTCCCAAAAGTTGGAAAATTACCTTTTCTTATTCGTTGATTTAACAACTTTGGGGACTTTCAATCAATTTTGATAGATTGGTTTATTAATTTGAGTGTTTAATTGTTACTACCACTAATTTTAAATTCTAATGGCTTTTAAATTTATTTGTATATCCCATGATGATACACAAACTGACCCTTTCTGTTGATTACATAGTGGTTGAAACGTTTGATCATTAAACTTAATGAACCAACCAATTAAAATTCAATAAAAGTCTCCAAAGTTGTTGAGCCAAGAAATAAAAAAATGTTATTATAAACCTTCCGGGACTAGTGTATTAAACAGCCCAATGTCCCCTCTCTCCCTAGTTATTATTAGACTTGTGATACACTCTTGTATAGTTGATTTATTAAGTTGAGTGTTTAAAAGTTTCAACTTCTAGTCTTAATCTACAGAAGGGATAATTTTTTGTATCATTATTGGGGATGTACATCAATTTATTAGACATTGTCTTATCCCTTTAGATTCTTGAATAACAATGTTATTTCTTGTTATGTAATAAAAATGAAAGTGTTCTAGTTATTATTAGACTTTGAGCATAGGGATCTAGAGGGATAAGACAATGGCTGATAAATGGACGTGTATACCCCATGAGTATACACAAACTTAACCTTTCTATTTATTACAATAGGTGGTTGGAATGTCTTATTTAACCAATTAAAATTTCAAACAATCTAAAAAGTTGTTAAGCAAACAAATGTAAAAGTTTTTAAAACTTCGGGGACTAGTGTAATTAACAGCCAATTGTGCTCTGCCTCCCTAGTTATTATTAGACTTTTGGTACACTCTGGTATAATTCAGAGAGGGAGGGGAAATTGGACTGTTATTTCACTTGTCCCCAAAGTTTTATAATTGTTTTTCTAATTCACTAGGTTAACAACTTTTGAGAATTTTATTGAATTTTGATTGGTTGGTTTATTAAGTTAAGTGTATAAACGTTTCAACTGCTAAGTTTAATCTACAGAAGGGATAGTTTTGTGTATCAAACAAATTTAATACTTATATAATAGAGGTAGGCCGGATACTTTTTTGGCCGGATACTGGATATCTGGATGATTTATAATGCAAGATATTCGGTATCCGGAAAAATACCAGATATCCGGCCAAATAACCGGATATTTGCTAGATATCTGGCCAGATACCAGATATCCGGCATTATAAATGAGCCATATATCCAGTATCCGTCCAAAAAAGTATCTGGCCCAACCCTGTTATATATGTATGCAATTTGACAATTTTGTATTTGGAAGATTACTTGCTACACCTTCATATGTTATAATTGAGACTGCCCACATTTTTTTTGGTAAATTTCAGGTATATATCAACACACTTGAATTGAAATTTTGTAAAAATCTTTAAAATTGGGATGGTACAAAAGCCCCAAAAAAGCCCTAAAAACGGGGGTTTTTGTAGATTTTAAAAACTTTGCAGTGCTTGTACCATCGCAATTTTTGCATTACAGAAAAAATATTTTGCATGGGTCATTTTTTTGCATAAATCAATAATATTTTGGCTGGGGGCAAAAATTTTAACAAAATTTTTCAAATCCGGGACGGGGTAATATTTATACAAAAATTTTACAAACCTGCAATTAACAACAAGACCACCCTTTCCTTTTTCATTACAACAGCAACCTTCTAGAATTCTGCCTTTATCATCCTTAAATGTATTATAGACTTGACTAAGAATTTTACATTAATAAGTCTAAATTCTATATTTATAATTTTAACACTTTAAAATGAATAGAATATTTTATTTGCTAATTTTTTTATAAAACTAAATTTATTTCAATATTTGTGCTTATCTCTCTATTCATTTATTTAGTGATGAGATAATTAGAGTCACTTGATAGTAAAAGATTTTTTTTTTTTTTTTTGGTAATTCATTAATTTACCTTACATACATAGTTACAATGTGCAGCTGCCACAAGAATTGTAGGACTTGGAGGATATGCTGGAAGCCATGGCTTTGGTGCAGAAATCAAGGTAGCCCCACACTTGTGATACCCTCTTAATTGAAATAATATTTATTACAGTGAAGAACAATTTCCGTCTTTATGAGATTAGTAACCACTGAATCAATCGGAATCTTTTTTTCAGTTAATATACCTACTAGTACAAAGATTATTATGAGCAATTTATTTCGGAGTGGCACACCTTGCTATTGAAAATAATCACACTTCTGTTATCCTACTTATTTTTTGTTAACATGAAAAAATATAAACTAGGCCCAATAACACAGGGGGATAGTGGGAAGCTCACCCCCCAGAAAAGAAATGTAGAACAAGAAAAATTGTCAGTTTCAAAAGAGAATGTAAAGAGTATGTAAATTAGAGGATATGGAAATCTACTGAAATGATAAGGTTTGATGCAAAACAAATTTTAAAGACTCAATATTTGTTTTCATAAAATCAGCAACATGTGTAAAAAACCAAAAGCAAAATGTTTTATACATTGATGTATGAAAGTGTTATCGATGTTAAAAAAAAGATTTTAATTCAAATTTTTTTAAAAAATTGTTTTCTAAAGGGTTTTTATTAATTATAGACTACCTCTTATCTTAGCTCTCAGTAAAAGGCATTGCAACAATGAATACATTTTCTGAGATTTAGAAAATTACCTGAAACCTGAAGTTCTCAGTGAACAGACCCATGGGTACTTCCTATTAGAATCTCTTTCTTTAAAGACAAATCATTTAAATATAAACAAAACTTTTTGGTGATTTGCATTACTCACTGAAAAGACATTATCTTCTCAAGTAAGTTCTACAAATATTTAACTTTAAAATTAAATTTGTATACCTACTCTTATTTGCATTTAAGGATATGCATAAAGTACTTTTCTTTAAATATAAATTTTTAAAAGTTGCATGACTTATAATGTGTTATAATGGAACATTCATAAAACCTACAGTTACTCAGAATCAGATGACTATTACACTAAATTAATAGTCTAACCTTTAAAGGGAACTTGTGGAGATGGGCCCTGAAGTTTTGCCAAATTAGCATTCCTTAAAAATGGAATAGTTATTTCTTTCATCGTATTATAAACTGTATGTTTTGAAAACAACTAAGCAAAAACTGTTGTTTTAAAGTTAGCAGCAGGGTCTGGATACTTTAGTGTAATTTATACTTGTTGATAGACTTTTTTACACAAAAAAGGTGGTTTGAGTAAGTTTATTATAATTCTATATTTACCATAATTTAAGTTGTTCCTGTGACCATTAAAATGATTGGTTTCAAAATTGTTTTTCAATGAATATTATGAAATTAAGCTATTTACAATTGCTATTTTTATACAAAAAAATCCAAAAAAGGAATAACAATTTTAAAATAATATAACTTTACCTTTGTTTAATTTGATTCCTGGATTTTCCAATACACTCATCTGGCATGTCTGTATCTTTATAAATTCCTTATAAAGTATTTAGTATCTTTACTTAATATTATACATTTACTAGCAAATTGGGATCCTTAGAAAATATTTATTAATTTTAAATAAAGCTTAGACATTCTATTTTCTTTTTAGATAAAACTTAACTTTGTCTTTGTGACATGTATCCTATTTTTCCTGACAGTCAATGTGCCCCTATATCACTTATGAATAACAACAATAACAACATATATTTTTAAAGAAGAAATTAAGATCTCTGAAATTCTGCCATTTAAAAAGCATCATGTATGTTTTTTTTTAAATTGAACATTATTTGTACATCAATTGTCAATTCTAAAGTACAAAACAAATCCGAAACAGTTAATAATTTATTTTACAGTATATTGTAAGTAAAATATCCTTTAAAACAATAAATAAAATAATGCTGCAATTTTTTTTCAGGTTTCTCTGCAAAGTAAATTTGTAACCACATTAGTTTTCATGAAAACTGATGCTTTTTTAAAATGAAAAAATATTTCTGCACTTTTATGTAAGGACACACAATCCTTAAACATCTAGTATTATATTAACAAAGATTACAAAATCCATAAAAGAAAAGCTCTGAAACGGTAGGACAAAAGGGCATTAACACTTGTATGGTGTCATAACTGAATAATCAGAATATAAATGTATAAGAGTCGAAGCAAAATTGTAAGTAAATTTGTTGAAAAATTGCTTGAAGCAGGATAATGTTTAAGAACATACTAACATTTTTAGGACTTAATTTAGGACTTATTAATTTTGCAAGTAATGCTGTTAGATGTTATACATATACTGTTAGGACTTTATGGATTGATATGATTGGTTAATTTTCCACAGAGACAAATTAACAGCCTACTGTTTATTAATACTCTGTTTGTAATAAATTTCTGGCAGTTTTATGGCAATTTTAATTGTTTTATGTATGTAAAAAAATGTTAAATTCAAGATCACTTTATATCTTAAAGTTAATACCCATTCCCTTTCAAGGTGAAAGTATATCACAAACTTTAATGTCATTTATTCAGTAAAAGACTAAATTCCTGTATAAAGTTGTATCGTTGGATTTACAATATATTGAAAATAAACAAAATCAAATAAAAAACCAGCCAGTAATCGTACTGGGTCTGTCTCTAAGAATGCCTGAAAATAAAATAGCAAACTTTAAATACATGCACAAAAGAACATATTATCCCAACCCAACAACATTTCCCCAACTCTTACTTTAAAAACATTTGTAAAAGTGCAAGTAATATTATAAATATTTAAGTCATTATTTTTAGTCAAGAGGCTACTTGGTGGTTACTAAATTAACTTTATAACAGTTGGGCTTTTGTTTCTCTAATATTATTTTTATGTGACATATATTATTGCATATATTCAAAATTTTACTATAAGAAAAGGGTTTATGAAGCCTCATAATACTTAAGTAATTGCCCTTGATATAACATATGAGGGCACTACTAAACGAATGACTCCCTTGGGTCAAGATAACCCCTCCCACATCTTTTTTTATTCACATATGGAAATGGTAGTTTTTCGGTTTATTATTATAGTTCAGTATAGGTTAGGTTATATTAGGTACTGGGTAGCCAAACAAGGTTAGCCACCCCCCCCCCCCCACAGTGTGTAAGCCTATTAAACCCACACTCCCCTGATTTTTTTTATTTCAAAAAAAAAGGTAGTGGGGTTATCGGTATAATCTTTGTGTGAATTTTTTAATTATTTTCTTGAAAAGGTAATCTAAACCAGCATGACTACATCCAAACGTTAGAGAAGCACAAACATATATCAACTAAAAACATAAAAAGTCAGACAAAAAAGGTAATAAATGTAAATGTAAATTATAAATTATAAATATACTTGTTTTTACATTTAAGTTACCAAAATCTAATAAAGTGTCTGAAAATGTTTCATAGGCTAACACATACTGACATGTTGAATTATATATAAAGTAGTGTTGCTTCTAAAAATACTAAATGCAAGAAGTTTCAGCCGTTATATTCTGACTTATAACTTAAATGCGCCTAAAAGCCTGTTTAAAAGCAGTTATATTGTCATGGATGTTGGACTTAAATATGAATGATAATAATTGAATTGTTGACAATAAGTTTCAACAATCGTATGTTTTGTAGGAGCTGAGAAAATTAGAAACAATGTGTCATCTTTCTTTCAAATTATAGATTAGCATTACTATAAAAAAAATAGTTAAATGGTTACTTACAAAATCATCTAGGTCTTCCACAGCTTTGCCACAAACATTACATTGTTTTTTTAAAAAAATAATAAAGATCAGCAATTCATGGCTGTCTATAGTGCCCTATCAAAAGGGGGATAGATGACACAACTTTTAGCCTACCTTTTCTATTGCCGTCAGAAAATATCCTATACCACATCTTTCTGGAGAGTTTCTTACTCCTCTCCTTTGACCTCAATAGAATAGGTAGGCCAAAAGCTGTGACATCTATCCCCAATTTCCCAGGGCACTAAACACAGCTACAAACAATTCTAATAGTTGAATAATATACAGTGTGTTTTAATTAAGGAACAATAGTATTGCTTTATTTAACAGTACATCATAAAATAAAATATTTCATGGTTTTTCACATATTATGTCTTAAAAAACGGTTTTTCCAGCGTGCCTTATTTTCGAAGATTAATGGACCAGGACCAATTAAGATGTACAAAAATGCTTATATTTTTAATATCAAACTGTGAGGCTTAGAAGAAAAATGTTATTCATACAATTAGAATCGTTATAAAATATAGTTGTTGGAAATATAAGTGCCATGCTTTTGCTAGTAGTAGTTTAAACTATGTGAAAAAATGTAAGAAAGGTTGAAAGTCATTGGTAACATTTTACCACGAAGCTCATAAAATATAGGTAGCACATAAATGGTTCAAAAATTGGAGGTAATGACGTAATGGTATACATAACATTTTTCTTCTATTAGCACAAGCCGCGCAGTTGGAATTTAAAAAGTGAATGCCTTTTTTGAACCCTCTTAAATTGGTCATAGTCAAAAATAGGGCACTGAGCCCATTTTTAGTAGGGTTGGGCTGGATAACCTGATATTGAAGTAGCAAAAAAAATTCTTTATGATATCGGGCCCAACACTAGTTTTTAGGACATAATTTGTTTACACCATGAAATTTTTTTTTATAAAACTCCGCACATCAATGAAGAAAACGAGATATTAATTATTAACTTCTGTCAATAGTTAAAAAGCGATACTTTTGTCCCTTTAAAAACAAAAACAAACTGTAAGCAAATGTAGCATGATAAACAATTGTATTCCTGGAAATTTGGTAGCATGACATATAACTAGATTATTCATATAATCAGCAAATCCATATGAAGATGGAATATAGGCGATGATTTTGCATGGTATAGTTCCATTATCAAATGCAGCATATCTGAAAAAAAGGAATACTTTTTATTTATAATGGAGTCAACTAAATATTCAGCCCACATCTTTTGCGCATTAAAGTAGGCCAATAGACAGTTGGAAGAGTTAAGCTGGGGGAACACATTTTGATAGATACGTTATTGAGAAGCAATACAAAGTAAGGGCTTCTGCGAAAATAATACATGATTAAGAATTTTAGCCAACTTTAAAATCTAATGATTGTAAGTATTTTACTAAATGTTTAAAAATATTTATTTTAAATTCTTTCTTACCTGATTGTTTTGTTTATTGTTTTATAACAATTATCAAAAAAGCAATTCCAATCTTTGGGTATCCTTTGGTATACATTAGGATTTTACCACATTAACTTCAACTTTATATTTAAATAATTTCAAAAATTTAACACTTTGTAATACAAAGAAACCTGACAAATTTATAGAATTTACCCCAAAAAATTTAATGATTTTGAAATCCTTTCCTTTGATGGACTGGAAATATATCAAACCTTTAAATATAATTGTAGTACATTCATATTTAAAATTTAATTATAAAGTTCTTACTTTTCTCATTAAGATTTGATTATATGTAAGTATAGACAAGTAATGAATTTTAAATCCTGAACTCACAATTGTAGTTATCCAGATTAACAAAAATTTACAAAAATAACACAACTTATGTCTTTACTTTAAAAGATCATACTTTAAGCTTGACCTTTATAGTTGGGGTGCCAAAACATAATATGCATTTTAGAGCTAAATGTGATAAAAACTTTATGTGTTTTTTTTTCAAGACTCTCTTTAAAATATTGCTTTCGTAATGTCAGCCATCCTTTGTTTTTTATGTACTACAATAACCCAGTTTTGTTAATATAATATGCAACTAATGATTCATAATATCTTTCTGTTTTATCTTCAAATTCACAAGTTTCCCAGCAATCTTGGATCACACTAGCGGCATTGCATCTAAAGTCTAAAAAAAATTTGGTGCTTTCCCTTAAATGTTCTATAAAACAAGGGAGATACTTGCACAATCATCATTTTAAATATTAAAGTAGGGGGGGGGGGGTGTATTTTCCTTATACCTAACCTCTGTAAGGTTCCTAATTATGCAGGGATAACCAGTACACAATTTATCCTCACCTAACCTGATTAAAAAACACACTTATTTTCAACTAACTTTAATACACAGGAGAGGAGGGGGGTGGGGTCGGTTGTGTTCTTGACTAGGCATTTTGAGGGAAACTGCCAATAATTCTATTATGTTTACTTATAATTTTTATGTTGTTTTTGATCATGAAAATCAGCAATTTTCTCTTACCTTCTTTTAGTCTATCAAATCTTATCTTGCAAACTGGTAAATTGTTTTCATTGCAAGGTTTAATCGTCCAGTTAGGTTCTCTGTTTATCTAATAAAGATGACAACTTTTCAAAGGGTAAAGCTATTATGTTTAAATGAAATGTTAATGTTCAAAACTCTCAGATTTTTCCCTTTTTATGCCAATATTATTAAACTTGAATTCATAGATTGATTTCTTTTCAATTTTAAAACATTTAAATAAATTTTACCGCTATACAACCATTTACACTAGCTAGATTACAGTTAGGTAATTCATCAGGACAGTAGGTAACTAAAAATATTTTTTTAAATCATGGAATATTAATAAATTATCATTAGCTATTTTTAATTTTGACTCATTGGAACTTAATTTGCAAATGTTAACCTGCCAACAAAAATCTCAATTGCAGACAAGCAAAGTTTTATTATGCTTATTCAACTAATGTGTTCATAAAAATCTTAATTACCATTATTATTATCTGACCATTGACCAACATTTTGATTCAGGCCTATCCAAAAGTTTAGTGCACTTTTATCCTTATCCAAGATAAAATCTGAAAAAAGCAAATAAATTGATTGAAAGAGCTAAGTTCACTATTTGTTTCATTGCCAATATCAAAATCACTTCTGATGATTTAAAGTTTCCTCAAACAATATTTTGAATATCATATTTATTAATGTAATTACTGTTTACAACAATAAAGAGCACACTTCCCCCTATAGTTTATTAGATGTTAAAATTTAAAAAGTTTTAGTTAATGTTAAAGTATTGTTTCTAGACTGTCGGCTCCTAACTAAAGGTGGAATAATAATAAATCTGAATCTAAATCTACTGGAAATAAACTGACCGATAAATGAGTTACATTTTAGTAAGCTAAATTAAAACAAGGTACCTTTAATAAATTTATCTTCACTTGGACTTAGTATAGATGCTAATTCAGCTTCACCATCTAGTTCTTTACATTTTTCTATTGCTTCATTCCAGTTTTGCTGTTGCTGGTTGTAAATTTGGTAGCAATTTCCTAAAAGTAAATAAAATAAATTGCTTTTAGATATTTTTTAAAAATTTCGCAAAATTAAGAATAAGATATTAATCTTCTATTAATTTAATCTATAAGCTATTTTAGTGATGGTGTAGTAGCGGCTGCGATTTCAGCCGCTGTGAGTTCGAATATTACGGCAGTTTAGGCAGACGTGGACAGACCTTAATATAGAGGAGCCTTGATTCTCTATATATCACCAACAATAAACTCAAATACCTTTGAAGTTGTTTATTGAATGAAAGTCTCAAAGTTACTAACTATAAAGGGTGTTAAAAAAATAACCGATCGCTCACAATTTGAACCACCGTAAGTACTTCAAATCTTGGAGATAGACCCCATAATGTTTAGAGTTTTTGATGGAGCATGTAAAGACCTTTCTTTAGACACCTTAACAAGGTTTCTAACTCAATCTATGTCAATTTGACATAAAAAAGACATTCCCATCCAACTTTGAGGCATGACGGCTCTGTCTATTCCTAGTTCTTGATGATTGTCAGGTCTTTCTTTTTTATGCCAAATTGGCTAAGATTGTGCTAGAAACCTTGTTAAGGTGTCTAAAGAAAGGTCTTTACATGCCACATCAAAAACTCCAAACATTATTGGGTCTATCTACAAGATTTTAGGTACTTATGGTGGTTCAAATTGTGAGCGATTGGTTTTTAAAAAGACAAATTTGTAATAAAATATGCACTTTCGGCGTAGGGCAAATTTCTCTGCAAGTGCTAGGTCTTATACCCTAGGACTTGGAAGGGTGAGTAGATTCAAAATTCAATATTGTTTTCTCATTGTCATTGCTAAGGCATGAATGTTATTATTTTTTATTAGTTTTGGACCAAAACTGTAAGGTTTATATTGAAAAAAGTTAAGCGATTGGTTTTTATTTTAACACCCTTTAATACACAATAACAATAATAAGACGGATTTAGGGATAGATAATATCAAATACATTGGTTTAAACAAAAAATATACAATAATTATTAGTAATGGTTAGCTCCATCCCTGGTAAGGGTGGACCATCATGGGGATAAATCAAATGTACACAATGAGGTTGTCACAAACAAATAATTTCTGAGCAGGGGAAGGGGTTTACAATGCTCCGCCCATTTTTCAAGGGGAATTACTAAGAAAGACCCAAATTGGAGCAAAGCTACTCTAGAGCTAAGAAAGAAGAGGGAGGATACCACAATGGCTTCATTAAAAAATATATAACAAATAATCTTTTTTAATTATAATCCAATTCTTAAACAAGATAAGTGTTCATGAAAAATATCCCTTTTTTAAATTAAAAAATGATAACTTTTCTTTGGTTTAAAGATTAGAGTAAAACACTAGAGGGAGAAAGTGTTAAATAACTTTATCTCCCCATCGCAACCACTTTGTGCAACCTTAAAAATCAACCAATGGTGTCGCTTATATTAACACAGCCAAGTAGCAAAAATAATTTAAAAGCAGACAAAGGTGGTCTTTGAATAAGAAAGGGAGGTAGTTCTATGTATATACATCTATACTATAGATCTGTTGTTTAAAAACATAGAACCATATTGTAATTTTTATTATAATATTTAAGCAAAAAATAAATAAAAATTCATTCAAATTTTTACAGGCAAACACATTTACAATACATCCTACTACATTGAAAGATCAATTATTTTAAAGTATAAATTTTAAAAAATTAGGAAATATTAGGTAGTAAAAAAATGTGTCCTTTAAATCAGCTGGGTTTGACAGCTAAACATCCAATTACGTCATATAATAAATTAGAAATATTTTTGATACTTTTAGCCAAAAATTTTTATGGATCATAAAATAGTAAAATGTGTTTCCCTTGGTAACCTGGGGTGCTACTGATACAAAGACATTTAATTACTTTTACAGACAGACATCTAATTACTTCTTAGAACAACTAGAAATGTCTTAATAGTTTTTTCTCGTATCGTATTAAAAACAGCTTTCCGCGGATATAGAATGTACAATTATAAGATTAAAACTAGTTTTAATCTTATGATTGTACATTTATATATTCGTAGAAAACTGGATATAATACGATGCTAGACATAGTTTTTTCGTATGGATGAGAACCGGTTCCTATCCACCGGATTCGAATGAATACGAGAATAGTTATTTCTCGTATCGTATTATAAACGGCTTTCCGCGGATGTGCCGGAGGCACTGGCTAAAAAATCTGGTTTTAATCTTATGATTGTACATTTCTATATTCGTAGAAAACTGGATAAAATACGATGCTAGACTTATTTTTTTCGTATGGATGAGAACCGGTTCCTATCCACCCGATTCGAATGAATACGAGAAAATTTTTAAAAATTTTTACTGACACTCAGACAGATTTATTAGATACTGGTGTTCTTGGGCACATACAAATTAAAAGAAAGTCTAGCAGGGTGAGCAGGTGCGAGTCCCTGTTTTGGGGTGCAAATTCTGATAAATCCCACTGGCGGAAAAGTTGGCGGCCGGAGTAATACTCAGTGTAGCTTGTAGAAGAAGTATATTTGAACTGATTTAATAAGGACAATACATGGGTTTATATATGAAATGAATAATAGATAGATAGATAGCAAAGGGTAGAATAAACAATAGATTCTTGGGTGTTGCTGCTGAGCTGGTGCATGAAGGTGGGGGTGATGAAGGATGGTGCATTGTCTGATGATAAGAAGCTGGTGCGGAGGTGTAGCTGGGGAAAAGGGAAGGCTCCTTAGTGGGGAGGGGAAGGGGGGTGATAATCTCCCTGACTCTCTAGATGAGGGTGTGACAAAAGTTGGCAAACAAAGATTTATTATCTGGGGTCTAAATTTAGCAAGTTTATGATGGTAAACAACAGACCCATATAACTGACCGCAGCGCAACTACTCTGTCCGGCGACAGACCATCAGTCTACCACAAAAGCATTAAAAAAATTTGAATCGGGGGGAAAACATTTTTTTTTTTTATATATGCATAAAATATATTTCTAGGCTTCCCTTTTAAAACATTCAAATAGTGGTATGATTGCTTTTTTAGATATTAATTGTCTATAATTAAGGTAGGTCCGTCGGTCCGTAATGGATAAATCTTATCTTTCATTTATTCATTTATAAATTTTAAAAACTATATAATCATTACCAGAAACAGCGTATAGTGACCAAAAAAAACAACGTCATAAAATGCAATGATAGGCCAGTATACAATAACCATTGGCCAATAAAAATATATACTGGCCTATCATTTGTCATTTTTATTGTATGATGTCATTTTTTATGGGACACTTCGGTGTTTCTCATTACCAGAATGTCGATTTTTACCTTTTTATGTAATATATTTTTATTTGATATAATAATCCGTTCGACTAGTTAAATTCAAAGGATCTCAAAAACAGTGGAGTGCGAACCGAAGGGGGCATTTTGGGCAACGCCCCCCTCCCCCCCTAAATGTTGAAAAATGCCCTGTTTTGCCCCCCCCCTGGTCAACAAAAATGCCCTGTTTTGCCCCCCCCCCTGGTCAACAAAAATCCCCTTTTTTGCCCCCTACCCTACAAAAAGCAAAACTATCCCAGTTTCCAAAAAAAATATCAAGAAATACTCACAAAAAAACAGACAGTTACTATTCATTTAACCTTACCAATTTTTTTAATTAGTGTAGAAATTATAATCTCTTTTCACTGAACATAACAAACCAGGTAATAGGAAGTATTTTATTTTGTATAATATAAACTTTTTACAGAAGAAATTTTGTATATTCCCAATGATGATACACAAAATTACCCTTTATATAGATCACAATTAGTGGATGAAACATATGGGAACTGAACTTAATTAACCAACCAGTCAAAATTCCATTAAAGTCCCCAAAGTTGTTGAGCCAACGAATAAGAAAATTTTATATGAAATATTGGGGACTAGTGTAATAAATAGCCCAAAAACCCTCCCTTCCTGCATATTTGAAGAAAAAAAATTGCGTTACGAGCCCTTCCAAATGGTTTCTGCTTTTTATCACATTGTATATTTTGTTATTATTTCTATAAAACATTTGTAGACATCAAATATTTAATCAAAAAGTTATTTTATATAAAAAAGAAACAGCGTTGATATTTATCTAAGCCTTTTTCTCAACACTGTATGTCTGTCTAAATGAATATCTATATATGATGTCATATGATTTTCAGGATAAAGTTTATCATTTTAATGTGTACATACCCTTACAAAAAGACATTTTTTTATGGCAATTTTCATTAAAAACCCTTAAAACTAACTACACTCTATATTCCTAACTTGATAAAATACGCCACTCTTGTTGTCTTTCATTGTTTTTAATTCAAAGGGGGAGTAAATATTTTTAGGTGCGCTTTGCGCACTGCCCTAATAAACCCTTGGAAACACCACTTCATGAAAAACTTTGATTTAGGGGGGGGGGGGGCAAAATTTTACAAAATCTTCAAAATGCCCCCCCCAAGACAAAGTGCTTTGACCGCCACTGCTCAATAATCAAGTCCTAAAAATGTAAGTTGATCTTAAACAGTATCCTTTATTTAAGTAGTTTTGCAGTTAATTGATTTACAATTTTGATAAGGTTTATACAATATTCTGGCTTATTAAGTTCTGACACTCTACAAGTTTTAATGTTTGTTTGTTCTAATATTCCAGAGCTTTTCTGTTAAGGATGTTGTCAACCATGTTTTATTCAAAATTGCAAAATTACCAGATAAAGGATCAACAGTCCACCCTCCTCCGCATGTTGCAACTAAATATCAATAATTATAAAAAAAATAATATGGTTTTATAAATAAGAATAATAAATAAACAAACCTTACCCGGATTCATTCTACCACAACCAGGAAAATCTATAAAGTATAAGAAAAATAATATCTTATTCATAATTTTAGCATCTGAACAATTGTGCTCCTAGATGCCTCTAGGGGCATAGAAATTAAAACAATAACATAATATAGAAAGTTTTTTTTCTTAAGCTTATGATTTCAATGATTGCTGTTTTGATTGCATTGTAATATTGAGGAAAGCTTTAAATGTCATAGGGTAGTTAAAGACTTTTTCCCTCCCTCTTCAATAGTTTAGAGGCAAAAAGTTTTTTATTTGAATAAAGGTATTTTTATTGAGAATATTACCTTCAAGCACTGGTAGTTTGTGACGAAACAAGTTAAGAACTTTATCCTCCACATTCTCAAACACATCACCTACCAAATCCCCAAGAAAATTTTCTAGGTCTACATCAGAACCTACCAAAAAAAAAATTAATGTACATATACATTTATAAAATATTATATGTATGTATCAACATATTTTGCTTTATAAATCTATCCCTCAGCATATAAATATACAGCTTGAAATATTTGTTTTTAATTTCTGTTTTAATGTGTATTAGGGATATTGCGGCTACTTTTTAAATTTCACCCAGGAATCTTAAAAGACAATGGAGGTGTATTGTTAGCATTTACTCAAAAGTCAAGATTTTAGAAGTGTTTAGGCCAACTTAAAATGCTAACAAAAAAATTGATTACCAGTATTTACTATCCACTATCCCTTTCTTCCACGATTTTACGATTATTGGAAACAATTAAATTTTTTTATACTTTATATTTTACATATCTTCTTGTTTCTATTTTAATGATTTTTGAGAATGATTGACCTTGTTATTAGCTGCATCCTTTTTTTTAAACACGCTGTTTTATTTCTAGAAATCAATAGATTGATAATTATTTATTTGGGGCTACATATCCTTCTATTACTTCTAATTATAGCTAAACTACAATTGACTTTCTAATAAACTATCTTTTTTAATGGCAGAAAAGTTTCTTGCAAAATTGTATTATGTACTAGTGAACTAAAAGAATAAGACAATGGCCGATAAATTGTTGTAAATCCCAAATTATGATATAAAAAATTTCACCCTCTGTATGTCACAATAAGTGGTAAAACGTGTGTACACTAAATGAACCAACCAATTAAAATTCAATAAAAGTCCCATAGACAACGATTGTAAAAACTTTACTATAAAACTTAAATTAAACAGTCCAATATACCCTCCATCCCTGATTATTTACAATGTCTTATTCATGACCCATAGCTGGTAATTTCCCAGCATGAAAATGTCCAATGCCAAGTAGTCGTAATACTGCATCTTAATAATCAATTATTTCAATGTAATTATGTCCATATTATGCATCCAATGATTATACATTTCACATTACTACATATCAATTTTTAGTAGTTTGACTTCATAATGGTATTTAATTTATATTAATACAACTTCACAGTATCTATTTTCTAAGCTGGATTTCTCATTTGGGGCTACGAGTTGCCAAGAGTTATAAACTAATCTTGAATTATGAATACTTGAATTTAATCAGGACCTAAATAACTTTTGGCAACTCGTAGCCCCAAGTGAGAAAAACCTTTAAACGTAAAAAATACATGTTATTTTAAGATGCAATATTAGGTGTTCTTGGATTTTAAATTACAGATTTATGACAACTTTTCTTATTTTTCTTTGCATTTTAAAGTAGAAACATCTGTATATATCAATGAAATATTGTTACATATCATTTAATCGGATTTTTACTCTAGGAAAAAGTAGGAAAAGCAATGTATGATGATTTTAATGAAAAAATTCACTTTTTAAAAATATTCCTTTGACCACGTTCAGCAAAACGGCTGTATTTTGCCTAATTTTGTAGTATATAAAAAAATCTGTTGCATGGCAACTTTTGAATGGTAATACTAGCCCCTGGGACATTTAACTCAAAATTGAGGAAATTAAAAAAATGATTAAAAATCCCACTGTGCCCTGGTGCCGGGCCCGTCAAGTCGCGGCCGGCCACCACCGAGCCCGAGCCTGCCAAGTCACGGCCAGACGTTCCCGGTGCCGAGCCCGTCCAATTACGGTCGGCCACTCGTGACGACACTGAACATGAACCGAGCCACAAGGAGCCGCTGCCGGGCCTAAACCCAGAATCATCCCATGTTGGTGAGAGAGGAACCCACTGGGTGGACACGGCCCTCACTGCAATCAAGGGAACCAACCTGCCGGCTGTGACCCTTCTACCTGTACCAGACACGGCCGCGGTAGAATTGCCAACAGCCTTCCTGGAGACCGATTGCCTCCCAGAAGCCTTCCTGACTGAGGATACTTTCATCAACGGCCAACCGTGTCCTCCCGGATCCATCCTCGAGTGCTCCTACCAAGCCAAGCCCGTCAAGTCGCGGCCGACTACGCACACCTTGAACGCCGTGTTCCCCTTGAACGGGCATGTGGCCCTGCTGATCACGGCCAAGCAAGTCACCCTACCGGCCTGCAGCCTCACGATGGTCTCCGTCCAGCTACTTGGCCGACCCCTTCAGGCCGCAATCCGCTTGGCTGTCCCAGCGCAGCAGTTTGGGGAGCACTACCTCCTACTGGATGCTGGCCTCCCTGTGGCTAGGGAGCTAGTCAAGCCTGATGTTCTGGAGGTTTCCACCAATATACCCCATCGTCTACATGCCAGGGGAGAACCTGTAGGACTCCAGGCGGACCTGGAGCTAAACAAGACTGAATTCTGGGAGACAGACCCCATGCTCAAGATGGAGGGACCAAGCGCTCCAGGACAATGCCAGGACGTCAATTACCCTTTTAACCCAGGAGGATGGAAGCTTCAGCCCGATACAGCCCAGGGCCGTAGGAAGAGGCCATCACCTGGCACCAGGAGTAAGGGGGAGCCAGCCCCCCCCCCCCAAGGAGAGTCCAGGCCCCCACAGGATCAAGGCCTGGGGAGGACCCCAACCACAAGCCTCAGGACTGCCCGCCGGGGAAGCTACCTGCGACATCAACCCCGTACAGTAGGGTTGCCCCTGGAGGCACCGTTGCAACCATGTCCTTTCACTCGGACCCGCCACTACCTGGTCACCTGGCCCAGCTTATCGCCTGCCTGTGCAGCAAGAAGTCAGGGATGGCCAGCTTGGGACCCTCAACCACCTGGCATCAATGACCACCGCCTGGCTGCCGGTCATCGTATTGTTAATGTTGAGTGGTTGTACCTGGCTCTTACCCCTACATCTCTCGATATTTTTACAAATGTTCACCCGGATTGGAAAGTCAGCGACTGAGTACAGAAGCGGGGGTATATGGCAGCGTAGGAGAGTCCAGGCATCCAGCCCGTTGCCATATCCGGCGCCATCACAGAAACCCAGAAGATCCCCTGACCAAGGCTCAGGGGGTTCGAACTCATGCCAGAGAATTGGTTGCCTACGAGAGAGGTATCAGACCCCCAGGACGGGCCAGAGGCCACCAGAGCACAATGGCATAGACTCGAAATAAAGTATTACCAAACTTTACCAATAAACTGTAAAGAGATATGATAAATATACAACCAAAATAACAAGTTAATGTTGAAATTCAAATCCTTCTCGTTCCTTCTTGAATATAAAATGAATTTGAAAATTTTGAAGATATATTTTAATTTCCTTATCATGATGATGTTTTTATATGTCGTCTTTATGACAGGTTATTATATTATGAATATATTTCTTAAATTATGTATATAAAAAAATATTGTACAATAATATCAAATTAAATTAAAAATAATTTATTTTTTATATTTTTTTGTTCCAAAATCATCCCTGCATTAAAGAAAGAAAAATGTGTGTTTTTTTTTACAAAGCAGACTAAATATATTATGATAATATACAACGTCTCTTTGTGAGTTCATATTTATAATATTGATTTTTATAAATGAATTAATGAAAAAATATTTGTTTGAAATTTGACTAAATATCATATCGTATAATTTACTTAACCCTTTTATTTAACAACCTTTGTTTTTAGGTCCTTTTTATTTAAATATTTCAAACAGCTGCCTTTTTTTTATCTTTAAAGTTAGAAAAACACCTTTTTCAGAAGATGTTTATCTTTATTATTATTTTATATTAGAAATCTCAAAATTTATTAGCGGAACCATAAAGTATTTTGAATTTGGGCTATGGTAAAAAATCTTGATAGTGGACATAAAAATGCACATGAAGCTCTCTAAATTTTTTTTAGGATTATTTTTTTGGGGGGGGGATATTCACCCCCCAATTAAAAAAACTGTTTGGGGGGGTAAATTTTATTGGGGGGGGGGATAATCACCCCTTTACCCCCTCCCCTTGGAGGTCCTTGTAGTTGTTACAAAATGGGTGAAATTGCACCACAGTACTGATCCCACAATGTAAAAATTTCAAGTTAGTTTGAAACAGCATTTTGACACTCCGAGTATCATTTTACCCACAAACCTGTCGCATAACTCTTTTTTTTTAATTTGAATCCCATAATAAAGCTTGAACGTTTTTGATTTTTTTATCCTGATATAAAAGTATCATGATAACTATTTATCTATTTGTCTCAAAGAATCTCGCAAACTGCTAGACAGATATGGTTTTTCTTTACATTAAAGCTTTTTATATGTCCTGGCAATGTTTATAACTATTTTGGGAAGGGTGCCTCCACCATATAAAAATTGCTCCTGAACAAAAAATAACCCTCTAAAAATTTTGAAAAACAATCATCTTAAGTATATTTAGGACTCTCCACCCCCCCCCCCCTCCCCTCCCTATCCCCAAGTGCCCCTAGAGACTTTAAGGGTACGTAGCTGATAGTCCTTATATGGAAATAATGAGATGTATGTATATCTGTCTGTAACAAAGGAACTCGCTATCCACTGAACAGATATAGTCCTTGGTTTTTTTTTTTGTAAAACTTAAATTTAAAAATGGAGGGGATCAAATTCTAGTGCCCCTAATGAGCGCTGGGGGCATAGCCGCTTGTTTTAAGTATGTCAAGCATCATTTTAAAATTAAAAAGAAAATAAATGTTTCAGATAATAACAACCCTACAAATTATGTCTATAGCAATTTGATCAGCTGATTGGTTTGAATACTAGATGTTTTTTTAAGTAGCGCAGCTACTCTAAATCTAGGGGATAAATCTAATTTTGCTTAGAATTTACTTTTAGGTGTTTTAAACGTTGTAAATTGAAGATTTTATTTTGATAATTAATATTTTACAACAATATCTGCTATAAACTGTGAGTAAGTTTGATAAAATTACGTTTTTTTTGCAAGCTTTTTAGAAAATACTTCATTATTTTTATAATTCTGACAAAATAGAATTTCTGTTTAAGTAAATAACATAGCCACAAAAAGGTTTAAGTGGTTATTGAAATAATTTATTACCATTCTTGATAATTAAATAGTCGTTAACTATGTTCAATTTGCATTTTTTAAAAAGACAAGTAAAATATCCTACTTTAATGCTACTTTTATGAAGTTATCTTAAACCTTTTCCAAAAGTTTATTTTATAAAACTATTTTATTTTCCATTGATTTTATTGATTATATTGGTTAAAAATATTAAAAGTATTTTTTAAAGGCTATAGATTAATTTTGATTAATTCCGATTTTAAATTTTTTAAATTTTTTTCAAATCTGAAAGAATATGCATGTATTTTCAAAGAATAGATTAAATAAAAAACGAAATTAAACATATTCAGGCTATCAAAAAGCAAAAAATATTCTTTTTTACCATTAAATCGCAAATATTTAAAATCATTAGATATTAAGCTTATTTTGCATGGAAACACATTTTTTCAGTTATTTCTTCTCAACAATGGATCTTAAATGATTATTACTGAAAACTTTTATGAAAATTTTATTAACAAAAACTTCAAATAAAGGAAATAATTGCGGTTTGCGAAAATGTGTGCAAAAAGTTGCCAATATCTCGTTAGAAGGGACTTAATAGATTTTAATTCTTACTGCTTACGACTCAGTGGACTATAAACTATTAGAAAAGTATCACTTTAAGGTGAAATTTTGAGGGTCAACTTTTTTTCTTTTAAAATTCGCAGTGAGAGGTTGATCACCAGGCCAGCCCCGAGCAGCTGCCAGCCAATGGGAGATGTGATGAGAGGAGAGGTGGCCCCTGTCACCACCAAGGAGAGGAGAGGGGCAACGACCGTTGCCGCCAAGGAGAGACCAGACCTACCGTACAAGCCAAGAGGAGGAGTGACCACCATTACCCCCAGGAAACCAGCCAACGGGGATCTGCCAGAAGTTGGAGACCCTGCTTGGACGCTGGGGCCCCAGCCAGATGAACCAAAGGAGACTTTAGCTGAGGCCACCACCCCCAGCTGTGGACTGGGTCAGAGGTGCAAGGGGATAGCAGAACACCACTCCCCAAGAGGCCTAGAGGCCCCTGTGAGACGATTGGCCGCCTGCCTCTGCACAGACCCAGTAGCGACCAACCTGCCTGTTCCTGGGAAGGATTCACCAACTCTACCCTCAACTGCC
Source organism: Acartia tonsa (assembly GCF_053477335.1). Taxonomy (NCBI): domain Eukaryota; kingdom Metazoa; phylum Arthropoda; class Copepoda; order Calanoida; family Acartiidae; genus Acartia; species Acartia tonsa. The sequence continues at coordinate 62,244,836 of NC_137261.1, read as the reverse complement.
AACGAGTGGTCACCTCTAGCCAGACACCCCTGTCCAAGGCCAGCCAAGAAGAACTTGCCAGCCAGGGGAGACCTTCCAAAACCTACGCCTCCAGCTGATGATGTGTGGGAACCAGGAATACTGACATCAGCCACCTCCAGCAAACTTGAAGAAGCCGCCTGGGGAGAGAGAGGAGATGCACCCAGTAACGAGCCCAATGGTCAAAGACCTTGTCCTAGCCCAGAAGGAGACAGAGTGCCAGATCACCTCCCGGCTAGGGGAGAGAGATCAGGATGTGGTACCTTTAGTCCCCTCACAGCAGTGACTGGGGAGCTGTCTGCCCAGAGTCCAGGCAGACCCCCGCCGGACCTCCAGACCGGCGCCAACCCCCGACACAGAAAACTGACCTACCCCTACACTGTAGATCTAACTGCCAGTCTCCTACCTGCCCCCGTCCACGACAATCCTAGGGGAGACAAGGTGGCTGCCAAACTGCCACCACCACCTGCCAGCGTTGTCCGAGACCCTAGAAGCTGGATACTCCTGGACCAGTCCAATGGTGGAACGGTTGCAGCAACCGAACCAGCTAGCAGTCAACCTGGAACCAGTGGCCAACTGCCCCTGTACCAACAAGCCGAAGTCACTGTCCTGCCACCGCCAGCTGTGGACAGAAGTCTGACCAGCAACCCTACAGAAGGAGGAGAGCAGTCTGGACCTGCGCCTGCGCCGCCAGCTGGCGCCATATGTAATCCAACAGACAAACTAGAGTTTGAGATACCTGAGAACCGGACCAACCACCCTGGAGGAGAAGAAGAGAACCTGACCAGCCAACCTGCAGAACTGGGAACAGCCCCTCAGGCGCTACCCACCGACGCGATATGGAACCCAGATGCCGACATGGAGCCTCTGCCAGCCAACAGCGAGTCCCCAGGACGAGAAGCAGCCACTGAGATGGAAGTTGTGGCCCCTGAGGACGACGCCGAAGCAATGTGCCCCCTCCAGATGACAGCTATACCCACCAGGGTTGGAGCCAAGGCCCCCAGTAACCTGGACAAGCCAGGCGCACCCATGGAGCTCTATGCGCCTACTTCCATCGCCGTCCCCCCTCTAGGGACCTCCAGAGTGAGCTTGGGCCTCCATGTCAAATTGCCAGCTGAGACTGAAATAGTTCTCCAGACGAGGCCTAACTTCCAGCGCCGAGGCTTGATTGTCACCAACCCTCAGCTACGAGCCAACCGGGAATTGACCATGCTGATTACCAACCACAGCCAGACCGAGCATCAAGTTTCCCGAGGGGCCTGTGTGGCCCGAGCTGGCCTACACTGTGCTGTGCCCCAGGGAGAGTCTGCCGCCCACCATGGTTCAAGGCCTGATGTCCCGATGGTCCCACAGCCCTTGAAGGGGAGGTTGTGGTAGGCTGCATCATACGGACAAGCCTTTTCCAGAGTATGCGATGCTCCGTGTTTATCAAATCACACCCCGGCGCTAATCCCAGCTTATCACCATTCTATCCAGCCCCTCTCTGGGCATTGTCTACACATCAGAGGCGGCGGTCAACTTGGACACCGCTGATAATGGGAGGGGCGCTGCCCCTCTTCCCTTCATGCCCCCAGCAACCTACCCTTTTCTGGGAGATGTCTACCTTCCCCCTTATGGGAACCTACCACTCTACTGCTCACCTGAATGGGGCTCCGCCCCATCTCCTCCACACCCTTTTCTACCTAACCCATTTATCATCTATTTTGTATATAAACTAGTAACCTTATTATAAATGTATTCAGTTCAAATATATCTTTTAAAACAGTAACTACTTGTAGTACTTTATTGATAGAATCCTTAAGGCTAGGGGCTCTTTTGAATCGAACTCGCTCAGTAGGGTTGAACTGCTTCACCCCTACCACAAATACACTCACGGCTAAGAGAAGTGTTTCCCCCCTGCTATATAATGGGCTTGCTTAGATGTTGCAGGGAAGGAGGGAACACTAGGCTGTTTATTACACTAGTTTCCAAAGTTTTATAAAAACACTTTCTTATTTGTTGGCTTAACAACTTTGGGGACTTTCATAAAATTTTTATTTGTTGGTTTATTAAGTTCAGTGTTCCAACGTTTCAACCACTCATTGTAATCTACAATAGACATCATCTTGAGGATGCACATCAATTTATAGGGAGAGGGAAATTTAGAAAGTTTGGGATGCTAAAATAGAGTTTTATGTTTTAGACACAAATCATATTTACACACACACACAAACGCTAATTCAACATGCTTAAAAAAAAACAAGGATGACAGTAGCCATAAAATCGAAGCTTTACAAATCAAACAGAACTTAAAGAGGCTAAACAAATATTAGTGTTTTCTAATTGTCCCAGAAATAATATTTCAAAATCAAGATGATAATTAAATCATAAAAAAGTTGTTATCAAAATGTCATTGTGCCATAAATAGACTATCTAATATTGACTTTAGAGTAGCTACGACTTCAATTTTTTAAAAAGGTTTACAATTCATAATGCATAGTTTGCATCTGTATGATTCTTTAATATGATAAGCAATAACAAACTTTTGTTGTTCAGATCTTTTCTATAATTAGGTCCGTCCGTCCGTCCACCCACGATTAACTCATTTTGTTGATTTAGACATGATAGAATTGTCCTAGCGATTTCAAACTTTGCATGATGATTAACCTGCCATGATAACTCCCGTTATAGTTTTAGATTTAGGAAGCATAGCAAATCTATAACCGTTAGAAGAAAGTCCGTATGTTTATTTAAAACATGCTGATTTTTTTTTTACAATTTTGACAAAAAATATTTTTCTCGTATTCATTTGAATCCAGTGGATAGGAACCGGTTCTCATGAATACGATAAAACTATGTCTAGCATCGTATTATATCCAGTTTTCTACGAATATAGAAATGTACAATCACAAGATTAAAACTAGTTTTTTTTAGCCGGTGCCTTCGGCACCACGGGGCTAAAAAAACTAGTTTTAATCTTATAATTGTACATTCTATATCCGCGGAAAGCCGTTTATAATACGATACGAGAAATAACTATTATCATATAATTATCTTCTTAACCTGTATTTTGGAATTCTGATTCCTTGGACAACAAAGTACAATGTTAAACGAGGTACCTCTATAATAAAATCCCAAAAATGAAATTATATCCTTTTTATGTATCCTATACGCAATTTTGCAACAATTTTATGTACAATTTTTTTTTAGACTCACAAATTAATATTATCTTTATTAAGTTCTGACAAGTGTTAATGTTTGTTTGTCTTACCTTCTGATTTTAGAGATTCGCTTTTATAGATGTCATCCTTGTAAAAATATCTGTTTCAAGGAGAAAATTTAGCACACCCATTTTTAGAGTGAACGTGTCTTGAGGCAAAACTGTCTTGTCTAGACTTTCTCTTTATTTATGGCTATGTAATTTATTTAAAAGCTCGTTATAAAAAAGCGAAACTGCATATAGTTATTTAGTCAACAAACTTTATTATTGATCTATTAAATTTGTGTAAATCTATAATACAAAGTAGCTTGATGTCTGTCCGTCTGACCGTCTGTCTGTCCGTCAGTCCCTTAAGATCTCGGTAACCACTGAACCGATCGGATTCTACTCTTCAGGGAATATACCTACTGGTCCTGAGGTGGTTTTAGGCTATTTTCTTGGGGGGGGGGGGGGGGGGACACCCCTCTCACTATAAATAAAATGATAAATGAAATCAATTAAAGGGGTAAATTTACGGCCTAATCAAAGGCTTAATTACTAGTCCTTTGCTATGCAATTTTTAAAAATGATTTATTATGTATATTTAATAATTAAATGTATTGTAACTTGCAATCAAACATTTAAACATTTTTAGCCAAATTATCAACGTTCACCCCTTAGTACAGAGAGCTGTGCTTTAAGTATGTATAAATTTTTATAATTACCTTGTGAAGCTGTAGGTTGTATATTATTTTGCCATGTCAGCAATAGAATCAGTAACTTATATTTCATTATTCTTTATATCTAAAACAAAGATAAAAACATCTATAAATAACGAAGCCTTTGGATTGTAAAAATAAGAACAGTAAAGCAAGAAAAGTAGGTGCCAAACAAACAGACAGAATGGCGTAGTAAGAAATGGTTCTCAGTAAAAATTATCACCCCCTTATTTTCAAATTAAAGGGGCTTCATAGCTCAACAAGGTAAAAGCGTAGCCCTTAGTATATAAAAGGTTCACTTTTAGAAATATGCTGTATGATGTCATAAAAAGGATTATCTATGAGGGAAGGTTTATAATTATTTTGGGAGAGGGTACCACCATACACCCCAGAGAAATCGACAGAAATAATAAAACGCCGCCCTGCGGACATCTAGAAAATCTAGAAAAAATAATTTTACGTGTCCCTAGAGGCCTCTAGGGGATAGCCGCTAGTTCTTACATAAAGTAACATGATGTATGTGTCTGTCAGTAACAAAGGACCACGCTAACCGCCGAACCGATATGGTTCTCCTTTACAATGCGGTCTCTAGGAATGATTATAACTTTTTTTTTACTTTATAAGTAGGGTTGGTCGACTCCCCCCCCCCCCTGATCTTCAAGGGCCACTAGTATAATATAAAATGATTGATTTCTAAAAAGTCAATATATCATCATATTTAGAATGAAGATTTATACTGCCTAATAGTGATTATAGAGTTGCTACGCTTTATAATTGATAAATGGTAAATGAATCCCAATTCCTAGTTTTAAATTGATTGGACAATTCTAATATGCCACAATCAGTTATTAATGCTATCGTATATATACGGAATGAACTACCCATTTTATTTTTAAAAAGACAGGATATTTTTCGATGAATTCAAAAAAAAATAAGCTGAAAAAATCTATACAATCGAAGCTTTGAAATGGTAGGACAAAAGAAAATTAACACTTGGAGACTGTTTGAACTGAACAAGCATAATATAAATTTCTAAACAAAATTGTAAGTAAATTTGTAAACTGTTTAAATACAAGATTAAGGACATACTTTTTTTAGGATTATTATTATTACTAAGTATATTTGCGACAACATTTACTTAATAGATTCTTCCAATTTTTAACATTTACAAAATGGCTTGCTTTATTGCTTCAAGATCCATGTCAGATCTATATAGGAAATAAATGTCTATTAATGAGCTCAAGTTTTCCAAGGAATTAATACATAAAACTCATAGTGCTCCAATAATCCATAATAAACTCTCATTGACCAGAACGATAAGACCCATTATTTTACTTTATTAAAAATAATTTCATTTTTTTTTCATATTATGTTGCTATTTACATCATATTGAAGTATTTGATTTCTAATCATAAAAAAAGGAATATTTAAATTTATAATATAGTAAATTTAAGAAAACTCTGTTTTAAAAGAATTCGATTGTGTGTTCAAATATTAAAACTAAAATTTTAATCATATTAACCTTTGGTGATGGTAATGTGAAAAAAAAATATAATTGAAAAAATCGTTTAAAAATGTTTAAATTACTACATATTTACTTCTTTCTTTCAGACAGTAATGGTGGGGGGGGGAGGAAAATTTATTTATTGAGAAATAGATAAATAGATATGTACTTATAGAAAACTAGCCAATAGCGAGATAGTTATATCGAGCCAACTCTAGTTATAGATATGCTTCACTTATGACATTGTCCTAGGAATTAAAATAAAAGACAAATGAACATTGACAAATTAAATGAAAACAAGGTGCTCCTATAGACATACTTACATTTTAACATTTGATTATTAAAATGCTTAGCTTATATCATAGGGCATAATCTTCTAAAAATCATTATTCTTAAAATCAGATGAATAGGATAATTTTATCATTCTAGTCAAAATTAACCTTTTTAAATGCCACCTACGGACGTTTTAGTAATGATTTTAGAGATGCTACGCTTTGTAATTTGTAAACTGCTATAGAAATCTCCATTTCAAGTTTGAAATTGATAAGACAATTCTAACTTGTCTCAATCAATTCCTAATAACGAAAAGACGGAAAGACCCTAGTTTTAGAAAAGCTTCACTTTTAAAATCTAAAACAGGATAATAATGTTTTGATGGCAAATAAAAAACTTGAAATAAAATCTTTGGAAGCATATCAATTTTCGATCACTTTCGCTTTATAACAAGTTTTCAAAAAAAAGAAAATTATTGCTACAGCACAAAATGGTCTTTGACGTTACTTTTTCAATGAAGCTACAAAATTGGGGAAGAGTCCCTTTCGTGGCAACGACCCTCAAGGGTCGATTTGTCGTATTTTCAAAATGGATTTTGATAGGTTATTTTAGGTTAGGTTATATTGTGTTAGGCAATTGGCCCCGCAGGTTAGAGCTCCCCTCAGGAGCTTGAAATAGGAGAAAAGCTACTGTGAAAAAAACAAAGAATCATCCCTTAAGGGGCGTTGCCACGAAAGGGACTTTTTGCAATTATAAAACTTATTAAAACTTAAAAAGTTATGGCACAAAAAAAAAGTTTCTCCATACTGTATGTACTCTGTACTGTTAGAAAATCTAAGATGAACTGAGTTGAGTACTAAGTCTGTATGTCTGTATGTCTCGACCTAATATGACCTGGTTGCTTCGTCTAGGGAGGGAGGGACATTGGGCTAGTCCCCAAAGTTTTATCATATCGCTTTCTTATTCACTCACTTTGGAGATTTTCATTAATTTTTGAATGATTGGTTCATATAGTTAAGTATAGAAACGTTTCAACCACTAATTTTAATCTACAAAATGGGTATTTTTGTGTATCAACATTGGGGATGTACATCAAGTTATCTGCTAATGTATTATCCCTTTAGAACCCTGGTTAGTAAGACAAAAATATCCCAGGGAGAGAGGGAATAATGGGCTGTTTATCACACTAGTCTCCAAAGTTTTATAATATCGTTTTCTTATTCGGTGGCTTAACAACTTTGGGGACTGTTATTGATTGGTTGGTTCATTAAGTTGAATGTCCATAAAGAGTAATTTTGTGTATCATCATTGCATTTTGTACATCAATTTGTTGGCCAATATACTATTATCCCTTTGGATCCCTGGAGGGAAAGTCAAGAAGCCCCCCTCCCCCTTAACCATCCTCTACTTCAGACAGCTTTGTAGTATGATGTGTGGCATGCTAAGAATAATCTCTGCAATCTCCCACCCCATGGAAAAAGGAACATGTAAAGTATCCCACAAAACTATTAATCAATTTCCATTTACCAGTAGCTTTGTCCGAAGCCTCTTTAGGTTTCCATCACCCCCTCCCCCCCCCCCTTCAAAAAAGAGGTAATGGAAACCCCTACATAGTAATGGCCCCCCTCCAAGAATGATTTCAACAACCCAAAGTTTTTTAGCCAACGAATAAGATAATAATGTCCCCTCCCTCCCCCAGAATAGCTACTTAAATTATTAATTGGTTAGGTGGGAGGGGGGTTATATATTATTCTATGGTGACCTATCCATTCATCCCTGGCTTTAACTCTCACCCATGATAGGTAAAACTTCAAGGAATATGGATGGGTATTAGGAAAAGTAGATCTAGCAGGCAAGGAGGGAGGGGACATTAGGGTGTTTATAATACTAGTCCCCAAACTTTTTTTGTAATGTTTTCTTATGCGTTGGCTTGACAACCTTGGGAAATCTACTAAATTTTGGTTCATTAAGTTGATTGTCCGAACGTTTCCACCCCTAATTTTTATGTTCAGAATGGTAATCATTGGGGATGCACATCAATTTATCGGTCGACGTAATTCATTTAAATCAAAATATTAGATGAGTAAGAAAGCATAAAACATTTTGCTTTTTAGTATGCAAGTAACCAAAATTTAGAATTGTAGACTTTTTGAACAAAAAAGAGCCCCAACATGATAGGCTAGATAGTATGCCAAGCCAACTAAACAATATCCTTTTAAATATAAAAAAAGCACCTAAAACACCACTCTTAAATTTTTTGGTAGTGATTTTACTGTTAAAATAGTTATAAATCTTCCAATGACCTATAAGTAGCTATCCTGTAAAGGAGAATCATATCGGTTCAGTGGTTAGCGAGATCCTTTGGTACACACACATACAGACAGATATCCTCTTACTATATTATAAGGATTCCTTTTTACGCCGAATTCCATTTAATTAGTTGTCGGGAAAGTGGGAGGGATGTGTTGAAATCAATATGTTTAAGAGGGTGGTTCATGGCTAATAAATTGGATAATACAACTTTCTCCCTTCACTTACTCAGCTTTCAGAAAATGCGCGCTTTGTAAGTTACAACTTTAAGATAAATGGAATATTCTCCAAGGATCTAAAGAGATAAGACAAAGGCTGAAAAATTAATATACATTCCCAAAAAAGATGTACAAAATTACCCCTTTTGTAGGTTACAATTGGAAATTGAAATGCTTGGAAACTCATCTTAATGAACTAATAATAGTTTAATAAAAACGAATAAGAAAACATCATTATAACACTTTGGAGACTAGTGTAATAAACAGCCCAATATCCCCTCCCTTCATGAATAATCTCAGTTTACCCGCAGGTACACAGGGATAGGTAATTGGGCAGCACTTAATGTCTTTATTCAGGGGTTATAGGGTTCGGGGCATTTTATTTGTATCTACCTGTTTTTGATATCAGAAAAATCAACGTTCTACAAAATACGAAAACTTCACCAATTAACATTCACTGGAATAGAACCGGTTCTCAGCTTTACCTAAAAATCATGTTTAGCATTATATTATAGACAATTTTCCACGAAAATTAAAATAAAATCATAAAATGAAAGCCGGTCCTCATTTTAGAATCAACCGGAAAGCTGTCTATATTATGATCCGATAAATAACTATTCTCATTTCATAAGCTTTCATATATATAATTTTCTCATAACTTTTTGAAAATAATTTTAATTCGTTGTCCTATCTGTATATCCGTGGCTACACCTTACAAAAGAATATAACATACGTATTGACTAGGCAAAATTTGTCGTCAATTTAGGTTGCTTATATAGACCTTATTAATTGATCAGTTCGTTTATCCAGCATGAGAGGGTGATTGATTAGGGGGGGGGGGTAATTATAGCCAGCTGCAAGTATTACTTTATCAGAGTAAATAAAAATCTGGTGCAACATCCAAGTAATTATATATCAATTGCCCCACAAGACCCCAACCATGGATTTACAAATTATCTAGACTTTTAAAGCTTTTATTACCTTGACGCCTCTTAAAGTATTTTTCATGATTTCTAGGTCTGCTTATTACATCAGTTTTATACCAACCTTTTCTTATTCGTTGGCTCAACAACTTTGGAGACTTTGATTGGTTGGTTCAATAAGTTGAGTGTTTAAATGTTTCAACCATTAATTGTAAGGGATAATTTAGATAAGTACATTAATCTATCAGCGAATGTCTTATCACTTTAGATACCTGGTAATCTATTTTTTATTATTCTCTACCTTAAATTACGTTCCATTACCTAATATATCAATTAATTTTGTAACAATTTAAACCTATTGAATGTCTGAAAATTAAGTTCTGTAAACGTTCCAGACAGGTGAATATACAGACAAATATTCGAATTATAGTTTAGTTTTGCTACTATAAATTAAATACTAAAGTAAAAAAATAACTAATGAACCACACACACGCTTATTATTCAGGGAGGGAGGGAGGGGAGTGGACAATGGGCTTTTTATTACAGTATTCCCCAAAGTTTCATGATTAAGTTTCCTTTCATTGGCTTAACAACTTTAGGGACTTTAATGGAATTATTTTGGTTGGTTTGTTAATTTGAGTGACCAACGTTTCAACCACAATTCTTAATCTAAAATAGGGTAATTTTGTATATCATCATTAGGGATGTACATAAATTCATCAGCCATTGTCTTATCCCATAAGATCCCTGCTCATTATTAGTGAAAATTGGGACTTTTTAAACCGAGAATCAACGTTTAAAGCACCGTTGGGTAAATCAAACTATAAAAAACACACACTAATTGGTAAAAAATGGGACTTTTCAAATCGAGCTTTGACTTTCAAAGTACAGATGCATATCTCTGAAAAATACACACACACACACAGTTACCCTGACTCAAAGTCTATGTTTGTTTCTAAAATGGTTTTAAATTGTATTAAAACAATATATTTAATTTACACTTTTTTTGACAAGCCTAACACTGCTTTTTTTACAACAACTATAATTTAACAAATTGTCTTTAGACTTAATATTATCAATAATACAGATAGCTTGATGTTTGTCCGTCCGTCTGAGGCTTAAGAAGTTAAGATCCCGGTAACCACTGAACTGATTGGATTCTACTCTTCAGGGAATAAATGTATTGGTATTTTGGTGGTTTTAAGCTATTTTTTTTGGGGGGGGGGGGGAGAGGACACCCCAACCCAATTTTTTTCAATTACTCTTTGGGAAAAGTTAAGAAAAATTTTAATGGCTTCTAGGGTTTTAAACTGTATTTAAAAAACTGAAAACTTACAATAACCTAAACATTGACAGACAGATGGCCAAAAAATTTTTGGATTTGATTTGAGGAATCTCCACTAACAATGTCAGCTATCTATCATCTTCAATAGCAGCCAAGAAAATTACATTTTGTCCATACAGTAAAGGTCTGACTGAATGACGGACAGACAAAGAGAATATTAGAGTAGCTTTGCTACTAAAAAAATTTTCAGCACACATGAGTGCACATTATTACTTGGAAGTTGGTCTAGCCGTTTTTTAGAACTTACTGAACACACATAAACTGTAAACTTTTCATAGTAATATAATATTGAGTATTGTTTTTAATTATTAATTTAAATAATAATTCTTACAACCGATTGTCGATCTTTGATGTATGATACAAAATTTTTTCCATGGGATGAATATAAATGTAAAAAAATAGAAGATTGTTATCTGAATTATAGAAAACATAATGTGAATTTTCTTTAAAAGATATAATTCGTTCATAAATGAAATAAACATAATATATTACATACAGACAGTGTGAGGATCCTAAGCTTTATAGAACATGTTTTTAGAAAAAAAATCAAGATTATGAATTATAGTACTTGTTCCTAGGATCAATAAATCAATAATATCCTTAAGACACATCAGCACTCAAATGGATTAAGCCTTTGGTAAAAAATACTTTTAACTTTTGTTTATACAATATTAATTATTATAAACAAAATTATATGAAATCAGCAAAATATTTTTTTCCAAATGGCTCATACTTTTATATCTGTTAATTTGGTAAGTATTTTTCATGTAGAAATGCATTTTTTAAATTGTTCTTTTCACATTTTTATGACAATCTACAAAATAAATCTATTCACAAACAACACTTGTTATAAGCTATGTTTACGTCAATACTCTTAATTCTTGAAAATAGAAAACAAACAATCATCTAAATAATTTTTTAACAAATATTAGTATTGTTTGTAGCAGACTTAAGGCCAATTGGCAGAACATCACTTTATCTGGCTTTAAATAACTAGTATGTAACTTTGACAAAATGCATGATTTAATATTAGGATATAAGATATTGTTTTAAAAATAATATAATGGCTAATTGGCTCCTATTGATCTGGTTGTTGGAATACTAATTCCTTGGACAACAAAGTCTAGTGTTATAAGTGAAGCATCTCTGTAATTAAATTCTAAAATGTATGGCCTTAAACAGTAAATTCAATTTAAGCAATTTTGTAACAAATTTATGTTAAATTTTGTTTTGACTTATACATTTGTATTCTGCTTATTCAGTTCTGACACACTACAAGTTTTGTTTGTCCTGCCATTTGAGAGCTTCGGTTTTATGGATGTTGTCATCCTTGTTCATTGAAATTTTGTCTATAGCAGTTGGAAAAAAACCTCTATCTACAGAAATATTTTCAGGCTTCAAAAATAATGTTGAATATTAAATTGATATTCCATTTTTCTTTTCTATAGCCCGTTTGTCTGTATCCCTGACCGTCAGTCTGTAATACTATTGGGAAACATAAAGAAAATACAAACAAAAGACAAATATTTTTTTTGAAAGTTAAATAGTTTTTATCAGGTATAGGTTTTTATCATTTTCTATTAGTAGTCGTTACTCTCTCTGTTCAACAGCCTGTAATGCTGTAGGGCAAATATTATTTTCTTTGTTTGACAATTCTTTATGTTGACATCTGTGTTTAAACTAAAATAAAATGCCATCTAGTACAGCATTAAAAGAAGGTTAACAGCTTAAACTGATTAAAAATGTTTGATGTGTAAATAAAATATAAAAAATATAATCATTATTATTAAATATACTAATAATTCAGTTTCTATAGTTGCACTTGTTGCTTTGATCAATAAATCAATACAGATAGTAAGATGACACATCAGCAAAATTATAAAAAGTAGAAAGAAAAGAGGTATCTACAGTATTAATAATTCAAAAAAATATTTTACCAATATAGTAAAACTAACTACTAACCAAATAAAATAAAGTTTTATTGTAGGTAGTCTTACATAATTTTATAGATACAAATATTTTTTCTACCTGATTATAATAAAATGATTTGCATCTACTTCAACCTATGTTATAAAAAATTCTCCACAAGGGCTAGGTCTCGAGCTTTAGTACTCTGGAGAGGTGAGTAGTAAAATTCAATATCATTTTTCTATTTTTATTTCTTGAGCTTGAATTGTGTTATTTTTTTTTACCAAAACTGTAGGATTTATATTAAAAAAGTGAAGCAATTGTTTTTTTTAACATTCTTTGTATTATAAAACAACGTTTTTCTTCTCTTCAATTTCATTTACCTTAAACTGTTATTCAAACTTCAATGACAGCATGTATGCATGTAATTGTAAAAAAGGTATAAAGGTCAGATTATTAAGAATACTCTCAAGATGAGCAATTTGGTAAATTTATTACTTCTCCTTCCTCTTTCCTTCTTATGAAAGTCTGTATATTTTTGTAATAATTCTGAGGGGCAGATAATAAGCCTTTTGTAAAGAAAACTTGATGTTAGATGAAGCAGACCTAAAGCCTACATCGCTTGTTAAAGTAAAAATTTACTGATAAATAAGCAAAAGATGTAAATCAGCATAACTCTAATTGGTAAAAATTTTTATCAATAATAATCAACACTTGTATATTGGTATAAATTGTTTGTAAATTTCTAAAGATTTATCAGTTTCAACTGGGCTCCAATTCATAGGTAAGCATAATTGTATCATATCAAGTTATCATAAATTTTTATATTGTTATAATTTGAACAAGTAAAGTGGTTGACCTTTTATCTTTTCTCTCTGATGGTGACTTAACCTTTACAAATGTAACTATTTTCCTTTATTCTTTCCAGTTTTTATTGGTGATATGATTTTTTTTATTATTTGAAGACTTTTCAAATAGCTAAATAGAATTTTTCAATAAAAACTTACATTTATTTTTTAAAATGATGTATATTTATAATAATTCTTATAACATAACAAACATAAATTAAAAGGTCAGCTTTAAACATAGCTACAATTTTGTGTTTAAAATATTTTTTTGGAGTTACTACCTAAAACTAATCTTTAAATTCATATTGTTGGTTTTTTTATATGACTTATTCAGGTACCACTATGAAGATTGAGCTATTTTTGTGGCTGATTACCATTGGCAGTTCTCATGGTGCTTACTCAGTTGCAGGAAATGATATTATTTTGAAATATTTAATTTGGAAAAAATACACCTATCAATAATAAGAAAATCAAATATTGTACATATTTTCTAATATTATACAAGTGTACTTATTTAGAGTTTTTCAAAAAATAATCTATGTATTATTTATTCATTGCTAAATTTCCATGACCTAACAATGCAACTGAAAAAATGGCCAATGATTTACTCCCTTAAGGCATAGTTTAAAGAAGAATTTTTAAAAAATAAACTTTGTTTAAAATTTTTAAAAGAATAATCTTTTCTCATCATGACTGCAAGGGAACTCCTATAGGAAGAAAATTTAACTTAATTTTCTTAAAATTAGATTTCTCTGGATAGTTGCCAGAATCAAAATCTAAGCATCTTGTTTAGCTTAATAGCTTTAGTCTATATAAGATGGGGAATTTTAAACTAAAATTTTACAGTCATTATTTGTTACATTTTGAATAGTTAAAATATATATCATTTTTTATACTAGGAACAACTGCCAGCTCATCACCATTTCAAATATCACCCTTATGCTCCCCTGTATTTATTCCAGCTTGTCCATCTTGCCCAACATGTCCAACTTGCCCTATTGAAAGCCCAAAGCCAGGTATACAAATAATTTCATAACTTAATACTTACTCTCTTATTGAATTTTTCTAATTCTTTAATTAGATCTTTTAAATCTTTAGATATTTTATTGCAAGTAAATATTGAAAATTAATGTTATAAATTTTTACTTGAAGGATTGAATAGTAAAATTAGAAGTTTTTTATCGGCACATATTTCTAAGAGGGATTGAACTTTCCATTTTTGCCCATCATCCTGAAAAGTACTCTCCTATCAGCCTTTGATTTTTAATTAGACTAACAATTTTATATGTCTAGTAAGAATTTCTCACTTCTCTAAGGTTTTCTTTTGATATTATTCATATAAAGGTATTTAGGATCTGATACCTTCTTTCTAACCTAACTACCCACACCTCCTTCATTAATAGATTTAAAATTAACCAATTTTACTCTGAATGTTTTAGGAATATGTAAAGATGGATATACCAGATATTCAGGTGAACTTGTTTTCACAAAACATTATTACAATATAATGTATGGTGCTCTCCCACAAAGGGCATATCAAGCATTAAGAACTTCCCCCCTAATTTAAAACAAAATTAAGAATATAGTACACTATTATTCATTATTTTATAAGATCAGAAAACAATTCTAATTCCCACTTGTGTCTTTGGTTTGCTTTATCTTCAAAATATTATGAAAAAGTACATGTTAAGTTTGGATAAATAGTTGGGTAATGTTAAGCTTATCAGTATTTTAAATGATATTGTATATTATTGGTAAACTATCTTTAATTCAAATCAATATTACTAGAGGCTGTAATGAATTAGTTTTATCTGCATATTCCCTGTTGAAATTCTGGAGTAACTCCCAACCCCTCCCAATACCAATAGTTGTGTAACGGATTTTAAAAATTAAAAAAATTTTCAAATACCCAAATATGCAATTTTTGGTAAAATTTTAATTTGAATCATTTCATCATCAGAGCCACAAGAGCCATACCAAATCTTGTTACATTATTAAAGGTGACAAGAAAAATAATTATTGTTCTTTAGGCCTTTTATTACTTCAAACACAAAGTTCAAATGATTAGTTTATTAAGCCACTTTTTAACCTCAGTCAGGGAATATTTTACAATATGGTACCCTTTACAATTATGAAAAAATGAATTTTTTTACCCACTATTTTCTCGCTTCCTGCTGTAAAAAACAGCTGTTTTTTTAATTTACAATAAAAATATATATTGCAGAGAATTGCATTAAAGCTGGACAATTGAGAAAATTATTGTAAACACTATCAAATTAAGCAACTCTTAGTTTTTAGGTTTTCTGTTTTCAAAATTTATTTCAATCTCCTTAATATTTTATTTTGAGCAAATGTAAATTTTAGTTATTTTTGATATCTGTTATGGTTCCTAAGAAAGCAAGGGGGTCAAATGGGCCCCGCCTTATTAAATTGGAATTTTCCCTTGAATAGGTTTAGAATTTTAAATAAAATTTTTCCTATAAATAAACATTCACTTAAAAATTTTCCTGCTATCTTAAAAATTAAATGTTTTATAGGTGCTTTAAGTTTATAATAAGAAAGAACATGTTAATGACTCTTAAATGTTTTCAGGAAATTGTTACAAAGTGTTGACAAGTAAAAGGACCTTTAATGATGCTAAGATTCAATGTCAGTTGGAAGGTGCTGAACTTGCATCTATAAGATCAAGTCTGGAATGGGAATTTGTTAAAGGTTGTTGATTTTTTTCTTCAGTCATAAATTTTAATTCTAAAAATTGGTGGTGTAGAGAAGCAAAATTACCCTTCATTCTTTGGCTTTTGTAATCTGATTTTCAATGTGTAAAAGATAGAAGGCTATACGGTTTCAAGTGTACTGTTCTAAGAAAATATATATCAGGTTCATTTCTCAATAAAGTAATCATGGAAAGTCTATATATAACATCCATGTACACAACACAAAGAGTTGATAAAAAAATTGTGATGATACATGTTAGGAGACAAAGGAAAAGGTGATTTCATAAGACTACAAATTGGTTTTTTCGGTAGTTCTTGAAAACAAATTGAGATCCAAATTTGCTCCATAATATTTGTGTCTGTTGAGCTTCTGATACCTTGCTCATTCATATTTTTCTATAAAATTAAATTGAAGGGTAGTGTATGTTTTTTTTTCTTCTATGCCTTAACCCTTAGGACTCGAGTACCCTATTTTTGAAGTGCTACCAAAAAAATAAATATAACATAACCTATTTTGATAAGTAATAAAGAAACAAAAAATATGATTCCCTTTAGTTGAAATTTTTTTCAAAAAGAAGTTGGGGGTGTTTATCAGTGCCCAACAGGATTCATTTTTTACATTAAAAAGAACTTTTTATAACTTTGGTAGAAACTCGCACTATAGATCAACCAAAAAATGACCTATTAACAAAGAAATTGAGAATTATGACTTCATGTTGTTGGCTTTTTATAAGAAAAATAATACGGAAAAGATAAAGCGCCAAATATAAGTGTACAAGCCAGCTTTAATTTCCAAGTATGATCCTGCAGGTCCTGATCATCCAGGTTTAGAGTAACTTTGAAGAGCTAATATGATCATATTTAATGTTTAATTACATCAGATCTTAAAATGTGTAAAAGATTTTTAATGTCTTCACACAATAATTTTTAAACCTTTAACCTTATTAAATATATTAAGGTTAATATTATACCTATATCAAACTGTTAAAATATCATTTAGATCTTCTCAGTAACCACAAAATTAGTACTATTGGTAGACCATTTTGGCTTGGTGCAAATGATATAGCCAATGATGAAAATTGGGTTTGGACAGATGGATCCCCAGGTAAAATTTTCCAAATGTTTTCAATAATTAGTTAATCATTATAAAATAGCTCAATCTTCATTCGGATCATGGAGACAAAACGAAGTATTGAGTATCACAGTATCTTATGATATGATATTTTAGGTTAGGTAAATGTTGATGGTTGCCCCACATAGTTAGAGCCCACAACAGGGCGTAGAAATAGGAGAAAAGCTACTGTTAAAATACAACAAAACCAGCTACTTCGTTTTCTTCCATGATCCCTTTATTTTGATTAAAATATAATGCTTGAAAATCATAGAGGGGAAATTAAGATTTTTATTTAACCATCCATTTAAATATTATTCAATTTACCAATCTTTAACTCCACTTTTTACAAAAAACATTTTTTAGAGTAATAATTATGTGACAGAAAGAACAAATAAATTCTAATAACATTTAAACTTTAAAAATTAGTAACCTATTCTGACTGGTATGAAGAACGAAAACCTTCTACTAATATCAACTGTCTAATAGTAAAAAAATTTTAATATAATTTTAATACTTTTTCAAAAATATAGAAACCAGGAAAGATAGAGGAAGAGGTATGTGAAAACACATGGTTAGGTTAGGACAATTTAAGTTATCTCCTTTCATAATAAAAAAAGCTATTTAAAAGATCAAAGGGGGAGGGGTACCTCAACAATTACCTCATATGGGCAGGGATGCTGTCCAATTCCATCAAACGCCAGGTCCAACAACCCAGGAAAGCCAAGTGTCTTTTTTTTTTGTCCAAACACCTGGCATATTAGTTTAAGTAACACCCATCAGATAACCAACTCAGTGATTGCATGACATTTGTCTGAGAAGTCCTAACGGTGATGTAATAAGTTGCACTGTTTTGAACTAAAGGCATTCCCCATACTCTAACTATTACTGTCGTGCATAGTAGCAGTAGAAACAATTTTAAACGTCTTAAGTTATGATGCGTTAAGTCACAGGTTTGGGGGGAGATGTGGCACACCCTTATCCAGTTTTCTCTTTCTCGTTTTTTTAAAATTATTTAAATAATACCATCCTGGCGAATAAAAACGAAAGGGCCAGATCCTATAGGGTTAAATATAAGTCTAATAACAATGATCTACTGAATATTTTAATAATAAAACAATATGATTCATTATAATCAAACGTTTAGGCATATTATTATAAAAAATGGTCTTGGTATGATGGAACTTGTACAAACTTATATTATGCTGTGTGTAAGATACCAGGTAATTGCTGATATCTGAAATGTGTAATTTGAATATTATTCTATTCTAATTTTGAACTACATAAACTAGGAATTGAGACATTTTAATATCTTCCAATGAAAACGGCAAATTTATCCATAAAATGATGTGACAAAAGATAAAACAAAACTTTAATTTCAGCATAGATATAGATGGATTACTGGAATTGAATATCAAGCATTATGGAAATAATATAACATACTTTAATTTTATTTATTTATTTTATGAGATTAATTTTGCATATTTACCAAATAAATATATTTTGGCATGAAATTGTTTTTGTTAATTGTAGATGTTATTGTTTATTAGTCTAAATATGGATTAAGTATTTAAAGCTTATATAAACCTACATTACATTTCATCATTTTGCTTAGCTAAAATTATTTTTATTGTTTCAACACTTAAATTATTTTTGTCTAATTTTTTGAGAAAATTGTTTGCATTAGGTTTAGAATAATTTATGAGTAAATATGCTGTTGTCTTAAAAATAATAAAATATTTACAAAATTTGGTTTTTCATATAAGAAACCCAAAAGTTCATCATATTTAAAGGGATAGTTTCACGAAGTGCATTCAAAAAAAAATAGTGAACTGTAAGTTTTTTTCTATTTTAAATAAAGTAGTAGTGCATAATATAAAGTTATTGATTAAAATAACTTCAAACTTTTTATACAACAAAATACACATAACAACAAAGAATGACCAATAAAATATTTAGTATAGTACTTAGAGTAGTGATCTTTTTATATGCCTTAGTAGAATATATTAGGCATTGGATAGATATGATTGCGATAAAGAATTTTAACATTGACCTGACCGAACTTTTTTTATTTGACAATATCTCAAAAAGTTAGTGATTTGCAACATAAATTACATGAGAATGGTCTTTATATATATATATATGTTGTATGGTTAGTTGGTATTTCCGCGTGAGACTATGTGTATATTGTAAGTAAACCGGACGGTTTTCTTTATTTTTTTAAAAAAGAATCTATAGAAAACCTGTCCTATTATGAACCGGACGTTATTTTTATGTTTTTTAAGTAACTTGTCCCAAGGGGAACCCCTGTTCAATTTTTTTATAACTCTTGTGAAATATGTGGAAAAAGATTCTCTGATATTGGTGTTTTGGCTATACATATTTGGAAAAAAATAGACCATTCTATTGTAATTTTTTATGGCAAATCACTTTAACTTTTTTAGATATTGTCAAATAAAAAAAGTTTGGTCTGGTCAATGTTAAAAATTCTTTAACATATAATCATATCTATCCAATGCCTAATATATTCTACTAAGACATATAAAAGTTCACTACTCTAAGTACCTTAACTCTTTAAATACACTTCGTAGAACTATCCCTTTCTACTATATCAATAGAATCTTTATCCTCATTTTTTCTCCTTCTATTCCATGTTTTATAGTTTCTCAGCCTCCATGTTAATAGAGAGGGGATCTTCATCAAGAGATTCTTCTTCTTTTATCTCTAGTTTAACATCAGCTTCATCACAATCAACAAAACTGGTAGAAGCAGAAGGTGAAGCTCCTCTGTATGGATCCCCATATGTACTTTCAACTCATTATTTCTGCAGAAAGATTTTTTACATGTATCACAAGAGTATGGCTTCTCACCTGTATGGATCCTCTGATGGAAAGTTAATTAACCTTTTCATGAGAAAGTCTTTTCACGTGTATCACAGTAGTATGGTTTCTCACCTGTGTGAATTCTTTTGTGTTTAGTCAAATGACTACTACTTTTAAAGGTCTTTTCACATTGATCACATGAGTATGGCTTCTCACCCGTATGTACCCTCCTGTGAACAACTAAAGAAGATTTCTGTGTAAAATTCTTGTTACAAATATCACAAATATTTATGCTGATTTATCCTTTCTCAATCTCCTGAAATTATTTTTATGAATTAATATTTCAACAAAAAACATTTCCTGATTAAAGGGGGGGGGGGAGTGGTGACTCGTGCTACGACATACCAGCAATTGTATTTAAAAATATAATACCTACATAAAAAAAGAGGGAGGTAGATTGTGCTAAAATTCCGTGAGGTGTTATTTTTTAGGCTTAAAATAGCGGTTAACGGCGGGAGCGGCGGTCCTGTCGCCTTTTTATTTAAAGGTACCAAAGATTGGGGTAATTTGTGATAACCTAAAATATAAACAATAGTTAAGGCTTGTTTATTAATAAAACCACACAAAAAAAGGGGATAATTTTTTTCGCGTATTTTTCGTAAAATTGTGTGTTTTAAGACTTTAAAACAGGAGTAAAACTAAAAAAATTTGGCATGGCAGTTGCTCTACTATGGTACAATATAGAACTGTGAAGGCACGGCGGCAAAACCACCGCTTCCACCGAAAACCGGTATTTCACGCAATTTAGTTTTTTTCGCCAAATTACACAAATTTGAATTATCAAAGACAATCCTAGATTTTCTAATAAAGTTGACCTTTTAATTGCTATGGACACTTTTAATTTTTGGATTTTAATATTAAAAACATGTAATATGTAATTTAATATAATGTAGCTTCTCCTAATGTAAACTGGGCACATAAAATACCTTGAAAACAAAGTACCTTTCATGAGTTTATTCCACAATCAAAATTCCTCTGCAGATTTCTCTCTGTTCACTGTATATGTTCGTTGCTGACTGACATTAATACAATTATCAACCTAAAATATAAACAATATTTTGACCCTTGTTTATGAAAATTTAGCTAAACAAATTCTCTGCCCATTTACTCAATTACGATGCTTAACGCTTAATGCTTAACTAATACCTACTCAGAAAATTGTTCTGGCGGGAAATTATTGTTTATTTTTATGAAAAAAAGACCTAGAATAAAGAAAGATCAAAACTACCCTACCTAAATACTTAAGTTAGGTTAAGTAATGCTGAGTAGCCCCACAAGGTTAGGGCACCCTGATTTATGGATGTTGTCATTAGGTCTTTTGTAGGATTAGTTCTATTGTAATTTAGTTTTTTTGTAGAATTAGGTCTTATGCAGCAACACCGTATTTTAGGAACTTTGCAACAAATATAGGGGGGGGGGGGGGGATGCTAGGTGCCGGGAGCTTGTAAATCGTGAGTAAAATGGACTGAATATTGAGCTTGAAACTTGGTAAATAAGTCTAATAGGTACCACAGTGGGATCTTTTGCCAAAAAACGGGACATTAAGGGTAGACAAAAGTAAACATCAATAAAAAAGCTTGCAATTGACGAAATGATGTAATTTCTTTTGCTTTAACTCAAAAATAACATAAATTTTGCTCCTGTTAACTTCTAATGTGCATTTAGTAAGTACGTGTGGCGGTTTTGGAGAAGCGAAGCTACCCTATTTTTAAAAAATCTATAAACCTTCATAACTTTAGTTAGGATAGGAATATTTTAACAAAATAAACGTCTATGTAAATATTTCTTGAATGCAAACAATGTTTGTGAACATAAATATAGCGTCAGGTGCACCCAGTTCGAGTCCCGGCATTTTTAGGTAGGTCCAGTATAAGTAAAATAGGACACTAATAAGGCATGTTTTCTAATGTTTATTTTTACAGATATAAACAACAATAACATAATTTTCAAAACACTTTTGATTTTATGTTAATACCTTTATTCTAAGTCTAGCTATCTTCATTTAAAGTTTGTACAAGAATATAAACATAATTGCTTATATTATATTCTCTCTCAAACGTATATTTCTCTCTCTCTCTCAGACGCATATATAATGTTTTTGCAATATTATAATTAATCCCCGAATTTGAATTTCTGCTGAACCAAAACCAGTTAGGAATA
Organism: Acartia tonsa; assembly: GCF_053477335.1. Classification (NCBI taxonomy): domain Eukaryota; kingdom Metazoa; phylum Arthropoda; class Copepoda; order Calanoida; family Acartiidae; genus Acartia; species Acartia tonsa. The sequence continues at coordinate 62,222,725 of NC_137261.1, read as the reverse complement.
CAATTTTTTTCAGAACACATGAAATTTAGCAAATTTAATTGCTAAAATAAAAGTATTTATAAGTCATCTTTTTTTAAGGACTCCTTGTTCCCTTAAATGTCCATTAAAACCGCGAGAACGGCAAAAATCGTTAAAAATCACACCTACGGCGGCAAATAACGGCGAAACGGTTGGCCGGAGGCAAATAATACATAAGTAAAGAAAGTTCCGCCTCACAAAGTTAGAAAACATTGCAGCGATGACTTTGGGCTCTAAAATGACTCCTTCCCCCTCTAACGAGGGAAAATTTCAAATTAACAAGAACGAAATTGTTCAAACCATGCAATGTAAAATGCTCAATTACTCAAAAACGGCCGGGAGGCCCCAGGTTATGAAAACTGTTTTAAACACAATGCATGTTGCATATTAATATTATTATTGCAAAACCCGGGGCATCCTGGCCGTTTTTGGGTAAAATGGAGAAAACTGATTTTTTTGGGGTTAAAAACCTTAATATTTTTGGTGAAATTTTCTCACAAAATGTCAATTTACACCACCAAAAAAATATTTTTAAAAATTTTTTCTTTAATTAGACATTGGTACAGGTATCTGAAAGTACCTCAATCAAAAATTATTTTCATAAGATGAACATAAATGTATTTTTTGTTGCTTTGAAAAAATTGTGTAAAAAAATCTGGAAAATCATTAAAGCTGAAAAGAAATTTTTCACTACATTTTTAAAAATGGCATAAATCCGCCAAAAATGAATATTTTTTAAAAATTTCTTTTCTAGCTGTCTACTTACAGCCATTATTAATTCCTAGGATAGATAAAAGTCAATTTTAAATTTTTTGGATGTCCCACTGGATCCCACTATGGGTACTACATCTAATTGAAAAAATCTAAGTTATCTAATTTTAGGTTAGGTAAGAAAACCCTGCGGAAATGGGATTTGTAGGCCTTTTTGGTCTCTTTTGATGTATAACCTTACTTTTATTGTTTTTTCTTAAGTTAGTTAAGGAGTGATACTCCCCCCTCACACTAAAAAAGCACTCTGTAATGTTTGGAATTATATTAGATTTTTATCCCCCCAACTAGACCCTCAAGAAAATTTGCTGGCGCTTCGTACCCCAAAAAAACCTTGGTTTTTACAAATAAAGTACAATTTCACACCTAAACTGCAGATTATTACCCGTCACAAATAAATTAGGGGGTAATCAACAATGTAATTTGTTGTCCTTCCAAAAAGAATACATCAAAAAATTATACAAAAATTTGTTGTCAAAAATTAAAACTCAGCAATTTTTCAATGGAAGCAGGGACTTTCTTGTAACGATTATAGAGTTTATACGATTCCTGAATCTTACCTAACCTTTATAGCAATCATCCAGCAAAGTTAAAAAGAACAATTCTAACATGTCTATATTAAAGAGTTTACCATACAGACAGACGGACGGAGGTACAGACTGACCAACCCTAATTATAGAAATATTTAGTAATAAAATGAATAACCTGTGTGTTTGTAAACAAAATTAGTAGAAGACTTCTTTCTTATTGACATCTATACTACGTACCAACATACGCATGTCAAGATTATTAAAAAGTGAATAACCTGTGTGTTTGTAAACAAAAAAAATAGTAGAAAACTTCTTTCTTATTGATATCTATACTCTGTGCATTTTTATTTGTTATAAATTAATCTGAAAATAATATATTTACATTAGACAATTATGTTATTTACACTACATGATGAATAAACAAATTAATGATCTGTCTTTATACAAAAGACAATAAAATCATTTACATAAAAAAAAACATTTAACAGTAATGTAATTGAAATAAAATGGAGACAGGATTAATGTGGAGATCCTGTAAAACCAAGTGTAAAGTAAGTATATTTATATTTAGACACACCATAAAGAAATTTAATATCTGCATATTAGTTCAAATAAACACAATAGCTACCTATTTATAAAGGAATAAAAAATTGCAACAAATTAAGATAAAAAGCAGATTTTTAATGTGAAAAATAAGATTTAGATTTTTATTTGAATTAAGCATTACTCTTGTCTCTCTAAATAAACATTTGTAAGCTATGATAAATAAATGTTTATATTTCTATTTTGTGATGAACAATATTAATAGTATCAATTCTATCTTCATCACAATTCAATTCACAAGAAAGAGGATCGTCTATTTCTTCTTTAATATTTTCATCAATATTGTCAGCTCTCGTCTGGATAGAGAGAGGATCTTCATCAAATATTTCTTCTTCTTCAATTTCTTCGTTAACATTAACTTCTTCACATTTAATGAAACTAATAGATACAGAAGTTGGAACTGTATTATTACAGATTTTCATCATTTTCAAATGTCCAGAGGATTTGTTATGGATTGATAACAAGGAATTAAAGTTGTAATGTTTGTCACAAAGTTTACATGAGAATGGTTTCTCATCAGTATGGATCCGTTTGTGTTTAGTCAAGTCACCGCCAAATGTAAATGTCTTTTTACATTGATCACATGAGAAGGGCTTCTCACCTGCATGGTTCCTTTTATGTACAGTCAAATTACTAATTTGAGAAAATGTCTTTTTACATTGATCACATGAGTATGGCTTTTCACCAGTATGTAGTCTTTTATGGAGAGTCAAATCACTAATTTGAAAAAATGCCACATTGATCCCAAGAGAATGGTTTATCATCAGTATGGAATCTTTTGTGTCGAGTCAAATTACTACTAGATGATGTCTTTTCACATTGATCACAAGAATATGGCTTCTCGCCGGTATGAATTCTTTTGTGGTTAGTCAAATTACTACTAGTTGTAAATGTCTTTTCACATTTATCACATGAGTACGGCTTTTCTCCTGTATGAATTCTTTTGTGTTTATTCAAATTACTATGATTAGAGAAAGTCTTTTCACATTGATCACATGAGAATGGCTTCTCATCAGTATGAATCATTTTATGAATAGTCAAGTTACCACTAGTTGCAAAGGTCTTTTCACATTGATCACAGGAATATGGTTTCTCGCCAGTATGTACCCTCTTATGAACAACCAAGTGAGATTTCTGTGTAAAATTCTTTTTACAAATATCACAGGTATTCATGATGGTATATCTTATCTCAATCTCCTGAAATATTTTTATGGATTAGTATCAGAACATAAAATATTGTTGTGCAGATATTTGTAGGTAAAAAATTGTTTACATAAAGTCAAGATAAAAAAGGTGAAATAAAGGATGACAAGTTTTATGGAAGCAAAACTAAAACAAAAATAAAATAAATCTAATGATTACATTATATAAAAATTGTTGTCAACTAAATAACTAAATGTTTATAAGTGCAAAAAGCCTTTCTTGGAACAATAGTGGGTACAGATCCCTTTCTTTACAATTCTGATATGACTAAAATAATGACAAGAGCTATCAGTTATAGACATACAGACAAATGTTAAAAAAGCTTCGCTATTAAGAATTATAGAAAGAAATTAATAAATAATAAATAAGGATGGCAACTTTTATTAAAGCAGAGCTGAAACATATAATGACAGTAGTTATACAGAGATTGATATGGTTTTATGATAAAAGAATATTTAGCAACTCCTCCTACTATAATGGTTATAAATTAATGAGAAATGGGCGGAGTTAGAATTTTAAATTTGAGACAGGGGATTTCAAAGTTTGGGGTAAGCACCCCTTTACCCCCATACCAGGACGTATATGAGTTAGAGCGGTAAATATAAATAATACATTCACATAGAATTGGAAATAAATTGTTATTATAGAATAAAATTAAATTGTTATTATAGAAGAAAAACATTCATGACAATATCTATTAAGTCCAAATAAACTAGACTACTAGAAAAACCAGGGATCTAAAGGGATAAGACAATGGCCAATAAAATTGATAAGCATTCCTTATGATGATACACATAATTACACCTTCTGTAGATTAAAATTAGTTTTTAAACGATTGAACACTCATTTTAAGGAATCAACTAATCAAAATTCACTAGTGTCCGGGTGTCCCCAAAGTTGTTAAGCAAACGAATAAGAAAACATTATTATAAAATTTTAGGGACCATTGTAATAAAACAACTCATTGTCCTCTTTCTCTCTGAGAAAAATGTGCAATTTTCTTTGATAAAAGCTGAGGAAAGGCATATTTCTTATAAAAAAATTAAAACAGTGTAGTACAGACAGACCAACACATCAAGTGATATATAGAATAGGTACAAAATTAGGAAATTGACAGCAAATTTTTACAAACATCAATAAAACAAGAATGACATCATTCATAAAGTTGAGTCTCTGTAATGATAGGAAAAATGTTAATACATAATGGACATCAGAACTGAATAAGCCGAATATAAGTGTATAAGCATAATATAAAGTCTAAACAAAATTGTAATTAAATTTGTTGCAAAGCTGCTCAATTACAAGATAAGAACTTGATTATAGAGATGCTTCCTTCTAACATTGTACTTAGTTGTAAAAGGAATCGGTATTCCAAAAATCCGATAATTATAACACATACAATTTTTTAAATGATTATATATAGTTGCTACGCTTTCTGAATCGTACCTAACTACTACAAGAATCACCATACCAAGTTTGAAATTGAAAGAACAATTATAACATGACTAAAATAATGAAAAGAGCTTACCATTCCACATAGAGGTACGGCCGAACCAAACTTATTTATAGAAAATCTTCGCTTTTAAATACCAGAATTGTAGCATAAGAGAATGAGTCTGGAGTAATGACATAAAAATACCTTATAATATAAAGTAGATTTGTAAAATAGATTTCTCTCTGTTCACATTGAAAGTTAGTTGCTGACTATCGTTGATTCTATTATCAACCTAAATCATAAACAATAGATTATAATTAAAGCTAAACAAAATCTCCACCCATTTACTTAAATATTATATGATGCTCAATGCCCGGATTCCTCCCACTTTTAATCAGAAACTGGACAAGTAAATACTTTTGTTAAAGGGTGGTGATATTATTTAAACAAAAATTCTGGCGGCAAATTATTGTTTATTATTCATTATTACATGAGTAGGTTTTTAAATGTAAATATTTTATTATATTAGTTTAATGTATTATAGAGCTAAACCAGAACAAATGTAATCTTATTGTATGTACAGACCAATGCAAAGGACAAAAATGTTATAGATTTGCTTTGCACATAAAATATAAGATATTAAATTACCTTTCATGAGTTTATGCCTCTGCGGATTTCTCTCTGTTCACTGTGAAAGTTATTTTCTGACTGACAATGATTCTATATTCTATAATCAACCTAAACTATAAACTCTTGTTTTATATAACATAGAGTAATCTTCGCCTATTTGCTTAAAAATGATACTTAACGCAGACTCCTCCTACTGAATGATTTTATAAATGTAAAATAAATTCTTGTGGCTATCCTAAACTGTAATCACGGAAGGACATACCGACATATGAATGACCGGCTCACTTAGAGTATTTTTAAACTAAAAGAACCATTCTTCTAACCCTACTATACCTACTCAAAGTTAAGAGTTTTTTTGTCTTACTTACTTAGACTGACGGATTGATGTACCGACATAAGATTGTCAGGATTATAAAAAAGTTAATAACCTGTGTGTGTTTGTAAACAAAATTAGTAGAAAACTTCTTTCTTATTGACATCTACACGCAGTCCATTTTTATTTGTTTATAAAATAATCTGAAAATAATATATTTACATTAGACAATTGTTTTATTTACACTACAAGATAAATAAACAAATAAATGATCTGTCTTTATACAAAAAAAAACAATAAACTAATTCACATAAAGAAAAACATTTAACAGTAATGTAATTGAAATAAAATGGAGACATGATTAATGTGGAAATCCTGTAAAAGTGTAAAGTAAGTATATAGACACACTATAAAAAAATTTAATATTTGCATATTAATTGAAATAAACACTTTAGCTACATACTTATAAATGAATTACAAATTGCAACAAATAAGATAAAATGCAGATTTTTAATGTGAAAAAAAAAGATTTAGATTTTTATTTGAATTGAGTATTAATCCTGTCTTTCTAAATGAACATTTGAATCCTATGACAATTAAATGTTTATATTTTATGATGAACAATATCAATAGTATCAATTCTATCTTCATCATAGTTCTGTTCACAAGAAAGAGGATCTTCTATTTCTTGTTTGATATTTTCTTCAATATTGTCAGCTCTCGTCTGGATAGAGAGAGGATCTTCATCAAATATTTCTTCTTCTTTAATTTCTTCTTTAACATCAACTTCTTCACATTTAATGAAACTAATAGTTACAGAAGTTGGAACTGTATAATTACAGTTTTTCATCATTACTAAATGTTTAACAGATTTTTTGTGTTTTAATAACTCTGAACTAGAGGCATAATGTTTGGCACATAGTTTACATGAGTATGGTTTCTCTCCAGTATGAACTCTTTTGTGTTCAGTCAAACAACTACTTCTGTTAAAGGTCTTTTCACATTGATCACATGAGTATGTTTTATCCCTAGTATGGATTCTTTTGTGGTTAGTCAATTCACTACTTTGTCTGAATGTCTTTTCACATTGATCACATGAGTATGGCTTCTCACCTGTATGGATCCTTTTGTGTCTACTCAAATCACTATTTTTAGAAAATGCCTTTTCACATTGATCACATGAGTATGGCTTCTCGCCAGAATGAATCCTTTTATGTACAGTCAATGTACTATTATTAAAGAAAGTCTTTTCACATTGATCACATGAGTATGGTTTCTCACCCGTATGAAATCTTTTGTGCTGAGTCAAGTGACTACTACGTGTAAATGACTTTTCACATTGATCACATGAGAAAGGCCTCTCACCTGTATGGACTCTTTTATGTACAGTCAAAACGCTATTACTAGAAAATGTCTTTTCACATTGATCACATGAGAATGGTTTCTCTCCTGTATGAATCCTCATATGAAAAACCAAAGCAGATTTGCATGTAAAATTCTTTTTACAAGTATCACAGGTATTCATGCTGGTATATCCTCTCTCAATCTCCTAAAATATTATTTTTATTGATAAAAACGTAAAATACAGTTTTTCCAACATTTTCAAATAAATACAACATTCACGTAAAACTGAAACTAGGATGACAACTTCCATAGAAGCAAAGCAAGAAAAACAGGCGGTCAGACAAGAAATACAAATTGTAAAAGTCATATTTAAGTTGTTGTCATAGAGCTAAATAAAAAATTTACTAGTGTCCCCAATGTTGTTAAGCAAACTAATAATAAAAATAATAAAACTTTATTATAAAACTTTGAGGACCACTGAGAAAAATCTGCAATCTATCTTTGATAAAAGGTGGGAAAGGCATATTTCTTATAAAAATTTGAAACAGAGCAGTACAGACAGACCAACACATCAAGTGATAAATAGAATAGGTGCGAATTATTTCCAAAAGATGAATGACAACATATATAACGGCATAACTATGAAATGGTAGGACAAACAAAAATTAACACGTGTGTCAGAACTGAATAATCAGAATATAATGTATATGTCTAAAGAAAATTAAATTTGTTGCAAAACTGCTTAATTAAGGTCATGTCTACATTTTTAGAACTTGATTATGGAGATGATTTCTTATAATCCTGTACCTTATTGTAATAGGAATCAGTATTCCAAAAATATGATGAATAGGATAATTATAACACATAATTTTTTTAATGATTATACCTATATAATTGCTACGCTTTCTGAATCGTACCTAACTACTACAGGAATAACCATACCAAGGTTGAGATTGAAAGGACAATTCTAACATGACTAAAATAATGAAAAGAGCTTACCATTCCGGACAGAGGTACGGACGGACCGACCTCAATTATAGAAAAGCTTCGCTTTTAAACATCAGCATTGAATAGCATAAGAGAATGAAACTTGAGTAATGACATACAAAAATATATAAATACCTTATAATATAAAGTAGATCTGTTTAATGGATTTCTCTCTGTTCACTATGAATATTAGTTACTGACTGACAATGATACAATTATCAACCTAAATCATAAACAATAGTTAACCCTTGTTTATTAATAGAACAGCAAAAATCTCCGCCCATTTACATAAATATGATGCTCAACGCGGACTCCTCCCACTTTTAATCAGAAACTGGACAATTTTGTGGTGTTATTTAAAAAAGATTCTAACGGTAAATTATTATTTATAATTGATTATTACATTATTTAAATTTACATAATGTATAGATATAAATTTGTTAATAAACAGGACAAAGGGAGTCATTTTTTTCTCGCGTATTTTCCAGAAAGGTGTGTGTTTTATTTAAGACTTTAAAACAAGAGTAGAACTCTAAAAATTTGGCATGACAGTTGCTTTAATATGGTACAATATAAAACTGCCGCCAAAACCGGTAAATTTCGCCAATTGTTATGCTTTTTCTCGCTAAATTACACAAATTTGAATTATTTAAAGACGAACCTATCATTAAGTTGACCTGTTATTTGCTCTGAACACTTTTAGTTTTTGGATTTAAGTGTCAGGTGAAAATTTTTAAAGGAAAATAAAATTTGTCTCAAATCATTCAAAATTTGGCGGTTTTCTGCAGGAGCGGCGGTTCGGCCGCAATTTAAAAAAAATACATATTATACTCCATTAAAGCATCTGCCATGCCCAATTTTTTCCCTCTATTCCTTTTTGAAATCTTAAATCACCGTTCTTTACAAAAAATACGAGAAAAATGACCCACTTTGTCCTAATATATGTATGAATTAATATAATGTAGCATCTCCAACAGGACAAATGTAAACAAATGGGCACATACAATACCTAAGAAAATAAAGTACCTTTCACGAGTTTATTCCACAATCAAAATTCCTCTGTGGATTCTTCTCTGTTCACTGTGAATGTTAGCTGCTGACTGACAATAATACAATTATCAACCTAAAATATAAACAATATTTTAACTCATGTTTATAAATATTTAACTAAACCAAATCTCCGCCCATTTACTTAATAATGATGCTCAACGCGGACTCCTCCTACTAATACCTCATCAGAAACTTATTCTGGCGGGAAATTATTGTTTATCTTTATGAAAAAAAGATATAGAATAAATAAAGACCTAACCCACCCTACCTACATTCTTAAGTTGGGTTAGGTAATATTAAGAAGCCCGGCAGGGTTAGGACCTCCCGATTTATGGATGCTGTCATTAGGTCTTTTGTAGGATTAGTTCTATTGTAATTTAGAATTTTTTTTGTAGAATTAGGTCTTATGCAGCAACACCGTATTTTAGGAACTTTGCAACAAATATAGGGGGGGGGGAGGGGGGGGGGGGGGTGCTAGGTGCCGGGAGCTCGTAAACTGTGAGTAAAATGGACTGAATCTTGAGCTTGAAACTTGGTGAATAAGTCCAATAGGTACTACTTCTAATTGAAAAAATCTAAGTTATTTAATTTTATTTAATTAGAATAGGTAAGAAAACCCTGCGGAACTGGGATTTATAAGCCTTTTTGGTCTATTTTAATGAAGAAACTTACTTTTATTGTTTTTTCTTAAGTTTGTTAAGGAGTAATACTCCCCCCTACCCTATAAAAGCACACTGTAATGTTTGGAATTATATTAGATTTTTATCCCCCCTCCCCCAAACTAGACCATCAGTTGGTTTCAACCCTTCTCAGTTGGTTTCAACCCTTCTTGTCAGTTGGTTTCAACCCTTCTTGCAGTTGGTTTCAACCCTTCTTGTCAGTTGGTTTCAACCCTTCTTGTCGTTAAGACGTCAATACTGAGCTCCTGCTTTCAAAGTGTGAGTTGTGTTTGACCGCCAGAAAACCTGTTGTGTCCTGTACAAGCTTAGTGTTTCTACAAACCAACAACATCATCAAGTTTTCTAGATAAGTTTTTTTTTATTATTATATTATATTAATCTATCTATATACCCTTTATCTTGATTTTTGTCTTTTTTTGCAATAAGTCATGGAACAAAACACCTTTTCTGAAATTGTTAAAAATGGAACTTTTAGGCCTAGGGCTAATTCAAAAAGGATTAGAGAGGGAAGTGATAGCGATATTCAACCTCCTAGTGACATTGTTGAAAGAGCTATGATAAATTGGCAAAATGTAACATCTACCATGGAATGTTTAGAAAAAAAAGCAGAAAATATGGGGTCTGACCAAGAAACAGCGAAAAGTTTAGTTAGCAAACTGTCGCCTATTTTGAATGATACAGCAGAATTGCTTATGCTTCTAGCTAGAAAGGTTGGGGGGCTAGAAAAAGCAGCTGACTCTACTAAGGCAACCTTGACTAAAAATGTAGTATGTGGGAATTTAGTAAACTCTGTTGAAACTTCGGTTGCCTATAAAAAGTGCTGTGAAGACTTAAAGGCAACAGCTACTCAATGTAAGATTATTGACTTGGACTTTGGGGCAAATCTAAAAGAGCACGGGGAAATAGTTAAAAAGGCTAAGGAATCTCTGGAAGAAATTGCTGAATTGAAAGATATCATCGCTAAAGCACAGATCATACCACTTGCTAAACAAACAACTTTGCGTAATGGTAAAAACACCATTCCTTTTATTGTTAAGACTAAAAGTAAGGAAGATAGGGCAATGGTAGTTAAAGAAGTAAGTAAAATTGGTCTAAAAACCCCTTTTCATTGGCCTAAATCAATTGTTGACGATATTACAAAAATACGTGCTCAACTATCAAACTATAAGAATGAGAAAATTGACCTGACAGACAAACATATTCTTATTAGACCCAATACTGAAACTGGTAAATCTTTATTTATTTCCTATCGTGAAAAAGATTATAATAAACCATGGATACATCTCCAAAATGTTAAAGTACCAGCAGATTCTAAACTAGTTTCACAATTCAAGCAACAGCCATGCTATTCTGAATATTTCAAGCTTTAAAAAATAACATTATTTCAATTGAATATTTTTGTTTTTGCTATGGTTTATATAGTTTTAGTATACTTTGTTGTTTTTTTTTTGTTCCGAAATCATATAATTAACTTAGTAAGATTCAATATTCATATATTTAACAGAAGTTGTAATAAAATTAAAATTCCAGTTTTTCAAACAATTTATCCCCTCTTTTTCTCTACCCCCCTACTAATTATTATGCATTCAAACCCCTACTTTGAAACATCTTCTAACAAACATACAAGGTTTAGTCTTATCTACAACAGATTAAATTCAGTTAATTTTTATTTAGTTACTTGCTCATCTTTTATTAAGAATTATAAAGTAATGTTTAATGAATAATTTAAGTTTCATTGAAAAGATTTATATTCAAAATGTTAATTCAACACAAGATGTTTCTTTACTTAAAGATATTTATTTTAGTTCTCTTAATTGCAACTCAATCAATATAAGCACTTACAATGTAGGTAAAGCATCAATAAACAAGTTTAAACTTAAAATTAATGCAATGCTTAAAACTAAACCTGATATACTGTTCGTTCAGGATATTAGATTAAATAATAAAGAAAGTATTTTCAGCAAAGAAGTGTGTTTTAATATGGCTGGCAGCTATAAATCTTATTGCAATAGTTCAAAGGGGGAGAGGGGTGTAGCGATTTTAATCAAACAAACTTTGAAATATGAAATAATTAAAAGCTTTAGTTCCATTGATGAAAATGTTTTAATTTTGGATTTAAAAATAAATGAATGTAGAATTTCATTGATATCATGCTATGGGCCAACTCAAAATAACAACAAATATTTCTTTAGACAGTTAAGGGATAAAATATTGAGCATTGGAAATACATTTTACATTATCGCAGGGGATTTGAATGCAATACCTACAACTATACAACCAGAACAAGGTCTCGTACACTTAGACTTGATAAATACAAATTCATTGCCAAATTTAGAACATTGTAAAGAGCTTTCCTTGTGGATAGAGGAAAATTTTTGTGTAGATTTATTTAGATTGCTTCATCCGACTAAATTAGAATTTAGTTATGTTCCTTTCTCAAAAACTAAGACAAACAGAAGTAGAATCGATCATATTCTACTGAGTCCGCAGCTTGCAAATACTTTTAGCTCTTGCAATTATGAGCCATTAAAAGCTTCCCTCTTTGACCACAAACAATTGGTTTTCAATACATATCAAAATATTTCAAAACGTGAATGTACTATAAATTCTTCTTTATTAGATATTGATGGTCTTACTGAGGGTGTGAAAATCCATGTATACGAGCTGGTTCTACAACATTGTGAAGTTCCTAACAAGCTACATCTACAAGACATTATTTCTCAGATAAGTTTAGCATTTAGATTAAAGAATGACCTAAGTTTGACAGAATTTAAAAATGATAGGCTAATATTGTTCTGGATTGAACAAAAAGATAGGGCTATAAATTATCTCTTTGATTTACTTCCTCCTTTAAATGAATTGTATGAAATGCCTTTAAATATTAGTCATGATGCTTTCCTTGAAGTTTTATTAAATTGTATTAAAAATTCTATAATAAGCTTTCAATCAAACTTTCTTAAGAGCAGTAGAAAAATACAAAAAGATTTGTCAAAGTCATTAAACGCGTTGAAGTGTGGAAATGTCACAGATGAAACTGTACTTAATAAAATCATTGATATTGAAAACAGTCTGAGTAAAATGGAAGATGAAGAAAATTATCGTAGGTTAGAGACTTCTGGGTATTTCCACATTTTAAATGCAGAAAAGGCCTCAAAAGCATTTAGTAGTTTGCTAAAAAATTCAAAAAAAGCTGACTCTATCTCACAAATTAAGAATGACTTAGGTGAATCTTTTACATGTGAGAATGAAAGGAATGAGTTTTTATCAAATCACTTTAAAAATAAATTTGGCACAGCCTTTATTTCCAATTCTTCTCTCTTTGATTTTTTAGGCAATAATGTAAATCACCCAAAAATATTAGAACATAAATTAAATAACACAGATAGAGAAAAATTAGAGGCAGACATTTCTATTAATGAATTAAAAGAGTCACTTTGTTCTGCTAATTTAAATTCTAGTGTAGGACCAGATGGTATTCCTTATAGAATGTTGGTTAAGTTTTGGGACATTTTAAGCTTACCTTTACTGAGAGGCTTTAAAGAAATGATTAATAAAAAACAGTTAAGAGGCATGCTAAGATGTGGTAAAATTAGACTTATAGCCAAAAAAAATTCTGACCTTTCAAAAATTAAATCTTGGAGGACAATTTTTTGTTTGTCTACTGTGTACAAAATTTTCTCTGGGGTTATTGACAATAGGTTAAAAAAAGTAATTGACAAAATAAATATCAGATCTCAAAAAGCTTATTCTTCTAAATACACTATTCAGGAAAATTTGATTCAAATTTATGAACTAATTTCTAAAACTTTAGCTTCCAACTCGTCTCTAGCAATTGCTTTAATTGATTTTCACTCAGCCTTTGACTGTATTGGACATGGATATTTAAGAGATGTATTGGAATTTATGAATTTTGGCCCAAATATGATAAATATGATTTTAACATGCATGAATGATAGATTTGCCCACATTCTGACCGATACTGGAATAACACCTAACTTTCCAATGAAAGTTGGTTATATGCAAGGTGATAGGCCAAGTCCTAACATATTTAAAATTGCCCTAACCCCTTTATTACTTACTATTTCAATTAACAATGAAATTGCAATACCAAGAGCTATACCTTTTAAATTGACCGACACAGATACACAGCCAGACCCTGAATCAGCATTTGCCGATGATTGTAATGTTGCATTTACTCCTACAGCCATTGCTTTAAGAACTATTTTTCAAATTCTTACCTACTTTGCTCAAGTTTCTAATTTAAGAACCAATGTTAACAAAACTAAAATTTGTATTATAGGTAGGAAGCCATCAAATGATTTTTTTCTTGAATTGGATTTAATTGGTATTGAATTGGTTGATGATTTTGATATTTTAGGTTTACATTTTGATTCAAAACTGTCTAATATGCAAGATAATTGGAACAAAATTGTCACTAAAATGTCAAAAGTTATAAATTTTTGGGCACTTTTCTACCTTACTACACCTGGAAAAATTGCAATTATTAAGGGATTCATGTTACCGTTACTGAATTATGTAGGAGCAGTTGTCTTTCCTTCTGAAGAAATAATTTCACAAATCGAAAATATCATTATTTCTTTTTTAAGTCAAAGTAGACCAATTGCAAAATGTAAAATCTTTTCAAGTGTTGAAAATGGAGGTTTAGGAATACCAAAAGTAATAGATTTTTTACGCTCTTTAGATATTTTAATGTATAAAAAATCTTTATCTATAGTAGATACTTGGTCTTTAGAAATAAAAAATACGAGATGTCAAGCAAATGATCCATTTTATTTCAATGAAAAATTAGATAAGAATATAAATCCTATTTTATCTAGAATTATTGAATCATATATAATATTTTCAAATTCATTTTGGTTAAACCATGACAACATAAAAGACATGAGAATTTTTAAAAATATTTTTTTTTGTAATAGTGAAAAACAAATTGTAAGCAGGGCTATTTTTACAGAAACAACATGGGTACGATATGAGAATGATATAAAGTCAATTTGTTTTGGAGACCTTCTAAATACTGATAATTTATGTCTAGATTATAGAAACTTTAACATCAAATCAAAGGTCAATTTCAATTACATGGAATATTTGAGACTTAGGGGATTTGTTCAACACAATATTGCTATATATAGGTGTAAACTTTCTAAACCCCAAACTAAAATTAGTTCACTATTTTTAAAGCCAAAAGTAAAGTCAAAACATTTTCGTTACTTCTTATCAAATGATGATCAGAGGATAGAAAAGTGTAAGTCTTATTTAAATAGGTATAACTGGGCGAAAATCAGAGAATTTGACATAAAGAGAGAGCGCAAATGGCAGAAAGTATGGACTTTGTCCTTTATTCCAATAAATATACGAGAATTCTCGTTTAAATCTATAAACAATTATAACTATTTTAATGCTAATATCGCTAATTTTAGGCCAGAGTCTCCAGAGTGTACACTTTGTATACTAGACCGGAATCTACCCGCACCCAAAGAAACTGCCCAGCACTTTTATCTGGACTGTCCTGTCACAACTGATATTACAACCAACTACTTCTCAGACTTTCTACATAATATTCAACTCAATTTTGACGCAAGCTGGCTGTTAGTAGGAGTTCCAAAAACGCTCACAAGTAATATGATAACCGTTTTAAATATTGAAATTATACTTGTGTTATATTTCATCTTTCAGTCAAGACTGAAAAAAAAGCTTCCATTAAACTCAAATCTACTTGAATTTATTTCCTTTCAAAGGAAATTTTTGCTTAAGAGCAAAAAGTATAAACTAGGATATGAAAAATTAACAACAATTCAATTTGACCCTGGATAAATTTTATTCCTACTCTGTCTGTTATTCAGCTCTAGGGTAAATACCTAGGTAAGGGACCAGTCGATAATGATCCTTCATTAATCCTCTGGCGACTCTTAAACCTAACAGGGTCAGAGCTGTATACTATCAGAATACCTGTCCTTGCCCCACTCATCTTAATTCAGTCTGCCAAGCACATCCTATATGTGATACACTATTTCTTTAAGGCTTTATTGATGACTGGGCTCAGGGAATACCACAGGATGTCTGACTTAAATTAAAGAGGCAATAACAAGGTAAGGGACCAGTCATCCTCTGGCGACCCATGTACCTAACAGTGTTAATAAAACTGTCCATGCCCCTCTCTTACTTATTCAGTCTGCTAATCACATCTTAAATGTGAACCATTATTATTTTATGAAGACGTAAATCATGACTGAACAAAGGGAATGTCACAGTATGAAAAAATCTTTTCTTATAACCAATGTAATTTTGATATGATATTCTTTAATATATGTGTACATAAATAATTTTTATCCATGATTTTTTGAGTCTTGAGAATGACTTTTAAAATAATATTGATAAACTTTAAATGTAATTTTTGTATGTAAATGATAAAGACAAATAAAGAATCAAAAATAAAAAAATTGGCTGACGCTTCGTACCATGGGTTTTTACAAATAAGGTACAATTTCACACCTAAACTACGGGTTATAACCCGTCACAAATAAATTAGGGGTAATCAACAATGTAATTTGTTGTCCTTCCAAAAAGAATACATAAAAAAATTATACAAAAATTTGTTATCAAAAATTAAAACTCAGCAATTTTTCAATGGAAGCAGGGACTTTCTTGTAACGATTATAGATTATATTCCTGAATCTTACCTAACCTTTATAGCAATCATCCAGCAAAGTTAAAAAGAACAATTCTAACATGTCTATATTAAAGAGTTTACCATACAGATGGACGGGCGGAGGTACAGACTGACTGACCCTAATTATAGAAATATTTAGTAATAAAAAGAATAACCTGTGTGTTTGTAAACAAAATTAGTAGAAAACTTCTTTCTTATTGATATCTATACTACGTACCAACATACGCATGTCAGGATTATTAAATAAGAATAACCTGTGTGTTTGTAAACAAAAATAGTAGAAAACTTCTTTCTTATTGATATCTATAGCCTGTGCATTTTTATTTGTTATAAATTAATCTGAAAATAATATATTTACATTACAAGATAAATTAACAAATCAATAATTTGTCTTTATACTGAACAACAATAATATCATTAACGTAAAAAAGTCATTTAAACAGCTAGTTGCTAATGAAATAAAATGGAGACAGATTTAATGTGGAGATCCTGTAAAACCAAGTGTAAAGTAAATATATTTAGAATTTAGAAACAACAAAGAAAAATTAAATATTCACATATCAATTGAAATAAACAAAATAGCTTTAGATGTTGAAAAATGAATAAAACATTGCAACAAATAAAGATAAAATTTAGATTTTTAAGGTGAAAAAAATTTAGATTTTAATTTGAATTGAGCATTAATCCTGTCTCTCTAAGGAAACATTTGTATCCTATGACAATTAAAGGTTTATATTTTATGATGAACAATATCAATAGTATCAATTATATCTTCATCGTAATTTTGTTTACAAGAAAGAGGATCTTCTATTTCTTGTTTAATATTTTCTTCAATATTGTCAGCTCTCATCTGGATAGAGAGAGGATCTTCATCAAATATTTCTTCTTCTTTAATTTCTTCTTTAACATCAGCTTCTTCACATTCAATGAAACTAATAGATACAGAAGTTTTAACTGTATTATTACAGCTTTTCATCATTTTTAAATGTCCAGGGGATTTTTTATGGGTTGATAAACTTGAACTAGAGATATAATGTTTGTCACAAAGTTCACATGAGTATGGTTTCACACCAGTATGAATTCTTTTATGTGCAGTCAAAGTACTAAGTTGAGAAAATGTCTTTTCACATTGATCGCATGAGTATGGCTTCTCACCAGTATGAACCCTCCTATGGACAGTCAATTCACCACCAGTTTTGAATGTCTTATCACATTGATCACATGAGTATGGTTTCTCTCCTGTATGGATTCTTTCATGGAGAGTCAATTTACCACTTTGTTTGAATGTTTTTAAACATAGATCACATTTGTATGGCTCCTCACCAGTATGGTTCCTTTTATGGACAGACAATTGACTAACAGTAATAAATGTCTTTTCACATTGATCACATTTAAATGGCTTCTCACCAGTATGAACCCTCATGTGAACAACCAAAGAAGATTTCTGTGTAAAATTCTTGTTACAAACATTACAGGTATTCATGCTGGTATATTCTCTCTCAATCTCCTGAAATTATTTTTATGTATTAAATTACAAAATATTGTTAAAATGATATTTTCAAATAAACATAAAATGTATAAAACTATTGAAAAAATTTAGGGATTTTACAGCGATATAAATTTAAAATAAAAGAAAAAAACTTGTTTATAAAGTCACCATTTTTATGTTCATCAATAAAGAAAGGGGGGGGGGGGGTGGTGACTCATTGACTTGTAACACGACATACCAGCCAATTCATTTTAGAGATAATTGGGTAAAATATTTTTGGTAGTGTTACTAATTAACCAATTACTAAATGATTCCAAATTGTCTAATTCAGCGAGAAATGCAATAAAATTTTTTTGGCGGCGGCGAAAAATAGCGATAAACGGCAGAAGCGGTGGCCCCGCCCCGTTTTTTACGGACATACGGACATTCTGGGAACGATTATAGAGGTGCAAAGCTTTTTAAATTGTACCTAACTGTTATATGAATCACAAAAACCCTATTTCCGCAGGGACAATCTTCGCAGTTAAATACCTAATAATATAAAATAGATCTGTATAATGGATTTCTCTCTGTTCACTATGAAAGTTAGATGTTGACTGACGTTGATTCAATTATCAACCTAAATATAAACAATAGTCAACTCTTGTTTACAAATAAAAACTTCCAAAATCTCCGCCCATTTGCTTAAATATGATACTGAAGGCGGACTCCTCCCACTTTTAATCAGAAACTGGACAAGCAATTATTTTTGTTAAAAGGTTGTTATGTAATTTAAAAATGAATAAAGATTCTAGCTTCAAATTGATTTTGATTATTCAGTATTATATGAAGCTACTTTATAATTCCAAATGTCCGTCTGTTTATATATAAAACTTTTATTCAGAAACTGAATATGTTCAAAGGGTTGTGATGTTACCTATTTAAATAAAAATATTCTGGTGGCAAATTATTGTTTATTATTCATTATTACATGAATAGGTTTTTAAATGTAAATATGTTAATTTGTTATTATATTAGATTAATGTATTATAGAGGCTAAAGCAGAACAAATGTAATCGTATTGTGTACGTATAGACCAATTCATAGGACAAAAATATTATAGATTTGCTTTGCACAGAAAATATAAGAAATTAAAGTACCTTTCATGAATTTATGCCTCTGCAGATTTCTCTCTGTTCACTGTGAAAGTTAATTGCTGACTGACAATGATTCTTTTATCAACCTAAACTATAAACTCTTGTTTTATATAAAATATAGTAATCTCCGCCTATTTACTTAAACATGATACTCAATGCAGACTCCTTATATTTATTATATGAAACAGGTTTTTAAAATGCACAGATTTCAATTTATGTTGTAACATTGCTGTTTCACCAATTCAAAGTTTATTTTAAAGATTACAGGGTGACAGACAATAATATATACTTTGCACATAACGTATACCTATTAGACAGACTGATGGACATACAAATGGCAGAATTCAGAAGGTCGTAGTGTACAAGATGGACATACCGACATATGAATGACCGGCTCACTTAGACTATTTTTAAACTAAAAGAACCATTCTTCTAACCCTACTATACCTAGTCAAAGTTAAAAGTTTTTTGTTAACCCTTACAGATCGGGGGGGGGGGGGGGGGGGCTCTAGGAGGGTTAACTTACTTAAACATTCGAACGGATGTACCAACATACGCATGTCAAGATTATTAAAAAAGAATAACCTGTGTGTTTTTAAACAAAATTAGTAGAAAACTTCTTTCTTATTGATATCTATACTTTGTGCATTCTTATTTGTTATAAATTAATCTGAAAATAATATATTTACATTAAACAATTATTTTATTAAATAAATTAATGATCTGTCTTCATACAAAAAACAATAAAATCATTCACATAAAAAAAAAACATTTAACAGTAATAAAATTGAAATAAAATGGAGACAGGATTAATGTGGAGATCCTGTAAAACCAAGTGTAAAGTAAGTATATTACGTGAAGGTCTAGTACCAGAAGCGACACCTAGCCCCTAGAGTCTTAAAGTAAGTATATTTATAATTTAGACACACCATAAAAAATTTAATATTCGCATATTAATTGAAATAAAGATAAAATGCAGATTTTTAATGTGAAAAATAAAGATAAAATGCAGATTTTTAATGTGAAAAATAAGATTTAGATTTTTATTTGAATTGAGCATTAATCTCGTCTCTCTAAATAAACATTTGTATCTAATGACAATTAAAGGTTTATATTTCTATTTTATGATGAACAATATCAATAGTATCAATTCTATCTTCCTCATAATTCTGTTGACAGGAAAGAGGATCTTCTATTTCTTGTTTAATATTTTCCTCAATATTGTCAGCTCTCATCTGGATAGAGAGAGGATCTTCATCAAATATTTCTTCTTTAATTTCTTCTTTAACATCAACTTCTTCACATTTAATTAAACTAATAGATACAGAAGGTTGAACTGTATTATTACAGCTATTCATCATTACTAAATGTCCAGGAGATTTTTTATGTTTTGATAACTGTGAACTAGAGATATAATGTTTGTCACAAAGTTCACATGAGTATGGTTTCACACCAGTATGAATTCTTTTGTGAGAGGTCAATGAACTTTTCTGAGAAAAATCTTTTTCACATTGATCACAAGAGTATGGCTTCTCACCTGTATGAAGTCTTTTGTGTCTAGTCAAATCACAATTTCGAAAAAATGTCTTTTCACATTGATCACATGAATATGGCTTCTCACCCGAATGGGCCCTTTTGTGCTGAGTCAAGTGACTATTTTGAGAAAATGTCTTTCCACATTGATCACATGAGAATGGTTTCTCTCCTGTATGGATTCTATTGTGCTTAGTCAAATGACTATTTTTTAAAAATGTCTTTTCACATTGATCACATGAGTATGGTTTCTCACCGATATGAATTCTTTTGTGAGAGGTCAATGAACTTTTCTGAGAAAAATCTTTTTCACATTGATCACAAGAGTATGGCTTCTCACCTGTATGAAGTCTTTTGTGTCTAGTCAAATCACAATTTCGAAAAAATGTCTTTTCACATTGATCACATGAATATGGCTTCTCACCCGAATGGGCCCTTTTGTGCTGAGTCAAGTGACTATTTTGAGAAAATGTCTTTCCACATTGATCACATGAGAATGGTTTCTCTCCTGTATGGATTCTATTGTGCTTAGTCAAATGACTATTTTGAGAAAATGTCTTTCCACATTGGTCACATGAGAATGGTTTCTCTCCTGTATGAACCCTCATATGAACAACCAAGTTAGATTTCTGTTTAAAATCATTGTTACAAATATCACAGGTATACATGCTGTTATTTTCTCTTTCAATCTCCTGAAATATTATTTTTATTAATTAAAACACAAAATGAAACAAGAATGACAACTTCCATAGAAGCAAAGCAATAAAAAACAGACGCCGACGGCCAAACAAAAAAGCCATATCCAAGCTAAATAATTTTGAAAGAACAAACGACCTTTTTAGTAACAATTTTAAAGATCCTTTACTTGCTGTAAAAGGAACCATTAGAACAATTCTGACATGCATAAATTCACGATAAGAGCTAGTGTTATGTATGTATATACAGACAAATGTAAAAAGCTTCGATATTAAAAATTGTAGAAAGAAAGTAATATACAAGAATAACAACATTAATAAAAGCGAAGCTGACAAACATGAAATAACATTTATATTCGTGTACAGGGGTTGAAAACGTTTAATAACCCAACCATTACCCCCCCTTCTCCCCAGATTTAGTTTTTACAATTTTTTTTTATAATATTTAGCAACTCCTCCTACTTTAATTGTTCTGACAATAAGAAATGGGCGGAGTTAGAATTTAATATTTGAGACCCATCCCAGGAAGTGTTAGGGCGGTGTATATAAATAATACATTCATATAGAACTTGAAATAGATTGTGATTATAGAAGAAAAACATTCATGACAATATCTTTAAAAGCCAAGCTTAAATAAACCAGACTAGCAGAAAAATCCAGGTTTCTAAAGGGATAAGACAATGGCCAATAAATTGATGTACATTCCTTATGATGACGCACATATTTACCTCTTCTGTAGATTAAAATTAGTGGTTGAAACGATTAAACACTCAGCTCAATGAATCTCTCAATCAAAATTTACTAGTGTCCCAAAAGTTGTTAAGCAAACGAAAAAGAAAACGTAATTATAAAACTTTTGGGACCTCCTAGAAAAATCTGCATTTGCAATCTATCTTTGATCAAAGCTGAGGAAAGACATATTTCTTATAAAAATTTGAAACAGAGCAATACAGACAGACCAACACATCAAGTGATATATAGAGTAGGTGCGAAATTGACAGCAAATTAAAAGAACAAGAACAACATTATTCATAACGGCTCTGAAATGGTAGGACAAATGAACATTAACACATTAAGAATGTCAGAACTGAATAAGCATAATATAAAGTCTAAACAAATTTGTAAGTTAATTTGTTGCGAAGCTGCTTAATTACAAGATAAGAACCTGATCATAGAGATGCTTTCTTCTAATATTGTACTTAGTAGTAACAGGAATCAGTATTCCAAAAGTAAGATAAATAGAATAATTATAACACATAAAAATTTTTATGCCAAAAAGATTAAAAATCAACATGTTTTAAATGGACGTACAGACATTCTGGTAATTATTATACAGTTGCTAGCTAACTACTACAGGAATAACCATACCAAGTTTGAAATTTAAAGGACAATTTTAACATGTTGAAATTAACGAAAATAGCTGACCGTTATGGACGGACAGCCCGACCATAAATATAGAAAAACATCGTGTTTAAAAATAATATAAATACCTTATAATATAAAGTAGATCTTTATAATGGATTTCTCTCTGTTCACTATGAATGTTAGTTACTGACTGACATTGATTCAATTATCAATCTAAAATAAAAATAATAGTTAACTCTTGTTTAATAATGAAACCTCACAAAATCTACGCCCATGATGCTCAACGCGGACTCCTCCCACTTTTTATCAGAAACTGAACAAGCAAATATTATTGCGGCAAATTCAGGTTGGGAGGAGACATTGAGCTGATTATTACACTGCACTAGTTCCCAAAGTTTTACAATTACGTTTTCTTATTCTTTTGACCAACAACTTTGGGGACTATAAATGCATTCCTATTAGTTTGTATAAAAAATAAAGAAAAAAGGATGTCTGTTTGTCTGTCTGTTCAAAAGGATCTAGCTAACCGCTGAACCGATGTGATTCTCCTTTACAGGGCAACTTCTCATAGGTCTAGGGGCGGTTTATGGCTATTTTGAGGGAGGTTAAGGGTTAATGTGGGCAATCACATTTACCTGATTTATTTCCCCTCCCAAAAAAAAAATTCTGGGGAAACTACTTAACAAAAAATATTGGCAGCACCGGAAATTTATTTTTTATTTTTTTTAAATTACCTCATGGAGCAAAGCCCCTAGAGGCTAGGGGCGAAGCTATTAGTATTCTAGAAAGAGAGAGAGATTGATCTTACCATTATAGTTTTTTATTTTTCACTATGACAGAATTTAAGCAAGATATTATGTAAAAAAAGGACCTAAAAACAAATGTTGCTAAGTAAAAGGGTGAAGGAAGCGAAAATTGACTTTGACTCACTAATAGTCAGAAATTCATGAAACAGGGGACATTCACAACACTTTTTAGTCCTCTAAAATCTAAGAGAAGCTGAGATAATAGTGGGGAAGGGGGGGGGGGGCGTTGTATGCCCCCTGCCCCCCGACCGATAAAGGTGCGGCAAGGGGCCCGACTGTTAATGGTTAATGAAAGTAATCCCATTTACCTGATTTATCTTAGCTATGTATTCAAATGAAGGCTGCAAGAATTATACTTTCATTTCATTGTCATTCATTATCTGAAAAGAAATCAAAATTTACAAAAAAAAGTTTTGATTTGCAAAATAGAAAAAGTATTTTTAACCAAATAATCTAAAATAACCAGCAAAAGTAGAAAAATATTATATACCTATACAGATTTAAAAAGAATAAAGTAAGGGTTGGGGGGGGGGGGGAGTTTTGCTACTTTCACTGATTTTTAGGCAAGGTATTAATGTTTGACAATAAAACCTAAAAGTAAAGTTTTATCCCAAATAATGTATAGTCTAACATTTATATTGATAATGTGAGAGTAAGAGAACGTGGCAACCCCCCCCCCCCCCAACTCTCCCTTTAATATTTACATTAAAAATAATAGGGTATTTAAAAAATTTGGTATTTCACATAAGAAAACCTGAGATGGGTTTTTAAAAGATGCCGCGTTTTTTCTCGACATTTTTTACGCTATGAATAACAAGCGCGGCATTCGCAAAATCTAAACAGAGTATACAACTATTTATACAATTATTTCGCTTTTGTTGTTAGAGCCTTTTTGAAAGAAAAACAAATCATCTGAAATCCATTTTTGCTGCATATTAATTAATATATCTTTTAAGAGCTATATTAGACATTATACAAATGGCTAAAATAATCATTTTTAAATTTTAAAGTTGTATACTCTGTTTAGATTTCGCGAATGCCGCGCTTGTTATTCATAGCGTAAAAAATGTCGAGAAAAAACGCTACATCTTTTAAAAACCCATCTCTGAATTGTTCATCATATTTAAATTTTATGTTCTGTGATATCAATACAATCTTTATGCTCAATTTCTTCTCTTTCTATTTCCTGTTTTATAGTTTCTTCAACATTCTCATTCTCCATAATGATAGAGAGAGGATCCTCATCAAGAGTTTTTTCTTCTTTTATCTCTAGTTTTATATTAGCTTCGCGCCACAATCAACAAAACTGGTAGAAGCAGAAGGTGGAATTGTATTCTTTAATTCTAATTTCTTGAAATGTCCAACTGATTTATTATGTATTGCCAAGTTTGACCTATAAGAAAAAGATTTCTTGGATAGTTCACAAGAGTTAGTTGACTTAGGATTCTCAGTAGATTCTAACTTCTTAATATGTCCAGCTGATTTATTATGGTGTGACATGCTAGAACTATCGTAATAAGATTTCTGGCATAATTCACAAGAGAATGGCTTCTCCCCTGTATGGGTCCTCTAATGCACAGTTAAATTACTTTGCGTTGAAAAGGTTTTTTCACATGTATCACAAGAGTATGGCTTCCCTCCTGTATGGATCATTTTATGACGAGTTAATGAACCTTGATGTGAAAAAACTTTATCACAGGTATCACAAAAGTATGATTTCTCACCAGTATGGATTTTCTTTTGGACAGTTAAATGGCCCTTTTGTGAGAAAGCCTTATTACATGTATCACAAGAGTATGGCTTCTCTCTTGTATGGATTCTCATATGTAATTTTAAAAGGCTTTTCCTAGCGAATTGTTTGGAGCAGATATGACACTTGTTCATTATGGATTATTACTTGTTCTTACACCTGGAATAAATAATTATTAACATAATTTCTGAGTAGAAAAGAAAATAATAATTTTTTGCCATTATTATTTTATCTTTGCTTTACTGAGCTTAAGAGTGTTATAAGGGGGGGGGGGAAGTGTGTACCAAAAATATTATTCAATCTTTGCCTAGAGAGCATAAGCACCCCCCCCCCCTTCCTTTTTAAAAGCGAAGCTTTTCTATAATTAGGGTCGGTCCGTCCGTACGTCCGTCCGTCCGTAACGGATAGCTTTTTTCGTTAATTTAGGCATGTTAGAATTGTCCTATCGACTTCAAATTTTGCATGGTGATTCCTTTAGTAGTTAGGTACGATTTAGAAAGCGTAGCAACTCTATAATCATTACCAAAATGTCCGTACGTCCATCTTAAACATGTTGATTTTTTTACTTTTTCAACAATAAAGTTTTACGTGATCTACTCATCCGATTGATCTGATTTTTGGTATATTGATTCCTGGGACAACAAAGTATAATGTAATAAGCGAAGCAACTCTATAATCAAGTCCTTAAAATGTAAGTATGTCCATAAACATTATCCTGTATCAAGCAGTTTTTCAACAAATTTACTTACAGTTTTGCTTTGACTCTTATACATTTATATTCTGATTATTCAGTTCTGACACTATACACGTGATAATGTCCGTTTGTCCTACCGTTTCAGTGCTTCGCTTTTATGGATGTTGTCATCCTTGTTCAAGAAAATATATTGAACAGTGGGTTGTGAGTATTTGCTTTTCTTTATACCTAACTACTGAACTATATACCTGTGTTGTACTAGCCCTGTGGTGTGGTGCTACTCTTACCCTATATGACCTAACCTTATATGAACTATATACCTGTGTTGTACTAGCCCTGTGGTGTGGTGCTACTCTTACCCTATACGACCTAACCTTATCTGTACTAAATAAAAAAAACATACAAAAAAAATTTCCAGTGGCCTTTTCCCATTATAGGTTTGTACTGTACTCAAACAAAAAAAAACATACTTAGTCTTTTATAAAGATTCCTTCAAAAGAGAACTGAATTATTTCAGTTATAAAGGAAGTCTTTTTATATGGACAGACAGATATTTACTTACTTTAATTTGCTAAAATAAAACTTACCTGCTTTTTCTTTCTCTTTCAATTCTATTAACTTCAGCTTTATAATATCAGTCTTATATCATTTTCTATTCTGTCTGAAAATAAACATATAGTCATTATTTTACAGGTAACACAAGTCACATAATGAAACAAAAATTATAAATAAGATGTGAAATGTTTAATATAATTTAGAAAGGAAGAAAAAAATTGTATAAGTAAAATTCTGACTTAGGAAGCTTGTAAATATCAAGGATGAAATTTTTTTATATTATTTTAAATGTCATTGTCCAATTGTTTATTTATAGTATAAAAATTTGGGACCTTATATTATATTACAAACCACACAACGAACATGATTTAGTTAAAATAAGAATAAACACAAATATTTACAAAGTCAACCAAAAAAAGCTCAGAGAAAGAAAGGGTTAATGTGATCTTAAAATCTATGTTTAAGCTTGGATTACTGAAAATAATGGAATCAACACAATGATCCTATCTCCTTTCATAAATCATCTCAATTTTATGATTTAATTACATAAACTAATAAATATTTACAAATAGGTTGAATTACAGTTCAATTTTATGTTCCACAATATCTATAGTTGCTATTCTATCCTCGTCAGAATTTTGTTCACAAGAAAAATAGTCTTTTTCTTTCTCAGCCTCCATGTTGATAGAGAGAGGATCCTCATCAATAATTTCTTCTTCTTTTATTTCTAGTTTAATATCAGCTTCACCACAATCAACAAAACTGTTAGAAGCAGAAGGTGGAACTGCTTTCTTAGTAGATTCTAACTTCTTGAGATGTTCAGCTGATTTTTTATGTTTTGACAAGTCTGAACTGGAGTAGTAAGATTTCAGGCAATATTCACAAGAGTATGACTTCTCTTCTGTATGGATCCTCTTATGGAGATTTAACTCACCATTTGTTCGGAAATCTTTTTCACATGTATCACAAGAGTATGGCTTCTCTCCTGTATGAATCCTTTTATGAACAGTTAATTCAGCATTTGTACGGAAAGCTTTTTTACATGTATCACAAGAGTAAGGCTTCTCTCCTGTATGGATCCTCTCATGGACAGTTAACTCATGATTTGTACAGAAAGCTTTTCCACATGTATCTCTTATGATTCTCTTATGAACAGCTAATTGACTTTGTTGAGAGAAAGCTTTTTTACATGTATCACAAGAGTATGGCTTCTCTCCTGTATGGATTCTTCTGTGTTTTGTTAAGGTGCTAAAGTCTGTAAATATCTTTTCACATATATCACAAGATGAATTCTCATATGTCTTGTTAAATTACCCTTTGTAGAGAATTCCTTGCTGCAGATATGACACTTGTTCATGATAAATTTTTATTTGTTCTTGCACCTGAGTTAAAAAAAGACGTGGAGAATTTCAAAGAATAATTATTTGTGTTAGTACATTATCAATAATTCCATTATGACTTTAGTATAACACCTACACTATATCTATGATGTGTCCATGCGTCTATCAATACGTAGATACAAGTATTCCAGATGTATTTTTTTACAATCTATCTCCTTTCATCTATATCTTAATTAGAATAACTACTCTATATGTAGGGTGTGTCCGTCAGTTTGTAGGTAAAAGTATTCCAGATGTACTCTATCAAAACTCTCCTCATTACATCCATATCTTATTTAGTATAGCTACTCTATATGTTGGGTGTGTCCACCAATATTCCAAATATTGTTTTATTCAATGTTATGGACAAAATTATCCTTGTACTTGTTAAAAACTAACTTACTTTAATTTTCTGAAGTGAGACTATGCGTGGTTTGTTTCTCTTTATGTTGACTTCAGATTCAAATCTTATTTCATTATTTTTTGTCTGAAAATATAAAAAATTATTATTTCATAAGTAGCACAAGTCTATAAAGAGATATAACTGAATATAAGTTCATTATTTACTATCCCTTGAAATACTTATGTAAAATGGTATTCTTTTAAAAATGGGAGCCCAAAGAAAGTTAGTAATATACTTTCATATAGAGCAATATATTTTTTTTGAAAAATAATCTTTCTTATCAAATGACATTCTATTTTTGGATAATATAGTTTAACAGCTTCACCACAATCAACAAAACTGGTAAAAGCAGAAGGTGGAACTGTATTCTTAGAAGATGGTTAGCTGATTTTTTATGATTTGTCAAGGTTGAACTAAAGGAAAAAAATTTCTGGCATAATTCACAGGAGTATGGCCTTTCTCCTGTATGGATCCTCATATGTACTTTTAACTCATCATTTCTACAAAAAGATTTTTTTTACTTGTATCACAAGAGTATGGTTTCTCTCCTGTATGGTTCCTCTTTTGGATAGTTAACTCTCTTCTTGTAAGGAAAGCTATATCACATGGTTCACATTTGAATGGCTACTCTCCTGTATGGTTCCTCTTGTGGAATGTGGATAGTTAACTCTCTTCTTGTAAGGAAAGCTATATCACATGGTTCACATTTGAATGGCTACTCTCCTGTATGGATCCTCTTATGGACAGTTAATTCACATTGCTGTAAGAAAGTCTTTTAACATGTATCACAAGAGTATTGCTTCTCTTCGGTATGGATCCTCTCATGGACAATTAAATGACCTTGTTGTGAGAAAGCCTTTTCACATGTATCACATTTGAATAGCTTCTCTCCTGTATGAATTTTAATATGTCTTGTTAAATTAAACTTAATAGAGAATTCCTTGTTCATGATGTATGCTTTATTGTTCTTGCGCCTGGAAATAAAACAAGTTTAATTTAAAAATTCTGAAATGAATAGCTTAACAACCTTGTCAACTTCTTAATAACTAAATTAACACGATTAGTTTTCATGAAAAAAGATGACTGTCCTTTAATTTACAGAAACAAATACCTCCTAGAATGCCTAAACAAATTTGGATTTTGGGGAGGGGAGAGTTAAAACACCCACTTATCGAGTTTTTCAAATATATGAAAGGCTATGATTGATTGATATTTTAAATGTGTGAATAGTTATACCTCGCATCATATTATAAAAAGCTTTCCGTGGATAAAAAATGTACAATTATATGTACGATATCGGAAACCAATTTCTTTATATCCTATTAATTTAGAACCTGTTCTTAGTCACACTGAAAAGTTATGTTCTTTATTCATAAAAGTTCCTGAAAAATCACTTATTAACAGTTTAAATAAACTTTCAGCCCTTCAAAAGAGCTTAACAGACACACAAACATACAACTTACTACTTTATACAAGTTTATATCCTAAACACATCCTTAGAGCAATCTTTTATCTCTAATAACCTAAGGCCTCAATTTTGATGCCTAACTTAATAATATGGAGTATCCAAATACCTGTTTTTATTTGTAATATTTATTATTCCATGTAATCAAATTTCATATTTGAGTTCTGAAGAAATAAAAAAAATCAAGAAATAAAATGATATGTACAGAAAACAAACAAGAATTATAAGTTTACACAGAGAGATAACTTTAAAATCCTTATTCAACCAATTAAAAATGAGCAAGAAAATAAATAGAATAGAAAAAGTTCTTATTTATCTAACAAAGGAAATAATAACTTATAAGGTAAGTAATTTATGCTTATTTATTTACCTACAACATTTTAATTTACTGAAGATGGATCATTATATCAAAATCTATTTTTGATAAAATCATAGAGCTAATCATATTTAATTTTATGTTCCACAATGTCAAAATTGTTGACTACATCCTCATCAGGATTCTGTTTACAAGAAAGAGAATCTTTATCCTGACTTTCTTCTATTTCCTGTTTTATAGTTTCTTCAACATTCTCAGCCTCTATGTTGATAGAGAGAGGATCTTCATCTAGAGTTTCTTCTTTTTTTATTTCTAGTTCAATATCAGCTTTGCCACAATCAACCAAACTTGTAGAAGCAGAAGGTTGAACTGTATTCTTAGTAGATTCTAACTTCTTTAGATGTTCAGCTGATTTTTTATGTCTTTTTAAGTTGGAACTGCGGTTATAATATTTTTGGCATAATTCACATGAGTATGGCTTTTCTCCTGTATGGATCCTCTTATGAATATTCAATGCAATCTGTTGTGCAAAAGTCTTTTTACATGTATCACAAGAGTATGGCTTCTCTCCTGTATGGATACTCTTGTGATTAATTAAACTACTTTGTTGTGAGAAAGATTTTTCACATGTATCATATTTGAATTTTCTTTCAACTTCATTGATCATTCTGTGTTTTAAACAATTACTTCTCTCTGTAAATGATTTTTCACATAAATCACATTTGTATATATAATATTCACCTGTATGAATTCTCGCGTGTTTTGTCAAATCACTCTTTTTAGAGAATTCTTTGCTACAGATAAGACACATGTTCATGATAAATACTTAATTGTTCTTGCACCTAGAATAAATAACATTGAATGTAATACTTGTGCACAGTTTAAAATAATAATTTTAAGACTATCATTTTTATAATCTTTTTACAGACAGGGAAGGTAATCGAGGTAATAAAGATGAGCTCATGTGAGGCAACATATTCATGAGTAGTATGGGTTTAAGAGGGACTTTACTCTTACTAAGCAAAATATACAGCTATGAAAGCAACAAGGATATGCATGGCTAGCTCTGAGAGATAGCCAGGCACATAGCTGCTATTGCAAAATACTTTGCAAAATATGGATTGGGAGTTCAGTTGGATTTAGAACTTGGTATAGCTGGGTTCACCTTGTAGCTGAAGTTTTTAGTCCTTAGTTGTGGACCTTGTGGTTATTATCTAATACATTAAGCACACAAAGTTTATTAAAGTTATTTATGTGCATGCATTTATTTGTGAAAAACATGGACCTTAAGCTAGCCAAAAGGATAAAACTTAATGAAAACTATAGTCTACTAACCATAATTTAGAGAAGGAGGTTTGAGGGATGTCTATACGGATAATAATACCTCAGAAATGTGGTTTGTGAGGTTAAATACAAGAAGGGGTTCCTACCTATCTGATCCTATCTAATGAGTTGTGGTACTTAAAGTAGTGTTCCTTATAATATTTTCATACAGGGTCATTCAAGAGAAATAAATTTTTTTTAAAAGCTTAATTATGCATAGAAAATAAAACAATTATGTAGAATTCTTTATATATTTGGAAAACCTATTCTGGGACATTTATGCTTCAAATATTTAAAAATGATTATTTCAACAAGTTATGCCCTAAAAACCGGTTTTTTCAAAGGCCTTTTTTTCGAAGATTTACGGTTTTAAAGGGTGTGCAAAAAATACACACATCTTTAAAATTCAAGTTACGTGGATTGTGTTAATAGTAGAAAAATGTTGCGCATGCCGTTAGATTCGTCATAAGCTCTAAAACTCTAAACTTTAGCTCTAAAAATCTTTGGTGTTAATGGAGGTAAAAAAAATATTTTTATATCTACTTATGTGGAAATCTATAGAGAACAAGGACATATACATACATTTTTTAATAATTCATTGAGAAATAAGGGCTGCAGATGCTAAAAAACACTTTTTCGAGGGTCAATCTGTAAATGTACCAGACATCAAACAAAAATAATGGTATATAGTTATACAGTAATATTTAGTGAAACTTTCACACAGACAGATGGTGAGAAGATTCGCCCCACGGTCTATGACTGCAGACTAGTAATACTTGTAGTGTAGCTTTGCTACTAATATTAATAAGACTAGACAACTAAACATTTGTAAGCTAACCTGCTTTGAATAGAGCTCCAATGTCCAACTGATACCGCGCACAAGGCTACAACATCAGAGACAAAACAGAACTAACCAAAGACAAAGCATCTAGCTATATTTATAGATGTTGACACTCTCATGTATAGATAGCTCTCTAGCTTTCCATGCATGAATTGTCACCATGATAAACATACCGATGATGCAAGACAATTAATACATTCCATTCTTTCAACAACAATTAATAAGAAAGAATACAAAGGTGTGCACAGGTTACCACAATGGACAAAAAGCACTAGAAAACTGAAATTATAGAGTACCTAGCTTTGCATACTAAAAATCAAACACTTTAGAAACACATAGGTATATCCTGTGAAATATTTTTTTCTTAAAACTCTCCGAGCTATGGAAGAAAAAGATATTAATGATTAACTTCTATCAGGAGTAATGAGAATATAAATTACTAATTTAGAGGCGTGCAGAAGGGAGCTGTAGGGGGGATGTTATGGCAAAATTAAGGGTAGTGGATACCCCATAAACCCTTTAAAACATTTCAGACGGGGAGTCAAGGTAATATTAAAATAGTTAATAAATCAAATAACATATCTGGAGTAATGACGTAGAGCACAAAAACGATAAATACCTCATAATAAAAAGTACTGTATATTGTAATTCTCTCTGTTCACTGTGAAAGTTAGTTGCTGACTGACATTAATACAATTATCAACCTAAAATATAAACAATATTTAACTTATTTTTAAAAATAAAACTTAACCAAATCTCCGCCCATCTAATTGTTATGATGCTTAATGCGAACTCCTCCCACTAATACCCAATCAGAAACTTATTCTAGCGGGTAATTATTTTTTATCTTTATAAAAAAACATAGAATAAATAAATACCTAATATATCCTACCTACATGATTAAGTTAAATTAAATAATGTTAAGTAGCCCCGCAGGGTTAGGGCCTCCAGATTTATGGATGCTGTAATCCTTGAATTTATTCTATATTTCATTTAGGCGTTTTGAAGGATTAGGTCTTTTGTACGATATGGCCTTTTAAGTCCATTCCCCCATACTTTGCTGCTCGAAAGGGAGCACTAGACTAGGTGGTTTAAGAGGGGGTCATAGATACACCAAGCCTTGAAGTTGGCAAGGTGGCTTACGGCTTAGAAAAACAATAAGGTATAGAACTCTTGTCTTTTCTTCTACCAAATTTCTATCTCGTCTATGTCTTTTCCCCTCTACACCGAGATTAAAGGGTTTAATTGTCTATGATTAAAATTTCTAAATCTCATACAACTTTTTAACAATGAATAATCGTGAACAAGAATAAGGAAAAAGAGACATCGCTGGACGTACCAGCGGTACTGGCTCTCCCGGAGGAATCATATTTCTAGAACCAGCCATGTAAATCCTAGTAATCCAGAGAATAATGTGAAGCCTTATGTATGGATAAAAATAAATAACCTGTGCATTTAGAAACAATATTGATAGGAAACTTGTTTTCTTTATAACATTGTTATCTATACTTGGGGCATTTTTAAGTATTTTAACTATTTATCTGAAAATAATATATTTACATTTGATAAAAATTCTATTCACACAGAAACCAATAATAATCACACAGAAACCAATAAATTAATGATTGTCATTATGCTTAAATCAAAATTATTCACAGAAAATTAAAGTAAAATAAATCATTTACAAAAGTAAGATGTAAGCAAAATACAGATAGGATTAAACTACTTTCTATGTATAGCCTTTTATAAAGGAAAAAAAATGTAACAAATTAAATTGCTTTTTAACAGTTAAAATGAGATTTAGATTTTTATTTGAACTGAGCAATTGGCATTAATCCTGTCTCTTTAAATAAACATTTGTATCCTATGATAATTAAATGTTTATATTTATATTTTATGATGAACAATATCAATAGTAACAATTATATCTTCATCATACTTCTGTTCTCAAGAAAGAGGATCTTCTCTTTAATGTTTAATATTTTCTTCAATATTGTCAGCTCTCATCTGGATAGAGAGAGGATCTTCATCAAATATTTCTTCTTCTTTAATTTCTTCCTTGATATAAACTTCTTCACATTTAATTAAACTAATAGATACAGAAGTTGGAACTGTATTAATACAGCTTTTCATCATTTCTAAATGTCCAGGAGATGTTTTATGTCTTGATAAATCTGAACTAGAGACATAATGCTTGTCACAAAGTTTACATGAGTATGGTTTCTCACCTGTATGGATCCTTTTATGACGGGTCAATTCATCTTGCCGTGCATATGCTTTTTCACATTGATCACATGAGTATGGCTTCTCTTCTGTATGAATTCTTTTATGTCTAGTCAAATCACTACCTGATGTAAATGTCTTTTCACATTGATCACATGAGAAAGGTTTCTCTCCTGTATGGAATCTTTTGTGATTAGTCAATTGACTACTAGTTATAAATGTCTTTTCACATTGATCACATGAGAATGGTCTCTCACCCGTATGTACCCTCCCATGAACCACCAAGTTAGATTTATGTTTAAAATTCTTATTGCAAATATCACAGGTATTCATGCTGCTATATTCTCTCTCAATCTCCTAAAATATTATTTTTGTTAATTAAAACACAAAATACAAAATTAAACAAGAATGACAACTTCCATAGAAGCAAAGCAAGAAAAAACTGACGCCGACGGCCAAATAAAAGCTATATCCAAGTTGTTGTCAACAAAGCTAAATATTTTTTAACTGTATAAAGACCTTTATTTAACAATTTTACAGATACATTACTTATTGTTGAAGGCATCATCAGAACAATTTACTATAAGAGCTACTATTATAAATGTACAGACAAATATAAGAAACCTTCGCTTTGAAAATTGTAGAAAGAAAGTAATATACAAGGATGACAACATTTATAAAAGCGAATCTGACAAACAAGGAATGACAGCAATTATATTGTGTACAGAGGTTAAAATGGTTTTATTACCCTCCCCCATCTTTGGGTTACATAACCCAACCACCCCCCCCCCTCTCCCCAGATTTTATTATTTATAATTATTTTTTATAATATTTAGCAACTCCTCCTACTGTAATTGTTCTAAAACAATGATAAATTGGCGGAGTTATAATTTAATGTTTTAGGCAGAGGAGTAAAATGAGGCATTTCAAAGTTTAAGGTAAACGCCCCTGGTATTAGCCTCTTAGGAAATTTTTCTCAAAATTTGACAATTTTATACCCCTCCCCATAGCCATATAACCTAACCTAGCCTATTTTAACACAGTCATTTAGTGGGGGGGGGGGGGGGTATAAAATTGAACAAAATTCCTAAGAGGATAACGCCACGCCCCTTTATCCCCATCCCAGGACGTACCTAATTACTACAGGAATCACCATACTAAGTTTGAAATAGAAAAGACAATTCTAACATGACTAAAGAGGTATGGACGGACCAACCTTACTTATAGAAAAGCTTCGCTTTTAAACATCAGCATTGAATAGCACAAGAGAATGAGTCTGGAGTAATGACATAAAGCAAAAAAATATAAAAATACCTTATAATTTAAAGTAGATCTGTATAATGGATTTCTCTCTGTTTACTGTGAATGTTAGTTGATGACTGACAATGATTAAATTATCAACCTAAATCATAAACAATAGTTAACTCATGTTTTATTAAAATAAAACTGCACAAAATCTCCGCCCATTTGCTCAAATATGATATTCCAGACGGACTCCTCCCACTTTTAATCAGAAACTGGACAAGTAGATAGTTTTGTTAAAGGGTGTGATGTAAATAAAAATTCTGGCGGCAAATTATTGTTTATCATTCATTATTACATGAGTAGGTTTTAAAATGTATATGTTAATTTGTTATTATATCAGAATAATGTATTATAGAGGATTAAACAAAACAAATGTAATCTTATTATTGTGTACGTATAGACCAATGCAAAGGACAAAAATGTTATAGATTTGCTTTGCACATAAAATATAAGATATTAAATTACCTTTCATGAGTTTATGCCTCTGCGGATTTCTCTCTGTTCACTGTGAAAGTTATTTTCTGACTGACAATGATTCTATATTCTATAATCAACCTAAACTATAAACTCTTGTTTTATTTAACATAGAGTAATCTCCGCCTATTTACTTAAACATGATACTCAACGCAGACTCCTCTCACTTCAAAAAAATTCTGGCGGCAAATTATTATTATATGAAATAGGTTTTTAAAATGTACAGATTTCAATTTATGTTGTAACATTGCTGTTTCACCAATTCAAAGTTTATTTTAAAGATTACAGACTGACAGACAATAATATATACTTTGCACATACCGTATACCTATTAGACAGACTGATGGACATACAAATGGCAGAATTCAGAAGGTCGTAGTGTACAAGATGGACATACCGACATATGAATGACCGGCTCACTTAGACTATTTTTAAACTAAAAGAACCATTCTTCTAACCTTACTATACCTACTCAAAGATAAAAGTTTTTTGTTAACCCTTACAGATCGGGGGGGGGGGGGAGGGCTCTAAGAGGGTTAACTTACTTAAACATTGGAACAGACGTACCAATATACGAATGTCAGGATTATTAAAAAAGAATAACCTGTGTGTTTGTAAACAAAATTAGTAGAAAACTTCTTTCTTATTGATATCTATACTTTGTGCATTCTTATTTTGTTATAAATTAATCTGAATATAATATATTTACATTAGACAATTATTTTATTTACATTACAAGATAAATTAACAAATCAATAATTTGTCTTTATACTGAACAACAATAATATCATTAACGTAAAAAAAGTCATTTAAACACCAAGTTGCTAATGAAATAAAATGGAGACAGATTTAATGTGGAGATCCTGTAAAACCAAGTGTAAAGTAAATATATTTAGAATTTAGAAACAACGAAGAAAAATTAAATATTCACATATCAATTAAAATAAACAAAATAGCTTTAGGTGTTGAAAAATGAATAAAATACCTATTGAAACAAATAAATATAAAATGCAGATTTTTAAGATGAAAAAAAAATTTGGATTTTTATTTGAATTGAGCATTAATCCTTCTTTCTAAATAAACATTTGTATCCTATAACAATTAAATGTTTATATTTCTATTTTATGATGAACAATATCAATAGTATCAATTCTATCTTAATCACAATTCAATTCACAAAAAAGAGGATCGTCTATTTCTTCTTTAATATTTTCATCAATATTGTCAGCTCTCATCTGGATAGAGAGAGGATCTTCATCAAATATTTCTTCTTCTTTAATTTCTTCTTTAACATCAACTTCTTCACATTTTATGAAACTAATAGATACAGAAGGTTGAACTGTTTTATTACAGCTTTTCATCATTTCTAAATGTCCAGTGGATTTATTATGATTTGCTAAATCTGAACTAGAGATATAATGTTTGTCACAAAGATTACATGAGTATGGCTTCTCACCAGTATGAACTTTTTTGTGGTTAGTTAAACAACCCTTATTGGCGAAAGACAATCCACATTGATCACATGAGTATGGTTTCTCACCAGTATGAAACCGTTCATGGCGGGTCAAAAAATCTTTCTGTGCAAATGTTTTTCCACATTGACCACATGAGTATGGTTTCTCTCCTGTATGAAGTCTTTTATGTTTAGTCAAATCACCATTCTGAGAAAATGTCTTTTCACATTGATCACAAGAGTATGGCTTCTCGCCAGTATGAATTCTTTTGTGTTCGTTATGAGAAAATGTTTTCTCACATTGATCACATGAGTATGGTTTTTCACCTGTATGGATCCTTTTGTGTACAGTCAAATGACTTATTCGAGAATATGTCTTTTCACATTGATCACATATGTATGGCTTCTCACCTGTATGAATTCTTTTATGAACAGTCAAGTTACCACTAGTTGCAAAGGTCTTTTCACATTGATCACAGGAATATGGTTTCTCGCCAGTATGTACCCTCTTATGAACAACCAAGTGAGATTTCTGTGTAAAATTCTTTTTACAAATATCACAGGCATTCATGCTGGTATATAATCTCTCAATTTCCTAAAATATAACTTTTATTAATAAAAACATAAAAAGTAGTTTTTCCAATCTTTTCAAATAAACAACATTAAGGTTAAAACTGAAACTAGGATAACAACTTCCATCGAAGCAAAGCAAGAAAAAACAGACAAGCAATACAAATAAAAGTTGTTGTCAATAAAGCTAAATATTTTTTAATGGACAATTTTACAGACCCTATACTTATTGTAAAAGAAATCGACATGACAATTCTGACATGAAGAGCTACTGTTACAGACGTACAGACAATGCAATGTAAAAAAGCATCGCTTTAAAATTGTAGAAGAAAGTAAAAAACAAGGATGACAATATCTATAAAAGAGAAGCTGACAAACATGGAATTACAGCATTTATATTTGTGTACAGAGGCTGATATGGTTTTATAACCCAACTATTCCCCCCCCTCCCTCTCCCCAGTTTTAGTTTATTATTAAAAAATTATGGAGCTGGAAATAAATTGTTATTATATACCTAAGAAAAACATTGATGACAATATCTATAAAAGCCAAGCTCAAATAAATCAGACAAACAGAAATATCCAGGGATCTGAAGGGATAAGACAATGGCCAATAAATTGATATATAAATTCCCTATGATGATGCACAAAATTACCCCTTCTGTAGATTAAAATTAGTGTTTTAAACGATTGAACACTTAACTTAATGAATCAACCAATGAAAATTCACTAGTGTCCCCAAAGTTGTTAAGCAAACGATTATGAAAACGTTATTGTGAAACTTTGGGGACATATTTCTTATAAAATTTTGAAACAGAGCAGTACAGACAGACCAACGAATCATGTGATATAGAGTTTGAAATAGAAAAGACAATTCTAACATGACTAAAATAATAAAAAGAGCTTACCATTCCGGACAGAGGTACGGACGGACCGACCTTAATTATAGAAAAGTTCGCTTTAAACCATCAGCATTAAATAGCACAAGAGAATGGGTCCGGAGTAATGAAGTAAAGCACAAAAATATATAAATACCTTATAACATAAAGTAGATCTGTATAATGGATTTCTCTCTGTTCTCTGTGAATGTTAGTTACTGACTGACGGTGATACAATTATCAACCTAAATTGTAAAAATTAGTTACATTAATTAAAATTAAAGCAAAACTAAATCTCCGCCCATTTACCTAATTCTGCTCAACATACACTCCTCCTACTTATAATCAGAAGCTGAGTTAGGAAGTGTTTCAGTGAAGGGGGATTATAATAAATAAATTCTGGCGGGAATTATTATCATATTCTAAATCTGTAGATTTGTTAGATAAGTTCTACAAAATAATGTAAATAATTTTGTAAAACTAAGATGGAAATATAAGTTATTATTAAAAGGTTGTAACATACAAATGTACCAGACATCAAACAAAAATAATGGTAAATAGTTATACAGTAATATTTAGGGAAACTTTCACACAGGCAGATGGACAAAAAGACGTTAGAAAACTGGAATTATAGAGTACTTAGCTTTGCATACTAAAAATCAAACACTTTAGAAATACATAGGTATACCCAACCAAGGGTTAAATTGTTCACAGCTGTGAAATATTTGTTTTCTTATTTAAAACTCCCCGAGCCATGAAAGAAAAAGATATTAATGATATTAACAATATTTAACTCCTTGTTTTTCAAAATAAAGCTCAACCAAATCTCCGCCCATTTACTTAATTATGATGCTCAACGCGGACTCCTCCCACAAATACCTAATAAGAAACTAGACAAGCAAATCTATTTTTGTTAAAAGGTGTGGGGTGTTATTTTTTAAATAAAGATTCTAGCGGCAAAGTATTGTTTAGATAATTGAAAAACTTGAATAGATTTGGATTAATAAAAGTGACAAGAAAAATTATCATCTAAATTGAATGGATAATATAGGTAAGTTATTTAAGGAGTGAAACTCCCCCCACCCAACCCCCCTCCCCCCCCAAAAAGCTCTGTTTAATGTTTGGAATTATATTAGATTTAACCCCCCCCCCCCCAACATCTCCAACTAAACCCTTTGAAACCCATAACAAAAATTTGCAAGCGCTTCTTACCATGGTTAAAAACCCTCGGTTTTTAAAAATAAGTTACAATTTCCCTTTAAAAATGCGGGTTGTAACCCCTCCCCCCCTTCAGTTTACCCTAGGTATAAAACTTTTTTATGCGCCATTTACCCCAACCAATTTTAAATTACCCCCTCTTAAAAAAAGCTTGGATGTCCTTGACAAGCATTTATATCTGCAAGGCTTACAGCCTCTTAATTAGCTAAATATTATTATAGACAAAGATCTCATAAACAGCAACAATAATTGGGGAAGTTAAACAAAAAATCGCTTTTAAACTATTAGGAAGGTTAAAAGAGTTGTTACTCTACCTAAGAGATATTACCCTCAATATTAGGATACAACCTCTAGTAATAAAATAAGGATGATAACATCTATAAAAGCAAAGCTCTAAATTCAAAAGATAGGACAAACGTGTAATATCTTTTGCTGAGTGTCAGAACATAATTATGTAAGTATTTATAAATAAAATTGAACATAAATTAGTTGCAATATTGCTTAAATACAGGATACAGTATAGGATATATTTAATTGTTTGGATTTTGTTATAAAGATGCCTAGCTTACAATAATGTAATTGCTACAATAACGATTATATAGTTACTATGCTTCCTAAATCTTACCTAACTGTTATAGATATCATAATGCAAAATTAGAACAACTCTAACATGTCTAAATTAAAGAGTTTACCATTACGGACATAAGTACAGACGGACGGACGGAAGTACAGACTGAATGACTCTTATTATAGAAATATTTAGTAATAACCTGTGTTTTTGTTAACAAAATTAGTAGAAAACTTGTTTCTTGTTGATATCTATACGCTTTGCATTTTTATTTGTTATAAAATAATCTGAAATTAATATATTTACATTAGACAATTATTTTATTTACACTACAAGATGAATAAACAAATTAATGATTTTCTTTATACCGGAAAACAATAATATCAATCATGTAAAAAAAATCATTTAAACAGCAAGTAGTAATTCAAATTAAATGAAGACAGGATTAATGTGGAGATCCTGTAAAACCAAGTGAAAAGTAAGTATATTTAGAATTTAGACACACCATAAAAAAATTTAATATTCGCATATTAATTGGAATAAACAGGATAGCTACCTATTTATAAATGAATTAAAAATTGCAACAAATAAAGATAAAATGGAGATTTTTAATGTGAAAAAAAGATTTAGATTTTTACTTGAATTGAGCATTAATCCTGTCTCTCTAAATAAACATTTGTATCTAATGACAATTAAAGGTTTATATTTTATGATGAACAATATCAATAGTATCAATTCTATCTTCATCATAATTCTGTTGACAAGAAAGAGGATCTTCTATTTCTTGTTTAATATTTTCTTCAATATTGTCAGCTCTCATCTGGATAGAGAGAGGATCTTCATCAAATATTTCTTCTCCTTTAATTTTTTCCTTGATATAAACTTCTTCACATTTAATTAATCTAATAGATACAGAAGTTGGAACTGTATTACTACAGCTTTTCATCATTTCTAAATGTTCAGGCGATTTTTTATGCCTTGATAACCCTGAACTAAAGGTATAATGTTTGATACAAAGTTTACAT
Source organism: Acartia tonsa (assembly GCF_053477335.1). Classification (NCBI taxonomy): domain Eukaryota; kingdom Metazoa; phylum Arthropoda; class Copepoda; order Calanoida; family Acartiidae; genus Acartia; species Acartia tonsa. The sequence goes on along the minus strand of NC_137261.1, from coordinate 62,181,013 downwards.
GAGTATGGCTTCTCACCAGTATGGATCCTTTTGTGTTTAGTCAATTCACTACCAGATGTAAAGGTCTTTTCACATTGATCACATAAGAATGGTTTATCACCAGAATGGATTATTTTGTGATGTCTCAAATGACCAATTTGAGAAAAGTTTCTTTTCACATTGATCACATGAGTATGGTTTCTCGCCAGTATGAACCCTTTTATGGGCAGTCAATTCACTATTTTAAAGAAATCTTTTTTCACATTGAGCATTTATTTTTGTGTACAGATTTTTTTTATAAATAGGTATTTTTATAATATTTAGCAACTCCTCCTACTTTAATTGTTCTAAATTAATGATAAATGGGCAAAGTTGGAATTTAATATTTGAGGCAAGGGAGTAAAATGAGGGATTTTAAAGTTTGGGGTAAGCACCCCTTTACCCCCATCCCAGGACGTGTATGAGATAGGGTGGTAACCTGAAACGTCTATGATTAAAGGCAGTAAATATAAATAATACATTCACATAGAACTGGAAAAAAAATTACAGAAGAAAAACATTAATGACAATATCTATAAAAGACAATGGCCAATAAATTAATGTACCCTATGATGATGCACAAAATTACCCCTTCTGTAGATTAAAATTACTGATTGAAATTTATGGAAATTGACAGCAGAATCCACAATGAATTTATCTTCTAGAAATTTAGAATAACTCAGAGCATTATAAACAGACCATGTAAATTAAATATTTGATGCTTATTGGAATAGGGAATCTTTACAAACAAAAAATCAACAAACAGTCTAACTTGAATAGCAGCCGAGAAATTCACAGTTAAATTGTTAAAAAAACCGGGATATATTTTTTTCAATTTTTGAAAATAGTTTAACATTGCAGAGTTTCATATAGATCAGAATAGTAAATGAACAGATGGGGGCAGGGGTTAAATAACTGTATGTTCAACGTTCAACATAAGATAACAATTCTTAACCTAACTATTTTCTGTAGTAAAGAACATAAAAACAATAAATACCTTATAATATAAAGTAGATCTGTACAATGGATTTCTCTCTGTTCACTGTGAATGTTAGTTACTGACTAACGTTGATTCTAATATAAACCTAAATCATAAACAATAGTTATATTAACTAAAATTAAAGCGCAACTAAATCTCCGACCATTTACATAATTCTGATGCTCATCAAGGCTCCTCCTAATTATAATCAGAAGATGAGCTAGGAAATGTTTCTGTAAAGGGGGATAATACTGAGATGGGTTCTTAAAAGATGCCGCGTTTTTTCGTAAATTTTTTAGACATTGCTTGATTGAACGAAGACGATACACAGAGTATACAACATAAGAATCCAAAATTTTAAATTTATTATTTTAGCCATTTGTATAATGTCTAATACAACTTAAATCCATTTTCGCTGCATATTTATTAATGCATCCTTTTAGATCTGTATTAGACATAATACAAATGGCGAAAATAATAATTTTGAAATTTTGAATTCTAAATTTGTATACTCTGTTAAAAACCTTATTCCATCTCGAAGATCAATGCCCCGTACGATTTTAACAGAGTATTCAACTTGAGAATTCAAAATTTTAAATTATTATTTTAGCCATTTGTATAATGTCTAACACAGCTCTAAAAAGATGCATTAATAAATATGCAGCGCAAAATGGATTTAAGTTGTATCATTTTGAATTCTTATGTTGTATACTCTGTGTTGAAATACTCTGTGTTCAATCAATCAATGTCTAAAAAATTGTCGAAAAAACGCGGCATCTTTGAAGAACCCATCTCTGAATAAAGATTCTGGCGGGAATTATCATCATATTGTAAATCTGTCCACGTAATTTTTTTCGTGTAAAAAAAAACCGTTAGTAAAAGTTAATTTATATTATATGCCTGTCTTGTTTTCAAAAAATCAGTTTAACGACCAATTTAGACTAATTGTTTGATATTTATTATAATTCAAAATTATGCTTGCAATCATTTTCTGAACACAAATTAGACGTAAAACAAAATCTGCCTGATAAAAGTTGTTTTTTCTTTTGTTTATCTTCGCGGCTAACCACTATTTAACATATTTGAGAAAAAAAAACTGTAAAGGTTCACTACTTCAAGTAAAATTCGGCATATGCCATCATGCAACTATCTCTTTGAAAAAAAACTTTTAAAAGAGAAAACTGTGACTACAATTATATTGTGCACAGAGGTTCAAATGGCTTATACATTATACAACCTCCAACGCTTTAAATTAAATAGATACCCAAGGACGTCCAAGGGGGGGGGAATAAAGTTGTGATTACCCCCCGCAAACGAATTTGGGGGCACCCCCAAAATTATTTTTATTTCACCCCCCCCCCCATGTAAAATTTACCCCTTCCTTTTTGGGTGCCGTAGGCACTCCCAACCATTTAGGAGAGGGTATTAACCCCCTCCACACAATTTTGGGGGGGTAAATACCACACCCAAAAATAAATAATCCTTAACAAAAAATTTTGGCGCTTTACGCGCATTTTTACTACTAAATATTTAAAAGTTTTTCATAATTAGATAGGTACCTTTTTACATTATTAAATTACCCCTGCCAACAGATTTTAGGGGGGGTAATTATCCACCCCAAGCAAATTTTACCCCCGGGAGGGGGGGAAAAAAAAATTGCGCCATTTTACCCCCCCCCCCAAAAAAAAAAAAAAAATTACCCCCCTTGCTTGGACGCCCCTGTAGATACCTTGTGATACAAAGTAGATCTGTTTAATGCATTTCTCTCTGTTTTCTGTGAATGTTAGTTGCTGACTGACAATGATTCAATTATGAACCTAAAACATAAAAAATAGTTAACTCTTGTTTTCTAATAAAACCACAGAAAATAAAAAAGGGTTCAATGTTTTCCGCGTATTTTTCGTAAAGTTGTGTGCTTTAAAGCAGGAGTAGAACTATAAAATTTTGGCATGACAGTTGCTCTAATATTGTACAATAAAGAACTGTGAAGACGCGGCGGCAAAACCGCCGCTGCCTCCGAAAACCGGTATATCACGCAATTTAGATTTTTCTCGCCAAATTACAAAAAAATTTGAATTATAAAAGACAATCCTACTGTTTTCTAATAAAGTTGACCTTTTATTTGCGCTGGACACTTTTAATTTTTGGATTTTAATATTAAAAACATGTCAAAATTCTACCAAAAAAATGTAAGGTGAAAATATTATATGGATGCTTGTCTCAAATGATTAAAAATTTGGCGTTTTTTTTCTCCCCAATATAGCAACTGCCATGCCAAATTTTAGAGTTCTACACCTATTTTAAAGTCTTAAAACACCCACCTTTATGGAAAATACGCGAAAAAATGACACCCGTTGTCCTCATATATGTATTTTAATATATTGTATCATCTCCAACAGGATGAGTGTAAACTTAGTGTGAAAACCAATGGAAACAATAAAATTAAATTACCTTTCATGAGTTTTTTCCACAATTAAAATTCCTCTGCAGATTTCTCTTTGTTCACTGTAAATGTTCGTTGCTGACATTAATACAATTATTAACCTAAAATACAAACAATATTTTAACTCTTGTTTCTGAATATTTTAATAAAACAAAACTCCGCCCATTTACTCAACGCGTACTCCTTCTACTAATACATAATCAGAAATTTATTCTGGCGGGAAATTACTTTTTATCTTTATGAAAAAAAACCTAGAATAAATAGAGACCCAATCTATCCTACCTACATACTTAAGTTAGGTTAGGTAATGTTAAGTAGCCCCACAGGGTTAGCGCCTCCCGATTTATGGATGCTGTAATCCTTGAATTTATTCTATATTTAATTTAGGCCTTTTGTAGGATTAGGTCTTTTGTACCATATGGCCTTTTAAGTCTATTCCCCCTTACTTTGCTGCTCGAAAGGGAGCATTAGACTGGGTGGTTTAAGAGGGGGTAATAGATAGACCCAGCCTTGAAGTTGGCACGGGGGTTTATGGCTTAGCAAAAGAAAAAGGTGTAGAACTCTTGTCTTTTCTTCTACCAAACATCTATCTTTTGCCTATGTCTTTTCCCTCTACATCGAATTAAAGGGTTTAATTGTCTATGATTAAAATTTCTAAATCTCATAGAACACTTTAACAATGAACAATCGTGAACAAGCACAAGGAGAATGAGTCATCACTGGACGTTCTGGCGGCGCTAGCTTTACAGATAGAAATTTCTAGAACCAGCTATTTATATCCTATTAGGTAGAAGCCCCTAGAGAGTAAGGTGGAGCCTTATGTATGGATAAAAATAAGTAACCTGTGCATTTAGAAACAATATTGGTAGGAAACTTGTTTACTTTATAACATTGCTATCTATTCTTGGTGCATTTTTATGTATTATAAATATTTATCTGAAAATAATTTATTTACATTTGATAAAAATTCTATTCAAACAGAAACCAATAATAATCACACAGAAACAATAAATTAATGATTGTCAATATGCTTCAAAACATCTAAATTATTCACAGAAAATTTAAGTAAAATAAATCATTTTAAAAAAGCAAGTTGTAAGCAAAATAAAGAAGGAGGTAGGATTAAAAAAACAAATTCACATATCAATTAAAATTAATACAAAACACGGTTTTTTTTAGATATTTGTCCAAAAGTTATTTCTCTTTGAATACCTAGCATTTAATAAATGATGAATAAAGATTCAATTGCGGTGTTTTAACAGTAAAAAATAAGATTTGATTTTTTATTTAAATTTAGCATTAATCTTGTCTCTCTAAATTAACATTTGTATCCTATGACAATTAAAGGTTTATATTTTATGATGAACAAAATCAATATAATCAATTCTATCTTCATCATAATTCCGTTCACAAGAAAGAGGATCTTCTATTTCTTGTTTAATATTTTCTTCAATATTGTCAGCTCTCATCTGGATAGAGAGAGGATCTTCATCAAATATTTCTTCTTATTTAATTTCTTCCTTGATATAAACTTCTTCACATTTAATTAAACTAATAGATACAGAAGTTGGAACTGTATTACTACAGCTTTTCATCATTTCTAAATGTTCAGGGGATTTTTTATGCTTTGATAGCGCTAAACTAGAGGGATATTGTTTGTCACAAAGTTTACATGAGTATGGCTTCTCTCCTGTATGAAGTCTTTTATGTTTAGTCAAATCACCATTCTGAGAAAATGTCTTTTCACATTGATCACAAGAGTATGGCTTCTCACCTGTATGGATCCTTTTGTGACCGATCAAATTACTAATAACAGAGAAAGACTTTCCACATTGATCACATGAGTATGGCCTCTCACCTGTATGGATCTTTTTATGGACAGTCAATGCACTATTATCAGAAAATGACTTTTCACATTGATCACATGAGTATGGTTTCTCACCAGTGTTGATCCTTTTGTGTATAATCAGTTTATATTTCCGTGCAAATGCTTTTCCACATTGATCACATGAATATGGTTTCTCTCCCGTATGAACCCTCATATGAACAACCAAAGCAGAATTGCATGTAAGATTCTTATTACAAATATCACAAGTATTCATGCTGGTATATCCTCTCTCAATCTCCTGAAATATTATTTTTATTAATAAAAACATAAAATATAGTTTTTCTAATATTTTCAAATAAACACAACATTCAGGTAAAAACTAAAAAAAGGATGACAACTTCCATAGAAGCAAAGCAAGAAAAAACAGCCTGTCAGACAAGCAATACAAATTGTAAAAGTCAAAACCAAGTTGTTGTCAATAAAGCATTATAAATCAAATTTTTTGTTAAAGGTACCATCATGCAGAACAATTCTGACATGCATAAATTTACGATAAGAGCTACTGTTATAGAGGTACAGGCAAATGTAATAAAGCTTCACTTTGAAAATTGTAGAAAGAAAGTAATAAACAAGGATGACAACATTTATATATATTGTGTACAGAGGTTGAAATGGTTTTATTACCCCCCCCCCCCCATCTTTAGGTTATATAACCCAACCACCCCCCCCCCTTTCTACATATTTAGTTTTTATAATTATTTTTTATAGTATTTAGCAACTCCTCCTACTTTAATTGTTCTAATTCAATGATAAATGGGCGGATGACAACATCTATAAAACAACCTCAACAAAACAGAATGTCAAAAAATTCATACAAAACTTTAGTAATTTATCTTTGATAAAAGCTGAAAAGATGCATATTTCTTATAAAAATTTTAATCATGGCAGTACAGACATACCAACACATCAAGTGATATCTAATAGAGTATGTGCGGAATAGTATATTCGGAAATGGCCGGCAAATTATTTACTAAATAAGAATGACAACATTCATGAAAGCGAAGCTCTGAAACGGTAGGACAAACGAACATAAACACAGAAGAATAATATTGTAAGTAAATTTGCAAAACTGCTTAATTAAAGGATACATATCTTTAGAACTTGATTATAGAAATGCTTCCTTATAACATTGTAATTGTTAAAATTTACCTAAAGTAGTAGCGAAGCTATGGAGACACTTAAACACCAGCACATAAAATGACATGTTCACATTAGTCTAGAACATAACATAATTTACTTATTATTGCACCCGCATATAAATATTCAAAACCCCAGTAAATCTGGAATAAACAAAATCCAAATTAATGATCAGATAAAATCTTATTTACATATAACAAGACATAGAAATATATTTAATTAAATGGCATGAATAGTTTGATATCAATTACAACTATGCTTGGTAGTGAAGACTCCTCCTGGTCACGTCGTCATCTTGCCTACAGACTTCTACTTGCTTGTTATCATGTCCTACAAATAGTTACTTAATTATATATCACAACAGTAATTGGAATGAGTATTACAAAATTCAGATGAACAGGATAATTATATCACATACATATTTGTTGTCAAAAAGGTTTACACATCTTTTATTTGGATTTATGGACATTCTTGGTAACGATCATAGAGTTGATACACTTTCTAAATTGTACCTATCTATTAAGGTATCACTAAGAAAAGTTTGAAATTGAAAGGGCAATTATTACATGACAAAATTAATGAAAAGAGCAAACCGTACCGTTCCGGACGGACCAACCCTAATTATAGAAAAGAAAAGGTCGTGCAATCAAAGGGGTAGTTGTCTGATTGGTGTGTAACCTAGGGTGTGTATCGTATTTTAAAAACAGCTGAAGAGCGGCCAATTTTGCAGCTAGGATGACCAAATTTTAAGACGAACTTTTATTTTTCATAACAAAAAAATTACTTTTTCTGATCATCGCCAAAAAACGGAAAATAACGGAAACCGCCATTTTCGGCGGTTACGGCGGTAAAACGGCGGTTGGCGGCGCCAATTAATATTTTTATCTGTTTATTATTGCTCAAGGATTTACCAAAAAAAATTATAGGTATCTAGCTGTAATAGAAGCCACGATATTCATGATATATGTCTGTAGTAAAAGCCGGACAAAAATCGGTCATAAAGTCGGTCAGGGTGCGGTCAAACGGTCATAACACCACTTTTCTCATAAGGTCATTGATATTCACCAAAAAAATTTTAGGTTTCTACCTTATATACAAAGTCATAATGTAGAAATTAAGATTTATTTAGAATTTTTTTAAATTTTGGTGCTACCCAACCGACTTTGACCGGACACCACGAACGACACAGACCAGATATCCTAATAAAATCAACTCTTGCCGACGTGTAATTACTAAACTTAAAAAGTCATGAAGTCACAACTCTCTATCTTACCTACAAAAAAAATGACATTGAAAAAATAGAGGAGGGGTTAATAAACAAGACAAAGGGGATCATTTTTTTCGCGTATTTTTCGTAAAGTTGTGTGTTTGCGGTATGTCCCGCCAATTTATTTTCTAATAAAGATAACCTTTTATTTGCTCTGGACACTTATTATTTTTTTATATTAATATTAAAAACTTGTCCCAACTCTACAAAAAAAAAAAGTTCCCGGAGAAAATATAGCGTAAACTTTTTAGGACAAAAATTGTCTCAAACGATTCAAAATTGTCTAATTTGGCGAGAAAACGCAAAAAAATCGGCGGGAGTCTCGGTTCGGCCGCTGTTTTTTTCTCACAAATCCACGTTATACCCCCATTAAAGCAACTTACAGAATTCTGCGAAAGCTACCTAACCCTTTCTATAACCAACAAGTTAAATCCTATCAAGATGAAGCCCCTAGAGAATAAAGTGGAGCCTTCAGTATGAATAAAACTAAATAACCTGTGCATTTAGAAACAATATTGGTAGGAAACTTGTTTTCTTTATAACATTGCTATCTATACTTGGTGCATTTTTATGTAGTATAAATATTTATCTGAAAATAATATATTTACTTTTGATAAATATTCTATTCACACAGAAACAATAAATTAATGATTGTCATTATGCTTCAAAACATCTAAATTATTCACAGAAAATTAAAGAAAAATAAATCATTTACAAAAGTAAGTTGTAAGCAAAATACAGATAGGATTAAACTACTTTGTATGTATAGCCTTTTATAAAGGAAAAAAAATGTAACAAATTAAATTGCTTTTTAACAGTTAAAATGAGATTTAGACTTTTATTTGAACTGAGCAAGCAATTGGCATTAATCCTGTCTCTTTAAATTAACATTTGTATCCTATGACAATTAAATGTTTATATTTATATTTAATGATGAACAATATCAATAGTAACAATTCTATCTTCATCATAATTCTGTTCACAAGAAAGAGGATCTTCTCTTTCATGTTTAATATTTTCTTCAATATTGTCAGCTCTCATCTGGATAGAGAGAGGTTCCTCTTCAAATATTTCTTCTTCTTTAATTTCTTCTTTAACATCAACTTCTTCACATTCAATGAAACTAATAGATACAGAAGTTGGAACTGTATTATTACAGCTTTTCATCATTTCTAAATGTCCCCGGGATTTTTTATGTCTTGATAAACTTGAACTAGAAGGATAATGTTTGTCACAAAGTTTACATGAGAATGGTTTCTCACCAGAATGGATCCTTTTATGGACATTCAATTCACCAGCAGTTGTAAATGTCTTTTCACATTGATCACATGAGTATGGCTTCTGTCCTGTATGGATCCGTTTGTGTTTAGTCAAATCACCATTCAGAGAAAATGTCTTTTCACATTGATCACATGAGTATGGTTTCTCACCAGTATGGATCCTTTCGTGTCTAGTCAAATCACGAATATTAAAGAAAGACTTTTCACATTGATCACATGAGTATGGCTTCTCACCAGTATGTATTCTTTTGTGCTGAGTCAGATTACATCTTTCTTTGAATGTCTTTTCACATTGAACACATGAATATGGCTTCTCTTCTGTGTGGATACTTTCATGACGGGTTAAATTACTTTTCTGTGAAAAAGTCTTTTCACATTGATCACATGAGAAGGGCTTCTCTCCTGTATGAACCCTCATATGAACAACCAATTGAGTTTTCTTTGTAAAATTCTTGTTACAAATATTACAGGTATTCATGTTGGTATATCCTCTCTCAATCTCCTAAAATATTATTTTTATAAATAAAACACAAAAAAATTGTTGCAATTAAAAACTGAAAAAGGATAACAACTTCCATAGAAGCATGCAAGAAAAAACAGACGGCCAAACAAGGAAGAAAATTTTTAAAAGTTATATTCAAGTTGTTGTCAAAAAAGCAAAATAATTTTTTTAAAAAAAAGAACAATTTTACAGATCCTTTACTTATTGTTAAAGGAATCATAGAAACAATTCTGACATGCCTGAATTTACGATAAGAGCTACTGTTATAGACGTACAGACAAATATAAGAAAGCTTCGCTATTAAAAATTGTAGAAAGAAAGTAATAAACAAGGATGACAACATTTATAAAAGCAATTCTGACAAACATGGAATTTATATTGTATTCAGAGCTTGATATGGTTTTATTACCACCTCCATCCCCCCCCCCCCAACATCTTTAAGTTATATAACCCAACCACCCCCCCCCCTCTTTTTATAATCATTGTTTATAATATTTAGCAACTCCTCCTACTTTAAATTTGTTCTTTAAGTTTGAGGTATATAAAAACCCCTTACCCCCAACTATGATTTCTATGATTTAAGGTTGTAATATTAATGAATACACATAAAACTGGAAATAAATTGTTATGATAGAAGAAAAACATCCAGAAATTAACACAAGACTTTAGCAATCTATCTTTTATAAAAGTTGAGAAGATGCTTATTTCTTTAAAAAAATTTTGAAACAGAGTAGTATAGACAGACCAACACATCAAGTGATATATAGAGTAGGTGCGATATTCGGAAATGATCGGCAAATCATTTACAGAATACGGATGATAACATTCATAACGGCAAAACTCTGAAATTGTAGGACAAACAAATATTAACACTTTAAGAATGTCAGAACTGAATAAGCAGAATATAAATGTATAAGTCTAAACAAAATTGTAAGTAAATTTGATGCAAAGCTGTATAATTACAAGATAAGAACTTGATTATAGAGACGCTTTCTTCTAACATTGTACTTAGTTGTAACAGGAATCAGTATTCCAAAAATCCGATGAATAGGATAATTATAACACATACAATTTTTTAAATGATTATATATAGTTGCTACGCTTTCTGAATTGTACTTAACTACCACAGGAATAACCTTGCCAAGTTTGAAATTGAAAGAACAAATATAACATGACTAAATTAATGAAAAGAGCTTACCATTCCAGACGGGCCGACCTTAATTATAGATAAGCTTTGCTTTTAAACATCAGCATTGAATAGCATAAGAGAATGAGTCTGGAGGAATGACGTAAAGCACAAAAATATAAAAATACCTTATAATATAAAGTAGATCTGTATAATGGATTTCTCTCTGTTCACTGTGAATGTTAGTTACTGACTGACTTTGATTCGATTATCAACCTAAATCATAAACAATAGTTAACTCTTGTTTAATAATAAAACTGAACAAAATCTCCGCCCATTTACTTAAATATTATGCTCAATGCGCGGACTCCTCCCACTTTTAATCAGAAACTGAACAAGCAATAGTTTTTGTTAAAAGTTTGTAATGTTATTTTATAATGAATAAAGATTCTGGTGGCAAATTATTATATGATACAGATTTTCAAAATGTAAATTTGTCATCATATAAGATTAAAGTAATGTGCGCATCAAATAAAACAAATGTTAACTTTATCTGTACATGAGCTCTAGGGGGCTTGGTGTCACTTCGGGTTATAGACCTATCCACGCACCTTGAAACATAGTCTATGTCTTATAATTGCTTTGTAAAGCCACAATTATCCCTATAGACACCTGCCCCTGTAATTGCACCACCCTGGTCTGGAAGTCCTAACCTGTGCATGGTAATGAGTTGCACCAGTTTATTGACCAAGGAACCCCCCTCCCTCCACCTGCTCTTACTGTTGATGATAGCATTATGTAATATTTTTATGTCTCTTATTTTGAGGTGTGTACCAGACATGAACTCGACAGTGACACATTACCTATTACGCTAATTCTTCTGAGGATTTCTCCCTGTTCACTGTGATTGTAAGTTGTTGACTGGCAATGATTCAATTAAAAACCTAAAATATAAACAATATTTAACTCAAGTTTATAAATATTTAGCTAAACTAAATCTCCGCCCATTTACTTAATAATGATGCTCAACGCGGACTCCTCCTACTAATACCTCATCAGAAACTTATTCTGGCGGGAAATTATTTTTTATCTTTATGAAAAAAAACATAGAATAAATAAAGACCTAATCTACCCTACCTACTTAAGTTAGGTCAGGTAATGTTAAGTAGCCCCGCAGGGTTAGGGCCACCAGATTTATGGATGCTGTAAGGTGTAGAACTCTTGTCTTTTCTTCTACCAAAATTCTATCTTTCGTCTATGTCTTTTCCCCCTCTACACCGAGATTAATTGTCTATGATTAAAATTTCTAAATCTCATAGAACTTTTTTAACAATGTACAAGAACAAGGGGAAAAAGTCATCGCTGGACGTACCAGCGGCGCTGGCTCTCGAGGAGGAATTATATTTCTAGAACCAGCCATGTAAATCCTATTACATTGATATCTATACTTGGTGCATTTTTATAAAATATAAATATTTATCTGAAAATAATATATTTACATTTGATAAATAAACATAAACTAATAAATCATGGATTGTCATTATGCTTAAAAACATTAAAATTATTCACAGAAAATTAAAGTATAACGGATCATTGTTAAAAAGTAAGTTGTAAGCAAAATAAAAAGGGAGATTAAGGGGTTAAATAAGCGAATTCACATATCAATGAAAATCAAAACAAAACTTAGATTTTTTATATATTTGTCCAAAAGTTATTTGTCTTTGTATAGAATTTGATAAATAAAGATTCAATTGTGACGTTTTAACAGTTTAAATGAGATTTAGATTAATTTATAAAATTCATTATCATGTCTCTCTAAATAAATATTTGTAACCTATGACAATTAAATAAAAATGAATTCTAAAAATAATGTACAAAAATTAATTGATATAAGTCTAAAACAATGGAGTAAGCATTTTATATCAAGATAAATATGACATTTACAGTTTTATTTTATGATGAACAATATCAATAGTATCAATTCTATCTTCATCATAATTCTGTTCACAAGAAAGAGGATCTTCTCTTTAATGTTTAATATTTTCTTCAATATTGTCAGCTCTCATCTGGATAGAGAGAGGATCTTCATCAGATATTTCTTCTTCTTTAATTTCTTCCTTGATATAAACTTCTTCACATTTAATTAAGCTAATAGATACAGAATGTGGAACTGTATTAATACAGCTTTTCATCATTTTTAAATGTCCAGGGGATCTGTTATGTCTTGATAACTCTGAACTAAAGGTATAATGTTTGTCACAAAGTTTACATGAGTATGGCTTCTCTCCTGTATGGATTCTTTTATGGATATTCAAACTACTATTCCTAGAGAAAGACTTTCCACATCGATCACATGAGTATGGTTTCTCACCTGTATGGATCCTTTTATGACGGGTCAATTCATCTTGCCGTGCATATGCTTTTTCACATTGATCACATGAGTATGGCTTCTCTTCTGTATGAATTCTTTTATGTCTAGTCAAATCACTACCTGATGTAAATGTCTTTTCACATTGATCACATGAGAAAGGTTTCTCTCCTGTATGGAATCTTTTGTGTTTAGTCAATTGACTACTAGTTATAAATGTCTTTTCACATTGATCACATGAGAATGGTCTCTCACCTGTATGTACCCTCCCATGAACCACCAAGTTAGATTTATGTTTAAAATTCTTATTACAAATATCACAGGTATTCATGCTGGTATATCCTCTCTCAATTTCCTAAAATATTATTTTTATTAATAAAAACATAAAAAGTAGTTTATCCAATCTTTTCAAATAAACAACATTAAGGTTAAAACTGAAACTAGGATAACAACTTCCATAGAAGCAAAGCAAGAAAAAACAGACAAGCAATACAAATTATAAAAGTTGTTGTCAATAAAGCTAAATATTTTTAAAAGCGAAGCTTTTCTATAATTAGGGTCGGTCCGTCCGTCCGTCCGTACGTCCGTACGTCCGAACGTCCGTCCGTACGTCCGTAACGGATAGCTTTTTTCGTTAATTTAGACATGTTAGAATTGTCCTATCGATTTCAAATTTTGCATGGTGATTCCTTTAGTAGTTAGGTACGATTTGGAAAGCGTAGCAACTCTATAATCATTACCAAAATGTCCGTACGTCCATTTTAAACATGTTGATTTTTTTACTTTTTTAAATAGCTTTTTTCGTTAATTTAGGCATGTTAGAATTGTCCTATCGATTTCAAATTTTGCATGGTGATTCCTGTAATAGTTAGGTACGAGTTAGAAAGCGTAGCAACTCTATAATCATTACCAGAATGTCCGTACGTCCATTTTAAACATGTTGATTTTTTTTCATTTTAACAACAAATTTGTATGTGACCTAATTATCCGATTGGTCTGATTTTTGGTATACTGATTCCTGGGACAACAAAGTACAATATTATAAGCGAAGCAACTCTATAATCAAGTCCTAAAAATGTAAGTATGTCCATAATCATTATCCTGTATCAAGCAGTTTTTCAACAAATTTACTTAAATTTTGCTTTGACTCTTATACATTAGCATTCTGATTATTCAGTTCTGACATTATACAAGTGTTAATGTCCGTTTGTCCTACCGTTTCAGAGCTTCGCTTTTATGGATGTTGTCATCCTTGTTTAATGGACAATTTTACAGACCCTATACTTATTGTAAAAGAAATCGACATGACAATTCTGACATGAAAAGCTACTGTTACAGACGTACAGACAATGTAAAAAAGCATCGCTTTGAAATTGTAGAAAGAAAGTAATAAACAAGGATGACAATATTTATAAAAGAGAAGCTGACAAACATGGAATTACAGCATTTATATTTGTGTACAGAGGTTTTATAACCCAACTATCCCCCCCCCTCTCCCCAGTTTTAGTTTATTATTAAAAAATTATGGAGCTGGAAATAAATTGTTATTATATAAGAAAAACATTGATGACAATATCTATAAAAGCCAAGCTCAAATAATTCAGACAAGCAGAAATATCCAGGGATCTGAAGGGATAAGACAATGGCCAATAAATTGATATATAAATTCCCTATGATGATGCAAAAAATTACCCCTTCTGTAGATTAAAATTAGTGTTTTAAACGATTGAACACTTAACTTAATGAATCAACCAATGAAAATTCACTAGTGTCCCCAAAGTTGTTAAGCAAACGATTAAGAAAACGTTATTGTGAAACTTTGGGGGCATATTTCTTATAAAAATTTGAAACAGGGCAGTACAGACAGACCAACGAATCATGTGATATAGAGTAGGGGCGAATTATATACAAAACAAGAATGACAACATTCATAAAACCGAAGATTAAAAACAAATGACATTAACACATTAAGAATGTCAGAACTAAATAAGCAGAATATCAAGCATATGTCTAAGGAAGATTTAAAGTAAATTTGCAGCAAAACTGATTAATTACAGGACAAACTTACATCTTAAGAACTTGATTGTAGAGATGCCTCCTTATTCAATTGTATCTTTTTATAAAAGGAATCGGTATTTTTAAAAACAGATGAATAAGATAATTATAAAACTTGTTGTCAGAAAGGTTAAACATGAACATTAAATGGACGTACAGACGTTATGGTAAAGATTATACAGTTGCTACGCATTCTAAATTGTACCTAACTGTTACAGGAATCATCATACAAAGTTCGAAATTATTAGATATTTCTAACATGTCGAAATTAAGGAAAAGAGCTACCCGTTATGGACGGACGGGCCGACCGTAAATATAGAAAAACTTCCTGTTTAAAAATAATATAAATACCTTATAATATTAAGTAGATCTGTATAATGGATTTCTCTCTGTTCACTGTGAATTTTAGTTGCTGACTGATGTTGATTCAATTATCAACCTAAATCATAAACAATAGTTCATTATTGTTTTATATAGAATAAAGAAATCTCCGCCCATTTACTTAATCATGATGCTCAAGGCAGATTCCTCCTACTTTTTATCACAAACTGGACAAGCAATTATTAGAGAGATAAAGATTCTGGTGGCAAATTATTTTTATCATGCATTATTACATGATATAGGATTTTAAAATGTACATTGTACTGTACATATATCATTTTATATATGATGTAATTTAAAAATTAGAAAAAGGCTTTGTACATAAAATATGAGAAGAAATCAAAGTACCTTATTCCACAATCAAAATTCCTCTGCAGATTTCACTTTGTTTTCTGGAAATGCTAGTTGCTGACTGACATTGATTCAATTATTAACCTAAATCATAAACAATAAATCTCCGCCCATTTACTTAATCAAGATCTCAACACAAACTCCTCCCTTTTTCCATCAGAAACTAGACAAGCAAATGGGTTTTTTTTATAAAGAGTGTAGGGTTATTTTAAATAAAATTCTGGCGGCAAATTATTGTTTAGATAAATGCGAAACTTGAATAGGTTCAAGAAAAGATTTGGATTAATAAAAAAGAGATGAAAAATTGTCATCTAAATTGAATGAAGTTTGTTAAGGAGTAAAACTCCGTCCACCCTACCCCTTACCCCAAGAAGCACACTATGATATTTGGAATTAGATTTATCCTCCCTCCCCAAACTCCTTTATAACCCCATAATAAATGTATTATTGCTTAACTTCTCACTATGGTCAAAAGCCCTTGTTTTTTACAAATAAGGTACAACTTACCCAAGAGGTAAAACTTTTTGATGCGTCATTTAACCAAATAATGATAAAATACCCACCATCCTCCCCCCACAAAAAAAAAGGCTTGGAGCTCCTTGATATTGACAAGCATATCACTTGTTATTATCGCGAATATTTACAGCCCTTTCCTTATAAATATAAATATACTCAAAGATCTTGCAAACAATAATCAGGAAAGTTTAGCATTGGCCACAAATAAGAAAATAACATCATTAAGGTAGTTGTCACTCTCTACCTCTTATGACCCTCTTTATTTCCTCTCAATAATAAAAAAAGAATAACCTGTGTGTGTTTGTAAACAAAATTAGTAGAAAACTTTTTTCTTATTGATATCTATACTCTGTGCATTTTTATTTATCATAAATTAATCTGAAAATAATATATTTACATTAGACAATTATTTTATTTACACTACAAGATAAACTGAAATACAAAATACAAAAATACAAAATACAATAAAATCATTCACATAAAAAAAACATTTAACAGTAATGTAATTGAAATAAAATGGAGACAGGATTAATGTGGAGATCCTGTAAAACGTAAAATAAAAGTGTAAAATAAGTATATTTATAATTAAGATACACCATAAAAAAAATTAATATTCGCATATTAATTGAAATAGACACAATAGCTACCTATTTATAAATGAATTAAAAATTGCAACAAATAAAAATAAACACAGATTTTTAATGCGAAAAAAAAATTTAGATTTTTATTTGAATTGAGCATTAATCCCGTCTCTCTAAATAAGCATTTGTATCCTATGACAATTAAATGTTTATATTTCTATTTTATGATGAACAATATCAATAGTATCAATTCTATCTTCATCATAATTCTGTTGACAAGAAAGAGGATCTTCTATTTCTTGTTTAATATTTTCTTCAATATTGTCAGCTCTCATCTGGATAGAGAGAGGATCTTCATCAAATATTTCTTCTTCTTTAATTTCTTCTTTAATATCAACTTCTTCACATTTAATGAAACTAATAGATACAGAGGGTGGAACTGTATTATTACAAGTTCTCATCATTTCTAAATGTCCAGGGGATTTTTTATGTTTTGATAAATCTGAACTAGAGACATAATATTTGTCACAAAGTTTACATGAGTATGGCTTCTCACCAGTATGGATCTTTTTATGACGGGTCAATTTATCTTTCCGTGCAAAGGTCTTTCCACATTGATCACATGAGTATGGTTTCTCGCCAGTGTGAACTCTTTTATGGACAGTCAATTCACTATTTTGAGAAAATGTTTTTTCACATTGATCACATGAGTATGGCTTCTCACCTGTATGGATCCTTTTGTGTCTAGTCAATTCACTACCAGTTATAAAGGTCTTTTCACATTGATCACATGAGTATGGTTTCTCACCAGTATGGATCCTCTTATGGACAGTCAATTCACCAGCAGTTGTAAATGTCTTTTTACATTGATCACATGAGTATGGTTTATCACCAGTATGGGACCTTTTGTGATTAGTCAAATGACTTTTTTGAGAAAAGGTCTTTTTACATTGATCACATGAGAATGGCTTCTCACCTGTATGGATCCTTTTGTGCTTAGTCAAATTAGCAATTTGAGAAAATGTCTTTACACATAGATCACATGAATATGGCTTTTCACCATTATGTAGTTTTTTGTGTAAAGTCAAAGCACTATTCTGAGAAAAAGACTTTCCACATTGATCACATGAGAATGGTTTCTCTCCTGTATGAACCCTCATATGAATAACCAAGTGAGATTTCAGTTTAAAATTTTTGTTACAAATATCACAGGTATTCATGCTGGTATATCTCTCTCAATCTCCTAAAACACAAATTTTGTTTTTCCAATATTTTCCAATAAACACAATATTCAGGTTAAACCTGAAACAAGGATAACAACTTCCATATAAACAAACAAAGAGTCGTATCTGAGTTGTTGTCAATAAAGCAAAATAATTTTTAAAGAACAAACAATTATTTTAGCAACAATTTTATACATCCTTTACTTATTGTTAAAGGAATCATCAGAACAATTCTGACATGCCTAAATTTACGATAAGAACTTATGTTATGTACGTCTATACAAATTTAAGAATCTTCGCTATCAAAAATTGTAGAAAGATATTAATAACAAGATGATTATAAAAAGCAAAGCGGTTGATACGGTTTTATTACCCCCCCCCCCCCCCCCCAAATCTTTGTGTTATATAACCCAACCACCCCCCCTTTCTCCCCAGTTTTAGTTTTTATAATTATTGTTTATAATATTTATTTAATTGTTCTAATTCAATGTTAAATGGGCGGAGTTATAATTTAATATTTGATGCAGGGGAGTAAAATGAGGGGTTTCAAAGTTTGAGGTATGTAAACACCCCTTTACCCCCATCCCAGGACGTATATGAGTTAGGGTGGTAAATAGGATAATTATAACAAATACAATTTTTTAAATGAGTTGCTACGCTTTCTAAATCGTACCTAAATACTACAAGAATCACCATACCAAGTTTGATATTGAAAGAACAAATATAACATGACTAAATTAATGGAAAGAGCTTACCATTCAACATATATAGAGGTAAGGCCGAACCAAACTTATTTATAAAAAATCTTCGCTTTTGAATACCAGAATTGTAGCATAAGAGAATGAGTCTGGAGTAATGACATAAAAATACCTTATAATATAAAGTAGATTTGTAAAATAGATTTCTCTCTGTTCACATTGAAAGTTAGTTGCTGACTATCGTTGATTCTATTATCAACCTAAATCATAAACAATAGTATATAATTAAAGCTAAACAAAATCTCCACCCATTTACTTAAATATTATATGATGCTCAATGCCCGGATTCCTCCAACTTTTAATCAGAAACTGGACAAGTAAATACTTTTGTTAAAGGGTGGTGATATTATTTAAACAAAAATTCTGGCGGCAAATTATTGTTTATTATTCATTGTTACATGAGTAGGTTTTTAAATGTAAATATTTTATTATATTAGATTAATGTATTATAGAGCTAAACCAGAACAAATGTAATCTTATTGTGTATGTACAGACCAATGCAAAGGACAAAAATGTTATAGATTTGCTTTGCACATAAAATATAAGATATTAAATTACCTTTCATAAGTTTATGCCTCTGCAGATTTCTCTCTGTTCACTGTGAAAGTTATTTTCTGACTGACAATGATTCTATATTCTATAATCAACCTAAACTATAAACTCTTGTTTTATATAACATAGAGTAATCTCCGCCTATTTACTTAAACATGATACTCAACGCAGACTCCTCCTACTTAAAAAAAATTCTGACGGCAAATTATTATTATATGAAATAGGTTTTTAAAATGTACACATTTCAATTTATGTTGAAACATAGCTGTTTCACCAATTCAAAGTTTATTGTAATGATTACAGGGTGACAGACAATAATATATACTTTGCACATAACGTATACATATTAGACGAACTGATGGACATACAAATGGCGGAATGTGTACAAGATTAGTGATAGATTTTATAAATGTAAAATAAATTCTTGTGGCTATCCTAAACTATAATCACGGAAGGACATACCGACATATGAATGACCGGCTCACTAAGAGTATTTTTAAACTAAAAGAACAATTCTTCTAGCCCTACTATATCTAGTCAAACTTAAGAGTTTTTTTGTCTTACTTACTTAGACTGACGGATTGATGTACCGACATACGAATGTCAGGATTATAAAATAAGAATAACCTGTGTGTTTGTAAACAAAATTAGTAGAAAACTTCTTTCTTATTGATATCTATACTCTGTGCATTCTTATTTTGTTATAAATTAATCTGAATATAATATATTTACATTAGACAATTATTTTATTTACATTACAAGATAAATTAACAAATCAATAATTTGTCTTTATACTGAACAACAATAATATCATTAACGTAAAAAAAGTCATTTAAACAGCAAGTTGCAAATGAAATAAAATGGAGACAGATTTAATGTGGAGATCCTGTAAAAACAAGTGTTAAGTAAATACAGTGTGTTTTTTTTATGAGAACTTTTTTGAAAGCAATTTTACCCCACTTATAGTTATCAGAATTTAATGATTAATGGCTTTTTTTCTTCGTTTTTTAAGGCAATTAATAGAACACCAAAAAAATATTTCAGTTTTTATTTAAAAAGTACAGTAAAATCTAAATTTCAAAACTTAGGTGTCAACATATAATAATGGTTTCAGCGCATTTTTCTTAAAAAAATGGATTTTCTGTAGTCGACTTTGGGGGGCCAGTACTCCCTCCCTGGTTGAGATATGACCTTCAAACTTTGATATGTTCTAGTACATGTCCCTAATAGTATCTGTATATATTTTTAGCTCTATATCTCAACTTTGAAGTATTTAACAGCCATTCTTGCAAAAGGTTGATTATTTGAGCATAAGAAAAATGCGCTAAAACCATTTTTAGATGTTGACACCTAAGTTTTGAAATTTAGATTTTACTGTACTTTTTAAATAAAAACTGAAATATTTTTGTTGTTGTTCTATTAATTGCCTTAAAAAACGAAGAAAATAAGCCATTAATCATTAAATTCTGATAACTATAAGTGGGATAAAATTGCTTTCAAAAAAGTTCTCATAAAAAAAAACACACTGTATATTTAGAATTCAGAAACAACGAAGAAAAATTAAATATTCACATATCAATTGAAATAAACAAAATAGCTTTAGATGTTGAAAAATGAATGAAAAATTGAAATAAATAAAGATAAAATGCAGATTTTCAAGGTGAAAAAAAATTTAGATTTTTATTTGAATTTAGCATTAATCCTGTCTATCTATTTAATTTAATTAAATGTTTATATTTATATTTTATGATGAACAATATCAATAGTATTAATTCTATCTTCATCATAATTCTGTTGACAAGAAAGAGGATCTTCTATTTCTTGTTTAATATTTTCTTCAATATTGTCAGCTCTCATCTGGATAGAGAGAGGATCTTCATCAAATATTTCTTCTTCTTTAATTTCTTCTTTAACATCAACTTCTTCACATTCAATGAAACTAATAGATACAGAAGGTTGAACTGTTTTATTACAGATTTTCATCATTTCTAAATGTCCAGGAGATTTTTTATGGGTTGATAACTGTGAACTAGAGATATAATGTTTTTCACAAAGTTTACATGAGTATGGCTTCTCACCTGTATGAATTCTTTTGTGTCGAATCAAAGAGCTTTTATCAGAGAAAGTCTTTTCACAATGATCACATGAGTATGGTTTCTCGCCAGTATGAATTCTTTTATGATTAGTTAAAAGAATATTCTGAGAAAATGTCTTTTTACATTGATCACATGAGTATGGCTTCTCACCACTATGGATCCTTTTATGTTTAGTCAAATTACTAATTTGAGAAAATGATTTTTCACATTGATCACATGAGTATGGCTTTTCACCTGTATGTAGTCTTTTGTGTTGAGTCAATGTACTATTGACAGAGAAAGATTTTTCACATTGATTACATGAGTATGGTTTAACAAAACTATGGATCCTTTTGTGTTGATTCAAATTACTAGCATTATAGAAAGACTTTTCACATTGATCACATGAGTATGGCTTCTCGCCAGTATGAATTCTTTTATGTACAACCAAATCACTATTTTGAGAAAATGATTTTTCACATTGATCACACGAGTATGGCTTCTCACCTTTATGAACCCTTTCATGGACAGTCAATTCCCAACCAGATTTAAATGTCTTTTTACATTGATCACACGAGTATGGCTTCTCACTAGTATGAATTCTTTTATGTCTGTTCAAGTGACTGCTAGTCGTAAATGACTTTTCACATTGATCACATGAGAATAGTTTTTCACCAGTATGGGTCCTTTTATGTACAACCAAATTACCTCTCAGTGTAAAATTCTTGTAACAAACATCACAGGTATTCATGCTGGTTTATCCTCTCTCAATCTCCTAAAATTATTTTATGGATTAGTATTAGAACATAAAATATTGTTGTACAGATATTTCTAGATAAAAAATTATTTACACACAATCGAGAAAAAAAGGTAAAATAAAGGATGACAACTTTCATGGAAGTAAAACTAAAAAAAAACTAAAATAGTATAAATCCAATGATTACATTATATAAAAATTGTTGTCTTCTTAATAACTAAATATTTATAAGTGCAAATAGCCTTTCTCGGAACTATATTACAGATCCTTTTCTTTTCAAGAAAAGTAGGCAGTCAGACAAGCAATACGAATTGTAAAAGTCATATCCAAGTTGTTGTCAATAAAGCTAATTAATTTTAAAAGAACAAACGACCTTTCTCTAACAATCTATGATAAGAGCTAGTGTTATGTACGTATATTCAAACAGACGTAAGAAATCTTCGCTTTTAAAAATTGAAGAAAGAAAGTAATAAACAAGGATGACAACATTCATAAAAGCGAAGCTGACAAATATGGAGTGACAGCATTTATATTTGTGTACAGAGGTTGATATCCCCCCCCCCCCTCTCCCCAGATTTAGTTTTTGTTATAATTGTTTATAATATTTAGCAACTCCTACTAAATCGGCGGCGGAGTTAGAATTTAATATTTGAGGTAGGGGAGTAAAATGAGGGATTTTAATTTGGGGTAAACACACCTTTACCCCCATCCTAGGACGTATATGAGTTAGGGTGGTAAATATAAATTAATACATAGAACTGGTAATAAATTATTATCATAGAAGAAAAACAGTGATCACAAAATCTATAAAAGCCAAGCTCATCAAAACAGAATGTCAGATAAAAGCTGAGAAGATGCATATTCTCAGCAAGATAGGGGACTATAGGCTGTTTATTAAACTAGTTCCCAAAGTTGGCTTAACAACTGAATTTTGATTGGTTGGTTGGTTTATTAAGTTGAGTGTTTAAAAGTTTCAACCACTAACTTTAATCTAAAAGATGTGTAATTTTATGTGTCATCATTGGGGATGTATGTCAATTTATTAGCCATTGTTTTTTCCCTGCATATTTCTAATAAAAATTTGAATCAGAGCAGTACAGACAGACCCACACATTAAGTGATATATAGAGTAGATGCGATATTCGGAAATGTCCAGCAAAATATTTACAAAAACAGATCAGCATTGAATAGCATAAGAGAGATGATTATAGTCTCAAGAATCATCATTAACATATGCGCTAGGTACTTATCAAAGAATAAATAAAATGTTTCTACCCTAACCCTAACTCTTTCTTGAGTAATAAACCATAACAACTATAAATACCTTATAATAAAAAGTAGATCTGTATAATGGATTTCTCTGTGTTCACTGTGAAAGTTAGTTGCTGACTAACAATGATACTTTTATCAACCTAAATCATAAACAATTTGTTAACTCTTGTTCTATAAATAATAAAGCATGACAAAATCTCCGCCAATTTACTTACATATGATGCTTAATGCGTGTACTCCGATTGGTGGGTATATTAAGTTGAGTGTCCAAACGTTTCAACCAAAAATTTATTTCTACAGAAGGGATAATTTTGTGTATTAACATTCTAGATGTACATCAAATTATCGGTTATTGTCTTATCCCTTTATATTCCTGCGGGTAATTAGGAAGAAAAATATACTAACTTACCTTTAAAATAGGAAAATTATTCTTTATTTTATATGAAATAGCGGCTGCGTCCCTACTATCTGTAGGGATATTCGAAGGGAGAACCATATCGGTTCAGCGGTTAGCAAGATACTTCGCTACAGACTAAAACAGCTTACTACTTACTAAAAATAGGATAAGCTGTTTTGAAAAGAGCAAAATTCAAAGGCCTTTTGAAGTAAATAAACTGAGAGATAACAATATTGTAGATTTGCTTTGCATATAAAATATAATATGAAATTAAAACAAGATACCCTTACATCCTTTTAATAAAGTAACAGGTTATCTGTTTGTCTGTCTTTTACAAAGAATCTCGCTAACCGCTGAACCGATGTGATTCTCCTTTACAGGGTAGCTTTTCATAGGTCCTGGGAGGGTTAATAGCTAATTTGAAGGAGGGTATCTCAACCCTCCCCAGAGAAATCGCCAAAACCAAATAAAAATAATAAAAATGTATTTCAATTTATCGTCCATTGTCTTATCCCTTAAAAGTTAAAATCCCTGGATTTTAAACTTAATTAGTACTGTTTAGTAACAACCAGCTGCTTCGCCCCTAGTCATTAGTTGATGGTGGAGGAGGAAAAAAAGAATAAAATAGCATAAAAACACCCCAAGACATTTATAAAGTACAATAAAGACGTAAACATTGTATTATCTGGAGTCAATATATTGTGACATAAGTCTCAAAAAGTAACAATTATTTAAATATTTGAGACTAAAATGGACATTATGACCTTGGTAGTTTTAGTTGGTTAGAGTAGAAACCAGAGGATGTTGACATTTAATTTCAAGATTGAAAATTTCGTTGGGTAGGTAGGTAAGTATTTAACTTTGTAATAGGAATCTTTCACACAGAAAGCGTGTTTTTTTTCTTATCATTTCTCTTTAATGTAACTAAGAATTTGTAATAATTTTAAAAAGTAATTTTATCTCAAGCATTTTTCTCCTTGTAACTAACCTCTCTGTGGGGACTCTTTTGCTACTGCATGACAACCCCTGTTGCTTATAAAGATATCTGAACTGTTACAAAAAAAAATACTGACTCAGCAAAAGAGATATATTGAGAAAAATTATCTTAAAATGAAGTGAGTAATTCACTAATAAACTTGTGTCACAGGGGTTAGATGTAAGGGGAAAATCTAAAAATATAAAATCTCAAATGATTCCAAATTGTCTGATTCTGCGAGAAATTATGAAAACAAATTCTGGCACAATTAATGAAAGTAATCACATTTACCTGATTTATCTTAGCTATTTATTCAAATGAAGGCTGGAAGAATTTTACTTTTATTTCATTGTTATCCGTTTTCTGAAAAAAATTATAAGTTTTGATTTGCATAAGAGAATTTTTTTAGCCAAATAATCTTAAATAATCAGAAAAAGTAGAAAAAATAATATATACAGATTTAATAAAAAAATAAAGAAAGGGTTGGGAGGGGGTGTTTTACCACTTTCACTTACTCCGTGATTAATAGGTTAGGTATTAATGGTTGACAATATAACCTAAAACACCCCCCCCCTCTTTAATATTTACGATAAATAATACATTATTTACAAAATTTTGTATTTCATAAAGAAAACAATTGTTCATAATATTTCAATTTTACGTTCTACGAAATCAATATAATCATTATCCTCAATTTTTTTCTTGTTTTATAGATTCTTAAACATTCTCAGCCTCCATGTTGATAGAGAGAGGATCCTCATCAAGAGTTTCTTCTTCTTTTATTTCTAGTTTGATATTAGCTTCACCACAATCAACAAAACTGGTAGAAGCAGATAGTGGAACTGCATTCTCAGTAGATTCTAACTTCTTTAGATGTTTAGTGGACTTTTTATGATTTGATAATTGCGAGCTTGATTTAAAAGATTTCTGACATATCACACAAGAGTATGGCTTCTCTCCTGTATGTATCCTGTTATGGACAATTAACTGACTACTTTTAGAGAAAGCTTTTTCACAGGTTTTACAAGAGTATGGTTTCTCTCCTGTGTGAATCCTCTTATGGTGAGTTAATTGGCTTAGTTGTGAGAAATTCTTTTCACATGTATCACAAGAGTATGGTTTCTCTCCCGTATGGATCCTCTTATGACGAGTTAATGCATCTTTTCGTGAGAAAGCGTTTTTACATGTATCACAAGAGTAAGGCTTCTTTCCTGTATGGAACTTCTTATGGACACTTAAATAACTTTGGGTTGAGAAAGCTTTTCCACATGTATCACAAGAGTATGGCTTTTCTCCTGTATGAATTCTCATGTGTTTTGTTAAAGCACCTATTTGTGAGAAAGCCTTTTCACAGTAATCACATTTGTATGGCTTCTCACCTGAATGAATTCTCATATGTACTGTTAATTTAAACTTTTTAGAGAATTCCTTGCAACAGATATGACACTTGTTCATGGTGGATTCTTAATTGTTCTTGCACCTGGAATAAATAAATACTTGATATAATACCTGAGCAGAAAATAAACTAATTATTCTTTGCCTTTATTATTTCATCTTTAGCCTAGCATGCATAAACAACCTCCTTTAAAAAATAAAATACATTGAAAATAAGGGGTTACACTTTCTTTATGCCTAACCCCTCCGTGCAGGGGCTATACATTAGGTGTACCAAATGAACCTAACCTAAAGTAAAACACATAAAAACATTTTTTATCTTAAATAAAAGAAAAATGAATCGTAAATTTTTTATGTGGCCTTTTCGCATAAAATGTTTTGTACTACACTCCAACAAAGAAGTACACAAACCAAACAAAGACTTATCTCAAAATTCTTTAAAAAGAGAACTGATTCATTTCAGTGGTAAGCGAAGTCTTTTTCATAAGGACAGACAGACATTTACTTCCTTTGATTTGCTAAACTAAAACATACCTATGGTTTCTTATCTTTTATGTTTATATTGAATTCAGTTTTATAATCTTGAGTCTTAATACATTTTATATTCTGTCTGAAAATAAACATACATTCTTATTTTACAAATAATTTCTCTCCTGTATGGATCCTCTTGTGTACAGTTAATGAACTTTGTTGTAAGAAAGCCTTATGACATGTATCACAAGAGTATGGCTTCTCTCCTATGTGGATCCTCTTGTGCGTTATTAAATTACATTTCTGCGTAAATGCTTTACCACATAAATCACATTTGAAAGGCTTTTCTCCTGTATGAATCATAATATGCCTTGTTAAGGCGTCCTTGATGGAGAATTTCTTTTGGCAAATATCACAAGACAACATGATGGATTGGAAATTGTTCTTTCACCTGGAATAAAAATAGTGAACATGATTTCTCAGAAGTAAAGAAAATTATAATTCGTTGCCTTTATTATTTCATCTTTGACTAGTAGCAGTGCTCAAGTGAGTGAGGTTTTTAATCAACAATAACAATTCTTAATTTCGTGCTTTCAAAGTGCCTAGCAAGCATAAGAAAACTCCCGCCCTCCATATTAAAAAAAATAAGCTGAAAAATGTTATGTTACCCCTCCTTGATCTTTACTTTGCGGGGCCTATACCAATATGACTTAACCTAACCTAAAATAAAACACATGCACATAAAAAACTTTCCCACAATATAGGGGGTATTGAGCTCAACTTGGCACTCAGAGGGAAACCATCCTTGTTAAATGAAACCCATAGAAGGTTTGTACTAAACTCAAACCAAAGTAAAATCTATACCTAGACTTATATAAAGATGCCTTAAAACGAAAACTTTTTATAAGGACAGACAGACGATTTACTTTTTTAATTTGATAAATTAAAACTTACCTAGGTTTGTTTTCTTATCTTTTTATGTTTCTATTGAATTCAGTTTCATAATTTTGAGTCTTTTTCATTTTATGTTCAATCTGAAAATATTTATAATAATAATTTTACATATGACACAATTTTAGTTATGGAGTTAATTAATTGAATAAAAGAAAATAAATTAGGGAACAAAAGTTAAAGAAGGAAGACAAAAAGAACAAAAAAAATAACAGAAAAAAGTATAAACAGTAACAATATCTACACAATTTAGTTGTAATATAATAAATTTTTACAATATTATATCAATTAGCATTGATAAAACTTAGGTTTGGATAAATTTGGTACAAGGCAGCATGGCAGGGTTAAGGCAACGCAGATTTGTGTTTTAACAAAAAAGCAAACAAAGGAAACAAAGTATATAAGGTACTAGATACCTATTTACACATTTTTATACAAAACTT
Organism: Acartia tonsa; assembly: GCF_053477335.1. Taxonomy (NCBI): domain Eukaryota; kingdom Metazoa; phylum Arthropoda; class Copepoda; order Calanoida; family Acartiidae; genus Acartia; species Acartia tonsa. The sequence goes on along the minus strand of NC_137261.1, from coordinate 62,152,851 downwards.
TTTTCAGAGAATTATGATTATATACACTATTATATACACTTACTATCAAATCTTAAATACAAACATAAATAAAAAATAAAGCACTTGCTAAATGACGTTTACAACAAATTCGCAATTAGAAATAATCATTTTTATTTTTATCTACTTAAACAAATTCTTCACTCTCCTTTCGTTCTTCCTCCTTTATTTCCTCTTTTACAATTACTTCCACACTCTCAGCATCCATCTTTATAGAGAGAGGATCCTCTTCAAGAGTTTCTTCTTCTTTTATCTCAAGTTTAATATCAGCTTCACCACAATCAACAAAACTGGTAGAAGCTACAGATGGAACTGTATTCTTGGTAGATTCAAACTTCCTAAGATGTCCAGCTGATTTATAATGTCTTCTCAAGTTTGAACTATCATTAAAAGATTTCTTGCATAATTCACAAGAGTATGGCATCTCTCCTGTGTGAGTCCTCTTATGGACATTTAAATCACTTTGACGTGGAAAAGCCTTTTCACATGTATCACAAGAGAATGGCTTCTCACCTGTATGCCTCCTCTTATGTACAGTTAACTCTTTATTTGTACGGAAAGATTTTTTACATGAATCGCAAGAGTATGGCTTCTCACCTGTATGACTCCTCTTATGTACAGTTAACTCTTCATTTGTACGGAAAGCTTTGTCACATGTATCACAAGAGTATGGCTTCTCTCCTGTATGGGTCCTCTCATGGACAATTAGATGACCTTGTTGTGAGAAAGCCTTTTCACACGTATCACATTTGAATAACTTTTCTCCTGTATGAATTCTAACATGTCTTGTAAAATTAGACTTGGAGCAGAATTCCTTGAAGCAGATATGACATTTGTATGGTTTTTCTCCTGTATGAATCCTCTTATGTTTAGCTAATGCATCTTGTCGCGAGAAAGCCTTTGTACATGTATCACAAGTGTAAGGCTTCTCTGCTGTATGGTTCCTCTTATGGGAAGTTAACACACTATTTGTCCGGAAAGCTTTTTGACATGTATCACAAGAGTATGGCTTCTCTCCTGTGTGTATTCTCATATGTACTTTTAAATCACTACTTGTACAGAAAGCTTTTTCACATGTATCACATTTGAATGGCTTCTCTCCTGTATGAATTCTCATATGTACTGTTAAACTTTCCTTTCGAGAGAATTCCTTAGAACAGATAAGACACTTGTTCATGATGGATTCTTAATTGTTCTTGCACCTGAAATTGAAAATATTTAATGTAATAGTAAAGTAAGAAATAATGATTTTAGATCTTTTTATTTCATGAACTGTTTTTTAGTAACAAAGCTACCCTATAATTAAGGTTTCCGCACATCAGTCACTATGTAGGTAAAATTATTAGATGTCCCTCTCCCTCTCTAGTCACGTGGAAGCGCCAATCTATGTACAATATACATGACACATACAAAATACCTAATGTATAAAATTGTAAATAGAATAATACACGGCACTGGTGTTGAAAAGAGACTATCCAATGACATCCATAGAAAAACACACAGCTCAAAATTTGTATCTTAGCAATATACATATAAACTTATTATAAGAATTATGTTTTTAAAATGTTTTTGGCTTGTTGTAGATTGTTATAGATAAAATTTTCCTTTTACATGTTAAAAACTAACTTACTTTGTTTTTTAACTCAAATTTATTGGTGTTCTGTTCCTCTTCATGTTGTTCATGACTACAGTTTTATAATCTTGAGTCTTATTTCATTTTCTATTCTTTCTGAAAATAATTATATTTATTATTTTACAAGCAACATTAGTTTTATAATGAACAAATAATAAAATATTGATGAACCAAGATAATTTCTTTCAACACTTGAGCATTTAAAAGTTTTGCTTTTTACAAAAGAAAAATATTAGAAAATATATCTATATAAATTATTTTGAAGTTCATAAATTTACTATTCATTATTAAATATCCCATGGAAAGTTCTAAACTTTTAATCTTTTTCACAATGTTAATAATGTTGTTTTTCAATCTTTATCAAAGTTCTATTTATATGAAATTGAATCTTTATACTGACATTCTTCTTCTATTTCCTGATTTATAGTTTCTTCAACATTCTTAGCCTCCATTTTGATAAAGATCCTCATCAAGAGTTTCTTCTTCTTTTATTTCTAGTTTAATATCAGCTTCACCACAATTAACAAAACTGGTAAAAGTAGAAAGTGAAACTGTATTCTTAGTACATTCTAACTTATTGAGATGTTCAGCTGTTTTTTTATGTCTAGTCAGACTTGAAGTGCAAATATAAGATTTCTGACATAACTCACAATAGAATAGTTTCTCTCCTGTATGAATTCTTATATGTTTAGTTAACTCACTATTTGTATGGAAAGCTTTGTCACATGTATCACAAGAGTATTGCTTCTCTCCTGAATGAATCCTGTAGGAATGGCCAGTTAAATGACTTTGTTGTAAGAAAGTCTTATCACATTTATCACAAGAGTATGTGTGAAGATTGATATTAAACAGGCCAAGTCATATATTATTTGTTTAGGTACTTATACCGGTGATCACAGACCAAATATCAGACTGGGTGTCTAATCTCATGAAGAAGAAGAGGCCGACTTTAAATGACCAAGGGAGGACTCTTCTGCTAATCTAAAGCACCCAGTGATCATAGACCAAGAATCTTATTTTAACTCGTATTATTATAAAATACATTTATGTGCATTTTATCTTGCTTATTCAATGATCTATTTTATGTACCTATGAAGCTTTTATATATTCCAGAAGTATTTTAGTCTATTCTGGGGTTTTACTTATTATATCATAGACCAAGCATTTGTGAATTTTACAGAGATCAGAAATGCTGCTGTCTACCTGGATGAATGGTTACACATGTTTGTTTTGTGGTGAGTCACGCTACTTTTATTGACTTTCACAGTATGGCCTCTCTCCTGTATGAATCCTCATGTGGACTGTTAACTCACTACTTGTAAGGCAAGCTTTATCACATGCATCACAAGAGTATGGTTTTTCTCCTGTATGGATCCTCTTATGAACAGTTAACTGACCATTTGTTGTAAAAGCCCTATCACATGTATCACAAGAGTAAGGCTTATTTCCTGTATGTATTCTCATATGTTCTGCTAAATTAAACTTTTTAGAGAATTCCTTGCCGCAAATATGACACTTGTTCATAATGGATTCTTATTTGTTCTTGCACCTAAGATAAACATTTATTTATTTCAATTCTTGAGTAGAAGGAAATTATTAAATCTCTATTATTATATCTATGATTGAGTGAGTGGGGGAAGATCAACCAATTAATTCTTTCTTTGCCAAGCAAGCATTAGAACCAATTCCCCTACTTTTTTTTTTAGAAAATGCGAGATATTGAGATTTTTTGTTGTTGTATCGTGCTACCCTGTACCCAATATAACCTAACCTAACCTAAAATAAAACACAAACACACAAAAGACTACCTTGCAATATAGAGTTGGGGGGGGGGGGGGGAGTTATGAACTTGATTAGGCATCTTGAGAGAAACCATTCTTATTTGGAATGAAAGAAAAAATGAACGAAAATTTGGTGAGCAAAAAAGTTTAGTATGGACAGACAGACAATTACTTACTTTAATTTGCTAAGATAAAACTTACTCTAGATTTCAGTTTTATGATCTTGAAACTTATTTCATTTTATATTAAGTCTGAAAATAAGTATGATAATTATTTTACATGTAACAAAATCCTAATTATGAGAACTAACTCAAAATAAGAAATATATTGGATAACAAAAATTAAAGAATATATACAACACATTTTAGAATTCAAGAGAAGGACAGAAACAAAATCTACACGATTTAGTTAAAATATAATTAATCAAATCTTAAATACAAACATAATAATACAGCCCTTGCTAAAAGACGTTTATAACAAATTAGCATTTAGGTTCATTCGTTTATCAAACATTTTTATTTCTATCTGCTTAAACAAATTCTTCACTCTCAATTCCTTCTTCCTCCTTTATTTCCTCTTTTATAATTACTTCCACACTCTTATGGACAGTTAACTCACTATATGAATGGAAAGCTTTTTCACATGTATTACATTGGAAAGGCCTTTGGCCTGTATGGATCCTTATATGTTAAGTTAATATACTTGGTCTTGTGAAAGCTTTTTGACACAAATCACATTTGAATGGCTTATCACCTGTATGAATTCTCATGTGTGTTGTTAAATTACTACTTTTTGTAAATGTTTTTCAACATAAGTTACATTTAAATGGCTTTTCACCTGTATGTATTCTCATATGTATTTTTAAATATCTCTTTTGAGAGAATTCCTTACAGTAGATATGACACTTGTTCATGATGGATTCTTAAATGTTCTTGCACCTAGAATAAAAAAATCTAATGTAATACCTGTGTAGAATTGAAAATAGTAATTTAAATCCTTCATATTTTTTAATAATCATTTAAGATACCGATTATTGTATAACAGCTAGTAAAAAATTAAGCAGGGCTAGTGCGGCTGTAACTATGTAGGCAAAAGTATCTTGATGTACTATATGAAAACTCTCCTCTCATATTCTTACCTCACTGTCTCTTCTATCCACTTACTACATGTATAGGACTATAGTGTTATTCAATGTCCATCTTCAGGTTTTATTTAAAATACATACTATAGAAAAAACTATCCCAAACCCTAACTGTTTTTTTTTTATAATATTACAGAAAACTAATTCACTTTTATGACAGACAGACAGACATCCTACATCTTTAATATTGATATTCTAAAGATTCTGCTACATAATATTTGTAACTAGCGGCTACGCCCCTAGAGGCCTCTAGTGGCACTTTAAATGTTTGGTTTTTTGTTGCGTTCAAGTTTCTACGATATGTTGCATAAGAGTCCCTTTAACGATACCTCGCAATGTTACGTTGGAGTCTCTATACTTAAAATAAAAATTTCGATTTATTATTATTTCTCTTCCTAAAATAGTTATAGACCTTCCCAGGACCTATGAGAAGCTACCCTGTTAAGGAGAACCATATCGGTTCAGCGGTTAGCGAGATCCTTAGGCACAAACAAACACACAAACACACATACATCCTGTTACTTTAATATAAGGATATAGAAAACTAACTTACTTTACTTTGCTAAACTCAAATTACTAGTTTTTTCGGCGTTATCATCTTAGAAATTTTTTTCTTAAATTTTTTCTAATTTTGTTCCCCGCCCTCCGACTACCGACGAACAACTATTTTAGGTTAGGTTTTAGGCTAGGGAGCCGAGCGCTGCGGCTAGGCAGGCAAGGGGGCCGAGCGCTGCGGCTAGGCAGGCAAGGGGGCCGAGCGCTGCGGCTAGGCAGGCAAGGGGGCCGAGCGCTGCGGCTAGGCAGGCTAGGGAGCCGAGCGCTGCGGCTAGGCAGGCTAGGGAGCCGAGCGCTGCGGCCAGAGTTCATAGTTCGCTGTTGGGGGGGGGGGGGGGGGGGGTACTAAAATTTTCAATATTGAAAAAAAAATTCCAAGAGGATAATACCGTTTTTTCTTTCTTTTTATTAAATTAGAGTTCATTTTATATTAAGTCTGAAAATAAATATGAAAGTAATTTTAAAAGTAACACAATTCTAATAATGAGATCTAACTAATTGAATATAAGAAAAGGAGAAATATATTGAATAACAAAAATTAAAGAAGAAAGAAATTCAATTACTTACCTTCAACAAAAAATTATAACGCCCATAAAATTAAATATAAATATTCATAAAGCAAACAAAATATGTAAAATACTTCATATTTACACATTTTTATACAAAACAATTTTTTCAAAGAATTTAAAATTTTTCTTTAAATTTTTTTTTGGAGAAGTAATATTATATACACATTACATCAAATCTTAAATAAAAAATAAATATGCAATAAAGCTAAAAGACAATTACAACAAATTCGAAATTTTGGTTCATTCATTTATCAAACATTCTTATGTTTATCTACTTAAACAAATTCTTCACTCTCAATCCCTTCTTCCTCCTTTATTTCCTCTTTTATAATTACTCCCACATTCTCAGCCTTCATGTTGATAGAGAGAGGATCTTCATTAAAAGATTCTTCTTCTTTTATCTCTAATTTTACTTCAGCTTCACCACAGACAACAAAACTGGTAGAAGCAGGAGCTGGAACTATATTCTGAGTAGATCCTAACTTCTTGAGATGTCCAGCTGATTTTTTATGTCTTGTCAGGTCTGAACTTAATTTATAATATTTCTGACATAATTCACAAGAGTATGGCTTCTCTCCAGAAGGAGTGAATGTTTCCTTAATATTTTCTAACTTTTTCAGATGTCCAGCTGATTTGTTATGGTTAGACATGCTAGAACTATTGTAATAAGATTTCTGGCATAATTCACAAGAGTATGGCATCTCACCAGTATGGATCCTTATATGTACAATTAAATGACTTTGCTGTGAGAAAGCCTCTTCACATGTATCACAAGAGTATGGCTTGTTCCCTGTATGGATCCTCTTGTGAACTGTCAATGCACTTGATTGTGAGAAAGACTTTTCACATGTATCACATGAGTATGGCTTCTTACCTGTGTGGGTCATCTTATGAACAGTTAATTCACCATTTGTACGAAATTCTTTCTCACATGTATCACATGAATATGGTTTTTCTCCTGTATGAATCCTCTTATGTTCAGCTAATGCATCTTTTCGCGAGAATGCCTTTTCACATGAATTACAAGGGTATGGCTTCTCTCCTGTATGGATCCTCTTGTGGACAGTTAACTTATTACTTGTAAGAAAAGCTTTATCACATGTGTCACATTTGAATGGCTTCTCTCCTGTATGAATTCTCATATGTACTGTTAAATTACTTTTTGTAGAGAATTCCTTAGCACAGATATGACACTTGTGCATGATGGATTATAAATTGTTCTTGCACCTGAAATAAATAATATTTAATGTATTACCTGTGTAGAGTTGACAATAATAATGTAAAGCATTTATAATTTCATTAATCATCTCAGTGCATGTCTTTTCTGTATGCATATTGATCTTACTATTCCATTAAATATTATTTTAGTAACAGTGCTAGCCTATAATTAAGGTGTGTCCGACATTATGTAGGCCAACGTATTCCAGACCACGATTTTGATCATTTAGATACGTTTTATATGTTTTGATTAGGCAATATTAGAATAATACATTAATTTTTAGTTTATTCAACATTAAGTATGTTCTAAAAGAATGCTTTCATAAAGTGTGTGAAAATATTAAAAGTCAGTCATAATTAAATCAAACAATCCTTAAAGCATAAAAATCACAAAGTAAACTATTAATCACAATGAGAACAACATATTTTTAATCATTACAATTTAGCTATAGACCTTTCACGTTGGAGCTCAGATATCAATAGAATGTATATAAATGTAAACAAAGATCAGCTTACAGGAATGTAAGGTTTTCTTCGTTTTATAATACAAAAATTAGTAAAAGTACGCCATGCAGTCATGTAACTATCCCAAGTTGACCCAGATTTAGACAGTGAAATCTTTTTCCTCTGTGCATAATGAACGCAGGCGATATATTGCCATATATTTTTCTTTGTCCTAAATTTTGACAATGTGAATGTACCTGTAGAATGAGATTGAGCTGCTAACTCAGATGTTGATGTTGGTGGATTCTTTCTCTTCGGTTTAAACCTCTTAACATTGCCAGAGTGCGCTGTTGGAGATTTAATGTATTCTCTAGCATTCTCAATAGTCAAATCAACGTGACCTTGAATGAAACTTAAGATGGCAGGAAATCCATCCAATACAGCTGTAGAATAATCATCTAATGTAATATCTGAATCAATAAATAAAGTTGGCGGAACTGGGAAATGATGCATAATATCTCTCAATGATTCTGGAAATAATTTACAGTAAACATTTACACTTCCACCATTGATTGTAGCCACATCACCGCTGTTTAATTTAGAATGATTCTTCAAATAGTGGGCTGAACAAGGAAGCCATCTTATATTCAAGTCCAACACATCTCCATCGGAAGGACAACCCACCTCTATTCTAAATGCACATTGGTATTCTTCTTTAATAAGACTCAATTTACACCTATCCACCAACTTTGCGTAAGATTCTTTGGATGTTTTTGCTTTATCACAAGCAAGAAGTCCAGCAGCCAGCAGGTCTTGAAACGAATACCATTCTGTGTGCCATCTGTTGTTCATGAACAATAGATTATTAGCTTGCACCGGATAAAAAAACTGAACCTCAGGTATTGGGTTACACCCTAAAACAAGTTCAAGATCTAACGGTATTCTTAGAGGTGTCTTTGAACCCAGAGCAACTCTAAACTCTCCAGACAAGGATTTTCCATCACTTACAGCACAAACAGATAAAATAGAATTTATGCCTTGTTTCAACAGTTCAGGTGTAATTGTTGGATAATAAGAACCAAATTTATCAGCAGTTTGGACCAACCTTAAAATAAAACAAGTCATACACTAAATAGTTTTAAATAAAAATAAAACTAATAATGAATTCTACTATAAAGAGTAAAATTTCATATTAACCATTAATATTTAAAAATAAATTCTGACAATAAACAGTCAGATTACATAAACATAAAATTTTATGTGCAAATATTAATTACGAATTTAAAACTTCAAAAACAGATTTCAAAATATGAGAAAATAAAAATCCTCAATTTAAATAAAAATTTTCTTTTCTTTCTACGTTTTAATACATTATTATAATTAATAAAAACTACTTACTTATTTGGATTCGGTACCATCGTTTCAGTTCTTTGGGCCGAAACCCGCCGCCGCCTCTCTGTTGAAAAACTTTCAAATAAAATTTAAAAATCTGAAAATATAATAAGATTAAAATTGATAAAAAGATGAATTTTAGATAAAAACAAGGTAAAAATATAAAAATTATAAGTTACAAATAATCACGTTCATTGCAAAACATTAGAGAAAATTTCCATTCATTTCAATATACTTGAAATACCAAACGATGCACGTACATGGATGCCGCGTAGTATTTTAAAGAGTTATAGGTCGTGATATGATATGATATTATGAATAAATGATTTAAACAAATATATTTTTGTAACATCCAGATTAACCTCAAATAATATTTTGATTACAGAAAGCTAATTCACGTTTATGACAGACAGATAGACATCCTACATATTTAATATTAATATTCTAAAGATTCTGCTACGTAATATTTGTAATATAGGAAACTAACTTACTTTACTTTGCTAAACACAAATTACTCGTGTTTTCTTTCTTTTTATAATCTAAGGGTCTCAATTCATTTTATATTCAGTCTGAAAATAAATATCATGATAATTTTACATGTAACACAATTTTAAATATAAGAACTAATTGAAATTAAGAAAATGAGAAATAATAAAAATTTGAGATGGTAGACATACCTTGCTCAATAGTATAGAAAAATATACAAAAAGAAACAATATCTATATAATTTAGTTGAAATAAAATTAAGGGAGGAGTAGGTTGTGCTAAAAATCCGTAAGGGTGTGAGTTTTAAGGCTTAAAAATAGTAGTAGAACGGTAATATTTACTAACTAATTCCTTCTTCCTCCTTTATTTCCTCTTTTATAATTACTTCCACCCTCTCAGCCTTCATCTTTATTAAGATAGGATCCTCATCAAGAGTTTCTTCCTCTTTTATCTCAAGTTTTACATTAGCTTCACCACAATCAACAAAACTGTTAGAAGTAGAAGGTGGAACTGAATTCTTAGTAGATTATAACTTCCTGAGATGTCCTACTGATTTGTTGTGTTTTAGCAAATCTGAACTTGATTTAAGAGATTTCTTGCACATTTCACAATAGTATAGATTCTCACCAGTATGAATCCTCTTATGAACAGTCAAATCACTATTTTTGCGAAAATATTCACATGTATCACAAGGATATGGCTTCTCTCCTGTATGAATCCTCTTATGTGCAGTTAAATTACTTGGTTGTGAGAAAGCCTTTTTACATGTATCACAAGAGTATGGTCTATCTCCTGTATGGATTCTCTTATGAACAGTTAAGTCACCATTTGTACGGAAAGATTTTTCGCATGTATCACATTTGAATGGTTTTTCACCTGTGTGGATCCTCTTGTGGCGAGTTAATTCACTTAATTGTGAAAAGGTTTTTTCACATGTGTCACAGGAGTATGGCTTTTCATCTGTATGGATCCTTTTATGAAGTGTTAGCTGAGGATTCGTACAGAAAGCTTTTTCACATGTATCACAAGAGTATGGCTTCTCTCCTGTATGGATCCTCTTGTGCTTAGTCAAGTCACTACTGTCTGAAAATGCCTTATCACATGTATCACATTTAAATAGCTTTTCACCTGTATGAATTCTCATGTGTACTGTTAGATTACCCTTTGTAGAGAATTCCTTGCAGCAGATAAGACACTTGTTCATGATGGATTCTTTATTGTTCTTGCGCCTGGAAATAAAAAAAGTTTAATTTAATTATTATTATTTTAGAATGTCTTTTGCAAAAAAAATTATGAGTACCTATACAGTATCTAAAATATCACCTTTTTTATCCTAGGGACTTATTGGTTTCAATGAAGATTACAAAAATTCTACTTTTTTAGTTCATTTGTTTTATCTGAAAAATAATTAGAATAATGTTAAATACATTATAACAAGGATGACAACATCCACAAAAGCGAAGCAATGAAACGGTAGGACAAACGGACATTAACAATTATATAGCGTCAGAACTGAATAATCAGAATACAAATATAAACAGTCGAATCAAAATTGTAAGTAAATTTGTTTAAAAACTGCTTTATACAGGATAATGTTTATGGACATACTTACATTTATAGGACTTGATTGTAGAGTTGCTTCGCTCACAACATTATACTTTTTTGTCCCAGGAATCAATATACCAAAAATCAGATCAATCGGATGATTAGATCATATAAAAATTTGTTGTTAAAAAAAAAATCAACATGTTTAAAATGGACGTACGGACATTTTTGGTAATGGTTATAGAGTTGCTACGCTTTCTAAATCGTACCTAACTACTAAAGGAATCACCATGCAAAATTTTAAATCAATAGGACAATTCTAACATGCTTAAATTAACGAAAAAAGCTATCCGTTACGGACGGACGGACGTATGGAGGGACCGACGCTAATTATAGAAAAGCTTCGCTTTTAATATGAATATAATGTTCCCATTTCAGTAGGAGAAGAATCAAATCAGTAAGATAACAAATTGATACAAAGTTAGATTTTACAGAAATTTTACAAGAGCATTATAAAATACAAGAACTCATATAGGTATTTAAATACTTTAAATTCAATAATAAAAAGTGTAAAAATCAGTATAAATAAACATGATATACATGATACTGATTATTAAATTATAAGAAAACTAATTGTTCATCATATTCTAATTGATTTTGTGTTCTACGATATCAAGATAAGGACAGAAAAAATATGATCTATATGATTTAATTGAATATAATAATTTTTTACAATATTATATCAATTAGCATTCCTCAAACTATTAGAATATTGTGGAGAACCCCACCACACCCCTGTGATAAAAATTCCCTTTGCCCTATTTATTTTTTTACAAATTACAATCAAATGATTCTATATAGGATGAAAACTTCCCAATACCTCTTGATAAAATACATTTACAACAAATTCCCAAACTAGGTTCATTCATAGACAATACATAAACAATTCTTATATTTGATAGGTTCCAACTACATTCCAACAAAAAAACATACCTAGTCTTTTATAAAGATTCCTTCAAAAGAGAACTGAATCATTTCAGTCGTAAGCGAAGTCTTTTTATATGGACAGACAGACCAAAATATGTATATAATTATAAATAATATTTTTTTCAAAGTATTATGATTTTTTCATTTAAAATTGATTTTGGAGAAGTAATACTATTTACACATTACATCAAATATTAAATACAAACATAATACAGGTCTTGCTAAAAGACGTTCACAACAAATTCGCAATTTATGTTCATTCATTTATCAAACATTTTTATTTTTATCTACTTAAATAAATTATTCACTCTCAATTCCTTCTTCCTCCTTTATTTCCTCTTTTATAATTACTTCCACACTCTCAACCTCAATCTTTATAGATATAGGATCCTCATCAAGAGATTCTTCTTCTTTCTTCTCTGATTTTATCTGGTAGCTTAACTTTTGTTCTGGATGCAAATTCTGTTCACAAGAAAGAGAATCTTTATTCTGAATTCCTTTTTCTATTTCCTGTTTTGTAGTTTCTTCCACACTCTCAGCCTCCATGTTGATAGAGATAGGATCCTCATCAAGAGTTTCTTCTTCTTTTATTTCTAGTTCAATATCAGCTTCACCACAATCAACAAAACTGGTAGAAGTAGAAGGTGGAACTGTTTTTTTAACAGATTCTAACTGCTTGAGATGTCTAGCTGATTTTTCATGTCTTGATAGGTCTGAACTTTTGGTAAAAGATTTCTTGCACATTTCACAAGAATATGGTTTCTCTCCTGTATGGATTCTCTTATGATGAATTAAGTGACTTTGTTGTGAAAAAGTCTTTTCACATAAATCACATTTAAATTGCTTTTCCCCTGTATGAATCCTCTTATGAAGAGTTAAACTACTTTGATGTGAGAAAGTCTTTTCACATTTATCACAACAGTATGGCTTCTCTCCTGTATGGATTCTTTTATGGAGAACTAAATTACTTTGTTGTGAGAAAGTCTTTTCACATGTATGACAAGAGTATGGCTTCTCTCCTGAGTGGTTTCTCTTATGGACAGTTAACTCATAACTTGTCCGGACAGCCTTATCACATGTATCACATTTGAATGGTTTTTCACCTGTATGAATTGTCATATGTACTGTTAAATTGCTCTTTTTAGAGAATTCCTTGCTACAGATATGACACTTGTTCATGATGGTTTTTTATTGTTCTTACACCTAAAATAAATAATATTTAATGTGAAAGGTAAATAGAAATTATTCTGTACATCAGTAACTATGTAGGAATAATTATTAGATGTACTCTATATCCCTCTTTATCTATAGTCACGTCAAAATTATACTTGTACATATTAAAAACTAACTTACTTTTTTTCTGAAATCAAATTTATTGGAGATTTATTTCTCTTTATGTAGTTACGGCTGCAGTTTTATGATCTTCAGTTTTATTTCATTTTATATCTGAAAATAAATATAATTATTATTTTACAAGCAACATAAGTTTGATAATGAGCAAATAATAAAATATTGATAAACCAGGATATAAATCTGTAATAATAATTTTATAAATGATATAAAGTTATAGTGAAACAACTCACATTAGACTTAAAAAGAGCAAACTGATTAGATGAAATGAAGAAAGGTGAAATAAAGTTAAGATTACCTAAACATATACCAAATCAATTCACTAAATAATTTACCCTACTATGAAATCTTCAGTACAAAGGAAAGAAAATATTTGCTACTCATTCCAATTCATCAAACAACTCCCATACGTACATCAGTACTTAATGCCGCGCATCTTTTTAATACTTCAGTTAGAATGTTGTCTTAACAGAATATTGACCTTGGTATAAGGACTATCATGAATCTTGGACAAAATAGCCTCTTAAGGAAAATAGCCTTAATAGTGCTCGGCTCTCTAGCAATATAACCCCTAAATGCTATTTTTGAGATCTTGTGCTTTATTAGTGCAGATTAATAAAAAAATAACAGTGGAATTTTGTAACCAAAGGAGGCATCTACATTTCATATTTTTTGTAAAATCATCCTAAATGAATAATAACGCTGCTATTTTGAAAATTCAGATTCGCATAATATGTTTGTTCGGGGTTTATTTGAGAATAACACAATTTCAATAGGTAATTGTTTTTGAACATTGAAAGCATTAAAAGTTTTGCTTTTTTAAAAATGAAAATATTAGAAAATGTATCTGTATAAATGATTTTGAAGATCATAAATTATCTAATCATTATTAAATATCCCATGGAAAATTCTAAACTTTTATTCTTAAATTTCACAATGTAAATAATGTTTTTTTTAATCTTTATCAAAGTTCTATTTATACGAAATCTTTAAAATTCTTAGCCTCCATGTTATTAGAGAGAGGATCCTCATCAAGAGATTCTTCTTTTATTTCTAGTTTAATATCAGCTTCATCACAATCAACAAAATTGGTAAAAGTAGAAAGTGAAACTGTATTCTTAGTATATTCTAACTTCTTGAGATGTTCAGCTGTTTTTTTATGTCTAGTCAGGCTTGAAGTGCAAATATAAGATTTCTGACATAACTCACAATAGAATAGTTTCTCTCCTGTATGAATTCTTATATGTTTAGTTAACTCACTATTTGTATGGAAAGCTTTGTCACATGTATCACAAGAGTATTGCTTCTCTCCTGCATGAATCCTGTATGAATGGCCAGTTAAATGACTTTGTTGTAAGAAAGTCTTATCACATTTATCACAAGAGTATGGCCTCTCTCCTGTATGAATCCTCATGTGGACTGTTAACTCACTTCTTGTAATCAAGCTTTATCACATGCATCACAAGAGTATGTTTTTTCTCCTGTATGGATCCTCTTATGAACAGTTAACTGTCCATTTGTTGTAAAAGCCTTATCACATGTATCACAAGAGAAAGGCTTATTTCCTGTATGTATTCTCATATGTTCTGCTAAATTAAACTTTTTAGAGAATTCCTTGCCGCAAATATGACACTTGTTCATAATGGATTCTTATTTGTTCTTGCACCTAAGATAAACATTTATTTAATTCAATTCTTGAGTAGAAGGAAATTATTAAATCTCTATTATTATATCTATGATTGAGTGAGTGGGGGAAGATCAACCAATTAATTCTTTCTTTGCCAAGCAAGCATTAGAACCGATCCCCCTACTTTTTTTTTTTTTAGAAAATGCGAGATATTAAGATTTTTTGTTGTTATATCGTGCTACCCTGTACCCAATATAACCTAACCTAACCTAAAATAAAACACAAACACACAATAGACTACTCCGCAATATAGAGTGGGGAGGGGGGGGGGGGGGTGTTCTGAACTTGATTAGGCATCTTGAGAGAAATTATTCTTATTTGGAATGAAAGAAAAAAATAACGAAAATTTGGTAAGCAAAAAAGTTTAGTATGGACAGACAGACAATTACTTACTTTAATTTGCTAAGATAAAACTTACTCTAGATTTCAGTTTTATGATCTTGAAACTTATTTCATTTTATATTAAGTCTGAAAATAAGTATGATAATTATTTTACATGTAACAAAATCTTAATTATGAGAACTAACTCAAAATAAGAAATATATTGGATAACAAAAATTAAAGAAGATATACAACACATTTTAGAATTCAAGAGAAGGACAGAAACAAAATCTACACGATTTAGTTAAAATATAATTAATCAAATCTTAAATACAAACATACTAATACAGCCCTTGCTAAAAGACGTTTATAACAAATTAGCAATTTAGGTTCATTCGTTTATCAAACATTTTTATTTCTATCTGCTTAAACAAATTCTTCACCCTCAATTCCTTCTTCCTCCTTTATTTCCTCTTTTATAATTACTTTCACACTCTTATGGACAGTTAACTCACTATATGAATGGAAAGCTTTTTCACATGTATTACATTGGAAAGGCCTTTGGCCTGTATGGATCCTTTTATGTTAAGTTAATATACTTGGTCTTGTGAAAGCTTTTTGACACAAATCACATTTGAATGGCTTATCACCTGTATGAATTCTCATGTGTGTTGTTAAATTACTACTTTTTGTAAATGCTTTTCAACATAAGTTACATTTAAATGGCTTTTCACCTGTATGTATTCTCATATGTATTTTTAAATATCTCTTTTGAGAGAATTCCTTACAGTAGATATGACACTTGTTCATGATGGATTCTTAAATGTTCTTGCACCTAGAATAAAAAAATCTAATGTAATACCTGTGTAGAATTGAAAATAGTAATTTAAATCCTTCATATTTTTTAATAATCATTTAAGATACCGATTATTGTATAACAGCTAGTAAAAAATTAAGCAGGGCTAGTGCGGCTGTAACTATGTAGGGAAAAGTATTCCTGATGTACTATATGAAAACTCTCCTCTCATATTCTTACCTCACTGTCTCTTCTATCCACTTACATGTATAGGACTATAGTGTTATTCATTGTCCATCTTCAGGTTTTATTTAAAATACATACTATAGAAAAAACTATCCCAAACTCTAACTGTTTTTTTTTATAATATTACAGAAAACTAATTCACTTTTATGACAGACAGACAGACATCCTACATCTTTAATATTGATATTCTAAAGATTCTGCTACATAATATTTGTAACTAGCGGCTACGCCCCCTAGAGGCCTCTAGTGGCACGTTAAATGTTTGGTTTTTTGTTGCGTTCAAGTTTCTACGATATGTTGCATAAGAGTCCCTTTAACGATACCTCGCAATGTTACGTTGGAGTCTCTATACTTAAAATAAAAATTTCGATTTATTATTATTTCTCTTGGGAGGGTAGTGGTACCCTCCCCTAAAATAGTTATAAACCTTTCCAGGACCTATGAGAAGCTACCCTGTTAAGGAGAACCCGAGCGGTTCAGCGGTTAGCGAGATCCTTAGGCACAAACAAACACACAAACACACAGACATCCTGTTACTTTAATATAAGGATATAGAAAACTAACTTACTTTACTTTGCTAAACTCAAATTACTAGTTTTTTCTTTCTTTTTATTAAACTAGCGGCTTCGCCCCTAGCCTCTAGGGGTTTTGCCCCAAGAGGTTTGATCAAACCAATTTTCGTATTTTAGATTTAAAATAAAAAAGTAAAAGAAAAAAAAAAATTTTTTGGGGGGGGGGATTAATTATTTTTTTTTGGGGGGGGGGGGGATTAGTCGACCCCACTATTTTATTTTTAGTTTTAAAAAGATTTTTATTTTTTTATTTTTCATTTTTGTAGGGGTTGGGGGTGTCCCACCCCCCAAGAAAATAGTTATAAACCTTACCGGGAACTATGAGAAGCTACCCTGTAAAGGAGAACCCGATCGGTTCAGCGGTTAGCGAGATCCTTTGCTACAAACAAACACACAAACAGACAGACATCGTTCTACTTTGTATTATAGATTAGAGTCTCAAATCATTTTATATTAAGTCTGAAAATAAATATGAAAGTAATTTTAAAAGTAACACAATTCTAATAATGAGATCTAACTAATTGAATATAAGAAAAGGAGAAATATATTGAATAACAAAAATTAAAGAAGAAAGAAATTCAATTACTTACCTTCAACAAAAAATTATAATGCCCATAAAATTAAATATAAATATTCATAAAGCAAACAAAATATGTAAAATACTTCATATTTACACATTTTTATACAAAACAATTTTTTCAAAGAATTTAAAATTTTTCTTTAAATTTTTTTTTGGAGAAGTAATATTATATACACATTACATCAAATCTTAAATAAAAAATAAATATGCAATAAAGCTAAAAGACAATTACAACAAATTCGAAATTTTGGTTCATTCATTTATCAAACATTCTTATGTTTATCTACTTAAACAAATTCTTCACTCTCAATCCCTTCTTCCTCCTTTATTTCCTCTTTTATAATTACTCCCACATTCTCAGCCTTCATGTTGATAGAGAGAGGATCTTCATTAAAAGATTCTTCTTCTTTTATCTCTAATTTTACTTCAGCTTCACCACAGACAACAAAACTGGTAGAAGCAGGAGCTGGAACTATATTCTGAGTAGATCCTAACTTCTTGAGATGTCCAGCTGATTTTTTATGTCTTGTCAGGTCTGAACTTAATTTATAATATTTCTGACATAATTCACAAGAGTATGGCTTCTCTCCAGAAGGAGTGAATGTTTCCTTAATATTTTCTAACTTTTTCAGATGTCCAGCTGATTTGTTATGGTTAGACATGCTAGAACTATTGTAATAAGATTTCTGGCATAATTCACAAGAGTATGGCATCTCACCAGTATGGATCCTTATATGTACAATTAAATGACTTTGCTGTGAGAAAGCCTCTTCACATGTATCACAAGAGTATGGCTTGTTCCCTGTATGGATCCTCTTGTGAACTGTCAATGCACTTGATTGTGAGAAAGACTTTTCACATGTATCACATGAGTATGGCTTCTTACCTGTGTGGGTCATCTTATGAACAGTTAATTCACCATTTGTACGAAATTCTTTCTCACATGTATCACATGAATATGGTTTTTCTCCTGTATGAATCCTCTTATGTTCAGCTAATGCATCTTTTCGCGAGAATGCCTTTTCACATGAATTACAAGGGTATGGCTTCTCTCCTGTATGGATCCTCTTGTGGACAGTTAACTTATTACTTGTAAGAAAAGCTTTATCACATGTGTCACATTTGAATGGCTTCTCTCCTGTATGAATTCTCTTATGTATTGTTAAATTGCTTTTTGTAGAGAATTTCTTGCAGCAGATATGACACTTGTT
The DNA here is from genome assembly GCF_053477335.1 of Acartia tonsa. Taxonomy (NCBI): domain Eukaryota; kingdom Metazoa; phylum Arthropoda; class Copepoda; order Calanoida; family Acartiidae; genus Acartia; species Acartia tonsa. The sequence continues at coordinate 62,134,319 of NC_137261.1, read as the reverse complement.
CATGATGGATTATTAATTGTTTGTGCACCTGTAATAAATAACATATAATGTAATACCTGTGTAGATTTGAAAATAATAATTCCAGATATTCCAGATTTGCTTAATAAAAGTACTCTATGAGAACTCATCTCCTTACACCCATATCTTATTTTGTATAGCTACTCTATTTGTACGGTGTGTCCGTCACAATGTAGGTAAAAGTATTCCAGGTGTACTCTATAAAAACTCTCCTCTTACATCTAATTTATACCCAACTGTCTATTCTATCCACTTACATGTACAAGACTATAGTATTATTACCCGATCTACTTTTGATGTGTTATTTAATGTCCATCTTCAGCTTTTATTTCGATTACAATCTATAGAAACAAACATCCCAAACCCCAACTGTTTTCTTTAAATAATAATTTCATTACAGAAAACTAGTTCACTTTTATGACAGACAGACAGACATCCTACATCATTAATAATAAGATTGCAAAGATTCTGCTACATAATATTTGTAATATAGAAATCTAACTTACTTTACTTTGCTAAAATAAAATAATGCGTTTGTTCTTTCTTTTTATAATCGTAGAGTCTCAATTCATTTTATATTCAGTCTGAAAATAAATATAATAATAATTTTACACAATTCTAATAATGAGATCTAATTGATTGAATATAAGAAAATAAATTGGGGAACAAAAGTTGAAATATAATGAATTTACAATAATACACCAATTAAAATTCCTAAAACTTAGATTTGGATAAATTTGGTATGTACAAGGTAGCCTGGCAGGATTGGAGCAATATAGATTTATGTTGAAACAATAAAGGAAACAAAGTATATATGATACTACTTATTTAAACATTTTTATTTTAAGGGGTTATCTAAGTGCCAATAACATTTTTTTCAGTATCATGATTTTGTGCATTTAACGAGTTCCCCCTTATAGTAGTGAACCTCTAAATGTTTTTGTAGAATATAAGATATATACTTGTTAACAATGGATTTATTTAAAATAAAATAAAGTACCAGGCAAAATTGAGTTACTTTCCTAAATCTCTAATTTGTGTAGGTAAAAATCACGATTTCAGTCTTGATTTTTTCAAATTATGTGGTTCATTAAATTCAAGTTCAAATGCATTTGTGCATCTACCCTTTTACACATTTATCAAATCTTAAATACAAAAATAAATTTTTAACAAAGCACTTGCAACAAATGTTTATCTACTTATACAAATTCTTCCTCTTTTATAATTACTTCCACATTCTCAGCCTCTATATTTATAAAGATAGAATCATCATCAAGGGTTTCTTCTACTTCCATCTCTAGTTTGATGTTAGCTTCATCAAAATCAACAGAACTGGTAGATGTAGAAGGTGGAACTAAATTCTTAGTAGATTCTAACTTAGTGAGATGTCCAGCAGTTTTAATGTGTTTTGTCAAGTTTGATCTATCATTAAAAGATTTCTTGCATAATTCACAGAAGTATGGCTTCTCTCCTGTATGAATCCTCTTATGTTCAGCTAATCCACTTTGTTTTGAGAAAGCCTTATTACATGTATCACAAGAGTATGGCTTTTCTCCTGTATGGATCCTCTTATGACCAGTTAAATGTCCATTTGTACGGAAAGCTTTTTCACATATATCACAAGAATATGGTTTCTCTCCTGTGTGGATCCTCATGTGCAGTGCTAAATTACCCTTTGTAGAGAATTCTTTGTAGCAGATATGACACCTATATGGCCTTTCTCCTGTATGAATTCTCATATGTATCGTTAGATGGCTCTTTCTAGAGAATTCCTTGGAGCAGATATCACACTTGATCATGATGGGTTATTATTTGTTCTTGCACCTGAGATAAACATTTATTTAATGCAATTCTTGAGTAGAAGTAAATCAAATAATCTTTATTATTTTATCTATGATTGAGTGAGTGGGGGAAGATCAACCAATCAAATTAATTCTTACTTTGCCAAGCAAGCATTAGAATCACTCCCCCCTACTGTAAAAAAAAAGAAAATGCGAGATATTAAGTTTTTTTTCTTGTATCCTGCTAACCTGTACCCAATATAACCTAATCTAAAGTAAAACACAAACACACAAAAGATTACCTCGCAATATAGAGTGGGGGGGGGGGGTTCTGAACTTGATTAGGCATCTTGAGAGAAACTATTTTCATTTTGAATGAAAGAAAAAATAAACGGAAATTTTCCCATTATAAGTTTGTACTACACTCAAACAAAAAACAAACACCTAGACTTACATAAAGATTCCTCAGAAAGATAACTGAATAATTTCAATGGTAAGCAAAAACATTTTATATGGACAGAAAGACAATTACTTACTTTAATTTGCTAAGATAAAACTTACTATAGATTTCTGTTTCCTTTTATGTTTTTATTGAATTCAGCTTTAAGATCTTGAGTCTTATTTTATTTTATATTCAGTCTGAAAATAAATATAATATTAATTTTATATATAACACAATTTTAATTATGAGAACTAATTGAATTTGAGAAAATGATAAATATATTGGATAACAAAAATTAAAGAAGGTATACAGCACATTTTGACATTCAAGAGAAGGACAGAAAGAAATACATAAACAGAAACAGTGTCTGCATAATTTAGTTGAAATATAAATAATTTTTACATTTTTATATCAATACATATTCATCAAACATAGGTTAGAGTAAATTGGGTATGTAATTGTATGTTTGGTCATTTATTAACATTTTTTTCCAAAGAATTATGATTTTTTCTTTTCAATTGTTTTGGAGAAGTAATATTATTTACACATATTTCAAATCTGAAATACAAACGTAAATATATAACAAAGCACTTGCTAAAAGACGTTTCATTTTTCATCTACTTAAACAAATTATTCACTCTCAATCCCTTCTTCCTCTTTTATTTCCTCTTTTATAATTACTTCCACACTCTCAACCTCTATATTTATAAATACAGGATCTTCATCAAGATTTTCTTCTACTTTCTTCTCTTGTTTGATATTAGCTTCACCACAATTAACAAAACTGGTAGGTGTAGAAAGTGAAACTGTATTTTTAGTAGATTCTAACTTGTTGAGATGTCCAGCAGATTTATTGTGTCTTGTCAAGTTTGATCTATCATTAAAAGATTTCTTGCATAATTCACAAGAGTATAGCATCTCTTCTGTATGGATCTTCTTATGACGAGTTAATGCTCTCTGTTCTACAAAAGCTTTCTCACATGTAACACATGAATATTGTTTTTCTCCTGTATGGATCCTCTTATGGACAGTTAATTGAATTGGTTGTGAGAAAGATTTTTCACATGTATCACAAAAGTATGGCCTTTCTCCTGTATGAATCCTTTTGTGTTCAACTAATGTATCTTGTCTTGAGAAAGCCTTTTCACATAAATCACAAGCATATGGCCTCTCTCCTGTATGAATTCTCATGTGTCTTCTCAAATCACTCTTTTGAGAGAATTCCTTGAAGCAGATATGACACTTGTTCATGATGAATTCTTAATTGTTCTTGCACCTGGAATAAATAGATTTTTAATAAATACCAATGAAGAATTGAAAACTATAATTTTGAGCCTTTATTATTTTACAATTTTTTTTTTATTGTTTGTCTTCATATTTCCAAAAACTCTATATTTAATGTTGTGTTCATAGGTCTGTCACTGTGTCAAAGCTCTCCTCCTAACATCTATATCTTATTTATATAGCATCTCTATAGTTTGTGTTCGTCACTATGTACAATAAAGTATAGTATTTTGATAATACATTATTAATTTCAACAATTTTAAATTTATTTAAAAAGTGTTGTTAGTTTAATTTTATCTGAGCTATTTATAAATAAAATTATCATTTTATTTTTTTATAAACTTACTTACTTTTTTTTAACTTACAATCAAAGTTTTATTTCTCCTTATGTTTCAATTGACTTCATTCTTGAATCTTATTTCATTTTATATTCTATCTGAAAAAAATGTGTATTTGAGGCTTGTGACTCGAGGGACTGACTGGAAGATATCCCCCTGGCTGATTCACACCTCAGCTGCGTCTACATACCATTGGTGAATAATTGATTAACTAGTTTTGATACTCAATATGCATATAAAAAATATTATTACAACTCTTGGCCTTCTCTGCAAAGATCGTTATTTATTAGTTATTGAATTTGGGACACCTGCCAAACTCAGACAGGTGAGGTAATAATGAGGAGTTCCTGTAAGACAACATCTCAAGAAATATTGCGTAGAAACATGGAGCTTGAGCTAGCCAAAAGGATAAATCTTAATGAAAACTACAGTAAACTAAAGTCTCAGGGTTACCTAGGTAGCTATTAATAATATTAAAATTGAGTCTTGAGAGGTGTCTATACATATTAAGTATCTAACTAATATTTCTTTTGATTATGTTGATGACAATGTTTGGGAGGATAACCCACTGCTTTATTCATTTTGTGTTCAATTCTCGTCACAGACAATAAACATGAATGACATATTTATTTATAAGTGGGGGGGGGGGGGGGGTTAATGCAACCATCTCGTAATCAATGATTAAATGGCACTTAGAATTCGAATTTCGATCTGAAATTGTGCATGAATAGTCCTTGGTAGGTCTATTTTCCCTAAATCGAACAAAAAGTTGAATAAGTAACGGCTGGCGGCTCAGCCGTATAGCCGTTTTCTGCCTATTTTCAGGGCAAATTCATCATTAATTACGTTGGAATTACTTTTAAAAACATATTTTTGGTTTAATTCATGTTAAATGATAGCAATAACCATTTTTTAAATTTCTAGTACCAACAGCTACCGGCTAGAACCATTTGATAAGGTTTTTGAGCGACAAAAAGTATTATGTGGAGATAGGTTTCGTGACTAATTTACTCTTAATATAGCCGATAAATGGCAAAACGGCTGAACCGCCAGCCGTTAGCCGTTACTTTTCCGTCTTTTTGTTTGATTTAGAGAAAATAGACTTACAAAGGATTACTCATGTACAATTTCAGATCGAAATTCGAATTCTAAGTGCCATTTAATCACTGATTACGAGATGGTTGCATTAACCCCCCCCCCTCCCCCTTTGTTAATAATAGTTTCATACAAGCTTCTTTATGGCGTTGCTACAAAAGACCAATGCCTACAAAAGACCAACTCTACAAAAGACCAACATTACAAAAGACCAACATCTACAAAAGACCAACGCCTACAAAAGACCAACAAATATATATTGTTATATAAACATCAAATAAAGGTCATGGCCGCAGCGCTCGGCCCCCTGGCCTGCCTAGCCGCGGGTGCTTGGCCCCCTAGCCTATAACCTAAAAAAAAATTATAAAAACAATAATAAAAATTGTAAAAATCTACCAACCACTTTTAGTAAAATCCACGAAATTCTAAACCACCTAAACAGTTTTTCTTAAATAAATGTCCTGGGGCTAACCTAGGTTAGGTTAGGTTATAGGCTAGGGGGCCAAGCGCCCACGGCTAGGCAGGTCAGGTACACCATTTGCAGCTATAGACCTTCCAGCTCTACGATTTTTTGTAGGCGTTGGTCTTTTGTAGAGTTGGTCTTTTGTAGCAACGCCTTCTTTATGAGGCATCTAGGTTTTAAAATAGAGGTTTGAAGGAAGTTAGATCTCTACAAATTAATAATATAAAATCAGGATTTTCCTGTTAGCGTTTTATTCAAAATGGAACACCTGCCATACTCAATAAGTCCAGGGTGATGTAACATTTTAGTAGCTTCCAAAAAAAATTTTATGTCAGTCTGAATTTGGCATGCAACATCTGTGCCTGAGGCCTGCCAAAATTACTGTGTATCTTAATCCTAACATAAGAGAATCGGGGCTATTGAAACCTAAAGGATATCTTCGAAATTCACACCACCCCTATGGTTCACATCCCCCAATCAACATTGGCCATTAACTAATTCCATCAGGGATAATTTCATGAAGTGCATTCAATGAGTACTTGAAGTAGTGTACCTGAATTTTTTTTTGTGGAATTTAATAATTCCAGGTTAGCAATAAAGATATTCTTAAGAAAAATTTACTTTAACCACACAGTTTTGGAAATACACTTGAATAAGACTAATTTGCGGTTGCTAAGGTTGGCATTTTAGAAAAAGAATTGCAAGCTTAAATCACCAGAATACACAGTATTTCATAGGAACAAAATAATCAGAATAAATATTGGGCCACTAAAAGTGTTGTCAAGCTGTTTTGAGGAAGCTGAAAAATGTTACATATCTAAAAGATGCATATATCACTTGGTGTTATAAAAACAACATGGTTAAAATTCTAATTCATTTATTTATATGCTCTATGAACACATATGAAATAGAAAGAAATACTGGGTACATTAATCAATATCCAAATGCAATAATTCCAACTGCCACTTTGCAGAACAAGAAAATATTTAAATCACTTTACTTATTTACTTATCAAGGTATTTTTATTAGGTACTTTTATGTAAACACAAAATAAATTTCTAATAATATAAAATTACAAAAGTGAATATTATTAATAGTTTAAGTTAATTCCATATGAAATTAATGAAAATTTGTTTTGTGTTGTGACTAAAGGGAAATGGTTAAGAAGGGGGGGGGGGGGAAAGAAAGTGGGTGGTGGGTAAATTTTCATTAAGAATTGTTTGACAGAATCACTGTTCCTGACTGTATGCCAGTCTAAACAAGATCATATTGTTATAATTATCAACAATTGCTTACATTATCAATGGCTCAAAGCAAGAAAAGAAATATTTCTTTCTTGTATTAGATCTACATACACTTTTCTCTCTCTTAATTATATATGTAAACTATTGTAAATGTATCTGTTTAATGCCTAATAGTTTAGTTTGATCTATAAAACTTTAATAAATATTTAATAAAATGATAAAATATTTATAAATTATGCAAAATAAACATTTGTCATATAAAAAAATACTCTAAATTTAGACATTCCTTTCTGAAATTTTGTCCAATCATAAATTATAATTGATTTGTCACAGAAAATAAGTATATTCTACAATTTAATATTAGTTTTGTTGTTTTAATTGTTTTAAAATTGATATGTTTATTTACTTCGTACGAATGCCGCATTCTCTATTTCATACTAAATGTCGTCTTTAAAAAGTTTGGTCGAAACATTCTGTGACATATTTTCCCCACAAATTTATTTAATTTTTTAATAAATATTTCCATATTTTCTATAAACAAATCAATTTATTTAGTATTATATAGTGTAAATATAATTTTAAAATCAAAATATAAAAGATATATCAATTTGTTACCTTTTTATTCAAAAAATGCAAAGTGAATTTTTAACATAGTTTTATGTATAATCAAAGACGACATTGAATTGCCCGCATAATGTGCGGCATTTGAGCATTGTTTATAAACAACTATTTTAAATAAATCTTGTTATTGTTTACATTTATTCTTCACAAATAAATCAAAGAAAATTATAAAATGAACTATATATGTAAACATAAATTAACATTTGCAAAAAGACAAAAAATCGTTTTAGATAAAGTGATATTTCATATAGTTCTAGATAACAAAAATACTTTGTATCTTTTCAATACTTTAATTATATATACTACCTATTTGACTTAAAGAAACATCAATCAATTTGAGTTTTTAATTTTTTAAAACCTTTTTTTAATTGGAAAGTTATAGAGAACAGCATATTAAGTTAAGATAATACAGCATCAGATGCTATTTAAAAAGAAAGGTCAAAATTTACAATTATATGATACATTTGATTTTTTTTTGCAATTATTGTATTAAACATCCAGACATTTCAATAATCAGGGCTTATATATATAATTTAGTTATGGAAGAATTATCTCAATTTAATGAAACAAAGCAAATGTTTTACCAATAATTGGTATGACTATGCATTCAAAACAACTTGTTGTTGGGTGCACAGGTTTTTGCCAGTCATATATCTCAATCATATATAATTCTCTAGAAATGTAAGACAGACATGCCTTTAGGGTGCAGGGATGGGGGGAGGAAAGGGAGAGGTGGTGTAAAAAAGGATGTTTTGTATGCTAATAAATGTTTTTATAAAAAAAGTTTAACTAACTTTAATACATTCTCAGAAGTTTAACTAGTTAGGTACCTACGCCCTTTGGGTATATGTATGCATCCAGCAAATATATATATATATATATATATATATATTATCTGTAGCTGGGTAGTCTGAATTAGTACATTATAACTTTACTTTTAAGGAATAATATTGTTAAGGAAGTGTACCTTTTAATTCCTGTTGATATTTAGGGGGTGGGGGGTGGGGAGGGGGTTGCATCTACTTGTAAAGCAGAGTTTAGGGTAGTGTGATTGCAGGGGCATGATGAACAACATTCTCTGGTGACCTCCTCAAACCAATTTGAAAAATCTAGGTAGTTTTCATTTAGTCTCAAATATTTTAATGAATTTTCACTTTTTGAGAATAGGTAGGTACTTAATCTTAATCTCAAACTATTTGGAGTACAGCTAATTCAATTTCCACATCTTTATTCAATAAAATGTATTAGTAATGCTTTTTGTTTGAAGCTAAATATCTTGGAAATTGCTAGTCAGAATTATTGTACTTTTCAGTGAAGCAGTATAATTAGGGTATTTTCATGTTATTTTTCTGATATTTTTCTAATGGTAAAACAAGTTTCAATTTATATTCACAACCACATTTTTATCTCTACTTGTCCCAGCCAGCTTCTAAAAGTAGTTTCTATAATTGTAATGGTAAACTTTGTAGAAACAGTTACAGAACAACCAAATATTTTCATTTATTACTGAGAAAGAACATATAAGCAGCATTCTAATATTCTGCCAAAATGGGAAGGAATTTATTTTCTAGAGGTTGACTATCAACCCTTGGGGACAAATCTTACCCAACAAATTTATTGATTCTAGGTATATTGGTCTAAAAACAAAAAAAAATGATCATCTTGTATTTGAATATGCAGACATTACAATTCTGCAACCTTGCTGTTTCAATTTTACATTAGGTACCTCTGAATAAACAGCAGCTGCAGTCTTTGCCAGCTTGTTATTTTCAGGCAACTAAAGCTTGATAAGTTGACCCAGGTTTTACATCTTCAGGTTTAGCATTTGGCCTAGTTTTAATGAAGGGTATTATATTTGTGATGATCTATCTACTGATCATGTAATATCTTGGGATGTAGATATCTATTTATGGTAAATATCATGTTAGTAAATAACTCATTTAATTTATTTTCAGACCTACATAAAACTGATGTCATTAGAATCATAAAGATAAAGAGAACACACCTGGTTTGAGAATAGGAAATTAAAGTAAGTTAGTTTTATATATTTACAGGGATGACATCCATATAAGAGTTGCTCTTAAATCAGACTGTGATACAAACAAACACAAAACTCAAGCAGAATATAAAATACATTTCAATGAATTTTGTATTTTAATAAAAATTAATTTATTACATGATACTATTTAAAGATACTAGTGGCTACGCCCCTAGAGGCCTTTAGGGGCACTTGAGATGGGGAGAGGTCATTGAATTCAACAACAATATTTCATTTTAGATTTAAAAAGAATAAATTTCAAAGTTAATTCTATTTTTTCTTGTGTTGGGGGGTCTTTTTTAAGGTGCGATTTCTCTTTGGAGGGTGGGTGGTACTCTCCCCCAAAATAGTTATAAACCTTACCAGGTTCTATGAGAAGCTACCATTTAAAGGAGAACCATATCGGTTCAGTGGTTAGTGAGATCCCTTAGTACACACAGACACATGTAGAATGTATAATTATATCCTGTTACTTTATTATAAGGATGCTAAGACTTAATAATAGAGATGATTTGCTTACTACAGTATACATTTTTCTAGGAATTATTATTTAAAAAATCAGATGAGTATTTAATACTCAGCATATTTTAAATGGACTTATGGACTTTCTGGTAATGATTATAGAGTTGTAATGCTCATACCTGATTGTTACTGGAATCATCAAGTTTGAAATCAATTGAACATTTTTACATGCCTTAACTAATTTTTAAAAATGTACGGACAAACCCTTTAAAAAATGTTATATAGCATCCTAAAATTTAATATGAAACACACAGTTTGTCTGGAATACTTTACCTTCATAGAAACAGATACACTCTAATTATAGAATAGGTATTCTAAATAAGATTTAGTTGTAAGGAGATAGTTATCATAAAAAACAGCTGTTACAGACCTACAGACACACCTTAAGTATATAGTAGCTGTTTCACTAAAATTATTATTTGAAATGATTATGATAAAATTCTAAGAGTGGAAATTTTTACCTATTTTCAATTCTACACAAGAATTACAGTAAATATTATTTATCTAGGTGTAAGAACAATTAAGAATCCATCATGAACAAGTGTCATATCTGCTCTAAGGAATTCTCTGTAAAGAGTAATTTAACAGTGCATATGAGAATTCATACAGGAGAGAGGCCATACTCTTGTGATACATGTGAAAAGACTTTCTCACGACCAGATACATTAGCTGAACATAAAAGAATTGAAACAGGAGAAAAACCATATTCATGTGATATATGTAAGAAAGAATTCTCTGTAAAGAGTAGTTTAACAGTGCATATGAGAATTCATACAGGAGAGAGGCCATATAAGTGCAGTGCATGTGAAAAGACATTCGCACAAATGGCTGCTTTCACAAAACACATGAGAATTCATACGGGAGAGAAGCCATACTCTTGTGACACGTGTGGAAAAGCTTTTTCAAACCAAAGTTATTTAATTGTTCATAAGATGACGCATACAGGAGAGAAGCCATACCCTTGTGATACATGTGATAAAGCTTTCCGTACAAGAAGAGAATTAACTGTCCATAAGAGCATCCATACAGGAGTGAAGCCATATTCTTGTGATATATGTGAAAAAGCTTTCCGTACAAGAAGAGAGTTAACTGTCCATAAGAGCACCCATACAGGAGAGAAGCCATACTCTTGTGATATATGTAAAAAAGCTTTCACACAAAAAAATAATTTAACTGTCCATAAGAGGATCCATGCAGGTGAGAAGCCATACTCTTGTGATACATGTGAAAAAGAATTCCGCTCAAATGGCGAGTTAAATCTCCATAAGAGGATCCATACAGGAGAGAAGCCATACTCTTGTGGATTATGCCAGAAATATTATTACACCAGTTCAGATCTGTCAAAACACAATAAATCAGTTGGACACCTCAAGAAGTTAGAATCTACTATATATACAGATACACCTTCTACTAGTTTTGTTGTTTATGATGAAGCTGATATTAAGCAAGAAATAAAAGAAGAAGAAACTCTTGATGAGGATCCTCTCTCTATCAACATTGAGGCTGAAAATGTTGAAGACAGTATAAAACAGGAAATAGAAGAAGAAAATCGGTGTAAAGATTAAATATCTTTTAAATAGAACTTTCCTAAAGATTAAAAAAACATTATTTACATGGTGAAGATTAAAAATGATGTTCTTTATTTTATATTTATGTTTGTATTTAAGATTTGATGGTAAGTGTATATAATATTGCTTCTCCAAAAATAATTTTAAAGAAAAAATCAGTACCTTATATACGTTGTTTGCTTTATTGTATAAACAATTGTACAATTACATACCCAATTTACTCTCACCTATGTTTGATGAATATGTTTTAATATAAAAATGTAAAAATTAATTATAATTTACAGTGGCGTTTGAAGCACTTTGTCCAGGGGGGGGGGGGGCATTTTGAAGATTTTGTAAAATTTTGCCCCCCCCCCTAAATCAAAGTGCCCCGGGGGGGCACTTTGCTTTAGGGGGGGGCATTTTGATTATATATACTAATTTTAAATAAGGGCGTTTTAAGGGGTGGTATTATTTGATTATGGGCCTTCTAGTCCTTATCCCTTCTTCCCCATCCCTATTTCTCATTTATATCCCCCATCTCTTCCCCCCCATCCCTTCTCCCCACCCTGCAATGACCGAAGGGAAGGGAGCTAGAAAGCTTCTTCGAAAAAAAAGTACAGAAGATAATTCAACCTTCCCCCCCCCCCCCACCACAATACATTTTTTATGGGTGGAATGGGATGTTATAAAATCTCAGCAGGAAGGATGAAAAACCCCATTAAAAAAAATTTGGGGGGGGAGATAAAAACACTCATTTTGGAAAATAATTTACCAACAAGGATGACAACATCCATAAGTAGCGAAGCACAAAAAATTGTAGATGGGAAAAGGGTATATATTAAAATCAAGAATAGATTTATTGGTTAAAATAAACACAAAACCTTGTTTTATTTTGTTTGATGACGATGGTCAAAGTAAATTACTTAAAAGATGCTCATGATAATGAGAAAAATTATTTTGATGCTGATATTCCAAAAAAGTTTGAAAATTGGATAAAAAAAAACAAAGATATGGGGAAATATGTAAAACATATAAAAATAGCCAAAACCCTGGCTGCCATGGTTGGTTTCTTAAAACGAAAGAAAATTTAATTTTTATATCCTTAACTTAAAAAATTAGGAAAATCGGACCATATACACTGAAAATATGGAGAAAGATGTGAAAGATGTAAAAATAGCCTAAAACCTGCTAAAAGGCAGTCTTGTCGTCATGGTTGTTTTCTTTAAAACACGGGAAATTTCATTTTGATATCAATAACTGAAAACATTTTGAAAATCGGACTATAAACACTGAAGACATGGAGAAAAATGTGAAAAATATAAAATAGCCTAAAACCTGCTAAAAAGGCAGTCTGGCCGTCATGGTTGGTTTCTTTGAAAGACGGGAAATTCAATTTTGACATCTATAATTGAAAAAATTTTGAAAATCGGACCATAAAAACTGAAGATATGGAGAAAAAATAGAAAAATATAAATACAGCCTAAAACCTGCTAAAAGGCAGTCTTTTGATTAAGTGGTGTTTCCAAGGATTTATAAGGGCGGTGTGTGAAGCGCACCTAAAAATATTTACTCCCCCTTTGAACTAAAATCAATTAAAGACAACAAGAGTGGCGTATTTTATCAAGTTAGGAATATAGAGTGTAGTTAGTTTTAAGGGTTTTTAATGAAAATTCAAAATTTACATAAAAAAAACATGTTTTTTTGTAAGGGTATGTACACAAAAAAATGATAAACTTATCCTGAATATAATATGACATCATATATAGTTATTCATTTAGACAGACATACAATCAGAAACCATTTGGAAGGGCGCGAAGCGCAAATTTTTTTCTTCAAATATGCTGGGAGGGAAGGGTTTTTGGGCTATTTATTACACTAGTCCCCAATATTTCATATAAAATTTTCTTATTCATTGGCTCAACAACTTTGGGGACTTGTGTACATACCCTTACAAAAAAACATGTTTTTTTTTATGGAATTTTGATTGGTTGGTTAATGAAGTCGAGTTTCCATACATTTCATCCACTAATTGTAATCTATATAAGGGGTAATTTTGTGTATCATCATTGGGGATGTACAAAATTTCTTTGGTAAAAAGTTTATATTATACAAAATAAATTACTTCCTAGTGAAAAAAGATTATAACCTAATTTCTACACTAATTAGAAAATTTTGTAAGGTTAAATGAATAGTAACTGTCTGTTTGGCGCGAAGCGCCAAAATTTTTTTTGTTGAGTATTTCTTGATCTTTTTTTTGGAAACTGGGATAGTTTTGCTTTTTGTAGGGTAGGGGGCAAAAAGGGGCATTTTTGTTGACCAGGGGGGGGGGCAAAATGGGGCATTTTTCAACATTTAGGGGGGGGGGGGCAGGGGGGGGGGCGGCAGGGGGGGGGGCGATTGCCCCAAATGCCCCCTTCGGTTCGCACGCCACTGATAATTTAACTAAATTGTGTAGATACTGTTTCTGTTTTTACACATTTTTCTTTCCTCTTGAATGCCTTTCTAAATTTTTGTTAAGCAATATTATTCTTATTTTCATATTTAATTCTCATAATTAAAATTGTGTTACTTGTAAAATTATTATAAATATTTTCAGACCAAATATAAAATGAAATAGATATTATCAAACTGAATTTTATTGAAACATAAAAGAAATGAAAAATATAGGTATGTATATTTTTTAAAAGCACATTGATTGATTGATTAGCCATAGTCTCTTAGGGTTTGGACCTAAGTAGTCATGGAGTAGGCTGAGACACTTTTGTATAGCCACTAGAGCTATCAAGCTCCACGTTCAAGCACATTATGACTTGACCCGCTATCTCATTAGAGCTACTCATTATTACCTCACCCTCGCCGAGTATGGCAGGTGTCCCAAATTAAGTCACCGTAATGAATGACGCTCTCCGCAGAGGAGCTTGGGATAAGGGTAGTACTGATATTATGTACGTGACTATTGAGTATCCAAACTTACTCAATTATCCCCTTCTTACACAACCAGGGGAAGTTGCGTGAATGTATTCAACTGAGAAATTCGAGTTTCCACATGGGGACTAGAACTCGAACTCTCATCACCGTAACTCAGTGCGTTACCACTGAGCTACGACGCCCCTTAAAGCACATTGATAATATAGTAAATGGTGAAATGAAAGTTGGTTGAAAAAACTTTAGAGAAATAACTCTTTTTAGTATTTTATATTATAACATAAAAATTTAAATACTTTTTTATCTCCCAGAAGTTATCTTTAAAAACAAAAAAGTTACAACAGTTTGATTAATTTAGTTAAAAGTGCAACTTGCAAATTAATGTTAATTAAATGTTGATGTATATAAGTGGGATAAATGCTTTGACCGTAAATAATACACAGTTGACCTATATTTGAAAAGGGGAGGGGTGAATTATAATGTCCATTAAATAGTTCCAATTCAATGTATATTTCTATAGAGAATATGGACATATAAATATTTTTTTTTGTGCTCCTAATGGTTGTTTCCTAAATCTGGAAAACGCAGTTATACACAAATATAAAGTAGCTTACTAAATAAGATATGGATGTTAGGATGAAAGTTTTCATTTAATACATAGTGACAGACCTTCGGAAACAACCAAACAAATACAAAAAAAATAATAAAAGATGAATTATTAATCCAATTCTACATAGGTATTGTATCAAATATTTTTTATTCCAGGTGCAAGAACAATTAAGAATCCATCATGAACAAGTTTTATATCTGTAGCAAGGAATTTTCTTTAAAGAGTAATTTGACAAGACATATGGGAATTCATACAGGTGAGAGGCCATTCAAATGTGATTCTTGCGAAAAGACTTTCTCACAACAAAGTGTATTAGCTCGTCACAAGACGATCCATACAGGAGAGAAGCCATTCAAATGTAATTATTGTGAGAGGGCATTTTCACACAATAGTGACTTAACAAAGCACAAGAGGATTCATACAGGTGAGAAGCCATACTCTTGTGGTACATGTGAAAAAGCTTTCCGTACAAGTAGTGTATTAACTGTCCACAAGAGGACCCATACAGGAGAGAAGCCATACTATTGTGAATTCTGCCAGAAATCTTATTCCTGTAGCTCAGAACTGTCAAAACATAATAAATCTGCTGGACATCTTAAGAAGTTAGAATCTACCAAGAATACAGTTCCAAATTCTGCTTTTACCAGTTTCATTGATTGTGGTGAAACAAATGTTAAACTAGAAATAAAAGAAGAAGGAACTCTTGATGAGGATCCTATCTTTATGGAGGCTGAGAGTGTGGAAGTAATTATAAAAGAGGAAATAAAGGAGGAAGAAGGAAATGAGAGTAAAGAATTTGTTTAAGTAGATATAAATGAAAATGTTTGATAAATGAATGAAACTCTATTGCGAATTTGTTGTAAATGTCTTTTAAAAAGTGCTTAATTATGTTTATTTATGTTTACTTACTTGGTTTACTTGATGGTATAATCTTCAATGACTCCATTCTGAAGTTCTGTAGAAGATGTCAGTCCATATCGGTTAACTTATGCTCGTTCATCCATATTATTAACTTGCTTCTGAATTTTTTCACTGGCGTTGTATGTTTTAATTCACTAGGCAAACTGTTCCAAATTTCAACTATTCTGTTTGTGAAGAAATTTTTTCTGCAATCAATTCTGCATCTCTCCTTAGTAAGGTTGAATTCATCTGCTTGTAACCTTGTTGTTCTAGAATTTTGAGATCTCTGTCCAACCATTTTTATATTACATTTTATATTACCAATGCCGTGAATAATTTTATAGGCCTGTAATAAGTCAAACATAATTCTTCTTTTCTGTAAACTCCAAATGTTCAATTCCTTCAACTGATCAACATAATCTTTTGCCTGCAGGCCTGATATCATACCAAGGGCTCTGATTTGAACTTGTTCCAGAATATTAATATCACCAAGCAACCATGGTGACCAAGCAGCACTAGAAAATTCGAGATGTGGACGAACATATTGTTTAAAAAGATTTAAAAATACATATTTGTCCCTGTAGTGGAAACAACGTGAAATCTGACCTAGAACAGATCTTGCTCTGCCTGCAGCTTCTTGGCAATGTTCAGATGGCTTTAAATTTGAAGTAATCTTCACACCAATATCCTTTTCTGTATCAACACTTTGCAACACATCTCCATTTATGTTGTACTGATAATTTGGGTTATTCTTGCCAAAATGCATTACCTTACATTTCTTAGTATTAAATTCCATTGACCACTTTGAACTCCACTCAAAAAGATTGTCCAGACATTTTTGTAGCAACACTTTATCATTGTCACTTTTAATTCTTTTAGCTATTTTTGTATCATCAGCGAATTTTCTTAACATTTCAATTAGATTTGTCACTGCTTCGTCTATATCATTAATATAAATGATAAACAGGATAGGTCCTAAAACACTTCCCTGTGGGACACCAGAGCTAACAGCAGCCTCATCAGATAGAAAACCATTAACTGTAACCCATTGTTTTCTATTTGTTAGCCAATCCTTGATCCAATTCAAAACATTTCCATTTATACCATGAGCCTTTAATTTACTACACAGTTTTTGGTGGGATATTTTGTCAAAGGCTTTACTAAAATCCAGGTATACAACATCAACAGGGTCTCCAGCATCAATGAATTTAGTTATAAGGTCCATAAATTCAATAAAATTAGTTTGGCAAGACCTGTTAGAAGTAAATCCATGTTGTGATTCTCGCAAAAGATTGTATCTTATAAGGTGGTCAGTTATTGCATCTCTAATAATACTTTCAAGTAATTTACATACTGTACTGGTTAAGGATACTGGCCTGTAATTAGCTGCAACTCCCTTTGCTCCCTTTTTGAATAAAGGAACAACTTTGGCACGTTTCCAGTCTTCAGGTACACACTCTTGGTCAATAGACTGTTGAAAAAGTATTCTAAGAGGCTCAATTAGTTGCTCTTTTAAATTCTTTAAAATTGATGTAGAAATTCCATCTGGACCTGGAGCTTTACCAAATTTCAATGAGTCAATCTTGTTTCTAACTTCTTCATCAGTGACAGTAATCCTCATTAACTCATCTTCAACGTTCATGTTAGGTATATCTTGATAAGCACCTGTATCAGAAGTAAACACACTGCTAAATTGATTATTTAAAATATCTGCCATCTTCTTGCTGTCGCCAGTAACTTGACCATTTTCATCAATTAGTGGACCTATACCTGTGTGGTTACTTAACTTTGATTTGATATATTTGTTAAAACAGTTCTTGCCCTCATTTCCACTCTTTTTGGATATCTTGACCTCTATTTTCCTCTTAGCTCTTCTTATTGCCTTTCTAAGTTCCTTTTCAGTCTCATGGTAAACTTTTTTATCATTATCACTGTTTGTAATTTTCATCCTTTTGTACAAAACTGTTTTTCTACGTTGTAATCTTTTAATGTGACCATTCATCCAAATTGGTTTAGAGCTGTTATCACTTCTGTTACTAATAGGAACGTTCTTCTTTATTACTTCATTTATGACACTTTTAAAACTTTGCCAGTTACTTTCAATATTATCACTGTTAAGAACATTTAACCAGTTTTTATTTAACAAATTGTTTTTCATCTCATCATAATTAGCTTTAGACCAATCTAGTTTCACCTCGTTATTTTCATTCACTAAAAAGTCAACACAACTATGGATTAATAGCATAACATGATCACTGTTAGAAAGAGGGCCTAAATTTTCAACACTAATAACACAATCATTGTTTGACAGTACTAGATCCAGAATATTATTTTTACGATGGGTTGGGAAGTCAATATACTGGACAAAATTATTATCAATACAACTGTTCATAAAATCTCGGCTAAAATTATCACTTGTCAAGTTTCTCCAATCAATATTTGGTAAATTAATATCACCTATTATCAAACTGTCTTTGGGTGCAGCCCTGACAACTTCACAGAGCATATTATAGTTTAACACTGAGCTACTTGGTGGTCGATAAATTAAAAATATATTTAAATCACAAATACTGGTCTTCACTTTAAAATGTACATATTGGTTAAAATCATTTATTTTGTCAATTGATAAAATAACTAGTCCTTTTCTAGCATAAACTAACAAACCCCCACCAATGCCATTGGTAGTGTCTGTTCTATCACTTCTAAGGTCTTTGATTAGTTCAAAACCTTTAATATTAAGAATATTATCATCAATGTTTTCATTGCACCAACTTTCAGTTATTAGTATAAGATCTGGTTTGTAATCAAAAGCAGTTGCCTCCAAGTCTAGTAACTTACTTAAAATACTTTGAGCATTTAAGTATAATGTTTTTAAACCCCCACCACCAATTTTATCACTTTTGATTACTGAGTCCTGCCGCCCCTTCCCCTGGGCCCACCTCTTGCCCTGCTCCCTCTGTTGTTGCCTCCTCTCGCCCTCCTGGCTCCTCCTCCTCTGCCTCCTCCTGTCTCCATCTCCCATTTCCGGCTGTAGACCAATCTTTTCTCTCCTTTTGGTCCTACCAGCTTCCATTCCCAGTTTAAAGCATCAGCTGGATCCATTTCTGCATTCCTACGAGCAGCTTCCTGGCCAAGTTCAACTTCTTCCAGCCTTTGTTGCTTAGTCAAATCAGGTACAACATTGATTTCAGAGTAGTTAACACTATCTCTAAGATTTTTAGCATTTTTGAGCAGCAAGCATTTTGAATCTTCATTTCTAAGTCCAAGAAGGATAGGGCGTGGGTTATCATTCTTTTCACCCAATCTTTTCACAAACTTCAGATCCTGTTTGTCATACTTTTCTTCTTGTAAAATCTCATCAGTTATTTTTAAAACAGACTGGATATCAAGTTCTTTCTTTTCCATGCCTGTAAGATCATCATTATCAGCCTCCGGTACTCCATGGATGATAACATTACATCTTTTTTCTTCCCTTTCTCGTAGTTCAGCAAAGATGGACTGTTTAACTCTCTTGTCAACTAAATCTATTTCCTCCTTGTTTTTATTACAATCCTTTCTAACATCATCAATATTTTTATTTGTTTCCTCTTGTCCTGTTTTT
Organism: Acartia tonsa; assembly: GCF_053477335.1. NCBI lineage: Eukaryota > Metazoa > Arthropoda > Copepoda > Calanoida > Acartiidae > Acartia > Acartia tonsa. The sequence goes on along the minus strand of NC_137261.1, from coordinate 62,114,887 downwards.
ATATCTTTAATTTCCTTTTTCACATCCTCTATCTCCTTAGCTAACAGTTTGATTTTATTATTGAGTACCTTCGCCACCTTGGTGCAAGTAGAACATGACCATGAGATGTTATTTCCAGACTTTGTTTCATCAATAAGGTATTGGAGTAAATCCTTACTAATGTTGGAGCAATCAGGATGTGTATATTCTTCGCAAACTTGACATGGTACAGAAATGTTTCTTTGCAGAGATTTTTTGCAAACCATACACGAATTCTTGTTTGTCGCCATGACTCAGCTAGCTTTGCTTTATCCACTCCACAAAACAAAATAAACAGGAGAAATAATTCAAATACAAATACAATTTAAAGTATATTCAACACTCTCCCCTGCCCAACCGATATGTGGAAGGTACGGGGCACCCTCGCGGGTGTGTAAGTGAGAATATACAAACAAATCACAGAGTTTTATACAAAATACTACAGAGTTTGGGTGTCAGTTTATGGTTGTTTATCTTTTTTTTTCTTTTTCTTTTTTTCAAAATCTTTTTTTTAAATCTTTTTTTTTATATCTTTTTTAAAACTTTTTTTTCTTTTTTTTGAACTTTTTTCTATCTTTTTTTTGTGTTTTTTTTTTACTTTTTTTTTTCTCTCTTAGTTTACTTTTTGTTTTCTTTTTTTTCTCTTATTTTTTTTGAACAACTCTTTTTTTTTATAAATGAATAAATAAACCGACAATCTTATCTTTGCTACAATATGCAAATCCTCTGTAGTATTAGGTTTTAGGGTGTTAGTGACAGGAATACATATATCCTGTAATTTGGTTATATAGATGTTAGTGGGTTAGAATAATATTCAGTTTAATAAGTAATTATAATTTCAGACATATCTTTTAACAATATTATCTTAATTATAATTTTCCTAGATGTTATGTATTACAGGAGGGTTATATATTCCGCCTCAACTGTTTCTCCAAAATCTCAAAACATGACATTTTTTCCGGCCACCGCCGGGGAAGACATTTTTATATGAAAAATCTCTTAGTGAAGTGAATCAAGCAAATTTAGCTTGGTCAGTTTTGTATTTAAGATTTGATAATATGTGTAAATAATATTGCTTCTTCAAAAATGATTTTAAAGAAAAATCTAAATTTCTTGAAAAAAATGTTAATTGTAAAAATGTGTAAATAGGTAGTATCTTATATACTTTGTTTGCTGTATTGTTTAAACATAAACATTTGTCGTTCTAACCCTACATGGCTACCCTGTACATACTCAAATTATCCTAATTATTAGTTTGAGGAATAATAATTGATATAATATTGTAAAAATTAATTAAGTTTCAAATGTTTCTGTTTATACATTTTTTTTCTGTCCTTCTCTTTAATGCAAAAATACCTTCTTTCATTCAATTAGATCTACTTTTGAAATAATAATTTTGTCTATTTTCAGACCAAAAAAATTGAAATGATATTTGAAACAGAAGTCAACATAAAGAGAAACAAACCACGCATATTCTCAGTTCAGAAATATAAAGTAAGTTTGTTTTTAACAAGTACAAGAATGTATGTATGTACAAGAATAAATATGTCCATAACAATGAATAAATAGCACAGCATATTTAGATTACTTTTACTTACATATTGATGGACTTGGACACACCCAACATATAGGGTAGCTGTATTAAAAGCTATATTAAATAATATATGGATGTAAGAAGATAGTTTTCATAGAGTACATCTGGAGTACTTTTACCTACTTAGTGACAGACACACCTTACATATAGAGTAGCTATACTTAAGATAAGGATTTAAGAAGATAGTCTTCATATAGTACATCTGGAATCATTTTACTTACAAAGTGACGGATACACGTACACCCTACATATAGAGTAGCTATATAAAATAATAAATAGATGTAATGAGATACTTTTTATACATTATAGAACATATAGAATATTTTTATCTACATAGTGACGGACACACCCTACTTATAGAGTAGCAATACTAAATAAGATATGGATGTGAGAAGATAGTTTTCATAGAGTACATCTGGAATACTTTTACCTACTTAGTGACAGACACACCCTACATATAGAGTAGCTATACTAGATAAGATATGGATGTAATGAGATAGTTTTTATACATTAAAGAACATATAGAATATTTTTATCTGCATAGTGACGAACTCACCCAACATATAGAGCAGCTGTACTAAATAAAATATGGATGCAAGGAGATAGTTTTCATAGTGACAGACGTACGGGCACACCTTAACTAGAATTATTATTTTCAACTCTACATAAGTATAACATTAAATATAATTTATTTCAGGTGCAAGAACAATTAAGAATCCATCATGAACAAGTGTCATATCTGCTGCAAGGAATTCTCAAAGAAGAGTGATTTGACAAAACATGTGATAATACATACAGGAGAGAAGCCATTCCAATGTGATTTTTGTGAAAAGTCATTATCAGACAGTAGTGCCTTAAAAAGACACAGCATGATCCATACTGGAGAGAAGCCATACTCTTGTGATACATGTGAAAAAGATTTCCGTTCGAATAGTGAGTTAATTATTCATAAGAGGATCCATACAGGAGAGAAGCCATACTCTTGTGATACATGTGAAAAGGCTTTCTTACAACAAGGTCATTTAAATGAACATAAGAGGATTCATACAGGAGAGAAGCCATTCTATTGTGATACATGTGAAAAAGCTTTCCGTACAAGTAGTGAGCTAACTGTCCACAGGAGGATCCATACAGGAGAAAAGCCATACTCTTGTCATACATGTGATAAGGCTTTTCGTACTTGTAGTATGTTAACAGTCCACAAGAGGATTCATACAGGTATAAAGCCTTACTCTTGTGAATTATGCCAAAAATATTTTACATCAGGATCCGAACTGTCATATCACAATGTAACAGATCGACATCTCAATAAGTTGGAATCTACTAAGAAGACAGTTACACCTTCTGCTTCTACCAGTTTTGTTGATTGTGGTGAAGCCAATATTAAACTGGAAATAAAAGAAGAAGAAAGTCTTGATGAGGATCCTCTCTCTATCAACATGAAGGCTGACAATGTTAAAGAAACTTTAAAACAGGAAATAGAAGAAAAAGAAAGTCAGGATAAAGATTCTCTTTTATGTGAACAGAATCCCGATGAGGATTATATAAATATGATTGACATTGTGAAACATAAAATTGAATATGCTTAACTCTAAGATAATAATATTTTTATCTAAAAAAAGAAAGCTCAATTTTCAGTACCTAAATTAAATAGCTGTATATAAAAAGATAATATTACCTACCTACTAACTTATTTTTTACTTTGTTATGTAAACAAGAACTTTTTTCATTCTATTTCTTCTACATTTATAAATTGATTAAATAAGGATTTTAAAGTTATCTCTCTGTGTAAATCTGTAATTCTTGTTTGTTTTTTGTTCATATAATTTTTGATTTCTTGATTATTATTTATTTTCAGAATATGAAAATGAAATTTGATACCATGGAATAATAAGGATATCACAAATAAAAACAGGTATTTGGACACTCTTAAGTTGATGGGTTAGAAATTGGCTAAATGTTTATCTATAGTCTATGGAAGTTTTTAGGCTATTTTATATTTTATGGGCACTTATATACCTATAGAACAACACCTTAAAGTAAAAAATAAATTTTATAAAATTGTGTTGTCATTATTTAACTAAAATATAAGCTTTTTATAATTAGAGTCTGTCCGACCGTCCATCCCAAACAGTTACCTCTTTTTTAAAATTTAAATAAGTTAGAATTTTACTATCGATTTCAAATTTTGCATGGAGATTCCTGGTACGATTTAGAAATCGTAGCAACTCTTAATTGTTACCAGAATGTACTCCATTTCAAACATGTTGATTTTCAAATTTTGTTAACAACAAATTTGTATGTGATATAATTATCCGATTGGATTTTTAGAATACTGATTAATGTTCGTTTGTCCTTCCATTTCAGAGCTTCGCATTCATGGATGTTGTCATCCTTTTTAAAAGGGGGGGGGGGGAAATGTGGTGACTCGTGCCACGACATACCAGCAATTTTATTTTGGGTGCTACTCCCTTAGTTTTAGAGATAATTGGATGAAATTTTTTGGGCTGGGTCAGTAATTACCCCAACTATTGGTATCTTTCAAAAAAAACGGTGGCGGGACCGCCGCTCCCGCCGCCCGCCGCCGTTTTCCGATGCCACCAAAAAAAATTTTGTTTTGCATTTCTCGCCGAATTAGGCAATTTGGAATCATTTGAGACCATGTTATTTTTTTCAAAAATTTTTCCCCTCACAAAAAATGTACAATTTTTGTACATTAAGGTATATCTTTAATTCAGTGGTAGGTACTCCTGTGATTTAAAAGATATTGAAACAAAATATTTTTAGGTAGGTCAGTAACTAATGGCAGAGGTACGGCTGCGGAAAACGGTGGCGGGAAATGCAAAAAAAAATTGGCGGCGGAAAACGGCGGGAGCGGTGGTACCGCCGCCGTTTTTTATTCAAATATTTATTACTGACCCATCAAAAAAGATTTTGTTCCAATATCTTCAAAAGCACAGGAGAAGTACTGAATTTAAGATATACCTTGATATACGGAATTTGAAAAAAATGACTAAGTCCCCCCCCGCAGGGCTGCTTGTAGAGGGAAAATTTTTTGAAAAAAATAACATGGTCTCAAATGATTCCAAATTGAATAATTCGGCGAGAAATGCAAAAAAAATTTTTGTGGCGGCGGAAAACGGCGGCGGACGGCGGGAGCGGCGGTCCCGCCGGCGTTTTCTTAATTCAAATATTTTTTACTTACCAACCTAAAAAGATTTTGTTTCAATATCTTCAAAATCACAGGAGAAGTACTGAATTTAAGATATACCTTGATATACGGAATTTGAAAAAAATGACTAAGTCCCCCCGCAGGGTTGCTTGTAAGGGGAAAAATTTTTGAAAAAAATAACATGGTCTCAAATGATTCCAAATTGCCTAATTCGGCGAGAAATGCAAAAAAAAAGATACCAATAGTTGGGGTACGGAAAACGGCGGGAGCGGTGGTACCGCCGCCGTTTTTTATTCAAATATTTATTACTGACCAACCTAAAAAGATTTTGTTTCAATATCTTCAAAATCACAGGAGAAGTACTGAATTTAAGATATACCTTGATATACGGAATTTGAAAAAAAATGACTAAGTCCCCCCCCCCGCAGGGCTGCTTGTAGAGGGAAAATTTTTTGAAAAAAATAACATGGTCTCAAATGATTCCAAATTGCCTAATTCGGCGAGAAATGCAAAAAAAAAAGATACCAATAGTTGGGGTAATTACTGACCCAGCCCAAAAGATTTCATCCAATTATCTCTAAAACTAAGGGAGTAGCACCCAAAATAAAATTGCTGGTATGTCGTGGCACGAGTCACCACATTCCCCCCCCCCCCCCTTTATAAATTCATGTACCTTACCTCGAAAATTTATGTAAGGGTATCTTGTTTTAATTTAATATCATATTTTATATGGAAAGCAAATCTACAATTTGCTATTTGTCAGTTTATACACATTAAAATCAGGGATCTAAAAGGATAAGACATAAAATTACTCCTTCTGTAGATATAAATTTTTGGTTGAAACGTTTGGACACTCAACTTAAAAATACCAACCAATCGGAATGCATTTATAGTCCCCAAAGTTGTTGGTCAAACAAATAATGAAACGTAATTATAAATCCTCTAGGACTGGTGTAATAATCAGCTCAATGTCTCCTCCCTCCCTTTTCCCGCAATTATCTTTATTTAAAATAACATCATATCATATTTGCTTGTTCAGTTTCTAATTAAAAGTGGGAGGAGTCCGCGCATTGAGCATCATATTTAAGTAAATGGGCGGAAATTTAGCTCATTTTAATAAATATAACTATTGTTTATGATTTCGGTTGATAATTGAATCACATTGTCAGTCAGCAACTAACTTTCAAGGTGAACAGAGAGAAATCCATTATACAGATATATCAAAAGGTATTTATATATTTAAAGATTTTCTATATTTACGGTTGGCTTTTCCGTCCATAACGGTCAGCTCTTTTCGTTAATTTTGACATATTAAGATTGTCTTATTGATTTCAAACTTTGCATGATGATTTCTATAACAGTTAGGTACAATTTGGAAAACGTAGCAACTGTATAATCATTACCATAAAGTCTGTACGTCCATTTAAAGAATGTTGATTTTTAACCTTCCTGACACCTATTTTTTATGTGTTATAATAATCTCTTTCATCTGTTTTTTTTTTGAATATTGATTTCTATAATAACAAGGCACAATTGAATAAGGAGGCATCTCTATAATCAAGTTCTTAAAATGTAGAGTGTCCTGTAATTAAGCAGTTTTGCAACGAATTTACTTTAAATCTTCCTTAGAAATATTTATTTTCTGCTTATTCAGTTCTGACATTCTTAATGTGTAATGTCATTTATTTAAGAGTTTCGCTTTTATGAATGTTGTCATTTTTGCCTTTTAAAAAAATTTGCTGTCGCACTGAGTTACGGTGATGAGAGTTCGAGTTCTAGTCCCCATGTGGCAACTCGAATTTCTCAGTTGAATACATTTACGCAACTTCCCCTGGTTGTGTAGGAAGGGGATTATTGAGTAAGTTTGGATACCTAATAGTCAAGTACATACTGTTAATTACCATAAAATGGGCTATTTGGAAATGCTTGTACCTAATTGATCATAGAACAGCTGCACTGCATAAACCCTGACATATTCTAGGCATTGTTATTATACTGAAACAATTGTAGAAACATATTTAAAACCTCATAGGATTCTTTATATATGAAAATATAAAATACACAGATTAAAATGCGAACTTATTTTATTGGAAACATGTTAATAGATTCATATTATTACTATTAAATCAGCAACATAACTATGACAATTAAAATAAGATTCTTGGTTCACAGTAGGATGGAAGAGTGGGACTTGGGCCAACACAACAGTAGACCTGTAATAGTATATATTCTAATACTACTCTTACTTCCTCTTCTTGTCCTTCTTCTTTTGTCTCCTTTCTTTCTTAGAAAGCTTGAGATTTTCTAACTCTTCCTCCAGGCTGAGCTTGTTGTGATATAACGCTTCCTTCACCTTGAACAGCCAGTCATACGAAGCATCCTGCCATCTCTCATTCTCACGCAGCCTCTTTACCTCCAATTTTAAACTTTCTCCTTCTTGCTTTTCACGGAGTAGATCAAGCTGAAGTTTCATGGTTTCTACCTCCACCCTTAAACCAGTGACCTCCGCGCATTTGTCCTTATACAGAGACGAAATGCGGCCGGTTACCCTGCTCACCTCACGCTCGCGCTGGTAGTTGTCACATGTCCTCCCTGACTTCATCACCTGGTGGAGCAAACGTTCCAAACAACCATTTGACATCGGGCTTCTCCCTCCTCGCGGTATTGTGCCTGAAACTACCGAATCCGCGCGGTTGCGACTCAATGTCCTGTGGGATGTCCTCCTGGGGTTACCTTTCCTGCTCGAGCTCCGTGCACGGCGTCCTCTAAACAAGCCGCGTGACTTGAGTAGACAGACCATGTACTCATCCTCAGCCCATTCCCGGGTCATGGACAGCGGCAATGGCATGGGCAACGGGATCAGGTTGCGCTGCTTTGGCCTGCGTTTGTGTATGTACGCATGCTTATGATGCATCTCCAGCCATCCTAGCACCTGTTGAACAGCCAGCTCCGACGGTGTTTTCCCAAGTGAGCTCTTGCTGAAGAACTCAGCATAGCATGCTGCAAAGCATGCTAACACGCCCTCTTGGGGTGACATAAAAGCTTTATGTAAGCTTAATGCCTGTTCCCCTATGGACTGCGTGTAGCTACGAATGTCATTATTTAGTTCACCAATGGTGAACCAGTGACGTTCGTAATCGGGGACAAATCGCATCGTTGAAAACGTTATTCGATGCAGTCCACCCAATATCGCCGCCTCAGTGAGCGTTTTGACACACGCTATGAGGGCCTCGTTCGTCTCCTCCATGAACCACCTCATGAACACGTCCACCGAGATGCACATGGGCCTGGTCTCCTTCTCCATCCAATCCAGGGTGGCCTCGATAAACTCGTCTAATGTCTCTTCCTCGGGTACCTTGAAGAGAATGTGCGTTGAGGCATGTGGGGACTGCTCAATCTCGAAATCATTGAGATGAACTCTCAGTGGCTCGTCCTCTCGTGCTCCCTGGCTGCTGCTCGCATCTCCCTGGTCCATGGCCTCAACCTCGCTGTGGGCTGCTTCCACTGCCTCATCAGCCCATGCGGCAGCTGACTTCGACATACTGAAATTTGAAAATTAGTCAGTATGTTTGAAAATAATGTTATTAACATTTTTTACATATATGTAAAAGTTTATTTTGTTATTGACTAAAAACAAGTATAAATATATTATCACGGAGATATGCCAGCTTGCTACAATCATACATTCCTGGGACATATGCTTGAAAATTAAATCCTCAAAAAAAATTTGTAAAATATTTCAGTACTATGCAATCATAATTTTAATCAATTTTAAGATATCGATGCTATAAGCATTTATCGATGTGATTCTTATTTTTGGTAACTATTGGTTGTGTAATGTGTATATCACAATTTTATTAACTAGCGGCTACGCCCCTAGAGGCCTCTAGTGGCACTTTGAATGTTTTTTTTTTTTAAATATCTAATTACAGAAATAATTGGTTTATGTTTCGTTGGAGTCTCTTTTTCGAGAGGGGTAATTTTTTTCTAGGGGCGATTTCTCCTGATAGGGTGGTGGTACCCTCCCCCAAAATAGTTATAAACCTTCCCGGGACTTATGAGAAGCTACCCTGTTAAGGAGAACCCGATCGGTTCAGCGGTTAGCGAGATCCTTCGTTACAAACAGACAAACACACAAACACACAAACACACAAACAAACAGACAGACATCGTTCTACTTTGTATTATAGATATGCTTGATAAAAGATTTATTTTTCTTAATGATTGGTACATGTTTTTGAGAAAAAAGATGAACGTAAATGTGTCAAATGTTTAGAATTTGGATATATGCGTAAACTTTGTGTTGATATGGAAAATGTTTTGACACAAAAAGTAAAACTTTGTTCATTAATGAACCAGCTACAGAAAAAAATCTGTTTATAAAAATATTTTGATAACAATAGATTTTTTTTGAAAATAGCTACCTTGGAAGAATAAGCTCCGGTGGTCTTACACAGTTAGAAAGCTCAGAAACTGATACTTTTATCGAAATAAAACACATAACTTATTAACTTTCTGTAGTTCAATCCGCCAATGATAATAAAACACGACTGGCTGAAACTTTTTCAGTTTTTCGTATATATTTTCTTGAAAAAGCGCAATGCCGCGTTATTTGTTGTTGCGGTGTTGCATTGTAGATATGAATTTACCGATTTTTATATGTGTATTTCCGGTAATTTCAAGATACAGCTCTACTCGATATGATTTTGTTTGTTTGATAATGTCGTCTTTTAATTACGATGAATAATTTTTGTATAAGGATTTAAAGCGACTTGGAGATTAATAAAAAATTACTTATTTTTGAATAAAAATGTTTATTTTCTTTAATGTGTGGTTTGTAAAACATGAAAAGTATTTTCAATGAACGATTTTTGTTAAGTAACAGTTGTTTAATTTTTTTTGAAAAGAAAGTTTTTGTAAAGAAAGAAAAAAAATTGGTGATCTTGGGGATCTCTGAAACCATGGTTTCAGGAAATTTTGAAAATAATGTTTTTCTCTTTAGTTTTGGATAGCTCTGATGTATTCAGGGCTGATCTTTCCTGCTTGCAAAATAACCATGATTTTTCTGGGGTTTACTCCCCTCTTTGTCAAGATGTCTGCGGCTTGCAGATCTCCTGGCACCCAAACCAGTTTCCTGATCTCCTTGTTCTCCAGCCACTGTTTGATCATGCCTATCTCTCTGCGCAGTCTGCGCTCGCCTACGTCTGTGGCACTGTGGATGATGGTATATGCATCAATGATGGCTGTTATGGGGAAATCCATTTTCTCTCCAAGCACCTCTTTCAGAGCCCATCTGGTGGCTATGGCAGCGTCAATGCCTGTGGTGAGACTCATTGTTTCAGCTGCCAGTGTAGAGTTTGTGACTCTTTGAATTTTGTTGGCTTTCCATTCCAATGGAGCACAGTCTCCAGTTTCGGGATTTACCAGAAACATGATGTATCCCTGTGCACTATCTACTCCATCATTGAGATTGCCAAAGCTGGCATCTGTGAAAACCCAGATGTCAGCTTTCTCAAGATCTTTGAGATCTGAAACTCTTACTCTGGAGATATCTTTCATCTTGCCAAGAGTCTTTCTTGCAGCTTTGAGATCAGCTACAGTTCCACCCTGCATTTTTGTTGATGCTTCAATCAACTCGAATGCCAGGTCTGGTCTTGTGGCTCTCACTGTCCAGTTTATTGCACCTGTCATTTGTCTGATCAGAGTCAGTTCCTCTGGAGTCATCTTGTCTGTGGTTTGACTGAGCCTTTTTGCTTCAATCTTGGGCACAGTGACACCTTCAACATATTTGTCTTGATCCAGGTTGATTCCATTCTCATCTTGTTTCAACATGAATCCAGTGTACATGAAGTTGTTTTTTTCAGATTTGCCTATCTTGAAAGCACTCAGTACTTTGTTCAGTACCACTTTATTGAAGAATTTGGTGCCACAATGAATGAAATCATCCACATGAATACCAATCAGTCCTTCCAATTCTCCTTTGTCATTTGTCAAGAAGAATAGTCCAGAGTCATAGATTGATTTCTTGAATCCTAACTTCTCCAGATTGTGTTTCACCTTCTCATACCACTTCTTACTCGCATCCCTCAGTCCATACAAACACTTTCTCAATTTCAACAGCTTCTTTTGTAGCTTCGCCTCCTTTGGAGGTTTCACCAGGACTATCCTGTCTAGCTCATTTCCTTGAAGAAAAGCTGACTTGACATCACTTGCACTGATGTTCCATTTGTTTGTTGCAGCAATCGCTAAAATGATTCTGAATTGTTGGAGATTCTTTTGGTACTTCCTGTAGTTCTTGGAATCCTTTTGCTGTGAGTCTTGCTCTTAGCTCATCTCCTTTCTTGGTAACAACCCATAGAGTTGTGATATACTCTTGTCCTTTATCTTCTATCACTTCATATGTGTCAAATTCTTCTAGTTTGTCCAACTCCTTTTGTTTTGCTTCCAGAGCTTCTGGAGTGTTGGTGTCATCTTTGTCTACTAGTACTGCTAGTATCTCTTCATGTAGATTCCTATCAAAGTTATCTTCTCTTTCAGTCCTCTCTACTCTTTGTTCTTCTACTTTTCTCAGCTCCAGAATCTCTACATCATCACTAATTATTTGTCCATCTTCTAGTGAAAAGTTATACCAATTTGGGTATTTCCCTGATCTTTTACCACTGCTGATCACTTGGGCATTTTTCCATTCTCCGTCCACTTTGATTTAAACTTTTTCTGCTCTCTTCAGTATTGCAATCTGTGGTTTGTTGTTGCTTTTCTTTGCTGGTCTTCCCTTTTTCTTTGTTTGAGTCTGTTCAGGAATTTCCTGTTCCATGTTGTTTTGTTCTTCAACATTTTCAGGTTCAACTTCTGCTGCATCTTCCTCAGTTTCTTTTTCAGGGATGTTTTCACTTGTTTGTGTTTGTGATCTAGGTAGTGTGTTCTGTATAGTGACCTGTGATTGCTGTCTCTCATTGTTTTCCTCTTGTGGGATGGTTTTGGTATTTTCAGTCTTGGCACTTTCAGCCATGGCACTTTCAGCCTTGACACTTTCAGTCTTAGGTTCTTCAGCCTTTATCTTTTCCGCCAGTTCAACTTTGACTGGGTGTAATCTGTTGGCATGTACTTGACCAAAGTACTTTCCATGTCTGACACATATGACTTTCCCGTCTTGGTATATTACTTTACCAGGACCTAGCCATTTGTCATCCTTCTCCCTTCTGTAGTATACATAGTCACCATGATTGTATACATGTTGTGCAGTGCGGATCTTTGACCTTAACGCTTGTTTCAGGTTTTTACAGTTTTGTGATTTGATGAAAGCTGCTCTGCATTCATGCATTGCCTTGAGTTGATCCTCCAGTGCTTTGCTGTGTGTCTTGATCTCCATGGCAGTGGGAGGTTCATCAATAATGTTTGGCAAGTTGGGTTGTCTGCCATAAACAAGTTGGAAAGGTGAAAATCCATACACTGTGGACAAAGAATTTTTGGCTATGCAGGACCACGAGACAGCAGTCTCAAGATCCATGTTTGGAAAGTCCACCAGTACTCTTGCCAGAATACTGTCTACTAAGGCATGATTCCTTTCACATAGTCCATTACTCCAAGGACTATATGCTGCAGTAGTATGTATAATTATGTCAAGTTTACTCATTGCCTCCATCATGACAGATCCTGTGAACTCTAGTCCTTGATCTGTAATGATTTCTTTTGGTTTTTGAAAATATCTTACCCAATGAGTCATGAAAGCTTTTACTACTTCCTCAGGTGTTTTAGACTTTAATACAGTGCCTACTGTAAATCTTGTGAAACAGTCAATCATATAAAGTATGGGTACTCCTTTCCATATTTTCAAATCCATGGCTATGCACTTGTCAAAATCATTTGCCATTGGTAAGGCTACTGATGGTTTGTCTGGCAGTCGTTTTTTGAAAATACAACCTTCACAACCATCAATGATTTTATCTATCATTTCATCAAAATGATCCCTCCATTTTTCTGCTCCTTTGAGAAGGTCAACGAATTTGGATTTGCTGCCATGACCAAATTGCCGATGGAGCTTCTCCAAAATTTTGTATTGTTGTCTTATGGAGGCTTGCTCCAGATCTATGAGCATGACATGTTCCATGACCATGGAGTCTTCGTGGTCATCTTGTCCTAACAGGTTAATTATGTAATGACCTGCGCTAGTTGTGTGTAGTTTTATTGGTTTACCCTTTGCTGTGGCTGTGTCATCAATTAGATTGATTGCTATGCCCAGCTTTTTCATATGCTCTTTGGACATGAGCAATGGAATGTCACTATCAATGACATCCACGTCTAATTCATGGATCTCATTGTTTATTATGACTGGTATTTTGTATATACCTAGTGACGTCAGAGATTGTTGGTTACCAAATGTAAATGAAGTTATGCTGTGGTGTGGACCTGACAGCAAATGTTTTAAGTGTTTGGGAATTGCTTGCATAAAAATTTGTAACCATTTCATGCCTGTGACACTGCTTAAGCAGCAAGTGTCAAGAGCGGCGGCATTTAGAGTTTCTGCCGTAAATTTTGATAATTCATCTTTATCTGAAGTGAAAAAGATGTGTTTTTGGGTATTTTCCATATTATCCTTGTCCTTACTCTCTGCTTCCTCAATTTCTTTGAGAATATGCTCCGGAATGTCGTCTTCCGTGTCGGACGTTTGTCCTTCTATTACGAACGCTTGTCTGTATCTGTCCTGTCTCTGTCCGTTGTTTTTGATATTATAGGGACATTCTCTTTGTAAATGTTTGATTGATAGACACCCCCTGCATTGTATAATACGCCCCCTAGCGTCTTTAGGGTTTGTTTTGTCCCCTTGGTCATGAGAGTTTTGTGCTTGGTTATTTTGGTAATTACCACTATTGCTTGTCCCGTTTGTGCGATTATTATTATTAGGGCGATAGTTCCTATTTCTATTATTTTGGAAAGTTTTTCTCTTTGACCATGCCACGAAGGCTTCTTCATGTTGCGCCATGAAAGCATCTGAAAGTTTTTCCGTGTTGCTTTCGGTTTTAAGACCAAAAACATTTGTCAGCATATCAAACATTTTATTCTTGACATTTTCATAGAGTTTTTTGTCATCAGACAAATCCACTACTGAGTTTAGCAATTCTATTTGTTGTGCAGAAAGATAAGCATTATTCATAAGGAATCCTGCTTTTATATCGCTTGATAATGTTGTCAACCCTGCATTTTCAGCTTTGGAAACTAAGTATTCAAAGTGTTTTGCATATTCTGAAAATTCTTTACCAGCCTCTCTCTTATATTCTACTATTTCCCTTAGACATTGGAATTTTAAGTGCTTGGAAGGTTTGCCAATGTGGCTATCTAGAAATTCTAAAATTTTATCCACAGCGTCCTCTGCAGATCCTATTTCTTCAGGCCTATATTTTAGGAAAAGTTGCCTTTGAATATTCACACCAAAACTGGGGTGATCATTTTTAATTCCTGCTAAAAGAATTGCTCCCCTTTTTGCTTTGGGTATGTCTGTAATCATGTTCCATAATACCACATTGTCTTTGTAATCCGAATAAAGCGAATAATCCGAAAGCTTTGGGGCTTCCGTTGTGACCCTCACTTCTGCCATTTTACTGGAATCCGATGAGGTTTCGTGATTTTTGGAAATACTATTTTTATGAAATTTGTAAACTTCGCTTGCTTTCATGATTTTTTGATATTTAAATTTAAGTCGAAAGGTGGCGTTTTGGGAACTATTCTTTTCTTTAATGTGTTTAGGAGTTGTCCTACCCATTAACTTAAGCTTTGTTGTTTGGAAAGAATTAAAGCTTTTGTTGCGCTACTTTTGGAAATTTTTTTCCTTGTTTTTCGCTACTTTGGATAATATTTAACCTTGTTTGGTTAGCGAACGGAATAAATAACACACAATAAACTATTTTCTTTATTATTATGTACTAGTTTATTTGGTAAACATAAAATATTTTATATGTTATTAGATTGTAAATAAAGTTATTATAATTATTTTTGAAAATACACCGGCTACTACGAGCCTAATCTAAGTATCAACACCAGCTGCTACGAGCTTACAATATTATTCTCACATCGAATAATTATATCACCAGCCAACTACGGGCCTAACATTTTCCTTGTTTCAGTAATTCTTTTTGAAAAAAATACACCAACCTCTATGGGTTTATACATTTGAAAATAAATAGCCTAATGTTCAGAGTTTATGCATTGTGGAAGTCTATGATATCCGTAGATCTTTCTTGAAAATTCTTACTTTTTCAATTTGTAGCTCTGCTACTATTGTTAATTACCATAAAATGGGCTATTTGGAAATGCTTGTACCTAATTGATCATAGAACAGCTGCACTGCATAAACCCTAACATATTCTAGGCATTGTTATTATACTGAAACAATTGTAGAAACATATTTAAAACCTCATAGGATTCTTTATATATGAAAATATAAAATACACAGATTAAAATGCGATCTTATTTTATTGGGTACATATTAATAGATTCATATTATTACTATTAAATCAGCAACATAAGCATAACAATAAAATAAGATTCTTGCTTCACAGTAGGATGGAAGAGTGGGACTTGGGCCAACACAACAGTAGACCTGCAATAGTAGATATTCAGATATTTATTTTAATAAAAATAATATTTCAGGAGATTAAGAGAGGATACACCAGCATGAATACCTGTGATATTTGTAATAAGAATTTTAAACATAAATCTAATTTGCTGGTTCATAGGAGGGTACATACGGGTGAGAAACCATACTCATGTGATCAATGTGAAACATCTTTCTATGATAAAAGTGCTTTGATTAAACACAAAAGAATTCATACTGGAGATAAACCATTCTCATGTGATCAATGTGAAAAGACATTTTCACAAAATAGTAAATTGACTGTCCATAAAAGGATCCATACAGGTGAAAAACCATTCTCATGTGGTCAATGTGAAAAGGTTTTTTCTGATAATAGTGCTTTGATTAAACACAAAAGGATCCATACGGGTGAGAAGCCATACTCATGTGATCAATATAAAAAGACATTTTGTCAGAATGGTGATTTGACTAAACACAAAAGGATCCATACAGGTGAGAAGCCATACTCATGTAAACTTTGTGACAAACATTATATTTCTAGTTCAGAGTTAGCAAGACATAAAAAATCCCCTGGTCATTTAGAAATGATGAAAAGCTGTAATAATACAGTTCCAACTTCTGTATCAATTAGTTTAATTAATTATGAACAAGTTTATATCAAGGAAGAAATTAAAGAAGAAGAAATATTTGATGAAGATCCTCTCTCTATCCAGATGAGAGTTGACAATATTGAAGAAAATATTAAAAAAGAAATAGAAGACCCTCTTTCTTGTGAACAAAATTATGATGAAGATAGAATTGATGATATTGATATTGTTCATCATAAAATAGAAATATAAACCTTTAATTGTCATAGGATACAAATGTTTATTTAGAGAGACAGGATTAATGCTCAATTCAAATAAAAATCTAAATCTTTTTTTTCACATTAAAAATCTGCGTTTTATTTTTATTTGTTGCAATTTTTAATTCATTTATAAATAGCTATTGTGTTTATTTCAATAAATATGCGAATATTAATTTTTTTTATGGTGTGTCTAAATTCTAAATATACTTATTTTACACTTGGTTTTACAGGATCTCCACATTAATCCTGTCTTCATTTTATTCCAATTACATTACTGTTAAATGTTTTTCTTTATGTGAATTATTTTATTGTTTTTTGTATAAAGACATATCATTAATTTATTTATTTATCTTGTAGTGTAAATTAGATTAGTGTAGATTAATTTATAATAAATAAAAATGCATAGAGTATAGATATCAATAAGAAAGAAGTTTTCTACTATTTTGTTTACAAACACACAGGTTATTCTTTTTTATTACTTAAGGTTTATTAGGTAGAATTAGCGTTGGTCAGTCTGTACCTCTGTCCGTCCGTTTGTACTTATGTCGGTAATGGTAAACTCTTTAATTTAGACATGTTAGAATTGTCCTTTTTAACTTTTCATGATGATTCCTATAACAATTACGTAGGATTTAGGAAGCGTAGGTAGTAACTCTATATTCGTTACAAGAAATTCCCTGTATCCAATGAAAACTGGCTGATTTTTAACTATTGACAACTAATTTTTGTATAATTTTTGATGTATTTTTTGGACTAGTGATTCCTAGGATAACAAATTACATTATTGTAAGCAAGGCATTTTTATAATCAAATCCAAAGTATTAAAGTATGTCCTCTGCTTTATCCTGTATTTAGGCAATATTGCAACAAAATGTTAAATTTTGTTTGTACTTACAAATTAATGTTCTCACACTCAACAAAAGTTGTAGCTCCTTTGTCCTTTCTTTTGACTTTAGAGCTTAGCTATTATGGATGTAATTATCCTTATTTATTACTAAAGGTTGTATCCCAATATAGAGAGATGATTACTCCCTAATTTTTTTGTGACGATTTATAACCCGCAGTTTAGGTGTGAAATTGTGAAATTTGTAAAAACCAAGATTTTTTAACCACGAAGCGCTAGTAAATTTTTTTTAGGGTCTAGTTGGGGTGAATGGGGATAAGAATCTAAAATAATTCTAATTCCAATAACTTAGATTTTTTTTCAATTAGATTATTTACAAAGTTTTAAGCTCAAGATTCAGTACATTTTACTCACGGTTTACGAGCTCCCGGCACCTAGCACCATCCCCCCCTTATATTTGTTGCAAAGTTGTTGCATAAGACCTAATTCTTCCAAAAAAAAACTAAATTACAATAGACATAATCCTACAAAAGACCTAATGACAGCATCCATAAATCTGGGGGCCCTAACCCTGTGGGGCTACTAAACATTACCTAACCTAACTTAAGTATGTAGGTTCGATAGATTTGGTCTTTTTTTATTCTATGTTTTTTTTTCATGAAGATAAAAAATAATTTCCCGCCAGAATAAATTTCTGATTATGTATTAGTAGACTGTAGGAGGAGTCCGCGTTGAGCATCATTATTAGGTAAATGGGCGGATATTTGGTTTAGCTTTATTTTGTATAAAAAAAAAGAATAGACTATTGTTTATGCTTTAGGTTGATAATAAAATCAATGACAGTCAGCAACTAACATTCACAGTGAACAGAGATAAATCTGCAGAGGAATTTTGATTGTGGGATAAACTCATAAAAGGTACCTTAATTTCTTTTATCAAGTTTTAATTGCAAAGCAAATCTACAATATTGTTGTCCGTTGGTTTGTACGTACAGCATGACCCTCAAAAAAGTATTTTTAAGCATCTGCAGCCCTTATTTCTCAATGAATTTTAAAAAAATGCATATGTCCTTGTTCTCCATAGTATTCCACATAAGTAGATATAAAAATATTTTTTTTACCTCCATTAACACCGGAGATTTTTAGAGCTAAAGTTTTGAAAAAGTGACTGAGAAAAAGAATTTTTTTTTGTTTCTCTTATTTTTTGGATGGTTATATTATGTTTTTCTGGCAACTGAATAATGAGACACAAAGAAAAACAAGTTAACTAATTATTTCTTTTTTATTCCACCAAAAAATATAAATTTTTAATGGCAAAAAATACTACTGAATGAATTGATAATTTGCAAATTTTAGGTTATTTATTAACCCTTATTTGAGAAAAGGATTAATTATGACAGTTGCTCCGCCTACTTTTGTGACACCTCAATAATTTAATAGGGGGTTAATTAAGCTTTTTAGACAAAAAAATCATTATGTTTTAATTTTATTTTCTTCATAACTTTTTTGTTATTAAAGTTAGGATTGTGAAACAAAAACAATTTTCCTGCTATATTCATAAAGATTTATTTGGTTTTTTAATCTTAAAAAAATTTGCCTAATAAGTAAGTTTTTCAAAATATCATTAAACTAAAAAGACTCAAAAAATATGTGTAAAAAAATGCTTTTTACTCAAAAACTAAATTTTTTATTTCATTTTTGTATAAAGTTTCTGCTAGTAACAAAAATAAAAGGATTTCTACCTTAATTTTGCTAAAAAAGTCGTTTCATGTTAAAAGTTACTTTTTCCTCAGTCACTTTTTCAAAACTTTAGCTTAAAAATACTTTTTTGAGGGTCATGCTGTATATACCACGTTACATTTTCCTGTTTGAGCCACCACCTTTCACAAATCTTATATGATATCGTTTTTATAACCAGCAAAATACAGCTAGATGTTTTTTTGTCAAAATGTTAAAATTTACAGTCATGCTTAAAGCAACTGCCATAAATACATCTAACACTAGCATTTATACATTCTTTTTTTTTTCTTCAAAAATTTCCCCCCTTACAGGCAACCCTGACATTTTTTTAAAGATACTAAAACTTGGGGTATTAGTGACTCAACCAAAAAGAGTTTACCAAATTATCTCTAAAATAAAATTGCTTGTATGTTGTGTTACGAGTGACCACATTTCCCCCCTTTTCTTTATTGATGAACATGAAAATAGTGACTTTATAAACAAGTTATTTCTTTTCTTTTTTTAAAATTCACTTTCGCCGTAAAATC
Source organism: Acartia tonsa (assembly GCF_053477335.1). Classification (NCBI taxonomy): domain Eukaryota; kingdom Metazoa; phylum Arthropoda; class Copepoda; order Calanoida; family Acartiidae; genus Acartia; species Acartia tonsa. The sequence continues at coordinate 62,095,558 of NC_137261.1, read as the reverse complement.
CTTAAAGTTCTTTATATTTTCAATAGTTTTATACATTTTGTGTTTCTTTGAAAATATCATTTTAACAATATTTTGTATTTTAATTCATAAAAAAAATAATTTCAGGAGATTGAGAGAGGATATACCAGCATGAATACCTGTGATATTTGTAACAAAAATTTTACACAGAAATCCAAATTGGTTGTTCATATGAGGGTTCATACGGGAGAGAAACCATTCTCATGTGATCAATGTGAAAAGGCTTTTCCTGAAAATAGTGCTTTGACTAAACACAAAAGGATCCATACTGGTGATAAGCCATACTCATGTGATCAATGTGGAAAGACATTTTCTCAAACTAGCCATTTGACTCAGCACAAAAGGGCCCATTCGGGTGAGAAGCCATACTCTTGTGATCAATGTGAAAAGACTTTCTCTGATAAAAGTTCATTAATTGTCCATAAAAGACTTCATACTGGTGAGAAGCCATACTCATGTTATCAATGTGAAAAATCATTTTCTCATAACAGTAATTTGACTGCCCACAAAAGAATTCATACAGGAGAGAAACTATTCTCATGTGATCAATGTGAAAAGACATTTTCTCAAATTAGTGGTTTGATTAAACACAAAAGAATTCATACAGGAGAGAAACAATTCTCATGTGATCAATGTGGAAAGGCATTTGCACAGAAAGATAAATTGACCCGTCATGAAAAGATCCATACTGGTGAGAAGCCATACTCATGTGAACTTTGTGACAAACATTATACCTTTAGTTCAGAGTTATCAAGACATAATAGATCCCCTGGACATTTATAAATGATGAAAAGATGTAATAATACAGTTCCACCTTCTGTATCTATTAGTTTAATTAAATGTGAAGAAGTTAATATCAAGGAAGAAATTAAAGAAGAAGAAATATTTGAAGAGGATCCTCTCTCTATCCAGATGAGAGTTGACAATATTGAAGAAAATATTAAAACATTCTCATGTGATCAATGTGGAAAGTCATTTTCTCATAATAGTGATTTGACTAAACACAAAAGGATCCATACTGGCGAAAAGCCATACTCGTGTGATCAATGTGAAAAGACATTTACAACTAGTAGTACATTGACTGAACACAAAAGAATCCATACAGGTGAGAAGCCATACTCATGTGATCTATGTGAAAAGACATTTTCTCGTAATGAAAGTTTGACTGTCCATAAAAGAGTTCATACAGGTGAGAAGCCTTACTCATGTAAACTTTGTGACAAACATTATGGGTCTATTTCAGAGTTGGCAAGACATAAAAAATCCCCTGGACATTTAGAAGTGATGCAAAGCTATAATAATACAGTTCCACCTACTGTATCTATTAGTTTAATTAAATGTGAAGAAGTTTATATCAAGGAAGAAATTAAAGAAGAAGAAATATTTGAAGAGGATCCTCTCTCTATCCAGATGAGAGCTGACAATATTGATCCTCTCTCTGTTTAAATGTAAATGAATGAGAGTGTTGTAAATAGTTTTATCAGAGAATTATAAATATTATTTTACTTTCTGATGTAAAAATCCAAACATTAAACATAATTTATCCTCCAATTTTAATTAATATCCGTAACATCTCTACTTTATGATATTACTAAATACATCGCCCAGTGATCAAAGACTCTTTTTCAGTTTAATACCAAACTTCCTTAATTAGTGAACTGTTTGTCCAGCCGTTTATGAAATAGTATTAAACATGCATACGTACATAAAGAAAGACATTGTATTGGTTAACAATATAAGATTTGTATTAGAATTCATTTATTGATAATGACAAATATTTTGTTTTTATTTTGACATCATGTTTCCATAATGTAGAACTAATAATGTAAAATTAACTATTATTTTTATTGTATTTTAGTATAAAGACAAATTATTAATCTGTTTTTTCATCTTGTAGTGTAAATAGAATAATTGTCAAATGTAAATATGTATATTATTTTCAGATTAATTTATAACAAATAAAAATGCACAAAGTATAGATATCAATAAACTAATTTTGTTTACAAACACAAGGTATATTGAACCTACTTATTTGCTAAAGCCAAGGGCTTTTAAGTGCCAGCAAATGTTTTTGAGGGATTTCAAAGAAGGGGGGAGGGGGGGGGGTGGTATTATCTAATATAATTCCAAACATTATATAGTGTTTTTTTGAGGGGGGGGGGGAGTTTTACTTCTTAACAAACTTACTTATAATATCCATTCAATTTAGATGACAATTTTTCATGTCACTTTTATTAATCCAAATCTTTTCTTGAACCTATTCAAGTTTCTTATTTATCTAAACAATAATTTACCGCAAGAATCTTTATCTAAAAAATAACACCCCCACCTTTTAACAAAAAATAAATTTGCTTGTCCAGTTTCTGATTAGGTATTAGTGTGAGGAGTCCGCGTTGAGCATCTTGATTAAGTAAATGGGCGGAGATTTGGTGAAGCTTTATTTTATATAAAACAAGAATAAACTATTGTTTATGTTTTATGTTGATAATAGAATCAATGTCAGTCAGCAACTAAGTTTCACAGTGAAAGAATCCATTATACAGATCTACTTTATATAATAAGGTATTTATATTTTTTGTGCTTTACGTCATTACCCCAGATATGATCTATTAACTATTTCAAAACTACCTTGACACCCCTCTGGGATGTTTGAGAGGGTGTACTGGGTATCCACTACCCTCAAATTTGCCATATCACCCCCCTACAGCTCCCTTCTGCAACACCTCTAAATTAGTAATTAATTTGCTCAATACTCCCGATAGAAGTTAATCATTAATATCTCTTTCTTCTATGGCTTGGGGAGTTTTAAATAAGAAAACAAATATTTCACAGTTGTGAACAATTTAACCCTTGTATGGATAATATAACTAAGTAACATTTCTAAAGTCTTTGATTTTAAGTATGCAAGTTTCCCTAAATATTACTGTATAACTATTTACCATCATTTTAGTTTGATGTCAGGTACATTTGTATTTTACAACCTTTTAATAATAACTTATATTACCATCTTAGTTTTACAGAATTATTTACATTATTTGGTAGAACTTATCTAACAAATGTATAAATCTAAAATATGATAATAATTGCCGCCAGAATTTATTTATTATAATCCCCCTTCACTGAAGCATTTTCTAACTTAGCTTCTAATTATAAGTAGGAGGAGCCTTGTTGAACAACAGAATTAAGTAAATGGGCGGAGATTTGGTTTTGCATTATTTCTATTAAACAAGAGCTAACTATTGTTTATGATTTAGGTTGATAATTTAATCATTATCCGCTAGCAACTAACATTCACAGTGAGCAGAGAGAAATCCAATATACAGATCTACTTTCAATTATAAGGTATTTATAGTTTTTTTTTGCTTTAAGTTTCTACAGAAGGAGTTAGGCCGGGTTAGGTGTGTTATCTGATCTATATGAAATTAAACATTGTTTAAACTATGTATAAACCAGTAGCGTGCACAGAGTTTTGACACCCCTTTTACGAATCTTAAGACCTTTATTAAGCCAGAACCGAGGGGGATGTGAGCCTTAAGGGTTTTAATACAGACTTCAAGAGGGGTCTTTTTCCTTTATATAATCATAATACTAAGAATTTTGAAAAATCGTCCTTTGACATATCTTCACTGTATAGGGTATTCACCACCCTTTATTTTGCAATACTTCCATTCCCCAAAAAAACCTCCTTCTACACTCCTCTAAATCAGAAATATACATGTATGATCAATGTGAAAAGACATCAAAAGTTAAGTGTAACTAAAGATTGCTTAATGCATGAAACATAATGTTTTACAAATAAACTTTTGTTTTTATTCTATGTGGACTACATATATGCTCCTAGAAATTAATCAGTCTGTTTAAAAGAAAGGTAGCGAGGTATATGTTGATATTTAAGATAGACTGCTGATTTTTTTGTTTGTAAGGATTCTATGGAAGTTTTAGATTTACCTTTTGTAAAAAAATTAATCTGGAAATATTTTGTTTTGTAATAATAATCCATAAAATATAATTTCAGGAGAGAGGATACACCAACATGAATACCTGTGATATTTGCAACAAGAATTTTAAACAGAAATTTCACTTTGTTGTTCATAGGAGGGTTCATACTGGTGAGAGACCATACTCATGTGATCAATGTGAAAAGACATTTCCTCGCCTTGACCATTTGAATAAACATAAAAAGGTTCATACAGGTGAGAAGCCATTCTCATGTGATCAATGTGGAAAGTCATTTTCTCATAATAGTGATTTGACTAAACACAAAAGGATCCATACTGGCGAAAAGCCATACTCGTGTGATCAATGTGAAAAGACATTTACAACTAGTAGTACATTGACTGAACACAAAAGAATCCATACAGGTGAGAAGCCATACTCATGTGATCTATGTGAAAAGACATTTTCTCGTAATGAAAGTTTGACTGTCCATAAAAGAGTTCATACAGGTGAGAAGCCTTACTCATGTAAACTTTGTGACAAACATTATATCTCTAGTTCAGAGTTTGCAAGACATAATAAATCCCCTGGACATTTAGAAATGATGAAAAGCTGTAATAATACAGTTCCACCTTCTGTATCTATTAGTTTAATTAAATGTGAAGAAGTTTATATCAAGGAAGAAATTAAAGAAGAAGAAATATTTGAAGAGGATCCTCTCTCTATCCAGATGAGAGCTGACAATATTGATCCTCTCTCTATTGAAATGTAAAAAAATGATAGTGTTGTAAATAATTTAATCAGAGTATTATAAATATTTTTTTACTTTCTGATATAAAAAAAAATCAAAAATATACTTAATTTATTATCCAATTTAAAAAGATATATATTATATAACATCTTTACTTTATCATATTGGCTTAAAAATTTCTTCACAGTTACTAAACTTCCGAAATTAGGGAACTGTTTATCCAGCCGTTTATGAGATAGTATTGACCATGCATACATACATCCAGAAAGACATCCTATAAGTGTATATAATAAGCTATTTGTATTTTAACTTAGAATTAATTTATTGATAATGACAAATATTTTGTTTTAATTTTGACGACAATAAATAATGTAAAATTAATGAAACCTTATTTTTATGTTTTTTGGTATGAAAACGCATCATTGATTTGTTTATTTATCTTGTAGTGTAAATAAAATGATTATCTAATGTAAATATATTATTTTCAGATTAATTTATAACAAACAAAAAATGCACAGAGTATAGATGTCAATAAGAAAGGAGTTTTCAAGTAATTTTGTTTACAAAAACACAGGTTATTCACTTTATTACTAAATATGTCTATAATTAGAGTCAGTCAGTCTGTACCTCCGTCCTTCCGTCTATACTTATGTCCGTAATGGTAAACTCTTTAATTTAGACATGTTAGTATTGTTCTTTTTAACTTTGCATTATGAAATCTATAACAGTTAGGTAAGATTTAGGAAACATAGTAACTATATAATCGTTATTGTAGCAATTACATTATTGTAAGCTAGGCATCTTTATAACAAAATCCAAACAATTAAATATGTCCTATACTGTATCCTGTATTTAAGCAATATTGCAACTAATTTATGTTCAATTTTATTTATAAATACTTACATAATTATGTTCTGACACTCAGCAAAAGATATTACTCGTTTGTCCTATCTTTTGAATTTAGAGCTTTGCTTTTATCGATGTTATCATCCTTATTTTATTACTAGAGGTTGTATCCTAATATTGAGGGTAATATCTCTTATCCTTTTACCTTCCTAATAGTTTAAAAGCGATTTTTTGTTTAACTTCCCCAATTATTGTTGCTGTTTACGAGATCTTTGTCTATAATAATATTTTGCCACGTAAGGGTCTGTAAATCCTTGAAGATTTAATTGCTTGTCAAGGACATCCTAGCTTTTTTAGGGGGGGGTGGTAATTCAAAATTGGTTGGGGTAAATGGCACATAAAAAGTTTTATCCCTGGGGTAAACTGGGGAGGGGGGTTGATTACCCCCTAATTTATTAGTGACGGGTTATAACCAGCATTTTAAAAAGGCTTCTAACCATGGTGAGAAGTGCCAGCAAATTTTTTTGAGGGATTTCAAAGGGGGGGGGATGAGATTGGTATAATCTAATATAATTCGAAACATTATGTAGTGCTTTCTTGAGAGGGGGGGGCGGGAGTTTCAATTCTTAACAAACTTACCTATAATATCCATTCAATTTGCCGCCCGAATTTTCTTTAAAATAACTCCATACCCTTTATAAAAAAACATTTGCTTGTCAAGTTTCTGATTAAAAAGGGAAGGAGTCCGATTTGAGCATCTTGATTAAGTAACTGGGAGGAGATTTTGTGAGATTTTAATATTGAACAAGAGTTAACTATTGTTTTTATTTTAGGTTGATAATTGAATCAATGTCAGTCAGCAACAAATATACACAGAAGAGAAATCTGCAGAGGAATTTTGATTGTGGAATAAACTCATGAAAGGTACTTTAATTTCTTATCATATTTCATGTACAAAGCCTTTCTCCAATTTTGACCGTCTGTCCATTTTAAGTTCGCATTTATTCTGTTTGAGCCGCTAAATTACATTGATATTATATAATGGCAAAATGATATATGTACAGTACAATGTACATTTTAAAAAACCTATATCATGTAACTCATAATGTATGATAAAAAATAATTTGGAGGAGTCTGCCTTGATCATAATATTTAAGTAAATGGGCGGAGATTTAGTTTAGCTTTTCTTGATAAACAAGACTTAACCATTGTTTATGATTTAGGTTTATAATTGAATCATTGTCAGTCAGCAACTAACCATTCATAGTGAACAGAGAGAAATCCATTATACAGATCTACTTTATATTATAAGGTATTTATATTATTTTTAAACGCGAATTTTTTTATATTTATGGTCGACCCGTCCGTCCGTAACAGTCAGCTCTTTTCATTAAGTTGGACATGTTAGGACTCATCTGTATAATCAATTTCTTATCTTGTAATTATGCACCTTTGAAACAAATTTACTTATAATTTTCCTTAGACATAAAAATTTATAGTTATTCAGGTCGTTTGTCCTACTGTTCCAGAGCTTCGAATTATGAATGTTGGCATTCTTGTTTTTTAAAAAAAATTGCTGTCAATTTTCGAATATCACACCTCCTCTAAATATCACTTGATTTGTTGGTCTGTCTGTACTGCTTTGATTCAAATTTTTATAAGAAAATTGCCTCTCCTCAGCTTTTATCAAAGATAGGTTGCAGATTTTTCTTACAGTCCCGAAAGTTTTATAATAATGTTTTCTTATTAGTTTGCTTAACAACTTTGGGGACACTAGTGAATTTTGATTCGTTGATACATTAAGTTGAGTGTTCAATCGTTTCAACCACTAATTTTAATTTGCAGAAGGGGTAATTTTGTGCATCATCATAGGGAATGTACATCGACAATTTATTGGCCATTGTGTTATCCCTTTAGATTCCTGAATTTTTCTGCTAGTCTGGTTTATTTGAGCTTGGATTTCATGGATATTGTCATTTGCGTTTTTCTTTTATGATAACAATTTATTTCCAGTTCTTTGTGTATGTATTTATTTATATTTACCGCCTTAAATCATAGAAGTCCTAGGTTGGGGATAAAACTTTAAATCCCTCATTTTACTCCCCTGTCCCAAATATTAAATTCTAACTCCCCCCATTTATCATTAATTTAGAACAGTTAAAGTAGTAGGAGTTCTAAATATTCTTTAAATAATAAACTAAAACTGGGGTGGGGGGATGGTTGGGTTATAAAACCATATCAACCTCTGTATAAAAATATAAATGCTGTCACTCCATGTTTGTCAGCTTAACTTTTATCAATATTGTTATCCTTGTTTATTACTTTCTTTCTACAATTTTATAAGCGAAGCTTTATTACATTCGTCTGTATATACGTACATAACACCAGCTCTTATCGTGAATTTTTGCATGTCAGAATTGTTCTGACAAATCCTTTAACAATAAGTAAATGATCTCTAAAATTGTTGCTAGAAAGGTTGTTTGTTCTTTCACATTATTAAGCTTTATTGAAAACAACTTGGATATGGCTTTTACAATTTTTATTCCTTGTTTATATGGAAGTTTCAGTTTTAATCTGAATGTTGTGTTGTGGAAAAAAAAACTATTTTATGTTTTTCTTAATAAAAATAATATTTCAGGAGATTGAGACAAGGTATACCAGCATGAATACCTGTGATATTTGTAACAAGAATTTTACAAAAAAATCTCTCTTGGTTGTTCATAGGAGGGTTCATACAGGAGAGAAACCTTACTCATGTGATCAATGTGGAAAGACTTTCTCTGATAATAGTAATTTGACTAAACATAAACGAGTTCATACAGGTGAGAAGCCTTTCTCATGTAATCAATGTGAAAAGACATTTACAACTAGTAGTAACTTGACTAAACATAAAAGAGTTCATACCGGCGAGAAATTATACTCATGTGATCAATGTGGAAAAACATTTGTAACTGGTAGTACTTTGACTAATCACAAAAGGATCCATACTGGTGATAAACCATACTCATGTGATCAATGTGAAAAGACATTTTCTCAAAAAAGTGAATTGACTGTCCATAAAAGAGTTCATACTGGCGAGAAACCATACTCATGTGATCAATGTGGAAAAACATTTGTAACTGGTAGTACTTTGACTAATCACAAAAGGATCCATACTGGTGATAAACCATACTCATGTGATCATTGTGGAAAGTCTTTCACTAAATGTAGTAGTTTGACTGTACATGAAAGAATTCATACGGGAGAGAAGCCATACTCATGTGATCAATGTGAAAAGACATTCAAACAAAGTGGTGAATTGACTAGACATAAAAGAGTTCATACCTGTGATAAACCATACTCATGTGATCAATGTGAAAAGACCTTTGCAACTGGTAGTCACTTGACTTTACACAAAAGAATTCATACAGGTGATAAACCATACTCATGTAAACTTTGTGACAAACATTATATCTCTAGTTCAGATTTATCTAAACATAAAAAATCCCCTGGACATTTAGAAATGATGAAAAGCTGTAATAATACAGTTCCAACTTCTGTATCTATTAGTTTCATTAAATGTGAAGAAGTTTATGTTAAAGAAGAAATTAAAGAAGAAGAAATATTTGATGAAGATCCTCTCTCTATCCAGACGAGAGCTGACAATATTGAAGAAAACATTAAACAAGAAATAGAAGATCCTCTTTCTTGTGAAGAGAATTATGATGAAGATAGAATTGATACTATTGTTATTGTTCATCATAAAATAGAAATATAAACCTTTAATTGTCATAGGATACAAATGTTTATTTAGAGAGACAGGATCAGGGGTGTATATTCTGCACAAGATTTATTTTTTTTCCCCTGCTACAAAATTTTTTATTTTTTTTCCCCCCTAGTTTTTTCTCACCAAGAAGGGGGGAAAATGGAAAAATATTTAAAGAACTCTATATTTTATTTATTTTATCCCTCCTACCACACATTTTTTTGGGTTTTTTCACCAAGGAGGGGGGGGAAATGGAAAAAATGTTTTCAGTTTTCTTAATTTTTACATTTTTTTCCCTCCAACCACTTATTTTTTATTTCCCCCCCCCCCCCTGAGCAGGGGATCCCATGTAGAATATACACCCCTGGACAGGATTAATGCTCAATTGAAATAAAAATCTAAATCTTTTTTTTCACATTAAAAATCTGTGTTTTATTTTTATTTGTTGCAATTTTTAATTCATTTATAAATAGGTAGCTATTGTGTTTATTTCAATTAATATGCGAATATTAAATTTTTTTATGGTGTGTCTAAATTCTAAATATACTTATTTTACACTTGGTTTTACAGGATCTCCACATTAATCCTGTCTTCATTTTATTTCAATTACATTACTGTTAAATGTTTTTTTTATGTGAATGATTTTATTGTTTTTTTTGTATAAAGACAGATCATTACTTTGTTTATTTATCTTGTAGTTTAAAAAAATAATTTTCTAATGTAGATGTATTATTTTCAGATTAATTTGAACAAATATAAAAATGCACAGAGTATAGATATCAATAAGAAAGAAGTTTTCTACTAGGTGTGTTTACAAACACACAGGTTATTCACTTTTATATTACAAAAGGTTTTACCCCGAGAGTAAATAAAGAGAGTCATAAAGAGGGTCATATCTCTTAGGTAGAGAATCAACTCCCTTAACTGTGTTATTTTCTTGTTTGCGGCCAATGCTAAATTTTTCTTATTATTGGAGCTGTTTGCAAGATCTTTGAGTATATTTATATTTATAAGGAAAGGGCTGTAAATATTCGCCGATAATAACAAGTGATATGCTTGTCAATATCAAGGAGCTCCAAGCCTTTTTTTTTGTGGGGGGAGGATGGTGGGTATTTTATCATTATTTGGTTAAATGACGCATCAAAAAGTTTTACCTCTTGGGTAAGTTGTACCTTATTTGCAAAAAACAAGGGCTTTTAACCATAGTGAGAAGTTAAGCAATAATACATTTATTATGGGGTTATAAAGGGGTTTGGGTAGGGAGGATAAATCTAATTCCAAATATCATAGTGTGCTTTTTGGGGTAGGGGGTAGGGTGGACGGAGTTTTACTCCTTAACAAACTTCATTCAATTTAGATGACAATTTTTCATCTCTTTTTTATTAATCCAAATCTTTTCTTGAACCTATTCAAGTTTCTCATTTATCTAAACAATAATTTGCCGCCAGAATTTTATTTAAAATAACTCCACACTCTTTATAAAAAAAAAACATTTGCTTGTCCAGTTTCTGATGGAAAAAGGGAGGAGTTTGTGTTGAGCATCTTGATTAAGTAAATGGGCGGAGATTTTATTTATTGTTTATGATTTAGGTTTATAATTGAATCAATGTCAGTCAGCAACTAGCATTTCCAGAAAACAAAGTGAAATCTGCAGAGGAATTTTGATTCTGGAATAAACTCATGGAAGGTACTTTGATTTCTTCTCATATTTTATGTACAAAGCTTTTTTCCAATTTTTAAATTACATCATATATAAAATGATATATGTACAGTACAATGTACATTTTAAAATCCTATATCATGTAATAATGCATGATAAAAATAATTTGCCGCCAGAATCTTTATCTCTCTAACAATTGCTTGTCCAGTTTCTGATAAAAAGTAGGAGGAATCTGCCTTGAGCATCATGATTAAGTAAATGGGCGGAGATTTCTTTATCTATAATACAAAGTAGCTTGATGTCTGTCCGTCTGTCCATCTGTCCGTCTGTCCGTCTGTCCGTCTGACCGTCTGTCCGTCTGTCCGTCTGTCCGTCTGTCTGTCTGTCCCTTAAGATCTCGGTAACCACTGAACCGATCGGATTCTACTCTTCAGGGAATATACCTACTGGTCCTGTGGTGGTTTTAGGCTATTTTCTTGGGGGGTGGGACACCCCCAACCCCCCAAATTTTTTTTTTACATTTTTTGTAAAATCTCAGTAACTGCTGATCAAATTGGGCTCTACCCTTCTAGGAATATACCTACTGGTCCTCTGGTGGTTTTAAGCTATTTTCTTGGGGGGTGGAACACCCCAACCCCCCCAAAAATAAAAAAATTCCCACTTCCAAAAATTTTTTTTTTTAATTTTTTTAAAACAAAACCAGTAATTGGGGTGGGGGAACCCCACTGCAACATGGGGCGAAGCCTCCATGAACCCCCCCCCCGAAAAAAAAATCAAAATATTTTTTTTTAATTTTAATTTTTGTGTATGCGAACAACCTAGGTCTAATTTTTACGAATTGAAATTTTTGTGTATACGGCAAACAACCTGGGTTTAATTTGTACAAATTAAAATTTTTGTGCATAAAGCGCACAACCTGGGTTTAATTTTACCACAGAGTAATTAAACAAAGAATAATTTTTTGAATATTTCTATTAAGGAGGGTTGACTTCCCAAAACTATAAAGGGCGAAGCCCCTAGAGGCTAGGGGCGAAGCCGCTAGTTTTATATAAAACAATAATGAACTATTGTTTATGATTTAGGTTGATAATTGAATCAACGTCAGTCAGCAACTAAAATTCACAGTGAACAGAGAGAAATCCATTATATAGATCTACTTTATATTATAAGGTATTTATATTATTTTTAAACAGGAAGTTTTTCTTTATTTACGGTCGGCCCGTCCGTCCGCAACGGTCAGCTCTTTTCCTTAATTTCGACATGTTAGAAATGTCTAATAATTTCGAACTTTGTATGATGATTCCTGTAACAGTTAGGTACAATTTAGAAAGCGTAGCAACTGTATAATCTTTACCATAACGTCTGTACGTCCATTTAATGTTCATATTTAACCTTTCTGACAACAAATTTTATAATTATCTTATTCATCTGTTTTTAAAAATACCGATTCCTTTTATAAAAAGGTACAATTGAATAAGGAGGCATCTCTATAATCAAGTTCTTAAGATGTAAGTTTGTCCTGTAATTGCTGCAAATTTACTTTAAATCTTCTTTAGACATATGCTTGATATTCTGCTTATTTAGTTCTGACATTCTTAATGTGTTAATGTCATTTGTTTTTAATCTTCGGTTTTATGAATGTTGTCATTCTTGTTTTGTATATAATTCGCCCCTACTCTATATCACATGATGCGTTGGTCTGTCTGTACTGTTCTGTTTCAAATCTTTATAAGAAATATGCCCCCAAAGTTTCACAATAACGTTTTCTTAATCGTTTGCTTAACAACTTTGGGGACACTAGTGAATTTTCATTATTTGATTCATTAAGTTAAGTGTTCAATCGTTTAAAACACTAATTTTAATCTACAGAAGGGGTAATTTTGTGCATCATCATAGGGAATTTATATATCAATTAATTGGCCATTGTCTTATCCTTACAGATCCCTGGATATTTCTGCTTGTCTGATTTATTTGAGCTTGGCTTTTATAGATATCATCATCAATGTTTTTCTTATATAACAATTTATTTCCAGCTCCATAATTGTTTAATAATAAACTAAAACTGGGGAGAGGGGGGGGGGGATAGTTGGGTTATAAAACCATATCAGCCTCTGTACACAAATATAAATGCTGTAATTCCATGTTTGTCAGCTTCTCTTTTATAAATATTGTCATCCTTGTCTATTACTTTCTTTCTACAATTTTAAAGCGATGCTTTTTTACATTGTCTGTACGTCTGTAACAGTAGCTTTTCATGTCAGAATTGTCATGTCGATTTCTTTTACAATAAGTATAGGATCTGTAAAATTGTCCATTAAAAAATATTAAGCTTTGTTGACAACAACTTTTATAATTTGTATTGCTTGTCTGTTTTTTCTTGCTTTGCTTCTATGGAAGTTGTTATCCTAGTTTCAGTTTTAACCTTAATGTTGTTTATTTGAAAAGATTGGAAAAACAACTTTTTATGTTTTTATTAATAAAAATAATGTTTTAGGAAATTGAGAGAGGATATACCAGCATGAATGCCTGTGATATTTGTAATAAGAATTTTAAAGAGAAATCTTCTTTGGTTGTTCATAGGAGGGTTCATACGGGTGACAAGTCATACTCATGTGATCAATGTGAAAAGACATTTTCTAGTAATAGCGTTTTGACTGTACATAAAAGAGACCATACAGGTGAGAGGCCTTTCTCATGTGATCAATGTGAAAAGTCATTTACACGTAGTAGTCACTTGACTCAGCACAAAAGATTTCATACGGGTGAGAAACCATACTCATGTGATCAATGTGAAAAGACTTTCTCTAATAATAGTACATTGACTGTACATAAAAGGATTCATTCTGGCGAGAAGCCATACTCATGTGATCAATGTGAAAAGTTTTTTTCTGACAATAGTGCTTTGATTAAACATAAAAGATATCATACTGGAGAGAAGCCATACTCATGTGATCAATGTAAAAAGACCTTTTCTCGAATAAGTCATTTGACTGTACACAAAATAATTCATACAGGTGAGAAACCATTCTCATGTGATCAATGTGAAAAGACATTTACATCTGGTGGTACCTTGACTAAACACAAAAGGATCCATACAGGTGAGAAACCATACTCATGTAAACTTTGTGACAAACATTATGTCTCTAGTTCACATTTATCAACCCATAATAAATCCCGGGGACATTTAGAAATGATGAAAAGCTGTAATAATACAGTTCCAACTTCTGTATCTATTAGTTTCATTAAATGTGAAGAAGTTTATATCAAGGAAGAAATTAAAGAAGAAGAAATATTTGATGAAGATCCTCTCTCTATCCAGATGAGAGCTGACAATATTGAAGAAAATATTAAAGAAGAAATAGACGATTCTCTTTCTTGTGAATTGAATTGTGGTGAAGATAGAATTGATACTATTGATATTGTTCATCATAAAATAGAAATATAAACATTTAATTGTTATTGGATACAAATGTTTATTTAGAGAGACAGGATTAATGCTCAATTCAAATAAAAATCCAATTTTTTTTCACCTTAAAAATCTGCATTTTATCTTTATTTGTTTCAATTTTTTATTCATTTTTCAACATCTAAAGCTATTTTGTTTATTTCAAATGATATGTGAATATTTAGTTTTTCTTCGTTGTTTCTGAATTCTAAATATATTTACTTTACACTTGGTTTTACAGGATCTCCACATTAATCCTATCCCAATTTTATTTGAATTAGAACTTTAAATGTTTATAAATGATTCTTTACATGAATGATTTTATTGTTTTTCAGTATAAAGACTTATTAATTTGTTTATTTATCTTGTAGTGTAAATAAAATAATTGTCTAATGTAAATATATTATTTTCAGATTAGTTTATAACAAATAAGAATGCACAGAGTACAGATATCAATAAGAAATTAATTTTCTGCTATTTTGTTTACAAATACTCAGGTCATTAACTTTTTTATTACTAAATGTTTTACCCTGAGAGGAAATAAAGAGAGACATATCTCTTAGATAGAAAAACAACTCACTACCAGGAACTTTAAAAAGGTTGATTACCCTTCCCCGAAAACAATTAGGAAATGTATTCTATTTTATCTTGCAGATGCACTCTTAAAATTTTGACATTTAACACCTATGAGTAAGATTTTTACACCCCTCCGCTTCCAGCAAAATTTAGGGGCGTAATTCATCATCATCATAACAATGCCTATGTCATATAAATAAACAACAATTTCCCGCCATTATTTAAAGTAACACCATTTGCTGGTTCAGTTTCTGATAAAAAGTATGAGGAATCTGCCTTGAGCATCATGTTTAAGTAAATGGCGGAGGTTTCATTAAGCTTAGTCACATCTTATTCTTAAATTCTTAGCCAAGAGCCACAAAAAATCTACCTGTGAATGTTAAATCTACAGACAAAATATCAGTGTTTAAAAAACTCTTGGACAAATATATTGAAACATTGATATAGTGAATCAACAACCTTTTTTAATGGTCCTATTTGGACTTCTTGGAGTTATTTAACCATAAACCATAAACCATGATTATTTTGTTCTTATATACTCATGGATGTTGTCACCCTTTTTTCTTAATGGATAAGTTTTTGTGACTTTGAACTTTTTCAATGTCTTTGTGATAATTATTATTTGATTCAATAACTTTCATGGTTTCATGTTGAGATTATATTATTTAAAAAAAAAGATTCAAAGTTGTCTTGGTACTTATATAGTGTGTTCCTTGCGGGATCGAACCCCACCTAAACCTTACTAGAAATATGAGCAGAAGACGACTTTTGTAGTTTGAAATCATATTATCTAAGCAATGAAGCGCGGCATAGCCATATGTATGCGCCCCCACGCGCTTTCTTCCTTTGTATTGTTTGATGCCCTCAGCACGGCACATGTTATGTGACGAATAATCCTGTTCTGCATAGAATGAGTGGTTAGCTGTGTGTTTTTTTACCTCTATATACTTCCTGGCTTGATATGAATTAAGACTGGTGAGTATTCTTTCTTTTTAACCTTTGAATTTTGAAGAATAGAGTGATTTTTTTTGGTTTAAGATATAGCAAATTGATTTCTTTATTTTTTCATTAAAATAGACCAAATCATTGACTTATTTTACCTACGAATAATTTTATATATTTTAAAATGATTCTGTTTGAAATTTATCAGTTTCTGTTAAAAAATATGCACGTTTTCTTATTCGTTGAAACATTTTTAATATTTTGTATTAATTTTGTTATTATCTTTTTAGATCCCACCGTTTCATGGTGTAAATACACTATTTGTAACTGCATCAGTGCCTTATTCATTGGAAGTAGTGAGGATGATTGTGCTTCATGCACTTAAGATCTCGTAGACGGCCACGTAGGCCTAAGTACCGAGATATTCGGCCCAAAGTACCGAAACAATGAAACGGTAATCAAGTCTGTCAGCCGAAGAAGAAGCTGTACTGGATATGTTACTGTTAGTGTGCTGGATTATTGAATAATCTCCAAGCCAACCATAATTGTAATCAGTGCTAGTTAAAATGACATTATGGCTCAATATAGTGAACTTGTCAAAGCGCAAAAAAGTTATGGTGATCTGAAATGATTTATTGGATGAACTCTAGACGTTACCAACCATAATTGTAATCAGTGCTAGTTAAAGTGACATTATGGCTAAATATAGCGAACTTGTTACAGCGCAAAAAAATTATGGTGAACTGAAAAAGTCTCTCACAGCTATCAAGGATCTTAAATCATGGATTCTACGTTGGCTGCATCTACGCTGCGAATCTACCACCAACAACATCGGTGCCAAGAGCCAACACATACAACAGGGAACTACGCCCTGTTCTCCAAGGTATCACCGTCATCCACCACCAGCACCAGAGGCCCAGGTTTTTCAGTAAAATCGACAATGAAGTTCTTCACTCAGCTCCATCTTTTTAACTAGTCTGACAAAGGATCAACCCCTTCCAGCCTGTTTGATCCGGCTACTACTCATCAAGGCTGGCATTGAGCAAAATCCAGGTCCTACCTGGATTTGTCCAGTATGCAGTAAACAAGTTCTTGAAAACAGACCATCCGTTGAATGTACAAAATGCAATCTTTGGCTCCATGTGAAATGTTCTCAACTGAAAAATGCAAATGCTCGGAAAAAACTACCCAACTGGATTGGACCATGCTGCCCCCCTTCTGCCCCCCCTCCGTCCCCCCCACCCCCAAACCCTTCCCCCCCTCCCCCTCGCTTACATTCCATCCCCACACCACAACTTCCATACAACAAATTAAACATCCTTCAATACAACATCAATGGTTTATCCAGCAAAGTAGATCAACTACTATACTTTATAAGGAAACATAAAGTACACATTGCAGCAATTCAAGAAACAAAATTCACCATCAACACAAAACCCGCTGATATTAAAGACTATACACTAGTCAGGAAAGATCGACAAACCAACAAAGGAGGTGGACTTGCCTTCCTCATCCACAGATCCATCCAGTTCCAGATTGAAATAACATCACCAGCACTCATCAACGATCAACACATTGAAATCATGACCATTACCATCCCGGGCAGGATAGATTCATTACAAATTAATAATGTATACATCCCGCCAATCAGCAGCTGCCAACAAGATTATGTTCCGGATATCAACAGCATTTTTGAACAGGCCACCCCAAACTTCTTAATCTTAGGTGACTTTAACGGCCACCATTCCTTATGGTATAGTGAATCTACCGAAAACATCAGAGGTAGACAAATTGCTGACCTTATTAGCGAAGTCCCTTTTGGCATCCTGAACGAAGACATCCCTACTCGAGTCACAACCAACAGCTCATCATCTCCAGATATATCCATAACATCATCAAACCTACTACCCACATGTGATTGGAAAGTGCTACCTGCTTTAAACTCAGACCATCTTCCAATAATTATCTCCCTTAATACAACTACACAGAGAATTAGAGCAGAAAATAAAACATTCATTAATGTTTCTAAAGCCAATTGGGAGGGCTTTAAAGATTTCACTGAAGAAATCTTTGCACGGATTCCACAAAACAACAATGTTCATAGGTCTGAAAAATCATTTAGAAACATCCTAAATAAAGCTGCTAAAAAGTTCATACCAGCCGGCAGGATACCTAATGTCATACATGAAGTTCCTACTGAAGCAGCCAGACTTATAGATGAACGAGACAGTCTCCGCGCCAACAATCCTGCAGACCCCAGAATACCTGACTTAAACAAAGAGATTAATAGTAAAATAAACGAACATCGAAAATCCAAGTGGAAAGAACACCTTGACACATGTGATCCTGGCTCAAAAAAGCTGTGGAATACTATTAAATCTCTGTCAGGCAAGCCAAACCAGCCAGACAACCAGGCAATTTATTTTGGTAATAAACCATTCTGTGACAGGAAAAAGCTTGCCAATAAGTTCAACAGCCAATATACACCAGGACCAACAACCAAACCAACTAAGCAATTCAGGAGAACACTAAGAAATCTTCAAAAATCGTCCAAGGACCAAAAAATTAACATCACCACCCAGCAAACATTTGACGCCATCAAGAAATGTAAAGCCTCGAAAGCTTTAGGTCCGGACAACATTTCACCTGTGATGCTTAAACACCTCGGTCCACATGGCATAAATTACCTGACCAACATCTTTAACAACTGTGTACACCAAGCCATCATACCATCACTCTGGAAGACCGCTCGCATCATACCTCTACTCAAGCCAGGTAAACCATCAGACCAAGGCAAGAGCTACAGACCAATATCTCTTCTGTCCCCAGCCGCCAAAATTCTGGAAAGTATTCTCCTCCCCCAGATTACAGAATCCATCCCCTTTGCCTCCCATCAACATGGATTCAGAAAAGGTCATTCAACTTCAACTGCCCTCCAAGAAATCAAAGCCTATATTGAAAAAGGTCTCAATAAACCAAGGCCAGTGGAGAGAACTGTTTCTGTTGCTATTGACCTTACCCAGGCATTTGATACCGTAAACCACGAGATTCTTCTACAAGACATCTATGAACTTAATCTTAACCATCATCCTAAAAGATTCCTGGCTGCTTATCTTCGTGGCAGGCAGACCTTTGTAGAGTTTCGTGGCCGCAGATCCAGGTACAGGAAGATGAGACAGGGCGTGCCACAAGGTGGTGTTCTTTCACCTGTTCTATTCAACTTGTACATGAGCAAGATGCCAAATCCACCAGGCAACATCAAATTAGTCACATATGCTGATGACTCAAATGTCCTGAATTCTGGCGTTAACCTGGAACCTGTTTGTGCAGAGATTAATGTTTACCTGGACACCTTGGACAACTGGTTCAAAGAAAGAAATTTATTCATTTCTCCGGCTAAATCTACCGCTACAGTTTTCACCACTTGGTCAAATGAATGCAGTGAACAGCTCAACATCTCCATCAACAACACCCCTGTTCCTACTGTAAAACACCCCAAATTTCTGGGTGTAACATTTGACAACTTGTTGACTTTTAAACACCATGCTACTGATGTTAAATCCAGAGTTAAATCCCGCAACAACATCCTGAAATCACTCTCTGGCACCACCTGGGGTATGGAAAAAGAAACTATTCTTACCACATACAAGGCCATAGGACAATCTGTAATTAATTATTGCAGTCCTATTTGGGCCCCCAACCTTGCAGATATTAACTGGACACACCTCCAAGTAACACAGAGTGAAGCATTAAGAGTCTCCCTAGGCTGTGTTAATAAAACCCCCATCGATCATTTCAACACAGAATGTAAAATCATGAAAGTCAAGGACCACTCTGAAATGCTGTGTAGACAATTTCTTCTTGCCACCCAAAAAGATGACCACCCTAATCATGTTGACCTGGACGGCCCCCCACCTCGCCGTATCACCAAGCAAACTCTTAAAACCAGATTTGGCAATGATATTAAAAACATGATTCCAGAAAGTGGTGTAAACCATCAGAACTACAAGCCGCTGCTTAAACAAATTCATACTGAGTGTGTAAGAAAGTCTATAAATAACTTGTCTGAAAACAAAGTTCTCAATGCTCGACCCCCTCCCGTTAACGAAGTTGAAAAAGACTTCCCAAGACGAACAAGAAGTATGCTATGTCAACTAAGATCCGGATATTCTTCTATGCTAAATTCTTTCTTGTCAGTTATCACAGAGAATAATACAGAAGATAAATGTCCTAAGTGTAACCAACCATCACACACTACTAATCACCTCTTCAATTGTCCTGCTGACCCAACCAACCTTACTACTGAATCACTATGGAACAACCCTCTGGCTGCTGCGACATTCCTTGGCCTTGATACGGGCCAACCATTCGATGATATGGGATAGACGGGCGATACAATGGCTACAACAACAACAACATCTTAAATCATTGAAATTCATGATGGAGATAGCAGGCGATGACCTATATAACTGTAGAGTTGAGTTCATCTCTCTATGGGCTAAAGCTGCCGCCATAATTCAAAATGGTTTTGGGAAACCGCCTGGCACTTTAGTTGATGATATTGCCAGTATGTTTTACTTATTGGCCAAGGCCAATGTTGAGCCTTGTTTGCCTTCTAAGAAGAAAAACACTGCTACGGCGAGCACTGCCGTAGCTGTTGTTGATGCTGTTGTTTGTGTTGCAGTCAATTCTGATGTTGTAGATAGAGATGCAGCCGTTAACAACACTGCTGGGGCGAGCACTGCCGTAGCTGTTGATGATGAACCTGTTGGTTCTGCTTGTGAAGCTGTTGTTGATGCTGTTGTTTGTGTTGCAGTCAATTCTGATGTTATAGATAGAGATGCAGCCGTTAACAACACTGCTGGGGCGAGCACTGCCGTAGCTGTTGATGATGAACCTGTTGGTTCTGCTTGTGAAGCTCTTGTTGATGCTGTTGTTTGTGTTGCAGTTAATTCTGATGTTGAAGATACTGCTGCAGCCGTTGACAACATTGCTACGGCGGGTGTTGCCGTAGCCGTTACTGATGATAATGTTGTTTGTGTTGCAGTCAATCCTGATTATATTGAAGAGAGTGCTGTAGCCGTTGATAACATTGCTACGGCGGGTGTTGCCGTAGTTGTTCACAATGCTGATGTTGGTTGTGTTGTAACCAATTCTTATGATGTTGGTGATAGCGCCGCGGCCGTTCCTGATGATGATGTTTACGTTCCAGCCGTTGCTGCTGTCGTCAGAGTTGCAGCCAATTCTAGTGTTGAAGTTGTTGCAGTTGACGCTGATGCTGATAGTATTGCAGTTAATACTGAAGTTGTTGCTGTTGCAGACAACATTGAGGTTGGTAGTGTTGATAATCACTGCCGAAGAGGCTTCCAACTGCTGAAGATGGTTGGAGGAAGCGGAGCAGCTTTGAGGGCTGTCTCCACAGCAGAGAAAATTATAGAATATTTCTCTTGTGCAATTAAATTAGTGCCATGTGATAATGGCCGCCGACACTTTGTATTCGATACAGGGTGGTCATTTTGAAGCAGTCCAGCCGCGGATTTTTTGTAGCCAAGCTGGCCAGGGAAGTACCGACAGAAATACCTATCCCCGCACATCTAATCTACGACATAAACCATTTATGTGTGAAAATGATCTCCTAAAGAGAAGAAATGTTACAAGTTATATATTAGGCTTGTGAAGGGAACCAAAATGGGTTCTGTAAAGAATAAGTATTCATTATTCAACTAATTTTATTGTTCATATTTAAGCACAAAAATTCTACAAAACTGTTTAAACTTTTAAAGCAGATTTTAAAAGATTTTGTTTCTTTAAGTATGATTTTGAAAAGCAAAAGTTCGTGTGTATTAAATACCAAATGATTTTTGCAGATTTTAAATTGAGAAAAATAGATTTTTTTTACAAATTATTTTTCGAGGTATTTTTTTCATGGTTCACGTTTACTTAAAAAATGTTATTTCTCAGATTCTCATATGAAATAATGCATTAAAGTAAAGAACACAACATGTAATATTATTATGATAATGTTTAAAATATTCCTTATTATTATTTTAAAAGATTATCGCAAAAAAAATCAGATATTTGTTTAAATTCATAAGCAAATAAAAGTTTTTTTTCATTCCGAAAGCAGAGATTCGTAGTAATATACGTACCTAGCAATTTCGGACAATTTAAAACCTTGAGAAAGTATTTTATAGCAATTATTTTCCTAGGTACATATATTTTTTTCGTTCATGTTTAAAAAATGTAAACTCTATTTCTATGAGATAAGCATTTATAATAATGAACACGATGTATGATATTATTAAAATATTGATTATTATTTTATATGAATATCACAGAATTAATTTAAGATAAACTATGCATATTTTAAATTAACTTACCTTCATTTTTATCGCAGATATTAAAATTGAAGCAGTATTTTTTTAAAAGAAATTACCCATTTCTTAAGATTTATAAGTAACGCAAATTTTCATACAATTTTGTTTTAACTTATAAATGAGTTCAAGATTTTATTTTTGAAGCAAAAAACTAAAGTTTTCTAATCGAATACATAAGTTTTTTTTACGGATTTCATTTGATCGGGACCTGGGATTTTTTCGCGTAAAAAATCTTACGTACTTATTTTTTTAGACGCGAAGCATTTTTGTTCCTTGTTGGACACAACATGAAATATGATATATTGATAAGAAATAAGAATGAAACACATTTAATCATTAGAAAAATTAATTTTCTTTTCATATATTTACATGCATTTCAAAATAATGTGATGTATAGTCCCTTTCTTCCTGACTTGAGAGCAATGTATGTATTTTGTATATTAGCTTTTAGTTCTTGTGTCAACGGTTTCGGAGCAAGACATTGCTCTGCAACACGACACGAACATAAAGTGAACAGTTATCTTAATATTAATGTTATTATTGTATGTTAACCTTGTATTGAATTAATACACTTTATAAGAATATTTAGCTGTTTGTTCTTGCTATTACTACACGTCATTTTGGCGCAGTAGTGTAGTACGAATCTACGGCTCAGATTTTCTTTTAATTGTATTATTTCTTTGCTTTAGTTTTGTTCAGGAATTTTTGGACGCCATGAAGGTGGACATTGCTTATTACAGGAAGTTGTCCCCGGTGGAGAAGGAGGTGTATATGCTCGAATTGCTGGCCTCGATGCAGGGTGATATTCAGTCCTTTAGAGATAAGCTGGATAACCTGATTAACCGAAGGGCGCCACTGGAGACGAAGGTTCAGGAAATTAAGGATAATGTTGATACTAATGTTGCTGCGGTTACTGGACTGGCTACTCGGATGGACGATTTAGAAGATCGTCTTAATAAGGTGGTGGAGCCTAGTGTTGATAATGATATCAAGACTGAGAATGTGACCGTTGTGGATGAGTTTATGACTGGCCAGCAGCGAATTCTTGAAAAGATTGCCCAGCAGAATAGTTTGAATGACCAGCAGAATGGTTCGAATACCCAGCAGAATGGGTCGAATAACCAGCAGAATACCCAGCAGAATGGGTCGAATAACCAGCAGAATGGTTTAAATAACTCTATGCCTTGGCAGAGGACGGCTGGAGGATCTGTACCAGAGGAGAAGCCTAAATTGTTTGCTAGTGGTTCTCGAACTATTTTTGGTGGAATGCAAGATCATGAAGATAAGATTGAAGCTCGAACTGCTAATGAAAAATTTTGTTTCCTTGAACAAGAAAGTTTGGTGGTGTTGCCAACACTTTCTATGGACAATTTCAAAGCTCCAATTGCTAATGAAAAATTTTGTTTCCTTGAACAAGAAAGTTTGGTGGTGTTGCCAAACAGGTTAGGGGGGGGAGAGTGTATAGGTGGAGAGGACCAGGTAACAGTCAAGGAGATGGTGAACCAGGTCGAACCTCTGGAGGAGGAGACATGTGATGCTGGACCGGGTCGAACCTCTGGAGGAGGAGAGACATGTGATGCTGGACCAGGTCGAACCTCTGGAGGAGGAGAGACATGTGATGCTGGACCAGGTCGAATTCCTGGACCAGTTATGCTTAAAGAATGGAGAGAGGGTGAACCAGGTCGAACCCCTGGTGAAAGAGAGATATGTGATGGTTAAGAACACCATGTCACCATTCTGTCCATTGAAGGACACCACGACACCATCCTGTCTAGTGAAGGACAACATGTGGGTGGAGGACACCAACATAATGTCCAGGGAAAGATATGTGCCGCCCTGGACATGTACTATGTTGGTGGAGGACACCATGAAAGGGGAAAAGGTGCCGCCCTGGACATTGCAGGACAACATGTGGGTGGAGGACACCAACATAATGTCCAGGGAAAGATATGTGCCGTCCTGGACATGTACTATGTTGGTGGAGGACACCATGAAAGGGGAAAAGGTGCCGCCCTGGATATGTATCAGCAGGGAGAGAAGGATAGACATGTGTTGTTAAAAAATTATCCTTTTATAGTTTGTTTCTACAGGGAGACAGTTGAGTATTGTTAAAAATTGTTAAAAATGTATTCTCTCTATCCTTTTATAGTTTGTTTCTACAGGGAGACAGTTGAGTATTGTTAAAAATTGTTAAAAATGTATTCTCTCTACAGTTTATTCCTTTCTACAATTTGCAGGGAAGCAAGGATTACATGTATTTCTTTCTATAGCTTATTCAGGACAGACGTGTATTGATTAAACGAGTATTTCTTTCTACAATTTGCAGGGAAGAAGGATTTTCTCTACAGTTTTGGAGTGTATCAACAGGATATACATGTACTACGGCCTACGGCGATTTGACGGCGGTGTGGCGGCGATCGATTTTTGTAGTTTTGCAATTAAGATATCTATAATTGAATAAGTATTGTATCTGATAGATTTGACGGCTTATAAAAATGTATAGAAGTTGTGCTTCTGGAAGTATTTCTATTTAGAAAATAAAACTCGCAGATGTTATGTTGACATACAAATCATAGATTATTTGTGGAGCAACTTTTTCTAGAATGAACGAAAATTTATCTGCTATTGTTATATCCCTGTATATTAATGATCTTACTCGATTTTTTTTGTATCCATTGCTAATAAATGTAGATCTCTGATATTATTCGAATTAGTGGGATAAATGTTAATTTATCTGCCATTGTGGTGTCCATGCATAAGGTTAGAATGTATAACATATAATTTGGAAAGCGCTGACATTGTTTAAATAATAAGAAGAGAAACGAAGCAACTCTATAAATTTGTGATGGAAAATAATTTGATTTATGGTAATTATTTGAATTCTGGAAATATAACATTTTGTTAACTATTGAATACGAGTTTATGAGATTATGTTATTATGAAAATCAAAATATATGCATTTATTTTTTTTTGTGTTTTGTTACACTGGAATTGGATATATTTATTTTTGTTTCAGACTATTGTGGTGTCTAACAGAGATAAGAATAAAAAAAAATGGAAGATGGATTAATTTCAACGAAAATAGGAATACAATTTTGTAAAATTGTTAATGGAAGAAAATTGTTTTATTAAATGTTAATATCGTGATTTTATGAAAATTGGATAAAAATTTGAAATTAGATACTTTAAAAAGTATTAGAATTTTGATGAAAGGCTGTAAATTGTTTTAAAAGTTGAGTCAGTTATTATGGTTCTAAGTATTTAATTTTAAAACAATTATATTGCGGATTATGTATAAATAAGAGTAAAGCTACTCTTAAGCTTATATGAATGGAAACAAAATATTTTGAATATGGTTAAAATGTGCTATGAATAATAACGATTGTACTTGCGTGAAGATAGATATGTGATCTTTGATCTGTGATATATTATTCATAGTACGAAATTTCTATTATAGATAGAACAGAAATTTTGTTTGTTTTGTTTTTGAATTTACGT
Organism: Acartia tonsa; assembly: GCF_053477335.1. NCBI lineage: Eukaryota > Metazoa > Arthropoda > Copepoda > Calanoida > Acartiidae > Acartia > Acartia tonsa. The sequence goes on along the minus strand of NC_137261.1, from coordinate 62,069,764 downwards.
TGATTTGGATTGATACATACTTGTCATCATGACCAGTAGAATGTGATATTTGATATTTGATATTTGATTAATGGGCGGAATTTTTGTGGATTTAACTAGATTTATTTTAAACAATTAAATGGCGATTTAAGATTGGAATGCATAACTCAGCAAAAAATTTTTAATGAAGCAAAAATTGTTATTCAGTATTTGATTATGATGTGAGATAGAGGGAGAGAGAGAGAGAGAGAGAGAGAAAGAGAGAGAGAGAGTGAGAGAGAGATATGTGTGTGGAATTGGATTGTACAATGGACATATTATATGTGGATTAATTATGATATGTGTGCAAAATTGAAATGTATAATGGACATATTATATATATATGAATGAATTATCGGAAATATTTGTATAGTAGGAAATGAATGATTATTGGAAATATTTGTATGGAGAGAAGAGAAAACTTGTTGATGTGTGTACAATGGATATATTATTTATGGATGTTTGTTGAAAATAAATCGGAAATATTTGTATAGTAGGAAATGAATGTTATTGGAAATATTTGTATGGAGAGAAGAGAACACTTGTTGATGTGTGTACAATGGATATATTATTTATGGATGTTTGTTGAAAATAAAACTTTGTGCAAGTTTTGACAATAGATCTAGTATATATAGGATTGTGTAGGGAAGAGATGTCTATTGTGTATATCTATATCCAATGATGGGTGATGCAATATAGATTAACACTAAATGTGTTGTTTAGACTTGGTGGTTAAATGTTGCAAGTTTAGTTTGACCTATATATGACTTCTATTGAAACGTTTTCGAATATGATGTATAAACCAAGGATATTAATATTCATAAAAATGGAGCATTAACACTCGTATAGTAAATGTTGATATGATTTATATGATATATGATTTTATTGCAATGAGGATATGATGTATAAAAACAAAGATGACAGCATCCGTAAAAACGAAGCAATGGAATGGCAGGACAAACGGACATCAACACTTGTATAGTGTCAAAATTAAATAATCAGAATATACATATAAGATTCAATGCAAAAATTGTAAGCAAATTTGTTTGTAATAAACAAGGAAGACAACATTAATAAAAGCGAAGTATTGAATGGTAGGACAAACGAACATCAACACTTGCATAGTGTCAGAACTGAATAATCTTTGTAAAAACAAGGAAGACAACATTAACAAAAGCGAAGCATTGAATGGTAGGACAAACGAACATCAACACTTGTATAGTGTCAAAAATGAAAAAATAAGTGCATAAGAGTCGATGTAAAATTGTAAGTAAATGTGTTAAAAAAGAACTGATTGAAACAGATTGATGTTTTACTTACATTTTATGAACTTGCTTATAGAGTGGCTTCGCTTATAAACCGCTTAACACGTAGCACATCTACTTGTTGTTGGGTAGGTGATAGGTTTGAATCTCGGTCTGACACTGAGTCATAACTAACAAAGTTAAAAATGGTTCCTACTGCTACTATGTGAGATGTGTGACGTTAAAGTTAGAGTGGGGAAATGTTTTCTTGAAAAAGGTTGTGCATCTCAGAGTGTTGGTTGTCTGAAGGGTGATTGGATGCTTGACACTGTAATCATAAAGTATTGTACTTTGTTGTCCCAGGAATCAATATACATCAAATCAATCGGATAATTAGATCATATGAAATTATTGACATCGCAATCATAAAGTATTGTGCTTTATTGTCCCAGGAATCAATATACATCGAATCAATTGGATAATTAGATATTTTAACTGCTTCGATTATAATGTTGAATTTTGTTGTTCCCGGAATTAGTATACAATCGGATAATTAGATCATATAGAAATTTGTGGTCAAATCAACATGTTTGCAAATGGAAGTACGGACGTCATAGAAATGATTATAGTGTTGCTACGTTTTTTAAATTGTACCTACCTGCTGCAGAAATCACCATGAAAAGTTCGAAATACAAAAAGTAGATAGATGTAAAGATGGATGGGCGGACCGAATCTAATTATAGAAAAAAAAAAACAAATATATCAATAACACAGGGTGGTGAATCAAAATGGTCGTATGGATGGGCGGACCAAACCTAATTATAGGAGAAGAATTATATAAATAACACAGGGTGGTGAATCAAATTGCACTCAAACTTGAAATTGAAACATTATGTGTTGCTCAATTTTGGATGAATCAAATTAACGTGAATAGATGTGGGCGGATTTCAATCTATTTAAAAACTTGGAATATAATGAACGTATTGCGAAAGTTTTGGTGGATCAGAATAAAATGGAAAATATTGAGGGGTGGATTGAAATCTACTAAAACTTGGAATTATAATGGATGTGTTAAGTTTTTGTTTAAGCTTAAATTTTATTAAGGACACTCGATATAGAATAGTATATATTGCGATTTAGTGATGTTGATTCAGCAAAATTATTTATGAAGCTTAGAATTTCATGAAGCAAAATTGTTATAATGCATTAGATATTTGAGTGGAGCTGTCTCTCTTCATGGAGAAGGGGGGTGGGCAATAATTTGGCAAGGAAAGTTTGCACTGTCTCTCGAAGTTGGTATGCGCAAGGTGGGGTGGTGCAGAGAGGTAGCAGCAATGATGAGCAGGAGTTGGGCGTTGTATGCGCAAAAGTTGAGCTGCGCAAGAAAGTGCTCTCAGGTATAGAGAAAAATAGTTAGTTGTGCTTCAACTTTCAAGATTCTAATACATAAAAATAGTTGTGGATGATATAAGTTATTATTCAGATATTTCATTGAATAATTAGGTAAATTTTTTACTGTATTAGACTAATATATTGTATTAAGAATTATTTTTATGTTGCTCGATTATTGACAAACATTTGATTAATATTATATTTCTTAATACATTTTTAAGAAGACATGTTGAAATTTTATTTGTTAAGTGATAACATTTAAGTATGGCATCTAAAATAATTGTATTATGTTTTAGATTGGTCGAAAAGAGGAGTAGTTGTGGTGGTTGAGATACAGTATTACCTGTTGGTGAGTTTTAGTTTGTTAAGATTTTAATGATGTTCAATATTGATATACATTTGATTAATGTTATATATACTAATACATGTTAAAGAAATTATTTTATTTTGTTGAGTGAAAATAAAATATGTATTAAATAAGTTTTGGCATCTAAAATGATTGTATTTTGTTTTAGATCGGCCGCAAGAGAAGTAGTTGGTGGTGACTGAAATTTAGTTTTGAATTTGGCCATTGTTTTGTGTTGACATTGATATTATTTGAGAGTGGAGGCTGGTACATGATACACTTTGCTCTGACCGATTATATGTTGAATTGCTGCTGGAGAATCTGTTTATAGATTAGATGTGAAGTCTGTTGAAGTTCAGAATGCTAAACAGGAAGCTAAACAGGAAGCTAAACAGGAAGCTAAACAGGATGCTAAAACTGTTCTCAATAATGCGGTCAAGAAGCTTGGAGTATCACCAGGAAGGTAGATATCAAGTTCAAGGTTCCTGTATTCTCTGGCAACTATAAGGAGATTTAGTGATCATGAAAAGTACCTGAAGCTAACAACTGAGTGCTTGCACAAAACTCCAAAGGAAGCCTGTGCTGGATTGACAACATATTTGGAATGTATGGAGCTGCTGTTTATGGATTTACTAAAATTCTGTCTATTGTGCAACAAAATATGTTTCCTCATGATGTACTAGAGCTGATGATGTTACAGATTAAATACTTGCAAACAATGATTGATGAAGCTATCTTTGAGCTTGAATATGATATCTTGCAAACAATGATTGATGAAGCTATCTTTGAGCTTAAATATGATATCTCTATATATGGGAAGACTATTACTGATCTTGGCAAGAAGAGTCTTAAATCAACCAGTAGTGGTAAATCATATGCAACTAATGATAGTACTGGTGATAGTGATGATCATAATCCTACTGAAGCAAGTCAATCTGTTGGTACTGGTGATAGTGATAATCATAATCCTACTGAAGCAAGTCAATCTGTTGATACTGTTGTTGCAACCCTTTCTCAACCTGTTATAAGTACTCCAATCAACAGTCCAACTGCTGCCAAGGAGAAGAAAAGTAATTTAGATTTATAGATTGCTAGATTTATAATAACTGTTGAAAAGTTTTGAAGACTTGGAGGTGTTAAATTTAAGCATTTAAGCAACAGTTGTGGATAATAAGACGTCGGAGAGTAGTTTTGAAGCTTAATTTGAAAATTGGGATTCGTATGTCAAGAATAATGAAATAACATTGAGTTAAATGAAATATGTTGAAATTGTAACATTTTGAACAGATGTGCACAGTGTGCCAGATTAACGTAAATAAATGCACAGTGAGTCAGGTAGATACAAAGAGTTAAACGAATTATGTTGATATTTATTTTGAACAGATGTGCACAGTGTGTCAGGATGATGCAAATAAATGCACAGTGTGTCAGGATGATGCAAATAAATGCACAGTGAGTCAGGTAGCTACAAAGAGATGTATTTACAGTTGTCAAAATGAGAAGTATTTAGTTGATAGATAATGATATACAGAGATATACACCATGGGCTAGAAGCTATTGTGAAGTTGTGCAGAATTTTAAAATAGCATGCATTGTATCTTAAATATATTTATGACTGATAAAACGGATATTTGTAAGTTGTTAATACAGTGGGCAGTCAAAGTATAATGCTGGTTAGTGAAATTTTAGCTGTTCTAAAGAAGGCGGGGCTTAAAGTTGATGTGGCTGTTGTAGATTTGACTGCCAGGTTGGATATCTTACTTGTCAATAGCTGGTGTGTTTGTCGATAGTTAGTATTGAAAAACAAAATGGATCAGATTTCGAATCAATCTATGGCGAAGGTTTTGGTTGCTTTTGTTCGGCTGCAGTTTTCTCTGTGTTTGTTGTTTCTGTTCATTGTTTTCAACGTTATCATTGGTTGGAGTGTCGACAGTAGCATCATTGTTATAACGAAAATCATTGGCAGTTTCTGTATTTTGAATGACATGTCGATTTTTGGAATCTAACAGAGATGTTAATAGCAGTTATTGTGGTTGTCATTATTAGGCTTAAGTCATGCCTGACTATGCAATAGATATAATCTCCTGGATGATAAATGTGAACAGCAGTTCTGATTTTTGATCTGAGACCTCAAACATTTGGCAGGTTTGGTTACTAGAATGGTTGAGTTAGATGCTCGGTTGGCTAACCTGCAGGATCAGCAACGTATTTTGAATCAGGAAAGGGTGAATTTTGGGAAGTAGTTAGAGTCGATGCTAGAAAGGATTTGATCCCAATTTTTTTGAAGAGATTGGAGGCTTCTTGTGGTGGAGGTGAATGGCTGTTGTGTTGTTTGAGAAAATCACAGTTGCTAAGTGGAAACCAGTTTATAACTAAGTTTATAACTAAGCTAAGGTCAACTGGTATAGTTATATCGTCTGTGGTGTTGTAGCATTGGTATGGTTATGTCATTTGTGAGATGTTGATGGATTGATGGATATGAATGATACTACTATGGTTGGTATGGTTATATCATTTGTGAGATGTTGATGGATTGATGGATAATGATGGATTGATGGATATGAATGATACTACTATTATCAAGAAAAATCTGGCAAAAGAAAATGAATATTATGATCAAGAATAATTATAGTTTTACTGTGTATTAATTTATATTTTATTTTATTTTTATGTATTAATGTTTAAGTATTTGTTGAGGCAGTAGTAGTCTCGAAAGGTTTAATATTAATGCTTTTATAACAATGCATCTCTAATGACATGTTTTTAAATCAATGCATTCTGATGGTTATATGTTAATCAGTGTTTTTATTTATCATGCATTTATAATAACTATGTTAATCAATGCATTTCCAATGTTTATGTGTTAATCAATGCATTATATGTTAATCAATGCATTTTTCAATGATTATATGTTAATCAATGTTTTTTTTAAAAAAAATAAAAAAAAAAAGAGAAAAAAAACACAAAAAAAAAAAAAAAGGAACATATAAAAAAACATAAAAGAGTTCTAAGGAACCAAAACAAAAAGAAAAAAAAAATGTATATGAAATGTTTAAAGATCTGGAAATAAAATAAAAAAAAAAAAAAAAAAAATTATGGCAGGTGTCATACCAGATCAATTATTATCTATTTAATAAGCATTCAATGCTACTTATAATATATATGATAATTAACATGTAATAAACATATTGTTATATTCAATCTGAAATATTACAGTTTTGAAATCCATGTTCCTGTTAAAGCCAGGGAGAAATGTGATGTATAGTCCCTTTCTTCCTGACTTGAGAGCAATGTATGTATTTTGTATATTAGCTTTTAGTTCTTGTGTCAACGGTTTCGGAGCAAGACATTGCTCTGCAACACGACACGAACATAAAGTGAACAGTTATCTTAATATTAATGTTATTATTGTATGTTAACCTTGTATTGAATTAATACACTTTATAAGAATATTTAGCTGTTTGTTCTTGCTATTACTACACGTCAATAATTTAATATTAATCGTATATTTAAGTTATTTTTTTTCGTTCTGAAGATTTACCTAAAATAAAAGCAGTTAATTTTCATGAAGAAAGCAGACTTACTCTGATTTGTTTTGATTTTCTTGAAGCAGAGATTTGATGAATAATTTGATAAGTGATTTGATGAATTATTATTGATTAATTTTAACTTCTATGTTAAAGATGTTTGAGTCCGGCGCCAGAAACCCTGCCCATAGCTAGCTCAAAGAAAAGAATTGTCGACTTGGTAGCCGGAGGCAGGGATTCTTGTGCCAGGCATATAAAATAATTGATTCTTGCAATTATTTTAAAATGTTTGTAGTTTGAATATTCAGCCGGAACTGAATATGATTATTTTGTGTGTATTGACTGTATCCTGTTGGAAAGCAATTACGCCAAAGATTTAGAGAGTTCGTAGATAAAAGCTTATTACCTACGTAACCAAAGAGCAAGTTTTGTTCAAATTTTTGATAAGAAAATGTAAAGTCAACAATTTTTAAAGTCCTTTTCATTTTTCTGAGCTTAATTTAAATTTGCATATTGCAAAAATGCATTTTTAATTTTATTTGAAGTTTTATTTTGATGATTTGATACAGTCATTTTGTGTGTTCTTAGATTTAAGGATGCTTTATTTATTTCGATGATTTTAATGCATTTCATTTTTAGCATTAAGGATTCGTTTTATTATTATGATTGATTATGAGCTCCTAATGAAAGATTAGGTACTCTTTTATATTTATTTCTTTCTTTCTTTTTTGAGTAAAAAGATTTGATTGAAACGAAGTTTTTCTGATTTTATTATTTCTTTCTTTCTTTTTTGAGTAAAAGATTTGATTGAAAAGAAGTTTTTCTGATTTTATTATTTCTTTCTTTTTTGAGTAAAAGATTTGATTGAAAAGAAGTTTTCTGATTTTATTTATTTCTTTCTTTCTTTTGAGTAAAAGATCTGATTGAACTATTTAATTTTGATGATTTACCTTATGATGATTTTATGATACAGTTTTGATGTTTAGATTTAAAGATATTTTATTCTATCGTATAAAATATTATTTTTTAAAAAAAAACCTTTTGGGTACCTGATGAATGTTTGGGTACCTTCGTAATTATGGTCTAGCAAATTAATTCAAAAAGCAAATTCAAAATTGAATTCTTTTGTTTTAGTTGTGAGGCTATGTGGCACCAATGTTGTGTGTGAATGGGAAATGTGAAAGTCTTCAATGATGTATGCATTTTCTCCTATTCCTTTATTCCTGCTTATAATGTGTAAGTGAGGCAGTTTTAGTTGTTGTGGATATTCGTGGATGTTTTTACGAGCGAATTTGAGGCCATAGGGCCATTTTTCAAACTCTTGTGATTTATGTGGTCATGAGTTTTGACTTTTGTGGACACTGTCTGCACACAAAATTGCAAAGAATGTTAATGATGTGTTCGATTCCTCAGTTCACAGGCGGGTGTGTCTTGGTACTTATATAGTGTGTTCCTTGCGGGATCGAACCCCACCTAAACCTTACTAGAAATATGAGCAGAAGACGACTTTTGTAGTTTGAAATCATATTATCTAAGCAATGAAGCGCGGCATAGCCATATGTATGCGCCCCCACGCGCTTTCTTCCTTTGTATTGTTTGATGCCCTCAGCACGGCACATGTTATGTGACGAATAATCCTGTTCTGCATAGAATGAGTGGTTAGCTGTGTGTTTTTTTACCTCTATATACTTCCTGGCTTGATATGAATTAAGACTGGTGAGTATTCTTTCTTTTTAACCTTTGAATTTTGAAGAATAGAGTGATTTTTTTTGGTTTAAGATATAGCAAATTGATTTCTTTATTTTTTCATTAAAATAGACCAAATCATTGACTTATTTTACCTACGAATAATTTTATATATTTTAAAATGATTCTGTTTGAAATTTATCAGTTTCTGTTAAAAAATATGCACGTTTTCTTATTCGTTGAAACATTTTTAATATTTTGTATTAATTTTGTTATTATCTTTTTAGATCCCACCGTTTCATGGTGTAAATACACTATTTGTAACTGCATCAGTGCCTTATTCATTGGAAGTAGTGAGGATGATTGTGCTTCATGCACTTAAGATCTCGTAGACGGCCACGTAGGCCTAAGTACCGAGATATTCGGCCCAAAGTACCGAAACAAAAGTTTTCGGATTTATTGACATAAAAACATTTGAATACCCTTAAAGATAAAGAATAATTTCCCGCCAGAATATTTATTTAGCAAAAAAGTTTATCCATCTATGTTCTGATTAAAAGTAGGAGGAGCCTGTTCTCGTTGATTAAATGGGTGGAGATTTGTTTAGCGTTATCTATGTACATGAGTAATTTTTTTTTTTTTTTTAGGTTAATAATTGGATCATTGTCAGTCAGTAACTAACATTCACAGAGAACTGAGCGATATTCATTATTATACAGATCTACTTTATATCACAAGGCATCTATTTAATTAAAACGTTAGACGTTATTTAATCCATTTGAACCTCTGTGCACAATATAATTGCAGTCACAATATTCTCTTTTTAAAAGTTTTGTTTTAAAGAGATAATTGCATAAAGTGCATATGCCGAATTTGGGTACTTGGAGTAGTGAACCTTTACAGTTTTTATTTCAAATATGTTAAAAAGTGTTTAGCCGCGAAGATAAACAGAAAAAATAAACTTTTATCAGGCAGATTTTGTTTTACATCTAATTTGTGTTCAGAAAATGATTGCAAGCATAATTTTGAATTATAATAAATATCAAACAAAGGCTGAATTGGTCGTTAAACTGATTTTTTGAAAACAAGACAGGCATATAAGATAAATTAACTTTTACTATTGGATTTGTTTTACTTGAAAAAAATATGTGGACATATTTACAATATGATAATAATTCCGATCCCGCCAGAATCTTTATTTATTATAATCCCCCTTTACAGAAACATTTCCTAACTCAGCTTCTGCCTATAAGTAGGAGGAGTCTAGGTAGAGCATCATAATTAGGTAAATAGGCGGAGATTTTGTTGCGCTTTAATTTTAATAAATATAACTATTGTTTATGATTTAGGTTGACAAAAGTATCATTGTCAGTCAGCAACTAACTTTCACAGTGAAAAGAGAGAAATTCATTATACAGATCTACTTTATATTATAAGGTATTTTTAGTTTCTTTGTTCTTTACTACAGAAATAGTTAGGTTTAAATCTGTTACTTAAGCAATAAATGTATAATTTTAGATATATATTGGTGGGGACCTTTTTATTCTGCTAACAAATTGCTTTCTCCTCTTTTATTGCAACTTAGCTGTGTTAAAATTTCCGATGCTAGAGGCTGATATTCAAGAACCCAATTGAAAGTCCCCACCCCATGAACGTTGAACATTCACTTATTTAACCCCTGCCCTCTCTATTCTTTTACTTTAATATCTGATCTATTTGAAACTCTGCATTAGTTAAACTATTTTAAATTACACGCAAATAATATTTACTGGTTTAAAACACTTATGGCTTATGACGATTCTAACGGTATGCATAACATTTTTCTGCACATCTCTGCACAACCTTTAAATCCATAAATCTTTAAAAAATAAAGCCTTTGGAAAAACTAGTTTTAAGGTGTAATTTGTTGTAATAATCCTTTTAAAATTCAAGATGGAGGGATAATTTTTGTTTGTAATGATTTTTAACTCCGAAATTTTTCTAAAATTAGGGTCAGTCCGTCCGGAACGGTTTGCTTTTTTCATTAATTTAGTACCAAAATAATCGCACGTCCATTTAAAGCATGTTAATTTTTAACCATTCTGATAAAAAGTCGGTCTGTCCCTGCCTCTGTCTAGAATGGTAAGCTCTTTTTAATAATTTAGTCATGTTAAAATTGTCCTCTTAATTTTTAAACTTGGTATGCTTATATCTGTGGTAGTTAGGTACGATTCAGAAAGCGTTGAAACTGTATAATCATTTCAAGATTGTCTGTACTTCCATTTAAAACAAGTTGATTTTTATCCTTTCTAAAAAATTTTATGTGTTAAAATTATCCTATTCATCTGATTTTTGGAATACTGATTCCTATTAAAACAAGGCACAATGTTACAAGGATTCAAGGAAGCATCTCTATAATCAAATTCTTATCTTGTAATTAAGCAGCTTTGCAACAAATTTAATTACAATATTCAATTCAGTTCTGAGTTCTTAATGCGTTAATGTCATTTGTTTCAGAGCTTCGCTTTTATGAATGTTGTCATTCTTGTTTTTTGTTAAATTGCTGTCAATTTCCGAATATCACACCTACTCTATTATTTTAATATAACTTGATGTGTTGGTCTGTCTGTACTTCTATGTTTCAAATTTGTATAAGAAATATGCCTTTCCTCAGCTTTTATCAAAGATAGATTGGCGATTTTTCTCAGAGGTCCCCAAAGTTTTATAATAACGTTTTCTTATTCGTTTGCTTTGAGGACACAAGCGAATTTTGATTGATTGATTCATTAAGTTGAGTGTTCAATCGTTTCAACCACTAAGTTTAATCTACAGAATGGGTAATTATGTGCATCATCATAGGGAATGTACATAAATTTATTGGCCATTGTCTTATCCCTTTAGATTCCTGGATTTTTCTGCTAGTCTGTTTTTTTGAGATTGGCTTTTGTAGATGTTGTCATCAATGTTTTTCCTGTTTCAAAAAAATTATTACCAGTTCTATGTGAATGTATTTATTTACCGCCTTAAACCATAGGTTGGTGGTAAAGGGGTGCTTACCCCAAACTTTGAAATCCCTCATTTTACTCCCATGTCTCAAATATTAAGATCTAACTCCGCCCATTTATCATTAATTTAGAACAATTAAAGTAGGAGGAGTTGCTAAATATTCTTTAAAACTAAAACTTGGGTGGGGGGATGGTTGGGTTATGAGACTATATTAACCTTTGTACACAATATGAAAGCCATATTCCATGTTTGACAGTCTTGCTTTTATTAATGTTGTCATCCTTGTTTATTACTTTCTTTCTACAATTTTAAAAGCAAAGCTTTCTTACATTTGTAGCTCTTATCATAATTTCAGGCATGTCTGAATTGTTCTGATGATTCATTTAACAATAAGTAAAGGATCTGTTAAATTGTTAATAGAAAGGTTGTGTGTTCTTCTAAAATTATTTAGCTTTATTTATTGACAACAACTTAAGTATGACTTTTACAATTTTTCTTGCTTTTCTGACCGGCTGTTTTTTCTTGCTTTGCTTCTATGGAAGTTGTTATCGTTGTTTCAGTTTTTCCCTGAATGTTGTGTTTATTTGGAAATATTGGAAATACTATTTTTTATTTTTTTATTAATAAAAATAATATTTCAGGATATTGTGAGAGGATATACCAGCATGAATACCTGTGATATTTGTAACAAGAATTTTACAACTAGTAATAACTTGGCTAGACACATAAATATCCATACAGGAGAGAAACCATATTCATGTGATCAATGTGGAAAATCATTTTCTCAGAATAGTGATTTGACTAAACACAAAAGGATCCATACTGGCGAAAAGCCATACTCGTGTGATCAATGTGGGAAAACCTTTGCATCTAGTGGTAAATTGACTCTCCATGAAAGAGTTCATACTGGAGAGAAACCATATTCATGTGATCAATGTGGAAAGTCTTTTTCCGATATTAGTAATTTGAACGTCCACAAAAGGATTCATACAGGTAAGAAGCCATATTCATGTGATCAATGTGGAGTGTCTTTCACCAATAAAAGTTCTTTAACTGTACACAAAAGGATCCATACTGGTGAGAAGCCATACTCATGTGATCAATGTGAAAAGACATTTACAACTGGTAGTGAATTGACTGTCCATAAAAGAATCCATACGGGTGTGAAACCATACTCATGTAAATTTTGTAACAAACATTATATCTCTAGTTCACAGTTATCAACCCATAATAAATCCTCTGGACATTTAGAAATGAAGAAAAGCTGTAATAATACAATTCCAACTTCTGTATCTATTAGTTTCATTAAATGTGAAGAAGTTTATATCAAGGAAGAAATTAAAGAAGAAGAAATATTTGATGAAGATCCTCTCTCTATCCAGACGAGAGCTGACAAGGAAGAAAATATTAAACAAGAAATAGAAGATCCTCTTTCTTGTCAACAGAATTATGATGAAGATATAATTGATACTATTGATATTGTTCATCATAAAATATAAATATAGACGTTTAATTGTTTAATTGTTAAATGTTTATTTAGAGAGACAGGATTAATACTCATTACTCAATTCAAATAAAAGTCTAAATCTTTTTTTTCACATTAAAAATCTGCATTTTATCTTATTTGTTTGCTGCAATTTTTCATTCATTTATAAATAGGTAGCTATTGTGTTTATTTCAAATAATATGCGAATATAAGATTTTTTTATGGTGTGTCAAAATTCTAAATATACTTACTTTTCACTTGGTTTTACAGGATCTCCACATTAATCCTGTCTCCATTTTATTTCAACTACATTACTGTTAAATGTTTTTTTTTTATGTGAATAATTTTATTGTTTTCTATTATAAAGACATATCATTAAGGGGGAGGTCATTTTCTAGTAAATTCCGTAAAGGTGTGTAAAGGTGTGTGTGTTATAAGGCCTAAAAATAGTAGTAGAACGATAAGGTGCTCCCTATTGTTCTATTCAATAGGGAATACAAATATATAGAGCACCTTATCGTTCTACTACTATTTTTAGGCCTTATAACACACACACCTTTACGGAATTTACTAGAAAATGACCTCCCCCTTTGTTTATTTATCTTGTAGTTTAAATAAAATAATTGTCTAATGTAGATGTATTATTTTCAGATTAATTTGAACAAATACAAAAATGCACAGAGTATAGATATCAATAAGAAAGAAGTTTTCTACTATTTTTGTTTAAAAACACACAGGTTATTCTTATTTTATAATCCTGACATGCGTATGTTGGTACATCCGTTCCAATGTTTAAGTAAGTTAACAAAAAACTTTTAACTTTGACTAGGTATAGTAGGGTTAGAAGAATGGTTCTTTTAGTTTAACAAGGATGACAACATCAATAAAAGCGAAGCTCTGAAATAAAGGACAACGAACATTAACACTTGTAGATTGTCAGAACTGAATTAGCAGAATATTAATGCATCAGTATAAACAATATTGTAAGTAAATTTGTTGCAAAACTGCATAAATAGATGATACTGTTTAAAAAAGTTAAAAAACGACATGTTTAAAATGGACGTACGGACATTCTGGTATTGATTATAGAGTTGCTAACCTTTCTAAATTGTACCTAACTACTACAGGAATCATCCTGCAAAGTTTAGAATCTATAGGACAATTCTAACCTTTTTTAAATTAACTAAAAGAGCTAACTGTGACGTACGGACTGACCCTAATTAAAGAAAATCTTTGCTTTTAAAAATAGTCTAAGTGAGCCGGTCGTTCATATGTCGGTATGTCCATCTTGTACACTACGACCGTCTACAATAAATAAAATTATCTGTCCAATGTAAATATTTTATTTTTAGAATATTATTTAACAAGAAAATAAACAAAGTATAGATATCAATGATAAAGAGGTTTTCTACAACTTAGAATTGAAGGTTTTTGTTTTTGTAGCGTAGTAAGCTACTCTTCAACTAGGTTCTATCTGTTACTTCCTGTTTTCTTATACAAACAAATTCTTTACAGACTGGTGCAAATATAATCAAGTATGGCTGATAATCAAGTATACCCTAACCTAAGTTTGATGAATACTAATTGATAAAAAAAGGGGGGGGGGGGGTTAATGCAACCATCTCGTAATCAATGTATAAATGGCACTTAAAATTCGAATTTCGATCTAAAATTTTGCATGAGTAATCCTTGGTAGGTCTATTTTCCCTAAATCGAACAAAAAGTTGGAAAAATAACGGCTAACAGCTGGCGGCTCAGCAGTTTAGCCATTTTTTGGGCTATTTTCAATGCAAATCATCACGAAACCTATCTCCACATAATACTATTTTCTGCTCCAAAATGTTTTCAAACGGTTCTAGCCGGAAGTTGCTGGTACTAGAAATCTGAAAATGTTGTTTTTGTATCATTTCACATGATTTAAAGCAAACATATGTTTCAAAAAGTTGATTCCTACGTAATTTATGACAGATATGCCCTAAAAATAGCCCAAAAACGGCTAAACGGCTGAGCCATTAGCCGTTACTTTTTCAACTTTTTTGTTCGATTTAGGGAAAATAGACCTACCAAGAATTACTCATGCAGAATTTTAGATCGAAATTCGAATTCTAAGTGCCATTTATACATGGATTTGTGCTGGCTAAGCCACAAACCTAAAAATTCAATGTTAAGGAAAGAAAACGAGTACCCCTCCTGGTCAACTATTCATCTGTACCTGTAATCCTGCCTGTACCATGAAGATGTTATAGTAAAATTATTTTATATATTTTCTTTCTTTCTGTTTAAATTACAAAAAATATTAAGCAAAATTTTAAAACTTATCAAACCATTTCAGAAAGATAATTCAATTTTTAACTCCGTGTAGCCACCTCATGTTCCATAGCTGGCTCAAGACCAAGGAGGAAAATGAAAAGTAAGCTTTCTTATAAAAAAATGTAATACAAAAATTCCTTAATTTTTAATTCAATTGATCAATTATCAAATTTTGTTATTAATTTAGAATGTGACTGCCATATGAAAGATTGTGTAGCTGCATTAAATTAATCTATCTTATTGCAAGAAGTGCTTGGTTGCATAAGAATCAAGGTAACTACCTATAGTACCTACCTAAAAGAACATTTATAAACTTTTTAATAATTTGTTACTGTGTCCTTAAAGAAATCAATATTTAGACTACAAGCTGTGTACCTGAAAAGCTGGTCAAATAATTGTTAACTGTGTACCTATTAGGTAATAATCAAACAAAAATGTATTTTTTTTATCATTAATTTTATATCATTAAAATCTTAGCCTAAACATATTATTCAATTTAGATGTTTGTTGTGCTGTACCTGATATTTTATGTTGGCATAGCAGCCTTCTTACCCTTCTCTGGTAAATATTTAATAAAGAAAAATTCAAATTCTAATACCCAGAGATAGTTAAATTTTAATAAAAAAGAAAAGAAAAAATATTTAATTTTTAAAAAAAAATTCTTTTTTTTATAACTGCATGCTCTTTTCCTTTTTAGTCATTACGAGCGCAGTGTGTTTGAGTAAAATTACCAACCCAGGCAACTTAATATACCCCCAGAGGTAAATTTATTATTGTATATGTATTTTATGTTTTAAGCTCCAAGTTTATTCCATAGTGTAATACTTTACAAACTTATTTTATCATCTATTCTTTTAAAATTTTATATTTTAATTTTTATATCATCCTTTTACAAAACATAAATTCTTTTTTAGTTTTGTGAAAGCATAGCTGAGATGTTCTTCTTCTATTTCAAAGTTAAAATGCTGTCCACAGACTACGTTAACCATGCCTGTTCCTTGTCCATCGGAGCTGCCTGCTGAAGCAGGGCGGATGCAACCCTCCTACAAATTCCCAGGTTGCACATTCACAAAACTAAGGACTGCGGATCTACAAAACTGAAGACTGACGTCTTGAATTCAACAACGTCAAAAAATTGGATCCTACGTCCCTAGATAAACAACTGGACGAGAAGCATCAGGCCAAACGCTGCCAGTAAGGGTTTGGTAAGCCCTAGCCGCAGAAAATCCGTGAGGATCTCTGCCGCAGGATTCAGCTTCGCGGCTGTTTCCAACTCAAACATAAACTTTCACTGCATTAAAATATATTATTATATTGCTCGTATTATTATTGACAGAGAAGGACAGACTAGCCTCGGCGGGAGGCAAGACAGACTCAGGCCATAAAAGCGCCGCCCGCGGATACGTTAGCCCCACCCAACAGAGGTGGTGCCACTTGTTATTCGGCAGTGCTAATGTCATGCCAATAAACTTAAGAAGGCTGTCGTAAGACCAACGCAATTAATATCCCGCCACTGGTGCTTGTTTACTGGCCCAGTATTGAGTAGGCCCGATTATTCAGCCAATGAAAATTACGCAGAAAGAAGTAGAGGCTTTAGGTCCGCCTGTCACACTTCCACCTCGCCGCCGTCCAGCGCCGCCTTATACAATACCTCGAACCAACAGAGTTGTGCACAGCCCGCCTGGAATTACTGGCGGCAGTCGTATCCCTTGTACCCCCCCTACACAAAGGTGGTCAACGGACGTACAGCCACCTTCAGGGCCCAGGTCTGGCTTCACAGGTATAAGGGGTAGCTTCGAACACAGCACAACATCTCCCGGCAGACGTGTAAGCTTTTCCGGGGAACCGCCGCAGCCGTCACTGTCTCTAGCTGGTATAGAACCAATTCTACCAGCCCAGCAACCAATAACAAGCAGTGAGACCGGACCAAGCACGCCGTTTTCGCCGTACAGGGACGCAGTTATTGACGAGGCAGGTGCAACACCAATTACTCGCAGCTGCCACCGATTATTAGAAGAGTTGGACTTAGATTACAACCCTAACTCAACTACAGCACAAACCCACACTGTATCTGTTTTCTACCCTGCTGAAACAAACAACGTTGCAGAGATGGCGCAGCGGCTGCAGGATGCTAAGATAAGTGTTGTGGAGATGAAACTAATGGTTGAAGACTTCGAGCCAGCTGTTGGGTCTCCAGGTACACACTCTGTGGAGAGGCTAGAGGCTATTTTAAAACAGCTTGATGATGCTGCTGCCACCCTACGTTCAGCCCGAGCCGTCTTTGATGTGTATGAAGGCAATGATGGTACTGTCCAAGCCCGCAATGATGCTGCCAGGGATACACACAACCGCGTTCGTACTATGATAACTGGATTAACAGCACACCTAGCAACCCGCCGTAATGAGCAAGGTAACGGTGCACAAAACCAGCCACAGAACACAGCTGCCGCAGCTGCCCCCCGCCTTAACAATGCCCAGATAAATGCAAAGAACAGACGGGTTGAAAATGCAGTCACAACACTAATCCCAAGAGCTACTGATTTGGAGTCAGAGTTGTATGCAATCACAGACAGCAACCTGACCTCTGACAGCCAGCTGCCAGATCTGATGAACCGGCTAAAGGAGTCAACAACCCGCAGTTGTGATGTCATCAAGAAATTGGAGATTGCCATCAAGGATGCAACTGACTTGGATAAGGATGATGAAGCTACACAGCTGCACAATGCACAAACAAGTCTGGAAGCTGAACTTGAGGCTGCCAAGGCACAGGTAGAGGATCAGCAGATCATCTTTGGTTTCAAGGCCCTCTGCTCAACTAGTGAACACCGCGCCAAAAGTGTCACAAAGCCCCTGTTTGATGGAACCACTGGTTTAGACATGTTCTCATTTCAGCGTGAATTCAAAGCTTATATTGGCAGTATTCCTGGATTGACAGAGGCTAAGCGGCTGAAAATATTGATTGATCAATGTCTCCAGGGTACACCTCAGACTATATGCTGCCAAGAAACATCTATTGACAGCTGTTGGAAGAAGCTGTTGACCCGATTTGGTTCTGTACCTGACATCTACAACAAGTTCCTAGATGAGCTGGATGATGTTGGACGCCAGCCATGGAAGGAACCATCACAGCAACTGGACTGGCTATACAAAGTACAAGCTGTGCTTCTGAAGATGAAGAAGTTTGCTGCAGAGATGGATCCTAGCTGGGGTGCAGAGGAGGAGCTCTACAGATTGAATCTGCACAGAAAAGTTAGAGACATGTGTGTGAAGGCCAAATCAGATGAATTGCTGAAAAGATACATCTGCAATGCAAACAAGGTTGGTATACAGAACAGTGGCAAATGTTTTGGTATCCTGCTGGACTTCTTAGAGGAGGAGATCAACCTGAAGGCCTTCGAAGTCAGTGAGTACAATGCCACCAACGGCAACAAGAGTAAACGTACCGCCGCAGCACCACCTGACCGCCAACGACGACGCCCGGACAAAGAGAAGGAGAAAGAGGTGATATTAGCAGCTGACAAGAACAAAGGTTATGAAAAAAATACACCTGCACGTACAGACTCAAGGCCCCTCACCAAGCCATTAGAGCAGAAGGGCCCAGGTACAAGACCTGCAACAAGAGAATGTACTCTCTGCTCAGCTAGCCATACTCATCTGTATATGTGCCCCAAATATATCAAGTCCAGGGTCAAGGAAAGGATGAAGGCTGCAACCATGTCCAAGAGCTGTATGAGGTGCCTGCGCATGGATGCAGGGTTTGACAGTGCAGACATGGATGGGTGGTGGTCCCAACATGCAAATGACTGCAGAACAGATCATTTCTGTAACATTGGTAAGTGTGCACGCAGCCGCCACCGAGCACAGCGACACATCCTATGCTGCCCGCTGCACATTGATGAAAACAAGAAGCGGCTTGACAACTTCAGGAAGGCCGTAGGAGAACCACTACCTGACGGGGACCTGCTGTTCAACATGGCAAGTCATGCAGAGAGTCTGTTCAAAGCTGATAGTGACGCACAGCTGCCGCCTGATGTTCACCCTGATGTTGAATCCCCCTCAATTTTTATGTTGCAAGAGTTGGAAGCGGACAGTGGAGCACCCCTGCTCCTGTTCTATGACTCGGGCTGCTCAAGTGCCTGTATCAGCACAAGAGGTGCAAAACATTTGGATGGTGTAGAGGTAAGGCCTGGACCAACTTACCTGAATGTTGCTGGTGGCCAGACCATCAGACTTGACCATGGTGACGTCATGGTATATCTCAAGCTTGCAGAGCCACATGAAGGTAAATACAGAAGAGCTGCCATCACAGGTATGATGATGAATGATGTCACCACCTCCTTTCCTGTATGGGACCTTGATGAACCTTACAGAGAGATTCAAAACAGCTACCATGGTAAGGCTGAGCTGCCTACTGTCCCTAGAAGTGTTGGCGGCGGCCAGGTAGATATTCTGCTAGGATCCAAGTATACATGGTTGTTCCCAAAGCTTGTGTTTACACTGCCAAGTGGTTTAAGTCTCTACAAGAGTATGTTTGCAAGTAAACATGGTCATAGAGGTGTACTTGGAGGTCCCCATGAAGCATGGCAACATGCTGGTGCTGCTATCCAACAGCTGGGTGCCTTTGCTTACCTGTGTAATGAAGTTAAAATGTATCAGGCTTTTACGGATACAAGGATGCTGGATGGATGGATGATTGAGAAAGGCCCAGTGGAAGATGACAGACAGGATGACTGTCCCTTTGATGATATGAAGGGAGACGCTTATCAAGCTAAGGTAGTTGAGCGCAGATACTTTGACCTGGAAAATGTTGGATCTGAAGCCCCTTACAGATGTGTTAAGTGCCGTGGCTGCCCTATATGTAAAAAAGGCGCTACTCTTGAGCACCAGAGTCTGAAGGAAGAGCGGGAGGACCAAATAATACAGCAGTCAGTGAGATTCCTACCAGAGCAACAGCGTGTTGAAGCAGACCTACCCTTTGTCATTGACCCTGAAGAAAATTTAGGCCAGAACCGTCACATTGCCATGGCAATCCTACAGAGCCAGATGAGAAAGCTACGTCAACAGCCAGAGCAAAAACAGGAGGTATTAAAGAGTCACAATAAACTAGCTGACAATGGGTACAGCTGCCGGATAGACGAGCTACCTGATGATATCAAGAAGGAGGTTGAGTCAAGTGAAACCTACTACTACCTGCCATGGAGGACAGTAACCAAGGAAGGGTCGTTGAGCACACCTACCAGATGCGTCTTTGATGCCAGCAGCGGCACACGCACAGGCAAGTCGCTGAACGATACACTTGCTAAAGGCAGCAATCGTCTTGAAAAGCTGCTCCACCTGCTTATAAATTTCCGTGCAGGACCACATGCCTTTGCCACAGATATCAAGATGGCATACAACAATGTAGCATTGACGCCTAAATGTTACAAATGGCACCGCTACCTATGGTATCCTGACTGCAATCCTGACCTGGAGGTTGAAGAAAGAGTCATGAAGACGTTGATCTATGGTGTAGTGAGCAGTGGTAATCAGACAACAGAAGCAATACAGCAGGTAGCCGAATATTGTGAAGCAAAGTTTCCTGAACACAAGGCTGGCACTGATGTCCTGAAGGAGCACACCTATGTTGATGATTCCTCTGAGTCATCTGATTCTGTTGAAGAAAGGGCTGTACAGGTTGGAGGTCTTAATTTTGCACTAAGCCTGGCAAAAATGCAAGTCAAGTCATATGTCCTGTCAGGTGAGAAGCCAGATGAGTCTGTTTCAGCAGATGGCAAGTCAGTAGGTATGCTAGGCTACAGATGGTTACCTGAGGAAGATGCCTTAACCTTGGAACCAAAACCGTTGTACTTTGGCAAGACCCGCCGGGGCAAGCGGCCAGAACCAGTGGAAGGTGATGTACGAGCTGCACTGGAGAGGAATTTCACCAAAAGAACACTCTTAAGCAAGATGGCTGCCAATTATGACCCGATTGGACTTGCAACACCAATCACAGCTCAATTCAAGCGTGACTATAGTGTGATTACTGGACTTGGAACTGATTGGGATGATGGATTGCCTGCAAGCTACTTAGATACCTGGGTAAGCCATCTGAACACAATGCAACAGCTGCCAGAAGTCAAATTTCCACGAGCAGCTGCTAATTCAGGCAAGGTTGATCTTCTTGTGTCCACTGATGCTAGCAAGGATCTTGCTGTTGCCTGTGCACATGCACGCTATACCGCCTCTGATGGATCCATTCAGGTCAGGTTAGTTGCAGCAAAATCCAAAATAGTGACTGGACTGACCATACCAAGGGCAGAGCTGCGAGCAGCCGTGCTTGGCGCCACGCTGAGCCGTTCAGTCATCAACAATTTTAAAAACAAGATTGAGAATGTGTATTTCTTCTCTGACAGCACCATTGTCCTGTTCTGGTTGAACAGTGACACCAGACCAATGAGCATTGGTGTAAGAAACAATGTGGTGGAAGTGTTAAGGTTCTCGGACAAAGCTCAGTGGAGACATGTGGAGTCCGCCAACAATTTAGCAGATACTGGAACCTGACCGGGCACAACTACCTCAGACATTGATGAGAACTCCAGCTGGCAAAATGGGATGCCATGGATGCGGCTCCCTAAATCAGACTGGCCGGCAAGAAGTGTGGAAGAGATCAAGTTATCTGGAGAGGAAGCAGCTGCAGCAAAAGCTGAGATCAAGACAGCTATGACAGCACTTGCTTTGGAAGACACCATTGCAACCAGGTACAAGTTCTCTAAGTACATCCTTGATCCGGTAAAGTATGGCTGGCGCAAATCAGTCAGATACCTGGCAATACTTCGTAGATTTGTTGTCTGGTTGGCCGCCAGAAATAGTAACAAGTTGATCTCAAACTATCTACCTGGTGTAACTGTGATCACAGATGGTCTGACAACAGATGAAATTTCAGCGGCTGAAAATTATTATTTCCGTCTGGGTACAGCCGAAGCAAAACAGTTTTGTAAGCCCAAGGACCTTGAGGGAGCACAAGAAATTGACAAGATCCTGCACTATACAGGCAGATTAGTTGACAGTGATGACATCCATGATCCAGGTAAAATCTTTGCTGATCTGAGCCCTGTATCCTTCTGTAAACCGATTCTGGACCGTTATTCGCCAATATCATATGCAATCATGACATATGTACATCAAGAAAAGGTACACCACCGAAATGTCAACCAGACCTTGTTGTACAGCAGAACCATGGCCTACATTGTGAAGGGGAGAGACTTGGCGAAGGAGGTGCGTGAGAAGTGCATGACCTGTAGGAGAAGAGTTGCAAAAAAGGTTCAGGTAGAAATGGGAAAAATACATGAAAGCCGGACGACTGTGGCGCCGCCATTTTACAACTGCCAAATTGACATTTGTGGCCCCTTTGACGCCCATTGCGAACACAATCACCGTGCAAAGGTCAAAGTTTGGTGCTTAGTAATTAAGGATCCAGCTACAGCTGCAGTTGCTGCACACGTCATGACAATGTACAACACAGATGCGTTCCTGACAGCTTTTATGAGATTCTGCTATCTACACTGTGTCCCAAACAAGGTCTATATTGATGCTGGCAGCCAGCTGAAGCGCGGCTGCAAGGAAATGGAGATTAGTGTTGGCGATATCACACGAACTCTTGACAGCAAATATCAGGTTGGTGTTGAACATGATGTTGCCCCCACTGGGGCACATCATTATCAAGGATGTGTTGAGCGGAGTATTGGAGAGATCAAGCGCCTGTTTCATATCACCTTCGATGGATTAAAACTGGATATCCTAAACTATGAATCTGCATTTGCTTATGTTTGCAGCGAGTTAAACAACATGCCACTGTGTCTAGCCGGACGGGCGGAGTCATTAGACAGCATTGATCTGATCACACCTGCGCGGCTGATGCACGGTCGAGCTAGCAACCGCATTCTGATGACACCCTGCACCATCTCCAAGCCGACCCGGATGTTGAAGCAGTTGGAAGCAGTCTACAATGGTTGGTGGAAGGTATGGTATAATCAGCGGTTGACCGACTACATACCAAGAGGCCGGAATCATGGGACAACTGTCAGACAGCCAATCATAGGAGACGTCATTATTTTCACCAAGGTTGAAGGAGAAAGGTTTGCAAATAACAGAGCATTCAAGCTTGGTATCATCACTGAAGTGTTTCCTTCCAAGGATGGTCATGTCAGAGCAGTTGAAGTTTCATACAGAAATTCATCAGAAGCTGTCACAAGAACAACCAGGAGAGCCGTGAAGCATATAGCTGTTATCCTCCCGGAGGACGAGTTAATGCTGACAGAGATCCTGGAGAAAGCTGCAGCCAGAGCCGATGCGATGTTCATCTACAACCAGCCGACCCTACCCATCAACATCGAGTACATAGAAGTGGTGGACACGTGCGGAAGCCAGTGACAAATGTCACAAATCACCCGCACACACACACAGGTTTTATTAGTAAAAACATTATTTGCATAAATAAACATTATATATTTGTGTTCATTACTAAAACCTATCTGAAAAATATCTTTCTTATCCAAACTATCTGAAAAATATCTATCTTTCCCAAAGTTTTATAATACGGAAAAAAACTCTACAAAGTTCGTTAAAATGAAAAAAATAATCTTGTGAAAAATATTACCAAAGCAAATTGAAAAATATTTTATCAAGTATAATTAAAGTCCCTGTGAAAAGTTTGAACAACAATAAGGCTTTCAAAAATCGCGTTTTTTGTCTTTCATAATTCCTTATTGACATAAAAGAAATTTTTGTGAAAAGAAAAATAAACAATAGGGCGACGTTTTTTTTATTATTCAAATAATTTGGAAAATACCAAGTTTGCATACAAATCCGCTAAAAACAATACAAATATCAATTTTAAAAATAAAGTGATAAATACAAATGGAAAAAAAATCCGCCGGATCTAAGTATGCTTTCTAAAAAAGTGAAAAAAAGTCGTTCTCGTTCTAATAACAACAAATTAAATAGCCGAACGCTATTGGTGATAAAAATAGCGAAATAAAACCATAAAATTATTATTTTTTCCATAATAATCCCGGAAAATAATTAAATTCCCGTAAAATAATTATACGTGAATGTCGTCGTTGATCGTAGACGCGCGAATGCCGCGTTCAATTATGCAGTATGTAAACAAATATTTTAGTTGCAACTATACAGTGAAACATTAAACAGTTAATTACTTGAAATATGTTTAAATGCTTTTTATCAAATTTTATAGTATATTGCCTCGAATTAAAGTGAATATTAATCGTTTGTTTTGTTTTTATAAGCTTTTACCAAATACTTAAAGATTTTATTATAGTTTTTATCATTTTATGCCATAGTTATTTTATGAGCCGATAAATGTTTTAAAATAAACTTGTTATAAATAAAATTAAAATTGTATTATGGTCGAATTTGGATGATGGCCGTAATCTGTCACATCTAGACATTGCCCATACTAGTCTTGGAGCTTTCGATGGAGGAGTGACGTTTTCATTTTTCTGCCCGGGAGTGTGCTGGCTAAGCCACAAACCTAAAAATTCAATGTTAAGGAAAGAAAACGAGTACCCCTCCTGGTCAACTATTCATCTGTACCTGTAATCCTGCCTGTACCATGAAGATGTTATAGTAAAATTATTTTATATATTTTCTTTCTTTCTGTTTAAATTACAAAAAATATTAAGCAAAATTTTAAAACTTATCAAACCATTTCAGAAAGATAATTCAATTTTTAACTCCGTGTAGCCACCTCATGTTCCATAGCTGGCTCAAGACCAAGGAGGAAAATGAAAAGTAAGCTTTCTTATAAAAAAATGTAATACAAAAATTCCTTAATTTTTAATTCAATTGATCAATTATCAAATTTTGTTATTAATTTAGAATGTGACTGCCATATGAAAGATTGTGTAGCTGCATTAAATTAATCTATCTTATTGCAAGAAGTGCTTGGTTGCATAAGAATCAAGGTAACTACCTATAGTACCTACCTAAAAGAACATTTATAAACTTTTTAATAATTTGTTACTGTGTCCTTAAAGAAATCAATATTTAGACTACAAGCTGTGTACCTGAAAAGCTGGTCAAATAATTGTTAACTGTGTACCTATTAGGTAATAATCAAACAAAAATGTATTTTTTTTATCATTAATTTTATATCATTAAAATCTTAGCCTAAACATATTATTCAATTTAGATGTTTGTTGTGCTGTACCTGATATTTTATGTTGGCATAGCAGCCTTCTTACCCTTCTCTGGTAAATATTTAATAAAGAAAAATTCAAATTCTAATACCCAGAGATAGTTAAATTTTAATAAAAAAGAAAAGAAAAAATATTTAATTTTTAAAAAAAAATTCTTTTTTTTATAACTGCATGCTCTTTTCCTTTTTAGTCATTACGAGCGCAGTGTGTTTGAGTAAAATTACCAACCCAGGCAACTTAATATACCCCCAGAGGTAAATTTATTATTGTATATGTATTTTATGTTTTAAGCTCCAAGTTTATTCCATAGTGTAATACTTTACAAACTTATTTTATCATCTATTCTTTTAAAATTTTATATTTTAATTTTTATATCATCCTTTTACAAAACATAAATTCTTTTTTAGTTTTGTGAAAGCATAGCTGAGATGTTCTTCTTCTATTTCAAAGTTAAAATGCTGTCCACAGACTACGTTAACCATGCCTGTTCCTTGTCCATCGGAGCTGCCTGCTGAAGCAGGGCGGATGCAACCCTCCTACAAATTCCCAGGTTGCACAGGATTACGAGATGGTTGCATTAAACCCCCCCCCCCTTTTTAAAATATTAATTACATTTTAACTAAATCATTTAGATACTGTTTCTGTTTATACATTTTTTCTGTCCTTCTCTTGAATGCAAAAATGTGTATACCTTCTTTAATTTAATGAGATCTACTTATTAAATGTTAATTTTGTCTATTTTCAGACAAAAAAATAAAATGAATTAATATAATATTTAAAACTGAAGTCAACATAAGGAGAAACAAACCACTCATAGTCTCAGTTCAGAAAATTAAAGTAAGTTAGTTTTCAAGTGAAAGGATAATTTTGTCCATAACATTAAATAAAACATCGCAGCATATTTAGAATACTTTTACTTACATAGTGACAGACCCTACATATAGAGGAGATATACTAAATAAGAAGATAGTTTTCATAGAGTACATCTGAAATACTTTTACATACATAGTGACGGACACACCCTACCTAGTGATACTTTACCTTTATAGTGACAGACGTACGGATACATCTTAATTATAGAGAAATATAATAATGAGAGAAATGAAAATAATAAAATGAGGCTTTAAATTATTATTTTCAGTTCTACACAAGTATTACATTAAATATTATTTATTCCAGGTGCAAGAACAATTATCATCATGAACAAGTGTCATATCTGCTCCAAGGAATTCTCTGTAAAGAGCCATTTGACAAGACATGTGAGAATGCATACAGGTGAGAAGCCATACTCTTGTGATACATGTGAAAAGTCTTTTTATACAAATCGTGAGTTAACTGTCCATGAGAGGATCCACACTGGAGAGAAACCATACTCTTGTGATACATGTAAAAAGGCTTTTTCACAACAAAGTGTTTTAACTGCACATAAGAGGATCCATACAGGAGAGAAACCATATTCTTGTGATACGTGTAAAAAAGCTTTCCGTACAAAAAAAG
This sequence comes from Acartia tonsa, assembly GCF_053477335.1. Taxonomy (NCBI): domain Eukaryota; kingdom Metazoa; phylum Arthropoda; class Copepoda; order Calanoida; family Acartiidae; genus Acartia; species Acartia tonsa. The sequence continues at coordinate 62,043,077 of NC_137261.1, read as the reverse complement.
AGGAGTCATACAGGAGAGAAACCATACTCATGTGATACATGTGATAAAGCTTTCTCAAACAAAAATACGTTAGTTTATCATAAGAGAATTCATACAGGTGAAAAGCCATTCAAATGTGATACATGTGAAATGGCGTTTCTAAACAATAGTGGATTAACAAACCACAGAAGAATCCATACAGGTGAGAGGCCATACTCTTGTGATACATGTGAAAAGACTTTCTCACAACAAAGTTATTTAACTAAGCATAAAAGGATCCATACGGGAGAGAAGCAATACTCCTGTGATATATGTGAAAACGCCTTCTCACGACAAAGTTTATTAACCGAACATAAGAGGATCCATACAGGAGAGAAGCCATACTCTTGTCATATGTGCCAAAAAAATTATAAATCAAATTCAGAATTTTCAAAACATAATAAATCAGCTAAACATCTCAAAAAATTAGAATCCACTAAGAATACAGTTCCACCATCTGCTTCTACCAGTTTTGTTGATTGTGGTGAAGCTTATGTTAAAGTAGAGATAAAAGAAGAAGAAACTGTTGATGAGAATCCTCTGTCTATCAACATGGAGGCTGAGAATGTGGAAGAAACTATAAAACAGGAAATAGAAGAAATAGGAATTCGTGATTCTCTTTCTTGTGAAAAGAGTTATGAGGAGGATATAGTCAACACTAAATGCCTTTATGAAAATCTTTAACCTTAGTAGATTTAATGTAAATCACAAATATTTTTAACTACCTAATGATATTGTGTAAACTGATTTTATTTACTTTTCATTAAATGAGTTTTTGTATTTTATTTTGCACTTGTACAATTTCTGAATAATCAAACTTGTTATCAATGCATGTTATTTTACTATCTTGATTCTACTCCTATTGAATAAGAAATTATTACATCTTAAATATTTCTCACATTAAATAATGATTTTTCAGACATAGCTAAAAAATGAAATGATTTGAACGACATGTGCGAGTTTTTTTGGTGCCAACATTGTATCTAACAAAAAATCAGGTATTTTGAAGAAAATTATTTTATAGAGAATCCTTACTATTTTATCCTATTACATTTTGATTTGATTGTTATAATTCCATGCAGACCAAGAGGTCCATTAAAGGAATATCATATTGTCTCAGGAATCAAGTGTCTATTAACAAAATTTTTAACTTTTAAAAGCGTCATTTTCACTGGATTCAAGCATAAATAAGATCTCATTGAGCACAAAACCAAGTTCTCCAATTTAAGGAAGCTTTCCATGGGTTCTGCGATAGTTTTAGGCTATTTTGATTTAAACTATTATTACTTTGATTGACACTTAGGGGGATACTACTCGCATTAAATTGTACTTTGGGATATGTAAAGGAAGATATTTCTCAAAATATGACCGACAAACAATGTGGAACAATGTAAATTTCTGTAATGCGAGGCTAGAGAAAACACATGTAAAATCACACTGTCTCTCAGTATTATCCTATTTTTGTGAGAAATTAAACATGCAACAAGTCATTTAGTTCAAGCAGTTACAGAAAACTGTCTTCCTTATTATTTCTAACTTTATCCAAAAACATTCGATCTATTTATAGATTTGAACAGTGTCAAGTGACTAATTTCAGTTTGAAATTAAACTTTACCTAAATGTAGATATTTTTGTCTCCTAAATGATTGTATTCGATTTTGTAATATTTTAAGATTAAATCAACTCTCCTGGCCATGAATACTCATCAGACAGATGGAAAACCATTCAAATGTGAAATTTGTAATATGACATTCTCACAGATAGATAGTTTTTACAGACACAAGACAGTTCATGGTATTAAACCATTCAAATGTGACAAATGTAAAAAGGCATTTTCAGATAATAAAGCCTTAACAAGACACAACAGAATTCATACAGAAGAGAAGTCATACTCTTGTGTTACCTGTGAAAAGGCTTTCTTACAGAAAAGTAATTTAACTGAACATATGAGGATTCATACAGGTGAGAAACCATACTCTTGTGATACGTGTGAAAAGTCTTTCTCACAACATAGTTCATTAACTCGTCATAAGATGATACATTTAGAAGAAAAACCATACTCTTGTGATACGTGTGAAAAAACTTTCTCACAACATAGTTTATTAACTCGTCATAAAAAGATCCATACAGAACGCAAGCCATACTCATGTGATACATGTAAAAAAGCTTTCCTTAAGATTTGTAACCTAACCCGCCGTAAGAGGATATACTCTGGTGAGAAGCCTTACTCTTGTAGTTTATGCAAGAAATTGTATTGTTCCGGTTCAGACTTGTCACAGCACATCAAATCAGTAGGACATTTCAAGAAGTTAGAATCTACAAAGAATGCAATTTCACATTCTGCTTCTACCAGTTTTGTTGATTGTGGTGAAGCTAATATTAAACTAGAAATAAGAGAAGAAGAAACTCTTGATGAGGATCCTCTCTCTATCAACATGGAGGCTGTGAATATTGAAGAAACTCTAAAACGGGAAATAGAAGAAGAAATTGAAAATAAAGATTCTCTTGATATCAAAGAACATAAAATTAAAATATGATGAACAATTGGTTTTCTTATGTGAAATACTAAATTTTGTAAATATTGTATTATATTTAATATAAATGTCATTAGAGGGGGGGGAGTTTTGCCACTTTTGCTTACTCTGTGATTATTAGGCTTGATATTAATGTGAGAATATAAGTTATTTTGGATAAAACTTTACTTTATGTTATATTGTCTAACATTGTTATATATTGTTAAATAACATTATTAGTGTTAGATTATATTTTAGGTTATTTGGGATAAAACTTAATCTTTAGGTTATATTGTCAAACATTAATACCTAGCCTAATAATTACGAGTAAGTGAAAGTGGTAAAACTCCTCCTTCCCCTCCCAACCCTTACTTTATCTTTACAAAATCTGTACATACTATTTTTCTACTTTTTTGGTTATTGAAAAATATTTGGTTAAAAATATTTTTTTATATTTTGCAGATAAAAACTTATCATTTTTTGTACCTTTTCATTTTTTTCAGATAATTGATAACAATGAGTTGAAAGTAGAATTCTTCCAGTCTTCATTTGAATAAATAGCTAAGATAAATCAGGTAAATTCGATTACTTTCATCAATTGTGCCAGAATTGTTTTTCATAATTTCTCCCGTAATCAGATAATTTGGAATCTTTTGAGCTTCTTAAAAAGGGGGAGATAGGTTGTGCTAAAATTCCGTAAAAGTGTGAGTTTTAAGGCTTAAAAACAGTAGTAGATCGGTAAAATTTATGTTAACTTTACTAACTTTTTGTCTTTAGTTCTTTTCAAAAGGAATACACATATTTAGCGAATATTATCGTTCTAATACTGTTATTTAGCCTTAAAACTAACATCTTTACGAAAGTTTAGCACAACCTACCTCCCTCTTCTTAAAAATCTAAGACTAACTCCTGCGGGAAGATAAATCTTAATTTTATTACTAAGTTACTCACTTCATTTTAAGATATTTTTAGCTGACTCAGTATTTCTCTTTTTTATGATGATCTGTCTCTCAATCATTTAATATCTTGGGATAAATATATGGCAAATAAATCGATTTATTTATTTTCAGACCTACATAATGTAAAATAAAATAAAACTTAAGTCATTAGAAACATAATGATAAAGAAAAAACAGTAAATTGAGTTAAGCAAAGTTAGTTTTTATTTATAAAAACAAGTTTGAAAACATCTATAAAAGTAATGCAATTTAATTTCAGATTGGTGGACATACAAACATTAACACCTGTAGAGAGTCAAAACTTAATAAGCAGAATGCAAATTTATACGTCTTAACAAAATTGTGTGTAAATTTCTTAAATAGATGAAAGAGTTTTAAGAATAAACTTACATTTTGATAATAGGAATGCTTTACTTACAACAATCTACCTCGTCGTTCTAGGAATTATTATTAAAAAATCAGATGAATTGTTAAAAATTAACATATTTTAAATTTTTGATGTACGGTAATGATTATAGAGTTGCTATGCTAGTTAAGATATTGATATAAGGAGAAAGTTTTCATAGAATACTATTTTCTACGGGTTCAGAAATTATCTTAAATGAATCTTAAATTCATAAAAATTAAATGCTTCAAACATAATGATAGATAATTGGAACTATTATCTTTAAATCTAAACTAGTATTACAATAAGTATTATTTATTTCAGGTGCAAGAACAATTAATAATCCATCGTGAACAAGTGTCATATCTGCTGCAAGGAATTCTCTTACAAGAGCCATTTAACAAGACATATCAGAATTCATACAGGAGAAAAGCCATTCAAATGTGATACATGTGATAAGGCTTACTCTCAACAAGGTCATTTAACTGACCATAAGAGGATCCATAAAAGGGAAAAGCCATACTCTTGCAATTCATGTAAAAAAGCTTTCTTTACAAATAAAGAGTTAACTGTCCATAAGAGGATTCATACAGGAGAGAAGCCGTACTCTTGTGTTATATGTTTAAAAGCTTTCCATACAAATAGAGGCTTATCTATTCATAAGAATTTCCATACAGGAGAGAAGACGTGCTTTTGTGAATTATGCCAAAAATATTATATCTCTAGTTCACATCTCTCAATACATAATAAATCAGCTGAACATCTCCAGAAGTTAGAATCTCTTAAAAACTCAGTTTTACCTTTTGCTTCTACCAATTTTGTTGATTGTGGTGAAGCTAATGTAAAGATGGAAATAAAAGAAGAAGAAACTCTTGATGAGGATCCTATATCTATAGAGATAGAGGCTGAGAGTGTGGAAGTAATTATAAAAGAGGAAATAAAGAAGGAAGAAGGAATTGAGAGTGAAGAATTTGTTTAAGTAGATCAAATAAAAATGATTGTTCCTAAATTGCAAATTTGTTGTATACCTCTTTTAGCAAAAGCTGTATTTTGTTTGTATTTAAGATTTTATGTAATGTGTAAATAATATTGCTTATCCAAAATCAATTTTAAACAAAAGATCATGATTCTTTGAAATATTGTTATTTGTAAAATAAGTGTTTGTTTTCTTTATTGTTTATTGATTAAACATAAATCTGCATTGCCCTAACCTAACCCAATTTACCCTATCCTAAATTTTAATTGATATAAAATTGTAAAAATTAATTTTTTTTACTTAAATCATGAAGATACTGTTCTGTTTATATATTTTTTTATCCTTCTCTTGAATGCCAAAATGTGTTGTATACCTTCTTTAACTTTTGTTATTCAATATATTTCTCCTTTTCTGACATTTAATTGATTAGATCTCATTATTAGAATTGTGTTACTTTTGAAATTATTATTATATTTATTTTCAGACTGAATGTAATGAATTGAGACTCTAGGTAGTATTATAATAAGAAAGAAAATTTAAGTTTAGCAAAGTAAAGTAAGTTAGTTTTCTATATTACAAATATCATGTAGCATAATCTTATTATTAAAGATATTATTAAGGATAAACACCTTATTTATAGAGTAACTGTAGTAATAAAATCAGTATTTGAATGATTGTTAAAAATTTAAAAAGGCTTTAAGTTATTGTTTTTATTCTACATGAGTATTACATTATATTTTTTTATTCCAGGTTCAAGAACAATAATCCATCATGAACAAGTGTTATATCTGCTTCAAGGAATTCTCTTCAAAGAGTAATTTAACATTACATCAGAGGATCCATACAGGAAAGAAGCCATCCTCTTGTGATACATGTGAAAAAGCTTTCAGACAAAAAAAAGTAAATTAACTGTCCATAAGAGGATCCATACAGGGGAGAAGCCATACTCTTGTGATACATGTGAAAAGTCTTTTGCACAACTAAGTAATTTAACTGTTCATAAGAGAACCCACACTGAAAGACCTTATTCTTGTAAAATCTGTAAAAAAGCTTTTGGTACAAATAGTGATCTAACTGTACACATGAGAATCCACACAGGTAATAAGCCATACTCTTGTGATACATGTGATAAATCTTACCATACAAATGAAGAGTTAATTGTCCATAAGAGGACTCATACAGGGGAGAAGCTATACTCATGTGATTTATGCAAGAAATCTTATTACGTAAACTCAGAGCTTACACAACATAAAAAATCAGCTGGACATCTTCTTAATTTACAATTGAAAAATACAGTTCCACCTTTTACTTACAATCAGTTAAGTTGATTGTGTTGAAACTGATGTAAAACTCGAGATAAAAGAAGAAACTCTTGATGAAGATCCTTTGTGTATCAACATAGAGGCTGAGAGTGTGGAAGTAATTATAAAAGAGGAAATAAAAGAGGAAAAAGGAATTGAGAGTGAAGAATTTGTTTAAGTAGATAGAAATAAAAATGTTTTATAAATGAATGAACCTAAATTACGAATTTGTTGTAAATATCTTGTAGCAAGAGCTTTATTATGTTTGTATTTAAGATTTGATGTAATGTGTAAATATTATTGATTCTCCAAATCAATTTTAAAGAAAAAATCATAATGCTTTGAAAAAATGTTATTTATAATTATATACATATTAAATACTTAGGTAGTTTTGTATATATTTTGTTTGCTTGATGAATATTTATAAGTAATCACTAAATGGGTTGTCATGTTGTTTTTGTGAAAATAATACAAACATCTATAATGCAGATATCAGAAAAATATGAATTATAATATTTTAAAAATTACATGGTAGCAAATTTTAATTTATTTTTTATCAAAACAATAAACCTGTGTTGTCCTAACCTTGCGGACTACCTTGTACATATCCAATTTACCCTAACCTAAGTTTGTGGAAAACTAATTGATAAAAAAATTTAAAGAGGGGGAAAGTTGTTGTGCTAAAATTCTGTAAAGGTGTAATTTTTAAGGATTAAAAACAGTAGTAGAACGATAATATTCATTAAATATAAATATATAAAATTTTTTGTCTATGGTTCTATTCAATAAGTATTACACATATTTAGTGAATATTATCGTTCTACTACTGTTTTAAGCCTTAAAACACACACATTTACGGAATTTTAGCACAACCTACCTCCCCCTTTATTTTATTTCATGTAGATGCTGTTTCTGTTTTTATATTTTTTCTGTCCTTCTCTTGAATGCCGAAATACCTACTTTAATTTTTGTTAACCATTATATATCTATCATTTCCTCATATTTAATTAGTTCTCATAATTAAAATTGTGTTACTTGTAAAATAAGAATGTATGTTTATTTTCAGGCAGAGTATAAAATGAAACAAGACTAAATATTATAATTTTATTGAAACATTAAAAGGAAGAAAACATAGGTATATTTTCAAATTAAAGTTTTTTTACTTTTTGTTGGAGTGTAATATGAGAATGATTCCCTAATATTTGTGTCTAATCAATCTCAGAATCCCCTTCCCACCTTTACATTGCAGGCTAGTCTTCTGTGTTTAGGTTAAATTTATGTTAGGTTATATCAGTTTACATTGGATACCGGGTAGCACCGCAGGGCTAATACACAACAGGTCTTGCAAGGTTCAGCTACAGGAGAGGTAAGGCATGAAAAAAAAAATTATCACAACCTTTTACTTTCTAGTTATTTATAGTTTTAGAAGAAGGTGGGGGGGTTAAGGGGGGATGCTTTGCTTATTCTCACTATTCTCTTTAAGAATAAGCACCAAACTAAGAAATAATATTGTCTATCCTAATCTCTACTTATTTGGAAAGCAGTTAATATTTGAAGATAAAATAATAATGGCAAAAAAATACTCCTTTTCTACTCAGTGTCGAATAATGTTAAATGAAAGGACCAATAAAGTAGCATAACTTACCACAGGATCTCAGTGTAATCATTCCTCCAGGTGGACAGCGACACCACCATTGTCTCTGTAATACATAAGATGATTTGGTCTATGAATTTTCCTGTAGATAAAAATCTTAACCCCAGAAATATTAATACTCTGGAATTATAAAGGCCTAATGAAACATATATAAAATATCAAATAATCAAAACATAAAATGTACAAATAATATATTTCTTGGTCTATTTATTGTCATTAAGAATCTGAAGAGTCCACTATACTAGGTCTATTATATTGGCCTCTTCTTGCACCACTTCTATGGATGGATTCTTACTTGGGTAGGACTTGGTCTATTATTAATCCTCCGGTTAGCTACCTAGGTAAAGTATAAGATTACCAATCTTCACATTACATATAATTTGTCTCTTATTGTTTTTTAAATGCTTAAAACCTTGGTCTATTATTATATCTTAATCACATATCACTAGATGATATATGCTTGGTCTATGTATAAATCATTTCACTAAGACAAGTGGAGGTTTAAATCTCTCCAAAGAAATCTTTACGCTTGGCAAACTTTCTTACAACCTTTGTGGCTCTCTTTACTCCACTTTGTTCATAAAGATTCTTCAGGTATCTGTATTCGTCGCTGACACGTTTCAACTGGCTTTCAAGCACCTTGACCCTGCGTTTATAGTAGTTGATATCGTCAGTTAGTGTTATGTTCTCATCCTCACATTTGCTTGCTGTTCCTTTCCAGTGGCGGGATGCTGCCTTCTCCTTTGCAATTTGTCCATTCTTGTTAGCAATCTCTTTTCTGTAAGATCTGACTAACTCCTCATTCACCTTGTTGTATCTATCAATACCAAACTCATCAGGACTTATGTAACCTTCAATATAATCTCCTTCCTCTAATTCTCTCTCTTCCTCTACTTCTCCTTCCTCCTCCTCGTCCGCCAGAGACATGTCACGGGTGAGCTTCTCGACCTCTTGATCTTCAGCAGCATCACCAGAGAAGTCAATCAGATCTTTCTCTTGATCTGCTTTATTCTGCTCATTCCAAATAGGACGAGCGTCTGACTGATGAAGGTCCTCTAGATGGCGTTCAAGTGCACGCTCTCTTTGCTCTTTCGTCCATAATGTGTTTCTCTTATAAACGTCCCAGCATCTCCAGCCCTCAGGCTTCCACTCCCCCCAAGTGAGAATGGTTCGTCTTTCACCTCCTGTCGAAGCTGGCCTCCCAGCCAAGTTCCTATCACGCAGCTCCTGCATATGGAACTCGTTCTGCATGTATCCGGGGGTCTTACAGAGAGGGGGAGGCACTTTCACACGAACTGGGTTGGTTTGTCTCTTGTAGCTGTAGGGGGTGAATGAGTTGTCAAAGGTTTGTATGACAAAACTCTTGATCTTTAGTAGCCCTTCGATGCTGAAGTCTATTCCCATACCTAAATTCAGTTGAAACTGAATATAGCACATACCTCTCACCCTGAGGGTTCGGTCCTGGTCAGAGACCCAGGTGGTTCCCATTTTGTGTAGGTTACATGGGGGCATCTCTAGTGCGTCATTGTAGGCTCTTATCTTGTCGTTGAGTTCACCTACTTTGTCCCATACCGACGAGCTGTTAGGGATAAAAAAACAAGTCCCAAAAACAACCATATTGTTAGATTGCGCTTTTACGGCGCTCACGATTTCTTCAAAATGTTTAGCCAATTTTGAGACCTCCATGGAACCAGCATACTTCTGATAACAGGACACAAGAATGTTCTTGGCCTGTCTCTGGTCCCTAACTGCCTCTAACACTGTGTCCGTGCAGCTCCTTAGGTCATAATTTTTGAGGCTGTACCATTTAATTCGCGTCAGGTTTTCATCCCAGATACGCGGGGGCATCGAAAATGATGAGAATACCACGTCAATCACTCTTGGCATGTTTGAATGAGATCTCTGAAAAATGAAAGAACATGGTTGAGAAAACAAAGAAAAAATTTTTATGCATGGTCTGTTTTTAACGATCTTGAAAAAAAACTTTTTGTGGGTTTGCGATGAGGGAAATCTGTCATAAAAAACTTTTGAAAAACAGGAAAATAAACTGATTTCTAAAATTGTGATTCACTTTTATTCAGGGACAATTCAGATGATGGAAAATTTGTGATGTTGCGGGCTTGTTCACTAAGAAAAAAATGACTTTTTGCTACGTCATTTTCTTTTACCGAGAAATCAAGTTTACGCGCATTATGCCGCGTTTCATATTTTCGGAGATCGGCGTTCTCTTGTATGGAGTTGCCAACACTTGATTATTGTCTTCGTACCAAAACGTTGAAATTATCCCAGCTTAGGTGTTCTGCATCTTTATTTTTTCAAAATTTTACTAAAATATGAACATTTATTTTTAATTGTAGAAATTGGTTTATGTACATATTTACATGGTTGTGATCCCTTCCTTTTAGTGTAGGATGAGATCTAGAGCCTTTTTAGGAATGGAACCATTCTGAATCACGTCCAGTAGAGGGTCCTTCTTGACACCTTTCTTTGTTAATAGATCTGCCAGCATTTCTTTTCCTTCTACCCATCGGACTTCTAGAATTGTTCCGTCTTCTATCATATCCTTGATTATAGCTATGTCTGCTCTAAGCATTCTTTCTTCTACTTCAGATTCTGAGTAGATTGCATCTCTTGAAGATCTGTTATCTGTAATTGCTCTGACTACAAGATCAATCTTTCCGTTCGTCATTTCTTTGATCTGAGTTTTGACTCCTAGTGCAGCATCTATTCCTTTTGAAAGAATCTGGGTTTCTGCACCTAAAGTGCTATGCACTTTTCTTTTCAATTTGTTCGATTTCCATTCCATAACTGCTGCTTTGCCTGTTTTGATGTTTACTATAAAGATAACATATCCTCCGCAGCTATCTGTGTTGTTGTTCAGATTTCTGAAAGCTGCATCGGTGTAGACCCAAACTTGACAGTCATGTAAGTTTTTCAAATCAGGTAATCTTACCGAGACTTTGCTCTGTTTCATTCTTTCCGCACATTTTTGTGCTTTCACCAGTTCTGCAACTGATCCACCTTTGAAATTAGTGGATAAATCTACGCAATCAAATGCCAGATCTGGACGGGTTGCCCTCACAGTCCAGTTTAGCACTCCTGTTATCTGTCTAAGTAGAGTTAGTTCGTCTGGGACATTTCCCTCTGTTTGTCTTTGATCTTCTTTATATCAATATCTGGTAAACTGGCTTGGTCAATGTACCTATCTTGATCCACGGTTACTCCTTCATTGTCTTGCTTGAAAAAGAAACCTGTGTACATAAATTCTTTGGCTTCTGACTTTCCGACTTTGAAGATTCCTAGCACTTGTGGCATAATTTCTTCCATGAATTCCTTTGTGCCTGCGTAGAAGAAATCATCCACATGTATTCCGATCAGTCCTATCAGTTTTCCATCTTTGATTAGGTAAAAAAGTCCTTTGTCTAGTGGTGACTTTTTGAAACCTAATTCCTTTAGCTTTGCCAAAATCCTCATGTACCACTTTCTGCTGGCATCTTTCAGTCCATATAGACATTTGTGTAGCTTCCAAAGCTTGTCAACCAGTCCCGCTTCTTTTGGAGGTTTAACAAACACATCTCGATCCATTTGACTTCCTTGAAGAAATGCAGATGATATATCTGTTGTATGAATTGTCCATTTATTAGTGGCTGCTAATACAGATATTAGTCTTATTGATTGTTTCTGCACTGTGGGGCTGTCTGTTGGAAAATCTGTTTCTTCTTGGAAACCTCTTGCTGTTAGTCTTGCTCTGATCTCCGTTCCTTTTTCTGTTAGTACCCATGTTGTGGTTATTCTGTCTTGTCCCTTATCTTCTACTATTTCATAGGTATCAAAGGCTTTTAGCTTGTTCAGTTCTTCAAACTTTGCTTGTTCACATTCTGGAGAGTTTCTTTTCTCCTTAGGTACCATGACAGCAAGTATTTCCTCACAGATCATGAGAAAAGCTGTTTCTTCTTCCTTATCTATTCTGACTTTTCGTTCATCAATGTTCTGAATCTTTAGATTCCTGCCACTGTCCAACTTTATTACTGTTAAAACTTCCTCTTCTTCGATTGTATGTTCATTTGATCCTTCATACTTTATATCTCTTTTTGATACTTCATCATGGAATACTTCTCCATTGTCTAGTTCAATATTGAACCATCCAGCATTTCTCCCTCCCACTTTTCCTCCATGACTAAGGATCTTTCCTTTCTCCCATTTTCCTTTCTCAAGGATTTCTATTCTGTCATTTCTTTTCAATACATGCATTGCATTCTGGAGAGTACCATCTTCATTGAAAGATGGAGTTGGCTTCTGACTTGCTTGTCTTCTCTTTCGTCCTCTTGAGTTGCGCAGTGGAATTTTGTTGTTTTCAGAGGCCATTTCTCCTTCATCTCTATCCTTCGTAGTATCTGTTCCAGTCTCTTTGTTGTTTACCTGAGGTGTAATCTCTACTTGGGGTGTGGTTTGAACATCCTCCATGATTATATCATCATCGTTGTCCACAGGTCTGTCCTTGTTCTGTTCTTCAACTGTGGTTGTTTCTTGATGCATGTCTTGGGGTTCAATTAGTTGATCAGGTGTTTCTTCAACAGTGTCATTGTTTGAAACGTGTGAGTCATTGTAAGTCTGTCCTTGATTCGTGTTTGAGTTATGCAAATCAATGTAGGTTTGTCTTTGATTCATGTTTGACTCTTGCTTACTCAACTCCTGATCTAAAAGCTGTTGTCTGCTCCTAGTTGCGTACGTTCTTTGTTCAACCTTGTCCTTTGTTTTGTCTTTCGCAGCCTTTTGAATCACTTCTTCCTCCTTGTCAGCTTTCTTCTCTAGCTCCTTCACTAGCTCACTACCGGCTTTGATGAGTCTGTTTGCACTAACTCTGTAGTAGATGCTTCCAAGTCTTATGAAAATAACTTTGCTGTCCTGGAAAACTACCTTGGCAGGACCTTTCCAGACATCTTCTCCTTCCTTCCTGAAGTAGACAATATCACCATTCTCATAGACAGTGTCAGCCACTCTGATCTTGGCCTTTAGAGCTTTCCTTATTCTCTCACTTCTTTCTGCTTTAATGTATTCAGTTCTTGATCTGTGTAAAGCTTCCAGAGTGTCTAAGAGACTTTGGCTCTTGGTCGGTTCTTCCCATGCTGGGGGAGGATCATCAAGTATGTTGGGTAACTTGATCTGTCTACCAAACACCAACTGGTAGGGCGAGAAACCTCTAACGTTTGTGAGTGAGTTCACTGCTGATACCGCCCATGCTAGTGCTACTTCTAGACTCATTTTTGGATAGTCTCTTAAGTTGGATCTTACTATTCCATCAGTGAGTCCATGTGCTTTCTCGTTCATACCATTTTGATAGGGTGCATGTGCACCTGTGGTGAGAAGCTGTATGTTAAAAGCACTTGCAACTTCTCTTCATTGCAGAATTCAGTTCCATTGTCTGTTAGGATCTTCTCTACTCGTCCAAAAATTGGCATCCATTTTAGTAGAAGGGTTTTCACAATCTCTCCTGGTTCTTTGCTCCTAATCACTGATGCTACTTGGAATCTTGTAAACATATCAATCATGTACATAATGTATATACCCTTGTTCTTGTCCCATACTTTCAGGTCGATGGTTAGCACTTGTCCAAAATCACTAGCCAATGGGGGTGCCACTGCCGGTTTGTCTGGTACTCTACGGCGTAGCAAACAACCCTCACACTTTTCCATGATCTTGTCTATCATACCTGAGAATTTTTCTTTCCATTTGCCTGCCTCCTTCAGAATAGTGACAAAGATTCTTTTTGGTCTGTGTCCGAATTGTAGATGGATCTTGGAAAGAGCTTTCATTTGTTCACTATCATTGTCTTGATCTAGCTCTGTTATGTTTACTGAATCTAGTTTTTCACTTTCTTGCAGTAGGTCCACGATATAGTGTCCAGCTGACGTGGTTGTTAAAACTAGAGGTTTGCCGTTGATTGTACCTGTATCATTTTTCATGTCTAGAGTTATTCCCAAATGTTTCATTTCACCTTTTGACAATAAAAGTGGTATATCTGACTTGATAATGTCTAGAGTTATCTCGTTATCACAGCCGCCTATTCTTACTGGTATAATGTATTTTGCCATTGATTTCAGTTTTCCTTGGTTACTGAAAACAAATTGTTTGCTACTTTCTATCGGTCCTTGTATTTTCTGTTTCATGCCTTCTGGGAGGGATTGTCTATATATCCTCAACCATTCTTCGCCAGCTACACTTGACGTACAACACGTGTCAAGTGCAGCCATGTTAATGGCCTCAGCTGTGAAGTTACTCATTTCCTCTTTGTTGTCTGAACATAGCACAGTACAATGTACACTTTCTTTGCTTTCTTTCTCTGATTCTGAATCTGTGAATTCAGCCAGAATCTCCTTTTCTTCTCCAGTTTCATGATTCACACAAAAAAACTGGTTTTGTATTTCTTCTTTTTGTCAAATCCACTTTTTCCTGATCTTTTTCTGTTTTCAAAAGAATCTGGGCAATATTTCACTAAATGTGTGTAGGATCCACATAATAAACATTGCATTACTTTGCCATCCTTGCCTAAAGGATTAGTTGATTTTGTTCTATAAGTAATCTTTGGTCCATTGCGTGGCTGGGAATTTTGTGTGCCATTATTTCTATTTCCCGAATTTTGGTATCGTCCGTTCCGTGGTGGCAACCATCCTTTTGCTAGGTATACTTGATCAACGCTGTTGTGAATGTCGTCTTCGCGATTTGAGTTTCCAGAATTTTGTGTAAGGAAAATATTTTCATTATTATTTTGTTTTTCGTTTAAACGGCTACAGACTTCACGTAGTTTTCGTTTAACGGTTTCGTATCTTTTACCGTCTTTTAGCATAAATTGGCATACGCCTCTTACTACTGTTTCTTCTGTAATATCAAGCTTTGCTGCTTCGAAAAGGGTTAGGGCCAAAAGTCGGTCATTTTGTATTTCTATTCCTAAAACTTTCGACTTTTCTCGAAGGTTTTCGAATTCTATCAAGAATTCGTGTATATTCTGCCCGGGCCGCCGTTGTATATTGGACATTTCACGCTTTACTTCGAATATTTGCTTTTCTTCATCAATATAAAACCGGGTTTTTAGAAATTTTATGACTTCTTCTATTCCATTTACATTGTTTATGAGATTATGTGGGGGGCATACTCTATATAAATCATCCCTGAGATTATTACCATATTTAGATGATTCTTTAGGCAATTCATTCGCTAGCACATACCCTTGTTTGTGTAGTGGAAGTTCTGTTGTGGCTGACCAGGCAAGTACACAGGCTTGCCAGGTTTCGAACTCCGCATATTCGTTGAGTAAAGGGACAGGAATTGTATTTTTTCCTTCTTGTTCAAACCTTTGTCTGTGCCTATTTTCCTCAAAAAAACCATGTCTTTGTCTTGGATTATCTTCGAAAATGTATTGTCTTTGTCTAGGTATGTCTTCAAAAATACTTAGACGTCTATTTTGTTGATCATTTGGTCTGTGTCTATCGTCATAATTGTATTGTCTTACTTCGTCTTGATCATAATAGTCTTTTGGTCTTGCCCCTCCAAAAAAATCGCTACTTATATTGTTGCCATTCTTGTTATTGTAGTTACTTGGTCTATTATATGTTTCCTCATTTGGTCTAATCTGCTCATTATTGAGCATCCTACTATTATTTGCTCCCCTTGTAGGAAAGCCCGCGGTCATTTTGTCTATTATAATCTTGATTAAAGCCGCTACGTGAAATGTTGTCATCCCTGTTAATGTAACCACGTTCATTTGGTCTATTATAATCGTTATTGTATCCGCTACGTGAAAAGTTATCATCCCTGGTAGTAAAACCTCGTTCACTTGGTCTATTATAATCGTGGTTGTTACGTGGAAAATTATCGTCCCTGTTGAGAAAGCTGCGTTCACTTGGTCTATTATAATCATTGCTGTATTCGCTACGTGTAAAATTATCATCTCTGTTATTAAAACCGCGTTCTCTTGGTCTATTATAATCATTATTAAATTCGCTACGATTGATATCGTTATCCTTGTTGTAAAAACCGCGTTCACTTGGTCTATTATATTCATTATCATAGCCGCTACCTGCGATGTTGCCATCCTTGCTGTTAAAAACACGTTCATTTGGTCTATTATTTAAACTTTTGTTTAAATCATTTAAGTTACTATTGCTTGGTCTATTATAAACTTCCTCGTTTACCAAACTGTTAACACCTGTACTTGGTCTTTTATTGATGCCGTCATTTTGTTCTAACCCATTGTTAGAATTACCATTTTTACCTCCTGTTGCGCCACCTGTTGCGCCACCCATTGCGCCACCCATTGCGCCATCCATTGCGTCGCCCATTGCGCCGCCCATTGCGCCGCCCATTGCGCCGCCCGTTGCGCCGCCTAATGCGCCATTCGCATCGTTATTTTGTGCATCTAAATCACCAATTCCATTCATATTGGTATTTGCTCCACCATTCCCATTTATTTCACCTCCCGAAGAAGTATTTTCTTTATCTCCCATTTTGATTTACATTTATTCCTGGGGTTTTTTATCTTTACAAACTTGGTCTGTTGTTTGTTCCCGTTTTTAACGTCTTTTGTTTTGACGCAGTTATGTATTAGAGTGGTGAGCCCAAGCTGGATTTATAATTACACTGAGTCGTAGATCGGCTGCTTTTGACAGCTGCTACCATTGAAAGGACCAATAAAGTAGCATAACTTACCACAGGATCTCAGTGTAATCATTCCTCCAGGTGGACAGCGACACCACCATTGTCTCTGTAATACATAAGATGATTTGGTCTATGAATTTTCCTGTAGATAAAAATCTTAACCCCAGAAATATTAATACTCTGGAATTATAAAGGCCTAATGAAACATATATAAAATATCAAATAATCAAAACATAAAATGTACAAATAATATATTTCTTGGTCTATTTATTGTCATTAAGAATCTGAAGAGTCCACTATACTAGGTCTATTATATTGGCCTCTTCTTGCACCACTTCTATGGATGGATTCTTACTTGGGTAGGACTTGGTCTATTATTAATCCTCCGGTTAGCTACCTAGGTAAAGTATAAGATTACCAATCTTCACATTAAATATTATTTATTTCAGGTTCAAGAATTATCAATAATCCACCATGAACAAGTGTCATATATGTTCCAAGGAATTCTCTAGTAAGAGCAATTTAACAAGACACAAAAGAATCCATACAGATGAGAAGCCATTCAAATGTGATATTTGTGATAAGGCTTTCTCACGTCAAAGTCATTTAACTGTTCATAAGAGGAGTCATACAGGAGAGAAACCATACTCTTGTGATATATGCGAAAAGATATTTACTACTAGTAGTAATTTAATAACCCACAAAAGGATTCATACAGGAGAGAAACCATACTCTTGTGACACATGTGATAAGGCTTTCTCACATCAAATCAACTTAATTCTACATAAGAAGGTCTACGCTAGTGAGAAGCCATACTCTTGTAATTTATGTCAGAAATCTTTTAACTCAAGTTCAAACCTGTCACAGCATAACAAAACAGCTCATCATTTGAAGAAGTTAGAATCTACTAAGAATACAGTTCCTGCTTCTACTTCTACCAGTTTTGTTGATTGTGTTGAATCTGATGTAAAACTAGAGATAAAAGAAGAAGAAACTCTTGATGAAGATCCTCTCTCTATCAACATGGAGGCTGAGAATGTGAAAAAAAAACTATAAAACAGGAAATAGAAGGAGAAGAAATTGAGGATAAAGATTCTATTGAAATCGTTGAACATAAAATTGAAATAATGTGAACGATTGTTTTTCTTATGTGAAATACCAAATCTTGTAAATATTGTATTATTTTTTATGTAAATATTAAAGGGAGGGGGTGGGAGTTTTGCCACTTTCACTTATTTTATTATTATTAGGCTTGATATTTATATTAGACTATATGTTATTTGTTTTTTTTTAGGTTACATTGTCTTACCTAGCCTAAAAATCACGGAGTATGTAAAAGTGGCAAAACTCCCCCCCACCCCTTATTTTGTCTTTATAAAATCTGTATATATTATTTTTCTTCTATTGCTGATTATTTAAGATTATCTGGTTGAAAAAATTTTTTTTATTTTGCAAATCAAAACTTATCTTTTTATTTATTTTCAGATAACTCATAACAATGAAATTAAAGTATAATTCTTCCAGTCTTCATTTGAATAAATAACTAAGATGAATCAGGTAAATGTGATTACTTTCATTAACCCTAAACAGTCGTGCCCCATGCCGCTCCTTTATCGGTAAGTGAGGGATGTTGGTTGTGCCCTCCTTCAAATGAACTATTAACCCTCCCAGGACTTATGAGAAGCTATCCTGTAAAGGAGAATCACTTCGGTTCAGCGGTTAGCGAGATCCCTTGGAACAGACAGACAAACAGACATCCTGTTACTTTATTATAATGATGTAAGGGTATCTTGTTTTAATTTCATATAAATTTTATGTGCAGAGCAAATCTACAATATTGTTGTCTGTCAGTTTAAACACTTCAAATAACCTTTGAATTGTGCTCTTTCTAATCAGACTTTTTCATATAAATGAAGAATATTTTCCCTATTTTAAAGTTAGTATGTTTTTCTTACTAATTTCCCGCAGGGTTATAAATGTATAAGACAATGGCCGATAACTTGATGTACACTCCAAATGTTAATACACAAAATTACCCCTTCTGCAGGTATAATTTTTTGGGTTGAAACGTTTGGACACTCAACTTAAAATACTAACCAATCAGAATGCATTTATAGTCCCTAAAGTTGTTGGTCAAACGAATAAGAAAACGTAATCATAAAACTTTGGGGACTAGTTTAATAATAAGCTCAATGTCTCCTCCGTCCCTAAATTTGCCGCCATCATCTTTATTGAAAATAACACCATATCATATTTGCTTCTTCAGCTTCTGATTAAAAGTGGGAGGAGTCCGCGCATTGAGCATCATATTTAAGTAAATGGGCGGAGATTTTGTTAAATGAATATAACTATTGTTTATAATTTAGGTTGATAATTGTATCATTGTCAGTCAGTAACTAACATTCATAGTGAACAGAGAGAAGTCCATTATACAGATCTACTTTTTAAGGTATTTATAGTTTTTTTTTGTTCTTTACTCCAGAAATAGTTAGGTTAGAATTTTTATCTGATCAATAAATGTATATGTAAAGATGTATAATCCAGGCAGCTATCTGGTTCCTGTGGTTTGAACCTTTTTATTCTGCTAGCAAATTTCTTTCTCCTCTTTTGAAGCATCTTAGATTTGTTAATATTTCTTATGCAATTGGCTGATATTCAAAGACCCAATTTAAAGTCACCACAGGGTTTCCGCCTCATGAAAGTTGAACATACATTTATTTAACCCTTGTCCCCTCTATTCTTTTACTTAAATATCGGACCTTTATTAAACCTGTTAGTAAAACTATATTCAAAGTACACACAAAAAATATTTTACCGGTTTTCAACAAGTATGACTAATGACGATTCTCTATTTCAATGAGCATCAAATATTTAATTTACATGGTCCGCTTGTCTGTTGGTAATGCTCTGAGATTTATTAAATGTCTAGAAGATAAATTTTTTTTTATGCTATTTCTTATGCTATTCAATACTGATTTACATCCATTTTAAACCTGTTGATTTTTAACCTTTCTTACAAAAAATTTTTATGTGTTATGATTATCCTATATTCATCTGATTTTATAACAAGGTACAATATTATAAGGAATCATTTCTATAATCAAGTTCTAAAAATGTAGACAATGACATGTCCTTAAAAAGTACCCTGTAATTATGCAGTTTTGCAACAAATTTATTTACAATTTAATTTAGATATATACATTTATATTCTGATTAAACAATTTTTTGTAACGTATACTGTAAAACCATATCAATCATTATATGTTTTCAGCTCTGCTTTAATAAATGTTGTCATCCTTGTTTATGAATTTCTTACTACAATTTTTAATGTGAAGTTTTTTCACATTTGTCTGTATGTCATTAACTGATAGCTCTTGTCATTATTTTAATCATATCAGAATTGTAAAGAAAGGGATCTGTACCCACTATTGTTCCGAGAAAGGCTATTTGCACTTATAAACATTTAGTTATTTAGTTGACAACAATTTTTATATAATGTAATTATTGGATTTATTTTATTTTTGTTTTAGTTTTGCTTTTGTCATCCTTTATTTCACCTTTTTTATCTTGACTTTATGTAAACAATTTTTTACCTACAAATATCTGTACAACAATATTTTATGTTCTAATACTAATCCATAAAAATATTTCAGGAGATTGAGATAAGATATACCATCATGAATACCTGTGATATTTGTAAAAAGAATTTTACACAGAAATCTCACTTGGTTGTTCATAGAAGGGTACATACTGGCGAGAAACCATATTCCTGTGATCAATGTGAAAAGACCTTTGCAACTAGTGGTAACTTGACTGTTCATAAAAGAATTCATACAGGTGAGAAGCCATACATATGTGATCAATGTGAAAAGACATATTCTCGAATAAGTCATTTGACTGTACACAAAAGGATCCATACAGGTGAAAAACCATACTCATGTGATCAATGTGAGAAAACATTTTCTCATAACGAAAGTTTGACTAAACACAAAAGAATTCATACTGGCGAGAAGCCATACTCTTGTGATCAATGTGAAAAGACATTTTCTCAGAATGGTGATTTGACTAAACATAAAAGACTTCATACAGGAGAGAAACCATACTCATGTGTTCAATGTGGAAAAACATTTGCACAAAAAGATTTATTGACCCGCCATGAACGGTTTCATACTGGTGAGAAACCATACTCATGTGATCAATGTGGATTGTCTTTCGCCAATAAGGGTTGTTTGACTAACCACAAAAAAGTTCATACTGGTGAGAAACCATACTCATGTAATCTTTGTGACAAACATTATATCTCTAGTTCAGATTTAGCAAATCATAATAAATCCACTGGACATTTAGAAATGATGAAAAGCTGTAATAAAACAGTTCAACCTTCTGTATCTCTTAGTTTCATTGAATGTGAAGAAGTTGATGTTAAAGAAGAAATTAAAGAAGAAGAAATCTTTGATGAAGATCCTCTTTCTATCCAGATGAGAGCTGACAATATTGAAGAAAATATTAAACAAGAAATAGAAGATCCTCTTTCTTGTGAACATAATTATAATGAAGATAGAATTGATGATATTGATATTGTTCATCATAAAATATAAATATAAACATTTAATTGTCATAGGATACAAATGTTTATTTAGAGAGACAGGATTAATGCTCAATTCAAATAAAAATAAAAATCTTTTTTTTCATATTAAAAATCTGCATTTTATCTTTATTTGTTGCAATTTTTAATACATTTATAAATAGGTAGCTATTGTGTTTATTTCAATTAATATGCGAATATTAAATTTTTTTATGGTGTTTCTAAATTCTAAATATACTTACTTTTCACTTGGTTTTACAGGATCTCCACATTAATCCTATCTCCATTTTATTTGAATTAGAACTTTGAATGTTTATAACTGATTCTTTGCATAAATGATTTTATTGTTTTCCATTATAAAGACTTATTAATTTGTTTATTTATCTTGTAGTGTAAATAATATAGTTGTCTAATGTAAATATATTATTTTCAGAATAATTAATAACAAATAAAAATGCACAGATTATAGATGTCAATAAGAAACAAGTTTTCTACTAAAACACAGGTTATTCATTTTTAATAATCTTGACATGCGAATATTGGTACGTCCGTTCGAAACTTTAAGTAAGTTAACAAAATACTTTTAACTCTGACTAGGTATAATAAATGGTTCTTTTAGTTTAACAAGGATGACAACATCCATAAAAGCGAAGCTCTGATATAAAGGACAACGAACATTAACACTTGTAGATTGTCAGAACTGAATTAGCAGAATATTAATGCATCAGTACAAACAATATTGTAAGTAAATTTGTTTCAAAACTGCATAAATAGATGATACTGTTTAAAAAAGTTAAAAAACGACATACGGACATTCTGGTATTGATTATAG
Source organism: Acartia tonsa (assembly GCF_053477335.1). NCBI lineage: Eukaryota > Metazoa > Arthropoda > Copepoda > Calanoida > Acartiidae > Acartia > Acartia tonsa. The sequence continues at coordinate 62,021,203 of NC_137261.1, read as the reverse complement.
AGTTGCTAACCTTTCTCCCCAAAGTTGTTGGCCAAACGAATAAAATAATTTCAGGAGATTGAGAGAGGATATATCAGCATGAATACCTGTGATATTTGTTACAAGAATTTTACACTGAGAGGTAATTTAGTTATCCATAAGAGAGTTCATACTGGTGAAAAACCATTCTCATGTGATCAATGTGGAAAGACATTTTCTCATAATAGTGATTTGACTAAGCACAAAAGGATCCATACTGGCGAAAAGCCATACTCGTGTGATCAATGTAAAAAGAAATTTAAATCTAGTTGGGTATTGACTGTCATTTTTTTTCTTTAAATATGTGAATAACATTCAAAAATATGCATATTTTGTTTCATAGGTTGACTTCTAACTCTTAAAAAAAAAATTTATTTTTTTAATTTTTACCTGTACAGAGAGGACCTGGAGGCCTGGAGCTCCGGAACCTGGAGGCCTCTCCAAAAAACTTAAAACTTGGGAAAATTCATCATATAAGAATGATTTTATCCCTAATAACCTATCCTCTCAGTCCAAAGATAAAGACTATGCTCCCTGTTTACGCAAATGTGTCAAAACTTCCCCCCCCCCCTTAATAACAAAATAAGAATGCACAAAGTATAGATATCAATAAGAAAGAAGTTTTCTACTAATTTTGTTTAAAACACACAGGTTATTATCTTTTTTATTACTAAAGATTTTACCCAGAGAGGAAATAAAGAGGGTCATATCTACTAGGTAGAGTGACAACTCCCTTAATGGTGTTATTTTCTTATTTGCGGCCAATGCTAAACTTTCCTGATTAATGTAGATGTTTGCAAGATCTTTGAGTATATTTATATTTATAAGGAAAGGGCTGTAAATATTCGCCGATAATAACAAGTGATATGCTTGTCAATATCAAGGAGCTCCAAGCCTTTTTTTTGTGGGGGGAGGATGGTGGGTATTTTATCATTATTTGGTTAAATGACGCATCAAAAAGTTTTACCTCTAGGGTAAGTTGTACCTTATTTGTAAAACCATAGTGAGAAGTTAAGCAATAATACATTTATTATGGGGTTATAAAGGGGTTTGGGGAGGGAGGATAAATCTAATTCCAAATATCATAGTGTGCTTCTTGGGGTAGGGGGTAGGGTGGACGGAGTTTTACTCCTTAACAAACTTCATTCAATTTAGATGTCAATTTTTCATCTCTTTTTTATTAATCCAAATCTTTTCTTGAACCTATTCAAGTTTCTCATTTATCTAAACAATAATTTGCCGCCAGAATTTTCTTTAAAATAACTCCACACCCTTTATAAAAAAAACCTTTTGCTTGTCAAGTTTCTGATTGAAAAGGGAAGGAGTCCGATTTGAGCATCTTGATTAAGTAAATGGGCGGAGATTTTGTGAGGTTTTAATATTGAACAAGAGTTAACTATTGTTTTTATTTTAGGTTGATAATTGAATCAATGTCAGTCAGCAACAAATATACACAGAAGAGAAATCTGCAGAGGAATTTTGATTGTGGAATAAACTCATGAAAGGTACTTTAATTTCTTATCATATTTTGTGTGCAAAGCCTTTCTCCAATTTTGACCGTCTGTCCGTATTAACCCTTACAGATCGGGGGGGGGGCTCCAAGAGCCCCCCCCTCTAGTTTTTTCAATCTCATTTTTTTTGTAGGTAAGATGGAGTGCTGTGACTTCATGACTTTTTAAGTTTAGTAATTATACGTCGGCAAGAGTTGATTTTATTAGGATATCTGGTCTGTGTCGGTCGTGGTGTCTGGTCAAAGTCGGTTGGGTAGCACCAAAATTAGAAAAAAATTCTAAAAAAATCTTAATTTCTACATTATGACTTTTGTGTATAAGTAGAAACCTAAAGTTTTTTTGGTGAATACTTAGATATCAATGACCTTCTGAGAAAAAATGTGTTATGACCGTTTGACCGCTCCCTGACCGACTTTATGACCGATTTTTGTCCGGCTTTTACTACAGACATATATCATGAATATCGTGGCTTCTATTACAGCTAGAGTCCTATAAATTTTTTTGGTAAATCCTTGAGCAACATCAAACAGATAAAAATATTAATTGGCGCCGCCAACCGCCGTTTTACCGCCGTAACCGCCGAAAATGGCGGTTTCCGTAATTTGCCGTTTTTTGGCGATGATCAGAAAAAGTAATTTTTTAGTTATGAAAAATAAAAGTTCGTCCTAAAATTTGGTCATCCTAGCTGCAAAATTGGCCGCTCTACAGCTTTTTTAAAATTTAGCGGCTGGCCGCTAAAAAGCGGCTAAGGAGCGGCCTGGCTGCTATGACTAGGAAAAGTAATTTTCTCTAAAAATACACATGAACCACCAGAAAAAATTTTTACGTCTTTATCTGTAACAGGAGCCGAGATAAAGGGGGGGCTCTTGGAGCCCCCCCCCCCCCCCCCCCGATCTATTAAGGTGGGAATTGGGGCCCGAGCTGTAAGGGTTAAGTTCACATTTATTCTGTTTGAGCCGCTAAATTACATTAATATTATATGTTGACAAAATAACATATTTATATTTAAAAATCTTTATCATCAAATAATGCATGAATATGATAAATAATAATTTGCCGCCAGAATCTTTATTCAGTATAAAATAATATTACAACCTTTTAACAAAAACAATTGCTTGACCAGTTTCTGATTAAAAGTGGGAGGAGTCCTATTTAAGTATCATATTTAAGTAAATGGGCGGAGATTTTGTACAGTTTTTATTTTAATAAAACAATAGTTAACTATAGTTTATGATTTAGGTTGATAATTATATCATTGTCAGTCAGTAACTGACTTTCACAGTGAACAGAGAGAAATCCTTTATACAGATCTACTTTCTATTATAAGGTATTTATATATTATTTGTGCTTCATGCCATTACACCAGGCTCATTCTCTTATGCTATTCAAAAGCAAAGTTTACCTATAATTAAGGTCGGTCCGACCGTACCTCTGTCCGGAATAGTAAACTCTTTTATTTGATTTAGTCATGTTATATTTGTTCTTTCAATTTCAAACTTGGTATGGTGATTTCTGTAGTAGTTAGGTAAAATGTGCTATCTCCTAAGCTAGGGGGTACCTGACATCACCAATAACTATTATTATTATTATTTTTCTGTAATTAAGCAGTTTGGCAACAAATTTACTACAATTTTGTTAAAACTTATACATTTATATTTCTACTTGATAACAACCACACCACAATCCCCTCTTGCTACGCCCATTCAAAATCTTCAACCCTTTCTTTCAGCTGTTTTTTTTGTTTGTTTTGAAATGGTCTGCTATTAGACCATAAATAGATATGTAGCGGGAGTGTAAATATGTTTAAAATGTCAAAAAAGTTTATAGGTATGTGTTTTTATTAATATGAATTATGAAAATTTAATTTTAACAGCATTTCTAATTACATAACCTTTTATAAAGATGCGATGCATCTCTACAATTCTTCAAATCAAAAAGAAAAAAAGAAACGTTAAATATCTTATTCAGATTCTTCAAAAATTCTTCTTTTTGTATGTATTATTTACTGATTTGTGTTTTTTCCTTTACAAGACGATTGAGAATGATAACCTTAGTTATTGAAATATATATATGGCCTGTACAAAGATGTTAGTTTGATAAAGTAGTCTTGGGTTGAGATGGATCAATAGCTTTTAAAACTATATTTCTCCTGTTTCTTAGCTTCGCTTTTTTGAATGGTTTCATCCTTGTTTTATAAATAATTTGGTGACCATTTCCTAATTTGTTCTTTCTGTACTGCTCTGTTTCAAATTTTTTAAAGAAATATGCAATCATAGATAGATCGTAGATTTTTCTCAGAGGTACCCAAAGTTTTATAATAACGTTTTATTATTCTTTTGCTTACCAACTTAAGGGACAATAGTAAATTTTGATTGGTTGGTTCATTAAGTTGCGTGTTCAATCGTTTCAACCACTAATTTTAATCTACAGAAAGGGTAATTATGTGCATCATTAAAGGGAATTTACATCAATTTATTGGTCATTGTGTTATCCCTTTAGAAACCTGGATTTTTCTGCTAGTCTGGTTTATTTGAGCTTGGCTTTTATAGATGTTGTCATCAATGTTTTTCTTCTATAATATTAATTTATTTCCAGTTCTATGTGAATGTATTATTTATATTTACCACCCTTACTCATATACGTCCTGGGATGGGGGTAAAGGGGTGTTTACAAACCTCAAACTTTGAAATCCCTCATTTTACTCCCCTGTCTCAAATATTAAATTCTAACTCCGCCCATTTATCATTGATTTAGAACAATTAAAGTAGGATTAAATATTAAATATTATGAAAAATAATTATAAAAACTAAATCTGGGGTGAGGGGGGGGTGGTTGGGTTTATATAACCCAGAGATAGGGGGGGGGGGGGGGGGTAATAAAATTGTATCAACCTCTGTTTGTGGACATTTTATCATCCTTGTTTAATATTTTCCTTCTACTTTCTTACATATGTCTGTATTGTCTATTACAATAGCCCTTATCGTAAATTATAAACATATCAGAATTAGATATGACTTTTACAATTCTTATTGTTCGTTTGGACGTCTGTTTTTTTTCTTGCTTTGCTTCTATGGAATTATCATCTTTGTTGTAGTTTTTAATTGCTATAGTTTTTTTTTGTGTTTTGATATATAAATTTTATTTAGGAGATTGAGAGAGGATATACCAGCATAAATACCTGTGATCATATTTGTAACAAGAATTTTACACGGAAATCTTCTTTTGTTGTTCATATGAGGGTTTTTACGGGAGAGAAGCCATTCTCATGTGATCAATGTGAGAAGACCTTTTCTCAGAATATTAGTTTGATGACACATAGAAAAATTCATACAGGAGAGAAACCATACTCATGTCATCAATGTGAAAAGACATTTTCTCAAAATAGGGATTTGACTAGACACAAAAGGATTCATACGGGTGAGAAACCATTTTCATGTAATCAATGTGAAAAAAGATTTCTGAAAAATAGTGATTTGACGGTCCATAAAAGGATCCATACTGGCGAGAAGCCATACTCATGTGATCAATGTAAAAAGACATTCAAACAAAGTAGTGATTTGACTAGACATAAAAGAATCCATACTGGCGAGAAACCATACTCATGTGATCAATGTGAAAAGACCTTTGCAAGGAGTAGTCACTTGAATAGACATAAAATAATTCATACGGGCATTAAACCATTCTCATGTGATCAATGTGAAAAGACATTTAAATCTGGTTGGGATTTGGCTGTCCATGAAAGGATCCATAGAGGTGAGAAGCCATACTCATGTAAACTTTGTGACAAACATTATATCTCTGGTTTAGAGTTATCAAGACATGAAAAATCCCCTGGACATTTAATAATGATTAAAAGCTGTAGTAATACAGTTCCAACTTCTGTATCTTTTAGTTTCATTAATTGTGAAGAAGTTTATATCAAGGAAGAAATTAAAGAAGAAGAAATATTTGAAGAGGATCCTCTTACTATCAAGATGAGAGCTGGCAATATTGATCCTCTCTCTATGGAATTGTATATGAATGAGAGTGTTGTAAATAGGGGGGGGGGGGGGCGTAATGACATAAGCTCTTAAACCGTGAGCAAAATGGTCTAAATATTGAGCTAGACCCTTCAAACTTGGTATATAAGCCTAGTCCTAGAGGTATTACATCTAAAGTGCAAAAAAATACAAAAAATTTTATTTTTAGGTTAGGTTAGGTAAGAAAAACCCTGCGGAAATGGGGTTTTTAGGCTTTTTTGGTCTATTTTGATGTGGAAACTTGCATTAAATTGTTTTTTCTTAGAGTTTTAACTTAAATACACTGTATCTATTCATATGGACATTATTTAAGATGATTCAGCAAGTCGGGGACCGACCCAAGGGGGCTAGGTGGGTGGCCCGCAGGGGTTAAGTTCATTTTTCCCAATACATTTGTTGTGATACATCAAATTATAGGTTTTTTAGGTCAAGGAACTCAAATTTAGAGCTAAAATAAGCATTAAACTAATCTGAAGCTAGCCCCAGCGGGCTAGGTTGGTGGCCCGCAGGGGTTAAGTGCATTTTTTCTAATATATATCTTGTTATATATCAAACTATAGGTTTTTTAGGTCAAGAAACTCAAATTCTGAGCGAAAATTAGCATTAGACTGACCTGAAGCTAACCCCCCCCCCCGGACTAGGTTGGTTTTCTGCAGGGCTTAAGAGCATGTACCTAACCTAACCTAGAAACTTACTTATATTTTTACAGGTTTTTTTCTTGAATAAACTATGTCTATTAATGAAGACTTTATTTAAGATGATCCAGCAAGTCGGGGACCAATCCCAGCGGGCTAGGTGGGTGGCCCGCAGGGGTTAAGTGCATTTTCCCCAATATATATGATGTGATACATCAAATGATATGTTTTTTAGGTCAAAGAACTCAAATTCAGAGCTAAAATAAGCATTAGAATAATCTGAAGCTAACCCCAGCGGGCTAGCTGGGTTGCCCACAGGGCTTAAGTGCATTTTACCTAAGCTAACCTAGAAACTTACATTTATTATTTTTTTTAGGTTTTTTTTCTAGAATAAACTGTCCATTCATGAGGACCTTATTTCAGATGATTCAGCAAGTCGAAGACCGACCCCAGCGGGCTAGGTGGGTGGCCTGCAGGGGTTAAGTGCATTTTCCCCAATATATATGTTGTGATAAATCCAATTATATATTTTTTTAGGTCAAAGAACTCAAATTCAGAGCTGAAATAAGCATTAGACTAATCTGAAGCTAACCCCAGCGGGCTAGATAGTTAGCCCACAGGGCTTAAGTGAATTTTATCTAACCTAACCTAGAAACTTACATATAATATTTTTTTTTTAGGTTTTTTTTCTTCAAATAAACTGTCCATTCATGAGGACCTTATTTCAGATGATCCAGCAAGTCGAAGACCGACCCCAGCGGGCTAGGTGGGTGTCCCTCAGGGGTTAAATGCATTTTTTTTTAAGTATGTTTTGTCATTCATCCAACTATAGGTTTTTAAGGTCAAGAAACTCAAATTTACAGCTAATAAAAGCATCAGACTAATCTGAAGCTAGCCCCAGCGGGCTAGGTGGGTTGCCTGCAAGTCTTAAGTGCATTTTACCTAACCTAACCTAGAACCTTACTTGTTTTTTTTATGGTTTTTTTCTGGAATAAACTGTGTCTATTTATTAGAACATTATTTAAGATTTAAGACCCCAGCAGGCTAGGTGCGTGGCCTGCAGGGGTTAAGTGCATTTTTAGTTGTCATACATAAAATTATAGTTTTTTTAGGTCCAGAAATTCAAAGGGGTAGTTTCACAAAATGCATTTGAACTTAATTTAGTGAACTGCATATTTTTTCCTGGTTAATTGGTTAAACTACATTTATATGGCATATATTTGAAAGAATTTCAATTTTGATAGTACAATGTTAGCAGTGGAAGAATTTAATATGCTTATAGGATACAATTTTTTAATTTGATGTATACCACATACCACAAAAAAACTAGCCTCAGGTTGCTATTGTGTTTTTTTTAGCTCCAAATTGACTTTAAAAACCTATAGTTTGATGTATAACAACACATAATGTGATGTATATTCCCTTTCTTCCTGACTTGAGAGCATTATATGTATTTTGTATATTAGCTTTTAGTTCTTGTGTCAACCGTTTCGGAGCAAGACTTTGCTCTGCAACTCGGCACGAACCTAAAAGTGAATACTTGCTATTATATTTAATATTATTATTGTATGTTTAACTTGTCTTGAATTAATACACTTTATTAGAATATTTAGCTGTTTGTTCTTACTATTACTATACGTCATTTTGGCGCAGTAGTGTAGTACGAATCTATAGCTCAGATTTTCTTTTGACTGTATTATTTCTTTACTTTGTTTTTATTCAGGATATTTTTGTGAGCGATGAAGTTGGACATTGCTCATTTCAGGAAGCTGTCTCCGGAGGAGAGGCAGGAGTACATCTTCGAGGCGATAGCCTCGTTGCAGGGTGATATAGCCTCGATGCAGATTGATCTTGGGACTAAGCTGGATAATTTGACTGGGCGAGTGGCGCCGCTGGAGACGAAGGTTCAGGAGTTGACGGATAATGTTGATACCAACAGTGCTGCGGTTACTGGGCTTGCTACTCGTATGGACGATTTGGAAGATCGCCTTAATAAGGTGGTGGTGCCTAGTGTTGATAATGATATCAAAACCGAGAATGTGACGGTTGTTGATGAGTTTATGACTGGCCAGCAGCGAATTTTGGATAGAATTGCCCAGCAGAATAGTTTGAATACCCAGCAGAATAGTTTGAATAACTCTATGCCTTGGCAGAGGACGGCTGAAGGATCTGTACCAGAGGAGAAGCCTAAATTGTTTGCTAGTGGTTCTCGAACTATTTTTGGTGGAATGCAAGATCATGAAGATAAAATCATAAAACTTTGGGAGTTGTCTAAGGTTGATGCTGTGGATAATATCTACAATGGAGTTCTCATGTGGTGGCCAGCCCTTTCTGAGGTTAAAGCGGAGGATTTTAATACGCTCAATTTCTTTGAGGCTGGACTGAGTGAATCACAGGTTAGTTGGTGTAAATCTCTTGTTTATGTACCAGATAGATCTTTGTATGTTTCGCAGGGGGAGGAGAATGTTCATAGGTACAATGAAACGTGTGCTAAGCTTGATGATCAGTTCAGAAAGAATGCGCCTGAATTTTTGGTAGACGATGATGTGATTTTCTTTGATGATTATTTAGAGAGATTTTGGATGACTACTAGACGGTATCATATGACTAATCATCAGGTGTGTAAGGAAATTCTGTTTGATAAGTGTGTGGGTGTAAGAACCGCTTGTGGTTATACGCTAAAACCTGCTGATATGGAGAATAGACGATTAACATTAAAGGGGTACTTGTGTAAGATGCGAGAGACATTTTTACCACCCGACATGAAAAATGTGTGTAAAGATGCGTATTTGTGTGTTAAGCAACATGAGAATGATAAGATTGATGCATTTTTTGATAAGATATTATCATTCTGGAAACGTGCGTATCCGAAACCAACTGATGATATGTTTATGGATTTCTATTCTCAAGTGTGTAATGTGATTTTATCTCCACTTTTGGCTAATCAGATGCGTCAATTTTCGTTGGATTTGGAGCGTGACGGACAAGTGCGAATGATAACGAAGTTTCGGACAGAGTTAATAGTTAAAGCACAGCTGATTGTTAAAGGGCTACAATTTAATCAAATTTAAGGGTCAATGGCTAGAGGATGTACAACAAACCAGATGGCGTTGGCTGAAACGATGGTTGGTGGCGTTGGTTCCAAGTCAAATCCTGTAACTATTGATCAGGTTAGTGATGAAGATAATTTTTCATACGAAATAAATCAATGTGAAATTGATTTAGCTGATGAATTTGGCGGACCAGCTGAACTTATTCCTTTGATTGGCGCAATTCAAGGTGGTTTTATTTGTTATTATTGCAATAGAAAAGGTCACATGATGAGGGATTGCTTTGATATTAGAGATAAAAAGTTACCTAATCCTAAAGGAAAATACTTTTTGCGGTGGGGAAACAAGCCTTTTGTTCCCTATAAGACGGGGCAAAAGAGTTTTCAAAAGAATGAAAATGGCACTGATAAAAAGAAATTGGTTGGTGGGATTGAAGAAGGGGTGGAGAATGAAGCAGATATGAAGGAAGTGGCGCATGTCGATGGTTTAGGGGCACGCGATTATGAAGATGATCTTGTAGCGGAGGTTGAGGCATGGAATAGTGCTATTATAGATGACATTTTATGGTATTAATGTTTTGTATGTATTATGACCACTAAAACCTTATTCCATTTCCTACATGTTACGCGGCATTGTTTTGATTTATGCGCGTTGTAAATAAACAACAACAAAATAAAATTAATGATAAAAGTGAACGAAGCAACTCTAATACTGTGATAGTTTATTTTGATGGTTTATTTTGAATTATGAAAAAATAACATATTGTTTATTACCGTATATGAAGTCATGAGATTATGTTATAATAGAAATCAAAATAATTAATTTAGTTTTCCATTATGATTTGTTGAAAAATTAGAAAAATTCATTTTTGTTTCAGACTATTGGGGAGTCTAACAGAGATAAGAATAATAAAGAATTGAAAATGGAATAACGAAATATGAATAGGAATACAATTTTGTAAAATTGCTATTGAAAGAATATTAATTTTAATTTAAAATTGAATCAAATTTGATAAAAATGTGAAATTAGATATTTGAAAAGTATTAAATTTTGATGAAAATGTGAAAAATTGTTTTAAAAGTTGAGTCAGTTATTGTGATTTTAAGTATTTAGTTTTAAAACAATTATATTGCGATTTAGTAATGTTGATTCAGCAAATTTTTTATGAAGCTTAGAATTTCATGAAGCAAAATTGTTATAATGCATTAGATATTATCGTGGAGTAGCCTCTCTTTATAAAGGAAGGGAGGGGTTGGCAGATATTTTGCGCTGTCTCTCGGAGTTGGTATGCGCAAGAATGGTGGAGCTGTCTCTCTTTTGAGGAGAAAGGGGGAGTGAACTTATTTGCAAGAAAGTTTGCACAATCTCTCAGAGCTGGTATGCGCAAAATGGGGTGGTGCAGAGAGGTAGCTGCAATGATTAACAGGAGTGGGGCGTTCCATGCGCAGAAAGTTGAGCTGCACACAGAAGTTGAGCTGCGCAAGAAGGTGCTCTCAGGTATGGAGACATATAGTTAGTTGAGTTTCGACTTTCAAATATTTCATTTCAAACAAAAAAAAATAGTGTGCAGAAGATCAGTTATTAATCTGATAATAATAGTATTATTAGGTAATATTTTATTGAACTAAAAAAGAATTGAATTTATGGCATTCAGAAAGATTGATTTAGTTGCTTGGTGATTGATAATATTTGATTAATATTATATTTCTTAATACAATCTCTTTTATTAAATGTGTTGCAATTTATTTGTTTAGTGATAACATTTAAGTATGGCATCTAAAATAATTGTATTTTATTTTAGATTGGTCGGGAAGAGTATTTGTAGTGGTTGAGATATACTATTTATTTGATGGTGAGTTATTAAGATTTTTTTTATGTTGTTAGATATTTGATTACTATTATATATATTGCTGTTCGAAAATCAGTCTTGTAAACAATTAGTTATATATATTAATAACGATATTAATTCTTCTTTCAAATGATTTATCTACTAATTGACATCTAAAATATTTGTAATATTTTAGATTGGTCGGAGAGAAGTTTTGTTGGTTGTGGATTGAGATATTTTGGACGTTTCTGTTGGAGGAGGAGTTTTGTTGATGGTGGATTGAGATATTTTGGACGTTTCTGTTGGAGGAGGAAATATTGTCGGTGAGTGTTTTGTTTTATTTTGTTATTCTGTTATTCTATTGTTTTGTTGCAAAAAGATAGATAGTTATTTGATAGAAAAATTGGATAGTTACAACCTCATAACTGCTGGTGTTGGTTAGATAGCTGTTTTCTAATTTTCATGAAGATTCTGAGATGGCGGCTGGAGCGACTGAAGTTTACGTTCCAACGAAGATTGGTGGCATTGAAATTCTGGCCTTAGTTGACAGCGGTAATGCCCGCGGCTGCCTGATCTCTCGAGTGTTAGCTAGAAAACTTGAATGTACGATTGAGGAGACGGATTCGAAAGCAACAGGCGTGCAGGGTTCCAGCATCAAGATTGACGGTGTTGTTCGGAATGTTGAATTTCAGATTGGAGGCCACAGTTTTAAAGAAGATTGCTTTGTGATTTCTGGCATGACTGTACCTATGAATCTAGGCAGTCATTGGCTTAACAAAAATCACGTGAAGACGATATTTGCCAAAGATGGTAACAGGATTGAGATGCATGGAATCAGTGTGAATTTGGTAGCTAAACGAAAGATTGTAGTGAAGAATTTGGTTCATACGGTTCTGGAGAAAATGGAGAAGGCAAGAACTAAGAAACCTGAGATTAATGTAGCTGAGTTACAAGACCAAAAATGGATTTGTTCATTGAAAGACCGAATAGAAATTCCAGCATTAAGTACAGTTGTGGTAGAAGTTTCAACTAAGGGAAATATGCCTGAAGGACAGTTGTGTTATATTGCTCCTAGACAAGGTTACTGTAGCCGGAATAACTTGTTGATAAATGAAGGAATTACGGAGGTGGGAAAAAACGGTAAAATTATGACTAAAATTACGAATTTTGAAACTTTTAAGAAATCTGTTCCTGCTGGTACTTTGGTTGGAAATTTGTTTTTAGTGGAGAGGATAGCGATGTTGCAAGAGAATAGAGTTAAAGAAGATGTGTCAACAACATTAAAGAAAATTCGTTTTATTAAAGATAAATTGAAGTTGGATAAAGTTCCGTTTTTAAAAGATAACGTCTCTTTGAAAGGTAGAATAGTTGGTTTGTTTTTAAAGAATTTTAAGGCGTTATCGATTGACCCTACAGATATTGGATCTTGTACTTTGGAGGAGTATGATATTCAGTTAGTTCCTGGAGCTCAACCTTTCAAAAATAGGATGATTAGACTTAATCCTCATCATGCAGAGAAACTAAAAGAACAGATTGATTTATGGTTGGAGACAGATGTGATAGAAGAATGTAATTCACCGTTTAACTCTGGAATCTTTGCTGTTAAGAAGAAAGTGGGAAACACTAACGAGGTGAAAGTCAGGTTTGTCCTGGACTATCGCTCGTTAAATGAGATAACTGAGAAGATATGTTATCCTTTGCCTAACATTGGTGAGCTATTTGACAAACTTGGAGGAAAGAAGATTTTTACGTCTATTGACCTTACTTCGGCGTATAATTCAATGCATTTGAAGGAATCTGTCAGGAAATATACAGCATTTTGTTCTAATGGACGGCAGTATTGTTTTAAGAGGCTACCGTTCGGATTGACCAATGCTCCAAGTGTGTTTGTAAAATTGATGGATAGAGTAATGGATTTAAGTCCTGAATTAAGAGCATTTTGTCTAGTTTATTTAGACGATGTTCTTGTGTATAGCATGAATGTAGAGGAACATCTGGAGCATCTGAATACACTACTACGAACCTTCTGTGAAGCAGGCCTCAAGATTAATCTTGGAAAATGTACATTGTTTGCAGAGGAAGTGAAATTTCTGGGTCATATTATAAATGCAGAAGGCATATTCATGGACAAAGCATATATTGAAAAAATTAAGAATTGGCCAGTACCTGAAACAGGTAAAGATATTCAAAGATTTACTGGTTTCATAAATTATTATGGTTCATATTTCAAGAATTTTTCTGATATTACGGCACCATTGAACAAATTCAGAAACAGTAGTAAAATAGAATGGGATGAAAAAAGTATGGAAACTTTTACAAAGACTAGAGAATTGTTCTGTGAAGAAATAAGTAAATCATTTCCAGATTGGAGGATGGAGGCTGAACCATTTGTGTTGGATACAGATTGGTCATCTACAGCTATGTCTGCAGTGTTAAGTCAAAAACAAAATGGTCAAGAGAAAATGATATCGTGTTGGTCACGTGTTTGTTCAACTCATGAAGCCAATTATGCAGCGCATAAAGGAGAATTATGTGCATTAGTAAATGCTGTTGAAAGATTTGAATGTTATTTGAGACACAAGAAATTTATCGTGCGAACTGATTCAGCTGCACTGAAACATCTATCTACTTGGAGACAAAATGGATATTTTGTTGGCCTCACCATAAGGTGGATAAACTTTTTATCCACCTTCAGTTATGAGGTTGTACATAGGCAGGGCAAGATGCATACTAATGTTGATATATTGTCACGTACTACATTAGAGGATAGTAAAGATAGAATATCTAAATTATCGACGGACGTACAAGGAGAGTTAATATTGGATACTGTATATCAATTAGAAGATCCTAAATTATGTCTTATTGCAGGAATTGGAGCAGAGACGGCCAGTCAAATAGCATCAAGATTGAAGGCGAGAGAATTCAGTCGTAGTCTGGAAAAGGATCCTGTTCTAGTGGAGGTGAGGAAATTTATTGTAAATAATATCAAACCCACGTCCAGAGAATTGTCTTAAATGCCTTATCGTGGTAAACAAATATTAAGGTTTTTCGAACATTTGAGTTTTAAAGATGGTTTAATTATTTTGACTTCACCTATGCGGCTCCAGAAGGAATTTCAATTTATAGAACGGGTAGTGGTACCTATTGGAATGTACAATAAAGTTTTTTTGTTGGCTCATGCAGATGTTACAGCGGGACATAGGGGTTACCTGGAGACTTTGAGCAGGATTAACAGACACTTTATTTTTCCCTATGTGTCTAAATATGTAGCTGCGGCAGTTGCAAATTGTGTCATTTGTTTGAATAGGCGTAAAAAACCGAAACATAATCATAATATAGAATTTTCACCTTTGGCTGGGGAGGCTATGGCAGAGTTGGCCATAGATGCGATAGGTCCTTTGAATGAGTGTGAATATAATGGAGTCATTTGTAAGCATATTTTAATAGTAGTTGACAGTTGTACTAGATATGTGTGGTTGTTTGCTATTGAAGATGTTAAAGCTGAAACAATTATTGAATGTTTGAAGTTTAATTTATTTTCTGTTTGGGGATTGTGCGAGAGAATCAGGACTGACAATGCACAAAGTTTTAAATCAAAAGTTTTTAGGGAAGTTTGTTTAAGGTTGGGTATTGAACAAATTTTTATCCCTCCCAGATCAGCTAATTCTAATTTTAGTGAAAGATACAACCAATCGGTGTATTCGTTTCTTAAGACTGATTTACGTTTTCAAGATGGAGATTGGGCTCATAAACTTAAAGCTACACAATTTTGCATGAACACTTCTTTTAATCGGAGGTTAGGATGTTCCCCGTTTTTCAAGTTTTTCCTACGAAACCCTAAACTTCCGCTTGACGCATTTGATCCTTTAACACGCACAAAGATTAAATATATGAATTTTTCAGAGTTATTGGATTGCCTTGACAGAAATTGGAGAACTGGACAAGAGAGGACTGAGAAGTATTTACAGGTAGAAAATACAGAAAGGATAGGTCGGCCTATAGCTATAAATTCCTATTGTTATATTTATTATGACGTCACAACGATTGGTGTAGCTCGTAAACTCTGTTCGTTATGGGTGGGTCCGTGTCTAGTGACAAAAGTAATTTCTGACAGTTTGTTTGAGGTTCAACCCCTTGAAAAGTGTAGATTGAAAGATAAAGGGGTAAGAATTGTGCCAAGGGATAAAATATATGTTATAGAGAGTACTCTAGATTTGACTCCAGATGAAAAGATTGACTTAGTGGTTACAGATGAGTTCTTCTCTGTGGACAATGTCTTGAATATAAACTATGATTTTCCCAATACTTTAAGAAATTTATCTTGTTCAGGCGTTACTGAAGAGGAGAATAGTTGTGGCGCTAGTCCAGAGGTGGTTGGAAGGCGTAAGGATGGACAGGTAACACCAGATTTTTTGGAGGAATCTTTTTTGGGTGTTGGCTTGTCACAGCAAAGGTCAAATGTATCTAAGGATAATGAAAATTTAGATGATTTAGTTGAGGATCTTAGTGATACTTTGGAAAGTACTCATATTTCTGAAAGTGTAGATACAAATGATACGAATGACAAAACTAAGTTAGATTCTACATATTCCACTATTAGTAAAGATAGTGTTTTTCATGGAGATTATGCGACTGATAATAGTTTAATAGACAACAGTTTGGGTGTAGAGGATATTAACATGGAATCTGCTAGAGAGTTAGAGTCTCGAATGAGTATTTTAGAGGACACTTTTCCAAAACTTCAGAGTAAAATTGTAAACTTGGAACAAAGAAGGGGAAGTGTTAAACGGGGTAGGGATGCTGAGGAGGATGAATTAGATAGATCGCTAGATAATGCAAAATCACAAAAAATGTCTGAAACTATTCCTGTGAAAGGTCGTCCTAAAGGTTCTACAAATGAAGTACAATTACAAAAATTGGATGAGGATAGACAAAATAGAGATAAAGATAGATTAGAACGTTATTCTGTAGCAGATGTAGTAACTAGGAACCTCGCAAAATTGATTAAAAAATAATATTTGTAATAATTTGTATAATATTTGCAGGAGAAGAGATTACCATGATACCCGTCGGGAGCGTGACGACAAGCGAGGAGGCGGTGGTGGTGACAGACATGACCGGAATAGACGAGAGGGAGATCGTGGTATGCGAAAGAGGTCACCTGACGCCTGTAGTTCAAAAAGTGGACGTTCTGGACCAATACCTGTGAAGAAATCCAAGGATGATAGAGGAGTCAGGTACTTGGATATTTTGTTATTTGTTGTTGTGATGCAGACCTATTGTTTTATTATTGTTGGTGGTATGTATGCGTCACAGGATCCACGGTTAGCGGCTTATGATTGTTCTCAAATAAGTGCTGTTGAACTTAGATCGGCTGCCTGTTTGCATGACAGGATGGAACCGGTCAGATCTGTGGAATTACTGGGGTTAGCAGAAACTGATTTTATATTGTCGTAGGCTATTAGTTGTGAGGTTAGGTTAAAGTTGGAGCGCTGGTTTTGCGGCACTGCGAGTCATGTGCACGTGTTAGACGTGCCACATGAAAAACAGGTTGAGTTGAGTATGGATGAATGTAGAAGGGTTTTTCATTCTGGCAAGTATCAGCATGATGGTATTAGTTTTAAAGTGAACATAGATTTGCCAACTGTTCACAGCTTTACGGTTAATGGAACATTGTCACCATTTGGTGATGTTGGTGGTGAAAACATTCAATGCAAGACACTGGGAGTATACGCGCACAACATGTGGTTCAACTTAGGTTTTGCTATTGGGACTTTGCATATTTTAGTAAAAAATACTCCAGTTTTGATCAAGGGAAATGTGGTTATGGATTATGATAAAAAGACGATTGTGGCGAACTTTGAAGAAAATCATTTGTGGGCAACATCAACTTCACGCTATTTTCCGTATGTAGTACGAAAACCGGCCAGTAATTTTAAGGTAGTTTTTCAAGATACATTCAATTTAACTATGTGGAATGATCAACTTTTTGTTTCTAACTCGGAAAGGAATATTTTAGTTAAAGTTATGGGAACAGAGAAACTTGTTTTGCAGCATCTGGATTTTAAGATTTTGGTAACAGAATTGGAGGGTATCAAGTTTTTAGAGGAACCGAAGGCGGCTGTTAGAAGTTATTTTGGGGATTTGTTAAAACAGGAAGCCAGGTTTGATTTAAATGCTATGTTTTTGGCTAGTAGAGAAAGGAATGAAAGGATGATGGAACTTTTCAGTATTTCTAGATGTGCTCAAACAGAAGTTAGATCAAATGTACAGTTGCATCATGGGTTCAGAATTATATACCTGGGAGAGATTGCTAAGTATGAAAAATGTACAGCGGTTGAAATTCCAGTAAAGTTAGGTGAGGATTATGGATGTGCTGTAGGACATTTGTTGGTGGAATATAAAGGTGAGACAGTTGGGATACAAGAATATAGTAGAATGATTGTTACAGTAGAGGACATAAAACTGTTGAATTGCTCGCAAAGTCCGGTATTTTTGAAGTTGACAGCTAATTTGTTCCTTGGGAATCAGGGGCAGGGACTCGAAATTCTTCACATTGCCAATGAGAAATCTGAACATGTGGGACAAAAAATTTTTCTGAATGATGAAAAGGTGTTTATTGCTGATTTTAATAAGACTATTAGATATCAGGGCTTAGAGGATTTTGAGGATTTTAATGGACAGGCTTCTAAGTTGGATTTTGTTGATCATAAGTTGTCATTTTTCGAACAAGTTACAGGTTCTTGGTTTGGTTTAGAACATTCGTTTAAAGACATACTACCATTGTTTGCTAAGTTTGTATTGATTGTTTTGATGTTGTTGTTAGGTATAATTCCCATGTTGGTAGTTTTGTATTGTTGTTGCTCATGGTGTTATAAAAAAAGATTTACCGAGGAAGAATTTAATGCTAGATTTTAAATTCTTATGCTGAAATTTAATTATATTGTATTTTTGCAGGTTGGTTACGGCGGCAACAATGAATCAAAAGTTATTGAGCAACGAAGAAAATGGTCGCCACAAACAATCTGCGGATGAAGGAAATCAAGTCAAACCTGGTCTACCGGTGTCTGCGTTGGTCAGCAACTCTGCATCTCGGCTGGTGTTGGTAATGTCGCGCGTCGAGCTGCCGACGTTGAGTGTGGGCAGATCGACGAGGAATGTGTTTATGAGCAGTGAGGACATGCCACTTGCAGATTTAGTTCGTCTTATTGATAATGAACCAAGGTTTAAATTGAACTTAATAAACATGCTTTCGTTGCAGTTAGAGATGGGGAGATGTATCAACTCAATAGACTGGGCTTTGGACAGGATCCCTATCTTTACCAGCCAGAACTCAAGACACTTAAACCTGATAGCGGCTGGTGAGCATTCTAAAGCTATAAACAGAAAGTTGTACTGGAACGAGACAAACAATTTGAATAAATTGAGTGCAACTATGTTTCTCTCCAAGCTTGTTTGTGAAATGTTACCAAGTTTGGTGTTGCTTGCCAAGATTGAATACCTGGATGGAGATGAGAGAAAAAGCTGCCAAACGTTGGGAGAATTGTTACCCATAATCAAGCATATGGGGGAACTAGATGACTGGCATCAACTTTCCAGAGTTGATGTCATACCTGCAGATGGTCGAATGAGTCTTCAGACGGTGCTGAGAACGGTGGGTAATAGCATTGATGCGCGGTTGAAGACGCAGGTTGCATCATAAACAGATGCCATCCACAACTTTGTTCGAGTTACAAAAAGATTGGCTTGAAGGAAAGTCTGAACAGGATTTGAGTGCTAAAGTGTTTATTGACGCTATTCATGTGAATGAATACATGAACTTATCGGTTTTCATTCCACGCATCTTTAACGTGAATTCGGTCAGCTTAATTACCAGTGGAGAGATGCCAGCTGAGATACGTTATGTTAGATTGGATGGACAAAGAGAAATAATTGAAAATCTTGTGAGTGCTACATATACAGGTAGTTTGGTGAACAATAAAGTAGACGGAAGAGTTTTGACCTGGGAAATGCAGATGCCCTGCAAACGTCTCCGTCCGACTCTAGCCAAGCAGACGTTGTTATGTGAGCCAGGTACTACTTTAGAGAATGTAGTAAAGGAACTTAGATTGGAGTTGGATGGAAAAGTTCATACAAGTTTGTTGACAACCAATCTCGAGTGGAAGTTTAATCCTGAACACAAAGTAAATGAGTGGTTTGAGGGTGATTTCAAGTTGGTTACTCGGTTTGGGGGTCCTGTTTGTGTTCAGCAGGATCAGCCTTTGGATCAGAACATTCCTGTTTGTCTGGACCTTGAATTGTCAGGTCAGCAATGGCGTGTTGATGAACAAGCGATGGAGGAAATGAGGATGGAGCACACGCCTGGAATATTGATGATGCTTGATAAATTCGGGGAGGAGGTTAGTCGTAAGCATCAAAAGATTTTGGATAATCAGGAGGAGGTTGATAGCGTTGCAACCTCGATTTCAGTTGCGGTTAATAGCGGATTTGAAAGATGTTTACATATGCTTGGTGATACTGAGGCAAGGATGCCTCAAGACGGCTTGTGTGATGAGACCGCAAAACTTGGAGTGAATGATGATGAAGCCACCATTCCTATGGACATTGAAGAATCTGGCAAGAAAGGAAGAGCAGCTGGAAAAAGAAAGTAATAATTATAGTTTACTGTGTATTAATTCATATTTTATTTTATTTTTATGTATTAAGTATTTGTTGAGGCAGTAGTAGTCTCGAAAAGGTTCAATATTAATGCTTTTATAACAATGCATCTCTAATGCCATGTTTTTAAATCTGATGGTTATATGTTAATCAGTGTTTTATATATCATGCATTTATAATAACTATGTTAATCAATGCATTTTCAATGTTTGTATGTTAATCAATGCATTATATGTTAATCAATGCATTTTCAATGATTATATGTTAATCAATGTTTTTTTTTTAAAAAAATAATAAAAAGAAAAAAAAAACACATAAAGAAAAAAAGGAACATATAAAAAACACAAAAGAGTTCTAAGGAACCAAAATAAAAAAAAATGTATATGAAGTGTTTAAAGATCTGGAAATAAAATAAAAAAAAAATATAAAAAAAAATATGGCAGGTGTCATACCAGATCCATTATTATCTATTTAATAAGCATTCAATGCTATTTATAATATATTTGATAATTAACATGTAATAAACATATTGTTATATTCAATCTGTAATGCTACAGTTTCGAAATTTATGTTCATGTTAAAGCCAGGGAGAAATGTGATGTATAGTCCCTTTCTTCCTGACTTGAGAGCATTATATGTATTTTGTATATTAGCTTTTAGTTCTTGTGTCAACCGTTTCGGAGCAAGACTTTGCTCTGCAACTCGGCACGAACCTAAAAGTGAATACTTGCTATTATATTTAATATTATTATTGTATGTTTAACTTGTCTTGAATTAATACACTTTATTAGAATATTTAGCTGTTTGTTCTTACTATTACTATACGTCAATAATTTGGAAAATTTACCCCTGCAGGCCACCCACCTAATCCGCAGGGGTTAGCCTTAGGTCAGTCTAATGCTTAAAATTAGGGATGGGAATCCGTCGAATTTTTGGGCCGGATTCGGATTCCGGATTCTGAAGGAATCCGTCAAAAAAAGTGACGGATTCTTGCGGATTCCGGATTCTTATTTTTGGCGGATTCCGGATTCGGATTCCGGATTCTAGCAGTATTTTAAAAGGCCGTCCGTCACAGAGGGATAGCTTTTTTCGTTAAGTTATCACTATGTTACTTGGTTGAAGCCTTGATTGTTTAAAGTGTTGACTTCCAGCATAACTAAAACATTTACATCACATTAGTAAATTTAAAAATTTAAGTGCTACGTATGTCCTAAAAATGTGCTTGGTATTTTCTAACCTATTTAAATTAAATTTAGCCTACCAATTTAGAATCCGGAATCCGCTATAAAAAACGGATTCCGGATCCGGATTCGGATTCCAAAATTGGCCGAAAATTGGGCGGATTCCGGATTCCGGATTCGGATTCCGGATCCGGATTCCCATCACTACTTAAAATAGCTCTGAATTTGAGTTTCTTGACATAAAAAACCTATAATTTGATGTTTGACAACACATACTACACTACATACTACTAACACTACACCCCTGTGGGCCACCCACCTAGCCCGCTGGGGTCGGTTCCCAACTTGCTGGATTATCTAAAATAATGTCCTCATTAATAGACACAGTTTATTCAAGGAAAAAACCAAAAAGAATAAGTAAGTTTCTAGGTTAGGTTAGGTAAAATGCACATTAGCCCTGTAGAAAATCTACCTAGCCCGCAGGGGTTAGCTTCAGGTAAGTCTTATGCCAATTTTAGCTCTGAATTTGAGTTTCTTGACCTTAAAAACCTTTATTTTGATATATAACAAGATCTATATTGGAAATAATGCATTTAACCCCTGCAGGCCACCAACCTAGCCCGCTGGGGTTAGTTTCAGATTAGTCTTATGCTAATTCTAGCTCTGAATTTGGGTTAACTGACCTAAAAAACTTTTAATTTGATGTATCGAAACACATACTTTAGAAAAAATGCACTACACCCCTGTGGGCCACCCACCTAGCCCGCTGGGGTCGGTCCCCGACTTGCTGGATCATCTTAAATAAAGTCTTCATTAATAGACACAGTTTATTCAAGGAAAAAACCTGTAAAAATATAAGTAAGTTTCTAGGTTAGGTTAGGTAAATGCTCTTAAGCCCTGCAGAAAACCAACCTAGCCCGGGGGGGTTAGCTTCAGGTCAGTCTAATGCTAATTTTCGCTCAGAATTTGAGTTTCTTGACCTAAAAAACCTATAGTTTGATATATAACAAGATATATATTAGAAAAAATGCACTTAACCCCTGCGGGCCACCAACCTAGCCCGCTGGGGCTAGCTTCAGATTAGTCTAATGCTTATTTTAGCTCTGAATTTGAGTTCCTTGACCTAAAAAACCTATAATTTGATGTATCACAACAAATATATTGGGAAAAATGAACTTAACCCCTGCGGGCCACCCACCTAGCCCCCTGGGGTCAGTCCCCGACTTGCTGAATCATCTTAAATAATGTCCATATGAATAGATACAGTGTATTTAAGTTAAAACTCTAAGAAAAAACAATTTAAGGCAAGTTTCCACATCAAAATAGACCAAAAAAAGCCTAAAAACCCCATTTCCGCAGGGTTTTTCTTACCTAACCTAACCTAAAAATAATTTTTTTTTAATTTTTTTGCCA
This sequence comes from Acartia tonsa, assembly GCF_053477335.1. NCBI lineage: Eukaryota > Metazoa > Arthropoda > Copepoda > Calanoida > Acartiidae > Acartia > Acartia tonsa. The sequence goes on along the minus strand of NC_137261.1, from coordinate 61,998,890 downwards.
TTTAGATGTAATACCTATAGAACTAAGCTTATATACCAGGTTTGAAGGGTCTAGCTCAATATTTAGACCATTTTGCTCACGGTTTAAGAGCTTATGTCATTACGCCCCCCCCCCCCCCTTTTATCAGATAATTATAAATATTATTTTACTTTCTGATATAAAATTCTAAAAATACAACATAATTTTTTATTCAATTTTAATTAATATCCCTAAAATCTATAATTTATCATATAACTAAATACATCGCCTCTTGCTTAAAGACTTTTTTTCTCAGTTTAATACCAAACTTTTAAAATTAGTGAATTTTTATCCAACCGTTTATGAGATAGAATGACATCCTTTTAGTGTATAGTGTATACAATATAATATTTGTGTTTAGAATGATAATTATTTTGTTTATATTTTGACAACATGTTTCTATAATAAACAATAAATATTGCAAAATTAAATAAACATTGTTTTTTTATCAAAGTTTTTTATAACTAGGGTCTGTACGTCCGTACGCACGTCACGGTTAGCTCTTTTCATAATTTAGGCATGTTAGAATTGTCCTGTCAAAATTTGGGTAATGAATCCTGTTACAGTTAGGTACGACTTCAAAGCATAGCAACTCTAAAAACGTTACAAGAAAAGTCCGTAAGTCCTTTTTGACCATGCTGATTTAAACTTTTTCTGAAAAAACTTTCTTTTTATTCAACAAGGTAAATAAAATTTAAGCAAAGAATCTCTATAATCAAGTCATAATTTAAGTATGTTTTAAAACAGAATATACGCAGTTTTTCATCAAGTTTAGATACTATCTTAGCAGCTATGCCACTAGAAGTCTCTAGGGAGATTATATTTGAATAATAATTTTTGGTGGGTGAAGGGTTTTACTGAAACTATATAGGAGAGCCATATCGTTCCAACAGTTCTTGAGATCTTCAAATACAAAACTACTTTTTAAAAAATCATAATGACCTTCCTTTATTTTTTTTTATTTTTGTTGGATTTGTTTCCGGGGGCTATTTCTTGTCGGTTGGTGATGTACCATCCTCCAAATTAAATTGGTTATAAACCTTTCCTTGACTTATGAGAATCTTCGTGGCTCAACACGTAGCGCATCCGCTCGTCGTCGGGAAAGTGATAGGTTCGAATCTCAGTCCGACACTGCGTCATAACTACAGACGTTAAAAATGGTTCCTACTGCTGCTATGTCAGGTGAACAACATAAATAGTTAGGAATGCCTTGACCCCAAAAACAGGCGCAACTCATTACCATGCACAGTTATGACTTCTCAGACAAAGATCGTGCAATGAAGGGGTTGGTTGTCTGATTGGCAAATGGACGCTTTATACCGAAATCATAAGGCTTAGGGCTGACAACCCTATCCCATATCCATAAAAAAAGCCACATTGTTACAGAAACACTGACAACCCTATCAGTGGCCTATGCTCCCCCTGTGGAGTGAAAACGGCTTGTTACTGTTACTGTTAAACAGTAAATAACAAAATCTATCTGTGCCCTTCCCAAGGACCTAGTGCAGACTTCTAATTGGGTCTTTAAATCAATGTATGGCATCGGGATCGAATATTAACACAGCCAAGTGCAGAAAGCAATTTGCTAGCAGACAAAAATGGTCCTTATTAGGTGGATCCAGGTAGTTGTCTGGTTATACATCTATACTATCAATTTATTGTTAATGTAGATTATATGAACTTAAAGAAATAATCATAGCTAGCTGAGAATTTTTTTCTGCTGTATGAAAACCACACTCTTATGGTTATGTTTTAAATTAATTTATCCAAATATTTTTATTATTTTCTTATCCACTGTCTATTAACAGATTTATTTTCATATGATTATTATTTCATAATATTTTTAATTTATATTTACTTTATTCCAATTGAGCAGCTCAATATTTTAAGTCATAGTGACTGTAGAATGAATTTAAGATTTTAAGATTAATACATGTTTTGTCAGCCCATAGGGGCTGCAAGCTTTGGCAAACAAAAATGGTATTGATTTTATTATTTTTTTATTAATATTTGAGGAAAATTGTCTATATTTTCTATCCTTAGCTATGATTAAATTATGGACAATAGATAAAGATATATCTTAATTACAAATTAGCTATGCTCATAAATATCAATTTTTTCCCTAAAATTATCATTTGCAACAACTTTTACTACACAGAAACTCCCAATTATTAACAACAACAAAATCCCTGCCCCTCTCGGAGAGCCTCGAACCCGCGACATACGGATAAGGAAACCAACATTCTATAAATGAGCTATATTGGAGACCAATTATCAGTTGTGAAAATAGACAATGTATACAAAAACTTATTTCTTATAGTATACTTTAAAATTTCACATTCTTCTATGTCTGTCATCATAGCTCAGGGGTAGAGATGAGGTTCCATTCAGAGGGTTTTCAGTTCAAAACTACCCAAACACCAAATTTAATTTTCACTGTCTGAGATAATAAGTAATACAAAATTTTAAAATATTTTTAATCATTTACATTATACATTATACAGTCACTTAAAATATTAAAATATTTTTAAAATTTTTTTTTTGTGAGACTCGATCTCGCATCAATTAAACCAAATATCAGTGGTAAAACAAATCATTTTCTCACCAAACCTCCAAATCTCTACAGGGGTATGCATGTTTTGTAGATTTATTGTTTTAGTCTTACTGTAAATGCCAAAATATATAAGATTGAAAAAAATATTTTTTCAGTGGTGTGTCTTGAACCACCATCCTTGACATCTGAAATCTGATGCCTTAACCAAAAGAGCTAATTTAGCATGAGACATAAGTGAGTTTTCAACAGTCTTATTTTAAATGCCAAAGTATATAATATTGAAAATTATAATGTTTCAGTGGTGTGTCTTGAACCACCATCCTTGACATCTGAAACCTGTTGCCTTAACCAAAAGAGCTAATTAAGCATGAGACATATGTAAGCGTTCAACAGTCTTATTTTAAATGCCAAAGTATATAATATTGAAAATTATAATGTTTCAGTGGTGTGTCTTGAACCACCATCCTTGACATCTGAAACCTGTTGCCTTAACTAAAAGAGCTAATTTAGCATAAGACATATGTTTGTGTTCAACAGTCTTATTTTAAATGCCAAAGTATATAATATTGAAAATAATATTGTTTCAGTGGTGTGTCTTGAACCACCATCCTTGATATCTGAAACCTGTTGTCTTAACCAAAAGAGCAAATTTAGCATAAGACATATGTTTGTGTTCAACAGTCTTATTTTAAATGCCAAAGTATATAATATTGAAAATAATATTGTTTCAGTGGTGTGTCTTGAACCACCATCCTTGATATCTGAAACCTGTTGTCTTAACCAAAAGAGCTAATTTAGCATGAGACATATGTGAATGTTCAACAGTCTTGTTTTAAATGCCAAAGTATATAATATTGAAAATAATATAGTTTCAGTGGTGTGTCTTGAACCACCATCCTTGATATCTGAAATCTGACGCCTTAAGCGAAAGAGCTATTTCATCATGAGAAAAATGTTTGTTTTCAACAGTATTATTTTAAATGTCAAAGTATAAGACATAAATATATGTTTTATAGTCTCAATTTAAATGCCAAAGTATATAACCTTGAAAAAAATATTGTTTCAGCCATGGGTCTCGAACCACCCTCCTTGACATCTGAAATCTGATGTCTCAACCAAAAGAGCTATTTCATCATGAAACATATATATATATGTTTTACAGTCTTCTTTTAAATGCCAATGTATACAAGATTGAAATAAAATATTTCCCCTTGCCCTCACCTTTCTTTTCCTTCTCTGCATTAACACAGCATTCTTTTTACCTACCTCTGTTTATGTTACAACATGTTGTGATGAACACAACATGTTTTCAAAAACATATTTGATGTTGTCTTTTTTTTAAATCTAAAGAGAGAGTGAAATAAAGTGTATGAATTAAAATTTCAGTTTATAAAGGTTAGTAAATTAAATTTTAAATTGGTTATTAAATCATGCCAATACATTATACAGATTCTAAGAAATGTAAAACCAATTTGGGCAAGTATTTTCCAAGAAAATTATCTTATCTTAAAATTTTTTTTCTATATTTTCTATTTATAGGGTGGCAACAAAATTGTTCTATAAGATCATAATAGGTAACTAGCCGAAAGCGAGATAGTTATATTGAGCCAACTCTAGTTTAATCTATATGACTTGTATAATATTTAATGTTTCATTATTACTTTTATGTTTCAGATCATTATTATCTTATATTTGTCATATACAGAACAGTTATTTGAAAAACAAAGATGACACTAAAAAATCGTTGATGGGAAAACGTACAAGAAGATTTTTAGAGTATTTGTTAAAATCAAGATGCTCCTTAATGATGGGAATGTTGTCAAAAAGTTTCAGCCTTCAATATGTTATAGGAACCGAGAAAATCATGTTTCTCCCAAATCATTACTTATTAACAAACGAACAGACATTTGGAATTATAGAGTAGCTTTGCTCCTAAAAACAGGAAGTATTTTGTTTTATAACTAGTCTTAACACATAAATAATAACTGTATCAAATGCATTTTCAAAAAAGCACAGAAAATATAATTCTTGTAAATCCATCATACTCTGCAAAATGAAGGCCTTTTTCCCTCACAGCGAGTATCAAACCATACACCATCACCATTCATCTACAAAATGTACATGTAATATGAAAACCTTGATAAACTCCCATACTGTTTTTTTTTTTATCACAACATAATATGATATTGCAATGTAATTATTAGAATAACATTTAATCTGTCTGTCTGTTCTTTTTTGATTAAGGGGTCTTACTAACAGCCAAACTGATATGGTGCTCCTTTACAGTGTAGCTCTTCATAGGTACTGGGAAGGTTTTAAGCTATTTTGTTGAGTGTATTACCAACCTCCTAAGAAAAATCGTCAAAAATAAAAAAGCTGCCCTGCGTTTATTTTTGGAAATTAGCTAAATACATAACTAACACCATCTAGCGGCGAAAAAAAAATTTGGTAAACACCTGATTTTTAACACAGATTGAATAGAAACAATCTTACGTGTCCCTAGGAACATAGCTGCCAGTAGAAATTATATTACTTACATATTAATGTTAATTTTTAGAAAAATAAGTCTTTTAATGACATATACTTAACAAGGAACTATTATTAGCATGGGTGTGAAGAAAAATAAAGAGCTATTTCTAATGATTTTATTTGGATTTTTAGTTCAAATTGATAAGGGGGTATGAAAACGCCCACCTGATCTTTTAGGGTTAAACGGAACTGAAATAAACTTACACCAACACAGTTATCACTTGCCCCTCCATTTGGGTCACCAGAGTACCACTGGATTATGTAGTCCACTAAAATAAATAGCAAGTATAGTTACAATAAATAATGACAAAGCTCTTTTAATAGACATGTCACATATGAAAAAATTTACATTTAATCCTTAAGTAAAAGAAGCAGAATGCGTTTCTTTGTATCTTAAATTGTAAGTAAAAAAAATGCGTAGAATATTAAAATTCAAACTGCGCGGCTTGTGTTAATAGGAGAAAAATGTTATGCACACCATTAGAACTGCTACAAAGTCTATTTTTTGGAAAAATGAAAATGATTCCTGTGCTACACATTATACGTTTTTGTCCCTTCCCACCTTGAATAATTTAGTATTAAAATAATTTTTACTCAATATTTGCTAAGGTTTTTTATTTCTTGTGCTATTTGTTGAGATATGTGGATGTTGACTTTCTTGTCTCTACTTAAAATTTTATTATTGTTTTACCATTTATCATCTTATTATATGTACAAAGGACCTTGCCCATAGCCTAAAGGGGCTTTGTCTCAAGAGGTTATGAACTGGGTTTGATCAGTTTCTTTGTAGAATTAAGTTGCATTTTAAAGATGTTTTTGTAAACACATTGTTTACAAAAAAAGATTACCTACGTAAAAAAAAAAATATATTTCTTGTCACATCCCCCAAGAAAATAGCCTAAACCCATCACAGGACCCTTAAGAGTAGAATCCAATCAGTTCAGTGGTTACCGAGATCTTAAGGGATGGACGGACAGACATCAAGCTACTTTGTATTATAAATAATATGTTTTCTATACATGAATGCAAAGTGTAAATTTCACCTGTGCTACCATCAGACCATGTAAAGATACTTTCATTTTGTTGGTCATTCAAGCCAATCCACGGATATGATTTGTGCACTTTAGAAATACCTAAATAGAATCTTAACAGTGCATCCAAGAAGTAGAACAATGTCTTTCTATCTGTCTAAAGCTTAATATTTTGATAACTGTCAATTGAGTTCTACTCTTTAAATAAAGCTTCTGGTCCTGTGGTGGTTTTAAACTATTTTCTTGTAATATGTTTTTTTGCTGTGTACACTACAATGATTCTTTCAATTTATAAAAAAAATATAAATGAATTTAAATTTAGGAATTTATGTAGACGTTTAATTTTAATGTTTGTTTTTAACCTTATAATTGTAATATTTAATTAACTTACTTTGTGCAAGATCATTTTCCTGTTGTGAGTGGATACTGATAAGATCTCCTCCAAGTTGCTGGCACCTCTTCCTGGCATCATACCATGTCAGCTTCTCCTCAATATACATGTAGCAAAAGTCTGAAAATAAAAACAAAGAAGCTTGAATAAAAAGAACCATTAAGGTTTCAAACTAAGCCTTTTGCTAAATATGTTAATTAAAAATATTTTTATGAGTGATATCTTTAGAATTGATTTAAATTTATCTTCTGTTTGTACTGTTCACAAAATTATGAAATCAGGTTAAACTTTGCCTATATGACTTCTTTGTCATACTTAGGGACCTAACAGTTTAATGAAGTTTAACCTGTGTTTGGATGATGATCCATTCCATATAATGAACAGTTAGCCTTGTAATAAAGAAAAAGTATAAAATAACATTAAAATCTTATAAAAATATTTATTGAAATACTTAAAAAATGGTATAAAAATATTTTTTGACTTAAATAAGATCATTTGATATTGAAAATAATGTGAGTTTACCTTCTTGATATTATCCAGACTTTTGAGCTCAATCTGTAATTTTTTTTGAACATTTTCCACCTCAAACATTATCTCCTTTGAAATTAGAATTATTGTACCTAATTATTCTAAAGATTTAAAAAATAAGATGAATTTACCTCCAAAGCAATGATTGAACTCTTTTTTGAAACAGATGCAGCCTATATCAAAGAAGTTACATAAGAATATAACCTTAAATATTTAGAGTAGTTTTGAAAATGATTAAATGAAAAATATCAGTACCTTTAAAGCAAATTTAACAAACTCCATAGGATTTTCCATGCTCAAAACCATCTCTTCTGAGTTTTTTAATTTTGCCTAAAAAGAACAAATAATTTTTTTTGATCAAACTTTAAATTCAATTTGAAAGGGCAAAAGTAATTTGTATTTTCTATACACTACATTATATTTTTTAAGAAGCAAATTCAAAATCAAAATTTCTCACCATTTGAGTGTTGTTGATCATCTGTGAATTTTCCAGCTTGCTTATCATTTTCTAAAATAAAATAAAAGATATGTGGTACAATAATTCTCATATTTATAACAAAAGGAATAGGTTTACATCCTCCACAAAGTTTGTGAGGAATTCCTTTAAACATTTATAAATAATACTACACAACCCCCTTAGTATTTTTATAATATAAGGTGGTGTTAAATTATTTCATTTTCTTTGTACACCCCATGGTAAACATTGAATAGATCATTTTAAAAAAAGAACATAATGAGAGACCTGTATATCCATTTTTTTTGTATCATATGCAAGAAGTTTGTCTTCAAGAACATCCTGTTTGGACTAAACATTATAGTTATACATGTTTTTGTTAAAAAAAATGATAAGAGGTAATAGAAAGCTCCCATCCTTTATTAAATTGTTCTTTATAGTGTCAAATATATGCTCATAAAATTAAGCCATGAATAAAAAATTTAAACAATAAAATTGCCAACCTCTATAACTGATATTCTTGTTTCCAATTCAGCCTGAAATAAATTTCAAAAGTAAGAAGTTATATATAACAAATTTTCCCATGCCAATAACAAAAAGTTAGAAATCATGTTGACCTTAAGTATTAAACTAAATCATGATGTTAAGTTAAAAAACTCACCATTGATTCAATATTTTGGTTTTGCTTGCTCAGGTCCATTCCAACCAACTTTTTCTCTAGTTCATCCAGTTTGGACTAGAAGTTATTAATCTACATGTAATCAAATTGACTAGCTAGAGAAATACATCAACTTTAGAAGCAATGTTTAAACTATTAGATCTGAGGGGAGAGGGGGGGGGGTGGTAAAAGCACCCACCTCCTTTTTTATGTTTTCTTCTCACTTTTTTTGTGTAAAAATTAGGAAGTTAACTTAGTTAATTAGACAAGTGGAATCTGTTTTTGTTAATCTTGACGGGCACAGAATACCAGCTAACTTTTCTTGGTCATCCAAATACTGTTTTAGGGTTTCAGCAAAGCAAGTTGTAATATATAAAAATATATGGAAATAATCATGATGTTAAAAAAAAACTCACCACAAAATCAACATTTTGGTTTTGCTTGCTCAGGTTCTTTCCAAACAACTTTTTCTCTAGTTCATCCAGTTTGGGCTAAAAATAATTAATATTTTAAAAGCTGTAAATTAACATTTCTCTTCATCCAATTCTAATTACTATGCATTTAATTACTTAATGTATGTTGCAAAATTTTAAAATAAGAAGTAACATGTTAAAAAAATATAGACTGGCCTGCAAAGCATCATTTTTATCTTTCATATCAACAAAAGTTTTATCGTACTCATTTAGTTTTTCCTGAATTAAACAAATGATATTCAAAACATTTATTTACTTAAAAATGTTTGAATTGATTAACTTCTGAAGCAAAGTTTGGAAAGCAATGTATTTAAATACAAATATTTTAATAAAAACAAAAATAAAAGAAATGAGATATGAAAAATAATAAGGACCTTCAATGCATTATTTTCATCTTGCATATCAATAAAAGTTTTGTCATGCTCATTCAGTTGTGACTGAAAGAAAAACAATTTAGAGTCAGATTTGCTTGCTGGAATAACAGATACTAAAAGTACACAATTACTAAAAATTAACTTTTGTGGCAATGTTTAAAAAGCCATGTATTTAGATACAAAAATTGTAGTGAAAATATGAGAAAAAAGATATGATAAACAAAAGGACCTGTAAGGCATCATTTTTATCTTGCACATCAATAAAAGTTTTGTCATGATCATTAAGTTTTTCCTGTAATATTAAAAAAATATTATTTAAATATAAAGAATTTTGCTGCAATTGATCCCTGGTTCAAATAGCCAAAATGCAAAAGATTCAACTAAAATCTTGAAATTTATATCTTTACTATTTGAAATACAATAGATAATTTTAATTTTAGTAATGTTTTAAATGGAGTTGTAACGTTATGAGAGTTAGAATTATTATAAAAAATATCTGTAGTTGTCCTTGTGTTCAATCTTCATCTTTTCAACAAAATCTTTGGAAGAGTTTGCTTCCACCTGATTACAATAAATACTTATTATTTTATGTTATTTTATGATTATAGAACGTTTGGATATTGTCAGTTTTGTGTCATTGCCTTCTAAGGGGCATTAAGTCGTATGTTCAAAGATGCTTTGAATAGGTTATTTTAGGTTAGGTAAATGTTAATGATTGCACTGCAGGGTTAGAGCCCTCCACAGGGGCTAGAAATAGGAAAACAGGTCCTGTGAAACTACAATGAAACGCCCCTTAAAAGGCAATGTCACAAAACTAACAATACATGTTTTCTAAGACATTTGATTTCATTCAAAGACATCTTATTTTGTCACCACATTATTTTAGAATATGAAAGCAATAAATTATGGATCTAATCAAATATTTTTTTACATTATAGTTAATAATTAAATTATTAACCTCTAGAATGTGAACACTTTTACACAAACTTGCAAATGTATTGCAATCGTCTAGCCGGGTCAGGTAGGCACGACTGTAACAAAAATATGATTTTTTCAAAAGGAGCAGGAATCAAATTAAAATTTTTGTAATGTAATAAAATAATATAAAAAGAGCAGTGCTCTTTTGTGGCGTTTAATTAAATAAAGGCCCTATTGTGAAAGCTAATATTATCTTTATACTCAAATTCTCATCTTAGTTCCAAGAATTTGTTTTTTTCTACTTTTTTCAGATTGAAAAAAAGAGAAGATTATTTCTCATATTCATTCGAATCCGGTGGACAGGAACCGGTTCTCATAAATACGAAAAAACTATGTCTAGCATCGTATTATAAACCGCTTTCTACGAATATAGAAATGTACAATCATAAGATTAAAACCATTTTTTAGCTCGTGCCTTCGGCACCTTGGTGCTAAAAAAACTGGTTTTAATCTAATAATTGTACATTCTATATCCGCGGACAGCGGTTTATAATACGATGAAAGAAATAACTATTCTTTGTTTTAATTTAGTAAAGCCACATGAGGCTAGGTGAAAGTGTAAATAAGAATGATATGAAGTGGTTCTTTTGTACTTACTAGAAAATATAATCTGTGGAAATGTTGTAACAAAAAGTCGGCAAACTTATGTAATAAGTAACACAAGGTTCCTAAAGTCAATATTGAAAATATAGATTAAAATTATAGATTATGGAAATAATTACAACATTTTTATCTTTTTTTTTTTTGTCCTCAAAAAATAACATATTATCAGCAAAATGAATATCTCATTCAACTCAGCTTAAAATACCTTACAAGGAATTTCTTTTTCCATATTTCCAATGTCAGGGTAGAAGTGGTAGATGGAACACTTCTTTGAGTTAAACTAAAGTTAGAATATTACAATAGGCATGATTAACTGCTTTGCTCAAAGGAAAATTAATTTTAAATTCTGGAAATACCCAGCTTCAAGTCATGTTATTTGATGCTGTTATTACACTGCATCTTATTATTGGTATCAAATTGAAATTTTTTTTTCAGTGCCAGATACAAGCATTCAAACATGTATATATATTTAGATGGTGAAAGTTACTTTTTCTTTTACTTAGTTATAGTTTTGCTAGTCCCTAATTTCTTTGATTAATATTATGATAAATAGAGATAATCTAGAGACACACTCTCTAAATCAGAAAATAGCAAAACAGTGGAGGAACAAATCGGTCATACTGTTGGTTATAAAGTGTACTGATTTTGGTTACATTTTTTTCAATTCATATGCATAATGAGTCATCGATATATGCCCAAATTGCTCAGAATAAAAATTTCCTAGGCTAAATTATATTGTAGAAAAATTACTCTGCTTGTATAATGTGAAGCATATGACGAAACATGTATTTTGGGGTCATATGGATCATTTAGACATATTATGTCTATTTTATGATACAACCTCGTAAGTGTATGCCATACACTTGGTCTTCTGTACACAGATGTCCTGACACTCTTCTACTGTCTCAGTGTTAAACAGAGGACCCACTGTTCCCTCCATAAAGGCAAAAGTCCTGGCAGCATGGGTCATTTTTAACAGTTTGGTAATTTTTTTTTCTCGTATTCATTCGAATCCGGTGGATAGGAACCGGTTCTCATCCATACAAAAAAACTATGTCTAGCATCGTATTATATCCAGTTTTCTACAAATATAGAAATGTACAATCACAAGATTAAAACTAGTTTTTTTTAGCCAGTGCCTTCGGCACCACGGGGCTAAAAAAACTAGTTTTAATCTTATAATTGTACATTCTATATCCGCGAAAAGCCATTTATAATACGATACGAGAAATAACTATTCTTGTATTCATTCCAAACCAATTCTAATCCAGTGGATTAGAACCGGTTCTCATCCATACAAAAGAATGTCTAACATAGTATTATATCCAGTTTTCTACAAATATAAAAATGTATCATAAGATTAAAACCATGTTTTTTTAGCCGGTGCCTTCAGGGTAAAATAACTGGTTTTAACCTACATTTTTATATCTCCGGAAAGCTGTTTATAACAATGCGAGAAATAACTATTCTTCTACTTCTGCCTTACACTTAGTTCAGAACTAAATATACATAATGTCTCTATTCAGATTCTGTCTTTTTCATGCAATCCAAACACACACTCATATTATCTATCAGCAGTTATATAGTGTTCATGAACTTTAAAACTTCTAACAAGTTCACTTTTTTTATTTCTTTTCTAAAAAATATTTTGTTAAAAATTGCCTATTCTCCATCTTTACAAAACATGGCCCAACTTTGACAGCAGATGCAGAGCTGCTCAACAGAAATGTACCAAACAATAAAAACAACACCCTCATCTTTGGGGGAAAAATATCTGAAAATGCCAAATATATGAATACTTTATTCTTTTATGTATTAGGACACTTTTACCTAGCTTATTCATCAATGTTTCAATGAAATAAAATAATGTTTAAAATTGCCTATTTTCCATTTTTACAACAATAATATCAGCTCTCTCATCTTTGTAAAGTAATAATAAAAAAAAAGCAATAATGTCAATATAAGTGGTTGAAAAGTTCGGACAATCGAACCAGACAAACAAAATTCAATAAAAGTCCCCAAAGTTGTTAAGCTAATAATTAAGAAACAGTTATTATAAAACTTTTGGGAATAATGTATCAAATAGTCCAATTTCCCCTTCCTAACTGATGCATAGCTATGCAATAATTTACATGGAAAAATTTCGTTATATCTAACCCTAGATATGCCTTTATACATATTCCAAAAATCAGATCAATTAGATAATTACATCACATAAAAATTTGTTGTTAAAAAAGTTAAAATTGGACGTACGGACATTCTGGTAATGATTATAGAGATGCTACATTTTCTAAATTGTACCTAACTACTACAAGAATCACCATGTAAATCGATAGGACATTTCTAAAATTAGTAAATTAACGAAAAGCTAACCTTTCGCATGGACAGACCGACCATAATTATAGAAAAACTTAAATTTTAAAAATAAATTTAAAAGAATGATAATGTTAATATACATACAGGAAGGTAGGGGACATTGGGCTGTTTATTACACAGGTCTCCAAAGTTTTCCAATTATGTTTTCTTATTCGTTGATATAACAACTTTAAGGACTTCTATTGAATTTTGATTGGTTGTTTCATTGAGTATATTCATTTGTACAGAAGGGGTAATTTTATGAAGCATCATTGGGGATGTACATAATTTTATCGGCAATCATCTTGTTCCTTTAGATCCCTGTTATACTTAGCTATGCACTAACTTTATTGCAAAAAAATTCTTTATACCTGACCCTAAGTATGCTTAAATACATGACTATTGGCTACGCCCCTATAGGCCTCTAGGGGCCCTTAGGATGGGGGAAGAAAGTGTACCCCCCCCACACTTTCGGTTGTTGTTTTAAGAGATAAAGTTGTTTTTATAAATATCTTAGGGGGGTTATTTTTTTTTAGAGACGATTTCTCTTGGAAAGGTGGTAAGTTACCTTCCTAAAATTAGTTAGAAATTTTCCCAGGACCTATGAAGCTACCCTGTAAAGCAGAACCTGATTGGCAAGATCCTTCGGTACAAACATATGTACAAACACACAAAACAAAGACAGATAGACGGACATCCTGTTACTTTTATATAAGGATTACAAAAATATTTTATAGTACTTATCTTTAATGTGTATTGTATATTGCTGTATAGTTTGATATAAACTAATTGATAAGTGAAATAATTTAAATAATTCAGCTTTAAGGTTGATAACTATTAACACTTCCTTTAGCAATCGATAAACAGTGTGTTTTTTTTATGTTGAAACCCCACTTATAGTTATCAGAATTGAATGATATATGGCTTATTTTCTTCGTTTTTTAAGACAATTGATATAACAACAAAATCTAAAAATTGTTTTAGCGTATTTTTCTTATGCTCAAATCTTCTACCTTATGCAAGAATGGCTGTAAATCGCTTCAAAGTTGAGATATAGAGCTAAAAATCGATACAGATACTATTGGTGACATGTACTAGAATACATCAATGTTTGAAGGCCATATCTAAACCAGGGAGGGAGTTCTGGTCCCCCAAAGTCGACTACTGAAAAACCAATTTTTTTTCTTGCAAAGGGTAGTATATTTTAGCTTAAGAAAATTGCGCTAAAACCATTTTTAGATGTTGACACCTAAGTTTTGAATTTTAGATTTTACTGTACTTTTTTAATAAAAGCTAAAATATATTTTTGTTGTTCTATCAATTGTCTTAAAAACCAAGAAAATAAGCTACATATTAAATTCTGATATTTGTAAGTGGGGTAAAATTGCTTTCAAAAACACACACAAAGTTCTCATTAAAAAAACACACACTGTATTAATGGATGTAGAATATACATGGATTATACAGTGTTTTTTTTATGAGAACTTTTTGAAAGCAATTTTACCCCACTTATAGTTATCAGAATTTAATGATTAATGGCTTATTTTTTTCGTTTTTTATAACCATTTATAGAACATCAAAAAAATATTTCAGTTTGTATTTAAAAAGTACAGTAAAATAAAAAATTCAAAACTTAGTTGTCAACATCTAAAAATGTTTTTAGCGCATTTTTCTTAAGCTCAAATCTTCTACCCTTTGCAAGAAAAAGATTGGATTTTCAGTAGTCGACTTTGGGGGGCCAGTACACAAACTTTGATATGTTCTAGTACATGTCCCCAATAGTATCTGTATCAATTTTTTACTCTGTATCTCAACTTTGAAGCGTTTTGCAGCCATTCTTGCAAAGGGTAGAAGATTTGAGTATGAGAAAAATGCGCTAAAGCCATTTTTAGATGTTGACACCTAGGTTTTGAATTTTTGATTTTACTGTACTTTTTTAATAAAAACTGAAATATTGTTTTGCTGTTCTATAAATGGTTATAAAAAATGGAGAAAATAAGCCATTAATCAATAAATTCTGATAACTATAAGTGGGGTAGAATTGCTTTCAAAAAAGTTCTCATAAAAAAAAACACACTGTATAAAAGGAGAAAAAATGGATAATATATATCCCCTCCCCCGTCTCATAATACTTTTTCACACTCTAAGATCCACTTTGTTGTACTGAAGTTTTGAAGTAAAGACCCGAAAGCTTTTTTAAAAACTTACTAATTTAACCCAAAGTGTTGGTTAAGAACTGATACCACCCCCCAGCCCTCTATGTATTTGAAAAAATAAAAGAAGGGGGGGTGGTTTTGTTATGCCTATCTCCATCTAAACTACCGAGTACCCAATATAACCTACCCTAACACGTTTTAACGACAAATAAACAAATGAAAAACTCCCCTCTATCCCCCAACCCTCTTAATTTCAATTTATTTCAAAATAAGGAAGGGGGTGGGATTTCAGTGCCAACTATTGTATAAGCAACATTTTTTTCATTGTATTACGTCAATTATGGTTGTTGTATCGAGGACAGGAAATTTAATAGAATTGATAACAGTTAAAAATAACATTATACAACATTATGAAATATTGAAATAATTTAATATTAAGTTCATTATAAGCGCCGTTAGAGCCATTTACATTTACGTCAATTATGATAGTTGTATCGAAAACAGGAAATTTAATAGAATTGATAACAGTTTAAGAATAGTTATTTCTCGCATCGTATTATAAACAGCTTTCCGCGGATATTAAATGTACAATTATAACTTATAAGATTAAAACCAGTTTCTGTAGCCCCGAGATGCTGAAGGCGTGGGCTAAATAAAACTGGTTTAAATCTTATGATTTACATTTTCATATTCGTAGAAAACTGGATATATATGAGATGCTGTGAGAATTGGTGCAAAAAATATGACGTAACAAAAAAAATTAGCCAATGAGAGGCCGTTATTGACCAATGGCGGCCACTACCATTGCCGCCATTGGTCAATAACGGCCTCTCATTGGCTATTTTTTTTGTTACGTCATATTTTTTGCACCAATTCTCACAGCATCTATATATGATGCTAGACATAATTTTTTTGTATGGATGAGAACCGGTTCTAATCGATTTGGTTTCGAATGAATACGAGAAAATTTATTCACCATTCAAATAATTATTCATAATATCAAGTACAATAAAGTTTATGAAAGGAAAAGTTTACAAAAAAAACTAGCGACGCCTCTAGGGGCTTTGCCCCAAGAGGTAATTGAGAAAAAAAATATAGGTACCTAAAAAAAGATTTTTTGATGGAGGGGGAGGTGGGGGGGGATAGGGGTGTCCCAACCCCAAGAAAAAAGCCTAAAACCCACACAGGACCAGTAGATATATTCCCTGAAGAGTAGAACCCGATCGGTTCAGCGGTTACAGAGATCTTAAGCATAAGAAAGACAGACAGATGGACATCGTTCTACTTTTTATTATAGATAAAACTCAAATTAAAATTCATAATGCATAAGGAAGCTTTAAATTTTGATAACATAATCTAAATTATTGAAACTATAACTAACCAAGTAACATGATGTCTGTCTATCTTGCTTTATGTACGTCCGCTAAGATCTCGAAAGCGAATGAATTTGTCATTTAGGGAGGTAAATTATTGGCCATGTGTAATTTATTTATCAACTATAATTCAATTATACAAACCGATAACATAAAATATTTTAGTAGCGAAGTTATTTTATACCTCACTTTGTTAAGTGTTGATTAAAAGCTATGGATAAAGAAATTTTAAAATTGGACTGCTGATTTTTTGTGTGAAGATTTCTCTTATTAATATGCAACTAACCTTTTAACTTATTAATCTGCATTTCATAATTTGGGGACATGTTTCTTGGTTGCTATTAAAATTAGAGGCCTTATTATTTTTTGTTTGATTCCTTATATTTAATGTGTATATATAACTTATTTTTGTCCGTTCATTTGTTATTTTTTTTAAAGTTATACTCTAAATTATTCTGACTTTTTGTTTGACAGGTTGTTTCCCTCAATATACCTTATAAAGCTTGGGGTAAAATAGTTTACCTACAGGTATTATATCCCTGTCCTGGATTTTTGTCAATAAAAAACAAGGCTCTGCCAGAGAGAGAGAGATGGGATAATGTGTTGTTTAATTCATTAAAAGTCCCCAAAGTTTAATAAAATTTTTCCATAGTCGTTGGCTTAACAACTTTAGGGACTGTTAAAAAATTTTTAATTGGTTAGTTTAACAAATTGAGTGTCCTTATGTTTCGACCTCTAATTTTAGTCTACAGAAGGGGTAATTTTGTGTATTAACATTGGGGATGTATTTAATTAGTCAGACATTGTCTTATCCCTTTAGAAACCTAGCATCTGCCACGTCCTATTAGAATTTAAACTGAAAGATAAAGAATTATTATAACACTTCAGTTTTTTTTTTTACTGTCTTTGTTAAAATAACCAGCAGTTATTTAAAGGTAAATATTAAATCTTATACACAACATTATGACAAATAACTATAACAAGAATGACAACATCCATAAATAAGCGAAGCAAATATTTAGATATTATTTAACTAAAAGTAGATCACAATAAATCGTTTTGAATTTTTTTTTACTGCTTAGTTTAGATTTGTGAATTAGTTATTTATCGCATCGCATTGTAAACAGCTTTCCGCGGAAAACTGGATATAATATGATGCAATACATTATTTTTCAGTATGACCAAGAACCGATTCTAATCCACCGAATATGTATTGGTTTCGAAGCTATACTGGAAATACTATTCTTGGCGGTTTCCCCAAAAGTGGCAAGTAAAGCACAATAGCCACCACTTTATTTTGAAATTATGTTAAAATATTTGGGGGGGGGGGGCTGATCTGTACCTAACATAACCTAACCAAACTTGACTAAAAGCAAGCAACAAACACACAAAAAACTCCCATCCCCCCCCCCCCTCTCCTGTAAGAAACAATTCGTTCATAAGGTGCAGAGCAATGTCTTAAACAATACACTAGTTTTAAAGTTTGAAATCCATTAACTTATTATTTTATTTTGTAGATAAGCTTTGCTCCCAAGGAATAACTTGGCCTTGGTGTTATCTCTGTGTTTAGGTAAGCAGTAAAATTATACATTTTTATAAGTGGCGCAGCTAATATTTTATTAAGGTTTATTTTCTTCAGATTTATTAGTATAAATCATTTTAAAACTAACATTTTGAAATTTGATGATAAAAATGAATAAAAAGTAAAACAAAGTGAGAAAGAAATACATAGTGTTAGGTATGTACATGGTGTTTTAATAGAAACGTCTTTTTTTTAAATTCTTAATTATGCATAGAAAATAAAACAATTATATAAAATGCTTTATATATTTGGAAAACCTATTCTAGGACATTTATAATTCAAATAATTGAAAATTATTTTTTCAATAACCTATGCCTCAAAAACCGGTTTTTCCAAAGACCTTATTTTTGAAGATTTATGGATTTAAAGATTGTGGAAAAAATTTGCACATTTTTAAAATTCAAATTGCGCGGCTTGTATTAATAGTAGAAAAACGTTATGCATACCGTTAGAATTGTCATGAACTCCAGTTTTTGGATATATTCATGTGCTATGTATATTAAAGGAGCTACGTGGTAAAATGTTTAAATTTTCTTAAAACTTTTCAACATTTCTCACATTTTTCAACGTAGCTCCTAAACTACAAATAGCACTTTACAAAAGTACATTTATTTTTAGAAACTAGAGTTTATGATGATTCTAACGATATGCATGACGTTTTTCTACTATTAATACAAGCCGCGCAATTTGAATTTTAAAAATGTGCACATTTTTTCCACAACCTTAAATCCGTAAATCTTCAAAAATAAGGCCTTTGGAAAAACCGGTTTTTGAGGCATAAGTTATTGAAAAAATAATTTACAAATATTTGAAACATAAATGTCCCAGAATAGGTTTTCCAAATATATAAAGCATTTTATATAATTATTTTATTTTCTATGCATAATTAAGAATTTAAAAAAGACGTTTCTATTGAAACACCCTGTAGTTTATATTTATTACTTCAGTTATAGAGAATATTTTCTTTCAAGAACTTTGAATTATCTTTGTGTTTAGGTAAGGAGTAGAATTATTCATTTTCATAAGTAGCGCAGCTACTCTATTATAACTAGGTTATGTCTGACTGTTTCTCTGGGTGACTTTCCTCTCCCATACCTCTCCCATTACTCCCAATATTAAGGCAGCTACAATATACATAAAGATAAGGAAGATATAGCGTTGGGTACACATACATGTGTTAAAATTATCAATAAATGTGAGGTAATCGCCGTACCTGTATAGAACGCAAAATTGATAAGAAAAAGCTGCTGAACCGCCGCTTTCGCCAAAAACCGCCGATTTTTGTGGTATTTGTATCATTTTGAATCATTTAAGAGAACTTTACAAAGACAATTCATTATATGAACTAAATTTATTAAATTAAATGTTTACTTTTTTGTGCATATTCTCTCTTTTTTTGACAACTGACTCTATGACTCATTTTTTCTGTTTGTCCATCCATGTTTTTTTGTGATTCGCTGCCTTTGGACAAGTCATGTTTGTTTTTTTAATTGCTGTCCACTGAAACAAATATGAAATTGTTGTAGAGCAGATACTCTATAATTATACTAAATACTAAAATATTTATTACATGAGATCAAATTGACAATATGTTTACAAATAAAATATTTTATTAATTATTACTATTGTTGTATATTGTAAATCATGATGATTATGGTCGGGTTCATAAAAGGTATGATCCATGTGATCCAGATTCCAAGAAGGCATGTAAGCTATCCACTGTTACAAGGAAAGCTTGCCTGTAAAGCTTGTTCCGGAATAGAGTAATTAATATTAATAGTAAAATGGTGATGTTGTTGTCAGGAGTGGTGGCTCGGTGGTGGCCCAAGCAGGACAAGGTGGGTTGGTTCAGGTATAGAAGTATTAAACTATAGTAGTCACGTATGATGTTAAAAATTTAGTATGGTGTTCTCTATCTTTAACAAAAGTACAAAAATTTATATCGAATTTAACAGGTATTTCTTTACTTTTTTCAAGTTTAGAATTCTATTAGTTTCAAGATTTTTAAAATCATTAGGTAACTCGTTATAAACACGAGGAAAATTAAACAAAGGGTGTTTAAAAAATGAAATGCATCGAATGTACATACTAGAAGCGCATATGCCATAGAAATCTTCACTGAAAAGTTCAGCTGTCAATCTTAAATAGTGCAGAGAAAATATCATTTCCCCATAACGTTATGTACTGACTGACGGACGAACATATAACATGAATTATAGAGCAGCTTCGCTACTTATAAACTTTATTGTTTTCATATGATTTATTGACTTAAGAAGTGAACACTTTTTAACGTGTCTTTGATTGACGTCAAACGGTCATTTATATTTTTAATACATTTTACTGGTATAATGATAATAATTAGCGAAGCTACTCCATAATTTTGGGGTTACAAATCTCCCAAGCACTTGGGCGGGCCAAAGCCAATAGTGTTTAAAAATAAAAAAATAAAACGTATCCTTACAAATGATTTTTAAAAAAAGAATGTACAAATAAAAGAATTGAAGTAGGTTTTGACTGTTTTTTTTGTTATTGTTTATCAGTATTGTTATTAATATCCGCTGGATTAGAACCAGTCTTCACCCATACTGATACATCGGGTATGGTATCGTATTACAGACAAATTTTCTACTTGAATATTAAAAAAATGTAAAATTATTACCAGTTTTGTTATCCTGGTTATTCGGCCCCTCGGGGCTAACAAAACTAGTTTTAATGATATATATTTTTTTTACTTTTGATATCCGTGGAGAGCTGTCTATAATACGATACGATAAATAACTATTAGCTGCCAATAGCTAAGTATTTACAATTTAAGATGAACTGAATTCTAGTTTCCGAAAGTGTGCGTAGCTTCCGCGTCCTATCTCAATATTTGCTACTAGCTAAAAAAGCTTCAAAAAATCAAAATTTTAAAAATTAAAATTTTTGAATGTATAATGTATAAATCGAATATACATTAAATCGCTTTTCCATTTGACCGAAGTCGCTGAAAATAGGGTCTGCAATAATTGGGTTATCTGCTGTACACTTCAGGAAACTAGGGCTCGAATAGGAAATCATTTTCAGCTGATCCAATTTAATGATCAAATAGATAAATCATGATAAAACAAGGATGACAGCATCCATAAGTAGCGAAGCTCAGAAATTATGATTGTATATTATGAATATATTTGCAATATATCTGTATTGGAAGTATAATAGTGTGATGCGTTTGTGAACTCGAACCTTTATCCTTTTGTTTTCCTTATCATTAATGTCAGTTTGGAAAGCGGTGAAATTCAAATGTTCATAATTGAACGCGGCATTCAAAACAATGCTTGCGCATGGACCATAAACAAAGCGAGCGTAGCCATCTTTGATCTTTCTTTCAAAATGTGCGGATTATCTGCGTGATAAAAAATCATGTATAGTCAGAATTGTGGTGTTGTCCGTACTGAAAAATACCTTTGAATGCTTCCCGGCTTTACAGGAACAAAAACTTCGGTAAGAATTCTTTCTTTAAGCATTTTTAATGGAATGCTGTGAATTTTAAAAGACGGCAAATTAATCTTTCATTTTTACTTAAATTAGACCAAGTAATTAATTTATTTTTGTATCAGAATATTTTAATCGTAGTCTGTAATGATTTTGTTTATGAATTTCAAACTCGTATTTAATTTTTGATTAATTTTAAGCAAAAAAGTAACCCTAGTATTTTATATATTTCAAATATAATTTTGAACGCACGCAACCTCTCATAATGAATATTTACTTTATTAAAAAAGACGATTGTTCCAAATAAGAAAAGATTTATTCTCTTTTACAAGATTTATTTTATCATGTATTTAACATTTTAATATTTGATTATTAATTTTGTTATTTTCTATTTCAACATGACCGTTTTCATACAATAAATTGTATTAGTAACTATGCTGGTTTTGTCTCTTGTGGGAAGTAGCAGGTTTCGTACGTCTGTATGCAAAGATCTGGTAAACGGCCAGCCAAATGCCGTTGTACCGAAACAATATCAGTGTCATCCTATATATTTTATGAAATAGGGAAATGACAAAAACTTCAAAATCATGCAACCTTTCAATCACGAAAAATAAAAAATCTAGGAATCGATCTAGCACCACAATTTATAAACAAACTTGATGGAAATATGTAGAATATGAGCATATTCAATCCCGGATAATTTTAGCCGCAAATCCTGAATAGGAATCGAGAAAACAATAGAAAATCTAAAAATCTAGGAAACGATAGCACCCCTATTAATATAAAAATCGTAATAAAACTTAAGGAAAATATGTAAAATGTAAATTTAAGCAATCCCTGAAAATTTCAGCCCATTATCTTAAAAAGGAGTTGAGAAAATCAGAAAAAACATTAAAATGTAGGAATCGATCTAGCACCCAAATAACAGACGGATGGACAAAACAATGTATAGATTAGATGGGCATATGTTATAAAAATCTTCACTAAAAATTTCAGCTTTCTATCTTTCATAGGAGCCGAGAAAATCACGTTTCCCCCACTTTGTCTCAGACGGACGGACGGACGGACATTTCGAACTATAGAGTAGCCTCGCTACTAACAAGGATGACAACATCCATAAAAGCGAAGCACTGAAACGGTAGGACAAACGGACATTAACACTTAAATATATAGTGTCAGAACTGAATAATCAGAATATAAATGAACTAGAGACAAAGCAAAATTGTGAGTGAATTTGTTGAAAACTTCTTGATACAGGATAATACGGATGATACGGACATAATTACATTTTAGGACTTGATTATACAGTTGCTTTCAATATAATATTGTACTTTGTTGTCCCAGGAATTACTGTACCAAAAATCAGAACAATCAGATAATTAGATCAAATAAAAATTTGTGGTTAAAAAAGTAAAAAATCAACATGTTTAAAATGGACATTCTGGTAATGATTATAGAGTTGTTACCAACGACGTCCAAGGGGGGGGGGGTAAAGGGGTGATTATCCCCCCCCCCCAAACAAATAAAAATATTTTCATTTTACCCACCTTCCCATAAAAAATTTAACCCTATCTTGGAGGTGCTGTAGCCATCCCCATCTGTTTAGGAGGTTTTGGGGGGTAAATCCCCCCCCCAAAAAAAAATAAATAACACCTAAAAAAATTAGTAATTACAAGACCATTAATTCTTTCTATGAAGACAACTTTATTAAATTAATTTAATTTGCAAGATTTTAAATGAATTTTAGACGTCATTTTGTTGCTTTAACTAATTTAAAAATCTTCAATCATACCCCAATATATTTACTAGCGACTACGCCCCTGACATTTTGGCATTTTTAAAGGGTTAAGAAATTGGCATAGAAAAGCCCTGAAATAAGACTGAAATCTAAACATAAACATCCCAGAACCTATGTGAAGCTTTCCTTAAAATGATAATTAATTAATTAAGTAGTGAATGAAATCTTATGCTTCAGACAAAAAAACCTTACTACTTAATATAGGATAGAAAATCTTTGCTTATAATAAAAACAAGGATGAAAACATCCACAAAAGTGAAGCTCAACAAACTAATGGTCAGACAAACGACCATACTTACGTTTCAATACTAAATTTTAGCATTATGTCTAGGAATCAAGGATATTTATATCAATCGTAAATTTAATCAAACTATTCTGCCAATTTGAAATCTATAGGACAATTCTGACATGCCTAAATTAACGAGCTATCATATATTGACGTACGGACTAACGGTATGTTATAAAGCTTCGCTTTGATTGGTTGGTTCTTCTAGTTGAGTGTCTATGTGTTTCAACCACTAATTGTAATCTACAGATGGAGTTATCTATGTATCATCATTGGGGATGCACACAATATATTGTCTTATCCCTTTAGATCCCTGAATAAAAAGTATGAGCTGTATATAAAAGAATAATCCCATGACCACTTCCCCACCAGAACTCTGCGGGGGGAGTAATCAATTTCAATCAAGTCACCACCCCCCCAACCCCTAACCCCTAACATACAGACACAATTTTTCAGCGGAGCTCTTTATAGTGCCTATAAGAAATGATGTCATAGAATAGTCCATTATGACGTAATTCGGGATTTTTCAGCCAAAAGTTTTTTAATGACTATAAAAGAGGGAATAAATTTAAAGGTTGCAGAGCTTGCATGCACAGAACCTAGGCTTGTAGGTTGGTGCCTGCTGAGGGATGGACCATCTAATGTCATAATTAGTTTGCTTTAAATGACCAGATGAATGACGACAGGCTGGGGTTGTAAGGGGGAGGGGTTGTAAAAAGAAGGAGAACACCAAAATAGGCTGCTTAATTTCTAATCAATTTTCATTATAAACAAGGAAAACAACATCCATAAAAGCGAAGCCCTGAAATAGTAGGACAAACAAGAGGTAACACTTGTAGAGTGTCAGAACTGAATTTACATATATTATTTAAGCTCTGAAATGGAAGGATAAACGAACATTAACACTTAATAAGCAGAATATTCATGCATTAGTCAATACAAAATTGTAAGTAAGTTGTTGTACATTTAAATTAGATATCCTCAAACTTATAAATGAATCCAATATGTATTTGTCTTCAATTTAAGATGTACAAAGAAGCTGAAAAATCTCCATACACTTATTGCATCTTGAAGATAATCACTTTAAACAAGGATGACAAAATCATACAAAGCGTAGTAGGGCATATTAAAGACTTGATTAATGAGATTAATGAAATGGTAATTATATGTAAAAACGTTCGAATCAACATTTTTTATTGATCTACGGAAATTTGACGTCACCGAAACTGTCCCAATTTTGTATAACTTTTGCGGAACAAGTTCCAATTACGTCATATTTTTCTTTCCCGAAAAAGAGAAGGGGGAAAGAAAAAAAGGGAAGGGGGGAAGAAAAAAGAGATGGGAGAAAAGGGGGTTTTCCCCATCTTTTTTGAAGAGATTTTCTTCCCCCCCTCCCTTTTTCGGGAAAGAAAAATATGACGTAATTGGAACTTGTTCCGCAAAAGTTATACAAAATTGGGACAGTTTCGGTAACGTCTGGAAATTTTGGTAAATACAATAGATTTATAATATTTATAATGTGCTTTACAGGAATCAAAATGGCAAGTTTGAAATTGATAAGACAATTCCAATATGCCTAACTAAATGAAAAAATTGTTGTAAAAATGTTAAAAATGGACTTATAGACTTTCTGGTAACATTTATAAAGTTGCTACGCTTCCTAAATTGTACTTTTTGTATTAAATCGATAGGACAATTCTAACATGTCTAAGTTAACGTAAAAGCCAACCATTCCAGAAGGACCAACTCTAAATTATAGAAGAGCTGCACTTTTTAAAAGATCTAAGTAATGTTTCCGTGAAATTCCATCTCCCTTTATAAGTAGCGAAGCTACTCTATAATTCACTTTGTCCCTTAGCCAGTCAGTCAGTCTTTCCGTAACACAATTGGGGAAATGGGATTTACTCAGCTACTATAAAAGATAGAAACTTCTTGTCAACATTTCCAGCAATATGGAGCATAATTAAGTATAAAACATCAATAGCGGTCAGACTGTTTTGAAGCAGATTTTACCGCTTATATTTTTCAAAACTAATATTCTCAAACGTACTGTTATTGCACAAAGTACATGAAAATCTGGTGCAATATCCATATAATAATATATCAATTCATGTTTTGGACACGAAATGTCTTACTGTTATCTTTATGTACACTATACATTATTCGTTGGGATTTCTAACTACGTTTTATAAGAAATTAATATTATTTATTACAAATAAAGTGAGCACAATAAAGTTCAGGTTTTAGACACGTAGCATTGATTTTTTGTTTTCTATATATAACCTTGCTTATAAATTGGAATTTCTAATTGCGTTTTATTAACTAAATATTTATTGTCATTTTTTCACAAATAGTTTATTGAAGACGAGTAAATTCAGAGTACGTTTTTGTAAAGTTCATATTTTCATTAAAAAAAGATTTTAACATCAAAGTATTAATTCTCCTTGTTATACAGTGTATGTCCAATGGGTTGATGACTCCACACTGTTTAGGGAATTATGGGTTTGGTCATTTGCAGGTTTTAGGCTATTTAGTGTGTGACTGAGGGAGGGAGATTACATTAATATTTCATGAGAGTAATATGAGAAAACTCCAACCTAAAATTTGTTTCAAAGCAATTATATAAAGCAAGCGGGTGAATCTCCACTTACACCCCCACCCCTCCTCATACCCTCTTAAAAGTGTACCTAGAGGAATAAAGGTACTAATAATAATCTCATAATTCTATTCCTAGAGGCCTATACTGGCGAAGATAAACTTCATTCATCCGGCAAAAAACGTGAATGATATCATATATCCAATGGAAATTTCCACAGTAAATTATTTAAAAATGCATAGTTACAAATTACAAAGATAAGGAAAAAAAATTGTATATTTGAACAGTCAGGGAAGGCCATTTAATGTTTGCATAAGGATGACAACATCCACCAAAAACGAAGCTCTCAGATCATAAGAAAGGACAAACCAATAATAACTCTTGTAAAGTGTAAGAACTTAATAAGCAGATTATTAATTTGTAAGTTTATACAAAATCGTATCTAAATTTTTTGCAAAGTTGAATAAATACAGGATACAGTAAAAGGACAAATATCTATTTTAATGCTTTAATCATAGAGATGACTTGCTTAGTTTATTGCACCTCATAGTCGTAGGAATCATTATCACAAAAATCAGATTAATAGGATATTTATATCATATGCAGAATTGTTGTCAAAAAAGTTATTAAAAAAACAGCATGTTGGACGGACAGTCTTCTGTTAACGGCTATAATATAGAGTTGGTACACTTCCTAATTCGTAACTAATTTGTATAGGAATCATCATGCAAAGTTTGAAATATATAGGACAACTCTATCATGTCTTGATTAGCGAAAAGACGGATCAATCCTAATTATTTGAAAGCTTCGCTTTTAAAAGGGGATAAATTAAATTTATTGCATAGAAGCATATCAAAACATATTATTAAATCATAGAGTCGGGGAAAAGAGGGTGTGTCTGTCACTACTGTAGGATCTTGCTAATCACTGAACTCATTCATTTATTCTTTACAATTTAGCTTCTCAAAGGTCCTGGCTAGGACCTCTCCCAAATTTTCTTTTATACCTCTTCTTTTAAAAGATTTATTTGGAAAGGGAGGCGAATTACAACTCCCCCCCCTCCCTAAATCACATTTCCTCCAAAAAACTCAGACAAAAGCGGCCCGGATAGAAGGACAAAGTGAGATAAAGAGTAAGTTGGCTAATAAAATCCAATCCCGTGGACAATTTCTAGAAAATAAATCTTTGTTATCTTTTTTTATAAACCTTGCTTTTGTTTTGGAATTTCTAATTACGTCTTTTTGAAAACGAAGCTTTTCTATAATTAGGATAGGTCCGTACGTTGTCCGTCTGGAACAAATAGCTTTTTACGTTTTACAGTTAGGGAGTTGAATCCATTTTTATAGAAGCAGAAATATAATCTATGATTATGGTTTGGACTTTCCACTTTCCTCTCTCTTGGTGAAGATATCTTCAACGCCGATACGATTTTTGAAATGTAAGATTCTACTTTCCCCTCTCTTGGTGATGATATCTTCAACGCTGATACGATTTTTGAAATGTAAGATTCCACTTTCGCCTCTCTTGGTGAAG
This sequence comes from Acartia tonsa, assembly GCF_053477335.1. Lineage (NCBI taxonomy): Eukaryota > Metazoa > Arthropoda > Copepoda > Calanoida > Acartiidae > Acartia > Acartia tonsa. The sequence continues at coordinate 61,971,146 of NC_137261.1, read as the reverse complement.
ATATCTTTAACAAGAGAGACAAAAGTGGAATCAAGTACTAAACATGTAAGTATGTCCTTCAACATTATCTTGTATTTATGCAAGTTTACTTATAATAATTTTGCTTCGACTGTAATACATTTATATTCTGATTATTCAGTTCTGACAATATACAATTGTTTATGTTCGTTTGTCCTACAGTTTCAGAGCTTCACTTTTATGGATGTTGACAGCCTTGTTAATTCTGTCTGTATGTATATAATAAGGTCTGTTTAAAATTAAAATATATTTCCTATGCCTAAACCCTGCAGGAGCCTAACCTTGCGCGAAGGTACCCAGTACCCAATAAAACCTAACCTAACCTGACCTACCGTAAAAAACAAAATATTCCACTGTATTTTTATATTTTTTTAATTAAAGAGATTTGAGTGTTTCTGTGTGCTCGACTTTGCACCGCCAAAGTAATTTAAATTATCTTTATCTTTAAACAAACATGGCCTTTTATTTTATTTTATTACGTTATCAAACTTTTGTTTTTCTAAAGGCAAACCTTTTCTGTATTTAGTGTTGGTCCGTCCGTCCATCCGTATGTCTGGAACGGTTAGCCCATTTCATTGATTTAGTCATGTTAGAATTGTCCTATTGATTTCAAACTTTGTATGATGATTCCTATAACAATTAGGTACGATTTAGAATGCGTAGCAACTCTTTAATCGCTACCAGAATGTTTGTACAGTTTACATCTATTTAAAATATGTGTTTTTAACCTTTTTAACAACAATACTAAATACTTATGTGATTTTTTATCCTATTTATCTGATTTTTAGGACACTGATTCCTATTACAACAAGAAAAAAATGTTATAAACAAAGTATCTGATTCCTGAGACAATATGATATTCCTTTAATGGACCTCTTGGTTTGTATGGAATTTTGCAAATCAAATCAATCTCTATAAGAAACTTTTAAAAATTTGGGTATATCCTTTACAGGCTCCTGTATTTAATCAATTTTGTAACAAATTTACTTCTAATTTTGTTACGACAAATATTGAAATATTGTGCATATTCAGTTCTGACAATCAACAAGTGTTAATGTTAGTTTAATCTAGCATTTCTGAGCCTCGCTTTTATGGAAGTTTACATCATTTTTGTTTTGTCAAAAGACAAATAAAGTTTAATTCTTTGGAAATTTCCATGTTAGGAATCATTTTAAATATTATTCTTATCTTTATATAACAAACCTGGCTTTTTCTTAGGACACTTATAATCAGGGATCTAAAGGGATAAGACAATTGCCGATAAATTGATATAAGTTTAACACAAAATTACCCCTTGTATTGATTACAATTATTCATTAAAATGTTTGAACCCTTAACTTAATGAAAAAATACATCAAAATGCAATATTAGTCCCCAAAGTTAATAAGATAACGAATAGGAAAAAGTTATTATAAATTTTTGGGGACTACTGTTATTAACAGCCCAATGTCCTCCCCCTCCATGCTTAACCTTTAATAAAAGCCAAAATAATCATATTTCCCCTGAAAACCACGAAATAAATCTCAAAGCGCTACTGACAGACAGACGAAAAAAAAAACAATTTGTAGACTTGATGCGCATATGTAGGTCATCGGAATAGTCACTAAAAAGTTCAACTTTATTATTTTTTACAAGTAACTAGGGGCGTAGCTTACAGTATCTAAGAAGGTTCTAGGCTAAGAAATTCCCATTTCCTTGTACACAGTCAAACGGATGGACAAAGTGGATGTAGAATAGATTCGCTGAAAAAAAATGTATAAAGTTTAATTCCCTAGAAATTTCTATGAAATGAAACATTGTTATCTTTTAGAATGTCTAATTACGTTTTTTGTTGTTACTAACACAGTTACTTTAAAACAGTCAATATATTATTACTCAGATAATGCACCAGATTTTTATGGACATAATAACATAATCGAAGCTGGCTAAAAATCGACACCCCCACACACCTCCTTTTACATACATATATACTCCCCTTTTGCTGGATGAACGAACTGACTAATGAATGAGACACTCAACTTTATGAATCAAAATTAATCAAAAGTCCCCAAGGTTGTTAATCTAACGAATCATAATAGTTATTTCTCGTATCGTATTATAAACGGCTTTCCGCGGATATAGAATGTACAATTATAAGATCCTAATTCCTATCCACCGGATTCAAATGAATACGAGAAAATGTTATTATATAATTATGGGGACTAGTAAAATGAACAGCCAAATGTCCCCAATATATCAATTAACAAAAGTAATTGATATAGGTTTTAAATAGATGTATTGACAGGGGAAAGTTTGTCGACAATTTAGCTTGCTAATATCGACCCAATTTATTGGTCAGTTCGCTCATCTAGTGAGATCATCATATTATCAGAGTTTCGGGGTTTATAAAAATCTGGTGCAACATCCAAGTAATAATATATCCTTTAAACAAAAGTTTGTTATAAATTATCCACGTCATATTCTAATATATATTGAATATTCAAAAAACAAAGATAAACGGTTTTTCAACTGCTTTGTCTTATCTCTTCCTCGCCATATAAAATGAACACGTTTTTACTTTATTATTACAGTTGTTTATAGTTATTACACAAACGTCACAAGGTAAAAAAATCTTTATTTTAGTTAAATGACATTTTGAAATGCCTAAAACTTTTTTGTTTTTGAAGCTGAAGGCTTCAAATATATGGTGTGGGTTTACTTGTGGCAGTCTTTCAGCTGTTAGAGCGGTGTATTTCTTGCAGGATTCCTTATATTTCCATTGTAAATCTTAAATATTTTCCCAATATAGCTTAAAAAAAATATTACTGGATTGCAAACGGTTATGAGCCATACTGAAAAACATGTAAGATTTCGTATTACAGACAATTTTGTATAAATGTTAAAATGAAAAATTATGAAATAAATTGCAGTTTGGTTAGCACCGAAGGCCAGGGTTTATAAATTTTAGTTTTTACTATTCACAGAAAGCTGTCTGTCTATAGTACATTATGATAAACTAGCGGTTTCGCCCCTAGACTCTAGGAGTTCTGCCCCAAGAGATTTATAAATTATAAATTTATAAAAATATCTTTTTTTTTTTGGGGGGGGGAGGGTAGTCTAACCCACTTTTTTAATTTTAGTTTTAAAAAGAAAATTTTTTTGAGGGGGGGGAATTTTCATTTTTTTTTTTTTGGGGGGGGGGGGGTTAGGGGTGTCCCACCCCCCCCAACAAGAAAATAGTAGACATACATCGTTCTACTTTGTATTATAGATAACTATCAAAGTATTCATATACTCTGGATTTAAACCGGTTCTAGTCAATACTGAAAAATCGTGTATTGTGTTTAGACAGTTCTTTTCTTTCTTTTTTCCTTTCTGTTTTTTATTCTCTCTATCTCTCTCTTTTTCTGTCTCTCTGTCTCTCTCACTGTCTCTCTCTCTCCCTCTCTCTCTCTCTCTCTCTCTCTCTCTCTCTCTCTCTCTCTCTCTCTCTCTCTCTCTCTCTTTCTCTGTCCCTCTCTGTCTGTCTCTCTCTCTTTCTCTCTCCAGACTTAATTCTAATGTATGTCTGTCCATATCTCTTAATTGCTTTTTTTTCTCAGAGTTTCTCATAGATTTGTTAACATGAACGTGTAGCTTTTGATGAGTAGATTTGACTTTATTTCATCCAATTTATGTAAAAGTCCCTACTATTAAGCTTTTTTCAAAAGCAAATCTTTTCTATAATTAGGATTGGCCTGTTTGTACGTCCATCCGTCCGTCCGTAACGGATAGTTTTTTTCGTTAATTTAGGCACGTTAGAATTGTCCTATTGACTTTACATGGTGATTCCTGTAGTAGTTAGGTACAATTTAGAAAGCGTAGCAACTATATAATCATTACCAGAATGTCCGTACGTCCATTTTTAATATGTTTATTTTTTACTTTTTTAACAACAGAGTTTTATGTGATCTAGTTATCCGATTGATCTGATTTTTAGTATACTGTTTTCTTAGACAACAAATTACAATATTACAACCGAAGCAACTCTATAATTAAGTCCTAAAAATGTAAGTATGTCCATTAACATTATTCTGTATCAAGCAGTTTTTCAACAAATTTACTTATCATTTTGCTTCGACTCTTATACATTTATATTCTGATTATTCAGTTCTGACACTGTACAAGTGTTAATGTCCGTTTGTCCTACTGTTTCAGTGCTTCGTTTTTATGGATGTTGTCATCCTTGTTTTGCTTTAAAGTTTATGTAAAAAGTAAAAGGAAGGGGACTTTCAAACTTAGTGTTAAGTTTAAACATTACGTAATTAATCAAAGCTTTAATATTAGCGCAGCTACTATATACATAAAAAATCACCATCTTTTAAATGGACATACGGTAATGATTATAGAGTTGCTACGCTTTCTAAATTGTTGCTAACTGTTACAGGAATCACCATGCAAAGTTTGAAATTGATAGGACATTCTAACAAAAAAGCTAACCGTTACGGACGGACAAACAACCCTAATTATAGAAAAGTTTTGTTATTAATGGATGTATTTATTACTTTAGTTATAGAGAAGCTTTGCTGCCAAGCCTTGCAGTTATCTTTCATAATTAGGTAAGGAGTAAAATTTCATAATTTTTAATAGCACAGCTACTCTATGTAACTAATGTATGTCTGTCAGTTTTATTTTATACTAGCGGCTTCGCCACTAACCTCTAGGGGCTTCGCCCTGTGAAGTAATGGGAAGTCAACCCTCCTAAATAGAAATATTTAAAAAAGTTATTCTTTGTTTAATTACTCTGTGGTAAAATTAAACCCAGGTTGTGCGCTGTATGCACAAAAATTTCAATTCGTAAAACTTAAACCTAGGTTGTTTGCCATATACACGAAAATTTCAATTTGTAAAACTTAAACCTAGGTTGTTCGCATACACAAAAATTAAAATTTGTAAAAAAAAATATTTAAAATTTTTTTTTTGAGGAGGGATTCATAAGGGGCTTTGCCCCATGGTGCAGTGGGGTTCCCCCACCCCAATTACTGGTTTTTGTTTACATAAGTTAAAAAAAAATATAAAATTTTGGAAGTGGGGAATTGTTTTGGGGGGTGTTGGGGTGTCCCACCCCCCAAGAAAATAGCTTAAAACCACCAGGGGACCAGTAGGTATATTCCCAGAAGGGTAGAGCCCAATCTGATCAGCAGTTACTGAGATTTTACAAAAAATGTAAATAAATTTTTTTGGGGGGTGGATTTTTTTAGTTTTTTGGGGGGTTGGGGGTGTCCCCGGGGAAATAGCTTAAAATAATCACAGGACCAGTAGGTATATTCCCTGAAGAGTAGAGCCCAATCTGATCAGCAGTTACTGAGATCTTAAGCTTCAGACGGACAGATGGACAGTTAGACGGACAGATAGACAGACTATTGGCTGTTGAGACCTCTATATTTTCTTTTCAATCTTTGCTAAAACCAGCTGTTTAACAAAAATATTTTTTTTTTCGCCGCTGGATGGGTTAGTCATTTTTTTTGCTATGCGGCGTTTTTGATATTTTTTTTTAATTTTGTTAATTTTTCTTGGGTGGGTGGTGGTACCCTCCCGCGAAATAGTTATGACCCTTCAGAGGACCTATGAGAATTACACTGTAAAGGAGAACCATATTGGTTAAGCGGTTAGTGAGATCCTTTGGTACAAACCGACAGACAGACATCCTGTTACTTTATTGTAAGGAAAATATATATAAAGTAGAGTTATCATTCTTTATTTCTATTTATTTATAAAGTGTATTTATATCTTTTGTTTAGTTATAGTGAAGCTTTGCTCCCAAGGAATAACTTTGGCCTAGGTGTTACCTTTTGTTGTTAGGTAAGGATTATAATTATTCATTTCATAGCGCAGATACTCGTTAACCATGTCTGTCCGCCCCTAGAGGCCTCTAGTGGCACTTTAAATATTTTGAGAAAAAAGTTTCTATGTTGCGTTCAATTCTCTCCGTAAAAAAATTTCGTAAAAAATGAGAAGCTACCCTGTAATGGTTCAGCGGTTAGCGAGATCCTTCGCTACAAACAAACAAACACACAAACAAATAGATAGACATCCTGTTACTTTATTATAAGGATATGTATACCATCTAATCAAGGGGCACTTGAAGAAAGGAGGGGGGGGGGGAGGGAGATATATAAATGTAAGTAATAAACATGTTATTTTTTATTAATTAAAGAGAAGCTTCGCTCCTAAAGCATAACTTTGTCTCAAAGTTATCTGTAACAAAACTACCTATTTTTATACATAGCGCAGCTACTCTATATATCAGTTTTATCTGTCTGTTTTTCCAAATATCTTTTTTTCTCAATTTTAGCGCAGCCACTATAAACATTTATTTTTACTATCAATCAGGTGATCTATCACATAAAAAATAGTAAAAAATCAATGTTTTAAAATGACGTTTGGACATTCTTTTTACCATTATAGAGTTGCTACGCCTTCTAAATCGTACCTAACTAATACAGGCAAAGCTCTGAAATGATAGGAGAATTCGAGAAAGACTAAACTATATAAGTTTTGTGTCACTTCTGAGGTAGACGATTCCTTTTTCTCCCATCTCTTTTGAAGAGATTTTCTTCCCCCCTTCCCTTTTTCTTTTCCCTTTTTATGACGTCATATAGGAATCATCTTTCTTAAAAGTGACACAAAAGTTATGTAGTTTAGTCTTTCTCGGACAATTCTAACCTGTTTAAATTAACGAAAAGAGCTAACAGTCCCTTATATACGGACTGACGGACGGACCATCCTAATTATAGAAAAGCTTCACATCTATAAATATTGAAGAAATATTACTTCTATTGCATATATTTATTTTAGTTGTAGAGAAGCTTTGCTCCTCTGGAATAACTGTGGCCTTGGTCTTATCATCCATAGTTAGTTAAGTGTTAAAATATTTTCATAAGTAGTGCAGTTACTCTATTATTACTAGGTTATATCTGACCGTTCCTCTAGGTAGATTTTTCTCCCTTTCTTTTACTATTAGGGCAGTTACTATATATATATATACATAAAAGTATGGAAGATATAGTGTTGGTTTAAATTATCAATAAACGTTTTTATTAATTTAGTTGTAGAGAAGCTTTGCTCCTCTGGAATAACCGTGGCCTTGTCGACATACTTAGTTAGGTAAATGATAAAACATTTTCTTAAGTAGCGCAGATATCTATTATAACTAGGTTATGTCTGTCTGTTCCTACAAATAGTTTTTTTTCTCTCTTTTTTGAGGGGTGTTCCAGTCCCCAGGAAAATAGCTTAAAACCAATAGCTATATTCTCGGAGGAGTAGAGTCATAACGGTTCAGTGGTTGACAAAATCTTATGATTCAGACAGACGGACTGACATTGTCCTACTTTGAATTATAAATAATATACTAATATTTGAGCTTACATTAGTTATGTCTGTCCTTTCCTCTAATTAGCTGTTTAAAGATTTTAAAACTTTTTATTGGCTCATACAAAAATAAAAGAAGATTATATACAAAGATTGTAATAATTAATGGACTTATTTTTATTTTAGTTATAGAGAAGCTTTGCTCCTTATAATAACTTGGCCTTGGTGTTATCTTCCATTGTTAGGTAAGTTGTAAAAATGTATATTTTCGTAATAGTGCAGCTTCTTACCTTTTTTATTTTCTTACACCAATAAAAAAAATATTATATGCAAATATAACCTAACCCAACCTGACTTAACCCCTTTCCGTTTTTTTTTCTATCTCATTTTCTGTGTGTAAAAGATAAAGAGCCCAAACTGCGTGACTTTTTAAATATGGGTATGACACATAACCGAGAGTTGAAATTTTTTTATTATCTTCACCCTGGCGGGCACAGGATGCCAGCAAACCTGGCAGGGTAATCCATGTAAAGAGCAAAAATATTTTTTTGACGTAAACAAAGCATTTTATCTTACCAAAATACTAAAATATCCTCTAGTAGTAACCCTCATATGAAATATAGATGTTCAAGTCAATTTCAGGTTCCAGGTATGATCCTACAGGTCTCCAGAAATCTTCTCCTGTGGCCGCAATTTTTGACTTCAAATTTTAAACTTAAGCTTTTCTTACATGTCTACATAACGTATTAAAATTTCATAAAGATCCGCCGCCGTTTTCCCGCCGACTGCGGCGGATGGCAGCTGCCAAATACAGCTGCGGCCGCTAAAAAATATATGTTTTGATATTTCTAATATAAAATTTGGATAAAAATAAATATTTTCTGCAAAAATATTGTTCTTCTAGTCTCAAAAATAAGAAAATTACACCCGTTTGAAATTTTTGAGTAAACAAGGACATAAAAACAAAGGTTGTTAAATAAAAGGGTGAAGGAAGCGAAAATTGACTTTGACTCACTTAAGGTCGGAAATCCCGTATCAATCAATGGACAAAAAATGTTTAGCCCTCTAGCTCTAATAGGAACTGTGATAATTGGGGGCAGCGTTGAAGGCCCCCCCCCCCCCGACCGATTAAGGTGCGGCAAGGGGCCCGACTCTTAAGGGTTAAAGTAACAAACAAACAAACAAAAATAACAACTGTACAATGTTTAGAGTCAGCTATATTTTTAATAGAAATATATATTGTTAAGGTATAGAGAAGCTTTGCTTGTTGGTCTTGGAGTTATCTGTATAAGTAAGAGGTAAAATAAAACTATTAGTAGCGCCAATATGCTATAACTGATGTATATCTGTTTCTCTTTATTTATATACTTAAAGCAACGCCCCAAGAGGCCTCTAGGGACACTTAAGGGAAGTTTACCCTCCTCTTACAATTTTAGTACAAAATTTTGTGGGCAATTTGTTTCTATGGTCAATTTAAATTGGAAAGGTTAACTGAGGCACCCAAAATAGTTTTAAACTTTCACTGGACCTATAAGAAGCTTAGATGTAAGAGAGACCCACATTTCCTCAGCAAGAGATGACAGACAAAAATATATGCTTTTACTTCTACATAAGAAGGGGTAATTACGTGGATAAACATTGAGGATCTACATCAATTTGTAGGTCATTGCCTTTTCCTGTTAGATCCCCCCTGTCAATAAAAAATGAATGCATATTATCTACTTTTATTTTGGAGGTAATGAGTATCTTTGCTCCTAACAATTACTTTATGCTTTGTGAATCATTATATTTTCTATTTTTTTTATCTTTATCGTTAAATTTAAACATGATTATAATACAACACAAAAATACTTTTTATAGACAGGGTCATGTAGAATGATTAAATAAATTCAACAATGATAATTATATTAATAGGAAGCGCAAATAAAAAGCTAAAATTTTATATTATTTATATATTATAGAGGATAAATCTTAATACTATAAATAATTGATGTAAATATTATAGTATTTGACATGAATTTTAATAAGAGTGTAGCTTCACATCAATATCTATGATACAAAGTAGCTTGATGTTAGTCCGTCTGTCTGTCTGTCTGTCCGTCCGTCCCTTAAGATCTCGGTAACCACTGAACCAATTGGATTCTTCTCTTCAGGGAATATGCCTACTGGTCATATGGTTGTTTTAGGCTATTTTCTTGGGGGGGAGGGTGGGACACCCACAACCTCCGAAAAAAACAAAAAAATACCCCCCATTATGGGGAAGTTAGTCACAGCACCAGTAGTACTTTTTTTTATTTTTTATTTAAAATTATCTCTTGGGGCAAAGCCCCTAGAGGCTAGGGGCTATTAGCATAAATCAGGGGTAGTACTCAACCATTAGATTTCTAAAAAGAAATAAAACTTTATGTTGATTTATTTTTTACTAAATCATTTTAATTTTAGGCATTTCTGTTGACAAAACCAATTACAGTGCTGCAAATATAGAAACTGGCAGATCCTAGATCCTCTAGACTCAGTGGCTGCCACACTAACAGCTGGGAGTGCTGTTACTACTTCTGCAAAGAATAAACTTATTTGCAATGAGATAGCTGTATACTGAGTCAAGGTAAGTCTTGTCATAGTCTTTGCAACTTACAATAACTTTCTTTAGCAAAGATCTCATTAACAGCTGCAATTTAATACTTCTTTACAGTGAAGCTTCAAAAAACTCTTGAAAAGATTATTATTCATTTTATGGCAGGGAAGTAAATCAACTTGGACAATACTAAAGATTGGAGGCCAATCATTGAAAAAAAATAATTTGCCAGAGGAACAAAGAAAAAAATATAGTTAAAAATGGTCAATTTTAAAATTTTGTTTATTAAGATTAAATTTTGATAACAATAAATAAAAAATGGCTTATTTCTTTTGGATATAAGAGATCCAAAATTACTTTTGCATTTAGTTATATAATCTTAGATTTTTTTTATTTAGAAATGGAGGAATTAGGCAGTGGAACTGAAATGGAGGAAAACACAGGTTGTGCAGGTCCTGGTAGTGATTCTAAAAAGGTATGTATTCTTTCTTTAGTCATTAAAATTATACAAAGATATTTTATGACTTTAACAAAATATTAAAAATTGCTAGGCTACTATGTTAATTTTCAATCAATTAGAAACCCAATTCAGAAACATTCAAGGTTAGAGAAAATCGAATGCTATTTTTCTGCTGCTTTCTAACAAAAGTCAAAATTCCACTCTATTAATATCTACATTGAAAATATTGAATTAGATTTTACCTCAATATATTTCAACCCAGTTATTAATAATAAGTTAGTTATAAAAAAGGACATAACTCTTACTTTGCTAAATTAAGGGGTTATAAGTAAATATTACCATGATTGTGTCATATAGTCAGCAATTATTTAATAAAAAAGGAACGATAAAAAACACATCCTCCCCCCACCCCTAACTCTCCCCATAAGATACTAAGATTTGGAAAGGTACCTTAATGTTAAGGGCTAACACAGAATATATTTAGAATGAAGTTGAGATGGAGTCTAGAATTCCTTCTACCATGTGTACTTGTGGATTTCAATTTGGAGTTTTCCCTTTATCAACAAAAGATTCTATGTCATCAAATTTAGCTGAAGAATTTGGTACTATGAGTATAAACTTTCATGGACCTGCAGGAGAAAATCAAAGAATTTTAGCTAAAGAAAAGATTGCAGAGATAAAACAGAAAGTAGCTGATTATTATTATGATCCAGACTGTAAGGTTATAGCTATTCCAAATAATTTTGTAACACCTAAGAAACCAACTGTGTTAGGAAAAGTGGGGAAGGAAAAGCAAGATGCTCAGATTTTGGATAAATATCTTGAAGAACGTTTACATCATGAGCTTGTCAATGCAACAAGAAAATCAAATATGGAAGCGTTTATAATCAACAGCTTTCAATCAGGTGATTGTATCCAACAATTAGCTAAAAAAGGGAAAGATACCAGAGGCAAGGATAATTATGCAGATTTAAATCAGTATGAGAAAAGAATGAAGGCTATCCTTGGCATTGAAGATTTTGAAGAGGAGAAATTAAAGTCTTGTATTGATAAACATTTGAAGTGGAGGAAAAATCCAATGGAATTTCAAGATCCAGATAACTGGTTGTTTAAACAGGAATGTTAATATTTCATATGATAAACTATATATTTTTCCTTTAAACCTTATATTCACTTTATCATTTAAGGCACAATTAATTTTATTTTGATCAATTAAATAATCTTAATATGAGATATCTATACTTTTTGTCAAACTTGCTAAAAAAAAAATTTTTGTCTTTTCATTGTTGTTCTTTTTCATTCAATAATAATATTAGTTATTATTTCAACAAATAAAAATTTTAAAACATGTGAAATATTTGCTTCATTTATGTTAGGTGTTAAAAAGTCAGGTAAACAGAAAACGTTTCAATAAGGAATCAAAGCAACAGGCAATTGTTGTTGAGAACAATCAATCTGATTTCCAGAATATCATCACTGACAGCTCTAACCAAGATCAGTGTTCTTCTAGTCCAAGTCCTAAAAGAAAAAAGTTGTCTAATACAATTGAAAATACACTCCTATACAAGATCCCTGATGATAAGTTAAGAAACTTTTACAAAAATCAGTTTTACAATTGTAGCCTGCAAGAAAAAAAGACTGAATGGGACACCATCATGATAATTCCTAAGCATAATGCTATTATAAATATAGAGGTTAAACTTGGACCTAAAGATCATGGATACAAACTCAAACTACTTAAATATGCTTCAGATCAAACAAAACAGCACTTTTCTTTTATGCAGAAATTATTTGGTGGAATGCTTTCCAAAGATTGGGTGTTTGTCAAGGCCGCATGTGTTCCACATTTGACTATTGATGAAGAAACCACAGTTCCCTGTGTCAACTGTCAGCAATTTATTCTACAAGATGCTATTGATGCAACAACTTGGTTAAAGCAGATAATGGAACACAAGCTTGTTACATCTGATAATCATGATCAGACAGAATATGAAAATCTTGTTGCTGAACTGATATATTACATTTCTATTAAAGAGTCAAGTAAATTTAATCAATTGATTTCAGATCCACTGACAATTAGCAGAGAAACTGAGAAAGCATTCACTGGAAAAACAGATGGTATATCAGGAGAAAGCTCTATTCCTAAAAATATGCTAACTAGTGAACAACTAGCATTAACAGGAAAAACTGATGGAATTTCAAGAGAAAGCTTTATTCCTAAAAATATGCTAACTGGGAAACGACCAGCATTAACAGGAAAAACTGATGGAATATCAGGAGAATGCTCCATTCCTAACAATATGCTAACCGATGAACAATCAAAATTACCAGATAAGATTAAAGATCTATCAGAAGAAAGTAATATTTCTGTATACATGCTCAACAATGAACAGCTGCAAACAGTACACTCACCAGCTAAATTCCTTATCATAGATGGCGACTATGGTACTGGTAAAACATATGTACTAAAGGAAAGAGCTAAAAAATGTGCGAAAAATAATAGTAAAAATCAATTATTTTACATTGATTTGACAGCACTTTCACATAGATTTGATGAACATTTTGTAAGAGAACAATCTTCTGTCATGGACAATATAGCTGTAGCAGATTTTGACTCTTATCCTAATATCAAAGTTATTACCACTAAATATTTAGGGATTAGTGATGGATACCCTAAACAAACTCATATAATCAATGCATTAAACAGTTTTTTAAGAGATAATCACTGTGATCATCTATTCATTGATGAAATGATAATTGGAGAAATTACTGTTCCTGACTCAATAGAAACAGTTTGTGTTAACCTTAAAGTAACTGACCATTATTTTCGTGCGGAGTGGATAGAAACTATGAAAGGGAATCATAATGCTATGCATGTTAATCTCACTAAAAATATGAGAAATAGTCAAAACATTATAAATCTAGCTAAAGCTTTAGAAGAGGATTCTACTCAACAAATATCTTGTTCTCCTGATACTAATGTCATGGGTAACCATATATTTTACTACAGAAATATTTATGACATTAATCTTAGTTTATTAGTTGTTGCTTCTGTAAACAAATATTTCATACATAAACCTAAAGAAAGTGTTGTTGTATTAGTAGAGGGCAGAATTTATAGAGTATTTAAATTGTTACACAAACACTTTTCCTCAACTACATCAGTTGTCAGAGATTTTAGAGAATACATGGAGAAACCTGAAGGAATATTGGTAACAAGTTTAATGGAATTTCAGGGTGCTCAAGCAAGGAATATTATCATATGTGCTACAAATCAATCAAAAAGATTATTTCAGGAGTTTAGAAATTCAATACTTAGAACAATGTCCTTTGCAATTATAATTTTGGAGAAAGATAACTATATGCTAAATAGTTCTAGAGCAATTGAAGATAAAAATCTACATAAATTTATTCATCCTGAAGGAAAAGCTTCAGAGTGTCATCACTATTATAATAAATATAAAAATGATATTATTGCCTTAACTATGGCTATATTAGATAAATATAAATTATTAGACCAGGATGAGAGTATTGCAATCATAACAAACTCAATAATTTCTAAAGATATTATCAGAGAGGCAAATACAAATGAGTTTCTTAGTTTACCTGAAGAAGAAAGAAACAAACAAATTTTGGCGAAAATTAAATCAGAAAACAAAGAACTATATGAAGATGTAAAGAGAATCATAAATAGAAATTATGCTGATATATCTTGGAGCTACAAAGACTCCAATACAATGACAGTACTAGTAAACAAGCCAAGACATATCAATTATGTCAATATACAATATACAGATACAGAACAACTCAGTGAATCCAAAAATATCATTGTATTTGCTGATGAAAATATTGATCATAAACATGAATTTGCAGCATGGGGAAATAAGTATTCACTAAAATATTCAGCTGATGAAACCAGCATTGATGTTGAGAAGAGTAAGAGGGAAAAAAATACATTTGAAACATCTTATAGAATTTCAATAATGTTTTATCAACCAAAGTTTGCCATAGTTGTCCATGATGATGATTTTGATGTGTTCAGCAGTCCAGAGGGAGCTCTAAACCTAATTGAGGATGATAATCTACATAAATACATACCTGTAGAGAAGACAAACCTATTGACAGAGGAAGGACACACAACTGAAGAAGCTGAAAAAGCTCAAAACATAATTGAGGATGGTAATCTACATTAATACATACCTGTAGAGAACACAAAGTTTAGTATTTTCTTAATCTATACTGTACTTACTGTAATTTTTTCAATGATAATGTATTATATAATATGTATGTATTATTAATGTATAGAGAAAAATAAAAGTTTTCAATGTTATTTTTCTTTATTTATTACTTCCACTACTCTATGATTTATTTTGTTGTTTTACATTTAAGGGATAAATAATCTGTCAATTGTTTTTTACCATCAGTTTTGTTCACAGCCTTTGGAATGTTTGTTAATGGTTTGAGCCAACCAAAAATTTCTCTAGATTGATTAATAGTCTTTTGTGAACTGGGCTTCAAAGGTTGAGTGATTTAAAAAAAGGTTTCTTTACATCATGTATATTGGACATAATTAATATTATTACTGAAAATCTTGTCTACAGGTAGCTTCTTTATATAGATCTTTTGCTTTAGATATAAAAATCTTACTACTTTATATTTTAAGATAGCTGTTGGACTCCTAGCATCTAGGCGCTCTGTAAAGGGGAGGATAAGCAGAAAAATAGCTTGACACCAACCCAAGACATTTAAAAACTAAATAGGCTAAAACCATCCTGTGAAGGTTTGATCCGATTGGTTCAGTGGTAAATTTAAATCTTAAGCAACTGACAATAAAAACCTTACTAAGCAACAAGGCAAAAGATGAATATATTTATAGGTAGCCCAGCAATAACAAGATAACAATGTACATGGCAACTTCTAAATAGAAGATTGAAATATTTGACAAGTCCTGAAAGTTTTCAACAAACAAGGGAGATGACTCAATAAACCTTTTTTTTACTTAACAAAGTGTCTAAAAAAATCAGCCATGTGACGTCATAAAAATGAGGGATTTTTCCAAAGCATTTGTTATTATCAGGCACAAAATAGACACTAATTTACAAAGTTATTGTTACAATAGAGAACTTTAAAGATTGGTAGCTGCTGAATTGCTGGCAGCACAGTTTCTGTTTGCACATTTGAAGGGTGAGTCAAAAATTCGTACATTTTTAAAATTCAAATTGCGAGGGCTTGTGTTAATAGTAGAAAAATGTTATGCATACTGTTAGAACCGCTATAAAGTCTATTTATTGGAAATATAAGAACAATTCCTCTGCTACTTATAGTTAGGGAGGTAGGTGTTAAAATGTCCCAACTGGCTTAAAACTTGACATGCAAGTAAAGTTTGGGACATTTTACCACCTAGCTTCTTAATTATTTGTAGCAGAGGAACTGTTCTTATATTTCAAAAAAAATATTGTTCATAATGGTGCATCAGTATGCGTAACATTTTTCTACTATTAACACAAGCTGCACAATTTGAAATTAAAAAATGTACGCAGCTCTTTTTGCACATCCTATTCTCTAATATTTAGTAATATACTCGGAAGTCAAGTCAGTTTTAACGCGTAGCTCCTTACCAATGTGTAGCACAGGAATCGTTTTTATATTTTCAAAAATACACTTTATAGCTGTTCTAATGGTATGCCTACCTTTTTTCTACCATTAACACATGTCACACAATTTGAATTTTAAAATTGAACGCATGTTTTGCTCGCCCTTTATATAGTACTGGAATTTGAAAGGTTTATAAATCTGGTAGAACAAATTATTAATTTTAATATCCGCAGAAAAATCTTATAATTCAATGCGATAAATAACTATTAGATTATGAATATACATACAAACCCTGATCAAACTATAACAATAAATGGTGAACAATTGAAACAAAGCAACAAATTCACCTATCTGGGGAGTGTTATCAGCAGTGAAAATGGCTCAAAAGCTGATAATAAAACCAGGATTGAAAAGGCTGGTCCGTCTGTACGTCCGTCAAAGACAGTTAGCTCTTTTCGTTAATTTAAACAGGTTAGGAATGTCCTTACAAATTTTGCATGGTGATTTCTGTAGTAGCTAGGTACGATTTAGAAAGCGTAGCAACTCTATAATCGTTACCAGAATGTCCGTCAGTCCATTTTAAACATGATGATTTTTTTTACAACAATTTTTTATATAAAATTGTCTGATTGATCTGATTTTTGGAATACTGATTCCTAGGACAACAAAATACAATGTTATAAGCGAAGCATCACTATGATCAAGTCCTAAAAAAGTAAGTATGTCCTTAACCCATTAGTGACGAACCGGCGTTTAACGCCCAGTTCCAGAAAATGCCAAAAAAAAACGGTTCTCAGTTTCAGGATTGCATCATTCTCAGTATGAATCCCCCCTCTACTACCCTGGTTTTCATTTCCCCCTGGAGCAGGCAGTTTTGCTTACTTCCGTTTGCCGGTATAGCTCAACAAAATTTGAAAACCAAGAAAAATGAGGTGATTTTAAGATACCCCTCCTAACTTTTTTGTTTATGAAGTAAAGTTAGTGATTTTTTTCGTGAAATTTAAAGTTTATTGGCAACTACATTCATTTGTGAATTCGTTTTATTCAAATTATTATTTATATGATTTTTTTATCGTTTTTTTACGTTCTATATTGGCCCGGCTCGGCCCAAGTAAAGATACCCGCCATTTTTATTGCCCGGCTCGGCGCGAGTAAAGAAACCCGTCCACATATAATATCAAAATTTTAAAACTTCTAGGAAACGGGCTTGTTTAACTGAAAAGGGTGGCACCTATAGCCAAAACACTAAATGTGATATAAATCGTTTTGTATCTTACTTGTAGCTCTATCAATTACATGAGGTTATGTAGTTTTCAATTGCGGATCGTATCGTAGTATTAGCTACTCTACAACTCACTTTGGACGTTCAAAAATTACATTTTTAATTTTTTGGGCCAAATAACCGGGTATTTAGGACAAAACAGGGCTTGAATGCCGGGGGAAAGCACCAAAAAACGCCAAAAAACGGTTACCTATGCCGAACGGTTTCTTTACTCGCGCCGAACCGGGTTTTATTGCAACTTTCCTGTGCATGCCACTAATGGGTTAAACACTATCCTTTATTTAAGCAGTTTTTCAACAGATTTATTTAAAATTTGTTTCGATTTTTACACAATTATATTCTGATTATTGAGTTCTGACTTTTTTTTTGTGTCAATGTTCATTTGTCTTACTGTTTCAGAGCTTTGCTTTTATGGATGTTGTCATCCTTGTTTTAAAGAATTCACCTCTGATCTATAACAGACTTTGTCCTTACTCTAGGATCTTTCTTCACAAACCCGCCCCCCCCCCTCCCCCTACAGATATATGTCAAATGAGGTGGGACAAAGGGCTGTTTATTACTAGTCTCCAAAGTTATACATTAACGTTTTCCTATTCGTGGACTTTGTGGGGACTTTACTGAATATTTCATGGTCATGTTATCAAATTGAGTGTTTGAACGTTTAAACCAAAACTCTAATGATAAAGAAGGGGTAATTTTGTGTATCATCATTTGGGTTGTACATTAATTTATCGGTCATTGTCTTATCCCCTTAGATCCATGGATATCTGTGATGGCATAGAAAGTATATTGCGACCAGTGCAGTGGCGTGCACAGGGTTGGGTTTTAGCACAGATGAAAGAAGCGCCACCTAATATTTTGACAACAACCTAAAATATAAATTAGGTGAATGTAGATGTCCAAAATCCTCCCCCTTCCCCTTCATAAATCAACTTTTTAATTTAACTAGCGGCTACGCCCCTAGAAGCCTCTAGGGGCACTTAAGGTAGGAGGGGGAAAAGTCGACCTCATCCCATTTAAAATTTGAGTGAAAAAATATTTTTTTTGGGGGGGGGAAAGGGTTGAAGACACCCTCCCCTAAAATATTTTAAACCTTCCCAGAACATATAAGAAGCTTCACTGTAAAGGAGAACAATATCGGTTCAGCGGATAGCGAGATCCTTCGGGACAGACAAAAACGCTTACTACTTTATATAATACTAGCGGCTTCGCCCCTAGCATCTAGGGGCTTTGTCCCAAGAGGTTTGATCAAACCGATTTTCGTATTTTAGATTTAAAAGAAAACTTTAAAAATTTAAAAAAAAAATTTGGGAGGGGGAAATTTTTTTTTTGGGGGGGGGGATAGTCGACCCCACTATTTAATTTAGTTTTTTTTTGAATATTTTTTTTTGGGAGGATTTTTCATTTTTTGGGGGGGTGGGGGTGTCTCACCCCCCAAGAAAATAGTTATAAACCTTCCCGGGACCTATGAGAAGCTACCCTGTAAAGAAGAACCCGATCAGTTCAGCGGTTAGCGAGATCCTTCACTACAAACAAACAGACAGACAGACAAACAAACAGACAGACATCGTTCTACTTTGTATTATAGATAGCGGCTTCGCCCCTAGCCTCTAGGGGCTTCGCCCTATGAAGTAAAGGGAAGTCAACCCTCCTCAATAGAATGATTCAATAAAAAATTATTCTTTGTTTTGTTTAATTACTCTGTGTCACTATAGCTTAAATACTTATTTTGCAACAAATATTTCATTCTATGTTTAAATAATTGGCTAGGCTAATACCCCCTCCCCCCCCCTTTAAATATCTTGGATAAAATGTATATTGCAACAAATATTTCATTGATGTTGAAATATCTGCCTCTGCTCTATACTCCTCTCTTTTTCTGCAGATATTTGTTCCCTTCCCCAAACACAACACAAAATATATTGCAATAGATATTTCATATTGTGTTATAATTGCTGTCTTTGCCTACCAACACCTCTTCCCCTTTCCCCGGTTATTATGAACCGCTTAACCTAAAGATATATTGCAACATATATTTCATTTTAAGTTGAAATATCCCTATGGCCTTTTAACCTAATATCTGTGCACGTACGTACCTGAAATAGAAAATGTTTATTGAACCAAATATTTCATTCAATGTTGAAATAACCATGCCAAATATTTCCTCATGATTCATACCCTGTTATTAGTACTACATTCAAAATCTTAAAAGTAAGGCCTTTCAATAATTAAGCTCGGTTCTTACATCTGAAGAAGTTCTTAATGTTATTTTAGGCATGTTAGAAATTTCCTATTGATTTAAAATTTAATTGTTTCTTAGACCATATCTCTGACATAAGGAATTGAAGCCACCTTCTAGCCTAAAACCTTCCTTAGGGTAATATCAAATTTATCTAAAAAATTGTTAATTTTTAGTTAAGTCAATTCTACTTTTTTATAAAATTTTCATTTTAGGGTGAGGGTTTGACTTAAAATATATCTATAAAGGCTCCGTAAAAGTGTCATAGTTTATTTATGCGTTAAGTTAATATAATTATTTAATAAGATAGCTTCAAAAAGACGTAAAATAAAAAAGTTGTCTTAATAGGGCACACTGTCACTCACACACACACAAAAAACGCACACACACAAGCACACTCAGCGCACGCCAACACACACACACACTCACTTCTAAGGCTAATCTCACTCACTTCCACACACACACACATGCACACTCAGCGCACGCCAACACACACACACACTCACTTCTAAGGCTAATCTCACTCAATCACACACACACACATGCACACTCAGCGCACGCCAACACACACACACACTCACTTCTAAGGCTAATCTCACTCACTCACACACACGCATGCACACTCAGGGCACGCCAACACACACCCCCGCTCACCAGCGCACACACCTACGCGCTTGGCTATGTATATTATAACCATGGTGATGTATACCCTAATGGTCTACATTTATATTAGTTGAAGTTCATACAATACATATGACACAAAATAAAAATCAAACTATTTTAAATCTTCAAAAATATTCCTAAGAAAAAAAAGGGGAGGTATATCAAATTTTTCTTGTCATTGTCCTTTCTTCCCTGGAAATCCCTGAAAATACTTAAAAATACACAATCAACATTTTTAGCTGGCTCCCAAGGATTCATGTTTCCATTACTTTTTAGTTGATGTAAGACATATTCTCTACTGTGATTACAACAGAATAAGACTATCTATCCATGACTAATAAATCTAGTCTGTCTGGGCCCGGGGCAAAAAGAGAGAGTTTTTTAACATAGCTCAGTTCTTTTTTTGTTGTGATTGTGTTAACTTCTTTTAAATTGATAGAAGTGGATAGGACAATAGTTATTAAATTAATATAATATAAATTCTTCTTCCAATGTCTATCATCTATAGTTCTTTTACTGCATCTCTAGATTAGTAGCAAAGATATATTTATTTGTGGGGATAGGACAAAGGACTAAAAACTATTAATTCACATGATAATAAAAAGACTTCTTTGTTTGATTATTAGTGGAATATTAGAAGATTATTTTGTGTTTCTTAACATCTAAAGCAAGGACATCCAAGTTTTTTTTATTTTAGGAGGGGGAGAGGGTTCAAAATCTTAATATGGTTGTTTTTTTAACATCTACAGCTGGGACATCCAAGTTTTTTTTTTATTTTAGGAGGGGGAGAGGGTTCAAAAGCTTAATATGGTTGGGAGTGGATGGTTGAATGCCTAAATTTAAACTTTTTTAACAAGGGGTAACATTTTTGTATGGGAATATTACCCCTTTAAAAATTAAGAGGGTGAGGGGCAAAACTCATATATTTGGGATGAAATGCAAATCTTTTTTTTTGAAATGGGCTTTCAACCATATGGTAAATGGAAAAAAAACCTTTTTTTTTGGGGGGGGGGGGGGGGGGATATTGTAAAGTTTTTTTAGTGGGGAGTGGAGGGAGTAAGTAATATAAAAAAACTACTTCCCTGAATTAAAAATCTGTTTAAAAAATCGGGGTTGGGGTTTATTGTTAGGAAAACAGCTTTTCTTTTATTGATGTTGTCATCCTTGTTTAAATGAAGTTCATGAATTATTTTAAAATCTATTTTATTTCAGATAAAAAGATAAAAATTACCAGTATTGTTCAAAATTTGTTCTTAGAATTGAGATATGCATCTGAAGGTAAACATAAACAAATGGTTAGATCTTTAAAGGTGAAGCTTTTCTGTATTTATGGTAGGTCAGTCAGTCAAATAACAAGTATAATAAGTATTTTCGAATTAAGCACTTTTAAGTTGTGTTGATTTTCAAATTTGAATAATAATTGAATTAAAGGTCAGACTGATTTAAGAAATTGGATTACTTAAAATAAAAAAGGATAAAGTACGCAGGAAGGCGTTTTATTAGCCCTCATCCCCTTACTCTAACAAGGAAGGTGCCTAAATCTTTAGGGGTTAAAGTATTAAATATGTTTTTTCTGTTTTTTCTAGGATTCAGATAAGAAACTATGATATAACGCAGAGACAAGAGGCAAGGATTCTGACAAACAATTGAAGAAAAAGGATTCCATTTTACCCACCTCCTTTGAGTCTACCCTTTATACTAAAAGTTGGTCAGTTACACAATCATGGATTGTACTTTATAAAGGTAATAACTTGTATTCTAAATAACAGCATTTATCTCATTCTTTCTATCTTATTAAGCACAAAATTCCATATGTTAATTTCAAATAAATTGTAAAAAAGTAAAAGGATCTTTGTTTGTGCATACCAAAGGCTCTCCCTGGCACCCTAATTGACATGGTTCACCTTTACAATGTAACTTTTACTTGGAAGGTTTTTACCTATTTTGGGGGAGGGTAAGGGGCATTGCCGCAAGTTCTGATATATTCTAAAACTATATTTTGATCTGCTGCATTAGTAGTGTGGCGGCAAGATATCACCAGTATCACATGGTGTCATTATAAATATTACTTTAATATATTAATGATTATCATGACTTTATCTTTGCTAATTATAATTTTTTTCACAGTTACAAAATTTAAACATTAGAAATACAATCTAAAAATTGTTTTTTTTTTTATTTTCAAACATAACTATAAAAAAAAACTATAAATTAAATGATACTACAGGGTGTTTCAAGAGAAATGCGTTTTTTAAACTGAATTATGCATAGAACAAAAAAAATTATGTAAAATGCTTTAAAAATTATTTTTTTAAATTATGCCTGAAAAACCGGTTTTTCCAAAGGCCTTATTTCTAAAGATTTATGGATTTAAAGGATGTGCAAAAAATGTGCACATTTTAAAAATTCAAATTGCGCGGCTTGTATTAATAGTAGAATAACGTTGTGCATAATGTTAGAATTGTCATAAACTCTATTTTTTGGAAATACAAGTACAATGTTTGTGTTAGTTGTATTTAGTTGAAAAATAAGAGAAAGGGTTTGAAGAGTTTTAAGTAAGTTGGAACATTTTACCACAGAGCTCCTATACTATGTGTAGAACAAAAATAGTAACTTTATTCTACTATTGATACAAGCCACGAAATTTAAATTTTAAAAATGTGCAGATTTTTGCACAACCTTTAAATCAATAAATCTGTAAAAAATAAGGCCTTAAGAAAAACCGGTTTTTCAGGTATAATTTGTTGAAAAAATCATTTTTAAATATATTTTAAAAAATGTCCCAGAACAGGTTTTCCAAATATATAAAGCATATTATATAATTGTTTTTTTTTCTATGCAAAATTAAGTTTTTAAAAAACGCATTTCTCTTGAAACACCCTGTAGATATAGCTTAATAAGTTTTGTATTTCAGGATTCAAGAGTGAAATTGTATGAAGCACCTGATTTCCTAGAAATTTACATAAAGGTAAATAGATAAATTCTATCACCTTATTTATCTTGTTTAATTAAACATTTAAATTTTGTTATTAACAATCAATGGATCTATTATTTTTATGACATTACCTGAAATTACTCGTAAGAAAGTTTATACAAGAGAAATAACAACTTTTTATACAAGTAACAGGATGTTTGTCTAACTGTACGGAAGGATATGCTTCATAGGTCTTTGGAAGGTTTATAACTATTTTGGTAAACAGTAGCACTACACTTCCAAGAGCAATTATCAAAAAATACAAAACTAAAAAACAGCTAATCTTAGCATAGAATAGTTATTTCTCGCATCGTATTATAAACGGCTTTCCGCGGATATAGAATGTACAATTATAAGATTAAAACCAGTTTTTTAGCCCCTAGGTGCCGTAGGCACGGGCTAAAAAAAGCTGGTTTTAATCTTATGATTGTACATTTTTATATTCGTAGAAAGCTGGATATAATACGATGCTAGACATAGTTTTTTCGTATGGATGAGAACCGTTTCCTGTTCACCGGATTCGAATGAATACGAGAAAAATTAATTCTCAAATTAGATAATAAAAAGACACATGACTAATGTGCCACTAAAGGCCTCTAGGGGATGAGCCGTCCTTATATTAAGTAACAGGTTCTTGGTCTGTCCATACAAAACGATCTTGCTAACCACTGAACCGATATGATTCTCCTTTACAGGGTAGATTTTCATATGTCCTTGGAAGGTTTTTTACTATTTTGGTAAACAGTACCACCTCTTTTCCATGAGAAAACGCCCCATTGATAACATTTTTCTGTTTAAAATTAAAATTAAAAATAGAGGTTGGTTGACTACCCTCTTTGACCAAGTTCCCCTAGAAGCCTGTAGGGGTGAAGCCCCTAGTATTGAATATAGAATATACCATAAAAAATCATTAATATTGATTTAGGTAAAGGTGGCAAGAGAAAAAAGAAGATGACTATACTAATGTAGATTTTGCCATCACACTTAGAATCTGTAAAATACCTTGGTGTATTTAAAGGTAAATGTTGCATTTTTTTCAAAATCTATTCCATTGAAACATATTTTGTACAAAAAGGATATTTAGCAGGGAGGGAGGGGACAATAGGAAGTTTACTCTAATAGTCGCCAATTCTCATTTTTTTGCTAAAACAACTATTACATTTTTACCGAATTACATTGCTTACTTTATTAGTTTGAGTGTCCTTTGGCCATGGTCTTGTTCCTTTAGATCCCTGGATATTTAGTTTAAAAAAACATTTTATGAAGTTTTACAGATAGAATTTATTTAAACTTTTATGTTTTCAAAATAAGTTGGTAAGAAGGGAAGGGGGGGGGGGGGTTGGGTCGGAGTTGCATAATATCTATTAATAATAATTTCTAATTTCACAATTCTTCTAAGAGTCAGAGGATAATGTAGAATTCCAAAATATTTTTAATAAGGTTATCTTTTTATCTTCATTAAGGATTCTGAATCAGTAGCAAGGGGGGGGGGGATGTGGTGATGACATAGACAAAGAGCCTTTAATTAAGAGACTGATTTTGATATCTATCTCTTATGAAATTACTGATTTTAGTTTGAGAAATGGAAAGAGCTGGCCCAGCAACAAACTTTACCTGCACTTGTGGCCTTCAACTCGTGGTGTATCCTCTATCTTCACAAGATTATGAAACCTTGAATTTGACTGAAGAATTGAATAACCTAAGTATAAACTTTCATGGGCCTGCAGGAGAAAATAAAAGAATATTAGCAAGAGAAAAGATTGAAGAGATAAAACAAAAAGTAGCTGATTATTATTATGATCCAGAGTGTAAGGTTATAGCTATACCAAATCATTTGGTAACACCCAAGAAACCAACTGTGTTAGGAAATGAAGGCAAGGAGAAGCAAGATTATCAGTTTAAGGATAAATATCATGAAGAACAATTACACCATGAGCTTGTCAATGCAGCAAGAATATTAAAGATGGAATCATTCATTATGAACAATTTCCAGGCAGGGGATTGTATTCAACAACTTGTTAAGAAGGGAAAAGACACAAGAGGAAAAGATTATACTGCAGATTTTAATGAGCATGAAATGAAAATAAAAAAGTTGTTGAACATAGAAGATATTCCTAGAGAAAAGCTAGATCTATGTGTAGAGGAACATTTGAAATGGAAAGAAAACAAGCTTGAATTAATTGTTTTGTTAATTGATTTAAAGAGCTGGCTGTTTAGAAAGGAATGTTTTATAGATAATTCATGTTTGTTTGAGGATGAGAATCATTTAGGTTACCTTATAAATATTCAACTCATATAATATTTTCTTATGACTTCCAATAATCAAGAGAATTTTTTTTATTTTAACCCTTAACAGTCGGGTTCCTTGCCGCACCTTAATCAGTCGGGGGGGGGGGGGGGGGCGTTCAACACCCCCCATATTATCTCAGTTCCTATTAGAGCTAGAGGGCTAAAAAATTTTGTGCAAGTCCCCTATGTTATGATGAATTTCCGACCTAAAGTAAGTCAAATTCAATTTTCGCTTCCTTTACCCTTTTATTTAACAACCTTTGTTTTTAGGTCCTTTTTTACTTAAAAATTTCAAACGGCTGTATTTTTTTTATTTTTGAAGCTAGAAGAAAATTTTTTTTGCAGAAAATGTTTATCTTTATGTAAATTTATATTTGAAATATCAAAAGATAAATTTCAGCGGCCGCAGCTGTACTTGGCAGCTGTCAGCCGCCACAGTCGGCTGTCGGCGGGAAAACGGGGGCTGATCTTTTTGAAATTTTAATACATCATGTAGACATATAAGAAAACCTTAAATTTAAAATTTGAAGTCTCTAAGTCAAAAATTGCGGCCAAAGGAGCCTTTTAAAGATTTCTGGAGACCTGGAGGATCAGGACCTGCAGGATCATACCTGGAACCTAAAATTGACTTGAACACCTGTATTTAATATGAGGATGTACTACTAGAGGATATTTTAGTATTTTGGTAAGATAAAATGCTTTGTTTAAGTCAAAAAATATTTTTGCTCTTTACCTGCATGACCCTGCCAGGTTTGCTGGCATTCTGTGCCCGCCAGGATGGAGATTTTCAAAAAATTCCAACTCTCAGTTATGTGTCATACCCACATTTAAAAAGTCAAGCAGTTTGGGCTCTTTATCTTCCACACACAGAAAATGAGATAGAAAAAACCGGATGGGGGGGAGTTCAACGCCCCCCCCGACCGTTAAGGGTTAAATTCTCATTGATATCTTTTGTTGTGATATTTGAAATTCATATGCTGAAAATTAGATTTGCAGATGAGTATTACTGAATGGATATTCTTGAACAATATAAAACATTTAATCTCACAGGTGCTTAGAGGGCAAAAAGGCAGTATAAAAAACAAAATTGAAATTACACCCTTGTACAAAATTCCTACAAACAACCTTGAAAAGTTTTATACCTATCAATACTTTAACTACAGCCTTCAGGAAACCAATACAGAATGGGATTCATTAATTATTATCCCAGAATACAGTGCTATTATAAACATAGAGGTAAAACTTGGACCTAAAGATAGTGGTGACAAACTTAGACTATTAAAAGATGCTTCAGAACAAACAAAACAACACTTTTCTTTCATGCAGAAATTATTTGGAGAAATGCTTTCCAAAGATTGGGTGTTTGTCAGTGCTGCATGTGTTCCACATTTGACTATTCATGAAGAAACTACAGTTCCCTGTGTCAACTGTCAGCAATTTATTATACAAGAGTTTGATGATGTTACACCTTGGTTGAAGTGGATATCTGAACACAAACTTGTTACATCTGATAATAATGGTCAGACAGTTTATGAAAATCTTGTTGCTGAACTGATATATCACAATTTAATTAAAGAGTCAAGTAGATTTAATCAATTGATATCTGATCCATTAACCATTAGCAAAGAAGTTGAGAAGGCATTAACAGGACATTCTGATGGAATATCAGCAGAGAGTGAAGTTCCTAAGTACATGCTCAACAATGAACAAATGCAAGCAGTAAACTCAACAGACAAGTTCCTTATCATAGGTGGTGACTATGGTACAGGGAAGACATATGTTTTAAAGGAAAGGGCAAAAAAGTGTGCCACTGACAATAAAAAAGATCTAATATTTTACATTGATTTCACAACAATAACAATTGCCTCGTATGAAGGAGACAGTTTTACATCCCAAACATCTGTTATGGATGAAATGGCTAAGGTGGAGTTTGAACCTTATCCTAATGTAAGAGTTATTACAATTAAAGATCTAATTGATAATTTTAGATCTTCCTTTGATATTAAAAAACCTGAAGAAATCATGAATTCAATAAATCATTTCCTTAGAGACAATTTTTGTGATCACCTATTTATTGATGAAATGGTAATTGGAAGTTGTGGATTTCCTGACTCTGTGAAAACAACTTGTATGTCCCTGAAAGTTTATGAAAAGTCATTGGATTATTTAACAACAGAGAAGGATGAGTGGATAGAAACTATGATAAAGAATCACAATGCTGTATATGTTAATCTTACTAAGAACATGCGAAACAGCCACTTACTACATAAGCTTTCTGAAGCTTTCAATCCACAAATATCTCCTAAACTTCCTGACAGTAATGTCATTGGTGGACATAATTATTACTATTATAATATTCATGATATTTCATCTGGTTTATTAGCCATTGCTGCTATAAAAAAATATTTATCTCTTGGACCACAAGAAGGTGTAGTTGTTTTAACACCTTCATATAGCATCAATGTATTTAACAGTTCTATATTTGATATGTTAAACAAAGAATTTTCCTCAACTAGACCAGTTGTGTCAGACTTCAAAGCATATATGAAAAGAAATGAAGGAATTTTAGTAACAAATTTCTGGGAATTCCAGGGTGCTCAAGCTAGGAACATTATCATAATTGATGATTTAGTTAATGGTGGCCACTTCATAAGAAATATGATACTTAGAGCAATGGCATTTGCAATTGTTATTTCATCAAAGAATATTCCTTCAGAAAACAAAATTGGAGCAATTAAAGATGAAAATCTACATGAATATATTTATCCTGAAAGAAAATCTATAGAATGTCATCAGTATAACAACAAAGATAAGCATGATATTAGTGCCATTACTATGGCAATATTAGATAAGTACAAACTATTGGACCGGGATGAGGGCATTGTGATTGTAACTTACCAAAGAATTTCTGAGAATATTATGAAAGAGGCAAACACAAATGAGTTTCTTAGTTTAACTAAAGAAGAAAAAGAGAAACAAGTTGGGGAGAAAATTGAATTAGAAAACAAAGAGCTTTACAAAGAGTTGAAGAGAAATATTTCTAGAAAATATGAAGAAATTTCTTGGAGCTACTATGACATTCTCATAAATCTAGAAAACAAGCCACGGCAAATTAATTATATCAATGTCAATTATTTATCAGAATTTTATTTCAATGAAGCAACAAATATAATTGTATTTGCTGATGAAAATGTTGATCATATACATAAATTTGCAGCTTGGGGAACAAAGACTACCTTAGATTTTTCAGATTATGAGACAAGCATAAAGGTTGATAGAAGTAAGAGAGACAGAAATAGATGTGAAACACGTACCAGAGATGCAATCTGGGAATCACAACCAAAGTTTGCAATAATTGTGCATAATGGGAATTTAGAAAATTTCTGTCAACCTAAAGAAGCTCTCAATCTAATGAAGGATGAAAACCTACACGAATATATACCTAAAGAAAACACAAATCTATTGACTGAGGAAAAAAATATAACTAAAGAAGTAGAACAAGTCATCAACCTTCCAAATCAATAAGAAAATACAAGAAAAACTGTATTATTCCTTAATACCAACTCGACATTATTCCAGAAAAATTTTGTATTATATAATATGTATATTGGGGAAAAATAAAAGTTTAAAAAATGTTTTTTCTTCTTCTATATTTATGACTTTCACTACTCTATAATTTATTTTGTTTGCAAGTGGTTGTGATTAATAAAGATTTTAGGGATTATAGTTCTATAATTGTTTTCATGAAATGGCTTTTCATAAACAGACTGGCTTTTAATTCTAATTTATAACATTGAATTCATATTTGGTGGGTTGAAAGTTGCGTGATTGTAATTAAAGGTTGCGCGGTTTTTTTACATGCATATTTGACATCATCAAAAATACCATTGGCAATCTTGTCATCCATGGATAGTAAGTGGAGTCAATATTTTTTTTTTCCTTTGAATGATATTGTAGGTACTTTATTAAAGATAGCTAAATAATAATTCATAATTAAAAAATCATTTTATCATATTAAATTGATAGGAATCGCACTTTCCTTTTCATCTTTTCTTCCCCAAATAAGAAAGAATAATTCCACTTAACCCTTAACGTTCGGGGGGGTTTTTTCTATCTCATTTTCTGTGTGTGAAAGATAAAGAGCCCAAACTGCTTGACTTTTTAAGTTTAGGCATGACACATAACTGAGAGTTGGAATTTTTTTAATATCTCCATCCTGGCGGGCACAGGATGCCAGCAAACCTGGCAGGGTCATCCAGGTAAAGATCAAAAATATTTTTTTTACTTAAACAAAGCATTTTATCTTACTAAAATACTAAAATATCCTCTAGTAGTACATCCTCATATTAAATACAGGTGTTCAAGTCAATTTCAGGTTCCAGGTATGATCCTGCAGGTCCTGATCCTCCAGGTCTCCAGAAATCTTTAAAAGGCTCCTGTGGCCGCAATTTTTGACTTAGAGATTTCAAATTTTAAACTTAAGCTTTTCTTACATGTCTACATAATGTATTAAAATTTCATAAAGATCCGCCGCCGTTTTCCCGCCGACTGCGGCGGCTGGCAGCTGCCAAGTACAGCTGCGGCCACTGAAATTTATGTTTTGATATTTCAAACATAAAATTTACATAAAATTAAACATTTTCTGCAAAAAAAATTTTCTTCTAGCTTCAAAAAAAAAATTACAGCCATTTGAAATTTTTAAGTAAAAAAGGACCTAAAAACAAAGGTTGTTAAATAAAAGGGTGAAGGAAGCGAAAATTGACCTTTACTTACTTAGGGTCGAAAATTCATCATAACACAGGGGACTTGCTAGCCCTCTAGCTCTGATAGGAACTGAGATAATAAAACCCGATGTTTTTAGACGTTTCCCATGGATAAAATACACTTTTCAGATAAAAGGCAATTAAAATCCTTATTTATATAATAAAAGGTTACAACTGCACTTATATTCCAAAATTTTTATTGGTTTTAGTGAAAATTGACTGCACTTAATGGATAGCTTTTTTATGTAGATCTTTGACTTCAGAAAATCTTTGAAATCAGCGAGAAAACGGAAGTAAATACAAAAATATCCTATGTCATGTCCCAAAAAGTGACATAATGTCTGGAGTGTCACAGTTTCAGATGAATCGTTATCTGCTGGTTTTGTAGGAAAGCTTCACTTCAATCCAATAACAACGTAGAGGTTTATTTAATCAAGAACAGATCTATAGTATCAATGTATATACAGTCAACTACCTCCCTTTCTTTTCAATGACCTTTTTTGGTCTGTTTATACATTATTTTCTGCTATTTGGCTGTGTTAATATAAGCGACACCATTGTTTGATTTTCAATGACCCAATGGAAAGGTTGCACAAGGTAGATGCAATGGGGAGATACAGTTATTTACCCTTTCTCTCTCTAGTATTTTACTCTAATTAATCAAGTATAACAATACTGAAAATATACAGATTGCAATAGTTAGGTTAGGTTAAAAAGGGGTTAACAAATGTTCCCTTCCATTGGTTATTTGGGCGAAAGAATAAACATTATCACCAGGGATACTTTGTCAATTGTTTTTTTCTATTATTGACCTTCCCTTATTTTTAGTTTATTCTAAAATTAAGTAGATGGTTTCTTTGCTCGGTAAGCACTTTGAGAAAAGGAACTAAGTAAAATAGAGAGAGGGTTTCTAATTCAAAAAGAAATATATATCTTGTTACTTTTCCCCAAGAAGAGAATTGGTGGAAAAAGTAAACATTTTCTCTTTTCCAAAAGGCATAAAATTTATCTTACTTGTAAAATGCTAGTTGCTGGTTGGTTAATATTTTTGTGGTTTCAACTTTGCGTAATCTATTTAGTACTTTTACAATTCTGTTTAATTAAGAAATAATGCTATTATATTCTATTAAAAGGTGTATTTCTATTTAAAAACAAGGATGACAACATCCATAAAAGGGAAGCTCTAAAATAGTAGGACTAACGAACACTAGCACTTGTAGAGTGTCAGAAATCATAAATCATAATATAAATGAACAAAAGTAGAAACAAAATTGTTAGTAAATTTGGTCAAAAACTGCTTAAATACAGGATAATTTTTAAGGACATATAAACACTTTAAGGACTTGATTTTAGATATACTTCGCCTATAACATTATATTTTGTTGTTCCAGGAATCTTTACTCCAAAAATCTGAAAAATCGGATGATTTTATCACATAAAAATTTGATGTTAAAAAAGTTAATCATCAACATGTTTAAAATGGTTGTACGGACATTCTGGTAACGATTTAAGAGTTGCTCCAATTGACTGATGATGTTCTGGGTTCTATATATGATAATCCTTTTATATAAACTAGTAAGTGTTTTTTTTTTGTCTGTAGTGAATGATCTTGCTAATCGATGAACCATATGGATTTCCTTTAGTGTAAAGCAGAGCTTCTTATAGGTCAAGGAAATTTTTTTAAATTTATTGTAGGGGATGATATCTCCACCCTCCCAAGAGAAAACAACCCCACCTTATTTCATTTACTTTTTCTTTTTAAACCTAATTGAAAGTAGGGGTTGGGGTTCACCTTCCATCCCTATTTTAAGGGCCCCTAGAGACTTCTAGGGGCGTAGCCACTGGTAAATAATAAAACATCAAATTATGTTACTTTTGAGTTTATTCAATTTTTTTCTCAAACATTTGAATCCAAATAAGTTTAAGAATGAGAACTACAACAGTGATGCTGGTTCCAATAAGTAAAATCATGAACACTCCTAAAATAAATAAAACAAGGATGACAACATCCATAAAAGTGAAGCACTGAAACGGTAGGACAAACGGACATTAACACTTGTATAGCGTCAGGACTGAAAAATCAGAATATAAAAGTATTTGTTGAAATTTGTTGAAAAACTGCTTGATACAGGTTAATGTTTATGGACATAATTACATTTTTAGGACTTGATTAAAGAGTTGCTTCGCTTATAATATTGTACTTTGTTGTCCAAGGAATCAGTATACCAAAAATTAGATCAATCGGATAATTAAATCACATAAAAATTTGTTGTTAAAAAAGTAAAAAATCAACATGTTTAAAATGGACGTACAGACAATCTGGTAATGATTATAGAGTTGCTACGCTTTCTAAATCGTAACTAACTACTACAGGAATCACCATGCAAAGTTTAAAATCGATAGGACAATTCTAACATGCCTAAATTAACGAAAAAAGCTATCCGTTTGTGACAGATGGACGGACGGACGGACCGACCCTAATTATAGAAAGGCTATGTTAAAGTCAGTGTGTACCGAAGAATCTCGCTAACCGCTGAACCGATTTGTTTCTCCTTTATAGTGTGGATTTCATAGCAATTCTTTTTCTAAAATTAAGATAGGACCGTACGTCCGTCCGTCTGGAATGTATAGCTTTTTGTTAATTTAGGCATGTTAGAATTGTCTTATCGATTACAAACTTTACATGGTGATTTCTGTAGTAGTTATGCATGATAGCGTAGTGTGATCAAGACCTAAACATGTAAGTTTGTCCTTAAACATTATCCTGTATTTAAGCAGTTTTTCAATGAATTTACTTGCAATTTCTTTTGACTTTTATTCATTTATGTATATTCTGATAGTTCAGTTATGACACTCAACAAGTGATAATGTTCGTTTGTCCTTCTATTTCAGAGCTTTACTTTTATTACCTGATAAATCATTCAAACTCAGACTTTTGGGACCATTTTCTTGACCCTAGATTATAAATATACAGTCTTTAAAATTCTTGAGTTGATGTTGTTTTATATTATTAATTTTCAATCAGAGTAAAACACTGCACTGGAAAGTAACTGTATCTCCCCATCGCAGTGTTCCTGTCCCAACTCTCAATTGGTTCATTGAAAATCAACCAATAGTGTCGGTTATATAAACACAGCCAAGTAGCAAAAAAAACAATTTGGTAGCAGACGGAAAACGTCATTGAATAAAGGAGGGAGGTAGTTATCTATATATACACCTATAATATAGATCTGTTGATTTTTAATTATATTGGTTTTTGTGTATTCTTTCTTTTTTATACAAAGATGACAACATCCATAAAAGCGAAGCTCTAAAATCAGAAGCTATATGTTTTAATTGGATGTACAGACTTTCTGATATCGATTATAGAGTTGCTAAACTATCTATGTCGGACCTAGCTGTGAAAGAAATCATCATGCATATTTGAAATTGATGGGACAATTCAAACATACCTAAATTAACGAGTATAAAACATTGGTTTTATACATAAGCAAAGACAGACGTACGGACGACTGACCCTAATTATAGAAAAACATCGTAAAACCAACCTTACAGTTTTTAGGTGAAATCCATTTTTCATAATAATTTTCTAATTCTCCACTGCCCTTATATTTAAATTAAAATAATTAAAAAATTTTAATTATAAAACACTGAAAGATAAATTATTATAATAAATATCTCTGAAAAATTCTTTCTTATTTAGCACCTAACGCCCCCCCCCCCCCACCCCTATTATTTTTGAAGAAAAAATGAAAAAAAAACAGAATGGGAATTATTTAGGTTAGGTTAGGTTGTTTTGGTACTGTTTGGTCATAGCCCTCGCAGGGTTAGTGTCTTTTGAATGGGTTAATTAATTTCAAAAAAATAAACCTCCATCACATTAATTTTAAATTAAACAAAACAATAGGTGGGGAGTAGTTGAGGGGGGGGGGAGTGCAGGTTGTTACAGGCATATTGTTTTAAAGCACTCGTTCTGCAGTTGAAGGGATTTTCGTGGATAAAGGAATGGATAGTAAAATGATATCTTAAACTTACTGTTAGATCTTCTCATGGGAATCAAATAGCTATTCTGTTTCAGGGATCTAAAGGGATAAGGCAATGGCCGAGAAATAGATGTACATCCCTTATGATGATACACAAAATTAGTGGATACTAAAAACGTTTGGATACTCAATCAAATTTCATAAAAAGTCTCCAAAGTTGTTCAGCCAACGAATACAAAAACGCTAATATAAAACTTTGGGTACTAGTGTGATAAACAGTCCGATGTCCCCTACCCACCTAATTCTGTTTGCAGGTCATTTTACAACCCGTTATACCCCCAAAAATAACGATATACTAATTGTAGTATGCCCAAACTGGTTATTTTTGTTTAATTATGTATAATTATCATCTGTTGTCCTATCACTCATTTAAAATGTGTGATTCCATATTTCTCGTATTCATTCGAATCCGGTGGATAGGAACCGGTTCTCATCCATACGAAAAAACTATGTCTAGCATCGTATTATATCCAGCTTTCTACAAATATAGAAATGTACAATCATAAGATTAAAACCAGTTTTTTTGTACATTCTATATCCGCGGAAAGCTGTCTATAATACGATGCGAGAAATAACTATTCTTGTATTGAAACCGATTAATATCCGTTGGATTAGAACCAGTTCTCAACCATACTGAAATATAATTTTTAGCTTCGTATTACAAACAACTTTCTAGAGGTATTACTACCAGTTTTGATAACCCATCGTGGCTAACTGGTTTAATCTTATAATTTTTCATTTTCATATCCGCGGACAGCTGTCTATAATACAATGCGATAAATATATATTAGAATAGACTATTTCCTAGAAGAATATTGTTGATAGGCTTCAGTAGAGAGGATCCTCTCCCCAAGTAGATTCCATAGTACAAGGTGTTCAGTCGTTTACCAAGATTTTGTAAGCTGCAGTTCATACTTACTCTAGACAGTTTCAAAATAAAGATTTTTCAAATATTTTTTTAAAGCGAAGCTTTTCTATAATTAAAAACATGCCGATTTTTTTACTTTTTTGATAACAATTTTTCGTATATTAGAATTATCCGATTCATCAAATTTTTTTAATACTGATTACTATTACAACAAGTTATAATGTTAAAGGCAGAGCATCTCTAAAATCAAGTCCTAAAAGTGTAAGTTTTTCCTTAAACAGTATCATGTATTTAATCAGTTTGGGACAAATGTACGTACTTTTGTTTGGACTTATTCAATAATATTCCGCTTATTTGGTTCTGACACTCTACAAGTGTTAATGTTCGTTTGTCCTTTCAATTAAGAGCTGTGCTTTTATGGAGGTTGTCATCCTTGTTTTATTGTGAATTTTAAATAGGATTTAAATATTATTATTTAGGAGTCCATTTCATACTAAAATTTTTTCTTTCAAAATCAGGAGGTAAGTAATTTAGAAATATTTATTTATTGCATAGTATTATAGACAGCTTTCCATGGATAGTAAACGATAAATTATAAGATTAATTCCAAAAATAGTATCATGATTTTGATTTCT
The DNA here is from genome assembly GCF_053477335.1 of Acartia tonsa. NCBI lineage: Eukaryota > Metazoa > Arthropoda > Copepoda > Calanoida > Acartiidae > Acartia > Acartia tonsa. The sequence goes on along the minus strand of NC_137261.1, from coordinate 61,935,413 downwards.
TATTTTACTATTCGAAGAAAATGTCTATGATTTCAATGCGATACATGATTTGTTAATATGGCTGAGAACCAATTCGAATCCATTGGATATTAATCAGTTTCAAAGTCATTGTGGAATATAAAATCTTACTCATAATCGACATAAGGAGCCTCAAGAATCATGACATAATTTTCTTGTTTCACCCTCTCCAATCCACTTGGATAATCATTAACATAGCTAGACCTAAACAAGTATGAGAACTTTCATAGGTAGCGAAGCAAAACTAACAATGTTTTATGGTTAATTATGCTTCTTAATGATAGGAAAGATTCAGTCATGTATCTTGAATAGGAGACAAGAAAATCATGTTTCACCTACAGACAGACAGACAGAGAGACGGGAAGACAGACAGATGAAAAGATGGACAGACACATGGACAGACATTTTAAATTATAGAGTAGCTTCGTTATAAAAATATACTTTGGAAAAGAAGTTGTTGACATAATTTGAAGAAAAAAATTTCTTTTCTCATATAAAAACAAAATAAAGAAAATAAGATGTTAAAAATTTATTTCTATCAAGTCTAAATAAATAATGGAAATAAAACTTTAAAACATGATGTGCTATTCTAAGACAAAAATTCCATTTTTTTTGCTTTAATTATTTATTTAAAATTTTTTTCATAATTACAAGCACACAAATACTTACACACATTGTTTGATCAAATGATCTTCTTAAATATTCAAAAAGATTATTTACTATAAAAATTAATCTAAGCATGGTTTGGTTTACTAAATAAGTGAAAATTTTAGATATATCCTTTTACATATTCTCTCATAAAACTCTAAGCTTTCATTTTGTGTGGTTAAAAATCCCCCCCCCCCCCCTCCAAAGAGTGAAGGGGGTTAAAGTGAACATTTTGGTTAACGGATGTGCTAACATCACCCACAAAACATAAAAAATTATTTCAGTGTGTGTGTGTAGCCATAGTTTCTTAGTGTTGGAGTAGGACGAGACACTTTTGTATGCTAGCACCAGTGCCAGCTCAAGGTCCACGCTCCAGTACAAGTACTTGACCCGCTGTCTCAAGGGACCTACACTTTATTACCTCACCCTCACCAAGTATGGCAGGTGTCCCAAATTAAGTCACCATAATGAATGACGCTCTCCACAGAGTAGCTTGGGTAAGGGTTATACTGATATTATGTACTTAACTATTGATTATCCAAAATACCCAATCATCACCCTTCTTACATAACCAAGGGGAAGTTGTATGAATGAATTACGAATGAGAAATTCGAGTTACCACATGGTGACTTGAACTTGAATTCTCATCACCGTAACTCAGTACGTTACCACTGAGCTATGACGCCCAAATCCAATAATTGTTTTGGTGCTGAGCTTCAGCACAGACTTATACAAATTCCAAAATAAATTATGATGTTGAACTTTAGATCTGTGTTGAAATTAGGGTCTAATTTGCATCCTTGCATCTTGTCACACTGCAGATAATTCCTTTGATCCTCATCCATTGTGTTGCAATTAAATCAAAAAAGCTTACAGCAGATAATCCTAGAATAATATTATAAATTACTTGATTTGCTTATCAGAACATTATTATGTACCTCATATATGTATTTTGAATTATTTGTAAAATACTAAATACCTAGCCAAAGTCCCAAACTACTACCAAGTTCCGTAATCAGTGCAAAGAAGTCGTAGCTGTAGGCAGGTTTGTACACTGTTGCTGTCTCTGCTTCATTAGATATCAGAGCATATGAAAAGTCATATACATTAACCGTATGCAATGGCTCATCAAGGTTTGCTGTAACTGTATAACATGGGCGGGGACATTGCTTCATCATTTCAATGTTATCTCCATCAATTATAGTATCCAAATCTTGAAGAAAATTCTCATATCTACCATTCTCAATTCTATGCGGTGTCAAATCTGTCTCACAAACTTTATCTCCTAGATCACCAATCCATGGAGGGTAACAACCATATGTTGAATAAGCATATTGCTTAAAGGCTTTGTAAAGACAGTCACCATATTCCTCGTCAAGTTTTCTATAGTCAACACAGGTAGTACCCTCATAAATGCTGTCATCGTGTACTTCAAATGAAAGTTTGTATCTCCAGTAGTGGGTAGTTTCATTACTGACATCTAGGGCAAGCATTGATTGTGGGGTTATCTTACTTGCAATTTTTAATTCAGTAGTTTCATGTTTGGGAAACATTAGCAGAGCTTTCCTCTTAGTTGTAACAATTAATTTCTTTCCAGTTGGTATTGCTGTTTTCAGACAGTAAAAATCATGGAATAAAAAGAAACGTTGTGTTCTTTCATTTACTTCTACATCGCTGAAGTCTTTGTCAAACAGTATGTCTGAAAGTTTCTCATATGTCAGGTTATTATCTTTTCCTTTCCATGTTGGTATATCAGTTGCACTTGAAATACCTCCTAGAAACAAATAATATGCTGGATATCCCAACTCTTTTGCCTTTCCAAAATCAAAGCCTTGTGAATTTTTACATATATGAAATACGGTTTTGGTATCTTTGCTTATTTTTTCTTCAGAAGTTTGAACTACAACTGGATATTCAAGATACTTCTGGAAAGCATTCAAAGCTTGAAAGATGAACAAACATAAGGCACCAATTTGAAATAGAAGTCTGACATTAAGATTCATTGTAAAAAGTAATGCTCTTTTGGCAGATTTTAGTATGTGTTTTTACATTAAAGTATTCTTTTGATGATTGCAGCCACAGAATTGAGATAAAAGTCTGTGTCTATAACCAAATAATGTAATGTTAATGAAGAAATTGAATATTCAAACTTAGTCAAGAAATTTAATGCAAGCAACACCCTAAAGCTAAGTTTGTAGCCTACTCAACATTTTCATATAAAAATGCTTTAATGAAATGTTTGCCTAGTTTTTGTGATGTCAAATAGTTAAATATTGGAATAATGATATCTCATATGTGGGTAAAAACACATTGTTTAGTATAGATAGTTCTATTACAAAGAGGCAATGTATAGAGGTTCGTATTAAACAGAATTATAATTACATCATTAGCATATCTAGTTTCTAATTATATTTCCTTAGGTGGGGCTGGGCGATGAATGGTCCAACTTAAAAATATAGGAATTTTACTTCATGTTTAATATTTGTATTTTGACTTTGAGCAAAGTTGAGGGTATAGTCTTTTTACTTAAAATATTTTTTTGGATTTTTTTTCTTTTGGTTTTGAAGCAATGTTTTAGATTTAAATAATACATAATACAGTGTGTTTTTTTTTATGAGAACTTTTTTGAAAGCAATTTTACCCCACTTATAGTTATCAGAATTTAATGATTAATGGCTTATTTTCTTCGTTTTTTAAGGCAATTAATAGAACAAAAAAAAATATTTCATTTTGTATTAAAAAGTACAGTAAAATCTAAAATTCAAAACCTAGGTGTCAACATCTAAAAATGGTTTTAGCACCTTTTTCTTTTGCTCAAATAATCAACCTTTTGCAAGAATGGCTGCTAAACACTTCAAAGTTGAGATATAGAGCTAAGATAATAAGTATACAGATACTATTAGGGACATGTACTAGAACATATCAAAGTTTGAAGGTCATATCTCAACCAGGGAGGGAGTACTGGCCCCCCAAAGTCGACTACAGAAAATCCATTTTTTAAAGAAAAATGCGCTAAAACCATTTTTATATGTTGACACCTAAGTTTTGAATTTTAGATTTTACTGTACTTTTTAAATAAAAACTGAAATATTTTTTTGTTGTTCTATTAATTGCCTTAAAAAACGAAGAAAATAAGCCATTAATCATTAAATTCTGATAACTATAAGTGGGGTAAATTGCTTTCAAAAAAGTTCTCATAAAAAAAACACTGTATTTTATTAATATTAATATTATTAGAAAAGAAACTTTACTTTTAAAAGAATATTTAAAATGGTTTTGACTACATTTATAAAAAATATCAACAAATCTCTTACTATATAAAAATAAGGTGTATATTCCTATTTTTTTCTATTTTATTTTCCTCAATACAAAATACTTTTAGTCTGTGACTTTTTTCATTTTGACTTAAATACAAACATTTAATTTCATAATTGTTTGCCTTACATATAGAAAATTAATTTTATATTTAGTATAATAATTGAATATTTGCCTCCTCTTATGGATAATCAATATAATGTGGTGTTTGTTAAGTCAAATTTAGTAATTTTTAAAATTTTTAATTCTAACGTTTTGAATAGAACTAGCGGCTTTGCCCCTAGCCTCTAGGGGCTTTGCCCCAAGAGGTAATTAAAAAAAAATGAACTACTACTGGTGCTGCCGCTAGTAGTTTTATGTGAACTAACTTCTCCATAAGAAAAAAATCTAACTTCTCCATAAGAAAAAAAATGAAATTTCTCCAAAAGAAAAAAATGGAACTTCTCCATAAGAAAAAAAATCTATCTTCTCCGCAAGAAAAAAGAATCGGGGGTGGAATTTTTTATTTTGGGGAGAAGATAGCTTAAAACCACCACAGGACCAATAGGTATATACCCTGAAGAGTAGAATCCGATCGGTTTAGTGGTTACCGAGATCTTAAGCTTCAGACGGACGGACGGACAGACAGACATCAAGCTACTTTGTATTATTGATGATAGAATTTCAGGGCTTTCTTGAGCAATGATAACCTCCCTCCGTACTTTTCAATAGATTAAAAATAAGAGGGATGCATTTCTATGTATTTGTATTGCTTGCTAGGGTAGGTTATATTGGATATTGGGTGGCCATGCAGGGTTAGAGCACGGCAGGAATGAGGCCTCTCACAGGGGTTAGGTATAGGAAAACAAGGAAGACTACATCCATAAGTAGCAAAGCACAAAAAAACATAGATAAGAATACGGACAAGGAGATTTAAAGAGCATTTGTTTAAAGAATAGGTTAATTAGAAAAAAATATCAAAACTTTTCTCATGTATTTTCGGTGCTTGCTTACATGTGAAGACCGGAGCACCGAAAACCCCCCCCCCCCCGCTTAGTTTTGACAAAAATCAAAAATAAGGGGGGGTAGTTTTTTAACCCCCCGCTTAGTTTTGACAAAAATCAAAAATAAGGGGGGGGTAGTTTTTAACCCCCCCCTTAATTTTGAAGAAAATCAAAAATAAGGGGGGGGTAGTTTTTTCACTGTACAACACGCCAGAAAGTTGAGTGAGGTAAATCAAGTAAATCCAGTATACCAGAGGGGAAACCTTATTACAGGGATATTCATGTTTTGGGGCATAATTTCCTTATTTATTGACTGATTTTAGTAATTGATGTATCCCTGAACAGAAAATGAAAATAAGGAGGAGGGGGGCCAGTAAAAGGTTTTAATTTTGCGCAAAATTAAGGGGGGGGGTTAAGTCTTTGCCTTGCTGAGCTTTTTTCCTCCTTGCCGTTTTCCAGACATTAAAAAACTACCCCCCCCTTATTTTTGATTTTTGTCAAAACTAAGCGGGGGGGGGGGGTTTCGGTGCTCCAGTCTACTACATGTAAGCAAGTACCGTATTTTCATATCTATAATATCTATATTTTCCATGATGACTGACAGTCTTGACGGTCAAAAAAAATACATACTTTATGATTAAAAACAAATGATTTTTTTATACTTATACTTATTATATTATAAACGGCTTTCCGCGGTTATAGAATGTACAATTACAAGATTAAAACTAGTTTTTTTAGCCCCGAGGTGCCAAAGGCACCGGCTAAAAAAACTAGTTTTAATCTTATGATTGTACATTTCTATATTCGTAGAAAACTGGATAATACGATGCTAGACATAGTTTTTTCATATGGATGAGAACCGGTTCCTATCCACCGGATTCAAATGAATACGAGAAAAAATCTACCTGTCCTTTCATCTATAAACACAAAAATCCCTTGGGACTATAAAAAATTTAATTTTGATTTTGTCTTTCAAAAATCTATAAGAATTTATGTAAAATAATAAAAGCAGTCTGACCGCCAAGGGTATTTTGTACCTATGCTCTATATTGTTAGGAATGTTGACATTATGTTCCATCTACCTTTAATAGGAGCCGATAAAATTATGTTTTCCTAAAATGTTTCAGACAGACAGACAGCCAGACATTTTAAATTAAATATCAGCTTCGCTACTAAAAAGAACGTAGGTTTTATAATGCTCAACACTCACTTTATGTGAAAGAACTTCACCTTTTTTTATCCATTTTTTAAAAGTGTCTGACTGATTATGACGTAACAAAAAAAATTAGCTAATGAGAGGCCACTATAAATTTTACCATTGGTCAATAATGGCCTCTCATTGGCTAATTTTTTTTGTTACGTCATAATCAGTCAGACACTTTTACTGTGTTCTAATTTATATGTATTGAATTACTTACGGATTTTTCTGCATTTGTTCATAAGCTGTTTTCAATAGCAGATTTTCTGAGGACTAATTAAAAAGAAAACATTTTTAGTATCTTAAACAGTTGGGGGGGGGGGAGGGCGTTGAAACCTCCCCTATTATCAGAGCTCCTATTAGAGCTAGTGGGCTAAAAATAGATAGATGATATAAAAAAAACCACATGGGTCGGCGTTCTACGGCTGCCCCCCCCCCCCTCCAACCCTTAAGGGTTAAGTAACCGACATAAACATTGAATTAGCTTTAGTATTCTTGTAAATTCAGGGATCTCAAGGGATAAGATAACAGATAATTTATTGATGCACATGCTTACTTATATAAATATAATTATTTCTTTTATGAATTATTGGTGGAAAAATTTGAACCAACCAAACCATATTTGGTAAATGCACCCAAAGTTTTAAGGCAGTAAAGGATAAATTGTGTTTATAAAAAACTTTGAGTGCAAGCATAATGCAAAGTACAATAAAGGGTAAACCCAATAACCAATAATGATTCAAATGAGTAGTTAATCTTACCAATAATTCAAAATAAAAAAAAAACCATGGCTTGGCAGCTGTGCATAACCCAATTTTGTGCAAATAATTCTTAAAAGATGGATTGTTTGTTTAGGAACAGGTTTAGACATTGAGCTGAATTTAAAGTTATAGTATGATGATTTCACTGGCGCTTATACATGGCTGCTGAGCCCTGGTTAAACATGAGCAATAAATCAATATCCATAAAAAAAAACTATAAAACATTACACTGTTCATTCACCTTACCTGAATTGTGTTGTCTGTATTACCACCTTTGATACAACCAAAATTGTATTCCGGCCTAGTCAGCAAGTCCTCCAATGATTCTAAATAACAATTATATGATTTCTGTGCAATATGTGTCGTTCGTATTTCCACCTTTGATACAACTAAAATTGTATTCCAGCCTAGTCAGCAGGTCCTCCAATGATACTGAAAAAAACAATTATATGATTTCTGTGCAATATGTGTTGTTTGTATTTCCACCTTTGATACAACCAAAATTGTATTCTGTTCTATTCAGAATGTCCTTCAATGATTCTAAAAAAATAATTATAGGATTTCTAAACAATATGTATTGTTTGTATTTCCAGCAAGTCCTCCAATGATTCTAAATAACAATCATATGATTTCTGTGCAATATGTGTCGTTCGTTTTTCCACCTTTGATACAACTAAAATTGTATTCCGGCCTAGTCAGCAGGTCCTCCAATGATACTAAAAAAAACAATTATATGATTTCTGTGCAATATGTATTGTTTGTATTTCCACCTTTGATACAACCAAAATTGTATTCTGGTCTAGCCAGAATGTCCTCCAATGATTCTAAATAACAAATAATTGTTTTGTGTCCAATATATTTGTTACTAGCAGCTGCGCCCCTATCATCTAGAGGATATGTATTTAATTGGTAAGAAGGGGGCCGTAAACTAGCCTTAAACTATCCCAAGGTTTGAATCTTTAAATAAAATAGCCTAAATAGCTTAAAACACTCCTTGGACCGTTATGAAACTTCCCTAAAAAGAAGAACTAAATCAGTTTAGTATCATTTTAAAACTAAAGCTTCAGACAAGAAACCTAACTACTTTAGGATAAACATTTCAATTTATAATATATTTTCAATTACTGTTTTAAAAATATTATTTTTTAAAGTTTAGCTAGTACAATAAGATAATTTTTGATAAATTAAAGTACATCCCCCATGTTGATACACCAAATTACAACTTTTTAAGATTATAATTAGTGGTTAAAATATTTCGACACTCAATTCAATGAACACAGTAATAGTGTCTGACTGATTATGACGTAACAAAAAAAATAGCCAATGAGAGGCTGTTATTGACCAATGGTAAAATTTATAGTGGCCTCTCATTGGCTAATTTTTTTTGTTACGTCATAATCAGTCAGACACTATTACTGTGTTCAATTCAATGAACAAAATAATCAAATTCAATAAAAGTGTCCAAAGTTGTTGAGCTAGTAAATAAGACTCTTGGTACTAGTGTAATAAACAGCCCAATGTCCCCTCCCTCCCAGTAATGATATACTTAGATTGTTGTTGATCTCAGTGATAGTTGTTGTAGCCGCCAGCTTTGTCACATACGAGTTGAAGATAAATATTTGAAAAGTCCACCAGGTCGCTATCAACAGTTTACTTATCCAGCTTCTAAAAATGTAGTAAATGATAAAAAAAAACCAATCTGAAAACATTTGCAAAATCAAACTAACTTTTTGAACACTTGTGGAGTGTGAAAACGTTGTGTATGAGCAAGATATTGCTTGAAATGTTGTATATTGTTGTCCTAGGAATTGTTGTTCCAAAAACCAGATAAATAGGATAATTCTAAAGGATTCTAAATCGTACTTAACTGTTTTAGGAATCAGAATGCAATTTATTTAAGTTATAAACCAATTCTTACATAACTAAATAAACAAAATCGGCTATTTGTTAAATACGGACATTTAGTTGCAGGGAATGGATAAACATACACACAGACGGACAGACGTTTGGACGAATCTACCATAATTAAAGAAAAGCTTCGCTTTTCAAAATGTTTATTTCATTGCTATAATATTACAAATGATTTTCAATGTATAATACATTAGAATAAACCACTAGAGGGAGAAAGGGTTAAGTAACTGTATCTCTCCATCGCAACCGCCTTGTGCAACCTTTTTATTAGGTCATAGAAAATCAACCAATGGTGTCGCTTATATTAGCACAGCCAAGTAGCAGGAAATAATTTAGAAGCAGACGAAAAAGGTCATTGAAAAAGGAAGGGAGGTAGTTGTCTGTATATACATCTATACTATAGATCCGATATTTGTTGTAGTTTAATTTTGACTTTCTTGGCAACTTCTTGTATCTAATGTCTAAACACGTTGGAGGAAAGTGGCGAATTAGGGAAGTAAAATAAAAAAGCTTCCCTGAAATCATGATTTATTAAGTACTGCAATAATTAAACCTAAAAACTACTAATCTTCTCTGAATATTACAACTTACAAACTTTTTTAATCATTTAAAATATGGGTAATTTCCCCCAAAGTGCCTTGTAGAGCACAGAGCCCCACTATTTCCCTACCATTAATGTAAAAGCAAATTGAAAATGATCAAAGGGGAACTACTCCTTTTGGTATAGCAAAGGTAACAAAAAAAAAAAAAAATTAAAAAGGAGGGAACAGTGCTTGATAGGTAACTTTGTGGTAAAAGCCCCAATATATGCTTTTTTATGCTTATTTTAGATTAAGTCGATCTTCAAATTGAATTTAGTATTTTATATTTTAGGGTTATTTTTTTTTCAAAGAGAAGCTTTTCTTATTAGGATTGGTCAGTCCATAGGCATGTTAGAATTGTCCAATCATTTTAAAACTTTGCAGGTGATTCCTGTAGTAGGTATGATTTAGAAAGCGGAGCACTTCCATAATCATTACCAGAATGTCCGTATGTCCATTTTAAACATGGACAAATTTTTATGTGAATTCTGTGACAACAAAGTACATTATTATAAGCGAAGCAACTCTATAATTATGTCCTAGAAATGTGAGTATGTCCATAAACATTATCCTGTATCAAGCAGTTTTTACTTACAATTTTGCTTCGACTCTTATACATTTATATTCTGATTATTCAGTTCTGACATTCTTCAAGTGTTAATGTCCATTTGTCCTACCGTTTCAGAGCTTTGTTCTCATAGATGGTGTCATCCTTGTTTAATAAGTAATGAACAATGAATTTAATTTTAAGCTTTAGGCATAAGTTAGATTATTTTCTAATTATTTTCAATTTTTCAGTAAAGATCCAATTCGTTAGTGTTGAATTTGTCCAATTTCATTTTTTATAGATTCATATAGTGAGATATTTTTTAGTTATTAAATCATTTTGAAACTTTTGCTTTAACCTGCCTCGAGGGGTTGATCAAAGTGCTTTTGATTAAAAATTTGTTAAAATATTTTGTTTTTGTTTGTAAACAGTTACAAATATCATGAATAAGAAAAAAATGTAAAGATTTTAATTTCAGGAATTATTATAAAGTATTTTTTAAATCTCCCTAATTCTAAATTGTTTAGTAAGAAGCCTTTGTTTTGATTCTGTAAACAGACGGTTGAGGTTTGGTGATAGCTTATGATTTATACTTTCTGAATTGAACAATACTACAAAATACAAGTATGTTGCACCTTCTTTTTAGCTCTGTACCCTAGAAGGTTTCCAGAGTAGGTTTCGTGATTTTCCTAGAATTGTTGACCAGAAAGAACTTCCTTTGTCCTTGTTAAAAACTAACTTTGCTAAAACATATATTCTGTATGACTTTGTTTTACATAGTAAAGTAAAAGAATAGAGGGAAAGGGCTGTATGTCCACGGGGTGGAGACCCAGTGCCGATCGACTTTTAATTGTATTTTTTAATATCAGCCAATAGCATTGTCATAAATACTAACACTGCTACAAAAGAACAGAAAACAATTTGCTAGCAGACAAAAAAAAGGTCCCCACAACTTGAACCAAGTAATTGTCTGGGTTATACATCTTTGCGTATACATTTATTCTCCAAACTTTATAAAACCCAGAGAGAGAGGGGACAATGAGCTGTTTATTACTCTGGTCTCCAAAGTCCTATAATAACGTTTTCTTATTCGTTGGCAACTTTGGGGACTTAAGTGAGCTTTGATTGGTTGGTTCATTTAGTAGAGTGTGCAAACGTTTCAAACACTTAGTTAAATCTACAGAAGGGGTAATTTAGGACAATTGGGAATGTACATCAATTTATCAGCCATTGTCTTATCCCTTAAAGGGATTCCCTTTATATCCCTCTGATGAAACCTGTTGACCAAGAACAGCAGTGCAGAGAAGCAGAGAAATGCCAAGAAGATACTCAGCCAGACCTCAACACTCAGTGGGGCCAGAAAATTGTAAGGTTTTACCTGGAAAATATTGGAGTTATTAGTACTTTGAAGTCTTTGTTAACAAAACAAAAAAAAACACTCTACTGTTATACTTCTGTTAGTAACTATTCTAATAAGCTCTGTTTTTCTACCCAATATTAATAGAATTTTGTTATTATTTTAAAAATTATTTTCACCAGATATCATGTTCTCTAAGAAAGTGAATTTTGCAGCGGGCTAAAATAAAGATTCTTCCCTTCCACCCCCTTACCTTTTTCTTAGAGCCATTACTTAATTCTGTTTATATTGCCCTAGCTAAATTGTTGTAATTTTTCTAGATAAAACTGGTTTTGAATACTCTAAGCTAGAACTAAATGGAAATTAGAATCACCGATAAATTTATATACATCCCCAATGATGATACACAAAAACAAAGTTACCCCTTAAGAAGATTAAAATTAGTGGTTGAAACGTTTGGGCACTCATTTTATGGAAACATTCAATTAAATTCAATAAAAGTTGTTACACCAACGAATAAAAAACTTTGGGGACTTGTTTAATAAATTGCAACCTCGTGGTGTAGCTTTCTTGAAATCAAGCTAAGTCCAGTTGTAAGGATAGGCAGAGATACATCCAGATTTTTATCATTTCTTAACAATTTTATTTAACTAAACAGATATAACAAGGATAACAACAAATATAAGAAGCAAAGCCCAAAAAAATTAAAATACCTACGGACGAAAGATTGTAAAGACTAGATGCGCACAGGAAATAGGATTTTTAAATGAAAATTTCAGTTGTGCATTTCAAATTTCTTCTATAGATTTATGGGATGACTGACAAACAGTCGGAAAGTAACTATAGAATAGCTTCGTTACTAGAAATAAGCCTTTACTCTGATATCATGTATACGACAATCTTAGATGAATTGAATGACAAATATATTATCGTGTTGAATATAAATTGTTCCTGTGTTTTTTGATGGTTGTATCTGCCACAAATATTGTCTTGTTATCCAGGATAGAATCTATGAAAATGGATACAGGGTATTCGTGGATATATTGTCGTCAATTTAGCTTTAAGCTCATGTATTGATCAGTTCGTTCATCTAGTAGAACGGTGTGGGGGGGGGGGGGGTGTTATGGTAAACGAGGTGTTGCTGCGAGTTTCACTTTAATGGAGAACAAGAAAATCTGGTGCAACATCCAAGCAAAGGATGACAACATCCATAAAAGCTAAGCTCTGAAACGGTAGGATAAACGAACATTAACACTTTTGTAGTGTCAGAACTGAATAATCAGAATATAAATGTATAAAAGTCCAAACAAAATTTTAAGTAAAATTGTTGAAAAACTGATTAAATAAAGGACCTACTTACATTTTTAGGACTTGATTATAGAGATGCTTTTCTTATGTAATTGTACTTTGGTTTCCTAGGAATCAGTATTTCAAAAAATCAGATCAACCGGATAATTATATAACATAAAAATTTGATTTAAAAAAAGGTGAAAATCAACATATTCGAAATGGACGTACGGACATTCTGATAACGATTATAGAGTTGCTATCCTATCTACTACAGGAATCACCATACAAAGTTTGAAATCGATTCTACAATTCTAACCTGCCTAATTTAACAAAACAAAGTTATTTTAGGCAGGTGAAACTGATGTACGGACGGACACCCCGAACCTAATTATAGAAAAGCTTCGATTTTAATAACTTTTCTATAGAGTCAGAATTGAATAAGTAGAAAATTAATTTGTAAGTCTTTCTTTTTTTAGTATCTAATTATAGAGATGCATGCTTTTGAGATTTTATTATTTAAAAAAATCAGATGAATAGGACAATTATATGATACAAAAAGTTGTCTAAAAACAAACAGACCTATCCTAATTATAGAAGCGCTAGAATTTTAAAAATTACCTAGAATCTGATCGTAGCTAATGTTGACATCATACCCATCATACACTTTCAATGTATAGGAGGTGTTTAGTCGGTCAACTAACGTCATTGCTACATCATACATATAACCTTGATATCTAAACATATTCATCCAGTGGTGTGCACAGGAGTTTGTCAAGGGGGGGAGGCCAGGGAGTCGTAAATATTTTACATCCCCCTTTAAACCAAAATCGAGGGGAATATTAGCTTTACATACAATAAGAGGATTGTTATTTTTAGCTGTTTACCATTAACAACCCCCCTTAAACTAAATGGGTGTGTAACTTTTTTTTTAATCTATTTTAGGGTGGTTTGTTGAAGGGACGTAAAGGGTATATCCATCCCCCTTGCCTAGGGGGGTGAGTGCATCCCAACTTATGCACGCCCTTGAATGCATCCATAACTCTAAAGTGTATTCAAATAAGATTTTTGGTAGCTACGATGTTTTTTTTTTATCTTATAGTATGAAATTTTTTATGCTTTCTATATTTTTATGTCTTTTTACTGAACTTTTAAATTCTTTTAAGTTTTCAAATAATTCTTTTTAATAAATTTACCTTTGGTTACTAAATTCATTTTCCATCAGAAATGGTGCATACTAAAATACTAAAAGGGGGGGAGAAAATCTCTTCAAAAGAGATGGGGAAAACCCCCTTTTCTCTCATCTCTTTTTTCTTCCCCCCTTCCCTTTTTCGGGAAAGAAAAATGTGACGTAACTGGAGTCGCACTTTTCAAAAGTGATACAAATTCGGAACAAAATGGGCTTCGTCCATTTGGCTCATTAGAGTAAAACACAAGAGGGGTAACTAGAGGGTGAAATGACTGTATTTCTCTATCCCAATGACCTTGTGCCGACTCTCAATTTGGCCTTTGAAAATCAACCAATTGTGTCGGGAATATTAACAAAACCTAACAATTTCCTAGCAGACTATAAAAGTCATTGGAAAAAGGGGGTAGGTAGTTATCTGTATATACATCTGTACTATATATCTGTTGTTAAGTTGATGACGAAAAGAACTACAATTGAGCTGTGTGTTTTTCCTTTGTTAGTCTCATTTCAACAACGGTGCCGTGTATTATTCCAAAAGATCTAAGTTATAGAGTTGCTTCGCTACTCAAAATACCACCTTAACCATCCAAATGGTAATGTTCGAAGCATTACTCTCCATTATGCATAAACTACTAAAATAACTAAACCAATAACATGTCAAAATATTTTGGATCCAGTGCAGTTCACAGAAAAATGTTTACAAAGCCCAAATTGTGTTAAAATTGTGTCAAAAGTAATCTATGTGACGTAATAAAAATGAGGAAAACCCCTTTTTTTAAAGAGTTTTCTTTCCCACTTCTTCTCTCATCTCCCTTATTTTATTACGTCACATGGATAATTTTTGACCCAATTTTAGCACAATTTGGGCTTTGTCAAAAATGTTCCTCGGAAAGATTTTCTTCAAAAATCTATTAACTTTAAAAGCATGTAGCTGTCAAACGGCTGAACGTACATGATATTACCGTACCCCGTTATAAGCTGCATGAGAAGATCCAATGATGCACAGGGAAAGCTTGATAAAAACACGCGTTAAAAAAGTCTTCCTCGCGCATTTATGGAGTCATGGAAATTAATGATTTTTTGTCAGTTAAAATTTTTTACTAATATAATATAAAGGTTCAGCCGTTTGGCCGCTAGCAGTCTTTAAAACTCATAGATTTATTGTAGATTATTGATCCCATGAACATTATACCGTGAACTGCACTAGATCCAATATTTTCTTTATATACCACTAATTGGACCTATTCTAATTCTAGCTTGTGTCATAATATGTGATCAATTATATTCATTTAAGTGGATATTGATAAAATACAAAATTTTCTATAATTAAATTACGTCTGTACGTCTGTAATGGATAGCTATGGATGGTATGATGAATCATGTGACAATTAGGTTATTTTTTTTGTAGGAGGGGGGGAGATATTTGTTATCATTAAATTTTCTCTGGAAAGAGTGGAGAGAACCCACCCAAAAATAGTTATAAACCTTCCATGGACCTACAAGAAGCTTCACTGTAAAGGTTAACCTTTTTAATCCATTGCACACTGGTCTGAAAACGCAGTTTTGGGTCAACAATTCGTTTTCAGCCGTCTTTTGGCCGATTTTAATGCCCAATACAGCAAATTAGGGGTTTTATGGGTCAGGGAGTCCATTTATGAAAAAAAAAATACATGACCTCGAAGGTCAAAGACCGTTAAAATGACCTTTAAAGTCTGATTTTTGCCGTTCCCGAGGATTTATTGGACATTTAGGGCGGGAAGGAGTTGTCAAATCAAGAAGACTCTGAAATACTTTTTTGTAGACAATTGCATTGGCTAAATATCATGTGAAGTAAAAATTTTTGTAAGTATAACCAGTTTTTCACCAGCTGCAAATTTCAAATTTGCGCGTTTTTAATTTTTAATATCTTGATTATTTTATCTAAATTTTCTTGATTTTATTCATTTAGAAAATATTTTAAATCATTGTTATTTCATCTTACTAGAGGCTAATAAAATTATGGCATATTTTTATAAGGATGCATTTGTTTGTGTGTTTGAATGTGTGTGTGTGTATTCTTGTTTCTCCTCACTCTACGCTACGAAATAACAAGGTTACAAGGCGCGAATGCATAGGGACACACACACACACACACACACACACGAAGAAACATAAAGAGTAGGCTGAAAGAATAATATCAATTATATGAATATAAAACAATAAAATTGACATTTAAAAATTTATTTTAACTAACCTACATGAAATATAACAGATTTTTATACTATTTAGCTATTTCGTATGTTTTCATTTTGTTTATTAGATATTACTCCGCAAAAATAGATCCTTCCCCCCTCTACGTGCGTCGGAATAATTCTAAATTACAACATCGATGAAATTTAATCGATCTATTAGTTTTTAAGATAATGCAAAAAACGAACAAAACCGGATGCCATATATATCGTGAAATATGAAGCTAATTGCAATACCAACAAATTCTCTTTAATAAACATGCGAAAAGCTCAGAGAGTACTCAATAAGAAAATTTTGCCAAACTTACCCTTATCTTAAAAACTAAGAAAAAAAAACACATTTTTGGATTTTGTACCATTTTTTGTGTTATAAATAATTTTTGAACTTATATAGGACTTATTTTAGTTGGACAATTTCCAACATGCGGATATTTGATTTTATCAGATTTAAGCAAGTATAGCCAATTTAACTATTATGTCAATAATACGTTCTTAGATTTTAGAGTTCTGCAGCTTTGGCCCCAAATTATTTCAAAAAACATATTATCAACATGGGTTGATATTTAAAATATAGGTGGCCCAGAATGTCTTTGAAGGCTGGCAGGTCAACTTTTGTCTAAATTGATGGGTAGGAAAAATTGAATTGTTGACCCCTCCGGACCAGTGTGCATTGGTTAGCGAGATCTTATGCTACACACAAAATTACAGATAGACATTCTGTTTTTTTTAGATATTATAGAATAGACTAATTAATAATTAATATTTTTAAATATCAAATAGCGCATCAGTGAAAAACAACTTTTATTCATAAATTACATATTCATTATAAAAACAAGGAGGACAACTTCCATAAAAGCGAACTGAATATTCAGAATATAAATGTATAAAAAACAAAACAAAAATGTAAGTAAATTTGTTGAAATTCTGTCTAAAAACAGGATATATTTCAAGGGCATACTTACATTTTTTCAGAACTTGATTATAGAGATGGTTTGCTTATAACATTGTACTTTGTTGTCCTAGGAATTAGTATTTCAAAAATCAGATAAATCGGATAATTATATCAAGTAAAAATTTGTAAAAATTTGCATGTTTAAAATGGAAGTACGGATATTCTATTTGCGATTATAGAGTTGCTACGCTTTATAAATCGTGCCTAACTACCAAAGGAGCTAACTGTCCGTGACGAATGGACTGACCCTAATTATAGAAAAGCATCACTATTAACAAGAATCCAAATTTATGTGACTTTTTGTTTGCTGCTTCTCTTGGTCTTATTATGACAAGCATGTGTGGTCAGAAGATATGTGTAGAGTAGCGCGGCTGTTGTACAAATAGTTGCGATGCTGTACAACCACTTGTTCTTGTTGGAGTGACGTCGCCCACACACTGCGTACCAGCTAGTACTTACTAAAATAAATAAAAAACAAGGAATTATTTATTTATAGCGTCGCAGCAGATTATACATTAGAGTAAAACATGAGAGGGAGAAAGGATTAAATATTAAAGTAAAACACTAGAGGGAGAAAGGGTTAAATAACTGTATCTCCCCATCTTTCTAATGACTTTTTGATAATCAACCAGTTGTGTCATTTATATTAACACAGCAAAGTAGCAGAAAATAATTTAGAAGCAGACGAAAGAGGTCTTTGAAAAAGGAAGGGAGGTAATTGTCTGTATATTCATTTATACTAACAATGAATTTAATTCAAAACAAGAAATCAAGAAACCTATACGTGATTTTCAGCTGTCGTTGGGGGACAACACTTTGACGACCTTTTATCTGCCCCCAAATATTATTTTAGATTTATTTCGCTTTATATAGTAAAATTAAGAAATATTATATTAGATTTTGTTGGCTGTAGGTGCCGTAGGCCTAGCACATCTAAACTGGTATTGGTATTAAGATTTTATAGTAATATTTCTGGAAAATTATCTATGCATGAAATGATACTAGTTGGCCCCATAGTGTCCCACCCCCCAAGAAAATAGCCTAAAACCACAACAGGACCAGTAGGTGTGTTCCCTGAAAAATAAAAATCAATCGGTTCAGTGGTTACCGAGATCTTAAGGGACAGACAGACGGATGGACAGACGGACAGACAAACATCAATCTACTAATTGTATTATAGTCAGAACGCAATAGCTTGTAGAGTAGATTCGTAAGAAAAGTAATGGTTAATAAATTTAACAATATAACAGGAATATTGATTTTTCATTAGAAATATTACATATAAGGCATTTAGGTAAATTATTATTACTAGCGTCTTCGCCAAAGAGGCCTTTAGTGGCACTTTAAATGTTTGTTTTTTACTTGAGAAATGCTTTCTATGTTGTGTTCAAGGGTCCACGCAAAAAAGATTTTTTCAGATTTTTTGTGATTTCTCTATGAGAAGCTATCCTATTAAGGAGAAACCGATAGGTTCAGCGGTTAGCGAGATCCTTCGGACAAACACACAGACAAACAAACAGACAGACATCTTGTTACTTTATTATAAGGATGTCATAATTCGGGATTTTTGGCTAAAAGTGTTTAACTTTAGTGCCTATAAAAAAGGAGATAGATTTTAAAACTTTCGGCTGAAAAATACCGAATCATGTCATATTAGAATATTGGGGTATAGTCCCTTTCGTGGCAACGCCTCTTATGGGGCGTTTCGTCGTATTTCACAAGGGCTTTTGATAGGGTATTATGGTTAGGTTTGATTATGTTAGGTTAGGTGATTGCAATGCATGGCTATCTAGGCAATTGGCCCCCCGGAGGCGCTAGAAATGGAAGAAAAGCTAATGTGAAAATACGAAGAAACGTCCCTTAAGAGGCGTTGCCACGAAATGGACCCGAATATTGGACTTTTCTATTATGACGTCATTTTTTAGGCACTATAAAGGGCTTCAATTAAGGTTTACCGTCAGTACAGTCAACTCCCAGCTCAGTGCACAAGTCTTCACAGTCGAGCTCATAGTCCTATATTTAAAAAAAGTTATTTATAATAATAATGGTTATTTATCGCATCGTATTATAGACAGCTTTCCACGGATCATATATACATTTCTTTTCACTTTAGATGGCCCTGCGGGACCAAATGTCCAGCAAAAGTAAGCTGGTATTGATTTTAATATTCGTGGAAAATTGTCATTAAAACAATGCAATACATGGTTTTTCACTATGGTGGAGAACCAGTTCTTATCCAGCAGTTATCAATCGGGGTCGAAGGCATACTGGAATAGGATTTAGAATACACTAAATGGCATGAACCTTACCTTACTACGAAATAGACTAAAACTTGCTCGGGAAAAGCAACTTAATTGTATTTATATACCTATTGTTCCTACCATTCACTGCATGATAGACTCGAAATAAAGTATTACCAAACTTTACTAATAAACTGTAAACAAATATGATAAATATACAAGCAAAATAACAAGTTAATGTTGAATTTCAATTCCTTCTCGTCCCTTCTTAAGCATAAAATGAATTTGAAAATTTTGAAAATAGATTTTAATTTCCTTATAAGGATGTTGTTTTTATATGTCGTCTTTATGACAGGTAAATATTTTATAAATATATTTCTTAAATTATATATAAAAGAAAATATTATACAATAATATCTAATTAAATTAAAAGTATTTCAACTTGTTTTATTTTTTTTGGTACTAAACTCATCCCTGACTTGAATGAGAGAAAAAGTTTATTTTGAATCAGATTGCAGAAAGAACATAATAATAAAATACACAATAGTCTCTTTGTGAGTTTAAATTTATAACATTATTTTTTGTTAATGAATTAATGAAAATTATTTTGTTTAAAATTTGACTAAATGACATCTCGCATAATAACTTTACATTCCATCTTAAAAATAAATCTGTAAGGTGTATATATATGTTTAGATATCTGTAAACCACCAATTTATGACTATTGATTTTTGATCAGCTGTAGGTTTCAATACTAGATTTTTTTTTAAGTAGCGCAGCTACTCTAAATCTAGAGAATAAATCTAATTTTGCTTAGAATTTACTTTTAGGTGTTTTACACATTGTAAATTAAAGATTTTATTTTAATAATTAATATTTTACAACAATATCTTCTAAAAACTGTGAGGAAGTTTGATAAAATTACGTTTATTTTGCAAGCTTGTTTGAAAATATTTCATTATTTTTATAATTCTGACAAAATAGATTTTCTGTTTAAATAAATAACATAGCCACAAAAAGGTTTAAGTAGTTATTGAAATATTCTATTACTATTCTTGCTAATTAAATATTCGTTAACTATGTTTAATTTGCATTTTTAAAACAGACAAGAAAAATATCCTACTTAAATGCTAATTTTATGAAGTTATCTTAAACCTTTTCTAAAAGTTTGTTTTATAAAACTTTTTTTATTTTTCATTGATTTTATTGATTATATAGGTTAAAAATATCAAAAGTATTTTTCAAAGGCTCTAGATAAATTTTGATTAATTTCGATTTTTGATTTTTAAAATTTTTTTAAAAATCTGCAAGAATATGCATGTCTATTCAAAGAATAGATTATATAAAAAACAAAATTAAACATATTCAGGCTATCAAAAAGAAAAAAATATTCTTTTTTACCATTAAATCGCAAATATTTAAAATCATTAGATTTTAAGCTTATTTTGCATGGAAACACATTTTTTCAGTTATTTTTTCTCAACAATGGATCTTAAATGATTATTACTGAAAACTTTTATGAAAATGTTATTATCCAAAACTTCAAATAAAGGAAATAATTGCCGTTTGCAAAAATGTGTGCAAAAAGTTGCCAATATCTCGTTAGAAGGGACTTAATGGATTTAAATTCTTACTGCTTATGAGTTAGTGGACTATAAACTATTAGAAAAGTATCACTTTAAGGTGAAATTTTGAGGGTCAACTTTTTTTCTTTTAAAATTCGCAGTGCATTTGTGGTATTCGGCAACCGTGAGCCATGTCTATGGCAACCCTGACCTGGGTTCGGAGAAGGGCCGAGGGCCCTCCCCCGAGTCCTGGGAAGGGGTCTGCCGACCCCCTCCCTATGCCTAAAATTAATGATAGATTCTGACAGCCTTATTATGGTTAAGCTGTATTGTTAATTCCCCCCACCCTTTCCAGGGATGGGGGATCATTATTGCCCAAACTGATTATTGTATATGTATTATATTGATTCTGTTTATGATTACTTATTCCAATCTGTGTATTTATTGTTTGTTGTATATAACTTTAGTAAACCTTAGACCCTGAATAAAGGAACAACTGAATAGACTCTGTTTATTATTTAGTGATTGCTAGAGAAGCGTAGCTTCTCTATAATATATGTGTCCACGTCTGTTCGCACTGCCGTAGTCATTTGAACTCTGGTGTCTGCCATTTAACCTAGGCGGATACCACACATTAAGGAGTTTTCTAACCCACCTATTAAAAGTATTAAAAGAATTACGCAACTTGAAAGTTCATAAAATCCTATTTTGCCGCCAAAGTGTCTTAAGAGGAATATAATTACGAAAGTTAACTTTAAAAATGGATATAATAAATACATGAATTTTATGTCAGGGGAAATAAGGTCGTCAATTTAGGCTGCTAACATGGATATCATTTATGGTTCATCTAGTAGGAGGAGAGAGGGGGGTGTATTGTTATTTTAACCAACTACAAGTTTAACTTTATTAGAGTACATGATACTCTGATATATCCATTACTTTGAAAATCCAATGTTATTTATAGACAATACCTGCCCGTGTGTGTCCCTGCAGAGGTAAACTTGTCTGTAGTGCCCTACAAATTTATAAAATGTGTTTAATATTCATACATGCAATATACTATTATCTATAATACAAAGTAGAATGATGTCTGTCCGTCCGTCCGTCCGTCTGTCTGTCCCTTGAGATCTCGGTAACCGCAAAATGATTGGATTCTACTCTTCAGGGAATATACCTAAACCTGTGGTAGGCTAAAAACAAAAAAGCTCCTAATTTGTTTTAGTCAAGTAACTTTTTAAAAAATAATGTGTTCACAAAAAAATCTTTAAAATGCAAAGGCAAGGCGAGGCTACTAGTATATACATATATATATTTGAAGCTAAGAAAATCAAAATAATTCATTTCACTTACCATTTTTACTACATTATTACAAAAATAAGTAAAAAGTAAAATATTTAGTAAATATTTACATAAAAATTCTTAAGCTTTAAAGTAAATCATGATAGGAAATTAATTTTCTCCTCTGCTTTTTAAAATTATAATTGAGCGGCTTGTGTTAATAGAAAAATGTTATGCAACCGCCAATTTAACTAGTTAATTAGGACCAAGATTTTAGCCAGCTGCCAGTATTACTTTGTCAGGGTACATGAAAAGTGCTAAGCTAATATACTGTTTTTTATAAAAATATGAAATATATATTCAATAAAATTTAGCTCCACCTGTTATGTCAGGGGCTGTTATATTACAATCTCCATACTCCTAGAAAAATCACAAAACATTTATAATTTCTAGCAATTTGAATTTTAAAGTCCAAGACTAAATTTTTTTTGTGTTTTTTTTTTTGGGGGGGGGGGGGGGTATATGCCCCATAACCTCCCCTCCCTAAAAAAAGCTTGGTCGACCTAATTTTGATATATTGACATTTGCATTTTTTTAATCTGAACTTTTTTACTTTCCTATATAGTTTCTTTAGAGCGAATGGCCCATCCAATCCCCCCCTCTGTCGTAATAAAGGCTTTAAGAACACCTCCCCCCCCCCGTTAATGTTATATAAACCTGGTGGACACCAATGGAAAGATGCTTCTCTGGTTTACCAGCTGCCATGTTAAACCTGAATTAAGGAACCGTGAATATAGGAATTTAGGAAATACATGGATATATTGACAAGGTAAAATTTTTCGTCACTTTAGCTTCAAACTATGGTATAAATTTGGACTTCATATATTGGTTAGTTCGTTCATCCTGTAGGAATGAAGGGAATGGGGTGAAGTGAGTGTATGAGGGTTATCGTTACTTTAAAAAGCTGTGAGCTACACTTTTTTAGAGTAAATGAAAATGAGTTCCAAGTTAGCAACCTAAATTGACGACAATTTGTCCCTGCCATAATATCTACTTATATTCTATATAAATTCATGAGACTAAATCTAATTTTAAAGTAGCTGTTCTAATATATAGGGTGTGCAAAAAAATGCGGACATTTTTAAAAATAAAATTGCGCGGCTTTTGTTAATAGTAAAAGAGTGTTACACGTACCGTCAGAACCGCTATGAACTTTTTTTTGGAAATATAAGAACGGTTCCTGTGTTGCGTATAGTTAAGGAGCTACACGTTAAAGTGTCCCAATTGACTTAAAACTTGGCTTGCGAGTAAATTTTGGGACATTTTACCACCTAGCTCCTAGATTATTTGTAGCACAGGGACCGTTCTTATATTAAATTTAAAAATGTACACATTTCTTTTTGCACACCCTATTCTCTAATATTTAGTAATATACTCGCAAGTCAGTTTTATGCCAGTTGGGACATTTTACCACGTAGCTCCCTAACAATACGTAGCACTGGAACCGTTCTTTTATTTCCAAAAAATAGAGTTCATAGCGGTTCTAACGGTATGTGCAACACTTTTTTACTATTAACACAAGCCGCGCAATTTTTTTAATATCCGCATTTTTTTTTGCACATCCTTTATATAAGGAATAAAATTAGTTCAGTTTTTTACAATAATTATTTATGCTTTTGAATGGAAAAATCTATTGAATTTGTTCAATTTGGATTAATATATAATAGATCTTTGATAATAGTTATTTATCACATTGTATTATAGACAGCTTTTCACGGATATTAAAGTAAAAAATTACAAGACAACAAATCTAAATTTTATTATTAATGGAAATTGTCTGTAATACCATCCTATACATGATTTTTCAGTATGGTTGAGAACCGGTTCTAATCCAGTGGATATTAATCGCCTTAAAAGCAATACAGGAAAATACTAAACTTACACAAGAAAAGAGTAGTATCCAATGAGACCAATCAGCAACAAGTAGTTCACAGATTTAATCCTAAAAATTGTCAAAATGAATTTAATTTTAAGGGCTCGCCAGCTGCACGTCAGTCGCCTTTAAGCCTCAGGGAAATTAACCTTTGACAAGATTAAAATCAACTGGAAGTCTAATTATGACCAAATACAACACTCCCTCTCTTCAAAAAATCTATTAAAGCATCCAATCGGATTTAACTTTGTGGCTCATGTGCGATTGAGGCACTGCTGCTGAGCCCTGAGTTTTAATATTTCAGCATTCTACTTTTTAAAGAAAAAAATCAAATTTTAATCGCATTTCACGTGGATTTCTATGTTGTTTTAAGACATTCCAAGAGGGTGTTAATGCCTTTTAACCCCCCTTGAAGGGAATTTTAAGGGCATGCCTTTCCTTTATTTGCACTACTAAGGAAATTGAAATTAAACTAAAAGAATAGAGGGGGGAAGAGTTATATGTAACTCTACCCTGTCACGACTTGAACATTGAATAAAAGTGAATAGCTCTCAGAAATATTAATACAGCCAAGAGCTGAAAGCAATTTGCTAGCAGATAAAAAAGTCCATCCCCCATATGGGCCATGGTTATACATCTATAATTATACATTTATTTGGGTGACAAATTGTTTAATGTACCTGGTTTCTTTGGGCGTGGAGTTTCTAGACCCAACTAGGATTATAATTCAATATATTACCTTGTCTCTTTGGGTGTAGAGTTTCTAGACCCAACTAGGATTATATTTCAATATATTACCTGGTTTCTTTGGGTGTAGAGTTTCTAGACCCAACTAGGATTATAATTCAATATATTACTTTGTTTCTTTGGGTGTATAGTTTCTAGACCCAACTAGGATTATAATTCAATATATTACTTTGTTTCTTTGGGTGTAGAGTTTTTAGACCCAACTAGGATTATAATTCAATATATTACCTGGTTTCTTTGGGTGTAGAGTTTCTAGACCCAAATAGAATTATAATTCCATAAATTACCTGGTTTTCTTGGGTGTAGAGTTTCTAGACCCAAATAGAATTATAATTCCATACTTTACCTGGTTTCTTTGGGTGTAGAGTTTCTAGACCCAATTAGAATTTTAATTCCATACTTTACCTGGTTTCTTTGGGTGTAGAGTTTCTAGATCCAACTAGAATTATAATTCCATATATTACCTGGTTTCTTTGGGTGTAGAGTTTCTAGATCCAACTAGGATTATAATTCCATATATTACCTGGTTTCTTTGGGTGTAGAGTTTCTAGACCCAATTAGAATTTTAATTCCATACTTTACCTGGTTTCTTTGGGTGTAGAGTTTCTAGATCCAACTAGAATTATAATTCCATATATTACCTGGTTTCTTTGGGTGTAGAGTTTCTAGATCCAACTAGGATTATAATTCCATATATTACCTGGTTTCTTTGGGTGTAGAGTTTCTAGACCCCACTAGGATTATAATTCCATAGATTATCAGAACAGCATACAATGATCTAAAATTGATATATTTTTACTTGGGTGTTGCACCAGATTTTCATGTACTCTGATAAAGTGTTACTATTTTGATTTTGCAATAGTTATTTATCACATCGTATTATAAACAGCTATCCACGGATATAAAATTTACATTTTTAGATTAAAACAATTTTTTTAGCCCCAAGATGCCATAGTGAAATAATACTATGCTACCCATAATTTTTCAGTATTGCTAAGAACCGGTTCTAATCTACCGGATATTAATCGGTTTTAAAGCAATACTGTAAAATAGATTCTGAGAATAAAACATAAATGTAGAAAATGCGTTGAGGCAGGGGAATATTCAAAATCCCTCAAAAAAAGTGGGGCTTTTTGATTTACCTATGTGTAGATAGGCCCTGAGATTCCAGGAGAATATTCAAAATCTCCCCCAAAAAGTGAGGCTATTTGATTTACCTATGTGTAGGTAGACCCTGAGATTCCAGGGTAATAAATTGTAACGTTGCCATTTGTACCATCATAAGGGGAGTTGAGAATACAGCTGTCACCAACAAGGAACTCAATATGGACCACTAAATAAGGAACAAATTATAACAAGAATGACAACAAACTTTAAAACCTCTTACATTACCCCTCTGATTTTAAAAAAATTAGATTAACCCCCTCCCCCCAAAAAAAAGCTTGGACACCCCTGGGTAGATATACCACACTTTTCTGGGATTTTGCCAGATCAAGTATCAACTGTGGGGAATACCAAAGGATGACTCCATGCAAAATTTGAGCCGGCTCCGGCCAAAACCGGCCGGGATTTTTATAAAAAACCGGTTTTTTCCGGTTTTTAGGGGGTATCTGTAAATCAAGCCCCCTCCTGGGTACCCCCCAATGATGATTTTTGCTTTAAGGTCTGATCTGAATTCCTCAACACTGGATATGACCCCTAGAGTTGAAAAAATGGTTAAAATCCGGTCTTTTGACCGGTTTCCGGCCATTTCCGGCCCCAAAAAAAATTTTTAAAAATCAAAATTTCATCTAAAATTAAAAAAAATATGCTTTAAATTCCATTTTTCATTAATAATTTTTCAAAAAACAAAAAGCATAGGTAATGAAGATAATTTTAACAACTTAAAATGTGAAAAAAGGTTGAAAATTGACAAACTTATGTCAATTTGAAAAAAGTTGGTAAATCCTAAAAATTTGACCGCATTTTTCTAATGTAAATTGTGTGTATGAATGATGTTTGGTTTTAATGAATCACCCCCTTTTACTTTCTTACCCCTTTTTAGGGGAACTACAAAAAAGCTATATATAATTGTCTATCATATTATCTATCTCTTACAATGTATATATAAATTAGATAACATAAAAATAATTAGAAATAAATGTTCCCTTTAGCTTGAATTTTAGTTTTCATAATCATATTTCATTTAAGATGCGTTATACAGTGTGTTTTTTTTTATGAGAACTTTTTTGAAAGCAATTATACCCCACTTATAGTTATCAGAATCTAATGATTAACGGCTTATTTTCTTCGTTTTTTATAACCATTTATAGAACATCAAAAAAATATTTCAGTTTTTATTTAAAAAGTACAGTAAAATCAAAAATACAAAACTTAGGTGTCAACATCTAAAAAAGGTTTTAGCGCATTTTTCTTAAGCTCAAATCTTCTACCCTTTGCAAGAAAAAATTGGATTTTCAGTAGTCCTTTTTTGGGGGCCAGTACTTCCTCCCTGGTTGAGATATGGCCTTCAAACTTTGATATGTTCTAGTACATGTCCCCAAAAGTATCTGTATCAATTTTTAAGTATGTATCTCAACTTTGAATCGTTTTGCAGCCATTCTTGCAAAAGGTAGAAGATTTGAGCATGAGAAAAATGCGCTAAAACCATTTTTAGATGTTAACACCTAGGTTTTGAATTTTTGATTTTACTGTACTTTCTTAATACAAACTGAAATATTTTTTTGATGTTCTATAAATGGTTATAAAAACCGAAGAATATAAGCCATTAATCATTAAATTCTGATAACTATAAGTGGGGTAAAATTGCTTTCAAAAAAGTTCTCATAAAAAAAAACGCACTGTAGAAAGTATTTTAAAGAACGGATTAGCTGGAACAATCTGGAGTTGGTTGGGAACAAAAAATTTAAAGAATATGACCTTCCTTCCCACACTTTACCAACCAATTTAGAACTTTGTAATGCACTTCCTCTCTACGACAACGATATTGGGGCTGTTTTAGATAAAATTATTTAAAAAGTAAGTAAGCCTTAAAAATTATAACTATTAGCTGAACATCCAAATATAGAAAAATACTTCATATTCAGAGTTTAATGATAAAATTTTAACGCAAACTTCATAACTACATTACAAAATATTTAACGTTTCTTTATAAAAGCTGTCAGAAAGATGTAAAATGAAATTTTTATATTGATCAATAGATTTTCAATTAATTCAATTAAGGTTAATGAGATTTTCAATCATGATGTAGCTCGTGTAAAAGGCAACTTACGTAGATATGTTTGCGAGATAAGAAAAGTATACAAACATTGTTGTGCAAAGAAAAAACTACCAGCAATAATGTTACAGCTATTTCCTGCAATAGATGAATCAAAAGTACCCAAATCGAAATTAGAAGTTTATCACAAAGTTTTACAAAATAAAATAAATATACCTCCATATCATATGAGAAGTTCTGCACAATATGAAACTCATGAAGGTAATCAATATTAAAGTTTATTTTTTTGCGTCATATGACTTGATATAATTTTTCCAAAATGATTTTTAAAAGCGAAGCTTTTCTATAATTAGGGTCGGTCCGTCCGTACGTCCGTCCGTCCGTCCGAGATAGATAGCTTTTATTCGTTAATTTAGGCATGTTAGAATTGTCCTATCGATTTCAAACTTTGCATGATGATTCCTGTAGTAGTTAGGTACGATTTAGAAAGCGTAGCAACTCTATAATCATAATTGATATCGTCAGTAGCTATGAAAGACATTCCTTTTGAGTCTAAATTGGGCAAGGCAGTAGCTATTTCTGAAGCCAGGAAAAAAAATACCTACAATAGCATCATTAAAAACTATGAACTTTCGGAAGAATAGTTTTATATAAGAATTGTATTTTGGCAATAAATAAATTTTTGTAATAACAAACAACAAGGATTACAACATACATAAGTAGTACATTGATCAAAGTGGGCAAATGGATTAAGTTGATTATAGAGCAGATGTGGACTAAGATATTACAAACAAAAAATTAATGAAACTATTTTGAGCCTAACCAACAGACAGACGGAATTAGATTAGATGCTGAGAGGAATGTACACAGAAAAACTCAGACATATATCTTAATTAGAGGTTCATCCCCTGACATATGGACATACGGACAGACACACATTTTAAATTGTGGAGTAGCTTCGCTACAAAAAACTATTAAATTGTATATTAAATTGTAATTAATTTATGAAAAAAACTAAATGTGATATTGTAATTAACAAATTCCAAATTGATATATATATATATTGAACTCGTTATCTTATCATTGAAAATTGACTCAAATATTATTAAAAACCATCTAATCCGGCCTTTAGTCGGCCGCCTGTTAAAAGCTTTCTGGCCAGCCGACAAGCCTTACTGATATATCCCTGGAACCGCCAGGGAATGTAGAATTTGGATTAAGAAAAACATTTGGGTATAGTCCTTTCCACGACATCCCTCCATAAGGAGCGATTAGTCGTATTTTTAAAATGGCTTTTTATAGGTTATTTTAGGTTAGGTTAGGTTATATTGTGTTAGGTGATTGCCCCACAGGGTTAGGTAATTGGCCCCGCAGGGTTAGAGCCCCCCGCAGGGGCTAGAAATAGGAGAAAAGCTACTGTGAAAAATACGAAGAATCGCTCCTTATGGAGGGATGTCGTGGAAAGGATTGTAATTTTGTTGGATATTGCATGTGTTAAAGACCAAAGTCAACCTAAATTCTGAAATGTATGTATAAATCCATCAAATTTTTAGGATTTACCAACTTTTTTCAAATTGACATAAGTTTGTCAATTTTCAACCTTTTTTCACATTTTAAGTTGTTAAAATTATCTTCATTGCCTAAGCTTTTTGTTTTTTGAAAAATTATTAATGAAAAATGGAATTTAAAGCATATTTTTTTAAATTTTAGATGAAATTTTGATTTTTAAAAATTTTTTTTTGGGCCGGAAATGGCCGGAAACCGGTCAAAAGACCGGATTTTAACCATTTTTTCAACTCTAGGGGTCATATCCAGTGTTGAGGAATTCAGATCAGACCTTAAAGCAAAAATCATCATTGGGGGGTACCCAGGAGGGGGCTTGATTTACAGATACCCCCTAAAAACCGGAAAAAATCGTTTTTTTATAAAAATCCCGGCCGGTTTTGGCCGGAGCCGGCTCAAATTTTGCATGGAGTCATCCTTTGGTATTCCCCACAGTTGATACTTGATCTGGCAAGATCCCAGAAAAGTGTGGTATATCTACCCCTGGGGGAGGGGTAAGTTTTTGTTTAGGTTAGGGCACCACAGTAAAAGGGCCCTACATGCTTATTGAATTGTAATTAAGTTTTAAAATTCACATATAGTGAGGATTGCTATAAAATTACCTTTTTCCTGAATAGTGTTGAATGGAGGACGAAATAAAACATACATGTAAAGGTTATCACCCAAACACTGGAGCCTATAAAATATATTTTTTTTAAACAAGTAGATAAGATAACAATTTTTATAAATAATCAAAGTTAATAGATGAACATTAAACTAATAAGTTTCAGACAAGATGTTTATGATGAGGAATCCTTTATCAAGAATTTTCTTTGCAGCTAATAAAAACACATTTTAACAAATGTCCCCTGCTAACCAACCCCTTTCCCCCTTTCCTTTAACACTGCACATAATTTAGTTGGATTGGAGTATATATCAAGTATATATTTACCTATTGGAGTACCAAGAATCCTATGTCTGATTGGAGCATCTGTATCTTACCAGATATATATTTACCTATTGGTGTACCAAGAATCCTATGTCTGATTGGAGCATCTGTATCACACCAGGTATATATTTACCTATTGGAGTACCAAGAATCCTATGTCTGATTGGAGCATCTGTATCTTACCAGATATATATTTACCTATTGGTGTACCAAGAATCCTATGTCTGATTGGAGCATCTGTATCATACCAGTTATATATTTACCTATTGGAGTACCAAGAATCCTATGTCTGATTGAAGCATCTGTATAATACCAGGTATATATTTACCTATTGGAGTACCAAGAATCCTATGTCTGATTGGAGCATCTGTATCATGCCAAGTCCACCATAAAAATTTGATTCCTAAACAAAATGTTTTTTTATTTAAGAATTTAAAGAACTCAAAAATTTAAGCAGATCGTTTTTTTTATGTATCTGTTTCTCCATTGTTGGCAATGCTTGGTTTTATTGAGATCAAAGGTTCTAAACCATGCAATATAAAAATTAAAATAAAATATACACAATAAAAATGTTGTATTTTTCATGATAATTTCTACTTTTTGTATTCATCATTCTCTATAAACTTATACATGGGTGTGTGGAAGTAGAGTGTAGTGGTTTCTAAAACCCCCATTAATTGAAAATGGCGCAGACTTCCCCATTTTTTACACCAACAGAAACAAAAAACTATTGGCACAACTCCATTTTGTACACTCTTACCAAATTTATACCTGTAATATCATAAGGACTGTACACAGCTTCTCCCATAATCCCAGCAATACAGGATCCAACTATCAGAGGAACTTTTAAACAATCTAAAGAATAAGGATTATCAGAATAGCAGCTCTACATGTGAAAATATACGTAAGTTTCATCTATTGTGGCCAAAACATATTTTTAAAATAGCAGTCAAGGATATTTATAATATTTATTTTAACACGATTCAAACAGTATAAATTACTCTTCAACAGTAACATGAAATTAGTTGTTTAACCTTTATTGTGAGGATTCCCATGACCTAAAAGCACCTAGGGTATATAAAAGTTTTGTCTTTCTGTCTGTATCTCTAAGTGTTTGCACTTGCGGCTTCACCCCTAGGGTCACTTGAGGAAAGAAGGGAAATCAACCCACAACTTTACATTATATAAAAGAAACAAAATTTTGAAAGACTATTTTTTTCTTAGGAGAATTGAGGTATTCTCCCCAAAAAAAGCTATGAACTTTCCTAAGACCTGTGACAAGCTAAATATAAAGGAGGATAATATCGGTCAAGTGGTTAGCAAGATCCTTAAATGAACACAGACAGACTCACTGACATCCTATTACTTTAATGTAATGAAAAATAATGTTGTGGAACCTGCTGCAATGAAGCCACTGTACATAAAGATATTGTATACACAGGGGATATACATGTAATAAAAATAAAGTTGTGGAACCTGCTGCAATGAAGCCACTGTACATGAAGATATTGTATACACAGGGGATATACATGTAATAAAAATAAAGTTGTGGAACCTGCTGCAATGAAGCCACTGTACATGAAGATATTGTATACACAGGGGATATACATATAATGAAAATAAGGTTGTGGAACCTGCAGCAATGAAGCCACTGTACATGAAGATATTGTATACACAGGGGATATACATGTAATGAAAATTAAAGTTGTGGAACCTGCAGCAATGAAGCCACTGTACATGAAGACATTGTATACACAGGGGATATACATGTAATGAAAATTAAAGTTGTGGAACCTGCAGCAATGAAGCCACTGTACATGAAGATATTGTATACACATGGGATATACATGTAATAAAAATAAAGTTGTGGAACCTGCTGCAATGAAGCCACTGTACATGAAGATATTGTATACACAGGGGATATACATGTAATGAAAATAAAGTTGTGGAACCTGCTGCAATGAAGCCACTGTACATGAAGATATTGTATACACATGGGATATACATGTAATGAAAATAAGGTTGTGGAACCTGCTGCAATGAAGCCACTGTACATGAAGATATTGTATACACATGGGATATACATGTAATGAAAATAAGGTTGTGGAACCTGCAGCAATGAAGCCACTGTACATGAAGATATTGTATACACATGGGATATACAAGTAATGAAAATAAGGTTGTGGAACCTGCAGCAATGAAGCCACTGTACATGAAGATATTGTATACACATGGGATATACATGTAATGAAAATAAGGTTGTGGAACCTGCAGCAATGAAGCCACTGTACATGAAGATATTGTATACACAGGGGATATACATGTAATGAAAAAAAGGTTGTGGAACCTGCTGCAATGAAGCCACTGTACATGAAGATATTGTATACACAGGGGATATACATGTAATAAAAATAAGGTTGTGGAACCTGCAGCAATGAAGCCACTGTACATGAAGATATTGTATACACATGGGATATACATGTAATAAAAATAATGTTGTGGAACCTGCAGCAATGAAGCCACTGTACATGAAGATATTGTATACACAGGGGATATACATGTAATGAAAATAAGGTTGTGGAACCTGCAGCAATGAAGCCACTGTACATGAAGATATTGTATACACATGGGATATACATGTAATAAAAATAATGTTGTGGAACCTGCAGCAATGAAGCCACTGTACATGAAGATATTGTATACACAGGGGATATACATGTAATGAAAATAAGGTCGTGGAACCTGCAGCAATGAAGCCACTGTACATGAAGATATTGTATACACATGGGATATACATGTAATAAAAATAAGGTTGTGGAACCTGCTGCAATGAAGCCACTGTACATGAAGATATTGTATACACAGGGGATATACATGTAATGAAAATAAGGTCGTGGAACCTGCAGCAATGAAGCCACTGTACATGAAGATATTGTATACACATGGGATATACATGTAATAAAAATAAGGTTGTGGAACCTGCAGCAATGAAGCCACTGTACATGAAGATATTGTATACACAGGGGATATACATATAATGAAAATAAGGTTGTGGAACCTGCAGCAATGAAGCCACTGTACATGAAGATATTGTATACACAGGGGATATACATGTAATGAAAATAAGGTCGTGGAACCTGCAGCAATGAAGCCACTGTACATGAAGATATTGTATACACATGGGATATACATGTAATAAAAATAAGGTTGTGGAACCTGCAGCAATGAAGCCACTGTACATGAAGATATTGTATACACATGGGATATACATGTAATAAAAATAAGGTTGTGGAACCTGCAGCAATGAAGCCACTGTACATGAAGATATTGTATACACAGGGGATATACATGTAATAAAAATAATGTTGTGGAACCTGCAGCAATGAAGCCACTGTACATGAAGATATTGTATACACAGGGGATATACATGTAATAAAAATAATGTTGTGGAACCTGCAGCAATGAAGCCACTGTACATGAAGATATTGTATACACAGGGGATATACATGTAATAAAAATAATGTTGTGGAACCTGCAGCAATGAAGCCACTGTACATGAAGATATTGTATACACAGGGGATATACATGTAATAAAAATAATGTTGTGGAACCTGCAGCAATGAAGCCACTGTACATGAAGACATTGTATACACAGGGGATATACATGTAATAAAAATAAGGTTGTAGAACCTGCTGCAATGAAGCCACTGTACATGAAGATATTGTATACACATGGGATATACATGTAATAAAAATAAGGTTGTAGAACCTGCTGCAATGAAGCCACTGTACATGAAGACATTGTATACACATGGGATATACAACGGCATCCGGGGGGTCAACATTATACACGCCTAAAATAGATATAGAATATTCGGGGATATTATGACAGGGGATAAATTTAGTTTGCTAAAATGGATATAATTGTTGGTCAGTTCGTTCATCCAGTAGGAGAGAAGGGTATGGGGTATAGGGGGCAAAGGTTATTTTAGCTAGCTATAATGTTCACTTTAGTAGAGTACACGAAAATGAGCCAAGTAATGATAAATCCATTATGCCTAAAGATATTTTTTTATATCAGTTCTTAAAATTATAATTGTAGAAATTTATAATCTAGCGGCTACAAAACTAGATGCCTCTAGAGACTTGATGTGGGGGGGGGGGGAGTGCAGTTGATGCCACTACATCCACTCTATAATTCACTTGTTCCTTCGGTCTTTTGTCTGAAGCTTAACAACTGAATCGATTGGGTACTACTTTTTATAGAACCTTCGCTATATAGTCCCTAGATAATATGGGCGCAGTCGCTTATTGTATTTTACTTAACTAATGGACAAAATTATCCCTATGACAACTGTACCTGAGACTGCCAGAAGTTGTCAACCATTGGCAGAACCATGAAAATAGCATCGTTCACAGTTCCTGATATTAAAAAACAAATGAAAAAGGGATACATTATAAATCTTTTTAAGGGGGTGGGGCGGAGAACCGTTAGGATCTTCATATAGGATTTTACCAGTGTTCGGCAGCCGCGCGTCAGCCGCCTGTAAGCCTCAGGAAAAAACAACCTTTTACCATTTTAAAAATCGACTGGAAGTCTAAACCTGACCCAAATATGGCAACTCCTCTTTTCTAGATATTTCTCAAAGCATCCAAACGGGTTTAACTTTGAGGCTTAGTAGCGGCTGACGCGCAGCTGGCGAGAACTGGATTTTACCTTTTAAAACTTATTTATTGTTAATTGTTGTTTAAATCCAAACTAAATTAACTAAATAAGGATAGAATTTTTTTTTTTGGGGGGGGGGGGTGGGTATAGTCCCTTTCGTGGCAACTCCTCTTAAGGGGCGTTTCGTTGAAATTTCACAGTAGCTTTTTATTGGTTATTTTAGGTTATGTTGGGTTAGGTGATTGTCCCGCAGTGTTAGAGCCCACCTCAGGGGCTAGACATAGGGGAAAAGCTACTGTGAAATTACGCCCCTTAAGAGGCGTTGCTACGAAGGAACTATATAAATTTTTATTCTTTTGAAATACATTTTACAAGAATTCCGATATAGATTTATGGCGTAATCCTCCAATGAAAAGCAATCCCCTCCCCCCTTTCCCAATCATTTTGTTTGTTTGTTATTACAATAGGAAATGTTAGCTTATGTTGGGTAAAGGGTTTTCAATTTATTCTTAAAAAGAGGGGGAGGGGTGTTTAGTGCTCAACAAGGTATTTTGAGGGAAAACACAAGATATTCTTATTCGTTGGGCGGGCAACTTTGGGGACTTTACAGTGTGTTTTTTTTATGAGAACTTTTTTGAAAGCAATTTTACCCCACTTATAGTTATCAGAATTCAATGATTAATGGCTTATTTTCTTCGTTTTTTAAGGGAAATTATGAAACAACCAAAAAAAATTACAGTTTTTGTTGAAAAAGTAGAGTAAAGTTGAAAATTAAAAACTTAGGTGACAACATCTAAAAATGGTTTTAGCGCATTTTTCTTATGCTCAAAATTGGATTTTTAGTAGTCGACTTTGGGGGGCCAGTACTTTCTCCCTGATTGAGATATGGCCTTCAAACTTTGACCTATTCTAGTACATGTCCCCAATAGTATCTGTATAAATTTATAGCTCTATATCTCAACTTTGAAGCGTTTTGCAGCCATTCTTGCAAAAGGTAGAATATTTAAACATAAGAAAAATGCGCTAAAACCATTTTTCATGTTGACACCTAAGTTTTTAATTTTCAACTTTACTCTACTTTTTCAACAAAAACTGTAATTTTTTTTGGTTGTTTCATAATTTCCCTTAAAAAACGAAGAAAATAAGCCATTAATCATTAAATTCTGATAACTATAAGTGGGGTAAAATTGCTTTCAAAAAAGTTCTCATAAAAAAAACACTGTAGATTGGTTGGATAAATAAGTTGAGTGTTCAAACGTTTTAACCTCTACTGAAGGGGTAAATTTTGTGTATCATCAGTAGGAATGTACATCAATTTATCGGCTTTGTCTTATCCCTTTAGATCCCTGCAAAGTACCTGTTATAAAAGCAGAAACCCAAACAGCAACATACTTTCTTCCAGAGCTAATGGCATGCACTGAAATTTATATGAAAATAAGGATGACAACATCTATAAAAGCGAAGCTCTGAAATCAGACGGAAGAACAAACGAACATAAGCACAGTTATAAAGATTGTTCTCAATAGATTAGCTGCAAAATTGACTAAATATAGGATGCTGTTTCAGGACATACTTACACGTTTAGGACTCGATTACATAGATGCTTCATTTAAAATATAATACATTATTGTAGTAGGAATGATTGTTGCAAAATTCTAAATATTTCAAATGGACGTATGGACTTTCTGGTA
The DNA here is from genome assembly GCF_053477335.1 of Acartia tonsa. Taxonomy (NCBI): domain Eukaryota; kingdom Metazoa; phylum Arthropoda; class Copepoda; order Calanoida; family Acartiidae; genus Acartia; species Acartia tonsa. Next base: position 61,898,610 of record NC_137261.1, on the reverse strand, counting down.
ATGATTATAAAGTTGCGACTTTTTCTAAATCATACCCAACTTTAATATTAATTACCTTCCAAAGTTTGAAATTAATAGGATGATTCTAATATATCTAAATTCAAGTTAAGTGGGTTTGCCTTCAGTATTTGTTTCAGACAAAAGCGGAAAAAATTATCATTTTCGATAACTACTGAACAGATTGAGTTCTCCATTTTATGGAAGCTTCCAAGGCCTTTAATAGGATACATAGCTCCTAGGTGTTAGGAGCGCAGCCGCTAGAAATTACCTAATGTAACCAAAGTAAGCCCAATAAAAATAAATTCTCCAATGACAAAACTTGGTAGAACTTTGTATCTTTCAGCTGGGTCCCTAAAAATATACATAAAATTAGGATCAGAATTAGAAAAAAACAATGGAGAGGTGAAAGGGTTAATTAACTTTATCCCCCCCCCCCCTTGTATCTTCTGCCGACTTTCAATTGGGACTTTAAATATCAGCCAATAGCGTCGTAAATCCTAACAAAGCCAAGTCGCTACAAAAGAGCAGAATGCAAATTGCTAGCAGAAGAGGAAGGGCCACCCTACCAGAACCAGATAGTTTTGGGGGTATACATTTATACGTATACATTTATTCACATCTATACGTATACATTTATTCTACTTATACATTAAAGTTGAAATTGAGTTTCTTGACCCCAAGAACTTAAATTGATTCTATGACTATAAACATAAGATTTCAAATTTTCTTTTTTTTTGTTATTAGCACTTTAGTGCAATATTATAATTTTTCAGGGATCTAAAGGGATAAGACAATAGCCGATAAATTGATGTGCATCCCCAATGATAAATAATTTTGTCACTATTTACATAACTTATACCAAAGATTTTTTAAAAATCATAGACAATCAATTCTTATTTAATTTTGTGTTATCGGCGACATTTGTTGTCGAACGAACGAACATAATATCCTATTTATTCTAGTAGCTGTGCTATCAACAAGAATAACTTACGTCCAAGGTTTCCAGGGCATGCTGGCCCATTCGGGGTTCCAGTCCTCCATCTTTGCTGTCTGAAAATATACAGGGATCTTAGGGGATAAGACAATGGATGATTAAATATATGTACATGTCTGAAAATAATGGATTTATTATTACTTGGATCTTACACCAGATTATCTTGTACTCTGATAATGTGAAACTTGTGGCTGGCTAGAATAATGATTCCCCTTAATCCTCCTCCATTCTCTCCAACTGAATGAACGAACTGACCAATTAATATGTTCATTATTTAATACTAAATTGACGACAATTATTTCCATGTTATAATATCAATGTATATTCTACATCCATTCTTAAATACACAGAGATGTTAGGGGATAAGATAATGGATGATTAAATATAATTACATTTCCAATTAAGAGAGACAGACAGGCATCAAGTTACACTATTATATGGATTTATGCAATTTTGCATCAAATTTTGTTTAGACTTATAAATGTTAGCTTATTAAGTTCTGACACTCTAGAAGTGTAATTATTAGTTTGTCCTTCCTTCAAATTTTAGAGCTTTGACTTTATAGATGTTGAAAATTGAAATTTTTGCTGTAAAATACTGAACAAGGATGACAACATCCATAAGTAGCAAAGCTCAAAAATCATAAATAGGCATCTGGAAAAAAATATGTCGTAATAACTTCAATAATAAAAATCACGAAATCTTTTAAAATGTATATTGTATAGTGGTCTTTTCAAGCATGAAGCTAATAAGAAAAACGTTAAAATCAAAATTCGATTTAGCACCCCAAGTTCCAACTAATAGCACGTCTTTGGTCAAAATATGTAGAATGTTGACTTAATCAATCACTAAAAAATCCAACCGTTTATCTTGACAGACGGACAAAACAATGTATAGATTAGATGGGCATATGTCATGAGAATCTTCACTAAAAATTTCAGCTGTTTATCTTGAATAGGAGCCGAGAAAATCACGTTTCCCCCATGGCGATACGGACTGACAAAGTGAATTATAGAGTAGCTTCGCAACTAAAAATTATGTATCATATCATATTATCCTATTATATAAAGTAGTAAACTTTTTTGGTCTGTAGCGAAGGATTTCGCTAACCGCTGAACCAATTTGATTCTCCTTTACAGGGTATCTTCTTATAGATCCCAGGAAGGTTTTTTACTATTTTGGGCGAGGGTACCACCACCCTACCAAGAAAAATCGCCCCCAGTAAAAAATTACTCCCCTTTCTCAAAAAAATTAAAATTAAAATAAAAAAAATATTGGTTTTGGGATTTAAATTCCACCTCCTCAAGTGCCCCTAGAGGTCTCTAGGGGCGTAGCCGCTAGTAATAATACAAAGTAGAACGATGTCTGTCTGTTTTTTTGTTTGTCTGTCTGTTTGTCTGTCTGTTTGTTTGTTTGTAGCGAAGGATCTCGCTAACCGCTGAACCGATCGGGTTCTCCTTTACAGGGTAGCTTCTCATAGGTCCCGGGAAGGTTTATAAATATATTCTTGGGGGGTGGGACACCCCCAACCCCCCCAAACGTGAAAAATACCCCCCCCCAAAAAAAAACATAATTTTTCTTTTTCTTTTTAAAACTAAAATTAAAATAGTGGGGTCGACTACCTCCCCCCCCCAAAAAAAAATCCCCCCCCCCAATTTTTTTTTTTAAATCTAAAATACGAAAAAATTGGTTTGATCAAACCTCTTGGGGCAAAGCCCCTAGAGGCTAGGGGCGAAGCCGCTAGTTATAATATATAGTATAATATTAAAATCATAATATTAATATACGTTTTGCATTTTTATTTTAGTATCCGCGGCAAGCTGCTCAGGTTACGATGCAGCAGATAACTATTATTCAGTTCATTTCTGAACCTCCAAGAAAATGATTGTACTTAATGTAATTTGATTGAATCAAATGAGCAAGTACCAGGGTTTGCACGATTATATAAATACTGGTACATCTTTATGACTGTTTTCTAATACTAATTATGCTTTATCAAGTTTTTCAACTGTTTCCAAAAAATGATAAATTCTTTCTTAAATAAATCCTTTAAAAAAATTTAAAATAACAAACATGTACGAATTAGTTTTACTTATAAGTACAAATAGTCAAACAGATAAAGCATTGCATAAACTATTGTAAAATTGAGAACTCTAGCGGTTAAATTGATAACTACATATATTAGAAGATTAGTGATTTTATATTTTACTAATGCAGCTAAAACATCATGTTATGTGAATCTACAAAAGGGGTATCGTTATTTTAGCCAGCTACAAGTTTCACTTTATTATAGTACATACATAAAAATCTGGTGTAACATCCAAGTAATAATATACCAAGCACTTTTTCAATTAAAATTTAAAAATATTATATTGCAAGTTAACTTATCAAAGTTGAGTTGATAACTGACTGAAAAACAAATACAGTTGTATTTACTTAGTAAAAGCGAAGCTTTTCTATAGTTAGGGTCTGTCCGTCCTTCCGTCCGTCCGTCCGTAGGTCTGAATCAGTTAGCTCTTTTCGTTATTTCAGACATGTTAGAATAGTTTATCAATTTCAAACTTTGAATGATTTATATCTGACTTTTAGTGATTCCTAGGACAACTAAGTACAATATTATAAGCGAAGCATCTCCAAAGACAAAAAAATATTAATTTTGCAAAAAAATTTACGTACAATTTTGTTAAAACTTATATTAATTTTATATTCTGCTTTATATTCAGTTCTGACACCATACACGAGTTAATATTAGTTTGCCCTAGAGTTTCAGAGCTTCGCCACTATAAATGTTATCATCCTTGTTTCTGCATAACAACAAGCATAGAATAATAAAATTCATGTTAAATGAAAAGAATAGAGGGGCAACAGCTATATATACCTTTTACCAGATAGGGGAGACCCTGTCTCGATTTTGTATAGGGAAATTAGTATGTCAGGTCAACTGATAGTTTCTCAAACAGGTTCCTAATGAAGCAAAGGAATATTTGCATGAAGTATATTTAAAAGTTAGATTGCAAGCATAAATTACAAGTATATCATAACAATATCATACAATAAATAGCAATCAATTAGGCAACACCAAGATAATCGTCATGCTGTTTTTGTAAAAACCAGAATTATAAGGTGCATATATCCCAAAAAATATGATTTTTAAGGCTTCATATTTTTAAAATTACCATGTAGAAAATTTAAATTCTTTCAAATATATGTTCTATATATGTAGTTTAAACTACTGAACAGAAAAAAATATACAGTTCACTAAATTCAAATTTAAATGCACTCCGTGCAACTACCCCAAAACATTTATTTCCCTCATAAAGTAAATTCAGCGTTTTGTCCGTAAAAACTGATTTTGTCAAAATTTTAGTAAAAAATATGTCACTGCAATTCAATTCAATTTGAATTTAAAATCGATTATATTGACAAGGATAATTGTCTAAAAGTACAGAAAAAAAGTACAAACAACATCCATAAAAGCGAATTCCTGAAACGGTATGACAGACTAACATTAACTTTTGTAGAGTGTTAGAACTGATTATGTTAAAAGACATACTGACATTTTAAGACTTGATTATAGAGATTGTATCTTATTAATATAGGAATCAGTACTCCAAAAACTCAGATCAATTGGACGATTATATCACATAAAAAATCGTTGTTAAATAAGTTAAAAAAACAGCATGTTTAAAATGGACATACGGACATTCTGGTAACGATTATAGAGTTGTTACGCTTTCTAAATCTTACTTAACTACTACAGGAATCATCATACACAGTTTAAAATCAATAGGACAATTCTAACCTGTTTAAATTTACGAAAAGAGCTAGCTGTAACGGACGGACGGCCGGACCGACCCTAATTATAGGAAAGATTCGCTTTGAAAAAACGGTGACATTTATTATTTCTATCTAATTTAGTCTATGTCTACTTTTGAATATCATACACAATTAATAATGGATATATTATTATGTGGATGTTGCACCAGATTTTTATGCACTCTTATTATAAAGTAATTCACCTAGCTGACTAAATTAACAAAAAACTGTTAATTTAACCCCTTTACCCAATCCCTTCCCCACCTACTGGATGAGCGAACAGAGGTCCATATTAGCAAGATAAATTGACGACAAATTTTCCCCTGTCAATATATCCACGTATAATTTTCCTATATGCATTAAATAAATAATGTTATCTTACATATTTCACGCATTTCCCTCAAAACTCCTGTCGATCAATGACACCCCCCCTTATTTCTAAAAAATTGAAAATTTAAAGAAGGTTTAATTTCCCCCTCCCTATGTCTAACCCCTGAGGGTGTGATGACTAGTAATAAAATGCCGTTTCTTGCGGTCGTTCGCAAGAAACGGCAAAAAAATTTCTTTATATTATAGCAATCTAAATAACCTTTTAAGCATCGCTTTTATCTTATAGAGAAAAATAGTAAATCACATAGCGAAAACTCAGATCTAAAATTTGCGTCATCCTTCTAACATTTCGTACGACCGCAAGAAACGGCATTTTATTACTTGTCATCTGAAAAACTACCCCTCCCGTCATGGATCTTTATCTCATATGGGGGGGAAATGTTGTACACATAAATGCAATTTGAGAGAAAACGCAAATTTTTGTAGTTTCTATACACCTGGTAAATGAACTTTTCAATATAACAAGGTTGACAATATACCTAGAAACCTAACAAGTTTAAACTGCCAAACAAGCATAGATTATTATGTTGAAATAAAAAATATTTAATACTGCCATTATGAAATCCAATACCTATTTTTTTCTGAAATGGATAATAAGTTCCGCGGATACAAAATGAACAATTATAATATTAAACCTAGTTTTTTTGCCCCAAGATGCAATTTTTCGTATGGATGAAATCGTTTATTGTCGCGGCATTACTTTTCTTAAAGACGTAAAGACACTATTTAAAAACTTACCTCTGCTATTTAGCCATTTAATCTTAAGCTTCAGACAGCCGGACAGACAGACATCTTTCTACTTTGTATTACAGATATATGTGTGATCAATTCTTAAACTCATAATGGGAGCAAAGCTACTTTATTTGAAGACCACTAAAATATTCGATCCATTGTCCCATACTTAGATTCCTTTATTTTTAAAAGAGAAGCTTTTTTTCCGTCTGTTTAAATTGTCCTTGCGATTTCAAACTTTGGATGATGATTCCTATAACAGTTAGGTACATCTTAGAATGCGCAGCAACTCTATAATCGTTACCAGAAAGTTCGTACATCTATTTAAACATGCTGAATTTTACTTTTCTGACTACAAATGTTAAAATTATCTGATTTTTGGTATACTGATTCCTAAAACAACAAGGTACAATGTTATAAGCAAAGCAGCTATATAATCAAGTCCTAAAACTGTAAGCATGTCCTTAAACAGTATCATATATTTAAGCAGTTTTGCAACAAATTTACCTATATTTTTGTCTAGGCTTATGCATTAATTATCTGTTAATTCAGTTCTGACACTCTACATGTGTTAATTTTCATTTGTCTTACCATTTTAGAGCCCTCTCTTTTATGGATGTTGTCATGTCATGTTGTCAATATTCTTGCCAAAAAAGTAAAAAAAGATCTATACATACATACGGACCTACGGACTTTCTGGTATTAATGAAAGAGGTACTTTGCTATCTAAATTGTAGACAATTGTTACATAAATCACCATGCCAAGCTTGAACTTGATAAAATTATGTACACATGTAAATGTATAAAGACCAAGAAAAAGTTTTCCAGTATGTTTTCAAAAACAATTGATACCCACTGGATTAGAACCGGTCTTCAGCCTATTCGAAAAATCATATACAGCATACAGTATTACCCCAAGAATAAATAACCATAAAATTAAATCCAGTTTTGTTAACCAGGTCCTCCAGGACTAACAAATCTGGTTTAATCTTATACTTATTTAATATTAATATCCACGAAAAGCTATCTATAACATAATACGATAAATGACTCATACTAAATGAGTAAAAATGATATGTATTTTTCTCATGTTTTTTTATTTGCAAAGAAGATAAAGTATAGAATAGAATCCCGGTAGACGAATCTGCCTGGCTAGTCTGAAATAAATATTAAAATATGAACTTTTGAAAGTCCCAAAAGTCAATCTAACTCTTAATAAAATCGAATGATTTCAGAAATTACCTAGATATATTATTTAAATTAATGCCTTTTTAATAGTTTGACTAGCATTTGGCCATTCACAATGAATTAAAACTTAAATAATGTGCAAAACCATGTACAAAATTGAATTTAAACGTGAATTTAGAAATAAAATAGCAAAGAAATATTTAGACAAAAATAATGATATTAGCACATTCAATATATTTTCTTTTTAAAAAGTATTATTTCAGTTTTGTCCAAACTTGATAATCGTACAATTTAAGTTGGTTATAACTTTTTTTATTGCGCAAGCAAGACTTTCCTTCAATTTGTAAGAAATATTTGAGGATTTCAATTCTATATTTTATCTTCTTTGTCTGTTTGTTTCATGACTTACATGTGGCATCAAGAACACAGTAATAGTGTGTGACTGATTATGACGTAACAAAAAAATTAGCCAATGAGAGGCCACTATAGATTTTACCATTGGTCAATAACGGCCTCTCATTGGCTAATTTTTTTTGTTACGTCATAATCAGTCAGACACTATTACTGTGTTCGGCATCAAGCTTGGAGCCTGGTTTCTTCTGGTTGTTATCAAAATATAAACCACTCTTTAAAACAGAAGCTCAAACCTATGTGTTATATCTATTTATGTAAAACAGAATATAATACAACAAATAAATACTTGATATCTATAATACAAAGTAGAACGATGTCTGCCTGTCTGTTTGTTTGTCTGTATGTTTGTCTGTTTGCAGCGAAGGATCTCGCTAACCGCTGAACCGTTCTGGTTAGCCTTTACAGGGTAGCTTCTCATAGGTCCCGGGAAGGTTTATAATTATTTTCTTAGGGGGCGGGACACCCCCAACCCCCCCAAAAAATTATTTAAAAACCACCCAAGATGTTTTTTTCTTTTTAAAACTAAAATTAAAATAGTGGAGTCGACTAACCCCCCCCCCCCCACCCAAAAACAAAAACAAAAAAATTTAAATTTTTCTTTTAAATTTAAAATACGAAAAAATAGTGGATCAAACCTCTTGGGCAACTTCGCTAAATCATATATAAAGCAAGATACACACACAATCCTACCAACACCCAATTATGATCTGATCACCATAAAGCTACCAATACAATACAACCAACATATCATATTCAAAATTTGTATCTAAAATTTATTTTTGTTATAAATGAGAAAAAGAAGTAATTTATAACGAGATTTTCATAATATGTATGTATGTATAATGGAAATGTTGATTTTTTGTATAATGTTGTTAAATATTGCTGGAAACAAGGAATACCACACTACTATTCACTAAAACCAATGCGATGGTTTTCAGAAAGGCAGTCAATAGACAAGAGTTGAGTAGTGAAGTGGTGCCTCATGTTCCCTATCCTAACAATGAAAAATTATAAAAACTGGCAGCTGGAAGCAATTTCAATTCGCAGAGTACTGCACATGTTGAAAAAAAATAATTATTTATAAATTTCTAAAAATGATCCTTTATTTTATTTATTTTTCTTCTTACATTTCTTAAGTTCCCTTTGAGGTTGTATGAATTAGAATTAAAAGTCTACGTTAAAAATTACTAAGCTTCTGAAATCTAAAATAAAAAGATAAACAAACACTAGACAATCCTTTCATAGCATAAAATTAATATGCCTAACCCTTTTTTCATTCCAAAAAGTACATTCATTATTGCAATAAAACTGAAATTTAATCAAATTATCAATCAATTTAGTCATAACTTAGCAAAAAATATAAGAGTTATTTATCGCATCGTATTATAGACAGCTTTCCACGTACAGTTAAATGACAAATAATGAGTTTTGTTAGCCTCGAGGGGCCAAAACCCTTAGCCAAAAAAACTGGTATTTTTTATGATTTTTATTATATTATTCATGGAAATTTGTCTGTATTACGATACTATAAATATTTTTCAGCATGGATAAGAACCAGTTCTAATCCAGCGGATATTAATCGGTTTGGAAGCCATACTGTAAAATACAAATAGATAAATTTCCAAATAAATTTAGATCATAGATATTTAAGCTATATATATTTAGTAATTTTTTTACATATAAAAAGCCTATCTCTGTATACTACGCCACTGGACGACCCATTTTCAAAAAAAATCTATCAAATTCGACTCTCCCCTCCTCAAGTGCCACTAGAGGCCTCTAGGGGCGTAGCCATAGTTTATAATATACTGTTACTTTATATGTTATTATAAGGATTTCAGCTAAATTGTTGTTGTTACATGAACTAAATCATCCTTGTTGGATAAACACATAATACAGCAAATTTCAATTACAACATTCGCCATACATTCAGAAGTTTACCCTAAACTTTAAAACAAACTTTAGAACAAAATTTTCGGGGATATTATTTTTTTTCTGGGGTCGATTTTTCTTTGGAGTTGGTGGTAACATCCATCAAAATATATCTAAACCTATCCAGGACCTATGAGAAGCTACAGCTGTTAGCAAAATCCTTCGGTACACACAGACAGACTTTTACTTTTATATAAAGATCGCAGGTTATTTTTGCAATTGTATTATTAGATTTATTTTTCATGTTGAATTAACCCAACCCTACACACTTTGTTTGAAACATCTCTCCATAAATCTAGTCTTAACCCTCAACGGTGGGGGGGGGGGGGCCTTGAACGCCACCCTTCCGGTTTTTCTATCTCATTTTCTGTGTGTGAAAGATAAAGAGCCCAAACTGCGTGACTTTTTATGTATGGGTATGACGCATAACTGAGAGTTAGAAATTTTTTAATATCTCCATTCTGGCAGGGTCATCCAGGTAAAGAGCAAAAATATTTTTTTTTACTTAAACAAAGCATTTTATTTTATCAAAATACTAAAATATCCTCTAGTAGTAAACCCGTTTATAAAATACAGGTGTTTAAGTCTATTTTGGGTTCCAGGTATGATCCTGCAGGTCTCCAGAAATCTTAAAAAGCCTCCTGTGATCGCAATTTTTGACTGAGAGACTTAAAATTTTAAACTTAAGCTTTTTCTCGCCGACCGCCCACCACGGCGGCAGGCAGCTGCCAAGTACAGCTGCGGCCGCCGAAATTTATTTTTTGAGATCTCTAATATAAAATTTATATAAAGATAAACATTTTCGGAAAAAATAATTTTTCTAGCTTTGAAAATAAGAAAATCCCAGCCTTTTGAAATTTTAAAGTAAAAAGTACCTAAAAACTAAGGTTGTTAAATAAAATGGTAAAGGAAGCGGAAATTAACTTTGATTCACTTATAGTAGGAAATTTATTATCAAACAGGGGACATGCACAAAAATTTTTAGCCCTCTAGCTCTAATAGGAGCTGAGATAATAGGGGTGGACGTTGACCCCCCCCCCCTCGACCAATAAAAGTGCGGCAAGGGGCCCGACTGTTAAGGGTTAAATGTATGATACAACAAATAATTTATTTAATGTTTAAATAACCCTCAACGCTAATACACTTCCCCTCCCCTGACATAAAATCTGTGCAGGCACCTAGCATAAATGTTTATCAAAACAAATATTTAATTTTATGTTGAAATATCTGGCTATACTCTACCCCACCCCCTCCATAGATACACCTAGCACAGAATGTTTACACAAACAAATATTTCATTTTGTGTTGAAATAATCTTCTTGCTCTCGCCCCTTATTTGTGACATGCACGCACATAGCATGAATGTATATTGCAACAAATATTTCTTTTTATGATGAAATATCTGGATCCACATACACTAACTCAGCGCACATACACAGACACACATTCACTCACTTCCAAGGCCACACACACACTCAGCTCACAACAACACATATTATTTTGCCTGTGCTTTGCATATCATTTTTTTTAGCTGTTTCCTAAGGTTTCTTATCAACTCAACTTTTTATTTGATTGTAGACATGCAATCTACTGTGACTAAAGAAGAAGAAATTTTTAGACCCATATGATTGAGAGTCTGTCTGGAGGCAAAATTTTCCTCACATGCCCAGAAATCCTGTTTTTGAATATCTCTCTATTTCATGGAAAACTAAAAAATACTTTAATAATATACAAATTTGGGTGTAACTTATTATATGTATGAAAACAATAAAATCAATAGAAAATCTCCTTTTCTTTAACTATTCTCTCTTTTTTAAAGTTTGATTCTGTTCAATAAACTTTTTTTAGAGGGATTTATGCATTGATTATTATATGAAATAATTTTAGGTAGATAGTATTTGTATTTCAAATAAAGAAAGTTTTGAAAATAAGAAATTAGACCCCTATCACTTTAGAGGACAGCAGTTAACCTCCAGTTTTCTGGATGTACTTAAATACTTGTTAGAGATAAAAGATTGCCCGAAAAGTTTACAAAAATTTTTTTGATATGGTAAAAAAAAATATAATTTAATTTTGGGTTTGATGATCTTACTGGTGGTCATGATGACCCAGATGTTATAAAATTTCCTGACAATTATGACAACTTATCTATTGAACTATGGTCCATGTTTGTATTTGTAGCAGCCTCAAATCAAAAGAAATACGTATACAATCACGGTTTTTAATTCTTTAGTTAAATACTGTAGTTTTTAAAGATGGTTATATTTCAGATTATATCTTCTTAATGGATACTAATACTAAATTGAAAAATTGGATCATAGTTCATTACATATGTAGTCATAAAGCTCATGTACTTTATTACCATCTGGAGCACCATCATCACCAGTATAGCATCATTAGGACCATCATCCCCAAAATTAAGATTTAAAAAATCATTGTATTACCAAATTAAAATGCTTTTTGTTTTACTTTTTGGGCTAATTATTTTTTCTAACATGTATATCATCCTGAAAAAGATAGAATTTTTAAAAATATATATCTAAATTATGTCATATATTAATCAATGCATAAATTCTTCTTTAAAAAAAATTTATTGAAAAGAATCAAACTTTTTTTAAAAGTCTAAAAAAGATATTTTTCTAATTATTTTGTGGTAACCCAAACCCCTGGTTAACGAGTTCTTATGATGTAACCGAAAGACGTATGGACTGTGTCAACTTTTACTATAGTTGAGCTTCAATCCTAGATATCAACAATGACAAAATAAATCTATTTACAGGGTAAATAGATTCAAAAGGTTAATACAGAACTAAACTACACAATGACAATGGATACATAATCAGGGAAACACAGAAACATAATAAATACACATATTAATTGACAGTTAGGGCTCCTATCCCTTCCTCCCTGGCCTGTTTGTCAGAGGAGAAGGGGTGGGGAGACTAACAAATAACAGATTTTCACAATACATGATACATGAACAAATATTGGCAATATTATTAAGTTTCACCTGCTTTATTGCAAGCTCTAAAACAGTTAGAATTTATAATTTCTCAAAGCAAAACTATTCCAAAAATTCTACGAATTGGGCTTGCACCTTACTACAATTCTATGGTTTTCATGCATAAAGGGTGAGCAAAAAAATGCAGACCTTTTTGAAATTCAAACTGCGCAGCTTGTGTTAATGGTAGAAAAAATATATGCATAATGTTAAAACCATAATAAACTCTAGTTTTTGGAAATATAAGTACTAGTTTTGTGCTGTTTGATCTGTTTTGTTATGGCGAAATACATGATCAAACATATAAAACAAGGATGACAACATCCATAAAAGCGAAGCTCTGAAACGGTAGTACAAACGGACATTAACACTTGTATAATGTCAGAACTGAATAATCAGAATGCATGTATAAGAGTCAAAGCAAAATCGTAAGTAAATTTGTTGAAAAACTGCTTGATACAGGATAATGATTATGGACATACTTACATTTTTAGGACTTGATTATAGAGTTGCTTCGCTTATAATATTGTACTTTGTTGTCTCAGGAATCAGTATACCAAAAATCAGACCAATCGGATAATTAGATCACATATAAATTTGTTGTTAAAAATGTTAAAAAATTTAACATGTTTAAAATGGACGTACGGACATTCTGGTAATGATTATAGAGTTGCTACGCTTTCTAACTCGAACCTAACTATTACAGGAACTACCATGCAAAATTTGAAATCGATAGGACAATTCTAACATACCTAAATTAACGAAAAAAGCTATTTAAAAAAGTAAAAAAATCAACATGTTTAAAATGGACGTACGGACATTTTGGTAATGATTATAGAGTTGCTACGCTTTCTAAATCGTACCTAACTACTAAAGGAATCACCATGCAAAATTTGAAATCGATAGGACAATTCTAACATGCCTAAATTAACGGAAAAAAGCTATCCGTGACGGACGTACGGACGGACGGACGTACGGACGGACGGACGGACGGACCGACCCTAATTATAGAAAAGCTTCGCTTTTAAAAACTAACAGACTTTATATAATTGTATATATTGCTGAGAATTCAAAAGTATGAGAAAACAAGTATTACCATTGTAATACTAATGACAAATTATATTATAAAAATGATGTTTATGGGACAAAGCAGCGAACTCATAGTCAGCAAAAAATCTAGGAAGGCCACACAAAAAAAGTCCTTTAACCCTTAATGTACTGGGACCTAATGGTGAGTTCAGAACATGCTTTCCCTATATTGAATTAATACCTTCCCATTGCATAAAATTTTAAAATTACTTTTGGTGAAAAAAATTTTATTTTTAGAGTACGTTCACCTAACCTCCTTTATTGTCTTATTTTGTCTTTCATTTTCGTCATGCAAATTCGACAGATATTGGAACTTTCTAAAAAGGTCTCTAACATTTTTCCAGCTTTTATAATTTTTAAGAGTTTTATTTCAAAGTATTGCAGTAAAATCATCTTTTACACAGCAAACAGTTGAAACATGAAATTAGATATTTTCAAGAAAAATACAAGTATCTTCATATAATTGCACTTCTTATACAAATAAATCACACATGAACAGAAGAAGCCTAACAACACAACACAAAAATGTTAAAATCGTAATTTTGTTCTCATTTGAACAATTTCCAGAGTTGACATGAGTTTTATACCTAGAACTTTTCCTTTAAACTTGCTTGACAATCGTAAACCTTTAAATTAACACATTTATTTATGTTTAAGAGCACAGAACTTCACAAGTCATTTTTACCTGGATGTTGATTAGGGAAAAAGCATGGCCTTATATCAAAAACTTTTTTTTATGAATGGAATAGTCTATACTTGGGTAAAATATGGTATCAATTCCAAAAATCTACCTTTCTTTCTTTGCACTTCTTTGTACATGTTTTTCTTGTCAAAATGATTTAACCCTTACAGATCAAGGGGGGGGGGGGGGCTCTAAGCCGAATTTTAAAACAGCTCTAGATCAGCCAAATTTTTTATGTAGTCTTTTATTGTGATCAGAAACAGATAAAAATAATAATTGGCACCAGCAACCGCTGAAACTGCTGCAAATGGCGTTTTCCATTATTTGCCGTTTTTTGTTGATGGTCAGAATTTTTTTGTTGTGATAGATAAAAGTTTCCCCTAAAACTTGGTAATCCTAGCTTTAAAATTGGCCACTTTACTGCTGTTTTAATATTTAGTGGCCGGCCGCTAAAAAGCGGCTAAGGAGCGGTCTCACCGCTAAGACTAAGAAGGTAATTTGTCATCCTTATTAAATAAAATTTAACAGTGTATTACTTTTTTTAGTAGCAACGCTGCTCTATAATTTGAAATGTCCGTCCATTACATGTACATTAGTAAGAGAAAAAAAGAGGGAAACATGATTTTCTCAGCTCCTTTAAAAGATAGAATGCTAATTTTTTCAGGAAATGTTTATCCGTATGTAAATCTTATGAACTCTTTATGAAATTTTAATACATTATGTAGACATATAAGAATAGCTTAAATTTAAAATTTTAAGTTTCTAAGTCAAAAATTGCCTGGAACATGAAATTGACTTGAACACCTATATTTTATATAAGGGTTTACTACAAGAGGATATTTTAGTATTTTGGTGAGAAAAAATGATTTGCTTTAAGTAAAAAAAAAATTTGCTCTTTACCTAGATGACCCTGCTAGGTTTGATGGCATCCTGCGCCCGCCAGGATGGAGATATTCAAAACATTTCAACATCCAGTTATTTGCCATACCCATATTTTAAAAATCACTGAGTTATATCCCTCTAGCTTTCACACACAAAAAATGAGATAGAAAAAATTGGACCATTAAGGGTTAAACATGTGCCTCAGAGCTCACTGTTTACGTGAAAGTGTACAAACTGCCTTCCTTCCCTTTACCCTGGTCCACTAACAAACAGAGGGCTGTTGTAAAGATCTTAGTTTGCTAATCTATGCTTTAAACAAAATTGATTTTAAAGTAGCTTTGCTACTATACAGTTGTTCTCATGTATAAAAAAACAAGTACAAGTAAGTGCAAAGAAAGAAAGCTAATTTTTTTTAAAAAGATTAATCAGTTATAGAACTAGTTAGAATAAAATGAATATCTATAATTGATAACATATTTTTCCAGAGAATAGATGGTCCAATTTAAGAAAATGAAATGGCTTTTTTGTTGATGGCGTTACTAAAGTCAAAACGAAATTTTTTTTTTTATTATTACTTAATGGCTTAAAGAATTTCTTTACAGACTATCAATTGTTTATGTATGTTTAACAATTTAAGATAAAAGAACATAAAAGACAAAATAAGACCATAAAGGAGGTTAGATGAAGGTACTCTAAAAATAAAAGTAAAATTTAATCACCAAAAGTAATCTTAAAATTTTCTACAATGAAAAGAGGCTAATTCAATTTAAGAAGAGCATGTTCTGAACTCACCAAAAGATCCCAGTACATCCTGTGTAAACAGTTTCCATTTTTTTTCTAACCTAACAAGACTTCGGGTGGGGTGTGCTAAGTACAAAAAATTTCTAACTAAACAGAAATCTTTCAAATTTCCAAGTTAAAGCAAGTTGTTGTTGACATCAAATCACATCTCATAATAATGTCATGACACGTGTAAATGTATATAAAAGCATGTGTGGGTGTAAGAAATAACTCAGTTCAACTGTTCCTCTTTGACTTACAAGAAGCAAAAACAAACTATTCACCATGCATTTTAAACTTCTGGTAATATTCTAAGCCTTATTATTTTGAAGGACAGAAAATAACCTTATTGTATTGCGTTAATAAGGAGATTAAGATCCTAACACAATTATGTTTTTGGTTAACTCCCTAGCCAAGAAACAACTTTTATTTTCGTCATATATTTAGGTTGCCAGTAACTTATTATTTTTTTACAATTAACATAAATTTAGAGTAAAACACTAAATCACAATGTCCTGGTGCCAACTCTTAATTGGGTCATATAAAATTGACCAATAGTGATGGGAGTATTAACACAGCCAAGTAGGAGCATATACATCTATACTATAGATCTGTTAAAAATACCCAGTCAAAAAATCAGAAGTCTGAATCAGCTCAACACCCAATCACAGCTCAGCTTGAAATAGTTTCATTTGTTTCTGCTATGATTTTATGCTTACAAACGCAAATTAAACCCATTTTATTTCAATGATTTTAACTATGAAATGTGGTGTTTATTGAAAAATGTAAACAGTTACCGGTAACCTAAATTTCTGCCAAAGAAAAGCTTGTAATTTTGTGTCTAGGCAACGTAATTTAATGTTTTAATTTCTATTATGAGCAATAGAAAACTTTTAAAATTTTAATATACCTAAAATGTCATTTTTCAATACTTATAACTTTTTTGTTATTGAACCTGAACGTTTTAAATTTGGGATATATGTAATAATGTATCTACTTGTGGCAGTCTCTCAGCAGTTAAAGATTTGTATTTCTTGCAGGCTTCCTTTAACAACATTTTAGATGCAAATTTTTATGCTCTTCTATTTTATTAAGGTTTTGTGTTTTTGTCTCGGACTGACCTTAGCTCGTCCCAACGAATCTAGTGACTCTAGTAGCATCTCACGGGAGAAAAGGGCACCTCAGTGGTCATCTCATTGGGAGAGAGATACTAACAATAAGGTTAGTTTAACTTCCAAACCATTTCATCCCTTTCCATCATTAATTAAAAACACATCTCACAACAATCCTATTATAAAGCTAACTTGCTAACTGCTAAACTGATATAGTTCTCATTCACAGCAAAGCTATTTAAAGGTACTCAGAAGGTTTTTAACTATTTTTGGAGAGGGTATATCCTACCTCCTAAAATGCTAATATTGCCCCCCTCTGTCTCTGCCCCTGTTGCAATCTGGTGGTATTCAGTCACAGCTTACAAAATAAATACATTAAAAAAGCTAGAAGGAGGGGGCATATTTTGTTAGACTTAATCAATATTCTTTTAATGCCTTGAAGTGTAGAACTCAAATTTGAAAACTGTATTAATTGATTATTTTTTGTTTAAAACATTTATCCATTTTTGATCTTCTATCAAAATTCTTTTTTTTTAGGGTAAGACGAGAGGCTCATCGAATGTGATCAACGAGCTAAACAGGAAATATATGTGTACATCTGAAGAATGTATTTAATCAAATAAAGTTTTATGTCATGTACTAATATATTATGAATTGTCTTTTAAAACATCCATATGTATCAATAACTCACGATTAAATTCTGACATTTAATGGGTTATTTTTTTTTAAAAGTAGTTTATGAAGTACAGGCATTCATAAAAGTTTGATCTTAAAAGCATTTGTATTTGGTGCGTTTGGGAGGAGTTAGGATTTGGAAATAATTATTAATTGCATGCTCTATTAAGGCTTGGAATTGATCTTATGCCATCTCAGCTAAATATCCCTTAAAATTAATTCAATACAGGGACATAATTTCCATTAAATCTTGGCTTGACAACTAGTAAGGATTTCATCTGGAATTTTAACTCTGGAGTCAATCAATAATTCTATCCATAATAAAATTAAATTTAAGCTTACATTCACATATATATATTTTATTTAGATACCATGGTAGAGTTCACAGAGCTGAGGTAGGAGCTGCAGCTCGCAGGACTGACTATGATGAGATTTACAGTGGATCAGCTAACGCAAAGGCTCAGTATGGACTTGGAGGTTTCATGGCAGATGCAAATGTGGAAGGTTCACTTTTCAAGTTTAAAGATCGTAAAGCTGAGGTCAATTTTCATCAAGGAATGCTTGGAGCAGGCCTTGGAGCAGGCATTGGTGGGATAAAGGCTAAAGTTAGTGCAGGATACGATGCTGTCAATAGTAATGTTGATCTTGGCAATAACGTGAACATAGGGGCCAACCTAGGTCTGCGTGCTGACACAGGGTTTGATGTTGGGCCTAGTGGGGTTAGTGCTAAGGTTGCGGGATTTGGTGTAAGTGTTGGGTGCACAAATGAGATATGTTACTTTTTTGGATGCATTACTCTTAATGTATGTTGAAGTATATGCTGCATCAGTTTTGCTAGTTTTGAAAACAGTGTAAAATTTAAATTTTTACATTAAGCCCTTAATAATAAATATTTATAATTTACTAATGCTTTGTGAAATATCTGATTTAATTGAATGTATATATATCATATTATTAAAATTATGTTATCACTGTGTTTTATTCAATAAATAATTGAGCATTACAGTTTTTTTATTGTCAGATTTTGGAAACATGAATGTGGTTTGAAAGAAATAAATAATCTAGGGTTCTATATCTATGGTATGGTTCTCCTTTACAGTGAAGCTTCTTATAGGTCCTGATATATCCTAGTGATAGAGAAGCATTGAAAGTATATAAAAAAAACTTTAAACAAGGCTAACATGTTTAACAGGCCTATCACACAAAATGATTGTCATTGATAAATTGTGCACTTGATCATAATTTACATACAAGGTTATATTTTCAATAATTGTAATCAAATTTTATTGTGGTATGTTAGTGTGGTAGGCTAGACGGAAACCAAGGTATTATAGTGATGCTACACACCCAGCTAATCCTGTTATTCTACCATTGTAGAACCACCTGCAAATATGCAGGGTAATGGTATTGATTTCACCTCTCAGTTGTCCTGCAAGTGGGGGGAGGGGTGTTACCCCTCACTCCCCCTTCTTAAGCACCGGACCCTTCCCCTTCAACCACCAAGTTATCAGCACCACCTCAGCCCTGAGGATAGGGGTTCCAAGCCTTCTTTCACCAGATAGATCCACCAACCAACACAGACTATTGTCACAGTAATCATCAAACCTTCCCCTTTAGTACCCAGACCTACCATTCAACCCCTCTATTCTTATCTACCTATTGTGCGGTTTCATGGGCTATCCTGTCTCCCCCGGACAGGGATAGCCATCTACCTAACCATTGCAACTATCTATGTTTTACTTATATGATTTACCTTTGACTATCTCTATACCTAATCCATATGCATTTATATTATGTTGTAGATCTTTAGTATCTTGTGAGCTCTGAATAAATCAACATCTCAAATTATATTCTGTTTGTTATTTGGTGATATATATAGAGAAGCACAGCTTCTCTATAACTACACTGGTCCACGTCTGTTCACACCGCCATATTACCCGGATTCGGGAAGTGGCTGACAAACTCCGGCCACTACCACAACTTTTGGTGACAGCTGCGAGGTTATGGTAAAACACAAGTGTAGAGCAGATGTGCAGCTGAAATGAAGGTACTCTGACACAAGCAACTGCGAAGGAAACCTTAGTCACCCACCCTGGATAACAGTGTCTAACCCTAGATCCGGCAGTTGTGGAAGTGAGAACCTTAGTAACCCACCCTGGATAACAGTGTCTAACCCTAGATTTGGCAGTTATGGAAGTGAGAACCTTAGTAACCCACTCTGGATGACAGTGTCTAACCCTAGATCCGGCAGTTGTGTAAGTGAGTAGCAGGCAGCCACGAGAGTTGGGAGCTACCAAGCGTCAAAGAAGACTTAGTAACCTACCCTGGGTAATAGTATCCAGCAGGTGGAAGGGAATAGCAGGCAGCTGCGAGAGCTGGGAGCTACCCAGAGACAACGGTGGCCGGGTGACTGAGCCGGCAAAGACAAGCAAGGAGACCAGACGGGCCTCCAGGACCGCGGAAAGCAGCGAATCTAATGGAGAATCGTGCGTTAGATGGCTGAAACATGCCCACTGACTGGCTGAAACAGGCCAAATAGCTGCAAACTGTGCATGAAGTTACAAGTATAGTGTACAGTAAGAGCAAAACTACGCTAGTTTTGAGTACCCTGGGAGGCTACAGCACAGCCGCCCACCGAGAAAAGCAGATACCTTATCTGTTTTATGTATTGTCACCTTGGTGTGAGAGACAAACAAAAAGATTTAAGGCAGGGGCGGGTAAACAATTGCCTGGACTTTTGATAAGCCAAAAATAGAAACCAGGTGCAAGATAACAATATCTTGTCAAAATTGTAGCCACAACCTTGCAGCACCACAAATAAACCGCCCCTACCCCGATAGAAGGGGAGGGCCCCTAATAAATTAAAGTGAACATAATCCAATGTGACATCTGATAAGCCGAGGATTAAGGAGAATCCCACCCACTTATCACAACCCAGTCACCTGAAATCTACGGGACCCCCCCCTGGGTAGGGCGGAATTACCCCGTCCCCTCACGCGTCCCCCCTTCTTTTCGCACTCAGACCCCTCCGTCCACCGTGCAGAGAGAGAGACCGGGAGACGGAGCAAAGAGAAATTTGTCAGACAAAAGGAAGAAAATGGACCAATGAGAGCGCGAGTTGAGGGGTAAGCAGGAGTTTGGCCTGTGAGTGCGCGTTCAAACCGTGTGTGAGCGCGCTGTGACGGGTTATTGCACACACACACCCCTCCCCCTGCTATCCACCAAGGAGGGGAGCGACTCTATAGCCAACAAAGGATAGATAACAAGAAATGGTGTGAAACCCAATCCTTGCCCAAAGTGTGATAAGGAAAATAGATTCAGTTTCCTATTCCAACTCTACCTAAAGGCCGTGTGCTAAGTGCTGTATACAAGTGTGTGATAACTAAATATAGAGTTGTGAAGCAACCAAGTGATAAATAGTGTTTGTTTTTTTGTGTTGTGGTTGCAATTAAGTGAATATTAACCTCACCATACGATAATGGATACTGATATGGAACCTTAGTGAAAGTACAACCACCCTGTGGAAATATCCTGCCTTGGTGCCCCCACACTGGGCATTGGTGGTGTGTACCTTGACCACAGACCCTCATAGTTGTAAACTACAGTATGACCCTCGAAAAAGTATTTTTAAGCATCTGCAGCCCTTATTTCTCAATGAATTATTAAAAAATACATATGTCCTTGTTCTCCATAGTATTCCACGTAAGTAGATATAAAAATATTTTTTTTACCTCCATTAACACCGGAGATTTTTAGAGCTAAAGTTTTGAAAAAGTGACTGAGAAAAAGAATTTTCTTTGTTTCTCTTATTTTTTGGATGGTTATATTATGTTTTTCTGGCAACTGAATAATGAGACACAAAGAAAAACAAGTTAACTAAATATTTCTTTTTTATTCCACCAAAAAATATAAATTTTTAATGGCAAAAAATACTACTGAATGAATTGATTATTTGCAAATTTTAGGTTATTTATTAACCCTTATTTATAGAAAAGGATTAATTATGACAGTTGCTCCGCCTACTTTTCTGACATCTCAATTATTTAATAGGGGGTAAATTAAGCTTTTTAGACTAAAAAATCATTATGTTTTATTTTTATTTTCTTTATAACTTTTTTGTTATTAAAGTTAGGATTGTGAAACAAAAACAATTTTCCTGCTATATTCATAGAGATTTATTTGGTTTTTTAATCTTAAACAATAAACTCAAAAAATATGTGTAAAAAAATGCTTTTTACTCAAAAACTAAATTTTTTATTTCATTTTTGTATAAAGTTTCTGCTAGTAACAAAAATAAAAGGATTTCTAGCTTAATTTTGCTAAAAAAGTCGTTTCATGTAAAAAGTTACTTTTTCCTCAGTCACTTTTTCAAAACTTTAGCACTAAAAATCTCCGGTGTTAATGGAGGTAAAAAAAATATTTTTATATCTACTTACGTGGAATACTATGGAGAACAAGGACATATGCATTTTTTAATAATTCATTGAGAAATAAGGGCTGCAGATGCTTAAAAATACTTTTTCGAGGGTCATACTGTATATACAGGAAAAAAGCTCTGAGGATATTCCTATACACATATATATGGGAGTGCAGCCATATATAGATAACCTATATATACATATATCTACTAGCGGATACGCTCCTAGAGGCAGCTATGGACACCTAACATGTTCCCTTTCACCTCTAAGCTAAGATCCACTGGTTACCACAGAAGTTAAGAAGCTATACTGGAAAGGAGAACAACTTAGGTTCAACAGTTAACAAGCCGTTGGCACCAACAGACCAACATCCTGCTACTTATTATGGGGATACCCCCGCCACTGCAAATCTTGAGCTAGGAGGACAGAGTCTACGGCTATGTGGACTACCACCCTAATTACACAGCCATAGTATCTGTAATAGGGGTAAGCCGGCTCGAGGCTCTTTGCGGCGCGGTTCCTATACTTTGCTCCTACATCTACAAGATGAGAAATTGTCAGCCCCTAGCCCAACGTGCGGCAATAGAAGACATCCCTGATTGGGCATTGACTGTGTGCCTATGCCTACTGCTTGCATTGTGGTGGACAGAAGCCTTCATTTGATCACAACTACCAACGTCTGTACACCACCACTCTCTGCTTCTTCATACAAGGTGCTGCTTCTGTTATTACTTGGGCCTACTGTGTTGAGTACAATAAACATAAAACACATGCAAAGTCACAGACCCCTGGTCCCTGATATGCCCTTGTCTGGAAGGATGACTGAATGTCTGTTGCACAGCTCCTGCATGGTTGGTACTCAACGCACGAGAAACGGAGATATTGGACTGGGGATTGTTGAAACTGTATGTGTTCTCCCTGGAGTTTTAAACGATGCTCAGCCCAATGAGAAGGTGGCAAGTTTCAGAGACATAGCTGCCAGCCCCAATATGGGCACTACCGCCATGGGCACTAAACTGTGTCGCCCTGCGCCCGGTCCAGCGCTGGAGGGAGAACTGGAACCTGTACCTGACTCTGCCAGAACTGAGATGCCAAAGCAGACCAGCCTTAGAGCCAGTATCACCTGTGTCTGGGGTGGAAGGGTCCCCCCTGGCGCTGGCGTCACCAACCTGGAGAATGGGGAGCTGTCCTAGGGGAATAGGCCCTTCACCCAGATGCCTGACGTGTACCTGGGAGTGGGGGAGCCGCCACCCAAGCCTCCCTGGGAGCCCCCAGGCATGGAACGACTGGGGACCGGCCTAAGGATGGAGAATGGTGACCTGCTGCAGTGGAAGGCCTTACCCAGCAAGGAGGGAGCAGAGTTGACCAGCAGCAGTGAGGCTGTTCCCCCACACTCCAAGACCGGATGCATCTACTCAGTTGGACCACTGCACAGGACCCGGCCTAGTCCCCCCATGCTGCTGAAGCTGGAGTCCCACCAGGATGCAGAACTCCAGCTAGGGAAGTCAATAAGAAGGCTACCCCCTGCCAAAACCAGAATCACCGCAGGGGCTCCCCACCAGCAGCTGACAGAGCCTGGCAGGGACGCAATACCAGCTGGCAACTCTGGCCTAACTCAGGTAGCTACCAACAGCCCGCTGGCAGTTCAGAAACCAGTTCATGCTACCATCAGTATGGCATCCTCTGGGCCTTGCCGGCTCAACTGTGGGTATCTGGCCACCCACTGGCCACAGATACCCCCCAGAGATCATAGCCCACCATCCAACTGGCACCATCAACGGCCTTTGCTACCAACCATCTGGAGTAACTGGAGGCAGGATCCCTCATGTGGAGAAGCACCTGCAGAAGCTAAGGCCGGGGTTGGCCTTGCCACCCAGGAGAGGAGAGCAGCTGTTGTATGGAAAGGACCTGTGTGTACGGGTAGAAGGCTGAATGCAACCAAGGAGCCACCACAAGCAGCCCAGAACTACCCAACCCCTAGTAGGAGAGACCCTGCTTGGCAGCTGGTGCCCCAACTGGATGATGAGAGACCTGGCAGGTTGACACATCCTGTGGAAACCGGACTGATGGGACCCAGTTGGACAAAGGAGCGCTGCTGCTTCACCAGCCACACAGCTGCCAAGTGTAGAACAACCTGCATCTAACCAGTCTGACACCCAGGTCTACCTGGAGGGAGATGCCCAGCCGCCGCCCCAACCAGCTGCTGCCTCTGGGGCTGCGGCTACCCAGGAGTCTGTGCCTCAGTTCGGCCCCAACCTGGTGGTGCCTGTCTGGACAATACCTGACCTGTCGGACAAGCCAACCTTCCAGATGAGAGGGGTGACAACTGTCACTGCCGGGGAGCCGACCTGCCGGATGGAAAGAGTGACAACCGTCACTTCCAGCCAGCCGGCCAACAGATGGATGTTTGGGGAGGGTCAGCTGCCTGCAGTGTTCGAGGATGAGACAGCTGCCCACCCAGAAAGGCTACCCCAAGAGGCTGTTCAGCAGTATAACCCACCACCAGACCCCAGGATACACTAAACCAGGATAATTGTGTTGAATTATTGTACCAGGAAGTTTGTGCTGGGTCAAACGTGCCTGTGCCTCCTGCATCTGCCCCAGGAACCAGAATATCAGCCATTACCAGCCAGCCTGAAGAAGCCTTGGCTGCTGCCTGAGGAGGGACTAAATTAGATGCACCAAGTGACGAGCCCAAACATAGAAGTAGAGGATCATCAACAACTATTCTTAGCCAAGATTGAGACAATGTGCCTGGACACCTCCATGCTAGGGGAGGAACTCCAGGGCCTTGTGCCTCAGGTCCACCAGCAGCAGTGGCCGTGGAATGGCCTGTCCCCCAGCCAATTAGAGCAGAGCCAAACCTGCAGACCCGAGCCAGCCTCCAACACAGGGGATGGATTGTTACCTTCCCCTACCCTGACTGCCACGCACCACCCTGCCAATGTCCAGGATGAGCCTGAGGGAGGCAAAGTTCCTACAGTATGGCAACGCCCACCTGCCCGTGTTGACAGAGACCCTGGAAGCCGAATGCACCTGTACCAGCCAACAGAAAAGACCGCTGCAGCCCCAGCATTGTCAGCAGAGAACCTGACCAACCCCGTGGAAGAAGAAGCTGTGCCTGCGCCTGCGCCCCCAGCCAATGCCTTGGGGACCCCTGAGGCTGATGTGGGGTTGCCTGCATCCAGTAACCAGCCTGCCAGCGGCAAGGTGACCAACAAGATGGAGACCACCAGCCCAGTAGAGAAATCTGAAGAGATGTGTACCATGTGGCTGTTGGTCCAAGCCCCCTCACGTGCTGTTCCCCCCCTGGAAGTTGCTAGGGTGGCCTTAGAACTACACATCCAACAGCCAGACCATCCAGCAGAACCAGCTACTCCAGCAGATATAGCAAATCCTGTTCGACCTGGGGAAGGTTGGAGCCTACCACTTTTCAGCATCTGGGGTCCTGACAAACCCCAGAGGCTGGGGAGGTTGTGGTAGGCTAGATGGAAACCAAGGTATTATAGTGATGCTACGCACCCAGCTAATCCTGTTATTCTACCATTGTAGAACCACCTGCAAATATGCAGGGTAATGGTATTGATTTCACCTCTCAGTTGTCCTGCAAGTGGGGGGAGGGGTGTTACCCCTCACTCCCCCTTCTTAAGCACCGGACCCTTCCCCTTCAACCACCAAGTTATCAGCACCACCTCAGCCCTGAGGATAGGGGTTCCAAGCCTTCTTTCACCAGATAGATCCACCAACCCACACAGACTATTGTTGTCACAGTAATCATCAAACCTTCCCCTTTAGTACCCAGACCTACCACTCAACCCCTCTATTCTTATCTACCTATTGTGCGGTTTCATGGGCTATCCTGTCCCCCGGACAGGGATAGCCATCTACCTAACCATTGCAACTATCTATGTTTTACTTATATGATTTACCTTTGACTATCTCTATACCTAATCCATATGCATTTATATTATGTTGTAGATCTTTAGTATCTTGTAAGCTCTGAATAAATCAACATCTCAAATTATATTCTGTTTGTTATTTGGTGATATATATAGAGAAGCACAGCTTCTCTATAACTACACTCGTCCACGTCTGTTCACACCGCCGTAATACCCGGACTCGGGAAGCGGCTGACAAACTCCGGCTGCTATCACATTAGTATGTATTTTAGAAAGAAAGGAAGAAACATTTCAAGTTATACTGGTCCCCAAATTTACATAAACATCTTAATTTTGGCTTTAAAACATAAGGTTAAATCTTGATTGGTTGTTACAAAATTTCAGTGTCTAATTTTTTCAACCATTAATTTAATATGCATACAGTTTATTTTTTTATTGCAATGATTTTAAAATCCCATAATATCTATCCCTCTTTTAATATTCAGTAAATTAAAGAACAGCAGTAAATAAGTAAAACAGCTATTGTAAGCTTCTATGGCGTGAGTGTTAAAGATTAATTTGACTTTCATTTTCCTATTGTTTTTTTTGGGTAATGTTTCAATAAAAAAATTTGCACTCAAAAATAGTAAGAATTGGGTGAAGATTAATTCACCCCTCGTGTTCCCATTAGTTCCAATATTAAGATTTTTTATAGTGTTTTTACAGAATAGCTTCTAAAAGTTAGGGTGGGGGGGGGTTAAAAATCTCTGTTTAACTTTAGCCAAATAAAGGAAATCTGAGGGTTTATTGTATCTAACTACAACAGGAATCTCCATTCAAAGTTTAAAAACAATAGGACAATACTAATATGCCTACATTAATGAAAAGATCTATCTGTTCCAGATGTACAGACGGACGGACGTGCAACCAACCCCAATTGTAGAAAAGCTTCCCTTCCGATAAATATTTACAATAGGAACTTGATGTTTAAATATGAGCAGTTTTAAAAATTAACTTTTACTTTTAATTAAGAAGCTTTATTGTTCAA
This sequence comes from Acartia tonsa, assembly GCF_053477335.1. Lineage (NCBI taxonomy): Eukaryota > Metazoa > Arthropoda > Copepoda > Calanoida > Acartiidae > Acartia > Acartia tonsa. The sequence goes on along the minus strand of NC_137261.1, from coordinate 61,871,579 downwards.
TGGTTCAGCGGTTAGTTAAAGCTTGACCTGGACTTAAGCTTTCTTGGAAATAGGTAGAAAGTAATCAATTACAAACCGGCAAAATTAATCTTTTTTTTTAAATAGAACAATCTGTTTGTTTAGTATTGATTCTCTATTTATAAAACTGGTAAAAAAAGCTTTTTTTGAAGCAAAGCTTTCTAAAATTAGGATCGTTCCGTCCAACTGGAATAAATAGCTATTTTTCATTAATTTAGGCATGTTAGAATTGTCCTTTCGATTTCAAACTTTGCAAGGTTAGTCCTGTAGAGCTTAAGTACAATTTAGAAAGCATAGCATCTCTATATAATTATTACCAGAATGTCCGTACAGCCATTTTAAAATGTTGATTTTTAACAACAATTTTTTATGTGATATGATTTTTCTGATGTTTGGAGTACTGATTCCTATGATGACAAAGTACAAAGTTATAAGTGAAACATCTCTAAATTCAAGTCCTAAAAATGTATGTATTTCCTCAAACATTATCCTGTATTTAAGCAGCTTTTCAACAAATTTACTTTTTATTTTGAATGGACTTATTTACTTTTATATTCTGATTATTAATATTCAGTTCTAACACTCTACAAATGTTGATGTTTTTCCTACCATTTCAGAGCTTTGCTTTTATGGATGTTGTCATCCTTGTTTCATTTCTTAGCAGATGTTATGATCTCCACTTATTAACACCCTCTTCTCTCACCCTTTATCGTTCAGTGTCTTTTATTTTAATTCTTTACCTTTATAAAGTTTACCTCATAATCGCAATAAAATGTTTTATCAGTTATTATCCTTTATTTTATAGTTTTTCTCATAATTGAGTAGAATCTAGGGGGCAATAACACAAAGTTTATAAGCAACCCCCCACACCCCCTCCTACAAACTTAGAAAGATAAAATCATAAAGCTCTTTGACTGACCGACCGGACATCAACTTGGCTTATAGTTATAAATTTACATCAACCCCCCACACACAGTTAGTACTTTGATACATATAATTGCAGGGATATGACTTTAGGTACTTTTATTGATTTTTTATTAGTTGGTCCCAAACTACAAATGTTCAAACTGTTCATACTAGATATTTATTATTATATTTTAGACCTTTTCCATGGATTTAAAAATGAATAAAATATAATTGTTTAAACTTTTCCATCATTAGCCTTAACTAGATATTTATTGCATCGTATTATAGACATTTTTCCGTGGATTTAAAAATGTTTGAATTTTTCCATCAATAGTTTGAAATAGATATTTATCGCATTGTATTATAGACATTTTTCCGTGGATTTAAAAATGTTCGAACTTCTCCATCAATAGTTTGAACTAGATATAAATTGCATCATATTATAGACATATTTCCATGGATTCAAAAATGTTCAAACTTTTTTATCAATAGTTTGAACTAGATATTTATCGCATTGTATTATAGATATTTTTATGTGGATTCAAACTTTTCAAACATTTTTCCATGGATTTCAGATGAATAAAATAATAATAAAAAATAAAATATTTTTTAGTGATTGGGGAATTGTTTTATAAAATAAATATTATTACATCCTTTTACCCTTAAAGCAATAAAAATCCCTTGAAGTTGTAAACTCCCCTCTCCACCCCCCCCCCCCACCCCACGTAATGAACATTGGACAATCATTATATTCAAAAAAAAAATATAATAAACAAGGATGACAACATCCATAAGTAGCGAAGCACAAAAAATCGTAGATGGGAATACGTACAGGTAGATTTAAAAGGTTTTTACTAAAATCAAGAATAGATTTATTGGATAAGATAAACATGAAACCTTGTTTTATTTTGTATGATGACGATGGTCAAAGTAAATTATATTAAAGATGCTCATAACAATGGGAAAAATTATTTTGATACTGATATCCCATAAAAGTTTGAAAATTGGATCAAAATAAACAAAGATCTTGGGAAATATGTAAAACATATAAAAATAGCCAAAAACCTGATAAAAGGCAGTCTGGCCGCCATGGTTGTTTTCTTGAAACGACAAAATATTTAATTTTTAAATCCTTAAAAACTTTAAAAATTTGGAAAATCGGACCATATACACTGAAGATATGGAAAAAAAGTGTTAAATATATTTATAAATAGCCTAAAACCTGCCAAAAAGGCAGTCTGGCCGTCATGGTTATTTCCTTTAAAGACAGAAAATTTAATTTTGATATCTACAACTGAAAAAATTTTGAAAATCGGACTATAAACACTGAAGATATGGAGAAAAATGTTAAAAATATAAAAAAAAACAGCCTAAAACCTGCTGAAAAGGCAGTCTGGCCGTCATGGTTGTCTTCTTTAAAAGACGGGAAATTTAATTTTGATATCTATAACTGAAAAAATTTTGAAAATCGGACCATACACTGAAGATATGGAGAAAAATGTGAAAAATATAAAAATAGCCTAAAACCTGCTAAAAAGGCAGTCTGGCCTTCATGATTGTTTCTTTAAACGATAGAAAATTTAATTTTGATATCTGTAACTGAAAAAATTTTGAAAATCGGACCATAAACACTGAAGATATGGAGAAAAATGTGAAAAATATAAAAATAGCCTAAACCCTGCTAAAAATCGGTCCGACCGCAAATGATGTTTTATAGTCAATTGTGCTCCTTAATAATGGGAATGTTGTCAAAAAATTTCAGCATTCTATCTTTTATAGGAGCTGAGTAAATCCCATTTCCCCCATAGCGTTACGGACTGACGGACTGACTGACGGACTGACTGACGGACTGACGGACGGACAAAGTGAATTATAGAGTAGCTTCGCTACTAAAAAAATCTTTTCTTTGACAAAAATATTAGTAAATTAAATCCAATAAAAATATTAAGAATTTGTACTATTTTCTCCTGGATAAAGCTCAATATCAAGGTGTTAATTACTGCATCCTGTTAGAATAACAAATTTATTATTTAAACCCATTATTAGTAGCGAAGCTACTCTATAATTCACTTTGTCCGTCCGTCCGTCCGTCCGTCAGTCAGTCCGTCAGTCCGTAACGCTATGGGGGAAATGGGATTTACTCAGCTCCTATAAAAGATCTTTTTATATTTTTCACATTTTTCTCCATATCTTCAGTGTATGGTCCGATTTTCAAAATTTTTTCAGTTATAGATATCAAAATTAAATTTCCCGTCTTTTAAAGAAGACAACCATGACGGCCAGACTGCCTTTTCAGCAGGTTTTAGGCTGTTTTTTTTATATTTTTAACATTTTTCTCAATATCTTCAGTGTTTATAGTCCGATTTTCAAAATTTTTTCAGTTGTAGATATCAAAATTAAATTTCCCGTCTTTAAAGGAAATAACCATGACGGCCAGACTGCCTTTTTGGCAGGTTTTAGGCTATTTATAAATATATTTAACACTTTTTTCCATATCTTCAGTGTATATGGTCCGATTTTCCAAATTTTTAAAGTTTTTAAAAATTAAATTTTTTGTCGTTTCAAGAAAACAACCATGGCGGCCAGACTGCCTTTTATCAGGTTTTTGGCTATTTTTATATGTTTTACATATTTCCCAAGATCTTTGTTTATTTTGATCCAATTTTCAAACTTTTATGGGATATCAGTATCAAAATAATTTTTCCCATTGTTATGAGCATCTTTAATATAATTTACTTTGACCATCGTCATCATACAAAATAAAACAAGGTTTCATATTTATCTTATCCAATAAATCTATTCTTGATTTTAGTAAAAACCTTTTAAATCTACCTGTACGTATTCCCATCTACGATTTTTTGTGCTTCGCTACTTATGGATGTTGTCATCCTTGTATATACTATGATTTTGGTCAAAATAGGCGATAGACAGCAAATTTTAATATTTTTTAAAAAATATTGCTAATTAGGCTGTCTTTGCTTTCGACACTTATTGTAAATTAACCACAGAGCTCACAACTAAAAGACAACCTGCAGTTACAAGGAGATCCCAACTATACCAAAATCAAAATCTAAATAACTTTTGTCAAATCTATGTACTTTTTGCAAGGTAAGCCCCATTTTAGCTAGTCAACAAACACCATTTTTTCTTTTTAGTGGTCTGTTTTAGTGAGTAGGAGTGAAGCCCTTCTTAAACCAATCCTGCAATTTTAAAACAGAATTTATGTTTAGTTCATTGAGCTTTGACAAATGAACAGGCAAAGTAATTTATAGGGTTAATACATTTTAGTTTAAGGAAATTGTATAATTAACCCATTAGTGCCGAACCGGGCATTAAAACCCGGTTCCGAAAAATGGAAAAAAAAACGGTTTCCGGCTTCATAATTGCATCATTCTCAGTATGAATCCCCCCTCTACTACCCTGGCTTTCATTTCCCCCTGAAGCAGGCAGTTTAGCTTACTTCAGTTTGCTGGTATAGCTCAACAAAATTTGAAAATCATGAAAATTCAAAATACCCCTTCTAACTTTTTTGTTTTTATAGTAAAGTCGCTGATTTTTTTCATGAAATCTAATGTTTATTGACAAATACATCTATTTGTCAATTCGTTTTATTCAAATTATCATTTTTTATATGATTTTTTTATCGTTTTTGTAGTGGGGCTAGCTTAAAAAGAGCATCAAGCATCAATCATCACGAGAGAATCTTCAGGCGCAACTGGAAGTGACTTGAATATGGAGACTCTACTGCACTCAATGTGGTTTCAATGTATTCACCACATGAGGTGCATCCCTTGTCATCCCTGTTATGTATATGTAATCAATACTTGTCTATGAAATAATCTTTAGTTCAATACACATATTCCGGATAAACAGTCATTGTTTATTTATGAGGAACTAACCATAGTTCCAAATTATACTACTGGATTTCACTCAAAGACCCATGTTGGGCACCGCGACCGTCCACTCTTGTGATTAGTGTGCTGCAAGCTATCCATAGCAGGGAATCAACCTTACCAACCTTCGAAGCTAAGGCCGCATACGCTACTGATTGTTACAGAGACTTCGCCACCCGCTCGAGGCAAAGTCCATTTTCACCTTTTTTAAAAAGGCACTAACCAGCAGAGATACACTACACAAGATCTGGTGGCATCTGTGTCGATCCTTTTTGACGGTCAACTGCGCCAACTGTGGAGAAATTAAGAAGATTTTGGAGAGACTGTGGAGAAACTGCGGAAAAACTGTGGAAAAAGGGACAGTTTGTATGATAACTAAAGCCAAAAAAGACGAGAGATACTGCGTTTGGAGACCAGTTATAGAATCTTTTCATCCCTGGAGCCCAGAATTGGTGAGTTTTTCTACAAATTTTGAAGAAAATTGTATTGACTCATAATGGCTGACTTGGCACAGCAGAATTTATTGGCTGCTATCCAGCAGGCAGCGGCCGTTCAGGCGGATAACGCGGAAGCGCAGGCCATCCGGCGAGGACAGGAGTGGCTAGAGGCGCAGTGCCGCAAGTTGAATAAGATGAACTTCCCCCGCTTCATGAACCGAAGCGGCGAGGACTGGGAAGGTCATAAAAGCCGGATGGACAATGCCTTCGAAAATGCTCTACATCATCCTGCTGATAGTGAAGGACGCAAGCGTAGCTACATCCAGAGCTTGGAGGGAGAAGCTTTTCACATGGCCAGAGAAGTTGTGGATGGCCAGAACAATCTCAATTATGAGCAGGTTATAGAGCGGCTTGACGCCATCTTCCTGGCACCCTCGGATTCTGATATCAACCGGGACCGCTACATGTCTCTGAAGCAAGGAAAGAACGAAATTCCTCAGTCTTACTTGGCTAAGAAAGAGCAGTTGTGGCTGAGAGCATACCCACTGGCTACAAGAGATCCTAAGCAGCTGCGTAGAGAGGTAACTTTAGGCTTGTACCATCGTGAAGTGCGTAAACGTGTTTACTGCGACTCCCCTCAATCACCAGTATGGCTGTCCTGAAGGAGACAATTATGAATGAGATAGCCACTTAGAGGCAACTTATCCACCATGGCGATGCCGAAGACAACTCGATGGATGGTTTGGCCATCTCCAACCAAGAATTCTACAGGTCAGACGGGACCGAAGACATGGATGTGAACGCCATTGAAGACCGCAGCAGTAGCGTCAAGTGCTACAACTGCCAGAAGACAGGTCATATCTCCAGGAATTGCACCTAGAAGAAACAGGCAAATAGAGGTACAGGAGGAGCCGCCAAGGATAAGCCCAAGGGTGACTGCCAACGTTGTGGCACACCCGGGCATTGGCAGAAGACTGTACCATCCCTGAGGAGAAATTGACAGCTGTTAGAGAGAGGCTGCAAGGCTGGTAATAGTGGTGGCAATTCCAACAACCATGGAAGGAAGTATGATAAGGGCCGTCCTGCCGTACGTGAGATGGGTGAGGGCGTTCCCAATGACAATGCTGGTGGAGATGTTGATGAGGACCACACTCAATATTATGGAGATATCAACTGTTTGTATGCCGTTGGCCACTGCCCACTGAAGTAAAAAAATGCCAGAGAGGGCTCCCGTTGGTAGGACGGAGACCCTCAGCAACTGCTAATTCTACCATGCTCAGCGAAGTGCAAGGCGTTGGCGCGCGTGTGATGATCAAGATCAGTCTGCAGGCAAAGGGACCGGTTGTCCACACCTACGGGTTGGTGGACACTGGGAACAAGTTACCTGAAGGAGTTGCCATGAAATGAACGAAAATCTAGCCCGGAAGTTGCAGTTGCCCATTATTCCTTGCAACATAACTGTGGGTACCGCAGCTAATGTTGGCGGTATGCGCGTCATTGGCAGAGTTCATGATATTGATGTGACACTTGGAGGTACATGCCCATCTTACATCAAGACTGCGATGGTGATCCCCGAGCTGAGGACCCCCATCAACCTGGGCAGCAAGTGGATCAAGTGGGCCAAGGGCATGGTAGACTACTCGACCCCGAACGAGGCAGCGTTGGTGGTGAGAAGGATGAGAGTTCCACTGGTTCAGTCCATCGACGCCAGGGTTGCGAGCACCCCAGAAGCCGAAGAGCGGTCTGGAATACCGCCGGGGGAGCACTCGCCCCCCAACCCTCAGATAAGTGTCTCACTTCAACCCTTCGAGGATCTGAACAAACTCATAAGTAGCTATACTAGTACTGTTAATAATTGTAAACCCACAGCGCGTGATTTATGTAAAGTTGAGCCTAATTTTTTGAATGGTTATGTGCACCATTCGCGAGATTTTAAAGTTCCTAAGCCAGAAGCAGTAGATTCATATCTTGCGCAACTTTCTTTTAAGCACAAAGCAAAAGCAGAATTTGCGCGCAAGAACGTTTGGATGCGTTGCGTTAAGGGCGCGCCTCGTACTCCCAATGGGCTGGCGGTTCGTTTGAAAGCGGTTGCATTAGGAAAAATGCTGTGCCCTGTCCGTCTGTCAGTCCAGGCATCGCGTATCCTCGCTGGGGAAACAGTGTCAGTCATTAATTTTCTCCCCAGCAGGGAAATCCGTCCGCAGACTAATATTGTGGTAGAGAAGCCAGTTTAGGCGGCTGTCCTGACGTGTGTGTGCTAGAAGATGTTTACCGTATCCAGCAGAACGGCATACTGCGGATACCTGTGGTCAATCTGCAAGAGTCGGCTTATGTGGCTACAGCCGGAGCCGTTTGTGTTGCTGAACTTTGTGAGGACAAGCATCTGACAATTGGAACCGAGAGCTTGGTGTTCAGAGACCCAGCTGATGTGGTGCAGTCAATGTCCAAGAGCAAGGAAATCAATGAGCAGCCGTTGACCAAGGAGCAGATGGAGAACCCCACATTCAAGGAAGTGTGGGAGGACCTGGAGATGGAGGAGAATGCATTGCTGAAGGAACACCCTGATGTGAAGAAGCAAGATAAGCAGTTAATTTTTGAATACAAGGACATTTTCTCAAGAGAAGCTTCTGGAACTACAGATTTGCTAACCATGAAGTTGAGACTTAAACCTGGAACAGAACCTGTGAGACAGAGATACCGGGAGCTGAACCCCAAGATGTTGAAGGACCTGGAGAAGCAAATGAGTGACTGGAGTGAACAAGGAGTGATAGAGCCCAGTACGTCGCCTTGGGCCAGCTTGCTTGTCCCAGTGCGCAAGAAGGATGGAACTATCAGGTGGGCCGTCGTCTATCGCCGCCTGAATAGTTGCCTAGAGATGGACTCGTACCCGCTCCCAAGGATTCAGACATTATTGGACCGAGCTGGAGGCCACCGGGTGTACTCTGCACTGGATGCTACAGCAGCGTGTTTAATTATAACGATTGACACTGCCTCCCGCGAGTTGACTGCCTTTGCTACCCCGACCGGCTTATGGCAGTTCCGCCGTATGCCGTTCGGGATCAGCACTGCTCCCGCTGTTTACAGCAGATTTATCAGCACAGCAATGAACCTCCTGGGATCAGAAGTGGCACAGTGTTATCTTGATGACGTGATATCCTACAACATGAAGGTAGCTGCGCATTTTCCTCAGATGAAGCAGGTGTTTGAGGCCCACAGGACCGCTGGAATCAAGTTGAAGGCCAAGAAGAGCAAGCTGTTTCAGAAGCGCATCCAATACCTAGGCCACATGCTCAGTGAAGACGGGATCGGGATGGTCCCCAAGTACGTGGAGAGGATAAGTAACTGGCCACCCCCTGGGAATGTTGCTGAACTCAATTCAGTGCTGGGCTTTTTTGGGTATTACAGGATGTTTATCCCTGAATACGCCACTCTGACCTGTGAGATGAATGCCCAGATGAAGATGAAGAATCTGGAGTGGACTCCATAGTCCACAGTGACTACACAGGCGAGATTCGGGCAGTTTTCTGGAACCTTGGGAGAGAAACAGTGACTTTCAATAAAGGTCAGAAGATATGCCAAGGTATAATACATCAATGTTACGACATTGATTTCCACTTTGTTGACAAGCTACCTACTACTAGCCGCGGTGCTGGTGGCTTCGGTAGTACAGATTAGTGAGGGATTTTCAATAGACATTATTGATTGCACAGAACCCAAGTCTATTAGAAGATACAACAAACAAACAGTATGCAAAGCAGAAGAACCTACTGGAGAAGCACCCCTGAGAGAGAAGTACACTATCCTGCAGCGACCAAGTGTGACCAAGGTACAGGGATACTCATGTATGGTAAGAGTTTCTTTGTACCACTTCAAATGCGAAGTTTGGGGACACTTGAAACTTCAACAAGTACCCCAAACGATGAGGCATGAAGAAGTCACAGCAGAGAATTGTAGAAGGATGTCCCTACTACAAGAGTATTAGATCTCTGGCTACGGCGACCCCATCAAAGTCAAGCTTAATCGACCTACCTACATCTCAGCTTCATTGGCCAGTTCCTTGAAAATGGAGAACGACAAGATCACCTGCATTGGGCAGACGATCAAGATGGGCGACACTATCCACATTAACACCCTGAAGCTGGCGGAGTACCAGATCCTTCTCAAGGAGAAAACCTTCTTGGTGAGCAACAACAAGGTAGAGAGTGAAACAGATCATATATCTCTACCATGTCCATATCATAAAGGGGAGTGTATGACTGGAGCAGCAACCTTTGTCTGGAGCATCAACGACAACATCTGCCCCCTACAAATACCTGGAAAATACCTCTTGGGGGCGAGGTGCTGCCTTAGGCTTGACTCCTTCAGCAACGACCTTGATCCGTTCCTCGCTTGTGAATGACTGCGGGGAAATTCGTTCATGCGCCCAATGAAATATCCTAAATATTCATGTTATAACGGCAGTATTTAAATCATTACTTTTATATTTTATTAGATTATTTAGATATTATATCTTCTTCCCAGACTGTTATCGCTTCTGCTCAGAGTACTTATTTATCCTTATTTCCCTGTGTCTAAAAGTGGTTTTTGAAAGTTTTTTATATGGTTGGTTGGTTTAAGCTGTGTTCGCCCGTGGTGGTTGTCTGTTTGTTTGCCACACCTAGTTGTGAGAAACTAGTTTCAGTTGCTAAATAGAGAGTTAGAACTGAACGGTTCACTAGTAAAGAGTTAAAAATGTCTTTTGCCGCCAATGAGGAGTTGTACAATGTTTTGGAAAGTCGTATGGACCTGCTGAAAGAGAATATGATTAGTAGAGCTATGAGTACTGATGATATTGAACTGAAGAGGGCTCTCACCAGGTGCCTCTACCACCATGGGTGGGTAGAGGCGAACCTGCGTCACTGTCGCCCTGCTGCTGAGATGTCAGCTGCCGCCCAGGCTGCCGAGCTGTCTGCTATGCTTCAGCAGATCAATCAGCACGAGGAGGAGTACCGTGCCATCTAAATGAATCACATCATAATTTATTAACTAGTAAAAAGAGTTTGTTATCTGTCTAGTTTAATAAAGTTTGTGAAAATCCTTCCTAAAATAAATTGTTTATTTACGTATCCAGAGTAGTTGGATGTGTGTCTGTTAATCTTAACCTATATTGGTTTATCGTATGTGTTTTAAAATATTTCTTCATTCCGACTAGAGAAGTCTTTGCCTAGGTATTAAGATATATTAGTTTTATCATGCGAGTTTAAACGACATTTCTTCATTCCGGCGCAAATAAACTCTGCCTAGCTAAAGAAGATATACAAGTGTTAAAGTTTTCTTCATTCCGGCGCTAAAAGATTCTGCCTAGCTGTAAAAGATATATGAGTATTAACGTGTAAGTTTAAAGGATATTTCGTCTCTGCTTAATCCTGAATATGAAATATATTAAAGATATTTCTTCATTCCGGTGGGAGGAGACTCTGCTCTGGCCTAGTTATAAGGTGTAATATGGTATTAAGTTTTCTTCATTCCGGCGAGGGTAGACTCTGCCTAGGTTTAAAGAATATATTAGTTAATCATATTAGTTTGAGATATTACTTCATTCCGGCGGTAACAATCTCTGCAGCGACCTAGATTCAAGAAGGATTTTCTTCTCTCCACTGTCCCTGTTAGGATTAAGAATTTTGTTAGTTACAATATATATATAATTTTTAAAAACTGTTTCCTATCTATTTTCTTAGGTTGCCTATCTAAAATTTTTAAAATAAACTACATTCTATCCATTCTTAGGTAACACTTTTGATTATTCGCTACTTATGTATGATTACATTCTTTGAGTCTTTTGGCTACTTATGATTTATTAAAATCCTTCTCCTAAGAAAAAGGTGTTTTTTGCAAAGATTTGAGAACTTCCCTTATTCGAAGTACTCAAATCTTTGCGTTTGTTTAACAAATTTTAAAATACGTCTAATATCAATTTTGTTTAGTTCTTCTGTTTTAAGAAAGAAACTTCCTAGTGTATTTCTTCTGTTTCTTGCAAAGGCTGGGCATTGGCCTAAAAAGTGTTCCATGCTTTCAATTGTATCCTCCTCCTCACATTGTTCACACCGGTTCACGTTTGCCAGTTTCATGTTCTTAAGGTGTTTGTTCAGGGTTGTATGACCTGTTAGTATTTGTGCTATCATGTTCATGTTTCTCTTGGGTTGGTTTGCCACCTGCCTCCAGATTTTTGTGTTTACTTTAGGCATCATTAGTTTTGATTGTCTGCAGTTACTTAATCCTTCCCATTGTTTCTGCCACAATGTCATCCCCCAGTCCTTGATTTCAGCTTTTATATTTGATTCTGCCATAGGTATGTGTGTACAGGTTCCCTGAACTTCCATATTTGCTCCTTCTCGTGCTTTCCTATCAGCAATCTCATTACCGTTGTGTCCCTGGTGTCCTGGTACCCAGTTTATTGTTATCTTGTTGGTTTCCGCTAGTTTGTTAACCATCTTTTTTGTCTCTGCTGCCAGATTTTCTTTTAATCTGTATTTTCCTAGGGTTTTTATCACAGCTTGATTGTCCACGTAGAATTTTATATTCCTGCCTGTTGTACCTGTGTTGACCAGAGTGAAGGCTGCTTCTTGTATTCCTAGTAGCTCAGTTTGATACACCGTGGCCAGTGGCCCACTGTTATTACATCCGTAGAGTCTGACACCTGCTCCACTGATAACATATCCATATCCAGTTTTCTGTTCACTTTTGGATCCATCTGTGAAGACCATTATGTCTTCATTATCTATTTTTCCAGGTTTTAGCCGCTGTTGGTTGATTGTCTCTCTCCTTTCTATGATGGTTTCAAAATTTGTTGGTATGCTGATTGTATAGTTCATCTTGTCTCTAGGGGCATGTATTAGTTTCAGATTCTTTGCCATATCCATGAGTGTTACAGCATGGCTTTTTTTGCTAAGGAGTTGTCCTGGTTGAATTTTCCAGCTTCCGTTGACAGCAAGTCTTTTATATGTCACCATAGCTTGTGTCTTGATGAAGATGTCTATTGGCTGAATGCTCAGCAGGACCTCGAGCCCAGCTGTGGGCGTCGAGGTCATGGCATTTGATATTGCAATGAGTGCTTTTCTTTGGACTTTCTTCAATATGTTAACTATTTCTGTTGTGTTAATTGCTGTTATCCATGCAAAACATCCGTATGTGAGTGTTGGTCTGATGATACTGCGGTAAAGCCAGCGTCCTATTTTCTGATTGACTCCCCAGGTTCTGTTTAACATGCGATTACAATGTAACCATGTGTTGTTGGCTTTTTCTGCTGCTTTTTCAACATGTTTCCTCCAGCTCAGGTTATTTCTTATCGTTACTCCAAGGTATACATATTCATCAACCCATTGGAGTTTCTGCCCATTCATTGTTATATCCAGGTATTTTGGTTTCATGCCCTTCCTGCAGAAAAGCATGACTTTTGTCTTGGCTGGACTAAAACTGAGTCCGTGTTCTCCAGCCCATTCTTCTAGTGTATAGATGTCATTTTGTAGGTTTCTTACACAGTCCTCTTCAGTTTTTCCTACACTAATTACATGTGTGTCATCTGCATAAATATTTCTTTTGCAGGGGTGTATTTTTGGAAATCTGAGGTCTAGATTATTTTTAGCCATGTTCCATAGGTCCACTGATGCCACCCCTCCCTGCGGGGTGCCTCTGGTGGTTTGTTTACTCGCTGATTCTCCATTTATTGTTGCTGTGACTGTTCGTCCTCTGAGCATTTGTTCTGTCCAGGCACATGTTTCTCTGTCTGCACCAATATCTGTCAGGTTTTTGATCATGCTTTTAACTGTCAGCATGTTAAAGGCTGCGCTCATATCGCAAAAGAGCACAGCAACAAAGTTGTTGTGCTCTAGCCCTTTTTCAACTGTAGCGAGAAGAGAGTGTATTGCATCCTCTGTTCCTACTGATTCTTTGTAGCTGTAGATATTCCTGGAAATTTCTTTTCTTAAAACTTTTTCATTAAGATTCCAATATAGACATCTTTCTAATCCTTTCAGTAGGAAGGATGATAACGATAGTGGTCTCTTAGATTTAGGGTCCGTATAGTCTTTCTTTCCAGGTTTGTCAAGGAAACAAACTTTTGTGTCCAACCAACATTTAGGACTATAACTCAGTCTTACACTATGTCTGTAAAGTCTAACAATGTCTCCTAAGATTGAGTCAAGTCCTTTTTTTAACAGAACAGGGTAAATACCATCTCCCCCAGGGGATTTGAAGTTACCAAAGCTGTTAATAGCAGATCTAACTGATTCTTCATTTATTACACTATCCATATCTATCCTTCTATTATTACTTGCATGATCTATAGGTACATCATTGTCACCTTCTGGTTCCTCCGGAAAGTGTTCCTCAAGCAGTACCTGTAGAGATTCACTTACGGTCTTCGTGAATTGTCCATCTTTCTTTTTAATTGTTCCCATTTGTTGTTTTTTACCCCTTTTGAAAATTTTTTGCACTTTTGCTGCCGTGTCCTGTTTTGTCATTTCTGCACAGAATTTTTTCCAGTCTTTACTCTTCTCTTTTTGTATTAGTCTGGCATGTCTGTTTCTTAGCTGTCTGTACTCTTCCCACCTCTCTTCTGTTTTTTCCCTTCTTACCCTTCTCCTAAACTTTTCCAGTTCTTTTTTTGATTTTTCTAATGTCTTTCCCCACCATCTTGGTTTCTCTTTTCCCTTTTTCTCTGACTCTTTACAACTCTCTTCAAACGCTTCTATTATGTCTTTCCTTAGGTCTTCTGCTTCATTATCTAATCTATCTCTATCTATATCTTCGCTATCTATTCTCTGTCTACCATTTCTCTTACTTTGCAGTGCTTGTTTATAGTTTTGCCAGTTGGTCTTCTTAACATTTCTGAAAATACTAGTGTTAATATTTGGTTGTGACTCAATCATAAAATCTATGTATTTATGATCGGAGTGGCTGTCATACTCACTTACATGCCATCCTACTATTTTATTTGCAATCTCAGGTGTGGCTATCGTAATATCAAGAACTTCTTCTTGAGATTTAGTTACAAAAGTTGGTTTACCTATCTCATTCATAATCATGAGTTGGTTGTCTAGAATATAGTCCAATAGGGCTATTCCCCTTGGATTTATATCCGTTGACCCCCAGGCTGTGTTGTGGCTGTTGGCATCTGTACCTACTACTATACCTATACCATTATCCCTGGCATACCTTATAATATCCTTGGTAATTTTCTCTGGTGGTAGTTTTACTGGTCTTACCCTTTCATCGCTGGCCATATATGTTGAAACAAGTATAGTGTCCTTACCATTAAGATTAAAAAGTACTGCTGCTTGATCTCTGTTGGTGAACTGTGTTAAAATTATACCTGTGATGTTCTTGTTTGTTATAATGCATGCTCTATTACCTGCCTCTTTACTTTCATATATGTTAACATTATGAAACATTTTTACCTTATTTTTAATTAGATAGGGTTCTTGCACAAGGGCAATTGCCCGCGCCCATCCTTTCCGTAAAGCTTGATCGTCTTGTCCAGTCCAGTCCGTTATCCGTTCTCCTAGTGTTAGGCTTGCTTGACAGCAGTGGTGGAGATTTATCTGAGTCAAGCTGGTGACCCTGACATGATTGTCAGGGCTTATCTGTTGTTGATTAGTGCCTGCTGTTTCCTGGGGCTAAGGCTATCGCCTTAAAGCCTGTTCTGACAGTCTTGATTTCATCAACTATTCTTTGTCTTATCGCTGCCTTGACCTCCTGCTCAACATTTGACCCGTGAAGAAGTAGGTCACTAAAACCTAATCTCAGCTTACCATTGATAGCAGGGTTTTTCAGCTTGTTAATTATCCTCTCATCTACTTGGAGTCCGATCTTGAAGAAACCAGCAGAGTTCAGAGGTCCAATTTCGTGTACCTTGAAGTGGTAGAAACGAGTTACCCCATCCTCCTTGTATTTGAGAATAGGGTTGCAGATCTTTATTCTCATTGTCAGCTGCTCCAGCATGTAGTTAGTCCACTTTCCGTGGACCGATGTCCACATGTTCCTGTAGACACGGTCCTCCGCCAGGTATATGTAATACTCCAGGGGATCTACCTCGTCATCTTGTTCTGGTGGCTTCAGGGTTTTGGCTACATTTAAAATGAATTCCGCCATATCTTTTGTGCCTGCTGAGAGCCAGCCTACTCCTGTTTCTTTGGAGTAGCCGGCAACCGCATCATATTCAAAGTTGTCACCGTGTAGCTGGATGTATTCCATGTACGCTCCAAGGAGTTGGAGATCCAGCTCATCCAACTGAGCTTGAGTGATCTTTGCTTCTTCCATGGCATAGGTTGATCGTACTTTGACTTCAAACATGAATCTTTCTTTCTTGCGGACTATGTCCAAGAAAGATTCCTTACTGAGGTAGGTATCGATGACCTCCTGCTGGAGTGGATCCTTGGCTCTCACTTCCATCTCCCTTGAGGTCTTAGCCTTCTTGAGTCTCATACGTCTCTCGTATCCTATGGATCTTTTACTGCCCTTAAAAATATCAATATCGTCAGTATTAATAACATCATTGCTAAAATCTTGTGTCTTATTCTCTGTCATTTTTCTCTTTGCTTCTCTGCTAAGTACATCTGTCCATTCGCCTTCATTGTCTTTCATTTTCTCCCATATCTCTGCACATGTCTGTCTTTTCTTTTTGGTCTCATTTTCCTTATCTCCTATCCAAGTTCTGTCCATTGTTTTGCCTGTTGTTTCCAAGTCCTCTAGTACACTTTCATTAGCCATTGATTCTTTGTCTGTTTCTGTCATTGTCAAGTCATTTTCATCATCTACATCTAATATCTCTTCACCAAAATTTAATTTATTTAAGCTCTCATTAATGTCTATCTTGGATTGGGCGTCCAGGTTTCCCCGGTCTCTGCCGTCTCCATTCACAGTGCATCTTGTCGTGTCCTGGTCGAAAAATTTCGATAGGTCTCTACGACAATCGGTTACCTGACTATTAAGGTGGGTTGATATTGGAATGGGTGATTTTCCCAATATGGCGAGAATAATATGGCACAATATAACCTAGAAAATTGCATTTTCAATTCAAAATATGTTTTTATAAGCATCGCTGATATAAAAAAAATAATCGTAATTTTTTATTTTTGACGCCATTTTTTTTGTAAGGTTTCGTGATTTTTCAAAAAAAATATCTACCAAATGGTTGACTCTACATAAAAAATGAACCCATTTTTGAATTAGTCGACCCCAAAAACCCCCATTGTCGTATATAATACTTATCTATAACACATAAATTTACGGAAATATTAGAAATTTACCTATAAACGGACAATTAAGATATTATTTTTAGATACAAAAATTGATATATAATACGTAAGGGATTCAAGCATGCACTAATAAAATGTGTCTTCAAGCTAGTTAATATAACAATAAACCCTTATCAACCTACTTTACCCCATTCCCTCCCCTCCTACTGTAGGAACAACCTGACCAATAAATCATATTAATATTAGCAACCGAAATTGACGGAAAACTTTCCACTCTGATAAAATCTATTCTATCTATCTATCTATTTATTTTATATCTATTAATTGTTTTAAGCGAAGCTACTCTATAATTCACTTTGTATGTCCGCAAGTCAGTCTGACAAAAACTTCAAGTGCTTTTATTGTATTTAGATGTAAAGATTTTAACAAATAATATTTATTTAAGAAAAGGTAATTTTGTTTTTCAAATTATTGTTCATTGTCTTATCCCTTGAGAAGGCTGGTATTTTGGAACTTGTTCCTTATGTTGATAGCTTTTAGGATTTTTGGTTTGCTAGGTATCCAAAGTTTTATAAACATTTTATTTTATTTTAAAATTATGGGAACTTTAATTGAATTTGATTATTTGATTGGTTTGTTCAAAACAAGTAGTAAGCAAAGTTATAAACCAATAAATTTAATCTACATAAGGGGTAATTACAATGGGGATATATGTAATTTTACTGTCCATTGTCTTATCCCTCGTACATTTGTTCCTTTTGTTACAGTTTTAATGGTTTTTATGGTTATTAGTTCATTACAGGTACCCAAAGTTTCGTAACCACGTTGGTTCCTAAACTATAAGTACCTCCTAATTTATTAAATTTTGATTAGTTTGTTTATAATCATTGGAATGTATAACTTTTTATTGTCCATTGTCATTTCCCTTCAGACCCCTTTTTATTGTAGCTTTAAATATTTTTTTAATAATTATGACAGGTATTTACAGGGATGGAAAGGACATTGGAATATAATTTATACTGGTCCCCAATATTTCATAAAATAATATCATTTGTTGGCTTTACAAATCTACAATGTTTAACTTTTCCACTAATGATTTGAACTTACATTGGGCGATTTAAATTAATTTATCATCCATTGTCTCATCCCTTATGTTAAATTCTTGGTTGACTAAATATTTTTATTAATCTATGTCTCTCAGGGATAAAAGGGGATTAAGACTTTGGATGATAAATTGATATACATTGTACATTCCCAATGATGATAAACAAAAATATTGGCTAACAAGTTTGAACACTACTATTCTGGAAACAATGAATCAAAATTCGATAAAAATACTCAAAATAATTCTTAAGCTGAATGTTTTGTGACTATCATGATACACAATTGCATCATTGATAATAAGTGGAATAGAATATTTATCAGTTCCCACATCCCTAAAAATCATAGTAAGGGGGGATGGAGGGGTGTTAAAACTTGAAAGACAAAAAAAAAAGAAAAAAACATGACTTTATTATTACGATTAAATAAAATACAGCTATCTTTAAAAAAAATGAAAATATTATGATATTTGATAAAAAAAAATGTGTTGTATCTTTTTAGATATCCTTTCCGGCTAATTTATTTTCAGGTTGTCGTTTTTGTGGTTAAATTTACGTGCATTTTGATAGGTTTACCATTATTGTGGCTTTAAAAATAAGAAAGTTAGGATTTTGAGCTTCTACACCAAAACAGCGAATTTTAGAGTAGCTGCGCGAAAGTTGTTATTTGAGTAAAAATGATTTTTTAAGTTTCAGGGCCTTTGAAATACATATTTTTAGCTTGGCCAACTTGGGAAAGTGTGAAAATCAAGAAAAAGGGGTAAATCAACCCACCTTACTGACTATTCGCTGTTACGTTGGGGCCCCCATAGCCAGGTTCAAGGGGCGTTCCACGGCCAACAGTAGCTGAGGCTCCGTCTTTGACGGGCCCGAGGGTTCCAGCGCCGTTAGCTCCACTGGCACCCCCATCTCTAGATCCTTCGGGTGTAGCGTTCATAGTGAAAAAGTCTGTAAGAGATCAGAATCATTAATAATAGACTATTAAGGAAACTATCTCTTGTGGAAGTAGAGAAAAGGTCCTAAATTTACTGTTAAGGTGAAAGGTTAAAAAGGTGAGAGACAACCAGATAAAGGTCCTAATAAAAGATAAACTGTCAAAAAGTAAAATTATAGATGTAGCATCAGTCAGGGTTGCTAAAAGCTGTGTTAGATTAATGAAAATTTAATAGTTTTAGGCTGCTACTAGCCTTGGCAGAAACTATTAAATACCTAAAAGAAATAAAAACAAAAATAATTAAAATGAAAATATACGCTTCACACATTTGGAAAATTATTCACTTGTTGTATTGAAAAATATGATGTTTGAAATTGGTGTACACTACCGACAGACAAACAACTAGTTCTGACACACACACATGCGTGTTTCATACAGACACGTATGCATAAGACACACACACTCGTACACCCAACCCAGCTGATTATATTCTTAGGGAGAATCACGCAACCTCATATAAGTATAATGGATTAATATGGGTCACGCAACCTCCCATCAAATATAAATCAGCTTTTCGCATTTCCCTCCCTTTGTCATTGACCCTTTTTGAGTGGACTTTTAAGAAAGAAATAATACCCTTGCAATTGCTCATTTCCTACGTTCCTTTGTTTTGTGGTTTGTGTGAAACTGGTCCTATTATTCCTTTACATGAAAACACTATTAAAGACAACAACACTTTGTAGGTTCATGATTAGTTCAGGTTGGTTTAGGTTCAATCCTAGGATATCCCCCTCCTTCCCTATCCAGTCTCGCGTGGAGAGATCGAATTTTTGACCGGTTCACATCACAACCTTGTTGTAATCTGACCCAGCCCCTCCTCCAAAAACTCCGGACGCTCATGACACCTGGTTGTTGCAAAATCCTCAGTTTACCCGCTGATTTTGCAACAACCTGAGACCCTACAAATAGTCAACACCATCCACCCCTCCACCACCATGGACACCTACCTAGTGGACCACAAGCGCCAAGTGTTACTCAACACCACGGGAGCCATCAAGCTGATGTATTGCCCATTCAACGTCCTCACAACGGATCATGACGGCATATTCTTAGGCAAGACCAGCGACCTGAGCAGACTTTCCACTGTTGACCCTGGACAGATAGATGTTAACCTTCAAGCTGCAGTACATTTAAATTATCTCACTTATAGCATGCGCCAGACATTTAGCCAACTGGACATTATGTGAGACTCATTATCAAGGTAAATCAGATCAACCTATTCTACTACATGATGACACCTATGGCCTGTTGAAAGGAGATCTATTGCTGACCTTTTAATGTCAAAAGACGACCAAACGGATCAAGGATGAAGTAAGTTGTTACCAGGACGTTCCCTTGGAGCCTGCCGGCTATGCAGATTCAAGAACTATGCATTATAAACTGCATTCTACCAAAGTCACATGCTCCAACACCTTTCCACTGACAGTGAAAGCAAAAGAAGGCTGGGTGAAGTTGACCCCCGCCATCGTGAAGACTCAAGCCCCCATGGAAATGACCATCGACACCCCGCTGACCAACTGGACAGATTATAGCCATGGAGGAATCTACACAGAAAGAGATCAAGCAGAATGGTTACACACCCTCACTTCTTCCTCTTATACAGAAGCAAGCCTGACTGATTTCATATGGTTTATGTAATGGAGATGGAAATTGCAACCAGGTAACCACCAACAACTTGCCCATGTACACCCTGGACAACCTGATACCTGATCTGGAGAGAAGACTGGATATGTGGACCCAACTCAAGAATTGGCTTCACGTAAAATTGGCTGTCTAGTCTGTTGTCTGTGCCAATTTGAGCGTTTCTTTTATGTTATCTGGCATGTCTGTCAAGCCAGATAAAAAGGGGAGAAAATGTAGTGGGGCTAGCTTAAAACACTTGTAATTTAATGCAGTATAGCGTTTCACGATTCCAAACGAGCAGAGCGATTTTAACAAATTTAGTACCATTTTATAGCTTTAAATTTTTTCTATTGATTTTTCTTTCATTTGGATTTTTAGGCCAACAAATGCCAAAACGCGACTTTTGATCATTAAATCTGTGTACTTATTATATTGTATATTTAAAATGCATGTGTCTAAAATGCTAGCTTTCCTAATGGAAATTTAAAAGATTCCAAGAATCACAAGGCCACATAACATGTATCTATCAGGTCATGATATCACATGTATGTGCCTGCCTCCTACTCTCAATAATCCAGATTTAGCCGGATTTTGACCCAAGTTATATTTCAGCTTCAGAGAGAAAGCTGCGAGCCCAGGGACGGCATCAAGCATCATGAGAGAATCTTCAGGCACAACTGGAAGTGACTTGAATATGGAGACTCTACTGCCTTCAATGTGGTTTCAATGTATTCACCACATGAGGTGCATCCCTTGTCATCCCTGAGAGACAACACCCAAATATATGTTTTTCTCTTAACTAATGAATGTATCTATCTATCATGTTATGTATATGTAATCAATACTTGTCTATGAAATAATCTTTAGTTCAATACACATATTCCGGATAAACAGTCATTGTTTATTTATGAGGAACTAACCATAGTTCCAAATTATACTACTGGATTTCACTCAAAGACCCATGTTGGGCACCCTGACCGTCCACTCTTGTGATTAGTGTGCTGCAAGCTATCCATAGCAGGGAATCAACCTTACCAACCTTTGAAGCTAGGGCCGCATACGCTACTGATTGTTACAGAGACTTCGCCACCCGCTGGAGGCAAAGTCCATTTTTACCTTTTTTAAAAAGGTACTAACCAGCAGAGATACACTACAGTTTTTTTACACCCTATTATGACCCGGTTCGGCTTGGCCATAAATACCCGACAGTTTTAATTACCGGTTTTTATTATCCGGTTTTAACTTTTCAACCAATAAAAATAACAGTTTATGTCATTAGTAAGGGTTTGAGCCACCCTAATAACCCTAGTAATCTCTATATGTGTCACCCAATAGTTTTATGCTCGTTTTCTGATATGTAACACCCAAATTTTATATGTTCTTTTTTTGTAGTGTGTGTCTTTTAAACCGGTTTTTTTTTAACCGAAAAGGGTGGTACCTATAGCCAAAAAACTAAATTTGAAATAAATCGCTTCGTATATTACTTGTAGCTCTATAGATTACATGAGGTTGTGTAGTTTTCAATTACGGATCATATCAAAGTTATAAAAAGTGTTCATCTCACTTTGGGCATTTAAAAATTACATTCTACGTTTTTTGGTCGGAAAAACCTGGTTTTTACTACAAAACCGGGTTTTAATGCCCGGGGAAACCGCCCAAAACGGGTCATAATGCCTGGTTGGTATTTATGGCCAGGCAGAACCGTTTTTTTTTGCAACTTTCCTGTGCACGCCACTAAAGCAAAACAAAAAAATTGGAAATCCGTTTTTACCATTATAAAGCTTCCCTGAGATTTTCAGCTCGATCGGCCCATAAAAGTGGCGCTCGGCACTAATAGGTTAAGATAAGGGTTAAAAACAATCTAACTTTTCATAATTTAAATTGATTAAAATTTCTTAAGAACAGTCTTTGTTTCTTATTTTAAATGTATCATACAATGTCTATGATGTCATAAATTACAATGGAAGAAGGTTTTGTGAACTGTGCAATAATAAAAATCTTGTTATTGGTGGTACAATTTTCCCTCTCTAACGGTGATCGTGAAGCAAATTTTTCAATATGAATTTTTATTTACCTTTTCTTATCTTTTAAGTAATTTTCATTAAATAATGCCTTAAAAATTCCACTAAGTTAGAAATAAAAATTAATGAAGGATGCCGAGATCCGTTTCTCACGAAAATATCACAACAATCTGTGCACTTATAAGACTAAATAAAAATCACCCTTTTCTTTGCTTACATATAAAAACAACCAAATTTATACTACAAAAATTTTGTTGTACTACATCTCTGTTGAAATAAATTTTCAAACTTGGTTTACAATTAAATATAAAACCTGCATTAACCCTTAACGGTCAGGGGGGGGGGGCGTTGAACGCCCCCCCATCCGGTTTTTTCTATCTCATTTTCTGTGTGTGAAAGATAAAGAGCCCAAACTGCTTGACTTTTTAAGTATGGGTATGACATATAACTAAGAGTTGGAATTTTTTGAATATCTCCATCCTGGCGGGCACAGGATGCCAGCAAACCTGGCAGGGTCATCCAGGTAAAGAACAAAAATATTTTTTCGACTTAAACAAAGCATTTTATCTTACCAAAATACTAAAATATCCTCTAGTAGTACACCCTCATATTAAATACAGGTTTTCAAGTCAATTTCAGGTTCCAGGTATGATCCTGCAGGTCCTGATCCTCCAGGTCTCCAGAAATCTTTAAAAGGCTCCTGTGGCCGCAATTTTTGACTTAGAGACTTCAAATTTTAAACTTAAGCTTTTCTTACATGTATACATAATGTATTTAAATTTCATAAAGATCCGCCGCCGTTTTCCTGCCGAACGCCGACTGCGGCGGCTGGCAGCTGCCAAGTACAGCTGCGGCCGCTGAAATTTATGTTTTGAAATTTCAAATATAAAATTTACATAAAAATAAACATTTTCTGCAAAAAAAATTTTCTTCTGGCTTCAAAAATAAAAAAATTACAGCCGTTTGAAATTTTTAAGTAAAAAAGGACCTAAAAACAAAGGTTGTTGAATAAAAGGGTGAAGGAAGCGAAAATTGACCTTGACTTACTTAAGGTCGGAAATTTATCATAACACAGGGGACTTGAACAAAAAATTTTAGCCCTCTAGCTCTAATAGGAACTGAGATAATAAGGGGGGGCGTTGAACGCCCCCCCCCCCCCCCCCGACTGATTAAGGTGCGGCAAGGGGCCCGACTGTTAAGGGTTGATTTCGTAAAATCTGTTACCAAATATTGATATATCTATGCAGGTACACTAACATATGAAAAATTGTTGAAATCTTCAGAAATTACATCATTTAAGAATAAAATTGGGCAAAAAGAATAAACAAATATTATTTGCTATACATATCCAGCAAAAAATTTAGCAGTCTTAATCTTAACAAGTAAAGTTAAACATCTAAAGCTCTCCCCCTATGTCATGTCATGCTCTTTGATGCTTGGACCAGGCTTAACGGGCTTGGCTCAGGATAAGGACAGCAGCGACATGTGAACTAACGCAGCAGCTTGTCGGTCTTATTAGACTAAAATCACAACAGTGATTGGGTGTGACTTATTCACACCCATGACACCCCTGTAGGTTATCAAGGATGTAAAGATACAGCGTTGGATACAATCACACTAATGTATAAATCTAATAAAATTATAGAATTGAATGTAACTAGTCTAATTGTAAAACAGAAGGGCCAACAACTGAACAGTTGTTGACCAATTCCGCATAGCCAGTGTGGCTATTAAATCAATGCAATATTGTATCTCATTTGTTGATTTCCAAATAAATATTATTATTATTATAAGGTTTTCCATAAACAAAAGCAATCTTTTTTTCTCCAATCATCGGAAAAGAGTCAAATTTTTCTAAATACCTGCCTATATTTAAACCCTAGATATCCAAATTTGGTTTTTTATTTAATTCTTTCAAAAGCCTTAAATTCATATTCCTTCAATCAATATACATAAGTTTCAATTAAACATTATTTAAGTGAAAAATCCATATAAAATTAACATTCAGGGCCCATTATTTTTAAGTAGTTGTCTGTTTCATTCAACAGAGTTGGGGATTTAATCCGAAAAGGTTGTCAATTAAATAAAATCTGGATAATATACAAGTTGATTTTAATTAATTTTTATCCAGTAATATGACTGTTTCATTCACACAGAGTTGGGTCTTTGAAACAAAAAGGTTGTTAATCATCGAAAATCTTGATAACATAGATGAAGCTTTTCAAGGACGTCCAAGCTTTTTTTATTTTTTTGGGGGGGGGGAGGAATTGAAAATTAAAATTTTGGGGATGCTTACAGCACCACCAAGTTCATTTTGGGGGGAGTAATCTTTATATCATAGAGACAGTGACATCCAAGCTTTTTTTATTTGGAGGGGGGTAAAAATTAAAAATTTTGGGTATGCCTACCCCTTTATCTCCCCCCTCTAGGACGTCCCTGATGATATTAGTTAAAATCTCGACAACTTGGTTAATCAAGTTTATTAATTTATTGATTTATAGATTTTGTATAGAAACCCAACTTACATTAGCCGTTCATGTTTCCCTCTTTCATTCTTCGTCCCCCCTCCTTATATGTTCTTGTACAATGTACAAATGGTACCAACGGATTTTGTTAAGTTAAAGTAATGAAACCAAACATTACTGAATATTGTAAAAGTCGCAGTCCCTTCAGTGTATTTTAAGTTGTAATTTCAATAGCTATAATAGGTAAATAATTTTATTCCTATAACTGAAAAGACATGTTACTTTATTTCCATTTTTGTATATATTAAATGCTAACTGACTTGATTTAATATCTCAGGAACCATCTTTACATTGTGTTTAGGATTAAAATGAAAGCCTTGCTTTAATTATTGTACATCCATATATAAAAGATTTATATAAAAAGAATAGAATTTGTGTGCTCTTTATCTTATTCCATGTTATGAAGTATAAACTTTAATACAATCAAGTTCTGTGGGGTCCCTATGTATGTTTGTGTGTGTATTTTTTTACTAGAAACTAAAAATCAGCTGACATTATACCCATATTTGGTAATAACTTTTCAATTATTGGTAGAAATTGTTTAATTTCCCCGTAAAAAGAAATTAAAAATTATTTTGGTTAGTTGAATATGCATGTAACAAAAGAATTTATTTTACTATAAATTGGCTAGTAAACTTCAACAAAAAGATTGATATTTGTTGATTTTGATAGGTTTTAAGATATGTATAATAAAACACAAAACACATAAATGTTTTCAAAGGAATAAATTAATATTTTTAAAGTTTGATTTATTTTTAAATGGGAAGTATTTAAGACTTAATTTTTAAAAAAGTACTCTTAAAAACATAAATCTCTGACATATATCATAAATATTCCAGCTTCGTGGTCACTTTAACATCTCCTGATGGAATTACCAAAAACCAGATTGACCATTTTACCAATACATGCAACATTTACGTAGATGTAAAAAATAATGATATAAAAGTAGTCAGGAAAAGCTTTAAGGGTAATATGTCCTGGGAAGGTTTATAACTATTTTGGTTGACTTGAGAGTATCATCCACAATCCTCCCAAGATAAATCGCCACTAGAAAAAATTATCTTATACTTTTTTGGTGTATTGGTTAGTAAGATCCCTCTGTGTACACAGACAGTTACACACACACAAGCAGACACCCTATTACTTATAGATAAGTATGAAACTTATTATGCAATTGTAACTTACTTTTCCTAAATATTTTGCTTTAAATTAAAATCCTTCGCTACTTTATATTGTAGACTATAGCGGTAGCACCCCTAGCATCATGAAGCTCCATTTTTTAATTGAAAGGAAGTTTCAGAAATAGCATAAACAATACCCTAATAACATTAAAGGACCTTGTGAAGATTCTATATAATGAAGAACTTAATCAAATCAGTGGTTAGTGAGATTTTAAATCAGAAACAAACAAATATTGCTATAATGCCAGCCTTGCTTGCTTTTATCTTGAATTTACAAAGAATAAAAAGAAGGGAAGATAATTTGAATTTAAAACACCCACATTATAATTGTGTGTTATCCTAATATATAAAGTAATAAGCTGAACCACTATGGTCCTTTTCACAGTGAAGCTACTTATAGGTCTCAGGATGGTTTTAGGCTATTTTATTTTTATATAAAGTCTTGGTAGGTCACTGTGAGCTACAATTGAATCAAGACAAAAGTAAGTGCCGAGCCCTGGGACCTATGTAGGGTGAAAATAGACATAAATCCTTGATGATTCCAGGTGGAGACAAAATATTTCAGCGGGGTCTTTTGGTTTTTTTTCAATTTTAAGTTCTGAAAAAAAATTGAAAAAAATATGAAAATCTTTAATAAAAAACAAATAAAAAATAATTTTTAATATTTTTTTTTATTAAAAGATACAAACAACTTATATACATACTATAAGCCTTAAAAAATTCATAATTTTCAAATTTAGACCTTTTATATAAAGATTTTAAGAAAAAACCTAACAACAAATTCTAACATATTTCTGATCAACATAGCAATAAAACGTCTTTTGCAAAATTTTTACCATCAAAAATAAATAGCACTTACTAAAGACTTTTTTTTATTTAAACTTATACTTTTTGCATTAATCAACTATAAAGATTGATTTTTTTAAAAAGAAAGGTTGCGTGATTTTTTATTCATAATTCATTGCCCAATTTTGAGATTCAGACAAAAAACCTTACTGCTTTATATCAGGTGATACTCTACTAGCAGCGGCTATGCCTCTAGAGGCATATAGGGGCCCTTGGGTTGGGGGGGGGGGGAGTCGAACCCCCCTTACAATTACAGTTTTTTTGAAGCAAAAAGTTAAAAATATTTATTTTGGAGAGTTAATTCTCTTGGGATGGTGATGGTAACCTTCCCTAAAATAGTTATAAACCTTGCCAGGACATATGAGAAGCTACCATGTAAAGGAGAACCATATCGTTTCAGTGGTTAGTGAGATCCCTTAGTGCACAAAGACTCACATAGAACATGTTACTTTATTATAAAGATACATATATACACAGAAGCTCTACAATCAGAGTATGTCTGTTTGTACATCAGTCTGTATAAAACAATACAGAATATATTTATTTGGTACTAGTGGCTACGCCCCTAGAGGCCTTTAGGGGCACTTGAGAGGGGAAGAAGTGGTTGAATTTTACAATTAGATTTTTATTTTGGGCTTAAAAAGAAAAAGTTATTTTTGTGTGTGTAATGGGGTCCTTTTTTAGGGGGTGATTTCTCCTAGGATGGTGGAGGTATCCTCCCAAAAAAGTTATAAACCTTCCAAGGACCAATGAGAAGCTACATAGAAAAAAAGAACCATTGATCATTGTTACATACTAATCAGGGATCTAAAGGGATAAGACAATGACCGCTAAATTGATTTACATTCCCAAATATGATACATGGATAACCCTTCTTTATGTTTCAGTTAATGGTTGAAATGTTGGGCACTTAATTTAATGAACCAACCAAACAAAAATCGCAACAAGTCCCCTAAGTAGTTAAGCCAACGAATAACAAATTGCTATATTAAACTATGGGAACTAGTCTAATAAACAGCCCATTGTCCCATCTTGCTCTGATTAATATATCTTTGCATCTGTACGTTACACTTGCTATTTTCTTTATTTGTATTCTTTTGAGGTTGATAATTACAATTATGTTTTATAAAATGGAAAAAGAACACTTTAATCATAATTCAAGATAAGAATTATTTTATCACTAGCGGTTTTGCCCCTAAGAGGCATCTAGGGGCCCTTGATAAGTGGGGGGAAGTTGACCCCTCCCCTACTTTCAGTTGTAGTATGTAAAAGAAAAAGTTTTTTTTAAATGTTAGGTAGGAACTTATTTTTTTTAAACTCAAAACTTCTCAGGACCATGAAAAGCTGGAACCAAAAGTTAAGCGGTTATAAAGAATCTTCGGTACCGACAGACACCCACACACATATACACTCAAACAGATAGACACAGAAACTGTTATTTTTATATAAGGATTAATAGACACTAAACTACTCCTTTATATGTTGATCCTATTATCAGTCTAAAAGATAGGTCAATAAAGGAGAGCCAAATTGCTCCAGCGGTTAGCAAGAACTTTAGGCACAGACAGAAAAAAACACATGGACATCCTATCTTTTTTATACAGGGATATAACTTTTAAACAATAGCAAAAAAAATTTTTTCTTTCCCTGCTTTAAAGCACTATTTATGATACAAAATATATTGATGTCTGTTTGTCCATCTTTCTGACGCTTAAGAACTGATATGGTTCTTTTTTTACTTTACTATGTAGCTTCTCATTGGTCCTTGGAAGGTTTATAACTTCTTTTGGAATGGTACCTCTACCTCCCTAAGAGAAATCGCCCCTTAAAAAAGGACCCCACAACACATAAAAAAAAACTTTTTCTTTTTAAGCCTAAAATAAAAATATAGTTGTTGAATTCAACCACTTCTTCCCCTCTTAAGTGCCCCTAAAGGCCTCTATGGGCGTAGCTGCTAGTACCAAATAAATATATTCTGTCATCATCAGGCGCATCTCTCTTTTTGACTGTTAAGTCCAGAGAATACGGACACCTTGTTCCTCCATGAGTTCCTTTTTTTGGCAAGTGCTTCAGCTTCTCCCCATGTTAATTCCAAAATAAAGAGGTCCTTTTCAGTGCTCCGCCTCCAGGTCATTTTTGGTTGTCCCCGTTTACGTTTACCAGTGGTGGGGTTCCATTTTAAGCACTTTTTTGGAAACCTATTTTGTTCCATTCTGAGCACATGTCCTAGCCACCTTAGTCTTTTATATTTCACTTCTGCTTCAATACTATTGCACTTGGTCTTAGCATACAGCTCAATGTTTGATATTTTGTTTGGCCAGAATATTTTGCAAATTCTTCTTAGGCAGCTATTGTGAAATGCATTAAGTTGATTTGTTTCAGTTTTCACAGTTCTCCAGCATTCAGCTCCATAAAGAAGAACTGATTTCACATTACTGTTGTAAAGTCTGATTTTTGTTTTCAGAGCAAGTTTCTTTGAATTCCAAACGTTGTGTAGACTGTTGAAAGCAACCCTAGCCTTATCAATCCTGGTCTTAATATCAGCTTTTGAGCCATTTTCGCTGCTGATAACACTCCCCAGATAGGTGAATTTGTTGCTTTGTTTCAATTGTTCACCATTTATTGTTATATTTTGATCAGGGTTTGTAGGTATATTCATAATTTCGGTCTTCTTGAAATTAACAAAGAGCCCGACTTGTCCTGCATATTTGACTAGTCTATCTGTTTTAGCTTGTAGATGTTTGATTGTTTCTGAAATCAGTGCCAGGTCATCAGCAAAGTCCAGATCCTCTAGGTGTCCTAGTATGCCCAGCTGGAGACCACGTTTTTTGTCCTCTGTGGGTTTCTTCATCACCCAGTCAATAACCAATATAAATAGAATAGGTGATAAAATGCATCCCTGTCTAACTCCAGTGCTTATTCTAAAGAAATCAGATGTCTTATTGTTTCCAACTGAAACACAGGCTTGGAAGTTGTCATAGAATTTAGTTATCATAATTATCATCTTTTCAGGTATACCATAACTTCTTAGTATTTTCCAGAGTGTTTGTCTGTGTATGGAGTCAAAGGCCTTAGAGAAATCAACAAAATTTACATGGAGTGGCTTGTTAAATTCAACACATTGTTCATTAACCGTCCTAAGGGTGAAAATTTGGTCAACACAGCCCCTTCCAGCACGGAATCCAGCTTGTTCTTCTCTTAGTTTATTGTCGATTTTCTCATCAATTCTGTTTAAAATAATTTTACATAGGACCTTGCTTGGGATAGAAAGCAGCATAATTCCTCTCCAATTATCACAATTGTTCAAATCTCCCTTCTTAGGAAGTTTTATGATTATACCTTTAGACCAGTCCGTTGGTATCTTTTCTTGCCTCCAAATTTTATCAAAGAGATCAGTTAGAGTCCTAGCAGAAAGATCTATGTCTGCCTTAAGCATTTCGGCAGTTATTAAGTCAGGTCCAGGTGCTTTGTCATTCTTTAGACTATGTATAGCAGCTTTAACTTCTTGAATAGTTGGTGGTCGTGTGTCTATGTCTATTTCATGTCCTGGTTCTGGTTCAGCAGTAATTTCTGGTTCAGGTCTGTTCAACACTTCTTCAAAATGTGATTTCCACCTTTCAGCAACTTCTTTTTCTGTAGTGAGTAATTTACCATCTTTAGCCTTGATAGTCTCACCAATCTTTTTGTTACATTTTCCACTTAGTTGCCTGGTTATGTTGTATACTGTTTTCATGTTACCGAAGTCAGCTGCTCTTTGGGCCTTTTCAGCCAGATTGTCAATGTAATCTCTCTTGTCTCTCCTTGTGCACTTTTTGACCTCTTTATCTTTAGCAGTATATTCAGCTCTTAAATTGCTCATGTCAGCCAAATGTTGAGCACTATGAATTTTATTTTTAAGCTTCTTTCTCTCTTCTATTTTGTTCCATGTTTCATCAGAGATC
This sequence comes from Acartia tonsa, assembly GCF_053477335.1. NCBI lineage: Eukaryota > Metazoa > Arthropoda > Copepoda > Calanoida > Acartiidae > Acartia > Acartia tonsa. Next base: position 61,840,860 of record NC_137261.1, on the reverse strand, counting down.
CAGTCCTTTTTCTCTGGTTTCTTGTGTCCTAGGATTTCCTTAGCAGTAGATTGAAAGTTTTCTTTAATTGAAGTCCATGTGATCTCAGTCTCGTCATTTAGGTCCTCTAAGACCTGAAATCTATTTCTGAGTTTTAAGACAAATTCATTCTTTATCACAGGGTCCTTTAATCTTGAAGAATCATATTGTCTACCAATCTCACTCTTTTTATCATGGCCAGTACGCTTCAGCTTTAATTTAATCTTACTGACAACTAGTTCATGGTCACTAAATATGTCGGCTCCTCTGTAACTCCTACAGTCTTGCATTGACTTGACCCATTTTCTATTGATCATAATGTGGTCAATCATGTTTCTTGTTTGTCCATCAGGCGTTGTCCAGGTATATTTGTGAATGTTTTTGTGTTGGAATAGTGTACCTCCTACAACCATATCATTATTTAAACAGAATTCAAGTAAAAGTTCTCCATTTTCATTTCTTGTACCTATACCAAAGTGTCCCATTGCGTTCTCCACTCCAGTCCTGTCAGTTCCTACTTTAGCATTCATATCTCCAAGAACTAGGCACATGTCATGTTTTTATACAGACGGATGAACAAACAGACATACTCTGATTGTAGAGTTTCTGTGTATATATGTATCTTTATAATAAAGTAACAGGTTCTATGTGAGTCTTTGTGCAACAAGGGATCTCACTAACCACTGAAACGATATGGTTCTCCTTTACATGGTAGCTTCTCATATGTCCTGGTAAGGTTTATAACTTTTTTGGGAAGGGTACCACCACTATCCCAAGAGAATTAACTCTCCAAAATAAATGTTTTTAACTTTTTCATTAAAAAAACTGTAACTGTAAGGGGGGGGGGTTCGACTTCCCCCCCAACCCAAGGGCCTCATACGCCTCTAGAGGCGTAGCCGCTGCTAGTAGATTATCCCTTAATATAAAGTAGTAAGGTTTTTTGTCTGAATCTTAAAATTAGGCAATTAATTATGAAGAAAAAAATCACGCAATCTTTCTTTTAAAAAAAATCAATCTTTAAAGTTAATTAATGTGATAAGTATAAGTTTAAATGAAAAAAAACCCTTAGTAAGTGCTATTTATTTTTGATGATAAAGATTTTGCAAAAGACGTTTTATTGCTATGTTGATCAGAAATATGTTAGAATTTGTTGTTAGGTTTTTTCTAAAAATCTTTATATTGAAAGTCTAAATTTAAAAATTGTGATTTTTTTAACGCTTATAGTATGTATATAAGTTGTTTGTATCTTTTAATAAAAAAAAATATTGAAAATTATTTTTTGTTTGTTTTTTATTGAAGATTTTCATATTTTTTTCAATTTTTTACATAGGTCCCGGGGCTCGGCACTTACTTTTGTCTTGATTCAATTGTAGCTCACAGTGAGGTATTTTTTTAGGCTAATTTTTTGCCCTTCTGTATTCCTTTGATATCTACCCCTAGATGCTAGGGGCGCAGTCGCTGGTTATTTAAAAATTGGTAACAAATTAGCTTTTTCGTCAAAAAGGTTACTTTACCTTAACTCAAATATCCACTAATGTAAACCCCTATTCTATCAGATGAAAAAGAGATTCAATTTACTAATACGTTATAATAACGCATATCTCTCCCCCACTTTTTTCAAATTATTATAAAAAAAAGAGATGGGATTGGTTGTGAGGTCATTGAGAAGCAATTCAAATTTTGGCGCGAAAAAAAGATATCTATAATACAAAGTAGCTTGATGTCTGTCTGTCCATCTGAAGCTTAAGATCTCAGTAACCACTGAACCGATTGGGCTCTACTTTTCAGGGATTATACCTACTAGTCCTGTAATGGTTTAAAGCTATTTTTCTGGGAGTGAGACACCCCCAACCCCCCAAAAAACTAAAAAAATTATTTACATTTCTTATAAAATCTCAGTAACTGCAGAACAAATTGGGCTCTACTCTTCTGGGAATATACCTACGGGTCCTCCGGTGGTTTTAAGCTATTTTCTGAATAAAAAATCCCCATTTCCACTGCACAATTAGGCGAAGCCCCCATGAACCTCCCCCCCCAAAAATAAAAAATTTATAAAAAATTATTGAGCATTTTGTAATTTTTAAAAATTAACATCTTTTAAGAGTTGTCGCATATATAGGTATCAAATAAAATTTACAGAGGAGTTTTAAATTTTTGTGTATACGGTGAACAACCTGGGTTTAATTTTACCAAAGGGTAATTTGGCAAAGAATAACTTTTTTGAAAATATAACTCTAAAAAAATCTTATAGGACAGTTGACTTTCCATTTCCTCATGGGGCTAGTTAAGATGAAAACAGTTAAATTAAAAGTTAAAGATGATCCCCCTCCCCAACCTCCTCCTCCCCAACCTACTAAGAATGCAGTAAAGGTGTACAAGTAATTGAAGCTAGTTGTACGGCATTAGAAGCCACTATTCCTTTTTAAACATTGCTCTTTTCTCCCTAGGATATTGTAAAACAAAGGGGTTTGGGGTAAAAAGTCCCATTGGCCAGCAATCTTTCTTTATTGCTGGTAACTTGAAAAATATGCTGGTTACAAGATAGATTAAAGAGTAGGTGCATAAAAATATAAATAAAAAAGACTGAAAATAATCATTATTTATTATACTAAGTTAAATGTATTTATACATTATTATAGAAAATATTGCATAAAAATATTTTCCTTGAAATAAAGGAGTAAATATGAAACACTCGACTATGTGTTTTTATTGATTTGAAAGGTCAGTGTTTGTTACAGTTATGTGGTCATGTAGATTATCATCCTCAATAAGGTCTAGAGCTCCTTCAGGTTGACTGAATGTTTCTAAATTACCATCATGTACAACTATGGCAAACTTTGGTTGATTTAACATTATTGAATTTCTACAATATGTATCATATTCATTTTTTTTCCTCTTACTCACCTCAGCATCAATGCTTGTCTTATCTTTTGAATATTTTAGTCCCCAATCTCCCCAAGATGCAAATTCATGCTTATGGTCAATGTTTTCATCAGCAAATACAATAATATTCTTGAATTCACTGATTTTGTGTTCCAAATCTACTACATAATAAATATTGATATAATTGATATGTCTTGGCTTGTTTACTAAATCTTTCATCACTTTTCTTGTCTTGTTAAAGTAGCTCCAGGATATATCAGCATAATTTCTAGAAATATTTCTCTTTACTTCTTCATATAGTTCTTTGTTTTCTAATCTAGTTTTCTTCATAATTTGTTTCCTTTTCTCTCGATAGTTTAAACTTAGAAACTCGTTTGTATTTGCCTCTCTGATAATATTTTTATAAATTCTTGAGTATGTTATTATTACAATACTCTCATCCTGATCTAATAGTTTATATTTATCCAATATAGCCATAGTTAAGGCACTAATATTTTGTTTATATTCATTATGAAAGTGATGACACACTGGAGCTTTTCCTTCATTATAAAGAAATTTATGTAGATTTTTATCTTCAATTGCTCCAGAATTATTTAGTTTATTGTTATCTTTCTCCAAAATAATAATTGCAAAGGACATTGTTCTAATTACTATATTCCTCATATATACATACCAGAAACCATATCTTGCACCAAGTATGATAATGTTTCTTGCTTGAGCACCCTGGAATTCCTGTATACTTGTTACCAATATTCCTTCACGTTTTACCACATATTCTCTAAAATCTCTGACAACTGATGTAGTTGAGGAAAAGTGTTTGTGTAACAATTCAAATACTTCATCAATATGCTCTGTTTTGCTCTCTGATAATACAACAACACTTTCATTTGGTTTATGTAAGAAATATTTGTTTACTGCAGCAACAGCTAACAAACTATGACTAAACTCATAAATATTTCTGTAGTAAAAATTATGGTTACCAATGACATTAGTATCAGGAGACCTGGAAACTTGTTGAGTATGACAATTTAAAGCATTAGCTAGATTGATTATTCTTTGGCTATTTCTCATATTTTTGGTCAGATTAACATGTACAGCATTTTGATTCACTTTCATAGTTTTACACTTATATGCTTTCTTAAATTCGAAATCTTCTTTCTCTTCATTTATTACTTTTAGGTTAACACAAATTGTCTCTATAGAGTCAGGAAAAACAATTTCTTCAATTATCATTTCATCAATAAATAAATGATCACAGTGATTATCTCTTAAAAATCTGTTTATTGTATTAAATACATCACTTAGATCAGGTTTTTTTTTACTAATCCCTAAATCTTTAACAGTAATAACTCTTATATTAGGATAAGAGTCAAAATCTTCTACAGCTATAATGTCCATAACAGAAGATTCAGCTCTATCATAATAATCAAGAAAATCAGGTGAAAGTGCTGTCATATCAATGTAAAATAATTGATCTTTACTATTAGCTTTTGCACATCTTTTAGTTCTTTCCTTTAGTACATATGTTTTACCAGTACCATAGTCACCATCTATGATAAAGAATTTAGCTGGTGAGTGTACTGCTTGCAGCTGTTCATTGTTGAGCATGTACACAGGAACATTACTCTCTTCTGATAGCTCTTCAATCTTTTCTGGTAATTTTAATTGTTCATAAGTTAACATATACTTAGGATCGTTACCATCTCCTAAAAGTCCTTCTGTCTTTCCTATTAATTCTAGTTGTTCATCAGTTAGCATATTTTTAGGAATAGAGCTTTCTCCTGATATTCCATCAGTTTTTCCAGTGAATACCTTCTCTGCTGCTTTACTAATTGTCAATGGATCTGATATTAATTGATTTAATCTACCTGAATCTTTTATTGAAATGTGATATATCATTTCAGCTACAAGATTTTCATAAACTGTCTGATCATAATTTTGAGATGTAACAAGATGGTTATCAAATAACTGCTTTAACCAAGGCATTTCATGCTTGATACCTTTTTCTTGTAGAATAAATTGTTGACAGTTGGCACAGGGTATTACTGCATCTTCAGCAAGCTCTAAATAAGGAACACATGCAGCTCTGACAAATACCCAATCTTTGGATAGCATACCTCCAAATAACTTCTGTATGAAGGAAAAGTGTTGTTTTGTTTGAACTGAAGCATCTTTCAGTAATTTGAGTTTATCACTAGAAGCATTGCAACCACGTTTGACCTCTATGTTTATAATAGCACTATACTCAGGAACTATCATAATAGTGTCCCATTCTGTTTTTTTTTCTTGAAGGCTAAAATTATAAAACTGATATTTGTAAAAGTTTCTAAGTTTATCATCTGGGATCTTATAAAGAAATGTGTTTTCTATTTTGACATTGTCTTTTTGGTATGTTTGGTTATTCAACTTTTTTTCTTTCGGATTTGAACTAGAAGAACATTGATCTGTGTTTGAGCTGTCAGTGTTCATATTCTGGAAATAAGATTGATTATTCTCAACACATGTTTTCTCTTGCCCTGATTCATTATTGAAACGTTTTCTGTCTACCTGACTTTTTAGCACCTAACATAAATAATAAATCTTATATTTCACTTTTTTTAAATGTTTATTTCTTGAAATAATACAAAACAATATTATTGAATTCAAAGAAACAAGTATGGAAAAACAGACAAGAAAAATATTCTAGGAATTTTGCAGAAAGGTAAGTTAAAATTTCTCAGATTAAAAGTTACATTATTGTAATAAGAGAATCAAAGCTTTATAGGGCAAATATATAGGTTACTATATGAAATATGAACATTCCTGTTTAAACAACCAGTTTTCTGAGCCTTGAAATTCCATTGGATTTTTTCTCCACCTTAAATGTTCATCAATACAAGACTTCAGTTTCTCCTCTTCAACATCTTCAATGCCAAGGATCTCCTTCACTTTTTTCTCATATTGATTAAATTCTGCAAATTTATTCTTGCCTCTGTTTTTTTTTCCTTTATTATCTAATTGTTGAATACAATCAGCTGCCTGAAAGCTGTTTATTATGAAAGCTTGCAGATTTGAATTAATTGCAGTATTGACAAGCTCATGATGTAAACATTCCTCAAGATATTTATCTAAAATCTGAGCATCTTGCTTTTCCTTTCCTTTGTTTCCTAACACAGTTGATTTCTTAGGTGTTACAAAATGATTTGGAATAGCTATAATCTTGCAGTCTGGGTCATAAAAATATTCAGATACTTTTTGTTTTATCTCTTTAATCTTTTCTTTAACTAAAATTCTTTTATTTTCTCCTGCAGGGCCATGAAAGTTTATACTCAAGTTACTAAATTCTTCAACTAAAGTTGATGCTTGAGAATCCTGTGAAGCTAGATGATAAACTCCAAATTGAAGGTCACACGTGGAGGAGCAATTTGTTGTTTGGCCATCTTCTTCCATTTCACAAACTAAAATATATCTATAATACAAAGTAGCTTGATGTCTGTCCGTCTGTCTGTCTGTCCGTCCCTTAAGATCTCGGTAACCACTGAACCGATCGGATTCTACTCTTCAGGGAATATACCTACTGGTCCTATGGTGGTTTTAGGTTATTTTCTTGGGGGGTGGGACACCCCCAACCCCCCAAAAATAAAAAAAAAACCACCCCTCAAAATTTTTTTTTTACATTTTTAGTAAAATCTCAGTAACTGCTCTTCAAATTGGGCTTTACTCTTCTGGGAATATACCTACTGGTCCTCTGGTGGTTTTAAGCTATTTTCTTGGGGGGTGGGACACCCCAATCCCCCCAAAAATAAAAAATCACTACTTCCAAAATTTTTAGTTTTTAAAATTTTTGTAAACAAAAACCAGTAATTGGGGTGGGGGAACCCCACTGCAACATGGGGCAAAGCCCCCATAAATTCACCCCCCAAAGAAAAAATTTAAATATATTTTTTTTTAATTTTAATTTTTGTGTATGTGAACAACATAGGTTTAATTTTTGCGAATTGAAATTTTTGTGTATACGGCAAACAACCTGGGTTTAATTTGTACAAATTAAAAATTTTGTGCATAAGCGCACAACCTGGGTTTAATTTTACCACAGAGTAATTAAACAAAGAATAATTTTTTTGAATATTTCTATTAAGGAGGGTTGACTTCCCATAACTATATAGGGCGAAGCCCCTAGAGGCTAGGGGCGAAGCCACTAGTTTATTTATAATTCAAAGATATTTTTCAACACTGTTTTGTAAATATACATTTCCATCTTGATAATAAAGACATTCTTTTTCATGACTAATATATTAATCATATACCTAAGAATTGACAATTATTACTGAACTCAACAGGCTTTATATAACTTTACTGGTCAAAATATATTTTTTTAGCATACAATAATACCTATATTCATTTCATTAATGTAAAGTATCATCAAATACGTTCTAGCAAAAAACCTCATTACAATACAAGGAAGATTCCAATACTGTGTTGAGTGTTCAGGGGAGTAATATGTATTACTAAATAAAGTAAGTGCCTATATAGTATTATCCAATATACTCTATGTAATAAAATTTAATATGATAGAAGGAAGTTTTTTATACTCTCCTTTGTAATTTTTGTTACCCTGTAGGGTATGAAAACTGTTTTCTTTGGATAAAAGATAAAAGTTTACAATATATGACTATTATATGTACATATACATTTTATGATATCAACAAACATACCAAGCAGAGCCATTAAAACATTAATTTATACCTATTGCTTGTATCTCTTCTATAAGAGGCATGCACGCTTGGTGTCTATTTTAATTAATCTGTACAGTATTGATTCATACGCTAGAAGGTATGAACAGGGATAAGGGATGGAAAACGTAAGAAAATATTATTCCAGGCCTATTTTCCAACTAGGCCTAAAAAACCAGTTACGGGATGACGAAGTAGTTAGATTTGAAAATTATGAACAATGATGAAATAGCTATTATATGAATGCAAAGAAAAAAAGTATAGAATAGAATTCAGGTAGTTGATTCCACCTAGCATAAAATATAATAAAAACTTTTTAAAGAACTAATATGTTAGTGGCTTTAAGTAGAATCACGTTAAGATGGTCATTACTTCGCCAACCCCCCCCCCCCTCATTTGAAAAAAGGTTTTTTTGAGATGGTTAAATCTGATTTATTTTCAAACATTTTAAGGGGGGATCTACTTCACCCCAAAATTTGTATATAGAAATAAACACCGCTTTAGCCCCCCAGCTTTAATAAATAAATTAGGTATAATAGAATAATTTTTTTAAAAAATTAATTTTACGTTAAAAATTAACAGAAAAGTTCAATTAACCCATTAGTGCAGAGCGCCACTTTTTTGACCGATCGAGCTGAAAATCTCAGGGAAGCTTTATAATGGTAAAAACGGAATTCCAATTTTTTTGTTTTGCTCTAGTGGCGTGCACAGGAAAGTTGCAAAAAAAACGGGTTCGGCGCGAGTAAAGAAACCTTTCGGCATTAATATCCGCTTTTGGCGTTTTTTGGTGCTTTCCCCCGGCATTAAAGCCCGTTTTCGACCTAAATACCCGGTTTTTTGGCCCAAAAAGTTAAAAATGTAATTTTTGAACGCCCAAAGTGAGATGAACACTTTTTAAAACTACGATACAATCCGTAATTGAAAACTACATAACCTCATGTAATTGATAGAGCTACAACTAACATACAAAACAATTTATATCACATTTAAGATTTTGGCTATAGGTACCGCCCTTTTTGGTTAAAAAAGCCCATTTTGAGGAAGTTTTAAAACTTTTGCTAATATTTGTATTGATAATAATGGGAGGGATATTGATAATGTAATTTTTGAACGTCCAAAGTGAATTATAGAGTAGCAACTATTCTAGTAGTATCAGTAATTGACAAATATATAAAAAAATATAATTTTTATTGATAAAGGAAAGACTAGAAAAGACTTATCACATATCTTTGGCCTAAAGTATTTTAAAAATATCACAAACAAAAGAATAGAATAATACAGTAATATCAAGATAACAAAAATGGCCTAAAACCATCAAATTTGCATATCCCCCTCCCCCCACCCCTTAAAAATATTTATGTAATAAAGTCTAAACCAAGATATATCTATCTAACAATTGTTGATTATCATTGGGAATCTACATAAATTTATCGGCCATTGTCTTATCCCTATATATCAGTCTATCTATCTATCTATCGATCCTTTTATTTATCTATCTATCAATTATATTTATCATTGGGAAATAAAGAAATTTTTACATTTGAAGAGAATAATAAATGATAATAAATATCTAATATATCCAGTGGCGTGCGAACCGAAGGGGGCATTTGGGGCAATAGCCCCCCCCCCCTAGCGACCAAAACGCCCCCCCCCTGCCCCCCCCTAAATGTTGAAAAATGCCCCATTTTGCCCCCCCCTGGTCAACAAAAATGCCCCTTTTTGCCCCCTACCCTACAAAAAGCAAAACTATCCCAGTTTCCAAAAAAAAGATCAAAAAACACTCAACAATAAAAAATTTTGGCGCTTCGCGCCAAACAGACAGTTACTATTCATTTAACCTCACCAAATTTTTTAATTAGTGTAGAAATTAGGTTATAATCTTTTTTCACTGAACATAACAAACCAGGTAATAGGAAGTATTTTATTTTGTATAATTTAAACTTTTTACCAAAGAAATTTTGTACATACCCAATGATGTTACACAAAATTACCCTTATATAGATTACAATTAGTGGATTAAATGTATGGAAACTCAACTTAATTAACCAACCAATCAAAATTCCATTAAAGTCCCCAAAGTTGTTGAGCCAACAAATAAGAAAATTTTATATGAAATATTGGGGACTAGTGTAATAAATAGCCCAAAAACCCCTCCCTCCCTGCATATTTGAAGAAAAAAATTTGCGCTTCGCGCCCTTCCAAATGGTTTCTGCTTTTTATTACATTGTATATTTTGTTTTTATTTCTATGAAAACATGTGTAAACAACAAATATTTAATCAAAAAGTTATTTTATATAAAAAAGAAACAGCGTTGATATTTATCTAAGCCTTTTTCTCAACACTGTATGTCTGTCTAAATGAATAACTATATATTTATAGGATAAGTTTATCATTTTTTTTGTGTACATACCCTTACAAAAAGACATGCTTTTTTTATGGCAATTTTCATTAAAGACCCTTAAAACTAACTACACTCTATATTCCTAACTTGATAAAATACACAACTCTTGTTGTCTTTAATTGATTTTAGTTCAAAGGGGGAGTAAATAATTTTAGGGGCGCTTCATGCACCGCCCTTATAAATCCTTGGAAACACCACTTAATCAAAAATTAGCAGAGTTTTAAAGTGCCATTTAAAGAGGGTAGGTTATGTTGATATAACTTTTTAGCTTCTCTATAATTCACTATGGCTGTCAGTACATAATGCTAAGGGGAAAATATGATTTTTTCAACTGCAATTAAAGATAAAAGGCTAAAACTTAATATTAACAGTATTTTCACAGTAGCTTTTCACCTATTTATAGCTCCTACGGGGCCAATTGCCTAACCCAGCGGGGAAATCACCTGACCTAACTTAACCTAGAATAACATATTAAAAGCTACTATGAAAATACAACGAAATGCCCTTTAAGAGGCGTTGCCACAAAAGAGACTATACCCGAAAGTTTTCCATATTTCTAAGAGATTTTTATCAATTTTTATATCTGTAGATGAAAGGACAAGTATTTTTTATTTATTTTTAACATAGTTCTTTATATCTTTGGTTTTTATGGTATGATAAATTTTTTTGTGGATTATAATATTAAAAAAAATAAAATTTCTCGCTGTTTCGAGCATCCAGTATGTAATTTACTTTGACTGTCATCACACAACATACAGGAAAAAGGATTTGTGACTTTTTCTACCTAAAATATATATTTATTTCAACAGATGCACTTTAAATCTACTTGTCTGTATTCTTATAAATGATTTTTTTGTGCTTTGCTACTTAAAGATGTTGTCATCCTTGTCATACAATAAAGAAATATTTAAAATCAGTTTTACATATTAGGTTAATTTTTGGTAAATTATTTCCAAAATGAATGTTTTTATCTCCCCCCCCCAATTTTTTTTTAATGGGGTTATTCATTCTTCCTGCTGAAATTTTATAACATCCCCTTCCACCCATAAAAAATGTTTTGTGGGGGGGGGGGAAGGTTAAATTATCTTCTGTACTTTTTTTTCAAAGATGCTTTCTAGCTCCCTTCCCTTCTGTCATTGCAGGGTGGGGAGAAGGAATGGGGGAGAAGGAATGGGGGAGAAGAGATGGGGGGGAAGATATGAGGGTTATAAATGGGAAATAGTGATGGGGGAAGGGATGGGAAAGAAGGGAAGGCCCTCTAGGGGGGGATAAATTTTACAAAATCTTCAAAATGCCCCCCCCTAGACAAAGTGCTTCGCACACCACTGAATATATCTAATAGGAAAAGTTAAAACCAGGTATCTTTACTCGCGCCGAGCAGGGCAATAAAACTAGCGGGTATTTTTACTCACGCCGAGTTATATAGAACATAATTAAATGATAAAAAAATCATATAAAAAATAATAATTTGAATAAAACGATTTCACAAATGAATGTAGTTGCCAATAAACTTTAAATTTCACGAAAAAAATCACTAACTTTACTTTATAAACAAAAAAGTTAGAAGGGGTATTTTAAATCACCTTGTTTTTCTTGGTTCACCCATTTTCGATGAAAGATTGTGGCCGACCGAATAGATAGAAACGCTTCTCTCTGGGGGGAATTGAAAAACAGCGCAGTAAAGGGTAGGCTCATGCAAGCATGATGCAATCCTGAAACTGAAAACCGTTTTTTTATGGCATTTTCTGGAACCGGGCGTTAAAAGCCGGTTTGTCACTAATGGGTTAAGTGTGCAATAATTTTTACCAAAATTAATGAAAATTTTTTTATTTAAACAAAGTACAGTACACTTTTATTTACATATTGAACTAGTTTTGTATTTGTAATCATTTAGGCGGGTTATCAATTCCACATGAAATATTACCTTTAAATTGTCTATCACGAGTTTTTCACATTGTTCTAAAGTATAATGTGTTGAATCCTACTCAGTCTTCAAAAAACGATCTCTCTGTGTATGTTTTGCTATATGGACATTTATTAATGTGTAGATTTAATAATAAGTTGATGTGATTGAACGTCATATATATTGTTGTCATTCTGATAGCAAAAAATTTCTATTGTTGCCATTCTAATAGCAGAAATTTATGTTTGCTTTAATTAATTTAGCCAATAAGGAACTGGAGGCAGCGTTGGTTATTAATTAATTGGTTAATGCTAAAAGCAAGTTTCAGGCTATTGGATATTGGCCTACAGCCAATAAGGAACTGGAGGCAATGAGTTGATTTTATAGGCAAAAAAGAAAAGTTGCCCCATCACTTTAAAAAGGAGGCTGGGACCTAATTTTCGGTCAGGTTTCCAATCCCATATCCTTGGGTATGAATTGTTACTATAATAAAAAAACTATTCTGTATAGTATTGATTCATAAGCTAGAAGATATAAATTGTTACTATAATAATAATGAGATGAAGACAGACTTACACAAGTTAATGATAGAGTAGATTCAATATTTAATTCAAAATACAGATTCAAAACAGATTTTTAAGTATTTATTTATATTGGATTAAATGCAGTTTTGGGTAAATAAGATTAAATATGTATACTTTATTTAGCAATGGTTATATGGTTAAATATATTAATAATTCAAACTATTGATTATTTAAGCTGGAAAGTTCTGAAGTAGCGGGATGTCTGTTTATGTGTCAGGACACCAAAGCAGTAGGATGGCTGTCTGTTTAATTAATACAAATGTATTAATTAACTATGCACTTTGAAGGGGTGGAATATCTGCCTGTGCAAACTCGTTGAAGTAGTAGGATGTCTGTAAATAGCTGAATTGGTCTAATAAGACTCGACCCCAAACCAGAAGTGTTCTGTGTGTGGACTCTCAATTGCAACTGTTTTAATAAATGTTCTCTTTACTCTTCCAGAATAATTGAGAGTAATTAAAGAGTAATTAAGAGTAAGAACTTAAACTTGTCTGCAACTTGAATATATGACATTTACCTCCTTCTGAAGCCGTCAAGGCTTCACCATGACTCAGGCTGATCCAACAAACTTGGATCAACGTCTGTACTGGGGGAACCCACAACAAAATTAACCCCGGCATCAAGTCCTTCATCTCCCTCTCCCACTGGAGGAGGAGTGTTCAGCGCCCCATCATCAGCAGCAGCTGGAACACCTACAGCAAACATCACAGCATCATCTACTGCCGCCATGACCGCATTACCCGCTGCAGCAGCAGCTGGAACGCCTACAGCAGCCATCACAGCATCATCTACGGCCGCCATCACAGCATTGTTTACTGCAGCAGTATCATCCACAGCCGCCATCCCTGCAGCAGCCACTGAACCATCTTCCGCCGGCATTGCCACCTCCATCTCAGCACCAGTAACCTGTACGCCTCCCGAAACCATCATCACCTCCTGTTACAACTGCCAATATGCAGCAGCAGGTAAGTCATTATTTATTCTGCGCCGGATCTCGGACAACTCGCTAAATATATTCACCAGGTGCCTCTGCACTTCAGCCTCTTTTTGCGACATCTCTAAAATAGCCTCCTGTACCTTGGCTCCTTGATCTGTCAAAGCATTTTCTACTTGTTGTCCCACCTGTTGCCCCACCTTGACTGAACTATTTTCCCAATTATCAGCCACCGCTGTCTGTATACGCTGTACAAGATAGGAAGCCTTCTGTTGTGCAGTTGTAGTTACCATTTGCTGAACCTCAGTATCCACCTTCCTAATGCATTCCATCAGATCCTTCTTATGCTGTGACAACATATCTTTAATATGTTTATGACCATCTGTCTGCCACAGTTTTTGCGCAACGTTCAGACGTTTGACTGATTCAGTAATCATCCCTTTTACAGCCTCTTGGATCTTTTCTTCGACCATAGGCTTTAAAGTCGAAGCAACAGAGGCACTGATACGACCTATATCTTCATCACTGAGCACCAAACCTCTCTCACCACGTCTGTCATTCTTGCGCTCAGCCCTATTCCTCTCTACTTCTACTCGTAGGTCTGGTAAATTTTTTTTCTGTTTAGGACCCAAAGTATCTGCCCCAACAGCAGGACGCTTGGCCACGCCCCTTCTTGAACTTCCTTCACCTGCGTCCTCATAACTCTTGCTGGCCCCCTTAGTCCTGACAGACACAGCTGCATGACTCTGTTTTGGCCGTTCACCTCCTCCACCAACAGACTTGCCAGATCTCCGCCGTCCCTCTCCAGAACTGGAATCTACCACCTTTTGCTCAGGCTTGTCAGTTGGAGGTTCAATCCAACTATCTAGCTCCAAACCACTCTGGTCACTAGGCAATCTGTCCCGGGAATCAAGATCTACCTCAAGACCTTCGTTGCCAGCATCATCTTTGGACTCAGGCTCATACCTGGGCGACTCCACCTCATACTGCCGTCTACGCAGACCTACTCTATCATCCTTTCTATACACAACATGCCACCGGCTGGCTCTATCAGTCTTCAGCATCTCAACAGACAACTCACGCTCCTCCCGCCGCTGCCCAGATGCCCGCTGATATCGTCTCTCGTTATCATCACCATTTCCTGATAATAATCAATAATTAAATGTTTTAATATTTTAACATTTTACATATAAGACGACATTCAAAACAAAATACATTACACAAATTATTGTTGTCGGGGATGCCAAATTTCAAAATTACTGCCGCCCAGACGGATAACGGGAAAATTTAACGCAGTTACACAATTTCCCTAGACAACCAATACACATCAGTCCAACTACCACGCCCGCAGCACCAATCACTGCCATGACAAAATGCTGCCAACTATCAGTCAACCAATTAATCGATGTATTATATAGATGTACAAACCAATCTTCTGTAACCTCTACAACAAAGGCATGTGAATTAGCAGCCAATTCCGAAAGTTTAGCCTCTTCCACAGACTCCAACACCTGTACTATCTCCCCCTTGTCCAACAGATGTTCAAATTACACCGGTACCTCCAACAAACTGTCCTCCAACTGCTTAGTCTGAACTAGCTCCATCCCTACCCCCTTGTTGCCTAAGTATAACCCAGTTTTAACCCTTACAAATACTGGATTTTTCCTGCACTCAACTGCCGTTAACAATGAAACATTTTTAACCAATCTTGTAAACGGTTCTACAGCAACAATTCTATTATCCATTGACAAAGAAAAATGACCAAGATAGCAAGGCAAGTTCACTCTTAAGGTCACATTCAACCATCTTTTTTTACACACAGACACGAGTTCCATTTCACCCAGATGTTGTACCAACAGATTTCCGACTTGTTTTATGTTGGAATGAAATAAATAATTTTCCCAACATCCCTGTTCTGCCTGTAAAATCCTTTCCACCTGATGATATGAAGAAGTAAGCTGTAATAATAAAGCACCATCCTCCTCCTTTTTATGCATCCAAGGGAAAAAATTCTTCTTAGCTGTTGTAATCCACAAGAATACATCTGGAACATTTGTATGAAAATAATACAAATCTGTCAAAAAGTCAGAAAACGCCACTTTTTTCCCCAATTTCAATCCTAACGAAAAATGTGGAGAAATTGCCAGCCAACTTTGGCCACCCTGACTATTAGCATCATCCGCCATATTGGAGATTGTAAACAAAGTCAAATTCACAATTTCAACAGTGCGAAAATTACTAAAATGACGTCTATCCTCTTGTGATTTGTTGTGAATTATGACTCAATCGAGCCCCAGCCGCAGGTCGGACTCCAAGCAGTGAGCACCAATGAACTGATCCCCCAAATAACAACTATTATCAGGTAACATTGAAATTTGTACATTTTTCAAATAACTTGTAATTTGAATTTCCTGAAAACTATTAGGCACTAGCGTATTATTTAAATAAATTCCGTCTCCTCTGCACTGGGGATCAACTCCATACGTAAACATGTCATCATACAAAATAGTACCATTTATAAAATAAGTCATTGAACGGTCATAAAATGCTACAGGCAACTGTCGTCCATCTATGTTTAACACCCTTTGCTCCTCCATCCTTTCACAATTTTCTCTAGAAATAAGTTCATCACTACTAACCACAGCTGGTGCCCCTAAATGAATGTGACTATATTTATCACAATACCATGTATGAACCGTTCTGTCGACGTGACATTGTACCGCAGGCAAAAATCTCACACCTACTTTTTTTAACAGGTGGCCGCCAGCTGTCCCATTAAACTCATGCTGTCCAAACACCAAACACTCCGAAGCTCTCAATTCAGGACCGCCGCCAACACACTCCTTCACTAGCACAGGTATAACTTCAGCCCCACATGAGGATATTAAATACAATCCCCAAATCAAGAAAAAGTAAAAATATTTACCTGATTTGGATTTACTATTATGACTCAACATTATTTGCTAATAACTGCTCACAACTCCACCTCCAAATATCAACTGAACTAACCTTTTATTGTAGAACAACTTTCCACCTACTAGCTTAGTCAGCACATATTTGTTATTAAAATAATTAAATAACAATTTATGAACTCTTATTATAATATATTTTTTTTATAAAAATAATTATTATCAGTTCTCCTATCCTTACTTTTTCCGTCCTCGAGTCCCTATCTGAACATGTACCACAGGTCCCCCTACCTGAGATCTTAACCTCCTCCCAGTATCCCACAAATATTTCGCCACTCATGACCCACTTTTTTTAATTGTCACCAATTTTTCAGGCGAAGATTGCGGCGGCGCCCGGGTCAAAAACGACTGTTCTGATGGGAGATCAACCTCATCAAAATTTTCCCCAGCTACAGAAACAGGCACTACAGATTCATCCGTCACCCCTACATCTATTTTCTCGCCTGCAGGTATATTTTCCTCATTAATATCCAACTCATTTCCATCCCTTGAAACTCTGTCACTATCAACAGCACTCTCCTTCTCCTGAACCTTGTCACTCTCCCCTTCCTCTGCCAATTCAAAACCATCGTCTTCAGGTGACAAATACACAACATCTTCACTCTCTCTCTCATCTACAGTCCCACTCTCTACAGGCATATTGTACACCTCCAAAAATATCTCATCGGAAGGGCAAATCTCAGGTAAAGGAAAGACGTTAAAATTAACCTCCTCCCCTAAAACCTCAGTTCGAGCATGAATCTTTCGAATTTTATCTCTAGCCACAACCTGATTTTTCTTGATGGGATTATTTCCAAAAGGTGCTAATTCATACAAAGCATCCAAAAATTTCTTGACCACAATAAAAGGCCCACCATAGAAAGACTGTAATTTCTTGGACACGTCACTCTTCACAATATTGAAAAAAGCATAACAGACATCTGTCACTCTCAATGCCTCTTTCTGTACTCTGTGTTTGTTTTGAACCTCTAAATATAATTTAGATTTTGTAGAAATTCTCTTAATTATGTCCTCCATATTTTTCAGAAATTCCAAGTACGACTGAGAAGATGGAGATTCAACAGGCGGAGCTGGCGACATAAAATCGAGGGGAATACGTGGCTGACGGCCAAAAACCAGATAAAAAGGAGAATAACTGGTCCTTGAACTCTTGGAGCAGTTAATCACCAATGTCGCCAAAGGTAATTTTTTCGCCCAATCTTTAGTTCCATAATTTTCATCTACCTTTAAAGCTGCATACAAACTTTGATTCTGTCTTTCCACAGGGTTCAAATTTGGATTCCTGGGAGGAACTAAAATGGTGTTTACCCCCAACCCTTTCATCACCCCCTTAAACACACTGCTTGTAAAATTTGTACCTCTATCCGATCTCAAAGCCCGAAACAAACCATAGGTAGGTACAAAATTCTCCAGTATAGCTTTCACAGTTGTTTCAGTCTTAGCATCAACCAACGGACATGTAAATACATACCTGGAAAATAAACAAACCATGATTAAGACAAACTTAACCGTCTGTCCCTGATGATAACATGGAGTCCAAGGACCAACCAGGTCCACTGACATATTAGCAAAAACTTCACTACTTTGGACAGAATGAGTGATAGGTGAAACATGTTTAGGATTACTTCCAGCCTTTTTCAAACATGTAATACAACTCCGCATTCTCTATTCCACAAACTTGTTCACGCCAGGCATAAAAAATCTCTCATTTATCTTACGTACTGTTTCTTGAACACCCCTGTGTCCAGAACCATACCCACCATGAGCTGAATCAAATATATCATTATATAAGGAAAGAGGCACTACAGGTCTCTCGACAAAACCCCCTTCGGCCAGAGGCTGTCTGAAAATTACAACCCCTTCTAATACATACATATGGCTAATAAGATTGTACAACAGCTCCTTCCTGCAAGATAACTCAGCCCTCTCATAAGAAGACAACTGTCTCCTTTCCAATATCCATAACCTTATTTCATTTAGGATCTTGTCCTGTTGAAGACTGTGTTGCCAGACAAACTCAACATCCACTTCATCATCTGCAGAATGTACCTGTAAGGATCCAAAATTTTATTATCTGTCTCTTTACACTCCTTACAATCCTTCAGTTGATGTTCCTTACAATCTAATTCAGATCTCGACAAATAATCTACATTCACATGCTTAGTCCCCTGTCGATGGATAACTGTAAAGTCAAAACGTTGCAAGAAAGTTATCCATCGATAGGTGACACAATTTATTGATCCCTTAGCCCAACGTTTGTAATGCACTAATGAAATACTGTCTGTCCGCACTAGAAATTCATGAAACCTGCAAAAGTGTAAAAAATTCTTCAGTGCATATACTAATGCCCCTAATTCTCCTATATAAGAAGGATAGTTTTGCTCAGCCGCATTACATTTCTTACTACAGACACCAAATACTCTTTCCACACCATCCTGTTCTTGAGAAATAATTCCTGCAAAATACTGAGAACTATAATCTACATCCACAATAAAAAGATTAGGATTATCTCATTGAGGATAACCTTTACACATCTCAGTCTTAATCATGTTCATAAATTCAGTCCATACTTTATTCAGTTCTTCTGTCCATTTAATAATAGTGTCATTCCTGTGACTATCCAACATGCACGACCTCTTAGCATAATCAGCAAAATGTCCTGTGTAGTAATTGGTAAACCCCAAAAACTTCTGTAACTCCTTTCCTGTCCTAGGCTTGCCCCAGTCCTTAATCCGTTCCAAATATGCAGGATTCATTTTCAACCCGTCGGCACTAATAATATGCCCCAGATAATGGCATATGCTCCTCTGGACTGGCCGAGAACACAATCAGATCGTCCAAATAACTGATACAGAATCCATACATCCCTGGTAAAATGGATAACACCTTATCCATCAAAGCACAAAACAGGCTGGGTGCGTTACACAACCCAAATGGCAACCTGTTAAACAAATACATCCTGTACTCGTTCATGCATTTTCTGTCCCGACAACTTTTCTGGCTTATCTAACTCATTAATTGTTTTATTACAGGTGGTATCCAGATTGTCCATAACAAAACAATGCCCCATCTTCACATTTCTAAGCAAGGTAATAGGTTTTATTGACGCATTAACTACGTTAACCACACAGGACCCATCTTTCCGTGACTGATACACTCCCTCTATAATCATAATCCCATTACCACTTGTCATCTTAGAAGAATTAGGTGACACATACCAAAACCCATTATTCTTTAATCCGGTCACATGCACAACAGCTGTAGATCCTCCAGGATAAAAAATAGTTTTATCCAGCAACTTCACATTATATTTCGTTGAATATAACTCTCCAAACCCACCCCCCTCCTTTATCCCTGGCAAAGTAGGTTTAGATGGAATTTCAGAATTCATTCGTCCGGACAAAATAGGAATTTTCTGTATCTCTGCCACCACCTGTTTTTGTAGACAAGAATTAATAGGAACAGATTCCCCACAAAATTCAAATTTATCCTCCTAATTATAATTATATTAATTTTATTCTTCTTCAGGAAATCAGAACCGAGATTCACCAACTTACTCGTTACCTCAGGTACATAAAATATCTCCGTAAACACAGCTTGAGTTCCAGCTAATCTAAATTTCAACTCAACATATCCAATAATATTAACTTTCTTTAAATCTACTGAATATGCTGATAATTTAGCAGGACAAAAACCAATTCCATGTTTATCAAGAATTTCTCTAGATATTAAAGAATTAAAATTATTTCCTGTATCAATAATTCCTAACTCCTCCACTGTAATATCAGCTCCTGGTACAAAAAACTCTAAATCCGCTCAAATAGGCATTTTCTTTCTTTATCTTCAAAAACTTCACGATCCCTTTAAAGCCCTAGTAATTTCTACCACTGTTCCCTCGGATTAAAATCTCAATGTCGTGTTATAAATAATTAATGTATATCCTTAATTAACTAATTTTAAATTTCAGATATAAAGCCATCATTCTACAACACAGCAGTCAGCCCTCCGTCAACCATCAGCCGCCAACATACTGTTCCATTTATGAAGTCCTGCACAGCTTGCAGACCACTAGCATCTCATAACTAGACACCAAGCTCCTTGTCATACAAGTAGGTACCTCTCAAAGTTTTAATATTCACTAAAATTTTACTTAGGTACCTATCAAAAATATAGTATACAATATATATATATATTTTTTTTTTCATTGACATCCACTAGCACGATCACACCTTGACTGAAGAATAAACAAGACAGAAATACTTTATAAAGTTAAGAGCAATTATCTGAATACAAGACAGCAAAAATATCAGATTACAAATAGCTAAAAAAAACTCAATTACAGTATTATAACCTATATAATATATGCAAATAAAGGAACGATATATAAATCTCATTCTAGTATGAAATTTATATATCGAATCAATCATTATCTATTACATAGGATATTGCTGAAAATTGGTCCTAGCTATGTCAGCAATCATAGCCTCATACTGTTTCTCATCTCTGCTCTTTTCAGAATCCACAACAGGCCCCACCTGATTGACTGTTTTCTTCAGAAACTGCTCAGGTATTACCCTATTATTAGGCACTCCAGGCCCCTCTTTCTTTTCGCTGCCTGCCAAGAAAAACCTAGCCTTGGTCTTTCCTATGCGAGAATCAGGAGCAGGCGGCTTACCATCCCTCTTCTGCCAGCAATTAGCTACTACATGTCCTTTTTTCCCACAATACCAACAGATCATACTCTTAGCCTTCGAATTCAGAACCCCAATCACATTCTCAACCTGTTCCCAAGGAATATCATCATCCCCCTCAATCCACGCATTATTATCGCCAATCTCAGTTCTGTCATCCAAATCAGATACATGCACCTCACTGATTACAGGCCTAGATTTTCAGGTGAAATGTGTCCAGAACGAGCCCAACTGATGTAATGCTGACCTCTGCGAATCAAATAAGTCAAGAAAGCGCTGTAATCTTCCAGGTAATGCATAGATTCAATGAAGTTGGCCATATCCCTAGCTAGATCAGAAAACAACAAATTCTTAGCCACATTATTATAGAAATCACGCCAAGATTGTCTAGAAATATGACCAGGATGCATAAGCCTAAACAACCGTAGCTTCGCATTGAAGAACACATCCACATTTTGACCACTCTTTTGTTTCAGGGCATAGAAGTACTCCGTCGCTGTTTCCGTATCCGCAAAGGGTATCACCAACCCTCTTATCAACAGGTAATAACCTAAAGCACTTAGAGAAGCATTAGCTTCCGGCGTAATAAGCCTCCCCATCTTCTTCTCTTTGCACTCAAAAATCCTATTGTACAAAACGTCCTTGAAAAGCATGGGATCCTCCAATTTTGCGAACCAAGCAACCCTCCATAATGATAGGAAATAATCTTCAAAATCAATGTTTCCATCCCAAAATGGAGCATCTCGTACAAAATCACTATCCCACTTGACTCCTCTTACCAGACAAAACTCCTTAAACTGTTCCTCTACAGTCTGTTGACTTACACTACCACCAGCCACCTTTTTCTTGATAGTAGCCAAATTAACATCATAACCTAACTTCTTATGCTCATCTGAACTTTTGAACTCTTTCACCTTATTCTCCAGCCGTTTATTCGCCGCCGTTAGCTTATCCACTTGACTCTTGACAGACGTATGCTCCTTTAACATTGCCCTAATAAATTTTTTTTATACTTTCAGGCACAACATCATTCTCCACGTCGCCCAACGCCGACTCCACATTTGCATTAGCACCTGCACCTCCACCAACATCATCAACCGCATCGTTATCCTCCTCCCAATTGTCGGGAGTTCCATCATCATCCTGACTTTCAGCCTCCCGAGGCCGCTTAGGCCGCCGTCCACGCTTGCCTTCACTTTTGCCCCGCTCTCCTTTTTCATCAGCCATATCCGAGCACCAAAACTAGGTTCGCTGTGAAATTTAGACCAGAAAAGTTAAAGAGTGAAATTCCACAGAAACCTGAAATAAAAATCAAGTTATAAATATAAAATATATAACAAAACTGTGAAAAATCCGAGATAAACAATCTTAAAAAGTGATCAAATTCAAACTAAACACCACTTCCCCCACCTTTAACCCGGCAGCTGGTCTAAATAACACGTAGCACAATAAGACTGCGCCAAATGAGATGAAGACAGACTTACACAAGTTAATGATAGAGTAGATTCAATATTTAATTCAAAATACAAACAGATTTTTAAGTATTTATTTATATTTGATTAAATGCAGTTTTGGGTAAATAAGATTAAATATGTATACTTTATTTAGCAATGGTTATATGGTTAAATATATTAATAATTCAAACTATTGATTATTTAAGCTGGAAAGTTCTGAAGTAGCGGGATGTCTGTTTATGTGTCAGGACACCAAAGCAGTAGGATGGCTGTCGGTTTAATTAATACAAATGTATTAATTAACTATGCACTTTGAAGGGGTGGAATATCTGCCTGTGCAAACTCGTTGAAGTAGTAGGATATCTGTAAATAGCTGAATTGGTCTAATAAGACTCGACCCCAAACCAGAAGTGTTCTGTGTGTGGACTCTCAATTGCAATTGCAACTGTTTTAATAAATGTTCTCTTTACTCTTCCAGAATAATTGAGAGTTATTAAAGAGTAATTAAGAGTAAGAACTTAAACTTGTCTGCAACTTGAATATATGACAATAAACTATTCTGTACAGTATGGATTCATACACTAGAAATAAGAATTGATTCTAAATAATGTAATGGCTCTGAATAGTAATACATTTTGCGTTATATAGTACTACATAGTGTTATATATTGATTTTGTAAATACAGCATACTTAACCCTTTACAGTCGGGCCCCTTGCCGCACCTTAATCGGTCGGGGGGGGGGGGGGGGGCGTTCAACGCCCCCCCTAATTATCTCAGTTCCTATTAGAGCTAGAGGGCTAAATTTTTTTGTGCAAGTCCCCTGTTTGGTAATGAATTTCCGACCTTTTATAAGTCTAAGTCAATTTTCGCTTCCTTCACCCTTTTATTTAACAACCTTTGTTTTTAGGTCTTTTTTTATTTAAAAATTTCAAACGGCTGTAATTTTCTTATTTTTGAAGCTAGAAGAAAAATTTTTTCCCAGAAAATGTTTATTTTTATGTAAATTTTACATTAGAAATATCAAAGTATAAATTTCAGCGGCCGCAGCTGTACTTGGCAGCTGCCAGCCGCCGCAGTCGGCGGTCGGCGGGAAAACGGCGGCGGATCTTCATGAAATTTTAATACGTTATGTAAACATGTAAGAAAAGCTTAAGTTTAAAATTTTAAGTCTCTAAGTCAAAAATTGCGGCCACAGGAGCCTTTTAAAGATTTCTGGAGACCTGAAGGATCAGGACCTGCAGGATCATACCTGGAACCTGAAATTGACTTGGACACCTGTATTTCATATAAGGATGTACTACTAGAGGATTTTTTAGTATTTTAGTATGATAAAATGCTTTGTTTTAGTCAAAAAAAATATTTTTGCTCTTTACCTGGATGACCCTGCCAGGTTTGCTGGCATCCTGTGCCCGCCAGGATGGAGATATTCAAAAAATTCCAACTCTCAGTAATGTGTCATACCCATACTTAAAAAGTCAAGCAGTTTGGGCTCTTTATCTTTCACACACAGAAAATGAGATAGAAAAAACCGGAGGGGGGGGCGTTCAACGCCCCCCCCCGACCGTTAAGGGTTAAGGGTCCAATACTCCCCAGTGTATTAATTGATACTAAATGAAAAAAAAATTTAACAGTGTTTATACTTCACTATCCATACTATTTCTGATTTGAATCTTTTAGTGTAGAAATAAAGGTTATCTATAATTCTATTATATCTTTCTCTTTAAAACATAAATTGTTTCAATGATGAAGTGGTTATGAGCAAACATTTACCTGTAAATACACCAAACAACTTGTTTTAGATGCAATGGCTAATTTTACTATATCTCAGTTCTCATTGACTTGTTCACTACCCTCAACATCATCCAATTATATTGTAGTTTAGACTCCTAGGTTGACTTCTCTTTATACAATCATTCCTAAACAGGACAAAATAAATAACTAAGCTCATAACATGAAAATAAAAGAAAAAACTAAACAAATAGAGGGAGAGAAAGAGTTAAATAGTAGATACACAGTTATCATATTCCTATAGTGAATATCCATATCAAACACAGCACAAAAAAATTGACAGATATAGCTTGTTGAAGACTAGTCACAGAAAGATTGAGAGATGGGTATATAGACAAAGTGAGTTACAGAGTAGCCTGATTTTAAGAAAAATTCATAACTTGAAGTTGATCTAGATGATGTCATAAATAATACTTCCTCTGCTTTTATATAACATTCAAATTAAAATATATTAACCTTTTTATAAGATAGTTTTTCAGCAGGTCAGAGCAAAGTCATATTCCCTTACTTGAATCCTAAAAGAACAAAACTTATTTGAAAAAAGGATGAGAACATCCATAAAAACAAAGCCCGACAAACCAGATGTAAAAATCAGCATAAGAAACATAAAGTAGTGCACTTTCAATATTAAAGAAACAGAATAACATTAGAAGCCCAAAAAAGGTTAATAAAAAAATATGTAGGTAAATAGAATAGACAGGATATTTGACTTGGCTATAGAGTTATAGAGTTACCCTGCTTATTATATGTTGCCTAATTGTTGTAGTGATCATCATTTAAAAGTCACGTTAACTATATACAATCAGAAAAAGTTTGTCAAATTATACAGATTGACCCTCAAAAAAGTATTTTTAGCATCTGCAGCCCTTATTTCTCAATGAATTATTAAAAAATGTATATGTCCTTATATTTTTTTTACCTCCGTTAACTCTGGAGATTTTTAGAGCTAAAGTTTTGAAAAAATGACTGAGAAAAAGAATTTTTTTTTGTTTCTTATAATTTTTGGATGCTTCTATTATTTTTTCTGGCAAATAAATAATGATACATAAAGAAAAATAAGTTAATTAATCATTTCTTTTTTATTCCACCAAAAAATATCAATTTGTAATAGCAAAAAATACTACTGAATGAATTGAGTATTTGCAAATTTTAGGTTATTTATTTACCCTCATTTATAAAAAGGATTAATTATGACAGTTGCTCCGCCCCCTTTTCTGACATCTCAATCTTTTAATAGGGGGTTATTTGAGCTTTTTAGACTAAAACATCATTATGTTGTAAATTTATTTTCTTTATAACTTTTTTGTTACTAAAGTTAGGATTATGAAACAAAAACAATTTTCCTGCTATATTCATAAAGATTTATTTGTTTTTTTAATCTAAAACCATTTTTCCTAATAAGTAAGTTTTTCAAAATATCATTAAACTAAAAAGACTCAAAAAATATATGTATAAAAATGCTTTTTACTCGAAACCTAAATTTTTTATTTCATTTTGTATAAAGTTTCTGCTAGTAACAAAAATAAAAGGATTTCTACCTTAATTTTGCTGAAAAGGTCGTTTCATGTTAAAAGTTACTTTTTCCTCAGTCACTTTTTCAAAACTTTAGCTCTAAAAATCACCGGTGTTAATGGAGGTAAAAATATATTTTTATATCTACTTATGTGGAAATCTATAGAGAACAAGGACATAAACATTTTTGAATAATTCATTGAAAAATATGGGCTGCAGATGCTAAAAAATACTTTTTTGAGGGTCAATCTGTATAAATATCAACATGTTTTAAATGGACAAATAGATTATTTAATGAAGCCTATTGAGTCACTTTTTGAATTAGTAACAACTGTTTCAGTAAACACTGGCTAACTCAAACTGTAGAAAAGTTGAAAATAAGGAGAGAAGGGGGTGGGGTAGTTTTTGGTCTGAGATTTTTTAATTTAATTTTTCACCATTTTTTTCACATTTTGTAGTTTTGATTTGTGGATGCTTTTTGGGTGTGCATTATTGTGTTACTTTTTATAGAAGTATAGAACATAAGGAATGTAAAACATTTTAGGGTTACCTCTTTCAGTTCAGACACTATACAAGTATAAGAGTCAAAGCAAAAATGTAAGTAAATTTGTTAAAAAAAATACAGGATAATGTTTATGGACATACTTACATTTTTAGGACTTGAATATAGAGTTGCTTTGCTTTTAAAATTGTTTTTTGTTGTCCCATGAATCAACAAACCAAAGTCAGATCAAACGGATAATTAGGTCACATAAAAATTTGTTGTTTAAAAGTAGAAAAATCAACAGGTTTAAAATGGACATACGGATATTCTGGTAATGATGATAGAGTTGCAACGCTTTCTAAATCGTACAAGAATCACCATGCAAAGTTTGAAATCGATAGGACAATTCTAAAAAGCCTAAATTAACGAATAAAAGTTATCTATCTCGGATGGACAGACGTATGAACGGACTGACCATAATTATAGAAAAGCTTCGCTTTTAAAAACACAGTATAATACCAGACATATTATAGAAAAATTAGTTTATTTAAATCCAAGAATGAGGGGGAGTATGTGCTGGATTAGGTAACTTGAGGGAAACTGCCATTATTTCTTTACCTGAGATAAGCAAAATCTACTCCAATGCAATGTAATATAAGCAATGGCTCAACATTTCTACATATTTTCTAAAAAATAATATTTCTTTCATATTAACTGTATGTATCGGAACGCTATCCTAGCCGTTCTCGAAATCTTAATCTCAAGCCCTCCGAATGACCAACATGTGAAGTTTACAAATGTGTATTTATTACCATGAAAACAGTGAATCTAAAACAAAAATATAAAAATTAATTACATAATATTAATGGTTTATTATTTTTGTAGATCGAGGTTGCGTGATTTCAATTTAATTAAAAATATAAAATTTCTAAAAAACTTTAAATTGGCACGAAACATATTAAATAGCATCAGAAATTGATAATTTTAGATTCAAATGATCAATAAAATTAAGGAAAATATTCGTATGTCAAAAGTTAGCAGTTAAATGGTCTATTTGTTGAAAAATTAATGTTTTAAATTTCTTCGTAAAAATATACCATACTACACTTATTATTAAGAATTAAAGATAAATTCTTACCACATTATGATGTCAAACTAAGCAGAAGGCTTATTTGAGATATTCCACACATCAGAGCGCATGTATATTCAAGCAATACATTATTTTCAATCACGTAGCTCTTCACGTGGGACTAATCAAAGGAAAAGTGCGCGTTTCTTTTGTCCGTTTACAAGCCACGCGCCGCGCGGAGATAGTTAGGAATGCCGCGTAACACACTCATTCTCTAGGAAATTTGGTGTAAGGAAACAGGGATTAATGGGTTCGAACTTGCCAGGGAATACAGGAAAAACATACCGAAACACACCCGTCTATTCACTGGGAATCGAACACAATACCTCATCTTTGCAATATGCGTGCAGACAGTGTCCACAAAATCACATTCTCACAACACATAAACCACAAGAGTTTAAAATGTCATGGCCATCAGGCCTGAAATTAATTATGGTAACTTACGAACACCACAATAACTCAAACCGACTCCACTACCACATAAGGATAGGAATAAGGAATGGGAAAAGCATTCAACATTCATGAAATGCACATTTACCACTCACACATCTCATTATATCATGGCCTCATAATCTCAATTAAAATTAGAATTACAGACCATGTAATTGCAAATACATGAATTAATAATCAATAGTACCTAAACTTTGATTAGGTACCTACATAATAAAATAGGTAAATGATTTTTATACTAAAAATCGCATCGATAATTAAATAATCAACTCAAACTTTTTAATCAAAAGAAAGAAAGATTAAATAATGACATTTTTTCTACTAAATCTTTTTGCTAGAAAAGAAAAGTAAAATTTCATAAAAAACTTCTCAATAATTAGCATTGTTTCCAGCGGAAAAATACTCGGGCTTACATCTAAACATTTTTAAGATAAGATAGGTAAGATCCTTAAATCTAACATGTTTAATAAAATAGATACTTAAATCTAAATAAAATATGACTGTAAAACTCATCAAACATCGGAAAATTAAAATTTCATGATTTTAAATCTTCGTGAATCAAAATTGCGTAAAATAAAATTGCAATTGAAATATGCAAATTAAATTACCAAAATAAAACAAAAGCTCAATTATAAGAAAAGAACTTCTCTAAATGCTGAGTTTGCAATTTCTCTCTGTTTTAAGAAGAAAGCAACTTGTACATATTCATACAGTAAAAATTAAGGCAAATTGGGGCCTCAGTTAGAATGAACCCCTCAAGATACAAACTAACCAATCTTTCAAATATTAATAATGCCATGTTCCAGCTATCCTGACGGACGTTATGTCTTTCCATCACAATTTTTTGATACTGCATAATTTCCGACAGGATTTCTGGCGCAGGGCTCCATCAACTGAAAATAAACATAATTAGTGATGTTTAAATCAAATCAAAAATTAAAAGAATCATGAATAATTCAAGAAACTTTAAATCATCAATCAAAGCAATCGAAATAAAATTATCTTATGCTTTAGTTTTGCCGTTCTGTAGTATGTCTGGCCGAGGTAACAGAGCTAAGATACACTATAGAGCGGTCTTATTAAGCTTAAATCTTCGAACTCAAAGAATTTACTTAATTCAAGGCGAAAAAATCTGCATTTTTTCTTTAGATACATCAGTTCAAAGGTAAATAGTAATAATTTTAATATACATATAGTATTAAATTATTTATGTGATTGTAATAAATCATAAAGAAATATTTAAATTATGTAAAAATCTCATTTTGTTGATTTCTTATCATGTCAAATTTCAATCCAACAAGGATAAAATGTTTATATCTGTGCAGGTACCTAGGAAATTTTCCGCGACAAAAATCCCTGGTCCCGAAAAGACTTAAATCATTGAAAAAACTTGCGTAAACGTATAAAAACTTAAGTTTGCATTTCAAATGAAAAAATCTTGCATCGATCTGAAAGTTTAAACGAAATTGTATCAAAATTTGCGTTACTTATAAATCTTAAGAAATGGTTAATTTCTTTTTACAAAGAATAAATACATTGAAGCAGTATTTTAATATATACGATAAAAATGAAGGTAGAGTTAATTTAAAATATGCATAGTTTATCTTAAATTAATTCTGTGGCATTCAGATAAAATAATAATCAGTATTTTAATAATACCATACATCGCGTTCGTTATTATAAATGCTTAAACATGAACGAAAAATATATATACTTAGGAAAATAATTGCTAAAGTATTTTCTCAAGGTTTAAAATTGTCCAAAACCGCTAGGTACGTATATTACTACGAATCTCTGCTCTCGGAATGAAAAAGAAATCTTTACGCGTGGATTAATAGGAATCCCAGCTCCCGGAGTGAACACAAAAAAAAACTTTTGTACATGAATTGTTAAGAATCTCTGCCTCCGGAATGAAAGAAAATCTTTGATTTGCTTACAAATTTAAACAAATATCTTGATTTTTGCGATAATCTTTTAAAATAATAACGAGGAATATCTTAAACATTATCATAATAATATTACATGTTGTGTTCTTTACTTTAATGCATTATTTCATATGAGAATCTGAGAAATAACATTTTTTAAGTAGACGTGAACCATAAAAAATACATTTTTCGAGGTATTTTTATTCTGCAAAAATCATTTGGTAGTTAAAATACACGAACTTTTGCTTTTCAAAATCATACTTAAAGAAACAAAATCTTTTTAAAATCTGCTTTAAAAGTCTAAACAGTTTTGTAGAATTTTTGTGCTTAGGTATGAACAATAAAAATTAGTTGAATAATGAATACTTATTCTTTACAGAACCGATTTAGGTTCCTTTCACAAGCTCAACATAAAACTTGCAATATTTTTTCTTTAAAGATCATTGTCACATAAATAGTTTATGTTGTGGATTAGATATGTGTGGTTTGAAAAATTTCAATGACTTTCTGGCGGCAACACCCGCCATATTTCCAACCGCCATTTGCAGGCCTCTTACCCTGCGTCGGGCGGCCAGCTTGGCAGCAACCAAGTCGATTCTTGATTCATAACACCACCAGGGAACGTAATAAAAGTGTGGCTGTCATAAAACTTAGAATCATCTACTAGCTTTTGTCCGGCCGGAACCGAAACTCCCGTCGGCTCTTGTCCGGCCGAGACCGAATTTCTTATCGGCTCTTGCCCAGCTGGAACCGAAACTCCCGTCGGCTCTTGTCCAGCTGGAACCAAAACTCTGATCGGCTCTTGTCCAGCCGGAACCGAAACTCCCGTCGGCTCTTGTCCGGCTGGAACCGAATCATTCAGCGGCTCAACACCCGCCGTAACAAAGTTATCAACGACTACAGTATCGTTACCAATATCATCAGGAATAACTGCAGCACAACTAACATCATTATCAATATTAGCCACGGCAACAACCGCCGTAGCCATGTTGTCAACGGCTGCGGCACTAGCAGAACCAAAAGGTTCATCAGCCGCGTTAAAAGCAGAACCAACAGGTTCAATAATAGCATCACAAGCAGCACCAACAGTCGGCTGCGGCTGAACATCTGAGCAGACAACATACCTACTCTTTGCTAAACCATTAGCACTAACAGCAAAATATCCAGATCCAAACAGGCTGGAGTAAAGCATGGTTTCTCCTACTGAACGTTCAGAGTAGGGAAACATCGATGGGTGCAGGTGCCCTACGAGCAAATCAACCTGCCCATTAACCAAAGTAAAATCTTCAGGTTTCATATCAAACAAAACAGCTGCCTCCACAGGATTTATGGAGCAGATCGCCTCTTTTGGACCAATGAGAGGCACTACCACAGGTTCTAATGTGTGATAATTCTTGTGTCGATCAATTAAACATAGCTTGACCGTCGGGAGACGTTTAACTTCACCGTCAGCTAGAGAAATTCTTGCTGAACGTCCAGTAAAAGGTAACTGAAGTTTATTAACAAGTGACTGGGTTACCATTGTGGTAGTTAAACCAGTGTCCCACATAGCGTTCACTGGGACCTTCTGGCGATTAATGTCAACAACGTCTAATTGTTGTAACATTAACATTAGGTTCGCCTCAGGGGAAGTGTGTACTTCATAGACGGCGGCAGCCATATCAACACTCTCATGCAAAAGGTTGTTATGGGCCTGACCACAATTGTCCACTTTGCAGCCGCCTATTACATCTGCCTTCGGGCAATCCACAGATTTATGCCCTTTTTGCAAACAAATCCAACAGCATCCAGCACTCTCCACAATACTCTTCCTGTCTGACACTGACAGGTCATGAAATTTTGGGCACTTGTAAAGTAAGTGCATCTCACTACAGCCATTAACAAAACATGACTGCTTCATCTTAGATTTACCAGGTTTACCTACGGCGGTAGCGGCTGTCGCAGGGTTACCTTTCTTCTTAGAGGGGGTGTCCATATCAGTCGAACACCTCATTAAAATGGCGCCACGCTGTTCTTCAATAATCTTTAACAGCTTTGGGACGTTTGGGACATCCATCGAGCCCAATGATAAATTGAGCTTATCTTGAAAATCACGTGGCAACTTCTTGGATAACATCTCAAGAAGTATCACAGTCAACCACTGGCTAGTGGTAACTTCATCATCTTCATCATCTTTAGTCAGCTGCTCCAGCTGGCTAACTGCACCGCCAAACTCTGCTAACACTGTCACAATCTGGTTGGAGTCCGACGGTTTAGACTTCTTCTCCCATTGGTTGAAAAGGCAGAGCATCTGACGTGTTTTAGACTTGAAACGCGCGTCAAGGTAGGCCCACTGAGATTCATGCGATTGAATCTGAATTAATTGGAGTCTAAGCTCTTTATTTTTACAGACCTTTTCACTGCTCAACAATAATTGTAAATACGACGGGTCTTGTCCTACAGTAAGCTTTTTAAAAGTGTCCTTAAAACTTACATAGGAAGCTTCCAGGCCGTCGAAAGATGGAAGAAGACGTTCGTCGACACGATTCATATATCCTGGCGTGAACATAGAACCGGCGACGAACTGTGGTGTGCCAAACGGTGACACAAATGGCGATGCTGTCAAGGCACCCGCCGTCGTCGTGGGTGGCTTCACAGGTTCAAGCTTAACCTCAGCCAGACGTTTCATCAAGGCAGACAAAGTGTTTATAATTGCATCAGGTAAGGGAAAATATGGCCCTTTAATAACTTTCACAATCTTCAAACATCGATCATAAAGTTCAGCCTGATGGTTAGGCAAATTATCACCAACAACATCAACAACACTTTGAATGTCACTAAGCTCTTCTATAGCATCAAGAGCATCTTTCAAGGCACTATAGTCTTTTTGTACAGTAACTATATCAGAATAAATGTCACTAAACTCATCAAGCTCTTGGATTCTCAAACCAAGCTTGCTAAAACCGACCATGATGCTGTCAAATGTCTCGAACTTGTCATGGACAAGGATTGATTCCTTAGTGAGATGTCTAACATTAAGTTCTGAAGTATCACTGACCAACTTCATCACTCTATTTAGCTCACTGGTTAGGGCATCAACGGCTGGACGCAGCCGCTTACTCAATTGTTCACCTTTATTCTTTTTAGGACCCATAATTGTCACTAAAGTTAACTGTACTGATTATGACTATAATAATAATGTGTGGTAAGGTATCACAACCAACACATTCACAAAACTTCACAGAATGTTCTTAGCTGCATCTGTTCTGTCTTGTTTTCATTGTATCGGAACGCTATCCTAGCCGTTCTCGAAATCTTAATCTCAAGCCCTCCGAATGACCAACATGTGAAGTTTGCAAATGTGTATTTATTACCATGAAAACAGTGAATCTAAAACAAAAATATAAAAATTAATTACATAATATTAATGGTTTATTATTTTTGTAGATCGAGGTTGCGTGATTTCAATTTAATTAAAAATATAAAATTTCTAAAAAACTTTAAATTGGCACGAAACATATTAAATAGCATCAGAAATTGATAATTTTAGATTCAAATGATCAATAAAATTAAGGAAAATATTCGTATGTCAAAAGTTAGCAGTTAAATGGTCTATTTGTTGAAAAATTAATGTTTTAAATTTCTTCGTAAAAATATACCATACTACACTTATTATTAAGAATTAAAGATAAATTCTTACCACATTATGATGTCAAACTAAGCAGAAGGCTTATTTGAGATATTCCACACATCAGAGCACATGTATATTCAAGCAATACATTATTTTCAATCACGTAGCTCTTCACGTGGGACTAATCAAAGGAAAAGTGCGCGTTTCTTTTGTCCGTTTACAAGCCACGCGCCGCGCGGAGATAGTTAGGAATGCCGCGTAACACACTCATTCTCTAGGAAATTTGGTGTAAGGAAACAGGGATTAATGGGTTCGAACTTGCCAGGGAATACAGGAAAAACATACCGAAACACTGTATATACTTAAATTTAAAAAATTACTGCAAAATAAAAAGTTGACTAGCAACTTTTAACTTGAAAGTTCAACTAAATGTGTGTAATTTATTGTTCCATAGATACTCAAAATCATTTAGAGTTATGTTAGAGTAGCTTATTTTTTTGTAAATCTGTAATACTTTTATTTAATAGTTAGAACAAATGCATAGGCGTCCAAGGGGGGGGGTAATGGGCCATTTGGCACCCCCAAACGATTTTGGGAATAATACCCCCCCCAAAAAAAAATTACCCCTACCTTGGGGGTGCCGTAGGCACCCCCAACGATTTTGGGGGGGGTATTTATCCCCCCCAAACCATTTCGGGGGGGGTAATTACCCCCCCCAAAATAAATGTTCTTTAAAAAAAAATTTTGGGGGGGGGTATTTACCCCCCCCCAAATTGAATGTTCTTAAAAAAAAAATTTTACTGAAAATTTTTTTTTTGGGGGGGGATCTATGATGTAATTGTAAAGCACTGAAGATTCCATAAAATAGATACCTAACTAAATTAAATATTTCATTAAATAATGAAAAAGAATTTTTATAGGCGATTTCTTTTGGGAGGATGTCAGGGTGTCTCAAAACTAGTTATAAAACTTACCAGGACCTATAAGACGCTTCACTTTAAAGTGTAATCATATTGGTTCATTGGTTAGTGAGTTAATTATTGTATTTTTATGTTCTAAAGAATGAGATACTACTATATATTTGAATAGTAGTGGCGCCCTTAGCATCTAAGAACTCGTGTTTTCTAAAGGGTAAAAAGGGAGGAGAAAAATAGCCTAAAACCACTCAAAGGATTGACCTATAATAGTGTGGAACCATCATGGGATCTATGTGAAGCTTTCCTAAAAAGGAGAACTCAGTATTAAAAGTAATGAAATCTGAAGCTATAGTCAAATAAACATTACTTACTACTTTATGTTATAGGATAGTACTTATTAACTTAATAGATTAGGTAGGTGCTTTTTTTACATAATTAAATTACCCCCCCCCAAAAATTTTACCCCCGGGGTAAATTAGTTTGGGGGGGGTAATTACCCCCCCCAACAGATTTGGGGGAGTATTTACCCCCCCCAACAGACTTTAGGGGGGGTAATTACCCCCCCCAATCAAATTTTACCCCCGGGGTAAAAATTTTGGGGGTGGTAAAAAAAAATTTCGGCGCGCTTCGCGCGCCGTTTTACCCCCCCCCAAACACGAATTACCCCCCCCCCTAAAATTTTTTATCCCCCCCCAAAAAAAAAGCTTGGACGCCCCTGAACAAATGGCCTCTACCAACATTTTTGGGAATTATTACTTTCTTGGGGCGATTTTATTTGGAAGGGTTAATGAACACAAATTTAGTCACCTCCCACCCCCCCCCCCCCCCCCAATCATTAAGTACCCCTAGGTGAGTTTTTTATTTGCCGGTTTTGGTGGAAGAGCCAAGACAGTTATTTCACCATAGATCTAAAGGGCAATGGCCGATAAATTGAAGTAAATCCCCAATGACGATGCATAAAATTAATGATTTTGTAAATACAGTTATTAGTTGAAACGTTTGGACACTCAACTTAAATGAACCTTAATTGAACAACCATCAAAGTCACAAAAGTCACAAAAGTATTAAGCCAACAATTAAGAAAACGTTATTATAAAACTTTTGGGACTAATATACTAAACAGTCCAATATTCCCGTCCTCCCTGTATTTCATGACAAAAAATATTTTTGTCGTATACACATTATAAGACTGATGCATGCGCAGATATTTGCCGGGGGGGAGGGTATTTTAACATAAAATGAAATATTTAATGCATTATGTATTTAAAGTTAGGCATGTGCATGGGCAGGTTGTTTTATATAGAGTTAATATTTAAGTTGATATTTAAAACTTTTTGTCCTAGTCCTATAAACATTTGGAAAAGGAATAATGATAGGAAACAATTCCTATATAAAGTTCTAGCGGCTACGCTCCCTAGTGGCCTCTAGAGGCACTTGAAGAGGGGGGATTTGAATCCCAAAACCTATTTTTTTATTTAAATATTTTTTTAAAAAGTAAAAATAATTTTTTGGGCTGGTTTAGTTTAAAAATAAATAAGTTAATTCATTTTTTTCTAGTGTCCATTTCTTTTGGGCGAGTGGTGGTACCCTCCCCTAAAATAATCATAAACTTTCCAGGGACCTATGAGAAGCTACCATGTTAAGGAGAACCTGATCGGTTCAACGGTTAGCAAGATCCTTCGGTACAGACAAACTTCCGTTTACTTTATTATAAGGATATAGGACCTTCTAAGCTTAAATTTACAATAGACTTAACTGTAATGATTTTCAATTGTCTTTAGACATAATTAATAATTAAACTTCACAATCACTTTGCTTATCATTATTATGTGTAAAAGTTGTTATAAAACTAAAATGTATTATTTACTAAGTATATTTGCGATTACTTTTATTTAATGAAATCTTCCAATTTTTAACATGTACAAAACGGCCTGCTTTATTGCTTCAAGATCCATGTCAGATCTATATAGGAAATAAATGTCTATAAACGAGCTCAAGTTTTCCAAGGAATATATGATTAAAACTCATAGTGCTCCAATAATCCATAATAAACTCTCATTGCCCAGAACGATAAGACCCATTATTTTACTTTATTAAAAATAAATTCATTTTTTTCATTTCATGTTGCTATTTACCTTATATTGATGTATTTAATTTCTAATCATAAAAAAGAAAATTTAAATTTATAATATGATAAATTTAAGAAAACTATGTTTTAAAAGAATTCGATTGTGGCGACATTTTGTGTGTTCAAATATTAAACTAAAATTGTAATCATCATCATTAACCCTTTGGTGATGGTAATGTAAAGAAAAAAATATAATTTAAAAAAATCTTTTAAAAATCATTTAAATTATTAAATATTTACTTTCTTTTAGATAGTAATGCCGGGTGAGGAAAATAGATTTATTGAGAAATAGATATGCATATAGAAAACTAGCCAATAGGGAGATAATTATATCGAGCCAACTCTAGTCAAGTATATTAATATATCATGTGTTTAACAACAAGTTATCAACACTCAAAAATTCTGCTGAATAAGGACAACATCCATACAAGCGAAGCTCTAAAATCAGGCAATAAGCTAACATTAACACTTAGAATATCAGAACTTAATACATAATAGGCAAAATATCACCTATTAGTTCATAAAAATAATTAATTCAAACTTGTCTTTATATCTGCTGTGGTCCTAGGATAAACGCAGGAGTTCCAAACGCAGAAATGGACAAAAGCTGGAGTGGACACTTAACCTACCCTTACCTATTTTAAACCATCTTTTAGGTTTTTTTATGCCTAACCACTGCGGGGGGCTTATTTGTAATTTTGTATCTTAAACCTAACCTAATCTGTATAGAAACACTTAATTAAACTAATATTCTAACACTCCTGCGTTTTTCCACTCCTGCGTTTGGGACTGGAACCTCTGTTGTAATATTGCGTAAGGTCATATTTATAATCTAGGCTTGTTTGAATATTTGCTTTGCTTTGAATATTGTTCCTTGTTTACCCAGGAATCATTGTTTCAAACATCAGATGAAAAAGGTAATAATATCATAAAATATGTCAAAAAAAAATAAAAAATCCGCATGTATAGACTTTATGATAATTATTATAGAAATGCTACGCTTCCTTAAATGTAGAGAAAATTTTTAAGTTTAAATTTTCAAAGCTTATATATCAAAACAAGGATGACAATATCAATAAAAGTGAAGCAATGAAATGGTAAGACAAACGAATATTAACACTTTTTTAATGTCATACTGTATAATCAGAATATAAATGTATAAGAGTCGAAGCAAAATTGTAAGTAAATTTGTTGAAAAACTGCTTGATACAGGATAATGTTTATGGACATACTCACATTTTTAGGACTGGATTATAGAGTTGCTTCGCTTATAACATTATACTTTGTTGTCTCAGGAATCAATATGCAAAAATTCAGATCAATCGGATAATAAAAAATTGTTGTTAAGAAAGTACACAAATGTTTAAAATGGACGTACGGACATTCTGATAATGATTATAGAGTTGCTACGCTTTCTAAATCGTACCTATTTACTAAAGGAATAAAGGAAAAAGTTTGACATCGATGGGACAATTCTAACATGCCTAAATCAACGAAAAAAGATTTCCGTTACGGACGGACGGACCGACCCAAATTATAGAAAAGCTTCGCTTTTAAAAATTATATATTATGTAAATAGACAAACCATCATACTAATAATAATTGCTTCGCCCTAGCCTTTAGGGGAAGGCATGTGAGGTCAGGAAAATAGCCTTATATTACCCCCAAGAAATTTATAAAGCTTACCTATAAATAACAACCAATTTGAACCAGTATATTTTAAGCTTCAGACAAAAACTTTATACTTTATTATATAGGATTTTTATATAGAAATTTTATCTAAGAAATTTGGACACCATGATTCAATTTGTTAGGCAGCAAATAAAACTTGTTGGGCAGGGATCGTAAGGGATAATACAATTTTGCCAATCAAGATTTGAAAAAGTACCCAAAACTATTTTAAAAATCATTATTTAACTTTGGGTACAAGTATAATTTATAATCCAATGTCCCCTCTCTCCCTGAATAAGTAAGAAAGTGTGGGTATAGCGGGATAATCTTTGCAGGAATAGGACAATGGATGGTAAAATAATTACACCTCGGATTATTACAAGATTCAGCCTCTAGTAGCTTATGTATATGACGGGAAAAATAATAGAAGATTTAAATTTACTTTCATTGTCCTCTCCCTTTTTTTCCTTGTGCATTTGTTTATATTGTGAAATTTTTTAGTAACGAAGCTACTCTATAAATTGAAATGTTCGTTCGTCCATTTGTCCGATTCTCTGTCTGAAACGATTTAAGAGAAATGTGATTTTCTCGACTCCTTTCAAGAGAGACGTCTTATATTTTCAGTAATTTATTAAGTTGACATTTTTCATCGATTACTGAATTTTTAAGTTTTCATGATTTTCTTAACTATTTAAGAGAGACGGCTGAAATTTTCAGGGAAAGAATAAGTTTATATTCTGCATACTTCTATGAAGTTTCATTGAGATTTGCTCAATGGTTCTGCTATTCAAGATAAACGGTTGCATCTTTTTATATGAAGATTTTCTTTAATATTAATCATCCTCCAGTATATAATTTGCTTGGTCTGTCAGTCTGTTTGTCTTAATTTATACTTTATAAACTTTTATTTATTTTAACCACTGAACATCTGCTCTATAACTGCCCTTTGTAGAACCATGATTTTTTGTGCTCTGCGCTACTGGGATGTTGTCATCCATGGTTTTGAAGAGCGTAGCTATCTTACAACTTGTAACTCTGCGACGGTCAGCTTAGCAAGGCCATATTAGTTGTGGGGGGATGGAGGGGGGGGGGGGGTTCTCCTTCCAAATTTTATGATGATGTGTTGATTTTTTGATAATTTCACACAATAAGTTTGAACACCCCCATCCTCATTTTAGATTAATGAAAAATAGTGGGGGGGGGGGGGGGAGGGGGCATTTTTTTCCCTGCGGGGGATCTTTTACCCAAAGAGAAACAAGCTTTATTTTTTGTAATTTTCTAAAATTAGCATTAGTACCACTTATACTTTCATGGATAGTGCGCTACTTATGAAAATGTATAATTTTAAATAAATATAAATTACCGCTTCTCTAGATTACAATTAGTGGTTGAAATGAACATAAACCAATAAAAATTCAATATAAGTTGTTGTAATAAAGAAACCGTTGTTATGAACCTTTAGGGACTAGTGTAATAAACAGCCCAATATCCCATCCAACCCTGAATTGTACTGCCTATTTAATGACATTTCCTTATTTGTTGGCTCAACAACGATGAAGACTATTTTAAATTTATATTTGTTGGTTCTGAAATGTAGACAGACTTACACAAGTTAACGATAGAGTAGATTCAATATTTAATTCAAAATACAAACAGATTTTTAAAGTATTTATTTATATTGGATTAAATGCAGTTTTGGGTAAATATGATTAAATATGTATACTTTATTTAGCAATGGTTAAATATATTAAATGATTCAAACTATTGATTTATTATGCTGGAAAGTTCTGAAGTAGCTGGATGTCTGATTGTGTGTAAGAAC
The DNA here is from genome assembly GCF_053477335.1 of Acartia tonsa. Classification (NCBI taxonomy): domain Eukaryota; kingdom Metazoa; phylum Arthropoda; class Copepoda; order Calanoida; family Acartiidae; genus Acartia; species Acartia tonsa. The sequence continues at coordinate 61,800,873 of NC_137261.1, read as the reverse complement.
ACCAAAGCAGTAGGATGGCTGTCTGTTTAATTAATACAAATGTATTAATTAACTATACACTTTGAAGGGGTGGAATATCTGCCTGTGCAAACTCGTTGAAGTAGTAGGATGTCTGTAAATAGCTGAATTGGTCTAATAAGACTCGACCCCAAACCAGAAGTGTTCTGTGTGTGGACTCTCAATTGCAATTACAACTGTTTTAATAAATGTTCTCTTAACTCTTCCAGAATAATTGAGAGTAATTGAGAGTAAAAACTTAAACTTGTCTGCAACTTAAATATATGACAGTTCATCAAATTGAGTGTTGAAACGTTTCAAGCATTATTTGTAATCTACAGAAGGGGTAATGTTGTGCATCATCATTGGGAATGTAAATTAATTTATCAAACATTGTCTTGTCTCTTTAGATCCCTATTCTGTATCTAGTTGAGCATTGAAAATAATTTGCTTATAAATAGTATATGATTGTTACAGGAATCATCATCCAAAGTTTGAAATCATAGCACATTCATAACATGCCTAAATGTACAAAAAGAGCATACTGTAATGTACGTACAGAACTACAGACCCTAAATATAAAAAAGCTTTGCTGGACAACAAATCCTGTTTTTATCTTTGATCTGGGGCAGACTTTAGGCTATTTGGATATGTAATACATTTTTTATACATGAAAAAGTTGCGTGAATATTAAAGAAATAAAAATAATATTTATTTTTCACATCGTATTATAAACAGCTTTCCGCGGATATAGAATGTTTTTTTTTAGCTCCGAGGTGCCGAAGGCTAAAAAAGTATTTTCTGACATCTCAATCATTTATTAATGGGTTAATTAAGTTTTTTAGACTAAAAAATCATTATGTTCTTATTTTATTTTCTTAATAACTTTTTTGTTTGTTATTAAAGTTAGGATTATGAAACAAAAACAATTTTTCTGCTATATTCATAAGGATTTATTTGGTTTTTTAATCTAAAACAAATTTGCCTAATAAGTAAGTTTTTCAAAATATCATTAAACTAAAAAGACTCAAAAAATATATGTAAAAAAATGCTTTTTTCTCAAAGCCTAAATTTTTTATTTCGTTTTTGTGTAAAGTTTCTGCTAGTAACAAAAATAAAAGGACTTCTACCTTAATTTTGCTAAAAAAGTCGTTTCATGTTAAAAGTTACTATTTCCTCAGTCACTTTTTTTAAAACTTTTGCTCTAAAAATCTCCGGTGTTAATGGAGGTAAAAAAATATCTTTATATCTACTTATGTGGAAATCTATAGAGAACAAGGACATATACATTTTTAATAATTCATTGAGAAATAAGGGATGCAGATGCTAAAAAATACTTTTTCGAGGGTCATACTGTATACCTATCGGTCCTGTGGTGGTTTTAAGCTATTTTCTTGGGGGTGGGACACCCCCAACCCCCCGAAAATGAAAATTTTAAACCCCCCAAAAAAATTTCGAATGGGGGGAGGATTTTTTTTTTGGGGGGGGGGTTTGGGTGTCCTCCCAAGAAAATAGCCTAAAACCACCACAGGACCAGTAGGTATATACCTGAAGAGTAGAATCCCATCGGATCAGTGGTTACCGAGATCTTAAGCTTCAGACGGACGAAAGGACAGACATCATTCTACTTTGTATTATAGATAACTATTATAGATGATTGTGAGGGAGTGGGGGGGAGGGATGTAGGGCGTCCAATGGATTGTTCAGTTATTATACCTACAATTTATTTTGCTCCTACTGTTTGTTTTAGCGAGATAACATTATAAAACTTTAAAACTTAAAAACATTTTACTAAAATTAATATTTTTTATTAGCAAAGCTACTCTATATAAGTGATCAGTTTTGTCCCTCTTTCCTTCTTTGTGTGGGCAGCGAGGATTTATAAAAATTCCTCTCTCTCTCTCTCTCTCTCTCTCTCTCTTTCTCTCTCTCTCTCTCTCTCTCTCTCTCTCTCTTTCTCTCTCTCTAAACACACACACATAAACATCTTGTTACTTTACTTTTGTTAAGGTTAATTTTTTGTAAACTCTTTATTGCATAATATCACCAGCGGCTGGATGTATAGGATCTAGGGGATGGTAAGGAGAAAAAGAGCCTAAAACCATCAAACGTAAGCTTAAAAATGGACTGAAACCATCCTGGGACTTGTGTCAAGCTTTATGGAAATTGAAAATTCGATGGGTTAAGAAGATTTCAATTATTAGATATTCTAATAAAATGAACCTTCAATATTGTATAATCTGTTGCACTAATTGTTTCTCATTTTACAAAAAGTAATCCAGGACAGGTTTCTGGCTATTTTGTGTAAGACCTACTGCGTTAAAATATATAAGTCTGCTATAAATAGTTATATTTGTTTTTGTAAAGCTTTGGAAAGTTATATCATCAAAAAGTTTCAAAATTTTATACGTAGTTCTGCCGAAGTTTCGTATAAAAATTGATATAGAATATACGTGGATATATTGCGAGGGAAAAATTTGTTTTAAATTTAGGTTCCTAACATGAATCTTTTTTATTGGTCTGGTCGATTATCCAGTATATGGATGGGGGGGGGGGATTATTATTTTAGCCTGTTGTGTGTTTCACTTTATTCGAGTACACAAAAATCTGTTGCATCAACCCAGTAATGATAAACCAATTCTTTTAAGCAGTGTTACGGAGCCGTAGCCGGGAGCCGTGGACCCGCCATATTTTGCTAGAGCTGGAGCCGAGGCCGGAGCAGGAGCCGTAATTTTCGTTAAAAAACGGCTCTAGCTCCGGACTAGATAAATAATTTGGTAATTCTGTTTTGTCATGTGCAAATGCCCCTTTTAAGTTTTTCAAGTCCATTTTTATCAAAACTTGAACTTTTAAAACCTTCAAAAGTCAAAAATAGACTTGGGACAAAAATATGTCGAGTTTTTCTTGATTTTAGGTCGGAGCCGGAGTCAAATCCGGAGCCGCAGCATGAGCTGGAGCTAGAGCCTGAGCCGCCATCATTACAGACGGCTCCACGGAGCCGGAACCGGAGCCGCACCAAAATCAAACTGCTCCGCAACGCTGCTTTTAAGGTTGGTAAAATTATTGTGTATGATTGAACTTCCAGGAACTTTAATCTAAAATAAATAGCCTGAAACCGTTCCAAGACCTATGTGAAGATTCCTTAAAATGAAGAACTAACTCAGTACAGTAGAGCGAAAGCTTAAGACCCAGAATAAACAAGTAAGAAAAGTAAATAAATAACAAAGAAACTTATACATTTATCTACAATACAAAGCTTGATGTCTGTCCGTCCCTTAAGATCTCGGTAACCACTGAACCGATTGGATTCTACTCTTCAGGGAATATACCTACTGGTCCTGTGGTGGTTTTAGGCTATTTTCTATGTCTAGCATCGTATTATATCCAGTTTTCTACGAATATAGAAATGTACAATCATATAATTAAAACTAGTTTTTTTAGCCCCGAGGTGCCGGAGGCACCGGCTAAAAAAACTTATAATTGTACATTCTATATCCGCGGAAAGCCGTTTATAATACGATACGAGAAATAACTATTATAACCTCTTGGGGCAAAGCCCCTAGAGGCTAAGGGCGAAGCCGCTTGATATTTATAGGATATTTATTTGAGTATTAAAATGACCTTAAATTGTATATACACTTTCATTTCTGTTATCTTTTTATTATAAACTAGCTGCTACGCCCCTAGAAGCCTCTAGGGGCACTAAAGGTAGGAGGGGGAAAAGTCGACCTCATCGCATTTTAAATTTAAGTTACAAAGGAGTAGAAAATTTTTTTGGGGGAGGGGGGGGTGAAGACACCCTCCCCAAAAATAGTTTAAAACTTTCCCAGGACCTATAAGTAGCTTCACTGTAAAGGAGAACAATATCGGTTCAGCGGTTAGCGATATCCTTCGGGACAGACAAAAAAACGCTTACTACTTTATATAATAGGATAAACATTTTAATAAAATACTTTAAGCTAGGAAATTTCCATTCCATTCATGCTTTAATGGATATATGATATACGTGGATATATTGACTCCAACTTAGTGTGTTAATATGGACCTGATTCATCCAGTAGGGGGGGAGTTGATGGTGGTAAAGGGAGTGGATGTGGGATGTAGTCATTTAAACCCACTTCGAGCATTGCTATTTCAGATTACATGAAAATCTGTTGCAATATCCATGTAATAATATATCGATTCATTTTTAAGACACGTTGCTATGCTTTCTTGCTATTTTTATATAACTTGGCTTATTCATTAGAATTTATAACTACGTTTTATAACTAATTAATCCTTAGAATAAAGTAAGAGGATGTTTGTGTGTTTGTTGTGTGTTTGTATGTTTGTACTGAAGGATCTCGCTAACCGCTGAACTGATCGGGTTCTCCTTAACAGGGCAGCTTCTCAGGTCTCAGGAAGGTTTATAACTATTTTAGGGGAGGGTACCACCACCCTCAAAAGAGAAATCACAATAAATCGATTTTTTTGCTTCTCGAATAGAGACTCCTACGTAACATTGCAAAGTATCGTAGAAATTTGATAGCGACTCCTTCGCAACATTATTATTCTTTTTAAAACACCAAACATTTAATGTACCACTAGAGGCCTCTAGGGGCGTAGCCGCTAGTATTATTTTTTATAAAAAAAAACATGGTCACAATTAAGTTAAAGTTTTAGACACGTACTTAGCATAGCTGTTTTTGTTATTTACTAAGTATATTTGCGATTACTTTTATTTAATGAAATCTTCTAATTTTTAACATGTACAAAACGGCCTGCTGTATCGCATCAAGATCCATGACAGATCTATAAAGGAAATAAACGTCTATAATCGAGCTCGAATTCTCCAAGTAAAGAATGTTAAAAACTCATAGTGCTCCAATAATCCCTATTAAATTCTCATTGACCAGAACGTTAAGACCCATTATTCTACTTTTAGAATCATTAATTCAGTTTTTTTAATTCATGTTGCTATTTGAATAACATTGAAGTATTTGATTTCTATTCATAACACAGAAAATTTAAATTTATAATATAGTAAATATAAATATAAATATATAGTTTTAATATAAATTGATTCGTGCGACACTCCCGTAATGTGGTCTGATATTAAACTAAACATTTTAACCCTTTCAGGACGAAAATTTGAAATGAAAAATATTAGGTGTATATTCTTTAAAAAAATGTTAAAAAAATGAAGCAAAACGTTATATCGTGTATTGTTACATTAAATATAGATAAAACAAAAAATTACTGAATAAATCAGTTAAACAGATATTATAAAATAAGACGTTAAAGTCGTAATCTTTATGTGCAACTTAATATTTTTAAAAGAAAGAGAGAGAACGGGTTGATAGAGAGAGAGGGAGAACGAGGGGATAGAGAAAAAAGAGAGAGAGACAACGGGGGGATATATATAGAGAGAGAACAGGGGGATAGAGAGAGAGAGAGAGAGAGAGAGAGAGAGAGAGAAAGAGAGAGAGAGAGAGAGAAAGAGAGAGAGAGAAAGAAAGAGAGAGAACGAGAGAGAATTAGGGGAGAGAGAGAGAGAACGGGGGGATAGAGAGAGAAAGAAAGATAGAGAACAAGAGAGAATTAGGAGAGAGAGAGAGAGAGAGAGAAAGAAAGAGAGAGAATTAGGGGAGAGAGAGAGAGAACGGGGGGATAGATAGAGAGAGAAAGAAAGATAGAGAACAAGAGAGAATTAGGAGAGAGAGAGAGAGAGAGAGAGAGAGAGAGAGAGAGAGAGGGAAAGAGAGAGAACGAGAGAGAGTTATGGGATAGAGAGCAAGAGAGAGAGAGAGAAAGAAAGAGAGAGAAAGAGAGAGAAAGAGAGAGAGAAAGAAGAAAGAGAGAGAACGAGAGAGAATTAGGGGATAGAGAGTGAGAGTGAGAGTGAGAGTGAGAGTGAGAGAGAGAGAGAGAGAGAGAGAGAGAGAGAGAGAGAGAGATTCAGATGGACATTGATTAGTAAATGAGAAAATCACATTTTCCCCTTATCTTAGCCAACAGACGAACAGACAGACATTTTGAATTATAAATGAGATTCTCTACTAAATAACAGCGGAAAATGAATTTTGCAAATGTTCCATTATAATCTTGATAAAAAATGTAATCCAAAACAAATATTTTAGCTATAGTTGGACAGAAGTGCATTGCTTTCCAAAAAATTTAACCTTCTATATTAAATAGCAGAAGGGAAAATAAACATTTTTCCTACAGTAATTTATTTATTTCAGAGCACTTAAGACAGAAAGTAAAACTTTTTAAATTTAAATTTATTGACTTCGCTACTAACATTTAACAGATAAATAAGGATGACAAAATCCATAACTATAGAAGCTCTTGAATTAAAAAAATAAAAGGCAAAGCAAATGAAAGCAAAAAGGGTGCACAAAAGACAGACATACTGAGTAATGATACTTAGTGGTATTTGAATCTTTACACAAAAAATATCTTCGATAAAAGCTGGGAAAATTATTTAACAGCATTACCGATATACCGACAGACAATATTATTCTTAGAGTATACATGCATTGGTCAGCCAACATAAAATAAGCCTTCTGTCTTAACCCTGAAAGATCGGGCCCTCTACAAATTCTTAACACATCGGATTTTATGCCTTAATATTTGCATCAGCCTTTTACCTTTCCAGTACTATATGAAGTACTAGCGGCTTTGCCCCTAGCCTCTAGGGGCTTTGCCCCAAGAGATGGTAAAACAAGTGTAAGGTGAAATTTGTAAAAAAAAATATTCCACAAAGGAAATTTTCTACAATATGGAAATCTTCCACAAAGGAAATCTTCTACAAAAGACCAAGGATATTTCTTACCAAAAAAAAAAAAAAAAAATGGGGGGGATTTTTTTTGTTTTTGGGGGGGTTGGGGGTGTCCCACCCCCAAGAAAATAGCTTAAAACCACCACAGGACCAATAGGTATATACCCTGAAGAGTAGAATCCAATCGGTTCAGTGGTTACCGAGATCTTAAGGGACAGACAGACTGACAGACGGACAGACATCAAGCTACTTTGTATTATAGATGAACATTTTCTTTTTAAAAGCTAAGCTTTTCCTTAAATTCTTTTTTACGAGTCAAAGTCTAAAACATTACACTATATAATGCTTAGGTTCGTATTCTAAAATTGTAAAGAGACCATATAATTTTTATAGATATCAAAACTAATTCTCTTTTAGAAGGGAAGAAAGTTTCTTAATACCTGTTGAGTCTACATATGAAAATAACGGCAAGTATTTTTTTAAAGCGAAGCGTTTCTATATTTAGGGTCGGTCCTTCCGTCCGTCACATTAAGCTCTTTTCGATAATTTAAAAAGGTTAGAATTGTCCTATCAATTCCAAACTTTGCATGATGATTCCTGTAGTAGTTAGTTGCAATTTAGAAAGCGTAGCAACTCTATAATCAATACCAGAATGTCCGTACGTTCATTTTAAACATGTCGATTTTTAACTTTTTTGACAACAAATTTTTGTATGTTAAAATAATCCGATTCTTCCCAAAAATGTAAGTATGTCCTTAAACAGTATCATCTATTTATGCTGTTTTGCAACAAATTTACTTACAATATTGTTTGTACTGATGCATTAATATTCTGCTAATTCAGTTCTGACAATCTACAAGTGTTAATGTTCGTTGTCCTTCAATTTCAGAGCTTCGCTTTTATGGATGCTGTCATCCTTGTTTTATTAACTTTTTGTATATTTATGCTTAGTTTTATGTCATAAAAATGATTCTAATATAAAGTAGATTTAAAGTAGTAAGATGTTTAAGTTTCTGTTTGTCTGATTTAGTGTTTTTTTAACCCTACCCTGTGTTTATTATTGCACTAGAAAAATGGGGATAGATGTCACCTCTTTTGGCCTACCTATTCTATTGACGTCATTGTAGCGGGAAAGAAAAAGGGGAAGGGGGAAAGAAACCCCCATAAAAAGAGATTAGGTATAGGGTATTTCCTGACGTCAATAGAAAAGGTAGGCCAAATGCAGTGACATTTATCCTAATTTTGCTAGGACAGACACAACAAAAATTTTAGACTACGATAAAGTAAACCATTTAGTTCAAATAATCTAAAAATTAATATGGCAGTTATTTTTATTTTCTATTGTTTTTTTTCAGGTTTATTAAGGGAAGCAATTGTTGATTTTCAGGCTTTCATGTGTAAACAAGCACCTACAACACTACCCCACGTTATTTTGCACACACTGATTTTTCATTCCATGCCACAAGGACAAAGCATGTCTCTATTCTCATGGTAAACATACAATGAAAGCCAAACATTGTCGCGCACAGCGCACCTCTGACGACACTCATAATGTACCTCTACAAAGCTCACAACACATCTCTGACAGAGCACAAATGTGTCTGATGAAAAAAGCTTTACCACACTTTTTTTTCGCACAATTTTCCCGTTCAAATTTTTGAACTTTTGCAAACAAAACTCACATTATCCAATACAAATATAAACAACTTTGTTTTTGTGTGTATTATACATTTAAATACAGCAACATCTTTACCTCTATATTTGTTTTGTTAAGCATTTCTTTTTGAACAAGGATGACAACATCCATAAAAGCGAAGCGCTGAAACGGTAGGACAAACGGACATTAACACTTGTATAGTGTCAGAACTAAATAATCAGAATATAAATGTATAAGAGTCGAATCAAAATTGTAAGTAAAATTGTTGAAAAACTGCTTGGTACAGAATAATGTTTATGGACATACTTACATTTTTAGGACTTGATTATAGAGTTTCTTTGCTTATAATGTTGTACTTTGTTGTCCCAGAAATCAGTATACCAAAAATCAGATTAATCGGATTTTTAGATCACATAAAAAAAGTAAAAAAATTAACATGTTTAAAATGGACGTACGGACATTCTGGTAATGATTATAGAGTTGCTACACTTCTTAAATCGTAACTAACTATTACAGGAATCACCAAGCAAAGTTTGAAATCAATAGGACAATTCTAACATGCATAAATTAACGAAAAAAGCTATCCGTTACGGACGGACGGACGGACCGACCCTAATTATAGATTATTTTTTGTCAGTTGTATTGTACTTTGGGCCACTAAAGCATTGGTCTCCAAAGAGTATTTCTGTGTGTCTGCAGGTCTCACATTTTTAAAAGTATAAATGTATCTTGAGTATTTTGGCAATTCTTAATTGGTCTTTCATTTGTTTTTGCTTTAAGTTTTGAAATCGTTATTTATAGCAACGTATTATAGACAGCTTTCCGCGGATAATAAAATAATATATTATAAGATTAAAACCAGTTTTTTTAGACCCTAGGGAACTGAGGTATGGACATACAAATTTTTAATGTATGTAAATATTTAGTTCTACAGTCAGGTTCAGTAAATATTTTAGCCAACTTTTTTTAGATGGTGAGGTCTATGGTTCTGAGTTGGGAAATCCCTACAGGTAAAATCTATCATTTTCCTGGGGGGTAGGATTAACCCTGAATTTAGGTTTTACTAGCTTAATTAAAGAGAACTTAACCCTTACAGATCAAGAGCCCCCCCCTCTAGTTTTTTCAATCTCATTTTTTTTGTAGGTAAGTTGGAGAGCTCTAACTTCATGACTTTTTAAGTTTAGTAATTATACGTCGGCAAGAGTTGATTTTATTAGGATATCTGGTCTGTGTCGGTCGTGGTCCGGTCAAAGTCGGTTGGGTAGCAAAAAAAATTAGAAAAAATTCTAAATAAATCTTAATTTCTACATTATGACTTTTGTGTATAAGGTAGAAACCTAAAATTTTTTTGGTGAATACTTAGATATCAATGACCTTCTGAGAAAAGTGGTATTATGACCGTTTGACCGCTCCCTGACCGACTTTATGACCGATTTTTGTCCGGCTTTTACTACAGACATAAATCATGAATATCGTAACTTCTATTACAGCTAGAGACCTATAATTTTTTTTGGTAAATCCTTGAGCAATAATAAATAGATAAAATATTAATTTGCGCCGCCAACCGCCATTTTACCGCCGTAACCGCCGAAAATGGCGGTTTCCGTTATTTTCCGTTTTTCGGCGATGATCAGAAAAAATAATTTTTTTGTTATGAAAAATAAAAGTTCGTCCTAAAATTTGGTCATCCTAGCTGCAAAATTGGCCGCTCTACAGCTGTTTTAAAATTTAGCGGCTGGCCGCTAAAAAGCGGCTAAGGAGCGGTCTGGCCGCTATGACAAGAAAAAGTAATTTTCTCTAAAAATACACATGAACCACCAGAAAAAAATTTTACGTCTTTATCTGTACCAGGAGCCGAATTAGAGGGGGGGGGCTCAAAGAGCCCCCCCCCCCCCCCAATCTATTAAGGTGGGAATTGGGGCCCGATCTATAAGGGTTAAACAGACTAATACCTTCCATGAATAAAGCAACAACCAGAGGTGCCGAGGACCAAATATAACCTAACTTATGGTAAAACACTAATACAATTACTTTTAGAAAACATAACCCTCTTATTTCTTTACTCTATGCTCGCAAGGCATATTGAGGGAAACCACTGTCATGACCATAGTAGGACTAGTATGTCGGAAATTGAGGAAATAAAAAAAAACATAAATTGAAGACGACATTTGATTTCCTCAATTTTTGACATACTAGTCCTACTATGGTCATGACACCACCCCATAATATTACTTGTTTCTAGATATGAAGAGCATATAGTAAATGTTTGGCTCACTTTATTGAACAATTATCCAAATGCCACAGTTTTAGGTAAATTTCATTATTTTACAATTCAGATTCAGAATCTTTGAAAATTTAATCAAGACATTACAAATTTTCACAAGAAAAACAATTTATTTCAAATGTTTTGTTATGAGAAATATGTATAAAAAATCTAATTTTTTAATCATACAACCTAACATTTTTAAAAATCAAAGCTTTTCTATAATTAGGGTCGGTTGTTCCGTAAGTCCGTCCATACGTCCGTCCGTCCGAGATAGTTAGCTTTTATTCGTTAATTTAGGCATGTTAGAATTGTCCTATTGATTTCAAACTTTGCATGGTGATTTCTGTAGTAGTGAGGTACGATTTAGAAAGCGTAGCAACTCTATAATCATTACCAGAATGTCCGTACGTCTATTTTAAACATGTTGATTTTTTTTACTTTTTTAACAACAAATTTTTATGTGATCTAATCATCCGATTGATCTGATTTATGGTGTATTGATTCCTGGGAAAACAAAGTATAATGTAATAAGCGAAGCAACTCTATAATCAAGTCTTAAAAATGTAAGTATGTCCATAAACATTATCCTGAATCAAGCAGCTTTTCAACAATTTTACATACAATTTTGCTTTGAATCTTATACATTTATATTCTGATTATTCAGTTCTGACACTATACAAAAGTGTTAATGTCTGTTTGTCCTACCATTTCAGTGCTTCGCTTTTATGGATGTTGTCATCCTTGTTTAACAAAGTTTTGTTTAAGATCTTGGTAGTAATATTGGAGTATTTACTCTTGTGAGTTCAACTATGGGAAATAAAGTTATTTCTGTGGATCCTAGCCCACAAAATCATGCTATTCTGTATAATAGCCTAGGTAAAGAAAATGTCTGTCCGTCTTTCCATCTGTCTGTCCGTCTTTCTATCCGTCTGAAGCTTAAGATCTAAGTAACCGCTGGGGCGGGGGGGGAGGGGACACTCCAAACTCCACATAAATTTTTAAAAAAATAAAAAAATCCTTCCCAAAATTTTTTTATTATATTTTTGGTAAAAAAAACAGTAATGGGGTTGGTTAACCACCACCGCACCATGGGGCAAAGACCCAATAAACCCCACCCCCCCTCAATTTTTTTTTTTAATTTTAATTTTTTCTTTCATTTTTTATGAATATTTTTGTCATCAAAAGCACCCCTCAACCTCAAAAACTTTTTTTAACAACCCCCCCCCCCAAAAAAAAAATCGTTTTGAAGGTTGTCATAAATATAGTTGTTAAATGTAATTGTCAAAAATTTCTATCCATTAATAGTTGTTGCTGAAAGGTTTAAGAACGATTTTATGTTGGAGAGGGATTTCCCATTACCTCTAGGGGCGAAGTTTATTATAAAACAGTTGAATGATCTCTAAATCATGGTGTTGAATTATAATGACTGGATAGATTTATATTATTAAGATCCTGCCATCAAAGTCAAGCTTATATAATTTAGCTAGGTAAAGTAGAACATTTGTCATACAATGTCAAGCATATCTAATCTAGCTTAGGAGAAGTACAACACCTGGCATACAAATGCCAGGAATACAGGACTAATTTGTAATTACAAATCTGAATCTCATTTAATTTCTTGTCTAAAAAGCTGTGGTGATTATCTGAGATATCTCAATTCTAACTCTAAGAAAAGAAAACCTTTCTTCTATTTCAGTTTTGAACAACATTTATGATAAAGTGATCCAGGTTATGAATCCTATAAGGTACAATTTATTATTGTGAAAATTTCTCCCTTTATCAGTTATCATTTTTTACTTTTATATAAATACTTTAAACTTATGGTATGAAGTATAAACATTGAATAAGCGGATTTAAAAATTTTGTTCAAATTGTTAAGTACAATTACCTAAAAAAAAAAATACCATATTGAGTGTTAATCAAAAATAAACTTGTTTTTACTTATACATTTTATTTTCCTTTATATTATGAATCATCAAAGTTGTTGTAAACTTTTTGTTAATTAAAATGAAAATTTTTCATTATTACTAAATACATTAAAAAATACTTTTTTTATGTTCATTCTTATTTCTATACTTTAGTGATGGTTATTTTGAGTACTCAGGCAAGTCTTTGAAAGAAGGAGAAACAACACACAAATTTTTAGATATTGAGGTCCCAGGCAATGGAACCTTGACAAGCAAAACAATAACTTTATTTGATGTTTTTGGTAAGTTTTTTGAGTATTGCTTCAATAAGTATCATTATCCAGTTGATTACAACTGCTTCTCAGCCACACTGAAAAATTATAAATTACCATCTTACTATAGCCAGTTTTTTATGAATATGAAAATGTACAATCATAAGATTGAAATCAGTTCTTTTAGCCTGTGCCTTTGGTATCTCGAGACGGAGAGCTGCTTATGATACGATAAATAAATATTTTAATATTCAAATTCATTAAATCTAAAAAAAAAATTCAGATATTGAACCAGAACAGGACACATTCATAATTAAAATTGATGTTCAGGGCTTTGAATGTAAGGTACACAATTTTATAATTACATTTTAAATAAGAGATATAAATTTAGTATTAACATTTTCTAACCAAAATAGAGTATTAATGAATTTGTATTACAGCAAACTAAATATTTGTAAATTTTAGTAAAATTAATTTTTGTCAATCAGTTCCAATGAGAAACTATTGAAATTATATTGTATTGCATATCCCATATGTTTTTTCTAAAAACTGTAATGACATATCATACAATGAATACAATACTAAAGTAAACTACAAAATATTTTTAGGTATTGACAGAGTTTTTTAAGATGGAAAAGAAACCCAAATTTGTTCCTTACATTCAAATGGAGACAACAGAACTCTGTAATGATGGTAAATATGTCAAAATTATTAACAATTAAATGCATTGTTAAATGGATATATAAAACACAGGGATATTATGACAGGGAAAAAATTGTCGTCAAATTAGGTTGCTAACAATGGCATCATTTATTAGTATGTTATTTCATCCAGTAGGAGGGGAGGGGATGGGGTAAAGGGTGTGGATCTTGAGATTCTCATTTTAGCCAGCTACAAGATATTCTTTATCAGAGTAAATGATAATCTGGTTTAAGATCCAAGTAATTGAAAATCTATTCATGGTTATGAACTAGAAGGTCAACTTTAGTCTTCAGAGCATCTTATAGAGGAGGGTAACCCCAAACAATCTATTTCAAAATCTTCCGCTTTTCAAACTTTTTATGGAAATTTATTTTATTTTGGAACTGAAGAGCATAACTAAAATCAGAAATCACAAAACACTATTTATACAGGGTGTCCCTCGGTAACTGATTTTTTTGAAAGCTTATTACTCCCTATATATTTGAGCTATCTTAGTAAAATAAAAAGTAATTGGCAGCCTACTTCTGACCATTTAATGGAATAATGATGAAAAATCAACAAAATAAATAGGAAAAAATCTACGAGGTAATATACAAGAGGTTGATTTTATTGCATTTAGACTAACCTAACAGAAAATATTTGTTTTGTAAACTTTAGGATGAGTTGGGGGCAAAACGGCTCGTCGCTCAGACTTGCCTAACACACCAATAGAACTGGCTTGACATGGCAAACAAAAAATTCCAAATATTGAAGAATCTGAGGTGTACTATAAAGAAGCAAAATGTAAAATTAAGCTTAACATTGGTCTTCTTTGTTAATTTTTCATGTGAGCTCCCTTTAAATGCACACAAGAACTATACCAGATTTTTTAATTAGACTAATTTGCCAGTCCTTAAAATGGCTTAAGACCATTAACTGCTTTACAAGTTAACTAAGGCATACTTTTCTTGTGGATTAGTCTTATATTCACTAAGACCAGCCTGTTATGTATTACCTTGTAGATCTTTTTCTGTTTAATTTCCGGATTTTTCATCACTATTCCATAAAATGGTCAGTAGTAGGCTGCCAAATACTTTTTATTTTACTAAGATAGCTCAAATATTAAGGGAGTAATAAGCGTTTAAAAACAAAAAAACAGTTTCTGAGGAACACCCTGTACTTACTTTTTTAGTATATGGAAGTGAGTGTTTTGCGACGTATAAGACCGAATTTTTACCCCTGATTGAGAAATCTGGTTATATCCCCCATGTTCCCTGGCCTGTCACATTTCAGGTTAGTTGTGTAAATAGGATATATAAGTTGGAAGGAATTTAATGTTAGGGGGAGATTTGAAAACTGCATCAAATTTTAAGGATTTTTTTATAAAATTATTTTTTTTTGTATAAATCTTTATCTAAAAGCGGAAATACAATTTGAGTTAATTAATTTTGACATCTGTGATTGGTGGATTGAAAACTATCTGCGCTCTGATTGGAGAAGCTTAAGTGGCGTACATCATTCACCCAATTAGAGCGCAGGTAGTTTCTAATCCACCTATACTATTGGTCAAAATTAATTAACTTGAATTGTATTTCCGCTTTTAGATAAAGAATTATACAAAAAAACGAACTTTATAAAAAATCCCTAAAATTGATGCAGATTTTAAACTTCCCTCTAACATTAAAATTCCTTCCAACCTATATATCCTAATAAACAAGTAAACAATTTTAGTTTAAACAATTTGAAATGTAAAGATTAAATTTTTCATACATTTTTTGTCAGATTTTTTTTTCAAGGCTAAATCTCTATCTACTTTTAAATGCTTAATATATGTGTATAAGATTTTCTACAAAGATTAACATTAAGATTTTGTAATTAAAAATTATATTCAGTACAGAAAGGTTTTTAGTAATAGTTTTCATACTTTCTATTAATTCTAATTTATTTAGGAAATAATAGAAACTTGCTATTTTGATGTTCTGTTTGTTTTCAAAGATGCCAAACCATTTCCATACTGGGATAAATATTTGTCCCAATACAGCTTTTTGGAAAATATGCACACAAATAAATGAATACATAATGAAATAAATTATTTTTTTTTGTTGAATTATTTTTAAATGTTAATATATTTATGTTTAAGCTAAATTAGTTGAATTTTTAACAAAGAACAAATCTGGTAAATATTAAAACAAATATTACTGACAACATAGAATTTCTAAAAACTAAAAATTTGCCTTTTGATAAATAAATTTACTCAAAACAAGGGCATAATCAAGAATATCTAAATCTAACCACAGACCAATATCACTTTCAAAATCCACTACCAGACTAAACTCATCATATTCAAATGTTCTGTTTTCCTCAGGTTTACAGCTATTGACAGGCAAGGTGGCAAACAAATGTTGAAAGATTGTAACTCCCTACTACCTGTGAGTTTCCAAATATCTTGAAAAATCTCCTTGTATAATATTTCACCCTGAACAGTAACATCCTATTCAACCTCACATCCTTCACCAGAGTACCAGGAAACCAGAGTGGGATACAATCAAAGCATGTGTAAAGCCTTTTTCTCGTACCATTTTTACTACACTGGCCATAACTAGAGTTTATTTTTTCATAATCAGTACAGCTTAAACCATCTCTAATTCTTTTATTATATAGGCTAATTCTTGTCTCAAGAATCAGGTAGTCAAACATGTTGTTAGCAAGTGGACCAAATGTAACTCTAGAATCTTCCATTTTATAAATAATTATCTCATTAACTTTATATGGATTTACAATGAAAGCAAAAGATTTTCTATCTGTAGTTATGTCAGCTATTGATGTACTTTTTAGATGCATGCAGTAACCAAGGTTAGGTGAAATATTTTCTTGTAAGTACTGTTTTTGACAGTAAAGTTTGATTGTAAACATTACTTAGTATATCCTCAAAAGTAAAATTTTTATGTATTCCTTTCCATGTAGTTTTGTCCGAATTATTCAAATTGCCAGTTAAAAAAGAAGTTTTGTATTCATATCCATATGCAAGAGATTTTGTGTAATGATAGTGACCATCAAGACAGATGAAAATATCAGGTTGTATGATTTTATCAATGGAGATATAATAGTTGCTTGCTTCTGAATAAGTATGTCATCAGTGAATTTCAAAATTGAATTGTAGACCTGAATTAGAAATATAAACAAGGATGACAACATCCATAAGTAGCGAAGCACAAAAAATAAAATCATGGATGATAATACGTACAAGTAGATTTAAAGTGTATTTATTAATTGATTTATTGGAGAAAATATTTAAACACGAAACCCTGTTTTATTTTGTTTAATGATGACGGTCAAAGTAAATTACATAAAAGATGCTCATAATAATGGGAAAAATTATTTTGATACTAATATCCCCAAAAAGTTTTAAAATTGGACCAAAAACACCAAAAATATGGGGAAATATGTAAAACATATAAAAATAGCAAAAACCTGCTAAAAGGTAGTCTGACCGCCATGCTTGTTTTCTTAAAACGACAGGAAATTTAATTTTTAAATCCTTAAATTAAAAAAAATTGAAAAATTGGACTATATACATTAAAGATATGGAAAAATTTTAAAATAGCCTAAAACCTGCAAAAAGGAAGTCTGCCCGCCATGGTTGTTTTCTTTAAACAACAGGAAATTTAATTTTGATATGTATATTGTATAACTGAAAAAATTTTGGAAATCGTACCATAAACACCGAAGATATGGAGTAAAATGTGAAAAATACAAAAATAGCCTAAAACCTGCTTAAAGGCAGTCTGACCGTCATAGATGTTTTCTTTAAACGACTGGAAATTTAATTTAGATATCTATAACTGAAAAAAAATTTGAAATCGGACCATAAACTCCAAAGATATGGAGAAAAATGTGAAAAATACAAAAATAGCCTAAAACCTGCTTAAAGGCAGTCTGACCGTCATAGATGTTTTCTTTAAACGACTGGAAATTTAATTTAGATATCTATAACTGAAAAAAAATTTGAAAATCGCACCATAAACACTGAAGATATGGAGAAAAATGTGAAAAATAGCCTAAAACATGCTAAAAAGCGGTCCTAACGCCATCGATGTTTTATACTTAATTGTGCCCCTTAATGATGGGAGTGTTGTCAAAAAATTTCAGCATTCTATCTTTTATAGAAGCTGAGTAAATCCCATTTCTCCCATAGCGTTATGGACTGTCGGACGGACGGACAAAATAAATTATAGAGTAGCTTCGCTACTAAAAATGTCAGGAGCTGAAATAGACTTCTGGTTAAGCTTGTCTTGTCCATTTGAATCCCTAAGGTACAAAAATTATTTAAAACCTATTACACTTAAAGGTAAAAACTAACTGAATTCATATTCATACCAAGCATAATGACTACACATTATTTATTATACATGGTGTTCACAAAAAAAATAAAAAAACATATTTACTTATTGTTTTCCCCTCTACTGTATTATACTTGCGGTTACGCCCCTAGAGGCCTCTAGGAGCACTTGAGGAGGGGGGAGTTTAATTGGATAACCCAATTTCTTATTTTATATTTTAAAAGAAAAAGTAAAAAAAAATATTATATTTAAAAAAACATGGGGGGGGGAGGGGTAATTTTTTCTAGGGGCGATTTCTCCAGGAACGGTGTTGGTACCCTTTCCCAAAATAGTTATAAACCTTCCCCTGACCTATAAAAAGCTACCCTGTTAAGGAGAACCCGGTCGGTTCTGCGGTTAGCGAGATCCTTCGGTACAAACATACAAACAACAAAAACACAGACAGACATCTTGTTACTTTAGTATAAGGATAACTTCTGAACTTCTGCTCAATTTGCCCATTTGTTCATCCATAACTTTTGGTGGGTCGCTACTTTTGGATGTTGTCAACCTTGTTTAGTTTTTTAAAAGTGTACTGTAGACACTCAATTACAGTATGGTTCACCGTTAAACGACATTTCAACATGCAATTTGTTTCTGAAAGGATATATTTAAACTTTAAATACCACTTTCGTCACTTTCGAGAGAGAGAAATAGATGGATAAAGAGAAAGATAGATAGATAGAGAGAGAGAGAGAGATTATGAGGGAGCGAGTGAGTGAGTGAGTGAGCGAGTGAGAGAGAGAGAGAGAGAGAGAGAGAGAGAGAGAGAGAGAGAGAGAGAGAGAGAGAGAAAGAGAGAGAGAGAGAGTGGGAAAGATATCTTAGAAGTATTGCACTGACAAAATTTTGGCATAGAAATTTTAAGATCTTCCAGATTTGTATGAAATTTTTGTACTGTTTTCAGCACATGTTAAGTATATGATAAAAAACGACTTATATTAACTATTAAAAAGCTAAGAATATCCTTATAATAAAGTAACAAGATGTGTGTGTGTTTGTATGTTTGTACCAAAGTATCTCGCTAACCGCTGAATCGATCGGATTTTCCTTAACCAAAAGCTTTTCATAGGTCCCAGGAAGGTTTATAACTATTTTGGGGTAAGGTACCATCACACTCCCCAGAGTAATCGACAAAAAATCAAAAATAAAAACGCAGATTTTAAAATAGATTGAAAAGAAACAATTTTATGTGTCCGTAGATGCCTCTAGTGGCGAAGCCGCTAGTGATGAATAAACTGTAAAAATTTGCTTACATTCGATTAGAAATTAATGAACATCCCTGTTGATAATACACACAATTACCCCTTTTGTAGATTATAATCAGTGGTTAAAACGTTTGACACTTAATTTAATGAACCTACCAATCAATATTCAACAAAAGTCCCCAAATAAATTTGTTGAGCCAACAAATAGGAAAAGGTTATTAAAAAAAACATTGAGACAAACAGCCCAATGTCCGGTCCATACCTTACTGGTCTTTACCTCTAGGCTAAGTTTCATCACAATGTTGTCATACTTGTAGGGTTTATCAAATAAATATAGAAAGTGTAGAGGAACAATTCCTTAATTTGGCCAATAATAATAATACAGTTATTGGTAAAAAATTGGGCGTTATTCTCTCAGAATATTTTTAAAACTTTTTTTTATACCTTCGAACCCCCTTTCCCCCTCCCTCAACGCAGTGGCGTGCAAAGCACTTTGTCTAGGGGGGGGCATTTTGAAGATTTTGTAAAATTTTGCCCCCCCCTAAATCAAAGTGCCCCGGGGGGGCACTTTGCTTTAGGGGGGGGCATTTTGATTATATATACTAATTTTTAATAAGGGGGTTTTAAGGGGTGGGATTATTTGATTATGGGCCTTCTAGTTCTTATCCCTTCTTCCCCATCCCTATTTCCCATTTATATCCCACATCTCTTCCCCCTCCCATCTCTTCTCCCCCATCCCTTCTCCCCCATCCCTTCTCCCGACCCTGCAATGACCAAAGGGAAGGGATCTAGAAAAAAAGTACAGAAGATAATTTAACCTTCCCCCCCCCCCCCCCCACCACAAAACATTTTTTATGGGTGGAAGGGGATGTTATAAAATCTCAGCAGGAAGGATGAAAACCCCCATTAAAAAAAATTGGGGGTGGGGGAGATAAAAACACTCATTTTGGAAATAATTTACCAAAAATTAACCTAATATGTAAAACTGATTTTAAATATTTCTTTATTGTATGACAACAAGGATGACAACATCTTTAAGTAGCAAAGCACAAAAAATCATTAATAAGAATACAGACAAGTAGATTTAAAGAGCATCTGTTGAAATAAATATATATTTTAGGTAGAAAAAGTCACAAATCCTTTTTCCTGTATGTTGTGTAATGACAGTCAAAGTAAATTACTTACTGGATGCTCAAAACAGCAAGAAATTTTTTTTTTTTAATATTATAATCCACAAAAAAATTTATTGTACCATAAAAACCAAAGATATAAAGAACTATGTAAAAAATAAAAAAAAATACTTGTCCTTTCATCTACAGATATAAAAATCTCTTAGAAATATGTAAAACTTTGGGGTTTAGTCTCTTTTGTGGCAACGCCTCTTAAGGGGCATTTCGTCAAATTTTCATAGTAGCTTTTAATAGGTTATTCTAGGTTAAGTTAGGTCAGGTGATTTCCCTGCAGGGTTAGGCAATTGGCCCCGCAGTAGCTATAAATAGGTGAAAAGCTACTGTGAAAATACGACGAAATGCACCTTAAGAGGCAATGTCACAAAAGGGACTATACCCGAAATTTAAAAGATACAAAAATAGCCAAAAACTTCCTGAAAAGCAGTCCGACCTCCATGAATTTTTATATTTTAAAATTATACTCCATAATGATGGGAATATTATCATTAAGTTTTAGCCTTCTATATTTAATTGCAGTTGAAAAAATCAAATTTCCCCCTTAGCATTACGTACTGACAGCCATAGTGAATTATAGAGAAGCTAAAAAGTTATATCAACATATCCTACCCTCTTTAAATGGCACTTTAAAGCTCTGTTAATTTTTGATTAATTGGTGTTTCCAAGGATTTATAAGGGCGGTGCGTGAAGCGCACCTAAAAATATTTACTCCCCCTTTGAACTAAAATCAATTAAAGACAACAAGAGTGGCGTATTTTATCAAGTTAGGAATATAGACTGTAGTTAGTTTTAAGGGTTTTTAATGAAAATTGCCATAAAAAAAAACATGTCTTTTTGTAAGGGTATGTACACAAAAAAAATGCCAGAAAAAAAACATGTCTTTTTGTAAGGGTATATACACACAAAAAATGATAAACTTATCCTGAAAATAAAATGACATCATATATAGTTATTCATTTAGAAAGACATACAGTGTTGAGAAAAAGGCTTAGATAAATATCAACGCTGTTTTTTTTAAATAAAAAACTTTTTGATTAAATATTTGTTGTTAACACATGTTTTTATAAAAATAAAACAAAATATACAATGTGATTTAAAGCAGAAACCATTTGGAAGGGCGCGAAGCGCAAATTTTTTTTTCTCAAATATGCAGGGAGGGAGTGGTTTTTGGCCTATTTATTACACTAGTCCCCAATATTTCATATAAAATTTTCTTATTCGTTTGCTCAAAAACTTTGGGCACTCTAATGGAATTTTGATTGGTTGGTTAATTAAGTCGAGTTTCCATACATTTCATCCACTAATTGTAATCTATATAAGGGGTAATTTTGTGTATCATCATTGGGGATGTACAAAATTTCTTTGGTAAAAAGTTTATATTATACAAGATAAAATACTTCCCATTACCTGGTTTGTTATGTTCAGTGAAAAAAGATTATAACCTAATTTCTACACTAATTTAAAAATTTGATAAGGTTAAAAGAATAGTAACTGTCTTTTTTTGTTGAGTATTTCTTGATCTTTTTTTGGAAACTGGGATAGTTTTGCGTTTTTTAGGGTAGGGGGCAAAAAGGGGCATTTTTGTTGACCAGGGGGGGGCAAAATGGGGCATTTTTCAACATTTAGGGGGGGGCAGGGGGGGCGGTGGCTAGGGGGGGGCAGGGGGGGGCGTTTTGGTCGCTTGGGGGGGGCGATTGCCCCAAATGCCCCCTTCGGTTCGCACGCCACTGCCTCAACGACAGAACTATGACTATTGCAGAGAACAACCATTTTTTTTGACAATTAGGTTAGGTTAGGTTATAGGCTGAGGGGCTGAGCGCTGCGACCAGAGTTCATAGTTATGTTCTGATATTATTACCTGATTTCAAAGCCCAAGTACAAAATCGGGAAGTGATACCCACCATATGGGCACAGTTACATGTAGCTTATGTCCACTCTATTATTTTACTTTATTTACTAAATAGAAAACAAAAATCTCTTTCTAACTTGGACGGATTGTTGTGTCTGATTGATGATCTAGGGTTATAAATCTATTGTAAAAGATTAGTTTATAAAATGCATGGTTGTTAGAAAATTAGAGTAAAACACTAGAGGGAGAAAGCTAAGTAGCAGAACATTATTTAGAAGCAGAGGAAAGAGGTCTTTGAAAAATGAAGGGAGGTAGTTATTTTTGAGCTGAATTTCCGAATGTGTACACAGTTTCCTCGGTGTTTCCTCATCCTATCTCAATATTTTTTATTCAAATTCAGATCATCGACTCAACATCTTGAAGTTGTTACAAAAGAACCAAAGTTTTGAAACAGCGAAGTTACTCTATTATTTCATATGTCAGTCCGACCATCAGCTTGGTTTAAGAAAAAAAATAGTTTTTCTGGCTGTTGTTAAAGATCTACGATTATTTTTTTTCTATTATATACATTTATGTAATCAATTAAAAACTAGGATAAATCAATGTAATCAATGTTTTAAAAATCACTAAACCTTTCATATATCTATAATACAA
Source organism: Acartia tonsa (assembly GCF_053477335.1). Lineage (NCBI taxonomy): Eukaryota > Metazoa > Arthropoda > Copepoda > Calanoida > Acartiidae > Acartia > Acartia tonsa. The sequence goes on along the minus strand of NC_137261.1, from coordinate 61,778,053 downwards.
AGTAGCTTGATGTCTGTTCGTCTGTCTGTCTGTCCCTCCGTTCCTTAAGATCTCGGTAACCACTGAACCGATTGGATTCTACTCTTCAGGGAATATACCGACTGGTCCTGTGGTGGTTTTAGGTTTTTTTCTCGGGGGATGGGACACCCACAACCTCCTCAAAAATAAAAAATACCCCCACCCTTCCATTTTTCTTGGTTTATGGGGAAGTTAGTAAACACATAAAACTACTTGCAGCTCCAGTTTTTAATTACCGCTATTAAATTTTTAGGCCGCCAGTGTCTTTATATTTGTTTTAATTTGAATTCTGTAGAATAACTAAAAGACCAACCGGATCAAGTAAACTATATACTGAAATAAAGGGAATGATGTGATTTGAATTCTGATATTTAGATATTATGACATGCCGACTCCCCCCCTCCCACAAACACACTTTTAGTCATAACGTGGAGGAAAATTAAGAAAAAGGTGCGGGGGAGGGGGGTTCTAATTTGTCCATTATCATTTGTGTGGATACTGTGGAAACAAAATTAAGATCGTGACCTTTTAACTGAAGACAACGAAATTTCTTCCAGAAATTAACTGTTTTATGTTTCTTTCTCCTCCTCAACACTTTTTCATTAATTTTCAGGATTCTTGAGGGATAAGATATTAAATTCAAAATCCCATTAAACAAATTTAGTGGAAATGTATGGACACTGATTTGTATTTTATAAGAATAAAGTACCCAAAGTCTCTAAGCTAACAAATGAGAAACTTTATAAAAGTTTTGGGGCCAATATGATTAAAGGTCCACGCCCCACCTTCCTGTTAATTTTACTCCTTCTATAGTTCTCTTTCTCAACACGAAGCTCTCCTACAGTTTGGACTTGTAAAGGGTAAAAGTTAGGTACCTACGTACAAGGGTAGGGTTAAGAGGGTATTTACCTCCTTCAAATCATTAAACCCATCATTTAACCCCACTAAATTAAGAAAATTGGATTACCCCCTCACATCTATGAAACCCCAAACTTTATCTACCTCCAGGCCTAGCAAATCTAACAATCAATTCTACAAAAAATCACGAAACCTTTGGAAGTACGGTGAAAGTATAACTTTTGTTTCATGTAACTGAAGAGGGATGGGTAAGAAGGGGGGGGGGGAGGGGAAGTGGGTTGTGGGGAAATTTTACTTTAGAGTTGTTTGTCAGAATCACATTCCCTTTACCCAGATCTCCCTCAAAATTTAAAAAATACATTAGATTGCCACCTCAAAACTTTGGAGCCACTTATTTTGCCCTCCTCAAAATAGAAAGCTTATATTATACATAAAATTTAAGCAATCAATACTTATTAATATCAAATAGTTTACAAAAAAATGGGTGTAAATTTAGAGTAGCCTCAAAAATCAGCCGCGCGGATTTCTCAGCTACCCAATAGTCGCAGCCGCGTGGATAATGCCACTCTAAGCATCAGCCGCATTCAGCCTTATTAAGCCGCATTAAGCTGCATCGTCGAAGCCTCAGCCACCATTAGCTGCACTCTGCTTAGGCCGCAATCAGCCGCGCGGCTTACAGAAGATTTAGCCGCGTGGCTGATTTAGGTTACGAGTGACTTTATCCGCGCGTCTGCGACTAAGGCTGAGGCTTATTCGGTGGCTGAGAAAGCCGCGCGGCTGACAGTGGCTGCAACTGCCAACTCCTGATTTTAGTATTCAGGAAAAAATATTTATACGAAATACTACATAATAAATACTGGTTCAATGCATATTAAATAGGTGGTTCAATGTAATAATCATTTAAGAGGACGAAGTCCAAACTGTACCACTTTTGATTCCTGTGACGTAATATAAATGAGAGAGATGAGAGGAGAAGAAGTAAAGAAAACCCCTAAAAAGAGATGGAGAATCACTCATTTTTATTACGTCACAGGAATCAAAAGTAGTACAGATTGGGATTTTGGATTTTCAACGTAAGATTTTTAAAAAATATTTATTCTACTTTATTTTTCATTAGCGGCTACGCCCCTAGAAGCCTCTATGGGGGCTAAAGTTAGGAGGGGGGAAACTCGACCTCATCCCATATTAAATTTGAGTTTCAAAAGAATAAAAAAAATATTTTTTTGGGGGGAGGGGCGTGAAGGCATCCTCCCTAAAACTAGTTTAAACCCTTCCCAGGACCTATAAGAAGCTTCACTGTAAATGAGAACAATATCGGTTCAGTGGTTACCGAGATCCTTCAGGACAGACAAAAAAGCTTACTACTTTATATAATAGAATTTAAGATTTTAAAGGTTTAAACCAAAAAAAATGATCTTTCTGAGCAATCTTCAAATTCAAATATTCAAAATTAAGGGAGCGGATAAGACAATGGCAAAATGACCCTTTTTTTGTATTGTATCAGTTAAATTTTTATTTGTATAAGATTTAAAATTACTCCTAGAATCTTATAGTGTGAACTAACTAATCAGGAATTAATAAAAGTACATAAGTTTTAAGTACACAGTTTTTAAACAAACAAATGGGAGTAAAATTTGTTTAAAATCAGTCCAATGTCATAACCCTTCTTGGAGTTAACCATTTATGAAATTAATGGACCCGTTTCCTTTATCTTTCTTTAATTCTTTCCAAGGCTCGGCAGCCGCGCGTTAGCCGCATTTAATCCTTAGTGAAATCGTCATATTTTAACTTTAAAATTCATATTGATGTACTATAAACCTTTTTCTAAACAGACAATTCTTCTTTTCAGAATTTCATCTTTTGCAAGCAAGCAGGTTTAAAGTTGAGGCTTAGTCGGTGCTGACGCGCGGCTGACGAGACCTGTCTTGAATTCTTTCTTTCTTTCTCTCATCTCTGGAATTTGATCTGCGCGCATCAAAATTCATTTCTAACACTAGCACACACACACACATATACACACACACACACACATACACACACACACACACACACACACACATACACACACACACATACATACACACCCACTCACACACATACAATTTTCCAAAATCACACAGACAAACACACACACCGTTTTAGGCCTAAGAAATACTAGACCAAACTGCCAAAAGACATTTCAAATTCTTAACTCTTAGAAGTTATAATAATTATCAAAAAGTTCGCATTTCATTATTACAAATGATGAAATTGATGGGTTTTTTAAAATGTATGTTATTGTTGATGATGAAATTACCAAATTTACTTAATTTTGGAATATTGATTACTAGAACGAATGGACACAATATCATAGAGCATCAATGATTAATTACATGAAAGATTCACGAATTTTTTTACATGGTAAGTTAAGTCTAATGTTAATAAAGAAACTAGTTTAGCTGTTGTTTGTTGAGTGAACTTAGAGCAACACACACACACACACACACCAACAGTGTTGTTGACTTTCAGTGTGAGGCGCCTTCTTTACACCAACAGCATTCATACACACACACACGCACACACACACACACACACACACACACACACACACACAGGGAGACGGACTGTGCATGATGGGGGGGTGAAAAAGATAGAAGAGAAGCGGTGGTGGTGGACAGATAGAAAGAAGTTGTGTTGTGGATGGTGGTGGTGGAAAAAAGATGTTGTTGCTCCGTTACTTCAGTTGGCGCCTGAAATTATCAGGGGAGACATGTGTAAATGAAAATTATACATATTAAAACTGTGTTTTATTCGTGAAAAATACAATAAAATGTTATTAAAAAATACTATAAACTAAGTGACAATATCAATGTTAATGTTGTTGTGTATATTTATCTTTTATTGCTTTATTTTTACTCTAAAAAAACGTCATGCTTGGACCATAAGCTCTGATACATTATTATTAGTTGTTATCTTTATATTATTTACATATAATATATATGGTTTGTATATATTTATTAGTTTTATATATGCTTTCAATAGAAAAAGGTAAAAGTTTTGTGAAAAATATTATGCTTAAAGAGTGTCTTAAAGGGTTAAAGTTTGAGACAAAGTATTTTTTTTTAACTTTTATCTATTGTTAACATATTTGAATGGTGGAGGTATGTGCATTTTATGTGTGTGTGTGTGAGTTGGTTTTGTGCAGGGAGGAAAAAGGATAGTACAATGGAAGAGAAAAGATGTACATAATGGACCTCTATGTAGATCCAAATTATGGTTTTGAAATTTTGTAGTAACGTTTTCTTATTCGTCGGATTAACAACCTTGTGGTTACAACCATTAATTATAACCAACAGAAGGGGTAATTTTGTGTATCATCAATTGAAATGTACATCAACTAATCGGCAATTGTCTTATCCTTTATCCCAGGGGTTTTGTGTGTGTTATTTAGAATGATATGATTCTAGATTAGACAAAGGCTTCATGTTAACCACTGAATATTAGTATTTTCTGTGTAGCACAACTAAATATTAGCTTATATAAATTTTGTTAGAATCATCCTATCGATTTAAAACTTTGCATGGTGACTCTTGTAACAATATGCTATATTTAAAAGGGTAGCAACTCTATATATGACATAATAACGTAATTTTATTAACACCAATTTTTTATGAATGTTATCATAGCCCTTTAAAATGGATATACTGACCCCTGTTAATAAACATAGAGCTGCTACGCTTCCTAGATTATACCTGAATATTATAGGAATAAATCCATAAACTTTGAACTTAATAAGATAACTTTATCATGCCTTTGCCTATACATATGTACAGTCAGAGCTTTATTTTTTTAAAAAAGTTTTTATCGTTACAAAAAAATTTTTATATCTATAAATGATCCAATCTTGATGAAATTGTTAGACTTTTTTTTAGTTGTTCCGCTTTTTTTTTACCACGGCATCCTATATACAATTCTTATATTGGAGAAATACATGCGAAAACCAGACTATGAACAAAGGGATATTTAAATTTATGTGAGTTATTTTCCCACTATGATATAATGTATTAGGGTTTTTATGTCTAAAGCTTAAGTTTTACATTTTAGGAAAGTTTCAGGCTATTTTATTTCTATTTAGATTTAATCTTAGTATGGTTTTAGGCTATTTTAGGACACTCCTTAGGCCACATTGACTAAATAACCTTAAGATGCTAAAAGCGAAGCAACTAATTATTTTTAGAAGTAATATGTACAACTTTGAAAATGATAATAGCATAAAACCTTCAAAGGACTTATAAAAGCTTCCCTCAAATTGAGAACTCAATCAATTTAGTACTTAGCTAAATCTTAACGATCATTAAACAAAAATCTTATTGCTTTATAAAATAGGATAACAAAAAAAGCTAATAAATTCCTCCTTTCTTTACTTTCTACTTTAACTAGAGGCTAAAGGCAAAGCTACTTATTTATTTATTTCTTTAGCCATGAGAAAATCTACATAAACATAAATATTATAATCTCTTTTTGGTTTCCTTACACATTATACATATAACCTTGGAAACTAAAATTAAATCAAAGTAATTCTAAGATTGAAATTTTTAAAATTATTATATTATTTGAATAGGACAATGGATGATTTATTAAGATACACCTCCAAGTTACGATAAATAAAATAACCCCTTTTGTATGTTAAATTATTGGTGGAAAAGTTAGACCACTGATCGTTTGTACAAAATTAAATCCCCATAGTTTTTTTGGTAAAAAAATGAAAGAATTTGGTTTTAACTTTGAATGCCAGTAAAATTTACAATTCAATGTCCCCCCCCTGAACTTTTCCGAATATAATGAATATTAAGTTTTTGCATAATTGTCAATTATGTTGACCAAAGCAGAGCATTTGATTTAGGGAGGGAACATTGGAGTGTAAATCCTACTGGCACCCAAACATTTCTCTTACATTAGCTGGCTGTGCCCAAACCTTTACAACAATAATTATAATCTACATATGGGGTAATTTTGTTGGTCAATTTAGGGTTTTCATTAATTTTTCATTAATTTTTCGTTAATTGTCTACTTTGGTTTGTAATATTTTATTGAAGATTATATTTTGTTTAAATTTTAAGATTAATTCAAATAACTAATCCATTTTTTCAAATTGCATAAAATGGTTCCAAGTAATCATTTTTCATGTGATTTTAGTCTGTGTGGTTGTCAGTACTTATTAACAGATTTTATTCTCCTTTACAGTAAAGCTTCATAAAGGTCCAAGGAAGAATTTTAAAATTATTAAAGGGGAATGTACTTAACCCCTCCTAAGAGAAAATCTGGAATTTCCCCCCAAAATAAACTTCATATTCTTAATTATACTAAAATGGCCATTAGGGGCGTATCAGCTAGTCTTTGATATGATATCAAGTTAATTACATTAAATATTCAGCTATAAATACATTCTTTCATTCGCTCTGGTCTAAAAACTTTAGGCACTTTGACTAAATCTTGATTTAATGGGTTCAAACTTTTCAACGAACAATTTTATCTTATATAAGGGGTAATTTTTGTTTATTGTGAATGTTCATTAATTCATCATCCAGTTTCTTTTCCCGAGCAATTCCACTGCTACGTTATAAAATGATTTTATTAATTCTTAAAGAAACATCACGTAATTAATTACATGGTCAATAAGTTATCGCTTTTATAACAACTAGCGGCTTCGCCCCTGGCCTCTAGGGGCTTTGCCCCAAGAGATAATTAAAGTAATACTGGTGCTTGGTCTAATGTGTTCCCAAGAAATTTTTTTTGGGAGTTGGGGGGAATTTTCATTTTTTTTTTGGGGGGGGGGGGGGTTGGGGGTGTCCCAAGAGATAATTAAAGTAATACTGGTGCTTGGTCTAATGTGTTCCCAAGAAATTTTTTTGGGAGTTGGGGGGAATTTTCATTTTTTTTTTGGGGGGGGGGTTGGGGGTGTCCCAACCCCCCAAGAAAATAGCTTAAAGCCACCACAGGACCAATAGGTATATACCCTGAAGAGTAGAATCCGATTGGTTTAGTGGTTACAGAGATCTTAAGGGACGGACAGACAGACAGACGGACAGACGGACAGACAGACAGACGGACAGACAGACAGACAGACAGACAGACAGACGGACGGACAGACAGACAGACAGACAGACAGACATCATTTTACTTGGTATTATATATAGATTTAGAATATACGTGGATATTATGACAGAGGAAAAATTGTCGTCAATTTTGGTTGCTACTATGGTCCTTATTTATCGATCAGTTCGTTCATCCAGCTAGAGGGGAGGGACGGGAAGGTATCGTTATTTTAGCCTGTTTTACTTTAGTTAAAACATGAAAATCTGGTGTAACATCCAAGTAATAATATATCCATTTTTACAACTAATTAAAACAAACCTAGCTGTAGATCATGATTTAGATCAAAACAATTGAGATTAAATTATTACATGAAATCATCTAAGATTTAGATTATTATTTGAATTAGACATTACATGAAAACTTTTTTTTTATTTAAAAAGGATGTGTAATAGGATGTGCTTAATATCTTACTAACCGCTGAACCAATATGGTTCGCCTTAACAGTGTGCCTGTCTTTGACCAGGGCATTTCCCTTCTCTAATTTATAATACAAAGTAGCTTGATGTCTGTCCGTCCCTTAAGATCTCGGTAACCACTGAACCGATCGGATTCTACTCTTCAGGGTACATACATATTGGTCCTGTGGTGGTTTTAAGCTATTTTCCTCCAAAAAAATTAAAAATCCCCCCCCTCCAAGAAAAAATTGTTTTCTTGGGAAATTACTTCACATAAATTGGCAGCACCAGAATTTTTTCTATATCTTTTTTAAAATTACATCTTGGGGCAAAGCCACTAGAGGCTAGGGGCGAAACCTGTAGTATAACTTTACACGACACTCATCTGACGTAGAAGCAGTTGTTAACACTTTTTTAAAATCTTGATTATACGGGCCGAGATTTAAGCTCACAACCAGCGGCGGATAATTTGAGTGTTACGACAGTTAACTTTTATGTAGCTTCATTTTATTAGAAAATAATTTCGTGACAAAGATTTCATCATTTTTTTACGTGGGCTTAACCTTATCAGTTTTCGTCCAAAAATTTCAAAAAAAGATATACCAGAAAATTCAAGTGTTAATATTTAAAAATTTTCTTGATTTTAAATGAATATTGGATATTCGTATGGACCTATTGACAGGTGAAAATTTGTCGTTAATGGATATCATTTATTGGTCTGTTTATTCATCCAGTAGGAGTGAAGGGGATGGATGAGATAAATCATTATTTTAGCCAGCTGCAAGTTTCCCTTTATTAAAGTAAATGATAATCTCGTGTCCAATCCAATTAATGGTCGGTCCATTTATGAAAAGTTTTAAAAGCGTTTTTATGATTATGGTCTGTACGTCAATAAGTTACCAATTCTTTGTACACTACAATTTTAACATAGAATATATTTATATATCTTTCCTAATTGATTTTCAGATATTTAGAAGTTTCAAGATTTATTGTAATGCAATTTTTTTATTTCTAGGCTTCGTTGTTATGAATATTATATCCCATTTCTTAGTATACATGATAAGTTGTTAGGAGGAAAAATTATGGAGAAAAATCAAGAAGCATAAAATTTTATATTTTTTTGCTTATATTATGTTCAATCTTTTTAATGCATTAAAAACATTGAAGCTATTTGTCTATTTCACTCTGATAAAGTAATACTCCCAGCTGGCTAAAATAACGATCCCCTCCCCATCCACCCAATTTAACCCTTCTCTTTCCCTTTTTACTGGAGGAAAGAACTAACTAATTAATTAGGTTCATGTAAACAATTTTTCCCCTGTCAATATATCCACGTATATTCTATATATATATCTGGTAAGCCGAGCGTACTCGGCCCACGGGGTAACGAGTTCGGATTCAACGGGCCCTAGCCTTTAAGTATTCTACCAAACAAACAAGCAGGATTCAATCATACAGAATTATATATTTAAACTGAATAATATTTACAAGTTATGTTTACTATATATATACAACAAAAATATGACAATAGTTAGGTTTGAAGGGGGTGTGGGGCGCTAGGGCTTAGCGCCCGACGGTAGACAGGCTGTGGGGGCAGCGGTGGTAAAAGGGGAGGCAGTGCCTCCCGATTATATAAGTGCATGATGGACTCGTGATAGTTGCATGTTCAAGTCCCCTCCCCACATTTAGGCAGGCTTAGTTTGACCGCCGGGTGCGGGGTTAACAGCGGTCATGAGATGGATAGTGATATAATAGGATTAGTGCGGTGGGTTTGTTATCATAAGTCACAGCGAAGCAACTCTGTATTCGGCCTGTCCGTATGGGTGTCGTATTACCACAACCTCCCCTTCAAGGGTTGCGTGGCTCCTGAGCCACCAGGCCTTGAACCTGGGGATACGACAGCCGGCTCCTGCGCCGGACAGGCAGTTCCTGGGGCACAGCTCGATGGAGGACAGCTCGGGCTACACAGGCTCCTTGGGACACTCGTTGCTCGGTCTGACTGTGGTTGGTGATCAGCATTGTCAGCTCCTGGTTGGCTTCTAGGCGTGGGTTGGCCACGGCCAGGCCTCGCCGCTGGAAATTTTGCCTCGTCTGCAGGATCAGTTCTGTCTCGGCTGGTAACTGGACACGGAGGCCTAGGCAGATTCTGGTGGTTCCTAAGGGTGGAATGGTGATGGCAAAGGGCGCATAGAATTCCATGGGGGCGCCTGCTTGGTTCAGGTTGCTTGGCCTCCTAGCTCCTACCCGGATGGGGATGGCTGTCATCAGCAGGGGGCACATGGCTTCTTCTTCTTCTTCTGGGGCGGCTTCTTCCATCGCAGTGGCTGGCTCTTCTCCTACAGGTCCGCTGCTGGCTGGCAGGTTCTCCATGTCTGCGTCAGGGTTCCAGATGGCATCTCTGAGTGGCTCTGGAGCGGGCGGCGGCGGCGGTGGTTCGTTGGGTTGCTCCTGCAGGTTTTCCTCCACTGGGTCACGATCTTGGCCGCTAGGCTGTGGGGCGGCTGCGGCTGGCTGGTGCACTGGGAACTCTCCTGGGTTGCTAGCTGCGGGCGCCGCCGCTCCAACTGGCAGCTCGGTGGCATCCTCGTCGCCGTCCACGTCAACTTGGATGTCTTCTGGGATCTGGTGGGCAGTCACATCTCCAGTGTATTTGCGCAGTCGGCCTACATGCGCGGTAACTTCTGAGATCCTGGCTACTGGAGAGGCAGGTTTGATGACATAATGGACTTCTGTAGCTTTCCTCACTACTTTCCAGGGGCCAGTCCATCTCTTGGTAATCTTGGCTGCTTTTCCTGGCACCAGGCGAGGGGCCAGGTACCAGACCAAGTCTCCAACCTCATACTTGGCCGTGCCTTCGTAAGCTGCCGCGCTCCTCCTGATGGCTCCCTCCTCCTTCTGCTGGATGGCATCATAAACTGCATAGTAGCGCTGCAACAGAGCTTGGACGTTGGCTGGAACTGAAGCATATTCAGTCTCTGGCAGCCGTAGCACCATGTCCACCGGAAGTTTGGCCTCTCTCCCAAAGAAGGCCAGGAACGGGGTCACACCAGTGGATCTACAGGCCTTGGTGTTGTAGGCAAAGGCGATGGCAGGCAGGTGGGGCTCCCAGTTGTTATCGTCTCTATCTAGGAACAGGCGCATGCCTGTGTTGAGCGTCCTATGAAACCTCTCCACTCGGTTGGACTGCGGATTGTAGGGTGGTGGATGTGTCAGGCCAATCTCGAGCCGGGAGGCCAGTTCCTGGAATACCTGGCCGGTAAATTCCATTCCATTGTCGGAATGGATCTTCAGGGGGCATCCGAACGTGGCCAGGTGGCGGTGCAACAGGGCTTCAGCCACCGTGAGGGTGCGCTTGTTGGGGATGGCGTAGAGGCTGACAAACCGGCTAAATCCATCTTGGCAGGTGAGGATGTAGCGGTTCCCAGCTGGGGTCTCTGGCAGTGGCCCCACCAGGTCGATGAATAGGACTTGCTGTGGATACCCCTGGCGGGAGGGCACGTGGATCCCCTGCTTCAGCCTCTCCTTGGTAACTTTCTGGACACACTCAGGGCAGGTTTGTACCATCAGGCGGACGTCACGGGCCAGGTTGGGCCACCAGAAGTGCATGGCAACGCGGGCGATAGTTGCGTCCATCCCAAAGTGCCCAGCCATGGGGGTCCCATGGGCTAGAAAGAACGCATCCTGCTGGAGGGCCGAAGGCAGCAGGTATCTTGTCCTCTCTCCTGTCAGAGTCTGGTCAGTGGTGGTGAGGCAGCCATGCTCGTCGAGCCCCAGGGCTGAGAAGCGGCTGGCGTACTGCTGCTCGTCTCGTTCCTTGCCTCGCAGCTCAGCCTTGGTTGGGGCCTTGCCATCAGCCACCCATTGGCGGACACGGAGCAGGAGGGGGTCCTGTGTCTGGGCTTCCAATACTCTAGCTGAATCCAGTCGGGCGGCAGGAGGCCGGCTAGCTGCGGGCTCCCCTAGCTGGGCCAGGTTGTGGATATACTCAGCCTGCTCTGCTAATTCTTCGGCGCTAGCCGTTGGCATGTTGGCATCTTCCCGGCGGCTGAGGGCGTCGGCGTTGGTATTCTGGGTGCCAGGCCTGTGGCAGACGGTAAAGTCTAAGGCCGCTAGCTCCTCCTGCCAGCGGGCCACCATCCCTGTGGATGTGTTCAGTGATTTCATCTGTAGCAGGGCAGAGGAATCAGTGTTGATCTGGAAGCTGCGGTAGGACAAGATGCCGTGGAATTTTCGGATCCCATAGATAATGGCGGCCATCTCTCCCTTCCAGGACGGGTAGCGCGTCTCAGGGTCGGTTGTCTTGCGCCCCACGGCGGCAATCAGCCTCTCCTTGCCCTCCTGGCACTGACTCAGTATGGCAGAGATGGCGCGGCTGCTGAAATCTGTGGTGAGCTGGAACACTGCTGGTAAATCAAACCTGGGCGGCGCTCGGATGGGGGCCTGTCGGAACTTGTCCTTGAGTTGCAGCAGCTGGGCTTCCATCTCAGGCGTCCAGGTTAGGGCCTTGGCCGTCTTCTGCCGATTCATCTCGTAGGTGAGGTCTGCATACTCTGGGATGAACAGGCGGTAGTATCCAAAGAAGCCCAGCAACGCCAGCAAATCCTTGGGGGTGCTAGGGGCTGGCCAGTCCAAGATGCGGTCAATATAGTCCTCTTGCATGGCTATCCCCTCTCGGCTGAGGGTGTGACCCAGATAATCCACCTTGGACCGGAACAGCTTGGTCTTGGCTGGCTTGAGGCGGATCCCTCCCCTGCGGTGGGCTTCCAAGACCTCTCGGAGCCTGGCCAGGTGGGCCCAGGTATCCTGGTGGAAGGTCAGGACGTCGTCAAGGTATGACTGGAGGTTGGCGGTGCCTAGTGGGTTTAGGACCCCTGCAATAAACCTGGAATAGACAGACGGTGCCGTAGCCAGGCCAAAGGGCATCCTTTTCCATTGATACAAGCCCCTGGGGGTGGTGAAGGCGGTGCAGGGCCGGCTATCTTCAGACACACGGATGGTGTAGTATGCGGCCACCGCGTCTAGAGCACTGTAGACACGGTGCCCGCCAGCTCGTTCCACCAATTGCTGGATCCTAGGCAGGGGGTAGCTGTCCAGCTCCAGACACTTGTTGAGGGCCCTGTAGTCGACGGCCCAGCGGGTGCTCCCGTCCTTCTTCTTGATGGGCACCAGGGGGCTGCTCCAGGCGGAGTCCGACGGCTCTATGACTCCTTCCTGCAGCCAAGTGTCCAGTTGTTTCTCCAGTTCAGCCTCTTGCCGCGGGTTCAGATCCCTAAATCTCTGGCGGATCGGCTGGGTCCCTGGCTTGAGGCGCAGCTGCAATTCAACCACATCTGTGCAGCCGGGGGTAGAATTGGAGAAGACGTCCCTGTACTCTGACAACGTAGTCCAGACCTCCTTCTTGAGCAAGGGGTCCTTGCGTAAGAACTCATTGTCTTCCATCTCCAAGGCCTCCCACAACTCTTGCATGTCTATAGGCTCAGCAGGTTCTTGGACCGAGTGAAGACGCGGGGGAGGCGTATCAGAGACCTCCAGAATGTCAGGTTTGACCAGCTCCCCTGCCACTGGGAGGCCAGCATCCAGCAAGAGGGGCACCTCCCCCTCATTGACCACCAGTACTCTAAACACAGTGGCAGAGCCAGGCCTGTGGGCATACAGGCCCTCTGGAATAACAAGGTCCTCCCCAAACCTCTGTTCTGGGGCAGCTAGTTGAATGGCATCCTTGGTGCGATGGCCTACTAGCTCAACAGGGACTGCCATAACCCCGCGGCCAGGCAGGACCACCCGCTTGGCTGTGCGGAGCTGGGGTGGTTGACCGTCAGTTGGAGTGACAGCGCTCAGCCTATACGTGGCTGGTGAGGGGTCAGCCTTGGCTCCGGGACCCACCGGCCGCGACTTGACGGGCTCGGCTTCTGGAGAGGCTGACGGGTCGGAGCCAGGCTTGGCTCCGGGGGCGTCCGGCCACGATTTGACGGGCTCGGCGCTAGGAGAGGCCAAAATGCTGGGTCCAGCTTTGGCTCCGTGGGCGTCCGGCCGCGACTTGACGGGTACGGCGCCGGGAGAGGCTGGGGCCTGAGAGTTGAGTGTGGCTCCGGGTACATCAGACCGCGACTTGACGGGTCTGGACTCGGGCTTGGCTGGTGGACTGGCTGGAGGTCCCAGGTAGAGGGGGCCAGGTGGACACGGCTGGCCGTTGATAAAAATGTCGGAGGAGAAGATTGGTTCTGGAGGGCTGGCAATCTCAGGAAACGTTGTTGGCAGGCTCTCCCTTGGCACCTTGGGCACTGGGGGCAACCCCATGGCTAGCAGGTTAGCACCCTTGTGTGCGTTGAGCTCAGCGTCCACCCAGTGTGTGCCTTTCTCAACCACACGCGGCTGCTCAGGCAGGGGGCCTGGCAGAGGCCCCTCATAGCTTAGCTCTCTCTCGGCTGTCTCCCGGTCAATGGGGACGCCACGGAGTGGGATAAACTCCCCACGCGCCCACAAGCAAGGTGGTTGCATGTCGAAACAGAGCCTAGTTCCGAACTCCTTGAGAAAATACCCTCCTAAGTTCAGAGGGTGGGAGAGATTTCGGACCACAGTCACGTGGTATAGATGGAGTATAAGAGTGTGTGAAACTGCCATATATAACTCTTTTAATTTTCCAATTACCTGGAGGGGCTGGCCTTCCTCATTAGCAGTCAGGATCTGGGTGTTGTCCGGAATCAACATGCGTTGCACGCCCATCGCGTGCATGAGGTGCTCAGAAATTACAGCAGACCCTGGTACACGGTTGCCAGAATCAACCATGGCATCAACCTGTACATGCTGGGCAGGGTCAGGAGTAGGAAACCTCACCCTGATATGGCAGGGGAAGTGGAGGTCCTGCCCTTGAGACAAGGGGGCCTCTCGTTCGGCTGGGGTTGGCAGAAACTTTGGTGGTGGTCGCACCGCAGCTATGGTGGTATCGCTTACCATGGTGGCTTAGACTGTAGCTTCGAATCACTAGAGCTTATTAATTATCACTTGGTCAACAATTTTATATTTATTTTTATCACTTGGTTGACTTTTTATACACAATGATGTGTTGTTATCACTAGGAGCTCTAGGTGTGATTCTGGAAGCACTGGCAGCAGGGAATGTCCGTCCTGCAAGGTTCAGAGGGGTGACGGCGGTAGGGAATGACCCGTCCTACAGCGCCGCTGGTTCGAATCCCGACAAATGGCGGCAGGGAATGGCCCGTCCTACAGCGCCTCGGGTTCGAATCCTGGGGGGCAGCGGCAGGGAATGTCCCGTCCTGCCGTGCCTGTGGCTCAAAATCTGCTATCCGTCGCAGTGGTAGGGCTTACTTGTGTGCTGAAGCTTCGCAGCCACACATTGCCTTCTTAGGGAGACCAGCACACAGCTGTCTGTCTCGTAGGTTTGGCCTGGGTGTCCTGGGGCTTGTCCCAGCTACACTTGCCAATTTAGACTCAGTTTTGTAGCCGTCTGAGCTAAATTATCCGGTTGCCGTGGCTGCGCACCTAGCGCTACTCCTACACGACACGGAAAAAGCGTCTTAACTGGCGCTTTTAGCAGGCTAAATCTGCTTGCCGTAGGCCAGAGGCCCACATATTGCGTTCAAATTGATGGAAATTCGACCTAAAAAGGCCGTCTCACGGGTCAGTTGGCGGCTGATTGTCCCCTTACTTGCCAAAGGGTCCAATCAGAGGTAGAATAGGCTAGTTTCTGTAAGGCTCGATTGAAACACGCTGACACCAAGTTCTGGTAAGCCGAGCGTACTCGGCCCACGGGGTAACGAGTTCGGATTCAACGGGCCCTAGCCTTTAAGTATTCTACCAAACAAACAAGCAGGATTCAATCATACAGAATTATATATTTAAACTGAATAATATTTACAAGTTATGTTTACTATATATATACAACAAAAATATGACAATAGTTAGGTTTGAAGGGGGTGTGGGGCGCTAGGGCTTAGCGCCCGACGGTAGACAGGCTGTGGGGGCAGCGGTGGTAAAAGGGGAGGCAGTGCCTCCCGATTATATAAGTGCATGATGGACTCGTGATAGTTGCATGTTCAAGTCCCCTCCCCACATTTAGGCAGGCTTAGTTTGACCGCCGGGTGCGGGGTTAACAGCGGTCATGAGATGGATAGTGATATAATAGGATTAGTGCGGTGGGTTTGTTATCATAAGTCACAGCGAAGCAACTCTGTATTCGGCCTGTCCGTATGGGTGTCGTATTACCACATATACATTACAATAACAAGTTGCAATATCATACAAGTATGACAACATACATAAAGAAGTAGCTTAAAACAATGTTATTCCATCCCCAACAATGTCGTGAACGGCTTGACTAATACATACACAGTTTCTTAGGGAAGTTTAGTAATGGTTAAAGAAAAGTGTTTAGCTCCTGAGTGGGGGGTAAGGGTTAAAGAAAAAATAATTTTGGGTGGGGTGGGTTAGATATACCACACTTTTCTGGGATCTTGCTGAGTCAAGTATCAACTGTTGGGAATATCAAAGGATGACTCCATGCAAAATTTGAGCCGGATCCGGCCAAAACCGGCCGTGAATTTTATGAAAAACCGGTTTTTTCCGGTTTTTAGGGGGTATCTGTAAATCGATTCAGCTGGAGCAAAACCGGTTAGAGGAACAAAAAATTTTACTTCACATGAAATTTAGCCAATGCAATTCCCTACAAAATTGTACTTCATCATCAACTTGATTGGACAACTCTTTCCCCTCCTAAATGTCCATTAAAACCTCGGAAACGGCAAAAATCGCCAAAAATCACGCCTTCGGCGGCAAATAACGGCTAAACGGTCAGCCGGAGGCGAATAAAACATAAATAAAGAAATGTCTGCCTCAAAAAGTTGTTCAACATCAAAGAGATACTTGAAGTCTCTAAAACGACTCCTTCCCCTCCTTTAAGGGGAAAAACTGAAAAAACGTGATTTTCAAAAGTATGCCCACTTCGTGGGTGTGGGGGGCACTGAACCCGTCACCCCAGGGTCACCAAATATAAAGTCTAGGCGGCCCATATTGCTGAATTTTCACCAAGTGAAAGTCTTGTGTCATTATCTCTTATGAGAAAAAAGTTATTAATTAATTAAAATTTCAAATTGTGATTTTTTGATGGATTTCTTTGATGAAATGACAGGCTGGTCAATTTTTAGGCCATTTTTTGCTGTTTTCGGCCCGCCACGCCCAAACGGTTTGAGATAATCTCACGGGACCTTTTGCCCGACCTAAGCCTGGTTATTTGTAAGGTCTAAGGAAAAAAAAATCCCGGATTGGATGAAGCACGACGTCGCTGCGTGCCGTAAAAAATCGCTGGTCGGCTCATTTAGCCCCCTCAAACCCTCACCTCGTGCCATTTTTCTGTGTAAAGATTATAATTATAATCTTTTGCGTAAGTCTGTTTTTTTTTCCTAGACCTCACAAATAACCAGACTTAGGTTGGGCAAAAGGTCCCGTGAGATTATCTCAAACCGTTTGGGCGTGACGGCCCAAAAACCGCAAAAAATGGCCTAAAAATTGACCGGCCTGTCATTTCATCAAAGAAATCCATCAAAAAATCACAATTTGAAATTTTAATTAATTAATAACTTTTTTCTCATAAGAGGTAATGACACAAGACTTTCACTTGGTGAAAATTCAGCATTGTGGGCCGCCTAGACTTTATATTTGGTGACCCTGGGGTGACGGGTTCAGTGCCCCCCACACCCACGAAGTGGGCATACTTTTGAAAATCACGTTTTTTCAGTTTTTCCCCTTAAAGGAGGGGAAGGAGTCGTTTTAGAGACTTCAAGCATCTCTTTGATGTTGAACAACTTTTTGAGGCAGACATTTCTTTATTTATGTTTCATTCGCCTCCGGCTGACCGTTTAGCCGTTATTTGCCGCCGAAGGCGTGATTTTTGGCGATTTTTGCCGTTTCCGAGGTTTTAATGGACATTTAGGAGGGGAAAGAGTTGTCCAATCAAGTTGATGATGAAGTACAATTTTGTAGGGAATTGCATTGGCTAAATTTCATGTGAAGTAAAATTTTTTGTTCCTCTAACCGGTTTTGCTCCAGCTGAATCGATTTACAGATACCCCCTAAAAACCGGAAAAAACCGGTTTTTCATAAAATTCACGGCCGGTTTTGGCCGGATCCGGCTCAAATTTTGCATGGAGTCATCCTTTGATATTCCCAACAGTTGATACTTGACTCAGCAAGATCCCAGAAAAGTGTGGTATATCTAGGGTGGGTAGGGAGAACTTTAAAACCACCTGTAGTTACGAAGCCACTTTTTACATAATGCTAGAAACTGCTATTTAACATTGGGAAGATGATTAAAGTCCCTCAACAGATTATGACGTCATAGATAAAATAACCAATGAAAGGCCAGCATAAAGTTTACAATTGGTCAATTTCTATTTTATGACGTCATAATATGTAGAGGGACTTTAATCATCTTCTAACATTGGAAATGGGAATCTTGAAAAGCTACAGAGAAAATTACATTAATTCTAATAAACTTTAATCTCTAATGGACGAAACAAAGAACAGACAAACCGACACTTTTTAGAATAGAGCAGCTTCGTAATTACAAAGGTATTTTTGCGTAGCTCGATGTAACTACGCTATAAAAGAGGCCCAATTTAGTTATTAAAAAGCGAAATTTTCTTCAATTAATGTCTATCTGTTGGTCCATTACGGATAGCTCTATAAGTGATTTCTGTTTCATTATTAGGTATAATTATTTGTTAAGCTTCGCTCCTATTGATGTTGTTTTAAATAATTTTCTACATGGTATAACGATTAATAACATAGAGACGCATTTTTAATCTTAATTTATGACGTGAGTTACAATCTTAATCAGAGCTGGTTTTTCCAATAAGAATTTTTTTTCTTCATTTAGTTCATCTTTTTAGTTACTATGTAATTGTGTAATAGATACAGTGTTTCTTGTGTGTTAACGTTTTTTCTCGTACATTCGAATCCGGTGGATTAGAACCGGTTTTCATCCATACGAAAAAACTATGTCTAGCATTGTATTATATCCAGCTTTTTAACGAATATAAAATGTACAATCATAAGATTAAAACCAGTTTTTTTAGCCCGTGTCTTCGGCACATCGGGGCTAAAAAAACTGGTTTTAATCTTATAATTGTACATTCTATATCCGCGGAAAGCTGTTTATAATACGATGCAAGAAATAACTGTTATATAATTTATATGTGAGAGAGAATTTTAGTTTATTTTTAATTGTTTTGTTTGGTAATTTATTCTAAAGTTTATTTTTTTCTATAATTAGGACTTGCACTGGAAAAAGCTGTGTCTGTGAGGCATTTTTAGTTATAATATGATAATAATCATAGTCATCCGCAAGATTAGAACCGGTTCTTACCGAAAAATCATGTATAGCATCGCATTACAGAATAGTTTTGATTCGGCTTCTCA
This sequence comes from Acartia tonsa, assembly GCF_053477335.1. Classification (NCBI taxonomy): domain Eukaryota; kingdom Metazoa; phylum Arthropoda; class Copepoda; order Calanoida; family Acartiidae; genus Acartia; species Acartia tonsa. The sequence goes on along the minus strand of NC_137261.1, from coordinate 61,759,215 downwards.
GGACTAACAAAACTGTTTTTGATTTTATAATTTTGAATTTTAATTTCGGCGGGGGGAAGTTATCTATAATACTATGCGATGAATAACTATTGTAGTAGATGTCGTTATCCTTGCTTTGAATAAAAATACTTTCAACCAAACAAGTAATAAAAGCAAAATTTAAAAGGTTTTTTTTTAAATAGACATTATATTCTTATGTTCGTGCATATAGTGTACCAGAGATTAAGATATAGGACATTGGGCCATAAAATAATGTATTCTTAATATATATAAAAAATTACCACCTTAGCTTAGCACCTATATATATTACCGGAGAGAAAAATGTGATTCAAACTTCCTAAAAAGAGGAAGAAGTTTTTTTCAGTCCATTGTCTTATCTCTATGCATATTACATCAGGGAGGAAGGAGACATTGGGCTTTTATACTGGTCCCCAAGGTATTAAAATAAGGTTTCTGGATACGTAGGCCCAACAAGTTTGGGGACTTTTTTAATTTGATCGGTTGGTTCATTAAAACGCTTCAAACTTTGTAATCTACAAAGGGGGTAATTTTTTGTATCATCATTGGGGAAATACATCAATTTATCGGCTAATGTCTTATTCCTTTAGATACCTATATTACATATATGAATACAAAATGGTGTGCATCCAAATTCACTTTTTTCTTCTTACATGAAAAATAATATTTTGCTAGATTTTACTGATGGTTTTACTGATTTGCTTACTGTTGATATAATGGGAATTTGACTGTATTTTACATTAATTTTACTTTTATAGTTAGCTACTTGTGAAGTAATTTGTGATTGCTGAAATGTTTGAACGCCTATATATCCTATTATATAAAGTAATAAGCGTTTTTTGTCTGTACCAAAGGATCTTGCTAACCGCTGAACTGATATTGTTCTCCTTTACAGTGAAGCTTCTTATAGGTCCTGGGAAGGTTTTGAACTATTTTTGGGGAGGGTGTCTTCACCCCCCTCCCTCCCAAAAATATTTTTAAAAAATTTTTGAAACTGAATTTTAAATGGGATGACATCGACGTTCCCTCTACTTCCTAAGTGCCTCTAGAGGCTTCTAGGGGCTTAGCGGCTAGTTTAATATACTGCGAAGGGGCCATCATTTATGCATTGTATTATCAATAGATAGGTATTATTCCATCAAGAATATAGTAAACCATACAACCCCCCCCCCCTCAGCAAAGTATTTTTTTTGAAAACCAGAGTGGAGTCTTCAGTGAGAAGACATAAATTGATGTACATCCCCAATGATGATAACCAAAATACCTCAAAATATGTAGATTACCATTAGTGGTTGAAGCGTTTAGACACTCAACTTTATGAACCAACCAATTCAAAATTCAATAAAAGTCTGCTGTAGGCCAACGAATAAGAAACGTAACTATAAAATTTTTGGGACTATAGTGTAATAAATAGCCCAATGTCATTTTATCATTATTTTGCGTTTTAACTTGTTTGTTTTGTACAATCCAATTGTGTATAAACTTTTCCGTCAATAGTTTTCATCTACAGAAAGGGTTATATTTTTAAAGATAAAAGGAATGTACATAAATTTATCGTCAATAGTGTCATCCCTTAAGATCTCCTTTCAGGGGCTTCGCGGTGAAGGTTCAGTAACGTTTAAGGGGAATTTACCTATGTATACCTTTTAAATCGTTACAAAATATACGTGGATATTATGACAGGGAAATTTTTTTTGTCAATTTAGTTTGCCAAAATGGACAATATTTCTTCGCCAGTTAGTTCATCCAGTAGAGGTGGAGGTAATGTGATAACGGATGGGAAATACCGTTATTTTAACCCGCTGCGAGTTATGCTTTATTAAAGTACATGAAAATCTGGTGTAACATCCAAGTAATAATATATCCATTACTTTTTATTACTTTGTGGCACATACAACAAGGGAGGGAGTGGTCAGTTGAGAATAAGTAATGCATCATCTTGTCCAGACTATACAACAAACCATGCCAAATTTTATTGAGGGTAGAATTGAGCAATTGCAGCAGGGATATTATTATTAAGGGAAAGGATAATGGCGGAAAATTTACACAATTATTTGTGATGTTTAAACTAACCCATTCGAGTATTAAAATTATAGGTTTGGCAACTGAATATTTATGCAGCTCAATCATTATTTGGGACTTTATTAGAGTAAAACACTAGAAGGAGAAAGGGTTAAATAACTGTAACTCCCCATCGTAACTGCCTTGTGCAACCTTTCAATTGGGTCAATAAAATCAACCAAAGGTGTCGCTTTTATTAACACTGCCAAGTAGCAGAAATAATTTAGAAGCAGACGAAATAGGTTTTTGAAAAAGGAAGGGAGGTAGTTGTCTGTATAAACATCTATACTATATCCGTTGGGACCTGTATAAATTAAATTCTAATGTTCCCCCCCTACCTCATTGAATCGACCCCGATCTACCCTATTCAATTTTGGACGGATAAATTTTGCTATCACCTTGTCGTAATTTATTCTTGCTAAAAAGGGTGTAAGTAATTCTAATGGATGTTTTATAAAGTTTGTAAGCACCTCCTTCACACAAAAAAACAGGGATCTCAAGGGATAAGCCTAAGATAAATTCATGCATATTGCATAGTCTCAATGTTCAAATAAAATCATTGGTTGAAAAGTTTGGGCACTTCCAGTAAGAACCATTAATGAGGATTTAATTAAAGTAGTACCCAAAATTTTAAAGTCTAAAAACAAAGTGTGTTTCTATAACTTTATTCAATAATAGCGGTTTCGCTCCTAGCCTCTAGGGGCTTTGCCCCAAAAGATAATTTTAAAAAAATGTACGTGCCTAAAAAATGATGCGAGTATGGGAATCATTACATCTTCTATTGCTTACCCAGCTGAAAAAATTGCGAATGGGTCACCAAGTTTCATGAATAAATGGCGAATTCCCAAAATATATGCAAAAAAAGCTAAAAAATAGGGGGGGGGGGGGGATTTATTGGTTTTTGGGAGCCTAAAACCACCACAGGAACAATAGGTATATACCCTACCGATGGGTTCAGTGGTTACTGAGATTTAAGGGACAGACGGACAAAGGTTAGACGGAAAGACATCATTCTACTTTGTATTATAGATTATAATTTAGAATCCATTGTCCCCTCTCTTATTGATTAAAAGCCTTTTAAATTTATGAATTTTAGTACAATCATGAAGGGATCTGGCCCTAGGAAAAAGATCATTACTCCATAAATCTACTAATAATTAAAATAATGTTATATTAAGATAAATCTTTAAGATTAAGGAAGAAAAAACTTATGAGAAAAGAATGTTCTAATCTCCCTTTTAAATCTCATAGTTTTAAATCAGCACAGCAACTCTATAACTAGGATCTGCCTACCTTTTTGTCCGTATGTTTTCATATTGATATTTATTAAGCTAACAAATTAGATAACATGTTTATAGGGGTCAATATAGTTTAAACCCAAAGAATCCCCCCTTGTAACTGGTATTTATTGTTGCCCTAATTTAGTAAATAATTGTCCTTGTTATAAGTTTATCCAGACGACAATTGTTTAAAACAATAAAACTTTTAGATAAAACAAAGACTTACGAAATATTGTATCCTTTCTAGTTAGCAAAGTTACTTTATAATTAAAAATGTCCGTCTGTCAACCAGAAGCCATGTTTAGTATGCTTTTTTCAATAGATTTGATTATACGATGGAAATAAATTCAGGGCCTGAGTTTGTAACATAGTGGATATAGGATATACGTGAATATATTGACACGAAAAAATGTATCGTCAATTTAGCTTGCTAATATGAACCTCATTTATTGGTCAGTTCGTTAAACCGTTAAAAGATGAGATTGAGAGGGTGGGTGGGTGGAACTGTTAATTTACCCAGCTGCGAGCAACAATTGAGTACATGAAAATCTGGTGCATCATCCCCGAAATAATATATCCATTTTTAACATACTTACAAAAAAGTAATTATTGAAATTCAAATTCCGTAAGCATTACTTTAGTAATTATTTGTGCTTATTTTAACAATTTTAACGTCTTTTTTCTTATGCAATGCTAGTCTAATTTTGATATTAAATCATCTAAAAAATATTATCAAATCTATTTTATGCTAAAAGGCTGAAAATTGGCAAACCGTGAGGGAATTTGCAATGATGGCAAAAAAATGTTGTTTGAAAAAAAAAAAGATTGCCTGTCTTATCTATCCGTCCATTACCCAAGTCAAGGGCTCGGCAGCAGCGTGTTCGATGCCTGTAAGCCGCAGGGAAATAAACCGTTTACAATTTTAAAAATCCGCGGGATTTCTAAATTTGACCCAAATATTACAATCCCTCTTTTTGTTTAAAAATTTGAAGCATCCAAACGGGCATAAATTTTAGGCACAGTCGCTGCTGACGCTCGGCTGCCAAGCCCTTCCCAAGTCCATTTGAAGCTATTATAGTCATATTTACAACAGTTCTAAACAGTTTCCACATAGATTATGTTAGACCACACCTAAAAGTACAACCCACTTTCAGAGCAAAAATATTCACAAAATAATTTTTTATTATATTTTAAGTTATGAGACCGACAAATAAACAGTTATTATGAAGAAATCTTCCACAATAGCAATAGCAATAAGATCTTTAAATAATGCTGATACCCAAAGTTTTCTAAGTTGTTGGCCTATTTTTTGGACTTTTAATTAATCTTGATTATCAAACTTGAAATACCCAAACATTTCCACTTATAATTTTATGGATCATTTACCTTTTAAGATACCGAAAATCAATTTTAGGCATATTTTACAGAAGGTCTATTATGAATAGTATAGGTTGATGTCTAAAGCTTGTGGGGGCGTATAATGATGCTTTGCTGTGCTAGCTTCATAATTTGTTACCAAATATATAGTATGCTATTACGTATTCTTGTAAAACTGTTAAATATTCAAATAAAAATTTGCTCATACTACAATCATCTCAAAACATTTCAAGAAAAAAAAAAACTTTTTAATAAAAACGGAACATTGGGCTGTTTACTAAACTAGTCCCCAAAGTTTTATAATAACATTTACTTGTCGTTGGATTAGCAAACTTCGGAACTTTATTTGAATTTTGATTGGTTGATTCATTAGGTTGAGTGTCAAGAATTGCAACCACTAATTGTGATTTTAGAAGGGATGATTTTGTGTATCATCATTGGAGTTGTAGATTTCAAGGTAAAATGTACATCTTTAATTTTAAAAAAATGTAAAATGTGTTTATTTTTGTTAAAATGAAGGAACGGTTGATATTGGTATGCCATGATTTTGATTACGTACATTTTGCATAAGACAAGAATAATTGCAACCATACATATAATAGGTATTTATTGCTTTATTGCATCGTATTATATACAGCTTTCCGTGGATATTAAAATATAGAAAATATACGATTAATGCTAGTTTTGTTAATTTTATGATTTTGTTTTACTATTGAATAAACATTGGCTGTTAAACGATGCTATATATGATTATTTTAGTATGGCTGATAACCGGTTTTAATCCAGCGGTTACTAATCATTCTTCTACAATAGACATAAATTTAAAAATATAAATCTGCAAGGATCACCCCTTAAAGCCTGTAGACAAAAGCATGCCTTGCATAAAAGTGCCCAAAAATGGTCATGTTATAAGATGAGACATAATCAGGGTCTAAAAGGATAAGACAATGGTCAATAAAATATTGTAAATCGCCAATGATGATACACAAATTAAAATCTTCTGTAGATTTTAGTTAGTGGTTGAAACGTTTGGACACTCTACTTAATGAACCAATCGATCAAAATTTAATAAGTCAACGAATAAGAAAAATGGTATTATAAAACGTTTTAGACTGGTTTAAAAAACAGTTCAATGTCCCCCCCCCTCCCTGGACATAAGAGTATGCATGTTTAATAGCTTTATGTCCCTCTACCATAGACGTCTAAGGGGGGGGGGAGTAATGGGGCGATTACCCCCCCATTTAAAATTTACCCCTACCTTGGGGGTACCCCCGGGGTAAAAATTTTGGGGGGGGGGTAAAACAAATTTGCGGCGCGCTTCGCGCGCCATTTTACCCCCCCCCCCAAACCGAATTACCCCCTTAATAAAAAAATGTTACCCCCCCCAAAATAAAAAGCTTGGACGCACCTGCCCTCTACCCTATATTCCATCCTTAGTTCATACAGCAGATAGCTTTTTTCATTAATTTAGGCCTGTTAGAATTGCCCTATCCATTTCAAACTTTGCATAGTGAATGCTGTAGTAGTTAGTTGATCTGATTTTTGGTACATTGATTCCTGGGACAACAAAGATCAATATTATAAACAAAAAATACTCTAAAAGTGTTAGTATGTCCATAAACATTATCCTGTATCAAGCAACAAATTAACTTACAATTTTGCATTTACTCTTGCACATTTACATTCTGATCATTCAGTTTTGTCATTATACAAGTGTTAATGCCCGTTTGTCCTACTTTTCAGAGCTTCGCTTTTATGGATGTTGTCATCATTGTTTTATCTTTAGCTCGTGTAGAAATTACTGTAAAGTTTGACCCATAAATAAGTTCCATGTCAGCAATCAACATTGACGACAATTCTACTCCTGTCAAAATATCAACGTATATTTCATATATAGTTAAAGATCTTCATAATCATGCATTAACATGTACATAGAAATTCTGTATTTAAGTTATTTTGGGATCAGATATTTGTAGAAAAATGTTAAGACTGGCATTTTTAAATGTATGTTTGGCATGTTAAGTTTTTTAAAAAACTTTTTATAATGGTAATTTACATTTTTTAAAGCGATTGCATAACTTTCCGACGAAGACCAAACGGCATAACTTTTGTGTCATATTTGATTCCTGTGACGTTATAAAATGAAAAAGATGAGAGGAGAAGTGGGAAAGAAAACTCCTAAAAAAGAGATGGAGAATATGACGTCAAAAATAGTGCAAAAGTTATGCAGTTTGGTCTTCGTCAACTTTTCTCATGATTTTTATAATGGTAATTTACATTTTTGATGGGTGACGTCATGACTTTCTTTATTTTTTTTTATAATTGTAATTTACATCTTCTCAACTTTTTACTTGGTAATTTACATTTTTTACTGTTTCTTATCAAAAGTAAATCAAGCTAAAAATATTTACTTTAATTTGAATGTCCTTTTTTGTTGTAATAATTATTTTATTTTATTTTTAGATCTTGTGATTCTTGATGTTAAACTATTAGTTTGAAGATGAACTGAAATTTAATTTCCGAATGTGTACACAGTTTCTTCGGTGTTACCTCATCCTATCTCAATATTTACTTTCAACTAAAAAAGCTTGAAACTTCAAAAAACACCTAAATTTTAAAATTTTGAATGTTTATATTCCTGGTTTATATCGTTTATACATTCAAAATTTTGAAAGTTTGAAGCTTTTTTAGCTAGTAGTAAACATTGAGAAAGGATGAGGAAACACCAAGGAAACTGTGTACACATTCGGAAATTAAATTTCAGTTGATCAGTTTGAATATTTAGAAAACTAAAATTCAATTGCAATTTATCTGTTTAATTTTACTATTTTGTTAATTTCTTTATTTGCTTTTTGTCTTTGATTTAATTTTTGATGTTTTTTGTTGTTGATATGGTCTTTGTTTTCTTTCATTTCTTGGGATAGCAAACACCCAGTAGACCAAGAATGTATCCGAGTTTAAAAAGTACAATGGCGAATAACGTATAAAATTCCCTTAAAAAATATTAAAACTTTTTGGTATTAAAATTATCTTCATACTGTACATTTTGGTATGTAAGCCTTGAATGAAGGTATATTATATGTGGATATTATGACATTATTTATTTTGGTCAGTTCACTCATCCAGTAGGAAGGGAGGGGATAGAGCAAAGGGGTTGGATGGGGGATATAGTTATTTTAGCCAGCTGTGGGTATCACTTTATTAGGGTACATGAAAATCTGGTGCAACATCCAAGTATTAATATATCAATTTCTAATTGTAAGATTTTAAAACCAGAAATTTCAAGTAGCTTCTTAATTTTAAAAGGGAGGAAGGGAGTGGGAAATGGAGAATCATTTATTCTTCATTAATTGCTCCATTCCAATAGATTTAAACTTTGACCGGTTATAATTTGGAGTAAGATTAATTTATTACCCATTGTTGTATCCCTTTATCCCTGTCTCTGGGTCAGTGCCCTATCAATTATTACTTCTACTTCAAATACGTAAACAAACAACCATTACTTAAAAGAATTTTAGAGTGGTCCATTTTCTGCTTTTCATTGTGATTAGCTGTTATGCCCCGAAAGGTATCTAGAAACACCTGACGTAAGAAGGGGGGAGGGGGTTGGACTTTTCACCTTCAATTTTTAGTCTTAAAAAGAAAAGTAAAAAAGGAAGTATAAGGGCGATTTTTCATTTTAAAGATAAAAAATATTGGCTCGACAGTTAGCGAGATCTTTCGCTACACACAGACAGATAGTTTTTTATACAAAAGAATATAAATCAAGCAGGGATTAAAAAACGTGCAATCAACCACTCTAATATATGATTGTCTATTTGTTAATGCCACTCGATAGTTTTGATTAAGTTTCTTCCAGTATTTCCTAAATTATTAAATATTCCAGTTTATACTGACACTAATTTCTTTTCCATAATTTAGATTTAAGCTGAAAATGTCTGTTTTTCTCCAATAATGAATATTAGACAACAAAAATAAAGCTTAAAAAAAGCATAACCATTTAAAAAAAATAAAGCATGAACAATTGTTTTGAATTTTTTTGGTAATTTTTTTGTCATCTATATCAGTTAGGGAGTTGAATCCATTTTTATAGAAGCAGAAATATAATCTATGATTATGGTTTGGACCCTCTAAAACTGTAATCTACCTTTCCACTTTCCCCTCTCTTGGTGAAGATATCTTCAACGCCGATACGATTTTTGAAATATAAGATTCTACTTTCTCCTCTCTTGGTGAAGATATATTCAACGCCGATACGATTTTTCCAAATGTAAGATTCCACTTTCCCCTCTCTTGGTGAAGATATCTTCACCAAGAGAGGGGAAAGTGGAAGGGTAGATTACAGTTTTAGAGGGTCCAAACCATAATCATAGATTATATTTCTGCTTCTATAAAAATGGATTCAACTCCCTATTCTATACTAATAATATATATAGTTTTGAATCTTAATGATGTCAAAGGACAATAAATTGATGTACACCCTCAATTAGGTAGATTAAAGCTATTGGTAGAAAAGTATGGACACTCTGATACTTTGTATAAACAATATATATATTTCAATTTCCCCTCCCCCACACTCTTGAATCTAAGAGTGTGTTCATCCTTAATGATATATATATGGGGGTATTGTTATTTTAGCCAGCTGCGAGCATCACTTTATAAGAGTACATGAAAATCTGGTGCAACATGCTAGTAATAATATAAAGATTGCTCGGCACAAGACAAACCGTCGTAAAAAATGAAGATAGTGTAGCAGAGGTCATTGGAGACATGTTTTTACACGCATCTCGTGTTCTATAAAGTAAAGTTTCTACTAGGATCTTCAAGAATAAGATAATGGATGATAAATATATATACAACCCCAATGATTATAAACAAAATTATCCCTTCTGTGAATGTTTTGAACCAACCAATGAAGATTCAACAAAAAAGTTTTTGAGCCAACGAATAAGATAAAATTTAAGTTTTAGGATTGGTTTTGGCTGTTTTTACAAAGATTAATAGATTCTTTGGTGACAAAAATTATTATGAAATGTTGGCGTTATCCTCTTAGAAATTTTTTTTCTTCATTTTTTCAATTTTGTACCCATCACCCCCCCCCCCCCCCCCCCCCCCGACTACCGACGAACAACTATTTTAGGTTAGGTTAGGTTTTAGGCTAGGGAGCCGAGCGCTGCGGCTAGGCAGGCAAGGGGGCCGAGCGCTGCGGCTAGGCAGGCAAGGGGGCCGAGCGCTGCGGCTAGGCAGGCTAGGGAGCCGAGCGCTGCGGCCAGAGTTCATAGTTCTCTGTCGGGGGGGGGGGGGGGGGGGTACTCAAATTTTTAATATTGAAAAAAAAATTTCTAAGAGGATAATACCGAAATGTTTATATCACAGAGGTACTTTTATTGATTTTTGATTTATCATAAGAATTGCTTTACATGGAACTGTTTTTTCTTGTTTTACTGAACTATTTTAGGTGACACACAGCGTATTTTTCACTCACGCATATCTGGGATAGAGAAATATGTCAATTGATGATAAAAAGGAAAGTTTAATAAGTACAAGGAACAATAACATAAAAAAACAGTTTTTTAAAGTTGAAGTAATATTTGGTTTTAAAATTATCTTTTTTTTGTACATTTTAAGTTTTTATAGATAAGATAAGTACTGCTGACATGTCAGGCGTAGGACGCTAATATTATAATTATTAGGCATTTCTTGTCCCCGAAATACTCTTTATCCTTTACAATTAAGACAGCAAAAAAAAAGGAATGTGAATCAATTTAGCGTCCATTGTCTTACCCCTTAAGGAATTCTGATGGAAATAATTTCAAAAATAAATATTCAAAAAAATGTGTCAGTCTTTCCATGAGCTCATAAAATGTGACTTAGCACTAGAGGTGGTAATCGTGAAATCATGAATTTACGTAAATCACGGATGCGTTGGCAGCCAACGAATATATTTTTATAGACAATTTTTATCTGATTTCAGTTATTTGTAATTTAAGATAAGAACAACCATAAAAGCAAACGGTGAAACAAGAGAACTTTAACACTTGTACGTACATATCAGAACGGAAAAAAAACAGAATATAAATGTATAAACAAGGATGTAAGTAAATTTATTGCAAAACTGCTTAAATAAATGATACTATTCAGGAAATACTTACATTTTTAGGATTTAATTATATAGATGCTAAGTTTAAATCATTGTACTTTGTTGTAATAGGAATCAGTATAATCAGATAAATAGGATTATTATATCACATGAAAAATGTAGAAATCATCATGCAATGTTTGAAATCGATAGGATGTTTTAATTAACAAAAGTTCCCACTAATTATACAAAAAGCATCCTTTTAGAAAGAGTTAAAATAAAGAACAGGCCTATTTTTATTTTTATTTAGAATCATTTTCAAGGCTGTACTAATGCAAAATAAGAATCATTGGTTTTTATAGCATCACAGAGACCTTAAGGGATAAGACATTAGACAATAAACTTATATAGCACTGAAATTATGATAAACAAAATTATACCTTTTGTAGATTTGAATTATCATTTTAATATTTTTTCAGAATAATTTCATAATTTCTATGTATTATTGCATATTTATCAACGATAATTTCATTTTCTATATAATTTATTTTATCTGTTTGTCTTTCTATGCATTTTTATAGCTTCGCTACTTATGGATATTGTCATCCTTGTTTTTTATCTGTATACATACATATATATATTTAGATATACCTTTACACTAAACTTATGAAGTGTTAGACTTATTGCAATTATATTGCAACATAAAGCACTAAACACATGCTACAAATTGCAAGATCTAGGTTATTTCAGGGATCTTAAGGGATAAGACAATGGTCAAAGATTATTACAAGAACGACAATAGACTAAATGAATTTATTACTTATTACTCTCTCTGAAATTACTTTTGAAATTCTTAAAATATTTTATTAGAAAAAAAGCGGCTCGTATCAAAATGGGTGTCAGTTACATAGTAGTTTGAGAATATACTAAAGTCTAAAAGTACAAAAGCAAGTAGCCACCTAAGTATTGTTTCTAAAACTTACCAGTGGCGTGCGAACCGAAGGGGGCATTTGGGGCAATCGCCCCCCCCTAGCGACCAAAACGCCCCCCCCCTGCCCCCCCCTAGCCACCGCCCCCCCTGCCCCCCCCTAAATGTTGAAAAATGCCCCATTTTGCCCCCCCCTGGTTAACAAAAATGCCCCTTTTTGCCCCCTACCCTACAAAAAGCAAAACTATCCCAGTTTCCAAAAAAAAGATCAAGAAATACTCCAAAAAAAAATTTTTGGCGCTTTGCGCCAAACAGACAGTTACTATTCATTTAACCTTACCAAATTTTTTAATTAGTGTAGAAATTAGGTTATAATCTTTTTTCACTGAACATAACAAACCAGGTAATAGGAAGTATTTTATTTGGAATAATATAAACTTTTTACCAAAGAAATTTTGTACATCCCCAATGATGATACACAAAATTACCCCTTATATAGATTACAATTAGTGGATGAAATGTATGGAAACTCGACTTAATTAACCAACCAATCAAAATTCTATTAAAGTCCCCAAAGTTGTTAAGCCAACAAATAAGAAAATTTTATATGAATTATTTGGGATTAGTGTAATAAATAGCCCAAAAACCCCTCCTTCCCTGCATATTTAAAGAAAAAAATTGTGCTTCGCGCACTTCCAAATGGTTTCTGCTTTTTATCACATGCATTGTATATTTTGTTTTTTTTTAAACATTTGTAAACAACAAATATTTAATCAAAAAGTTATTTTATATAAAAAAGAAACAGCGTTGATATTTATCTAAGCCTTTTTCTCAACACTGTATGTCTGTCTAAATGTCTAAAAGTTTATCATTTTTTTTGTTTACATACCCTTACAAAAAGACATGTTTTTTATGGCAATTTTCATTAAAAACCCTTAAAACTAACTACACTCTATATTCCTAACTTGATAAATACGCCACTCTTGTTGTCTTTAATTGATTTTAGTTCAAAGGGGGAGTAAATATTTTTAGGTGCGCTTCACGCACCGCAGACATATAAGTTTTAAAGTGCCATTTAAAGAGGGTAGGATATGTTGATATAACTTTTTAGCTTCTCTATAATTCACTATGGCTGTCAGTATGTAATGCTAAAGGGGAAATGTGATTTTTTCAACTGCAATTAAAGATAGAAGGCTAAAACTTAATCTGAATGTTAACATTCCCATCATTATGGAGTATAATTAACTATTAAAAATTCATGGATGTTTTATTTTTTATATCTGTAGATGAAAGGACAAGTAATTTTTTTTATTTTTTACATAGTTCTTTATATCTTTGGTTTTTATGGTACGATAAATTTTTTTGTGGATTATAATATTAAAAAAAATAAAATTTCTCGCTGTTTGGAGCATCCAGTATGTAATTTACTTTGACTGTCATCACACAATATGCAGGAAAAAGGATTTGTGACTTTTTCTACCTAAAATATATATTTATTTCAACAGATGCTCTTTAAATCTACTTGATTGTATTCTTATTAATGATTTTTTTGTGCTTTGCTACTTAAAGATGTTGTCATCCTTGTTGTCATACAATAAAGAAATATTTAAAATCAGTTTTACATATTAGGTTAATTTTTGGTAAATTATTTCCAAAATGAGTGTTTTTATCTCCTCCCCCCCAAAAAATTTTTTTAATGGGGTTTTTCATCCTTCCTGCTGAGATTTTATAACATCCCCTTCCACCCATAAAAAATGTTTTGTGGTGGGGGGGGGGGGGGGGAGGTTAAATTATATTCTGTACTTTTTTTTTGAAGATGCTTTCTAGCTCCCTTCCCTTCAGTCATTGCAGGGTGGGGAGAAGGGATGGGGGAGAAGAGATGGGGGGGGGGAAGAGATAGGTGATATAAACGGGAAATAGGGATGGGGGAAGGGATGGGGAAGAAGGGATAAGGACTAGAAGGCCCATAATCAAATAATCCCACCCCTTAAAACGCCCTTATTTAAAATTAGCATATATAATCAAAATGCCCCCCCCTAAAGCAAAGTGCCCCCCCGGGGCACTTTGATTAAGGGGGGGGCAAAATTTTACAAAATCTTCAAAATGCCCCCCCCTAGACAAAGTGCTTCGCACGCCACTGAAACTTACATTAACATTATCAATAGAGGGGGCAAAAGGTTAATGTAACTTTACTAACAAGGTGGGGACCCTGTGAGGAATTGTAATTGGGTCTTGGAATAACAGCCAATAGTGTCTGAAATAAAAAAAAACATACAAGTCGCTACAGAATAGCAGAAAGCAATTTGTTTGCAGACGAAAAAGGTCTCCACCACTTGGGCCAGGCAGTTGTTTGGGTTATACATCTTTAATTATACATTTATTTTCTGTAGAAAATCAGACCCTGAATTTGCCTGTCATCTGAGAATGATATTATATAATTGTTCAAATATATGTTCTGACCTTTAACCTAATGATATAAATCAACTTTAGCCTCTACAGTATACTTATACATTAAACAAGGATAATTATGTTATCATAATTAGCGCAGCAACAATTTAAAGATAATATATTAGTTTTCAAGTATTGCTGCATTAGAACCGGTTCACAGCCATGCTAAAGTTATATATATATATCGTATCAAAGACAATTTTCCCTTGGCCCCTTGGGACTAATTTGATCTTTTAATTTTTCAGTATAAATCTGTGAAAAGCTGTCTATTATATGCGATTAATAACTATGAATTGTTTACAAATTTTAATTTAACTTTTTAAGAAGGATTTTATTTGGCCTTGTACTGTTTAAAGTTTCCTATCTTTTCGGACTACTCAGTAACTGTCATTGAAATATTTCATCAAGAAGCACAGCTACTGTAAGCGTATGTGTGTGTGTTTGTGAGAGAGAGTGATCAAAATTGTAAACAATTTAGATAACGGAATGACGTTTAGACGTATGGACATACCCTCCCTAAGTGTATAGTTGCTGCTGCGCTGCCAAAAAATTAAGTTTTGATTTGAAACATAAATGGGATTTTCATGATGATCCCCAATAACCAGGGAGGAAGGGAGGGGACATTGGACAGTAAATTATACTGGTACCCAAAGTTTTATAACCAAATTATCTTCCTTTTATTTATCTTTTTTTTATCGTTTATTATGATTATCGTCCATTGTCTTATCCTTTAGATCCCTGCGTCAATAACTCAACAATATAAGTTTTAGATTAATCAAAAAGATAAAATATGAATTTTACAGTTACATGTTATGGCTGTTATTTTTTACACATTTGTTTTTCAAGGATTTTTTTTATAAACATGCATACAAATAAGACAGGGATAGATATCCGCTGGTGAATTTAGCCGCATTTTGTAGAAGCTGCAGCTGCACTATCACAGCTGTGGCTGTCGAGCCCCAAATAGATTTAAATATTTAACTTAAAGGAAAAAATATAACAAAAATATCAGACCTTAAAGCCATTTAAAGCATCAAACCAATATCAGAGTGTTTCATAAAAGGATTAGACGTATTTTTTTTTCTTGTAAACATCTTACCTGTAAGGGAAAAGACAATAAAGGATATATTTATGTACATCCCCAATGATGGTAAACAAAATTATCCAACTATAGAAAAGAAATTATCCAACTATAGAATACAATTTAACAATTAGAATTGGGAAATTTTTGAACCAACATATTAAAATTCAATAAAAGTACCCAATGTTTCTGAGCCATCTTTGGGTACCAGTGAAAAATTATAGTCTAATGTGCCATCTCTCCCTGGCTTACATAAGATTTTTTTGCTATTGAGACATATCGAAAATAACATGGTTATAAAACTTTGGGTACCAGTGTAATTTAAACTTCATTGTCATCTCCCTACTTCCCTGGCTAACTTAAGATATTTTGTCTGTGTATAATCCTGAGATGGGTTCTTAAAAGATAATGCCGCGTTTTTTCGACATTTTTTACGCTATGAATAACAAGCGCGGCATTCGCGAAATCTAAACAGAGTATACAACTTAAGAATTCAAAATTTTAAAATTATTAATTTAGCCATTTGTATAATGTCTAATATAGCTCTAAAAAGATGCATTAATTAATATGCAGCAAAAATGGATTTAAGATAATTTGTTTTTCTTTTATGAAGGCTGTACCAACAAAAGCGAAATAATTAAATAAATAGTTGTATACTCTGTTTAGATTTCGCAAATGCCGCGCTTGTTATTCATAGCGTAAAAAATGTCGAAAAACGCGGCATTCATCTTTCAAAACCCATCTCTGTGCTATGAATCAGTTTTACCCACCATAAATGTCATTTAGACCAAATATAGTAAAACAAAGAAAAGAGTGTAATAGCGGTGGTATGGTAATGGTGTTGCAATAAAACAACACAAAATCACTTCAATACAGCAGTTTTCTACAAAAATGCCTAGTTAATCAATCCAACCCCCCTCCCCTTGTCCTGCCCTCCACTATTATTTTACCTTCTTTCATATGTCTTTACCTTAGGATAGGTTAGAATTAGACCATTTTAGATGGGTAGCCCCCCACCCATAATGCTAGTTATGTTATGTTTGTTTCTTCATTAAATCACATAACTCTTTTAAAAATCTGCAGTTATGAATAGCAACATGAAAGTATATTTTGAAAAACAAAGCTATATTAATGTTCCGATGACAGACACCCAGTAGACTTAGAATGTACGCAAGTTAAGACAGTACAAGATAAAATAATAACTAAATTACTGATTATAAAAGTAGTTTGGTTTAATATATTTTTATTAATAACTTTACAACTAAATATTATTAAAACTCGAGAAAACCTATGTGTACAAAAAATGTATTGTACAAAATCTGACCCTGACTTACCACCATTCATAAGTCATTTATATAAGAGGCAGTCAAAACAGAACTGTTTAGTCTAATGTAATTTAATTATGACAACGAATAAGAGAATGAAGCGGATAGTCCAATGTCTTCTCCCTCCAATGTCTGATTAGTTCTAATTTTATTCAATTATGACATTGATTTAAAACAAAATTGACATAGCTAGGCCTGAAGCATTTATGATAGGTTTATAAATAATTCAATATTCAGTGTATCTAACAGTAGGGGCACTCGCGGGTGTTTGTGGGTGGGAATTTCCCCCCCCCCCCCCTCCAACTTTCAATTTTTCAATTTTTATAACGAAAATGTTAGAATTTATACTCCTAGAAGGGTGGTGGTACGCTCCACCAAAATACTTATAAACTTTCATAGGACACAAGAAGTTAAGGGAGAACCATATCGGTTCAGCGGTTAGCAAGATCCTTCGGACAACCATAGAGACATCTTGTAATTTCAGTAAATAGATTTATAATATTTAATGTATTAATCCGTTAAGATATCGATAACCACTGATTCACAATTTTATTTTAGGGAAGCTTTACGAAGGTCCTAGTATGGTTTTAGTTAGGGATTGAGCATAATGGTTTATACATGGTAAACCAACATTGTGGTTTATTTTTTTTGTCTGTCCGTAAAAGACGACCTATAATTTTGCTTAACTTTTTAAGATTCTGATTCTTTGATTGTTGATTTGCAAAAAGAAATTGTGTTGTTTGAAGTTGGTTATAAAGTTACTACGCTTTCTAAATCATACCTATCTATTACAGGAATCAACATGTTAAGTTAGAAAGCGATAGAAAAATTCTAACATGCTTAAATGTGCGATAAGAGCTATCCGTTACGAACGGACGGACGTATCATAGAAAAGCTTCGCTTTTAAAAACATTTGACTTGTTGCTTTGCATATGTTATGCTCTAATGAACTATAATTCAGTTAAATTTGCAACTGATTTTAATACACAGCGCAGCTACTACATATATAATTATGCCTTTGTCTGTTCTTAATAATATGATTTCCAGTATGGCTTCCAAACCGTTTAATATCTGCTATGTTAGAACCGGTTGTAAGCCCTCCTGAGAAATCATGTATCGTATTTTAATCATTAGTATTTTTTACAAATAACAAAAAAATAACACTTGTTTTATTAGCCAGGGCCTTCAGCCTCTCGGTGCTAACAAGACTTCAATTTATATTATAGTTTTCACTTTTACTATCCACGGTAAGCTGTCTATAATACGATGCGATAAATAACTATTATGTTGGAATTCAATTCATATTCATTCATTTATAAACCTTATATTAGTTTTTATCATAAACTTTTTAAATGGAAATAAATAAAATAATTTCATAGAAATGTATTCAATTAACGAAAAAAGTTGCAAATTTGGTGTGGTGGTTTTTTATGTCTATCTTTGTGTCATTGTTTTGTGTTCATCCATGATTGTTTGTTTGTCTGTATTTGTGTATGTGTGCTTGCAGGGAGAGAGGGGACATTGGAAAATTTATTATACTAGTCCCCAAAGATTTATAATAACGTTTTCTTATAATTTTTTTTTAGAAACTTTGGGGGACTTTTAAATTTAATTTTGATTGGCTGGTTCATTAAGTTTAGTTTCCAAAAGTTTAGTTTCCAAACTTTTCAACCACTAATTGTAATCTACAGAAAGGGTAATATTGTACATTATTATTGGGGATGTACATCAATTTAATGGCCATTGTCTTATACCTTTAGAATAGTTGCTTGTGTCTTTGTGCTCTTTGATGTGTATAAGTGTGTATTTTGCACGGAGGGAGGGGACATTGGACTGTAAATTATAATGATATTGGTTGGTCTAATTTTGCTGTAAAACATTAATTTTAATCTACATAAGGAGTATTTTGGGTATCATCATTGGGGATTTACATAAATTTAACGGCCATTGTCTTATCCCCTAAGATCCCTGACATTTTAAACTAAAATTATGGAACAAAAGGTTCATGCACTAAATCGTTGCCGAAATTTCAACCCAATTCACGTTTTTTTTTGCAATAACGAAATTACTCACACGCACTCACAAATACACACATACACACACACCTACACATACACACAAACACACATACACACACACACACACACACATAAATGTGTGAGTTGCCTTCTAATTTAATAATATTAAAGTGATTATTAATAATTTAGAAATGACCTAAATACTTGAAATATTCTAACTTGCTAGTTAAATTTAATCATTTCACATTACACATACATTTAATTAAAGCTACGTTTTAATTATAGATATTTTCTGAGATTTAAACCAAATTAAGACATCAAATAATCGATTTCTAGATCTCATTTAAAAAATATAAAAAAAATGTTAAATTTCAGATTTAAAAATGTAATTGAACCAGTGAAAATTTAGAGCGATAGTAGCCATCAAGCTGAGTGAATATTTTACCAGGTATGTTATATATTATACTAGCAGCTGCGCCCCTGGCATCTAGAGGCTTTTTTTCTAGGAAAATTAAGAGCCTTAAACCATCCCAAGACTTAAATAAGAACATACAATATCCTAAAAACCAACACCTGACCAAAGTAAAACATTTCCATAAAATTCACCAGTTCGAAATCTTAATCTACAAACAAAAAAATTATAGAAAGGTTATAGTTTAATTTTATATTGATTTCATATAAAAAAAACTAAAAGTCATCATTTATTAAGAACTGCCTTTAATACAATGATATACATGATTTTTTATTATAGCTAGGAAACGGTTCTTATCCAGCGAATATTAATCGGTTTCGAAACCATACTGAAAAGTATTTTTTTTTTATGTTTTATCTACCGTGATATCTTATTGTGAGGTCAGACAAGGTTTTATATAAAACTTAAAAGATTTACATTGCTTTCAATATAAAAAATGCTTGTGCATGACATTTCAATTTGGTTTTGCTTCTTTCTAGTTTTGTACATGACATCAACAATGTTTTCCTTATTATTTCCAGTTAAATAAGAATAATATATATTGTATTAACTAAAATAATTTTTAAAATATTTATGTTTATATTAAGCACTCTTATTGTTAAGTATTTGGATTTTGTGGTTATATTTATATATTTTTTTTATAAATAGAATAGTTTGTCATGAAGTTCATTAAGTTCTTAAAACTGTATTATTTCCAGGGATCTAATGGGATAAGAAAATAGTCGATAATTGATGTCCATCCCCATGTGCATGATACACATAATTACCCTTTTTGTAAATAGCAATATGAAACGTGTGGACACCTAACTTAATGAACAAACCAATCAAAATTCAACGAAAGTCCCCAAAGTTGTTAGGACAAGGAATATAAAGTGTTATTATAAAACTGTGGATACTAGAGAAATAAACAGCACATTTTCCCCTCCATGTTTTTTTTTTAAATATAAATTTTGCATGCAATAAAAATCTGAAATAATTTGCCATGTAAAACTAAAGTTACCACAAGTAATAATAACAAAGCAAACAAAAAAGTTTCCACATTAATTACCGGTCACATATACTTTATAGTCCATAAATATACACAAGGTTTAAATGTACAAGCGCTAATAACCATTAAAAACTGCTTGCAGAGTTGATATAGTTTCAAAATCTCATTGTGTTGTACATTTTAGTAAATATACCCTTTTTAAATTATCTGTAGTTATTTGTACAGAATATATGCTGTACAGTCCAGACCCTGGGTTCGCCTGTCACCCAATTACCTCGCGTACTGATTAACTTAAAACCTCTTGTTTCAATTTAATCTGAAACTGTTAACTGAACTTATTTCTCAAATAATTAAAGTAAAGGGATTAAATAAGTATATGTTTGTCGACGGGTTGGCTGTCGGGTATATTAAAACAGCCCAGTTGCTACAAAATAGTAAAAAGCAATTTGCTAGCAGACGAAAAAGGTTTCCATTACTGGATCCAGGGAGTGCAAGATTCAATAAAAGTCCCCAAAGTATTTAAGAAGAGCTAGTTTTCTCAACCCCTCCATCCCTGCATTTTTTATATTGTGAATTTAAAGCCAAAACTAAGATTATTAAATTAATTTGTAGATTTGTTGTAGCGTGTAAAAGGAAGCATTTTTTTGTTTAGTTTCCATCAACTTTAAACATCTTGAACATGACTATAAAACACAAGAGGTCTTTTTACAAAACTACAACACACAAAGCTTATAAAAACAGCGAATTTAAGATTGTAGTTTAACCTCTATTTGAATACAAGTGAATGCTATACTAGCCTTTTGAGGATTTGTTAACAACAGTTTACAGATAATCTTGTTTATCTTTTGCTGAATTTTAAGGATTTTTTGTTGTTTTAAACGGACATTAAACACTGCACTTTAGTAAGCAAAAGATTTATTGTTTTTAGAGAATTCATTAAAAATTATCTAAAATTATTAACGATTATTATCATTTCCAGTATGGCTTTGAAACCGATTTATATCCGCTGGATTAGAACCGGTTCTCAATCATACTAAAAAATCATGTTTAGCATCAATCGTATAACCATAAATGAAAATTATAGAACTTAAACCAGTTTTGTTAGCCCGAGCGTTCGGCTCCTCGGGGCTTAATCTTGCATTTTAATATGCACGGAAAGCTGTCTATAATACAATGCGATAAATAGCTATTTAGCTTTTATTCAATAATTATTTCTATTATAAAACTTACTGAAGCAAACATTATTATTATGCTTTATAATTTATCAAGATTTTAATCAAACTTAGAACAACAAAATTAAAACAGAAATTGCAAGTCACAATTACGTAAAAATTAATATAATGTTTTAGAATAGTTTTTTATAGTATCGTTTAAAAGACAGCTAAATCAAAAAATATTAGATGAAAACCAGTCCTGAGGGTCCAATGGTCCGGTGTAACAAAAATGGTATTAATTTTTAAATTTAAAAAAAAAATCATGGAAAATTGTCTGTCATACGATGCTATACATGATTTTTCAGTATGGCTGAGAACCGGTTCTAATCTAGCGGATATTAATCGGTTTCGAAGCTGTACCGGAAAAATAATTATCATTTTTTCTGGTACTTTATTTCTTGAGAAAAAATATATATGTACACAATAAGTTGTGTACAAAATTTGAACCTCCTTTGGTGAGTCACCTTGGTGAGTCAAATGGATTTATTACTCCAAATTATAATGTACTCGAATAAAGTAAGAAATGTAGCAGGCTAAAATAAAGATAATCTCCCATCCACATCCTCCACTTTACTCAATCTCCTTCCTTCCCAATTGATTAACGAACTGACCAATAAGTGATGTCCATGTAAGCAACCTAGATTTTTTTCATGTCATAATATCCACGTATATTCTATCCTTATACTAAAGTAACAGGATGTCTGTGTGTCTGTGTATCTGTGTATCTGTGTGTCTGTGTGTCTGTACCGAAGGATCTCGCTAACCGATGAACCGATCAGGTTCTGCTTCACAGGGTAGCTTCTCATAGGTCACGGAAAGGTTTATAACTATTTTCTTGGGGGGTGGGACACCCTCCTCTCTCCTCCTCAAGTGCCCCTAGAGGCCTCTAGGGGCGTATGACGTATGACGTATGACGTCATAATGAAATCTATTGAGGGACTTTAATCATCTTCACTCTCATTCATTAGATCAAACCCCTGGAAAGTTAGATCTTGATTGGTTAATTCAAACTTTCCAAATTCATAGAAGGGGTAATTTTATTTACCATAATTGGGGCTCTACATATATTTATCCTTGATTGTCTTATCCCTTAAGATCCCTGGTGGTTGTGTTCTTAGTTAAAAGGATTTACTTGTTAAACATCAATTATTTCAAGGAGTTATTATTTTAGAGGTTAAAATAAAATGGTAATTGTTAAAAAAAATGGAAGCTTTTCTTAAATTAGTTCTTATTAATTTTAGGTTAGAATTTTCCTATCGCTTTCAAACTCGGCATGGTGATTCCTATATAAAATAGTCATGAATTTATATTCGGCTTGTTAAGTTAAGACACTCGACAAATATTATGTTCGTTTATCACACCTTCGGATTCTAGAGCTTCGCTTTTCAATTTTAGTTTTCATTATCGTATATTCCCTAAGTAAACATTTAAAGAGACTTACCTAAGGAAGTCGTAAAAGTTCAAACAAAAAGGCCTCATATATTCAAGTAGCCAGAGGTGGATACTTAAAACTTTGTCGACAACTTGAAGTCTTGATAGGTTTCGTGATTATATATGTTATGGGAAAAAAATCATTCTTAAAACAATTGTCTTAAAGTCTAGGTCTTCGAAGACAACACTTTAACAGGTGGGTTGAAGACAGGGCTTAAAGTGTGTTTATGTTACATGAAAGAGTGTGTGTAAGTGTAAGTTCAGGATAGCAAACAAGTAATTTTAGATATTTAAAAAAAAAAAATATCGGTCGTCCACTTAAAAGGTGTATTACAAAAATTACTTCACTTGATATCAAATAAATCTAATTGCCTACATGAAAGTAATTTAGAGTCACCTTAATAAAACAACTCCTTTCCATCCTAAGTGCCCATCAAAACCTCGGGAATGGCAAAAATCATTCAAAACTAGCGCCGTTAATGGGTTAAGTACATGGCTACTTTATGCTATTTCAGGATATTTCCGCTGATTGTAAAATTAATAGGTATACTTTTATTATCAGTTGTTGTTTCCAAGGGAACAAAACTTTATTTTATTATCCGCTGAAAATTTTTTAATATACAATATGATACATATTTAATTTCTCAGATTTTCTTTTTAAAATAAATTTTAAAAAAATTGGAAAGAAAGTTGTTAACTCATGTTTAAAACAAGAGGGGAGGAGGGAAGGAGGGAGGGGTTATTTAAACGCAAAAATATGCAATTAACGATAAATTATACTAAATCACTAAACCTATTTAAAGACACTTCAATAGTGTCTTCAAGTGCTTTTAAGAAGAGGTAAAAATCTAACCTCGAGCCTTTGAAGACTAAGTCGTCGAACGTGTCTTCAAGTTTTTTTTAATGTTTTTAAGTATCCACCTCAGGGGTTAGGCAAATATTTATTGAAAAGCTGGGATAGGACAGTGGTTGATGCATTTAATACTACCCAAATGATGATAATAAATATTTTACCTAGTGTAGATTAAAATTATTGCTTCAAAAGTTTGAAATTACTAGTTTGGAAGCAACCAAAAAAATAACTTAAGTTTTAGAGCAAACGAATAACATCATGAGCTTATAAAACTTTTGGTGTCAGTATAATATTCAATCCAATGTGCCCTTCCCTTCCTGATAAAGAGTTACTTTTTGTTTATGTTAATGATATGCATCATTTGATTTTAACTTATGATAAACATTAATATGCAGTAGGCACCATACACAAGGGAGATGTGAGCTTAAACTTCAATTTTACCTAGCAATCGATATATTATTACTTGGTTGTTGCACCAGGTTTCCTTGTACTCTGATGAAGTGATGCTCGAATGTGGCTAAAATAAAGATATCATCTAGCCACCCCCTTTATCCCATGCCCTCACTTACTTCTGGATGTACAAACTGACCCATAAATGAGGTCCATATTAGCAAGTTGAATTGGCGAAAAAATTGCCCTTGTCAATATACCCTATATCCATTATTTCAACATGGAATACCAAGTTTATATTTCTAATGTCCAATTCAATAGATTAGATTTGGTAGGTGGTGCTATAACTTAAACTTTTTGTGATCACCAAACACTTCATCTTATTTTCATTATCTTAAAATGAGACTGCTGGCCCCTTGAGAAGGCTCTAACCCCACAATACTCTTCTATACTTTACTTAACCTAACCTTAATAAGCTACTCTACTTTTTATTCAAATTTGTGATTCAAATGCCATCCGAAGCAGATCTATTGTTAAAAAGTATTGCAGCTTATATTATGAAAGCATATGGGAATTATATGGAGGCTTAATTCGGCTAAAACTTTTCAAGTGACTAGACACGACTTAGGCCCGTGCTAAAAATCTGCACATCCCTACACTGAATATTTCAAATAGAAGTACAAGCATTGTTAATTTTCATGTCTACATAAACTTTTGATTGCAATAATGTATTTTACAAGAGATGTGAACATTTTTTTAACATTTGTATTCTTTCATGATCAAAGCTAAATATTTTTACTATCATTTCAAGACTAAAATAAATAATAGAGGGAGAACGAGCTATATGTAACCCTGTGCCGACTTTCTATTGGGTCTTTTAATATCATCCAATAGAGTTGGAAATATAAACATAGCCAATTAAGTCGCTACAAAAGAGAAGAAAGCTATTTGCTAACAGAAAAATAGTTTCCACCAATTGGGCCAGGTTGCTGTCTAGATTTCATGTCTATACTTATACATTTATTATTTCAAGAGAATAGATGCCAAAAGGACCTGCGCAAATTTTCAGGTTTGGTCCAAAAATGTCTCATTAGTTAGCTTAGGGAAGGGTTGAAGATTGATTAAATATTTAACGGGAGAGAGAGGAGACATTGGGCTCTAAATTACACTGGAAAGTATATCAATTTATTGTCGATTATCTTATCCTTTGTCCTTTGTCCCTGAATATTTACATAACATTCTGTTTCCGTTTTTAACAATATAATAATGTTTGTTGAACATAAATATATATTTTACAACTTGGTGTTTCCCTAAAAGTGCCTTGTTGAGCACTGAAGCCCCTCCCCCAAGTTATCTTGATTTTTAAAATAAGGTTAGGAGGGGGGGGGGTGTTAATTCTCAGTATGTTTCTTTATTACTTTTTGTCAGGTTAGGTTAAGTTATATTGGGTAGCGTGGCAGGGTCAGGACAGCGGGGGTATTGCCTTAGAGGTTAGGTATAGGTAAACCCTCCCCCCCATTACTTTCAATATATTAAAAATAATAATGGGGGGGGGGGGGGTTTAATTCTCAATATGCACTTGAGGGAAAGCACCTACAATTTTTATTAGATTTTACACATATTCTGATTTAAATCTTTTGTCGGGTATAGAAAACTGCAAAACTTTTCGGGTATAGTCTCTCTCGTGGCAACGCACCTTAAGGGGCGATTCTTCGTATTTTCATAGTAGCATTAATCCTATTTCTAGATCCGTAGGGAGGCTGAAACCCTGCGGGGCCAATTGCCTAATCCCGCGGGGAAATCATCTAACCCAATATAACCTAACCTAACATAAAATAACCTATGAAAAGCCATTTTAAGAATACGATTAATTGCCCCATCAGGAGCGTAGCCACGAAAGGGACAATTCCCAAATTTTCTTATATGTAGACTGATAACTTTAAGTGGAAAGAGTAATATTTAGTTATGTTGTCCGCAAGTACGTAAATATTATTATATACTCACGTTCTGACTAAAAACTTTGGGTACTTTGATAAAATCTGTATTAGATAATCTACACTTTTCAACCAATGATTTTAATCTACAGTGAAGGGGTAATTTTGATTATTACAAACGGACATCATATTCTTGTTAATTATCTTATCCCTTTAGGTCCCTTCTAAATTGCCTGTTGTCGATCCCTGGTTTGTTTACAAAAGGTTGTGAATTGTAGGTCAGTTGAATTTGAGTTGCCGATTGTGTACACATTTTCCTCAGTGTTTCCTCATCCTATCTTAATATTTACTACTAGCTAAAAAGCATCAAACTTCAAATTTAGATTTTTTTTTTAATTTGAAGCTTTTTTAGCTAGTAGTAAATATTGAGCTAGGATGAGGAAACACTCAGGAAACTGCGTACACATTCGGCAACTATTTTCAGTTCATCAAATTTGATGACCGAGAATCAGTACACTAAAACTGTACTCAAAATTTAAAAGTACACAGTGAAATAACCCCGAATTAGAACACAGTAATAGTGTCTGACTGATTATGACATAACAAAAAAAATTAGCCAATGAGAGGCCACTATAAATTTTACCATTGGTCAATAACGGCCTCTCATTGGCTAATTTTTTTTGTTACGTCATAATCAGTCAGACACTATTACTGTGTTCCCCGAATTACTGCTTCTAAATGTTGAATTTATATTTGGCACAAAATAGATTGAAAGCATCTTCAGGTGCAAATCTTATTCTAAATTCAAAAATAGCCTAAAGCCATCGTAGGACATTTTTGAAGCTTTTTAAAAAAAAAAGACATGAATCAATTAATTTCTTATAAAAATCTTGTTCGGACAAACTTTAAAGAAAAGGTTTAATAATTATTTATGTAGAACTCAAGAAAACAAAATGTATAAACACGTACAAATACAGACTGTTAATTGGACTGTCATCGTAATTTTACATTTAACACGTAATTCCGAACAAGGTTAATTTCTGCATTAAAATACAGGGATCTACAGGGATAAGAATATGGACAATAAATTTATGACAACACAAAACTACCCGTTCTGTAGATTACAATTAGTGGTTGAAACGATAGGCCAACACATCATCCTTATAATAAAGTAACAGGATGTGTTTATGTCTGTGTGTCTGTACCGAAGGATCTCGCAAACCACTAACCGAGCGGGTTCTCCTTAACAGGGTAGCTTCTCATAGGTCAAGGGAAGATTTATTTTGTGGGAGGGTACTACCAACCACCCTCCCAAGAGTAATCACAACAAAATCGAATTAAAAAAAATATTTGATAGACTTGAACGTGGCATAAAGAAGTATCGTAGAGACTTTAACAAACAAAAAAACATTTAAAGTGCCACTAGAGGCCTCTAGGGACGTAGCCGCTAATACACTGTAAAACAATGGGGACTAGTGTAATATACAGTCCAATGTCCCCTCCCTCCCTGATAGAAATTATAGTTTAAGGAAAAAGGAATCAGTACATTTTTTCAATTTTCCCATAGTAAAAGAATACGTGGTAAATATTTCTTAAGGTAAAAAACAGCTCTTCTCAAAAAAAATCATTAATTATTAAATAAACTGTCTATATATAGAAAACTAAAGGAGTAATCGTAGGACAGCCATTTTCGAGATTATATCTTACATACACACAGTCATCCTATTATTTAAAGTATTTACAACTCTCGCTATCCGGTCCCCAAAGTTCTATGTATTGTTTATGTATGTAATGAATAATTTATGACACATGCCCCAACCTTTTAATGGCATCAAAGCATCATAAAATTGTAAAAATATTTACGCTTAAAAGCATAGTTTTTAAACAATTTTCCTGTGTGTCTGAGTGTAGAGAAATATCTCGAAAACTGCTTCAGAATCATTGTTTTTTATATAAATGTTTCACAGGCTGTCTCTCTCTTTCCCTTTGACAGTAAAGCGTCGTATAGGTCCTGATAAGGTTTATAACGCTTTTATATAAGGTAGGTTTTCTTTTTGTCTGTTAAGATGTCGTTAACCCCTAAACGGATTGTGTTTTCAATTTTAGAGAATCTACACATATATCCTATAAAGATTTTCAAGATTTAAGTCCTGGGATGGTTTAAAGATATTTTACGGCTATATTCCCCTAGATACTAGGGACACAAACTAATCCTGAAGTAACAGGATGACAGTGCAAAGCGAACGATATCGCTTACTAATACGGTTCTCCTCAACAGTAGAGCTCCTTTTTGGTAAAGGAAAGATTTGAAAACTCTATTTAATATCATGCAAACCATTAAACCTATTAAATTCTCTATGGAAACTTTACATATGTCCCGAATTAGTTTTGAATTTTTGGATGGTATTAGGCTATTTTACTGCATTCTCTCTTCTCCCAGATACTAGGGCCGAAGCATTAACATGAAATACACATCTTATCCAAATGTATAATTTATAAATCTAATTTCTAAGAATTACTTCTCAGCGAACAATACTCTTTTAATCGATATATTATGAATTGGATGTTGCACCAGATTTTTATGTACTATGATACAAGTAATGTTCGCAGCTGGCTACAATAATTATACCCCACATCCACCCTATCATCTCCCCTCCTAATGGATGAACGTACTGACCAATAAATGGGATCCATATTAGCAACCTAAATTGAGAACAAATTTTCCCCTGTCAATATATCCAATTATCCATATATTATATCCATTATTATACATCGGAAGTGGTTGGCTAGTAATTATAAGGTTGGAATGTTGTGTACCACTGCACTGCAAAAATTTTTGCACGTGTCATAATCAAGAACAAATATTACGTTGCAGTGCAGTTTAAGGTATATTTTAACAAGAAAAAAAACAGGGATTTGAAGGTTCGAGATAAATTTATGTACACTTTCAATTATGATAAACAAAATTACCCCATTATGTAGATAATTAGCTAATGAATGAAAGATATTGTTTTTATAAAGAGTGTTGAGAAAAAAAAACAATCGCTTCACTTTTTTTAATGTAAACCTTACAGTTTTGGTCCAAAACTAATAAAAAATGACCCAATTCATGCTCAAGCAATGACGATAAGACAATAATATTGACCTTTGAATTTACTTACCTATCCAGAGCACTACGAGTTCCCTTTATGTGTTCTTTATATATTAGGTTTTATAAAAGGATTATTAATATAGTATTGTAAGGGATTTTAAATGGATGATAAAATGATCTCAATCACCAATTCTGTAAATTGTTTTTTTTTTATGTAAAACTGTAAAAAATAGTTTAATAGCAGCTGCAAGCTTTTGTTAAAAGTACGAATCATCAAATTGGTTCTTCGTTTTCATTCCAATTGTTTTATTGTATTTTGCAAATAAAATATTAAAACATGATAAAATCAAAATGTATAATTTATAGATCTTTTGTCCAAAAACTTGGGATATTTACTACAATTTTTGAAAATTATTAAATCTCATGCAAAAAAAAGTCAATTGATTTTTTAATATTTTCATTTAAAAATAGCCTTAAATAGATTATGATGTCATACGATAGAATAACTAATGAGAGGCCAGCATCAATTTTACCA
This sequence comes from Acartia tonsa, assembly GCF_053477335.1. NCBI lineage: Eukaryota > Metazoa > Arthropoda > Copepoda > Calanoida > Acartiidae > Acartia > Acartia tonsa. Next base: position 61,729,692 of record NC_137261.1, on the reverse strand, counting down.
TTGGTCAATTACAGTGTATGCTGGCCTCTCATTGGCTATTCTATCGTATGACGTCATAATCTGTGGAGGGACTTTAATCATCTTCTAATCAGAGATCTAAAGGGATAAGTCAATGGACGATAAATTTATTTAAATCTTAAATGATGATTAAACAATTTCTTTATATATTCACTTCTGTTTGTTTATAGTACTTAGTCTAACCACCAAACTGGGTTAAAAAACTTTGGGTACCGGTGTAATTAACATGCCAATGTCCCCTTCCTTAACTAAGTCTTAAAGAAATTTCTAAAACTTGGAAGATTTTTACAATTTTGTAAAACATGAATTTGTCGCATTTGAATTTGAAATTGTGAATTTTAATGAGAGTCAAAGTGTCAATCAAAAGTAAAGTTAGATTCAGTTTTTAAATATTTTTTCTTTTATTTTTTGTGGCTTGTAAGACGACCTTCTTCGGATACAGCTGCAGTTTGAAAAATGCTTTTACTCAGTTTTATCTTTGGACTTTCGTCAGCCCTCCCTTACCTATTTTGATTGTAATTAGAATATATACTTTTAGCCCTTGCCAAAACTATTTAAAAATCAAATTCCACGTTTTTAAAAGCGAAGCTTTTCTATAACTAGGGTCGGTCCGTCCGTCCGTCACAGAGAGTTAGCTCTTTTCGTTAATTTAAACAGGTTAGAATTGTCCTATCGATTCCAAACTTTGCATGATGATTCCTATAGTAGTTAGGTACAATTTAGAAAGCGTAGCAACAAACAATACCAGAATGTCCGTACGTCCATTTTAAACATGTCGATTTTTAACTTTTTTGACAACAAATTTTTGTATGTAAAAATTATCCGATTTTTCTATTTTTTTTAAATCTGATTCCTATTACAACAAGGTACAATGTTATAAGCGAAGTATATCTATAAACAAGTTTCAAAAATGTAAGTATGTCCTTAAACAATATCATCTATTTATGCAGTATTGCAACAAATTTTCTTAAAATATTGTTTGTACTGATGCATTAATATTCTGCCAATTCAGTTCTGACAATCTACAAGTGTTAATGTTCGTTTGTCCTTCCATTTCAGAGCTTCGCTTTTATAGATGTTGTCATCCTTGTTGATTAGTAGAGGTGGCAATAGTATTGTACACCAAATTATCGTCTATTGTCTTATCCCTTAAGATCCCTAAGAATTTGAAACTAAAAAATATTTTTAAAACTCATTCTTTGTCTCTATTTCTATGACTCTGTGATAATAAAATTCATTGACCTTGCAGGGATCTTAAGGGATAAGACATTAGACGATAAATTTTATATATGTACAGTGTACACCCACAATGATAATAAACAAGATTATGTCTTCTGTAGAAATACTTATTGGTTTGAAAATTTTGAACTAATCTAGCTAATTCCAACAGTATCCAAAGTTTTTACCCAACGTGCCGATTACGTGGTTATAAAACTTTGGGTACCAGTGTAATTTACAGTTCAATGTCCCCTTCCCTCCCTGTTGACCTTGACTTTACATAAAGTGCACAAAATTTTGCTAAATATTTGAGACAACAATGTTTATAAATTGCAAACAAATTTTTATTATTTTATTTTGAATTCATCGGGGAGGGACGGGACATAAGGTCGTTTCTTACACTCTTTCCCAAAGTATTATAATAACGTTTTCTCATTCAACTTGGGAACTTCTATTGAATTTTAATCGTATGGTTCATTAAGTTGAGTGTCCAAACGTTGAAACATCTAATTGTATTTTACACAAGGGGTAAATTTGTGAATTATCATTGGGGATGTACTACTATTTATCTGACTTGTCTTTTCCCTTTAGATCCCTGAAATTCATACTATGAAATAAATTTAGTCCGAGTAAAAATTATCATTTAAATTATTTTTAATCCAAGAACTGAAAACACTTTCTCTCATTTGTTGGTCTAAATCATTTTTTGAGACTTTTATTATTACTTTATAATGGTACTAGCGGCTACGCCCCCCAAGAGGCCTCTAGGGGCACTTGAGGAGAAGGGAATCGAATTTGATAACCCAATATTATATTTTAGATTTTAAAAGAAAAAGTAAAAAAAAATTTGGTGGGGTGGAAATTTTTTTTTCGTGGGGGGGTGTGCCGGTGCCCCCCTTATTTTTTATTTTAGTTAAAAAAAATTATTTTTTTGGGGGGGGGGGTATTTTTCATTTTTTGGAAGGTTTGGGGTGTCCCAACCTCCAAGATAGTAGTTATAAACCCAGGACCTATGATAAGCTACTCTGTTAAGGAGAACCCGATCGGTTCAGCGGTTAGCGAGATCCTCCGGTACAGACACACAAACACATAGACAAAAAGACATCCTGCTACTTTAGTATAAAGGATTTACGATTTTAATTATTACAGATTTTTAAATTTGACATAGGTTATCATTTAGTAAAGCCTTCTTGTATAAAAAAAACAGATGATTTAAAATACATAATTTGTCAAAATCAATTTTAAGACAAAACAAAAGGTTGATGAGTTAATATGAAAAATGATAGTTGTTGTTTTCAAACAGTTTTTTTTTCAGGGAGTGAGGAGATAGTTGACTAAAATTTATGCTGAATCTAAAAGTTTTATCAATATAACCTCTCATTTGATGATTTTTAAGTGTCCTTAAATTTTCTACGAATACATTTAATCTATGGAGATAGGATGATTTTGGTAATCATAATTATTGGGGATGTAGATCAATTTATCCTTCAATATCTTATCCCTTGTGATTCCTGGATTTGTCGTCAACGGTTTATTCTGTACAGACACAATGTTATTCACGGCTCACAGAGTTTCCCAGAGAAAGGGAAGAAGTAAAATTTTAATCTTAAAAAAATTAACAATATTAATAACTTTATTTTTACCGATATGGTTCTTCTTTTTATATCTTTCTTGGAGGTTTATAGCTATTAATATGGCTGGTATATTCCTCTACTGTTGTTCTATTGGATGATTTAGAGAGTATGCCTCTAGAGTATCTCTATTTTCCCCTTTAATTTTAAATTTTATCAAAAAATAGGTATAAGGTTTATAGTGCATGATAGAAACTATGAAAATAAGCAACAAATTTATCTTAAACTTATTCATTGCTTTATGCCTGGAAAAGTTTTACATTGCATCAGTTTAAAAGAAAGAAAAACTAAGTTTTAAATATGAGATGACATTTTCATATCTGTGGACACTTTGAACAGGGTTTGGCACACGCAAGATTGCAGGGCTAGGCAGGGGATGCGAATGGAAGACTTTAGATAATAAATTGATGTACATAAACATAATGATAATAAACTAAATTTCCCCTTTTTAGAATACAATTTTTAATTTTAATTTTAGTCACTGCTAGTTTGGAACCAATTAATCAATATTCAAGAAAAGTACGTTTTTAAGCCGACGATTAAGCCGTTGCCGTTGAAATTTATAATCCAATATCTTCTCTTACTCTATGACAGCTGCAGTTGCGGCTTTTTAAAAAGATCTGCGACTGAAGGGTATAAGAACAAATATCTTCTGCAAACCACAACTCAATATTTTTCTTTATCAAATAACAAAACAATAATTTAATTTTTAATTATAATTAATTTGATTTATTTTCAAATTCTTTGGTTAAGATTTGGTTTCTTTCAATTTTGTTATCAAATTAATTAAGTTTATTTATTTTTTATTTTTTAGGTATGTCTTTTTTCTCTTGGAGGCTGGATGTATTTATCAGTTTTATGAAATAACTGTTTTTGCAGGGATCTAAAGGGATAAGCCGATAAGTTGATCCCGAATGATGAGAAACAAAATTACCCCTTCAATTAAAAGTTGAAACATGATACGTTTAATGAATAAACTAATCAAAATTTAATAAAATTCCCCTAAATAAGAAAAAGTGATAATAAAACTTTCGGAATTAATTTAATAAACAGCCCAATATCCCCTCCCTTCAAGAGCTTTGGTCTGCCTGTTAGAAAAATTAAATTAATTTTGTTTAAGTGTAATGTACAAAAGAATTAATTTTAAAATTGGGGTTGTATATAGATTTATCGTCCATTGTCTTGTACCCCAAGATCCGTGATGATAAACCTGCTCCATATAATCTTCTTAAAGCTAAATGTACTAGTGTGAAGTATAAAGCAAGGAGGAAGGGGACATTGGACTGTTTTTTACACTAGTACCCAAAAGTTTTCTTATTCGTTGGTTTAACAACCTTAGGGGACTTTTAATGAATTTGGATTGGTTGGTTCATTTAGTTGAGTGCCGAAACGTTTTAACCACTGATTGTAATCTTCAAATGGGTAGTTTATAGGCCATTGTCTTATCCCTTCTGATCCCTGAGTGTAAAGAGAATCAGACACAGTTAATTAAGTTTTATATGGATTAAAGTAGGTTCCTTGCCTGTAACAGCAGTGCTAAACTTTTATAATAACTACAGTGTTACTTTATATTTATACTAACGGCTGCGCCCTTAGCATCTATTGTTTCTGATTTGAATAGCTTAGAAAAGAGCAAAATAGCCTAAAACCATCTAGGTACCTATAAGAAGCGTCCATAAAATAAATACCTTGATCATAGACGTTCAAGGGGGGGGGTAATGGAGCGATTACCCCCCCAAAAAATTTTTTCATTTTACCCCCTCCATTTAAAATTTACCCCTACCCTGGGGTGCCGTAGGCACCCCCAACCATTTAGGAGGGGGTATTTACCCCCCAAACAATTTTGGGGGGGTAAATACTCCCCCCAAAATAAAAAAATCTCTAATAAAAAGAAATTTTGCGCGCTTCGCGCGCATTTTTAATACTATATATTTCATAAAATTTAAATTACCCCCCCCCAAAACTTTTACCCCGGGGGTAAATTTTGGGGGGGTAAACTAAATTTACCCCTGCCAACAGATTTCAGGGGGGGTAATTACCCCCCCCCCCAAGCAAATTTTACCGCCCCAAAGACGAATTACCCCCTCCTTAAAATATTTTTCCCCCTTCCTCAGTTCAGTAGTTATCGAAATCTTAAGCAACAGACAAAAAACTTCATTGGGTTTTTATCATTGATAAAAAAAAACATATTAATATAATATATGTATATACAGACAACTACCTCCCTTTCTTTTTCGTCTGCTTTTTCGTCTGCTTCTAAATTATATTTTTCTACCTGGCTGTGTTAATGTAAGCGACACCATTGGTTGATTTTCAATGACCCAATAGAAAGTTTGCACAGGGTTAACCCTTTATCCCTCTAGTGTTTTGCTCTAACGATAAAAAGAAGAATTGGAAGTTGGGGAGTTTATCTTGATATAAATATAGCTTTACGTTTATACGTTTATTATGTACTTACTTACATGGATGGAGGGAACATTAAACTCTAAATTTGACTTGTACCTGATGTTTTATAAACATGTTTTTCTCATGTGTTGACTTAAAACTTTTAGCACAACAATAATATTGTACAGAAAGGGTAATTTTGTTTATCAAAGTGGAAATGTTCCTCATTTTTGATCCATGAATTGCTGACTTGCTTTGTATCCTTATACTAAAGTAACAGGATGTCTGTGTGTCTGTGTATCTGCGTATCTGTGTGTCTGTACCGAAGGATCTCGCTAACCGCTGAACCGATTGGGTTCTCCTTAACAGGGTAGATTGTCATATGTCCCGGAAAGGTTTTTAACTATTTTGGTGGAGGGTACCACCACCCTCCTTAGAGAAATCACAATAAAATCGAAAAAAAATTAAATATTTCCGCCGCATAGTGTAACTAGTGTAGTCTCGCTGCGTAGACGCGTGAATTTAACAATTGATAACATAGACAAGTTATTTCTCAAATTAGATATTTAAAATAAAAAAAACATTTAAAGGCCACTAGAGGCCTATAGGGGCGTAGCCGCTAGTCATGAGTAAAGTACTAACTAATAAACAACGAGGACAATAGTATAAACCTAAATTGTTGTACACAATTTCCCTTGACAATCTATCCATGTGTATCCTATATCCATTGTTTTACAGCTAGGTGCAGGGGTAGCTATTTTAACAATCAATTCTACAAAAAAAATCACGAAACCTTTGAAGTATGTGGAGGTATTTTTTGTTTTTTTTTATGTAATTGAAGAGGGTTGGGTAAGAAGGGGAGGAAAAGGGGAAGGAGGTTGTGGGAAAATGTTCCTTTAAAATTGTTTGTCAGAATATCATTCCCTTTTCCCTGGCTAGGTGATTGTCACTGATTTTGATTTTCACGGTATGAAAAGGATTATCCTACTTTATTAATGACTCAGAGCAACAATATCACACGAGGATTACAAAGTAAAAAGACTGTTCATCTCAAAATTTTCATACTTTTTCCAGTATGGCTACGAAACCGATGTATACCTGCAGGATTAGAATCATTTAAACAGATAGTTTTACACGAATATCAAAATGAAATCAAAAATTTAAAACCAGTTTTCTTTTAATCCAGGACATTCAGCCCATCGGGTCTAACAAAACTTGCTCTAATCGCATACTTTTTCAATTTAGTATCCACGGAAAGCTGTATATAATACGATGCGATAAATAACAATTGATCACTTCAAAATTGAATCTCCCCCCCCCCCTCCCCCCAGAATCTAAAGGAGGGACATCAGTTAGATAGCCTAAAACCATTCAGAGACTTATGTAAAGCTTTCCCAAAATGGTTAATCCAATTGGTACACTGGTTAGCTATATCTAAATAGACAAACAAAAAACTTCATATAATGTGATTTAATAGAATAATTATTATACTATGTATTATCTTATAGACTTTGGGTTCTTTCATTAAATTTGATTGGTTCATTCAATTTAGCGACCAATATGCAAATCTACACAAGGGGTAGTTTTGTTCATTATCATTTGGAATGTATTTTGTCTTATCCAATTAAATTTCTTAAAACATATACATAACTTTAAAAATTCTCTGAACCGTACAGTCCTTTTATAAAGGGCGTATACACTTTAATAAACTGTTAAAATTAAGCAACCATTTGAAAATGCATTTATTAGAAAAGCGTGTTTTAACAAACACTTTGGAAACAGATAAAAACCTATCATACTAACTCCAAAAATCAATATTTTAATATTTTATTTAAGGCATATTTTTGAAAGATTAAAAAATGTTAAATAATTTGACTTTGATTGATAATACCAATTTAAAAAGTAAAGGAAAAATTGTGTTAAATGTGTTGCGGGAAATAAAGCATAAAACCTGCTTGACGTCGCGTATGACCCTAGAGATTTATAAATACATAATTTCGTTTGCTTATAAAGTTTATGTACTTGTAAACGGAAGGGCTAGTTTTGTTTACAAAATTGGGGATGTACATTAATGGTAAGATCTGCATGATCTTTCAAGACCCATATTTAGGACAAGTTAGATTTATTTCCTCTGGATGCAGGGTGGAAGGATACGTTGGGCTGTTTATTACACTAGTTTCCAAAGTTTTATAATAAAGTTTTCTTATTCATTAGCTTAACATCTTAGGGTACTTTTGTTAAATTTTATTGGTTGGTTCATTAAGTTGAGTGTCTAAACATTTCAATCACTGTAATCTACAATATAATATAATTTGTTTATCATCATTGAGGATGTATATAAATTTATCAGTCTTATCCCTTTAGATACCTGACTAATAACCCTTTAATGACCTGTAGAAGGAAGAATATGACAAGAACACAACAATTGCGTGGGGCGCGTGGGTGGAGAACACAACAAAACAAGGATGACAACATCCATAAAAGCATAGCTCTGAAACGATAGGACACACGGACATTAACACTTGTATAGTGTCAGAACTGAATAATCAGAATATAAATGAATAAGAGTCAAAGCAAAATTGTGAGTAAATTTGTTGAAAAACTTCTTGATACAGGATAATGTTTATGGACATACTTACATTTTTAGGACTTGATTATAGAGTTGCTTTGCTTATAATATTGCACTTTGTTGTCCCATGAATCAGTAAAACAAAAATCAGAACATTCAGATATTTAGATCACATAAAAATTTTGTTAAAAAAGTAAAAAATCAACATGTTTAAAATGGACGTACGGACATTCTGGTAATGATTATAGAGTTGCTACGCTTTCTAAATCATACCTAACTAATACATGAATCACCATGCAAAGTTTGAAATCGATAGGACAATTCTAACATGCCAAAATTAACGAAAAAAGCTATCTGTCTCAGACGTACGGACGGACAGACGTACGGACCGACCCTAATTATAGAAAAGCTTCGCTTTTAAAAATGTGGAGTCACTTATACAATACACAGGGAGGGAGGGGAAATTGCACTGTAAATTTTACTGGTGCCAAAATTTTCATTAACACTTTCTCTTATTTGTTTGATCAAAAAGTTTGGTGTTTTGATTGGGTCTTATCATCATTAAGGAGCACAATCCTTATACTAAAGTAACAGGATGTTTGTCTGTCTGTGTGTCTGTACCGAAGGATCTCGCTAACCGCTGAACCGATAGGGTTCTTCTTTACAGGGTAGCTTCTCATAGGTCCTGGGAAGGTTTATAACTATTTTCTTGGGGGGTGGGACACCCCCAACCTCCCAAAAATGAAAAATACCCCCCCCCCCCAAAAAAAAAAATTTACTCAAATTAAAACAGTTGGGTCTACTACCCCCCCCCCGGGCCCCCCCACAAAAAAAAAACCAATCTTAAATACGAAAAATTTGTTTCATCAAACCTCTTGGGGCAAAGCCCCTAGAGGCTAGGGGCGAAGCCGCTAGTTAACTATGAAACATCAATGGCGATCGGACCATATTTTTGGTGTTTATGTTCCGATTTTCAAAATTTTTGCAGTTATAGATATCAAAATCAAATTTCCTGTCGTTTAAACAAAACAAACATGACAGTCAGACATCTTTATTGGAACTTTATTGTGTTTATATAAATATACTTTAAAATATAGGAGTAATTCATTAATTTACTTCGGATCCAACTTAAGATTATATACATTTTTGTAAAGTATAACCTGCTAAACATTTTTAACATACCCTTAATTTTAGACAAGAAGATTGATTATAACAACAAGAAATACATTTTTAACTATTTAACTTGTGTGAACATTCAGGGGTCTTAGGGGATAAGACAATTGAAAATAAACCAATGTATATTATAAAGACATATTAGTATACTTTTCTTTAGCAACTGTAAAACAAAAAAATGTTTTCAGTTCTTAAATTTTCTTAATACATAACACCAAAAAGTGTATTAAAAAAACAAAAGTCTGAGTCATGGTAAAAAACGAAGTTGCGTGTTTTCACACTTAGCTTTTAAAAGGTTACTTTAGGTTGGGTTAGATTAAGTAAATGTTATTGATTGCCCCGCAGGGCTAGAGCCCCCCGCAGTTGCCAGAAATATGAGAAAAGATACTGTGAAAATACGACGAAACCCGCAAATTCGTTTTCTTTCTGGGATCCAAAAGTATTATTTACTTAAAGCACATAGTAATATAATAATTAATTGCTATTACCATGATTTGATAAAACACAAATAAACAACAAAAGAACAATGGCACGCAAAAATCGATATAATCATACTTGGAATTCGCAACAGATTTTTTTATACTCTGGTAAAGGGATTCTCGCAGCTGACTAAAATAACGCTCCCTCATCTACTCCTTTGCCCCATCCCCTGGCTTTACTAATAGATGAACGAACTGACCAATATATGAGCTCCATTTTTTCAACATAAATTGTCAACAATTTTCCTATGTTAATATATCCACTTATACTATATCCATTCGCGCAAATGAGATTTTAACATTTTTCAGCAAAAAAGTGTATTGATGCATTGACCAAGTTTAATTATTTTGTATTGGTTTTCATGCATTAGTGAAGTTGGCATGTGGAGTCTTGGATCAACTGCAGTTCACGGTAAAATATTCCTAGATGAATATTTCCAAAAATCTATGAATTTTAGAGGCTGCTAGCTGCCAAACGGCTGAACATACAGATCATACCCGCACACCATTTGTAGCGGCATAAGAAGGCCTACAAATAATCTGGGATAATATCCAAGATCCAATGATGCACAGGGAAAGCTTCACTGAAGAAAAAACGCGTAAAATAGGTCTTTTCGCGCATTTCTCAGCATTAAATAATAGACTTACCAAATAAAATATATTCCTATTTGTCTAAAATTTAAATATTTGGAAAAATTTAAATGTCTCTAAAATGCACCTTCTTTTTAATTTAAAACTTTATAGTATAAAATTGTGTATTATAAAAATATTTGCTCTCTTTATCATACATATAAAAGCAGTAAAAGTTTTCATATTCACAATATTATCTACTGTGTGCCAACTGCTAAACAGAAATAAGACTATAAATTAATGCTTTGTTTTTTAGATATGCTTTAAGTTTGTGCTAACCAAACTACTACAGTAGGAACTATTTTGTTTATCATCATTGAGTTTGTACATTATTTATCGTCCATTCTCTTATTCCTTAGTCCCTTGTGCTCAATCCGTTGAGAAAGCAGGGGGGGGGAGGGGGAGGGGAATGTTTTGTTATCAACTAACCAAAAATGGGATCCTACCAAAATATCCAAAAATATGACAAATTGCCTAAATTCTCAACATAGCTTTGTGCACCCTTTAATTATGTCTTGCATTTTGTATCATGTGGGTCCTGGGCTCGGCAGCTGAATAGTTTTATTATTTATCATGCAGGTCCTAGGATTGGCAGCTTTATAGGTTCATTTTGTATCTTGTAGGTCCTGGGCTCGGCAACTGTATTGTTTTATTTTGAACCAATTGGGTCCTGGGCTCGGCAAACCAAAGTTTTTAATAATCTATAGTCAACTACCACCAGAAAATGTATTGCCTACTAAGGATACCGGTGCCGAACCCTGCTCTCAAATTCCTGGTAGTGTGTAGGCAGTTTGGCCATGTTAAAATCTAAATATGGGCAGTGTAATGTGACATTTAAGAATGCAGGCTGCACCAAAAATAAGGGAATATTCCCTTAAAGTTCCTGGTTGAGAACAGAACCCCCCCTTAATTTTGAAAAAAATAATTTAATTAACTGGGTGGAGCGAAATTTTTCTTGGTTCATTTCTTTGGGTCAAGTTAGGTTTGATGTTATGGGAATTGTGCAGCCCTGCGATGTTTAGGGCAATCCGTAGGGGGTTAGGGTTAGGATAATACCCCTGCAATAAAATATATGCTTTGCTATTTTATCCTTAAGAAATTCATGCATTTCTTTTGAATGTTTTTTTAATTTTAAATGCTTAGCAAGCATCTTATATTGATAGGGGATAATGATGAACATATCAGCTTATACCAACAACAAAATTAATTCGGAAAAAATCAAGAAACCTATACTTGCTTTTCAGCTGTCGTTGGGGGGCAACACATCTTAAAAATGACGACCTCTTCATTTTCCCCCTAAATATTATTTTAGATTTATTTCGCTTGTTGGTTATACCTCATTCCTGTGAACATATAAAATATTAGAAGCTTTCTTTTAATACGAAAGGAATGATGATGAATTGCATAATATTTATATGAAAATAAAAAATTATATGATTAAAAACAGTTTTGTCAGTTCCCGAGTAACCGAAGTCCCGGGTCTAACAAAACAGGTATTAATTTTATGATTTCTATTTTATTTTTTGTAGAAAGTTGTCTTTAATACTAAGTTATACATGATCTTTCAATATGGATAAGAACCGGTTCTAATCCATATAAGCCATATAGTAAATTTATTATTTTTGGAGTCTGTGTTTATATCTACACAGATATGGGCACACAGTGAATCTATAAGCCTCATAGTTATCATAAAAATAAAGCAACACAATCATAACAAAAAAGATTACCCTTTTTCTCCCAACCTGTTTGAATTAACGAAATAGCTAACTGTCTGTGAAGTATGGACGGACTAATTATAGAAAAGCTTCGCTTTTAAAAATACAAAGCACAAAACCTAACCTAACTTAACCTAACCTAACAATAGCCAAATAAATTGGGAATTTGACCAAAAAAAACAGTTGAAATAACAAACTTTTAGAATTTTATAACCATGAATTCCATTAAGATTTTAGCGGCTGCCAGGCCTGGTTTCTGTGCTCCATAAAAGATTTAAGGGAAACTGCGAAATAATTTTATGATAAAAGTCAATTCTTTTATGTCTTAAAAGTATAATAAACAAAACGTGTGCTTATTATCCTGTTTTTTTTTTTAATTACACCAGGAAGGAAGGAGATATTAGGATGTAAATTACACTGGTACCCAAAGTTTTAAAACGTTGAGTACTTTTATTGAATTTTGATTGGTTGTTCCAAACTTATGTCAAAAATATTTAAACCAATAATTTTGATATATATGGAAGGGGTACTTTGTTGATTATCGTTGGGGTTTTGTTTGACATTTTATCATATATATATTCTTATCCCGCAAAATCACTGAAATACACATATACCTTCTGTTTTAATGTTGTAAATTTCCGGGGATAAAAAAATCTATTAATTAAACAATTTCAAGTTTTGGAGACATTTTGTTTTTGTAAACAAGTATGACAACATCCATAAGGCAAAGCTCTAAAATCAAGGACAAACAAACAATAACTCTTGTATAGTGTCATAACTTATTTGTAAGTCTAAACAAAATTGTACATAAATTTGTGGCAAAATTGAGTAAATACAGGATACAGTAAAGAACATACTTTCATTTTTTTTGTGATTAAAGTATAAAAAAGCTTCGCTTACAATATTATACCTTGCTGTCGTAGTAATCTTGTGTAAATAAACTAAAAGATTTAACTGACTTACCCTAATTATAAAAAAAATTGCATTCTATATAAGGCAAAATATTGTATAATTATCTAATTCTTTCTATCTCAATGTATTATATACTAATTAACTTTTAAAATTTGACCTAATCAACTTTAACTGTCGCTTGGCCTTTCCAAAATATGCAAATAAATCAAGGATTCCTACACCCATAGAAACAAAGCTCCTGCTTAACAATTAATTGATAGACAAACGGAAATTGAAAAAGAATATAATATTCAGCAACATCTAGCAGTTAAAAGAAAAGAAAAAAACTGAGTAATAATTTTTTTTTGTAAAAAAACACAAAAAAAACCTGTTTGAAATGGAGAGACTGTGGTGATTATTACTGAGTTGATACGCTTTTTTATTTGTACCTAACTGTTAGAGGAATCATTATACTAACATTGTATTCGAAAGAGCAATTAAATATATGAAAGTCTATGGCAATTTTTTTTTTCTCTAAATCTAAAGGTTAATTTTGAAAATATTTTTTCTATAAAAGAAAATTTAACTGTTTTAAGATTTCTAGAAAATTCTTTTTTTTTATTATTGTTTTGTTTTTTTAATTTTATTGTTTGTAACCACTGAACTAGGGATGAATGAAACCAAAATTGACAGTCACACAGACAGACAGACAGATAAATTGACATAATAAAACAGGAATAAATAAAACAATATATCAACAAAAATATTTCTATTTTTTCTACCATATAACACTATTATGACTATTGTCTTATGTTTATAAAAAAATAAACTTAACCGGTTCAAATATTCACGAGATCTTAACAGTCAGACAAAAAACCTCACTACATTATAAAATTCTAGCGGTTAAGCAACAAAAGACCTTTAGGGCCATTTGAGGGAAGGGGCGATTTCTCTTTCGATAGTGGAGGTACCATCTACCAAAGTAGACATAAACTTTATGTCGACATATAAGAAGCTTTACTGTAACGAAGAGCCATATCTGACCATCGGTTAGCGAGATCCTAATCTACAGACAGACATACAGACTATTATATAAGTATGATTTTAGCTAATTTAATGATCCATTTACTGCTTTAAAAAAACTAAATAAATGAATGTGACATCACATCTGATCATGAACAACTAAACAACAATGGTGGCACCGTTAAACTTGCGGTTAAGGTTCCACAACCGCCGTCATTCTTTTTTATGGCGGTTCTGCTGTTGCTTCATTGCGAATCAGGGAAGGAGGGCTAATTTATTGATCACAATTGGGGATGTACATAAACTAATCGTCCATTGTCTTATGGTTTACTTAATCTCCGGGTGTTTTTGCATCCAAATATGCGGCTTTATGCGACAAAGTGCAGGTGCCGAGCCTTGCGCATGTGGTTATGGATCAATGATCTTTGCAGACCAATCCTATAACCAGGGAGGTAGTGGACATTGGGGACAGTAAATTACACTGGTACCCAAAGATTTTTATTACTGCGTTATCTTATTGGTGGGTTCAATACTTTGGGTACTTTTATTGAATTGTGATTGGTTGGTTCCAAACTATTAATGTTCGATTAATAAGTAATCTTCCAAGGGGTAATTTTGTTTATTATCGTTGGCTATGTACATCAAATTTTTGTCAATTGTCTTATCTCTTAAGATCCCTGATTCTATGTAAAAGTAAAAATAATTTCTTTCTATTTCAGAGCACGGAGAACAATGATAACTTGACAGACAACCAACCCAGGAGACACCCACCCACACACACACACATACACACACAACCCAGGAGATACCCACACACACACACACACACCTATATAATTTATTCTGTGACATTATAGTGAGTGAAAATTTATTCATTGTCAAAATCCCCAAAAAAATTTGAAAGTTAAAAAGTGTCAAAAAATGATGAGGTAGCAGTTTCAAACAAAAAGAGCATGTTGCTCGTCATAATAAAGAAATAACAGCTTGAGACAGCTTGTAATAACAGCTGTCTAGCAGCTTATTTGTGATTGTGAAAAGATAAAACAGCTGATTTAAGCAGCTTTGATAATCAGCTGTGAACTGTGAATATTTGTTGGCGATATGGTGAAGACACTTGAACATTCTGACAGTAACTTCTCCATCATCTCGTATGGCAACGAGGATGTGGCCAAATACTCCCCCCTGCCCCAGCGGACAACCAGGTAATCTTTAATTATTTATCGTATCGTATTATAATAGTTTTCCGCGTATTTTAAAATGAAAAAGTTTTTTTTAGCTTTGAGGGGCCTTATGCCCGGACTAACAAAACTAATTTTATGGTTTTTATTTTAATATTCGTTGAAAATTGTCTATAATACGATTCAATACATTTTCATGTATTTAAGCATGTTAAAATTGTCCTATCAATATCAAACTTTGCATGGTGATTGTTATAGTAGTCAGGTAGGATTTAGAAAGCGTAGCAACTCTATTATCATTACCAGAATGTCCGTACGTAATTTTAAATATTTGATTTTTTTACTTTTTTTACAACAAATTTTCATGTGATCTAATTATCCGATTTATATGATTTTTTTTATACTGATTTCTGGGACAACAAAGCATAATGTTATACGCAAAGCATCTCTATAATTGAGTCCTAAAAATGTAAGTATGTCCTTAAATTTTGTTTATATTTATGCAATATTAATCTGCTTATTTAGTTCTAACACTCTACAAGTGTTAATGTTCTTTTGTCCTTCAATTTTAGAGCTTCGCTTTTATGGATGTTGTCATCCTTGTTGCATAAATGACTATATGGTCAAGAAAAGACATTATAATAATAATAATGAAAATGAGAATCCAATCATATATATTATGTTGTATGACTGTCTGGTGCTTTACAACAAAGCACCTATCGAGCACTAAACCCCCCCCCCTACCATCCCTTATGTTTGAAATTAATTTTTTGGGATATTTTTTTCCCTATGTCTAACCCCCTGGACTATATCTGCGGTGCTTAAAACCTTCCAGGCTACCAATTACCCAATGCAACCTAACCAAACATGATAACATAACAAAAAAACAACTTTCATCCGCCCTTGTTTTCAATTTTTTAAAAATAAGCGATGGGGAGGAGGGGGTTCCTTCTATACTTAACAAGGCAATTTGAGGTAAACTGCCTTTTGTCTAGACAAGGTTGTAAAAATATGTTTGTTCATACTCTTACCCTCAAATTAACATGTTGGAACTTTGAATAGCTCCTACTTGACTAATTTTCAATAGTCTTTGTCGACTATATGATGACCATGTAAAATGTCGACTCTATTGATGACCGATGTACATTTAAATTGACATGTTGAAATTTTGAGGCTTCTCTGTGTCTTATTTTCTAAATTTTGTATGTCGACTATATAATAGATATGAATCTGGACCTATGTAAATCTACATTGTAAAGTAGAAGCATATCGGTTCAGCGGTTAGCGAGTTTCTTCAATATTGACAGACAGAACTAAAGACAGAGACATCCTGATACTTTTATATAAGGCTATGAAAGTATGATTTAAACAATTTAGTCCCTAAATAAAATTTATTCAATTTGATAACTTTATTTGTCATAAATTAAAATGTGTTTAGTATTGCGTTCGAAAAGCAATTTAGAGACATTGCCTAAAATACTGTATCGTAGCACTTTTACACAAAGAACCCTGTCTATCAATAATGACCCCCCCCCCCCATTAAAAAAAACACATTTTAAGGAGGATATTCGCTTGTTTATTTAGGTTAGGTCATTTTGATAACTCCTCAGGGTTAGAGCTTCCCGCAGGAGTTAGGCATAGAAAAAGAAAGCTACCCAGTCGTTATTTTTAATTGATTTTATAATAAGGAGGTGGGGGGGGGGGGGAGGAGGGTTTGTCAGTGCCTAACTGGCACTTTTTGTGAAAACCTCCTAAATTTTGTCTAAACATAAAATTAGGGTATTATTGTAGGTCTTACAAAGGAAGTTGGGACCAATTATACAAAAACTGTAAACAACAGGGAACTAAAGGATAAGCTACTGGCTGATAAATTGATGATAAACAAAATTATCTTTCTGTGGATTACTATTAATGGTTGAAATATTTAGACACTCAACTCTATGAACCAACAAATTCAACAAAAGTTCCCAAAGTTGTTGAGCTAACGAATAAGAAAATGTTATTATGAAACTTTGGGGACTAGTGTAATAAACAGCCCAATATCCCCTCCCTCTGTGACAAACAGAGAACTCAGTTACAAAAGAAACACAAAAAGGAGCATTTGTTGCATAGCAAAGAAGGGAGGAGACATTGGACTGAGAATTTTGCTGGTCTCCAAGGATCTGACAATTCTCTTATCTATAGAAAGAGCATTTGGCACCTCGGGGCTAACAAAACTGGTTTCTATCTTACACTTGTTCATTTAATAGCCACAAAAAGCTATTTTTAATACAAAGCAATAAATAATTAATAGCGGCGTCGCCCCTAGCCTTTAGGGGCTTTGCCCTAAGAATTAATTGAAAAAAATAGGTACCTAAAAATTAGTTATTTGAGTGGTTTTGTGTATATTATAGATTATCCATATTTAATGCAATGTGGTTGATTATAAACATTGATGATACTTTCATGATAAAATTAAACTGTATTTCTTCAAGTTCCTATATTTTAAGACATCCCAGAGATCTTCAGGGATAAGACAATGGCGAAAAAATGATGAACACAATGAATAAAACTAACCCATCTCTGTTGATTAAATTATTATTGAAAAGTTTAAAATTGAAGTAATTTTAACGAACAAGTTAATAATTAACACTAGTACCCAAAGTTTTAAATTCGAAGGCTGTGCTTATAAAACTTTGGGTACCAGTATAATTATCAATCTAATATCCCTTTCCTCCGTTGAAGTTGCCTGATTTGTCATATACACATCAATTATAGATAATAAAATATATAATTTTGTTGGAACAGTTTTTTTCTAGTTTTGATAGTGATTAAGTCTTATTTCTAAGAATATAATTAGTCTAGTTTGTCTTTTTTTTATACAAGTGGATATGCCCAACCCATATAGGACTTAAAGCGGACGGGTTGATTTCGATCTGCATCCCCCCCTCCATTTTTTTCGAATTTTTAAAAAGAAAGCACACTTATTAGTGAGGGATTCTATTTTTGGAGGTGGGGAGAGGAAGGGGACCCGGACGGACGTATGTAAGATTTTAAAGGGTGAAAAAGCATTAGATATTTAAAACAAATTAGGCAAAGAACTATTGCCCCTTTTTAATGTTTAAGAAGAGTATATACACTTTTTTAAATATTTAAATTATTTAAGTTATTTTTACAGCATTAACTATAAATATACCCTAAAACCTTGACTTTGTTACACATTTAGAGGAGAAAATTATATATGTCTTATTTAATCATTTGGCTAAGACTCTAGCTTCTAGGTAATTCCAATATTTATTTATTTATCTATTTCAGGATCGCCCTGGCAACTGCTGGAGCTGTGGCCACAAATCCTCTGATCAACCAAGCGCTTCCATTCAGGAAAAAAAAACATTTATAATATTTTATCAACTATATTGAGATTCCTTTAGAATATGTATGCCTATCAAATAAGGGGAGTACGCACCTGTAGGTGTAGGTATATCATTCTATTAAGGTAAACGTTGTTATGGAGATTTATGGTATGGCATACCAATACAACAGAAGAAATAGAAAAACTAATAATTCAAAGATATATTTAATTATTGGTCCCTTACAACATTTGAAAAAAAATATTAATGAGTTACTCTTTCTTATATAATACCAGCAGCTGCGTCTCTAGTAGTCAAAGATGTAAAGAATGGCCTAAAACCACCACCACAAAAATGAAATCTAAGATTAAAACAGCCTAAAACAATCCCGAAGTTTAAATACAGTTTCCTGCAAAGGAGAAGTCAATCAGTTCAATAGTTATTAAAGTCTTAAGCTTCATACTAAATAAAACATAATATTTGATATAACTGATTTATTTTAATCCTTATACTAAAGTAACAGGATGTTTGTCTGTCTGTGTGTCTGTCTGTGTATACCGAAGGATCTCGCTAACCGCTAAACCGATCGGGTTCTCCTTAACAGGGTAGATTCTCATATGTCCTGGGAAGGTTTTTAACTATTTTGGGGGAGGGAACTACCACCCTCCCAAAAGAAATGACAAAAAAATTGAAAATTTTCTTTAAATCTGGGAGACTTCAGCGTCAAATAAGGTGGTATCGTACATAAAAAATTAACTTTAACAAACAAAAACATTTAAAGTGCCACTAGAGGCCTCTAGGGGCGTAGCCGCTATTATCTTAATAAGACAAAAGTAACATGATGTTGGTCAGTCTGCTTGTATTAAAAGATCTTACCAACCACCAGAGAGTTGTGGTTTTCTTTGCAGATCTTTTGGATCTAACACTTTGGTAGCTATCAGCATTTAAACATTTTACCTTGAACTGCGCTAGATCTTAAAAAAAAGGAAACAATATTTTTATTTTGCACATAATAGAAATATAAGAATAGAAGCATATTCTGAACCCTTTTTTCGTCAAATCTAAGAAGGAACATTTCTAGCAGACAAAAGTATTGTTTTCTTTTGACTCAAGCTGATGTGGATTCTTAAAAAATTATAGACTCGCTACTCGATAGTAAGGCAAAATTATTTTGTGAAAAATCATCCAAAAGCACATTAAAAATCTACAAAAATTAAACAAAATCATATGTTAACCCTTAACGGTCGGGGGGGGGGGGGGGCGTTGAACGCCCCCCCATCCGGTTTTTTCTATCTCATTTTCTGTGTGTGAAAGATAAAGAGCCCAAACTGCTTGACTTTTTAAGTATGGGTATGACACACAACTGCACAACTGCGAGTTGGAATTTTTTGAATATCTCCATCCTGGCGGGCACAGGATGCCAGCAAACCTGGCAGGGTCATCCAGGTAAAAAGCAAAAATATTTTTTTGACTAAAACAAAGCATTTTATCATACCAAAATACTAAAAAATCCTCTAGTAGTACATCCTTATATGAAATACAGGTGTTCAAGTCACTTTCAGGTTCCAGGTATGATCCTGCAGGTCCTGATCCTCCAGGTCTCCAGAAATCTTTAAAAGGCTCCTGTGGCCGCAATTTTTGACTTAGAGACTTCAAATTTTAAACTTAAGCTTTTCTTACATGTCTACATAACGTATTAAAATTTCATGAAGATCCGCCGCCGTTTTTCCGCCGACCGCCGACTGCGGCGGCTGGCAGCTGCCAAGTACAGCTGCGGCCGCTGAAATTTATATTTTGATATTTCTAATGTAAAATTTACATAAAAATAAACATTTTCTGGGAAAAAATTTTTCTTCTAGCTTCAAAAATAAGAAAATTACAGCCGTTTGAAATTTTTAAATAAAAAAAGACCTAAAAACAAAGGTTGTTAAATAAAAGGGTGAAGGAAGCGAAAATTGACTTAGACTTATAAAAGGTCGGAAATTCATTATCAAACAGGGGACTTGCAAAATTTAGCCCTCTAGCTCTAATAGGAACTGAGATAATTAGGGGGGGCGTTGAACACCCCCCCCCCCCCGACCGATTAAGGTGCGGCAAGGGGCCCGACTGTAAAGGGTTAATAACCCTTTTAAGATTTTATTTAATTTTTGTAAATTTTTTTATTCGATTTTGGAGGATTTTTCACAAAAATAATTTTGCCTCACCCGCGAGTAGCCAGCCTAACTTTTTTTTAAGAATCCACCTCGTTTCGAAGCTTTCAAAGAAGTTGTATCAACTTTTTTTTTTATAGCTAGCCGGTTCTTTTAGTAAGTAGTAGATGTAAAATTTTTCATAGAATTCAAATATGCAATCGGTTTTTTTGTAGACCTCTTATTTTTTAAGTAATTTAAGTTTTTAAAAAAAATAATTAAGTCGGTTTTAAGGTACTAAAACGCAACAAAATAAAAGAAGAAAATGGTCAGTAAGAACAAAAATAGTAAGATCTTTAATTTGACACCTTACTTTTAAAATTCTGTTGAGTAATTATTGAAAAAATCTATTTTTTTAACCTCGGTATAATAAAAACTTTAGACCTAAATATTTTCTCAAACAGACATAAAAAACATGGGTTCATATATACCATTAGAATCAGAAAAATATTACGAATCCATTGTAAGCAAAATTGAAAAAAATTAAAAAATTAAAAAATTACAGAAATGGCCAATTATTTTTTTTGTTCAGACAACACTATTGTCTTCCCTTTTTTACCCCCTCTTTACCCCCTCTTTACCCCCTTCCCATTTTTATACTCAATTGAAGAATTAAGACGTTGCCTGTACAACATAATATGATATTTTCATATAATTCCTTTTATTGTAGTTTATATACTATATTGTAAACTTTTTTTTTCAATTTTGCTTACAATGGATTCGTAATATTTTTCTGATTCTAATGGTATATATGAACCCATATTTTTTTATTTGTGAAATAATAAAATTAAGTTCAAAGTTTTTATTCTCGTGGGTTTAAAAAAATCGATTTTTTCAATAATTACCTGACAGAATTGAAAAAGTAAGGTGTCAAATTAAAGATCTTACTATTTTTGTTCATAATGACCATTTTCTTTCTTTTTTTTGTTGCATTTTAGTACCTTAAAATCGACTTAATTTTTTTTTTTTTAAACTTAAATTACTTAAAAAATAAGAGGTCTACAAAAAAACCGATTGCATATCTGAATTCTATGAAAAATTTTACATCTACTACTTACTAAAAGAACCGGCTAGCTATAAAAAAAATAGTTGATACACCTTCTTTAAACGAAATTTTTGGGCAATTAATTCTGATTCCGCAAAGCTTTCTACTAAGAAAATATACTGTTTACAGCTGACTTTTATCTGTGTATGAAATGAAAAAAAACATGCATTCGTAACAAGATGTGTACAAAATTTCAACCAATGAAATTAAATGTATGTACCGATGCAATTCTCCTATTGGCTCAATCAGACATTCCCTCTCTTTCTTAGTACCTTTATTTTGCACATAAACAAAACATACAAAGTGTCCTTTAATTTAAATCCTTGAACAATTTCTTTTTAGCTTTGTGTAAAAAAAGGTAATGCTCTTAATTGCTCTTTCATGATGGTAATTCTGAGCAACTTTTTTTACATAGACACAAAAGACAACAAAAATGGGACTTTACTCTAATGATTCAATGAACTATTTAGGCTACCCCCATTCACAATTTTTAAAGTTAATAGTGGTCAAACTTTAGTAAAATTTTGTATGGAACACAAATTATTATTAAATGTTCGGAATTCACAAGGGATAAGACAATGGACGATAACACTACCACCCCACCCCCCACCTTCATAAAATTTTTGCCCCTTATATTAACTGTGTGAAAGAGTTACTAAATTTTATGAATTTTCAAATGATTAGATGGACATATATCATGGGAATCTTCACTAAAGATTTCAGCTATTTATCTTGAATAGGAGCCGAGTAAATCACGTTTCTCTCATAGCGTTAAGGACTAACCGACGGACTGACTGACAGACAAAGTAAATAATAAAGTATCTTCGCTACTATAAAGGGGGTTGTGGGGTTTAGAAATGACTGAAGGGATTCTGCCAAAAAACTTTAATATTTGCATGATCTATACATTAGGGTTAAAAGGGAAATAAAATTAAGTAGCAAAATTTGTTTAAAAAATCTATTCCAATAGAAAACCTTTTTTGTTTGTTAGGTCCTTACACTGAAAATGGCAATGAAAAAATCCCTAAATATAATAAATTTAGTTTGATAAAAGAACTTATATTTTTCGGGGCGGGGATGAGAAGGAAATGCTTAATCCCTCTGCGGAGCCCTAAGAACAGATCTATAGTATAGATATATATACAGACAACTACCTTCCTTCATTTTTCAAAGACTTTTTTCGTCTGCTTCCAAATTATTTTCTGCTACTTAGCTGTGTTAAATATAAGCGACACCATTTTCAATGACCCAATAGGAAGGTTGCACAAGACGGTTGTGATTGGGAGATACAGATATTCAACCCTTTCTCCCTCTAGTGTTTTACTCTAATGCCCTAACCAACGCGGCTACCCAGTACCCAATTTAAACTAACTTCACCTGACCTAAACCAATAGAGATAGAAACTACCCCCTTCCCTCCTCTAAACTTTCACGAGATTTTAAAAACCAATAATAGATACAGCTTTTAAAAGCAAAAAAATGTGGTTCTTTGCCCTGGTACTTTTAAAAATTACGTACTTTCTCAGACTTTTAGGTAAGTGTCACCAAATATTCATGTTTTGAAGAAATGATGTGAAACTAATTAAAAGCATAGTCATCAAATAAGAATCCATTCAATGCAACAAAACGAAACTTTAAGTAAATAGTAAAATTTTCCAATAAGTAAACTCAAAATTGTATGTAAGAGGGATGGCGCTTTGGAAAATGTTTCGTCGTTTTGTGCTCAAACCCGTTGGGGACTTTTGTAAAATCTTGATTGAATTACAAAAATTATTGAATGGCAAAATTTGTTTATTCTAATTGAATATGTAAAATGTACATCGCTTTACCGTCTTTTGTACTATCCCTTAAGATCTCTGCTAATTTGGAAATAAATGATCTTTTTAAAACAAAGATTCATGTTTTTAAAATCTAAATTTATGTCTAAACGCGGGAACACTTTTGCAGATGAAATTATTATCACGCAACGCAATTTTTCTTTTTTCTCTCTTGGTGATGATTAAATCTTTTACCTTACTCTCATTAACTAGGACAATTAAATCCTTTGTTTTCTTAGCAAGGACAAAAATGCACAAAAAAAGGAGTTTACAAATCAAGCATTATCCTTACAAAAAAAGTAACAGGATCTGTGTCTCTGTGTGTGTGCACCGAAGAATATCGCTAACAACTAAACCGATATGGTTATCCTTTACAGTGTAGCTTCTTATTGGTACTTTGGGCGAGGGTATTACCACTTTCCCAAGAGAAATAGCCGAAAAATATTTAAATAGCCGATATGCGTCGTCAGTTTTGCTTAAATAATTTAACGTTGGTATGTAAAAAGAAAGAAAATAAACACAAAAAAATCAATAATTAAAATTGTCTGATTGTCTTTTAATATTCTTGTAAATGGCCATTATGAATATAACAATTACGAATCAACTAATATACAATTACACCCTAAATTATGGTGAAGAAAGTTTCCCTTGTACAGGTAAAATTGGAAATGCTACTGGAAAAGTTTGAGCACTGCTAATTGTATATCCAAATCAAGATTTAATACAAGTCTGTGTTGAAGCTAACGAATAAAAGGAAGTATTCATGAAACTTAGGGCACCAGTATTATTTTGTAGTCCAATGAACAGATCTATCGTATAGATGTATATACAGACAACTACATCCCTTCATTTTTTAAAGACCTCCTTCGTCTGCTTCTAAATTATTTTCTGCTACTTGGCTGTGTTAATATAAGCGTCACAATTGGTTGATTTTCAATGACCCAATAGGAAGGTTGCACAAGACGGTTGCGATAGGGAGTTACAGTTATTTAATCCTTTCTCCCTCTAGTGTTTTACTCTAATGTCCAATGTCAACTCCCTTTCTTCCCTGGGATCTGAAAGTTGAAACTCCAATTGTAAAGTATAGGACAAGGAAGTATAAAATTTATTTAGGACCGCTGGAGAGTTGAAGATTTTTGAAACCAAAGCTTTTCTACTAATAGGGTTCGCACGTCCGTCCGTCCGTAATGGCGTTTTCTTTTTGTGAATTTATGCAGATTAGAATTTACCCTTTAATTTCAAACATAGCATGATGATTCCTGCAAGAGTTAGGAACAATTAATATAAGTGTGTATTTCCTTTTTAATTGCAAATGATGTTTTCATTATATTTGTTTACTTGATTTTTCAAATATGGGTTCCTAAAATCGTTAGGAAAAATATCATATTTTTCAAATACAGACTCCAAGAATCGTTAGGCATAAAATCATAATTATTATTGTTTTACGGTATGTTTTGTTGAGCTTCGCTTTTATGAATGTTGTCATAGCCTGAAGACTTTATTTTGTTGCATCTGTAACCGAATTTTGCTTAATCTCTGTGCATAATTATATGGTCATACACACATTAGACAATAGACTATAAAAGTTTTAAAGATTTTAATAATAGATTTGAAATTTGCATAAAATTTTAAGGATTTTTTATAAAATTAGTTTTTTATATAATTCTTTATTTAAAGGCGCAAATACAAATTAAGTTAAATAATTTTGAGATCTGTGATTGGTGGATTGAAAACTATCTGCGCTCTGATTGGAGAAGCTTAAGTGACGTACATCATTCAACCAATTAGAGCGTAGGTAGTTTCCAATCCAGCTATCCTATTGGTCAAAATTTATTAACTTAAATCGTATTTGCGCCTTTAAATAAAGAATTATATAAAAAACGAATTTTATAAAAAAAAATCCTTAAAATTTTATGCAGATTTCAAATCTATTATATTGATTTAAAATCTTTAAAACTTTTATAGTCTATTAGACAACCTACTCCTTGATTGCACGACCTTTGTCTGGAAGTCTTAACTATGCATGGTAAGGAATTACGCCTATCTTAGACCCCGGCAATTCCCCTACTCTAACTATTAATGTTGCGCACCTGACATAGCAGCAGACATCCAGGAGATGCCTTATGTTTTACGCTTGATTCGCGGGTTATGCATGTACTCATTCTTGCGCTCATGTAAACACTAGAGAAATTGAAAACTTTTCACTGAGTAACCAGAAAATCAACGAAATTTGAGAACATTTTACATTTGCATACCATCACAGGGAGGTTGGGGACTTTTCAGCGGTTAGCGAGATCCTTCGGTACAGACAAACAGACAGACAAATAAACAGACAGACAGACATCCTGTTACTTTATTATAAGGATTTCATTAGTTTGTTAAACATAATAAATTTTCAATCAATGATTTTTAATATAGAAAAGGAGAAATTCATTAATTTTTAGGATGCACATTAATTTAACGACAAATTTTCTTATCCAATAAGATTCCTGATTTCTTTAATATATTCCAACATTTTTAAAAGATTTATTTTATATTTCAAATTGATCTTTTAAATCTAGTGATCTTAAGTTTTAAATTTTAAGTATCCCAGATATAAAGTTACAGGGGCCATTTTAAGAATACTGGAGATCTGGAGGATCTTACCTGGAACCTGAATTTGAACACAAATTCGAAATTTTAATTCGAAAAAATATTTTGGTTCTCTACCTGGATGAGAAGGTTTACTGGCATATTGTAGTCCTCTGTCTTTTTCACACCACACAGAAAATATGACATAAAAAACCGGAGGGGGATAAAAAAAAACAGTATATTAATGGTTATTTTCCCACATACTTTTTTAATTTTCATACATTTTTGGTGTACTAGATATCACTCATTATATTTAAATGTTCTTTTTTTATGACAGGGAGCATAAGTTCATAATGAAAATCAAACAGTTCACAGACAGGGTCGGACCTAAATTAGTCATCAAGTCTACTAAGGTAAGATACGACTTCGTTGTTTTATAGACTATTAAAGAGCTTTCCGCAGACATTAAAGTGAAAAATTATAACATTAAATAAGGTCTCTCGTGGCAAACAAAATTAGTTTTGATCTTATGATTTTTATTTTAGAATTGGTGGAAAATTGTCTCACATACTATGCAATACATGTTATTTTAGTATGGCTGATAACCAGTTCTAATCAAACGGATATTAATTGGTTTTGAAGCCAAACTGGAACAAACCAGTGGTGGATTCTTAAAAAGAATTTGCCCCACTAATCTCTTAGTGGGGCAAAATTGTTTTCGTAAAAAATCCTCCAAAATCACATAAAAAATCTACAAAAATTAAATAAAATCTTATGTTCATAACTATTCTATGATTTTGTTTATTTTTTTTGTAGATTTTTAATGTGATTTTGGTTGATTTATCACGAAAACAATTTTGCCCCACTAAGCGATTAGTGGGGCAACTTTTTTTTTAAAGAATTCACCTCAGAACTTTTTTGTTGGCCCTGTCCTGGTTGAAGTAACCTGTACTAAATTTAATCATTTAACAACCCTCCCCCCTCTTTTTTCTGTTTTTAATGTGGTCCAATGGGCAAAAACAGGATATCATTAAATCTGTTTCATATTTTCGTTTGTTCATAGTAATCAAAGTGAAAGAACATCAGTCTATAGTATCGGAAATATTAACGCAGCAAAATCCCTACGAAAGAGCAAAAGAAAAAAAATGGTTTTGGAACCATGTAGTTGTCTGGTTTATACAACTTTGCTTATACATTTATTGTTATAATATCTATAATATCTATTGTCATATTTAGGCTAGTATAGATGTAGGGTTAGATAACCCAACCCGCTGGTGCCTGCTGCTATATCCAAATGGGAATCAGGAGGATCGAGAAGGTTTTGTCTCTCTATATCTTTACAGGTAATTTTTTGTAAGATTTTTTCCAAAATTTTGCACATATTTAAAAAAAAATTGAAAACATGAGAGGTAAATTTTTTCGTTTTTTATAACATCTTGGGGGTGTTGCTTTGCTGTTTTAGAGAAATTAAAATATGCATAAGATACTTGCGTTGTTATTTATATCATTGTATTATAAACAGCTTTCCGCGGAGACTAAAATAAAAAAAAGTTATGAATTGATTAAAACCAGTTGGCCATGAGGGCCTGAATGCCCGTGATAGCAAAACTGATATTGATTGTAAAAATTATTTAATATTGTGGATAATTGTCTGTAATACTAGGCTAAATATTTTTCTGTATGGCTAAAAACCGGTTTTGATCCAGTGGAATTAATAGTTATTGAAGCCATACTTGGAAAATTTATTATTTAACGATTTCAACTTTATTAAAGCTATATTATCATAATATTACTAGGGTTGGGGTTGGATATACGGTATCCGGCCAGCTATCAAAAATGACCCGATATCCGGCAAATTACCGGATATCCGGCATTAAAAATCAGCCAGATATCCAGTATCCGGATAGTTTCAATATCCGGTATACGGCCAGATATTAAAAACTGGATATCCAGCCCAACCCTAATTATTACCTAGATGGGACAAGCAAGCTACCCCTGTGCCCGCCACCTTCACCTTCTCCCTGCTCAACACCTCCAGTGAGAAGTGTTTCGTGGTCGACGTGAACGAGAGAAAGATGTTTGGTCACACGCCCGGCAATTCAAAGGAATATAATCACATCAACTCAATAAAATATATAATTCTAGTAGCGCAGCTAATCTATAACTAGGTATACGTTGGTATGTCCGTCCGTGCCTTCGTTGTATGTTACAATGTAAAAGTGCCTTACAAGGTTTCGTGATTTGTATTTATAGTTATAATTTAGTTTTTGTATCTATCTATCTCTTAAAAAGGCAAATGTGCGTATTTACCATTATTATATTAAGCAAATTCACTTTTTTTCCCCTTATACGGCATTTTTTATTGTACTTTTTTGGTTAAATTTTAATATAAATTATTACCTCTTTTTGCATGTTTTAATATTACAAAATGCATATTTTGCCTGTTATAATATAATTTAATGTGTATGCCCCACAACCCATTAAAGGAATTAGGTCAGCGAACATTTTTGGGTTAATAGCACATTAATTAGATATAATTTAAAAAATACATACACAAGGTTTATTATAATATACAGGGAAGAAGGGATAATGAACTGTAAATTACACTGGTACCCAAAGTTATTATTTTTGCTTAAAGAATTTGGGTACTTTCTTGATTTGATTGGTTTGTTCACACACCTAGTAGTCTAAACTATTCAACTAAAAAGAGAAGGGGTAATTTTGTTTATCAGCATTAGGTATTTATGTTTATTAAACTTTAATTGTCAAATTCCTAAGGATTCCCGAGATAGGACAGTTTTGTCTGAAAGAAGCGCAGCAACGACAAGCGAAAAAAATATAATATAAGTTATACAGAGACGTCCAAGGGGGGTGGTATTTTTTTTTATTTTTAATACCCCCCCCCCCTAAATAAAAAAGCTTGGATGTCCTTGCCTCTATGATATAAAGATCTTGGCGAGATCTTGGCGGACAGACAACTATCCCTTTGGAAACTACTCTATATGATTAAATAGGATTATGTCCTACTTGTAAAACTAGTTATAGAGTAACTTCGCTATCAAAAATAAGCAATCTGGTTACAAATTTAATCTATAATTCCCTTTGGTTGGTCGTCAGTCCGTAAAACTATGATTCTCTTGGCTGTTATTCAGATAGACGTCTGGAAATTTTACCAAAGATTACTACAGTCAATAATCTTCCAGAATGTATTTTACTTGGTCCTTCAGCCTGTCATTCATACTGCATAAGAAACATAGAATTATGTTCATAAAGGTTTCGTGATTTTCTAAAACTGATTTATCGCGTATTCTCATTTTTTTATTGCAAACTTAACATGTTCTCTATAACTCACTCTGTCCGTTTGACCTTCCATGATTTTTTTGCTTTTTATGATAAAATATGATATATGAGAAAAGCAAAAGAATAGAGGGGACATTAGCTATTTTTAACTCTACCCACTGGGTGAGAACCCTGTGCCTACTTTCAATTGGATCTGAATATGAGCCAATATCGTCGGAAATAAAAAAAAACACAGCCAAGTCGCTACAAAAGAACAGGAAGCAATTTGCCAGCAGACGCAAAAGGTCCCCACCTTTTGGACCAGGTTGTCGAATAGGTTATACATATGTACATCTATAATTTATTGATTGATGGATTGTTCAGAGTCTTGGAGCACCAAAATTTGTGTCGCGGGATGATCTCTTTAATTCTACATATGGCCTTTTAAAAGAGGTAAAATTATTGTATATAATTATATATATGTATATGTAGCGAAGCTACCTTATTATTAAGGTAGGTCCATACGACCGTCTGTGCGTCCATATTCCCAACGTAAAAGTATTTTATCTTACAAGGTTGAAAAGTTTGTGAATTGCATGCTTTTTTGCAACCTATTCACGATTCAATGAAAATTGTCAAAAGTTTGTAAGCCAACGCACCAGAAAACTTGTTTATAAAACGTTAAAGTATTACATAAAGTCATAAGGAAATTATGCATAAAGTAAAATATAATGTTTACAGATTAGTATATTTTTCTTCACATATAGTTTTTAATGTTGAACAAGTTTTTTGTTATTCCAACAATATCACATTTTAGTGTTTAGATTTTTTTGCACGGTTTTGCTACTTTCATGGACATAATTATTCTTGTAAAATAAAATTACTGCTTCTTTAGATTAAATTCATTATTTGGAAATGTTATATAATCATTTCAAAGTAATTTTGTCTACCCAGATTTGTTTTGTTAACTGCGAAGCTTTTCTGTATTTTAGGGTGCGTTCGTCCATTATGGATAGCTTTTAACATTAATTTAAACATGTTTAAACCTTATATTCGATTTTTTTGGATAATGATTCCTGTAATAGTTAGGTACATTTATAAATCGTAGCAGAAGATCTTTATAAATCCATTTTTACAAAATAAAATTGATAGATATGATTATTCTATTTACTATAAATTTGTTAATGCTAGTTTGTTTAAAATTATAATTTGTTTAGCCTCGTTTTTATGGATGTTGTCATTCCTTGTTTTACAGTTAATTTAGAGAAATAATTTAGACAATAATTCCTGGCACGTTTGCAGCTTACATTTCTGTACTGTCAGCACAATAGATTTAATCTACGTAGATATTATGATATGTGAAATGTTGTCGTCAATTTCGGCGGCTACTTTAGTGCTCATTTATTGGTCAGTTCTTTTCTCCAGTAGTCTGGGAAGGGATGGGTAAAAGCCGTGGATGGTATGTGAGATTGTTATATTAGCCGGCTGGAAGGACTACTTTATTAGAGTAAGCAAAAATATTGTGCAACATCCAAGTAATTATAAATTGATTGTCAGCACTAATAGCCTGCATCAAAAAATAGAAAATATGCGAATTTCATTGCAAAATAAAAAATATCTAACTTTTGGATGTTAAAACATATTGTAAAGTTTGTCTATGCAAATATAGAAATAGATCATTGAAGAAAGCACTTTTCTGCCACTTACATTAAACTCTTAATAAAAATACATAAAATTATCTTATTTTAAATAAAGTAGATTTTAAAAAATTTGGGCAGGTCTAATTTGCAGTTCACTAGAATGTAAATAATCTTAAAAATAGCATAGGTAGTTTCCCTGTAGGCACACACCTAAGCACAGAAAACCCCTCTCAATTGTTTTAAAATAGATTGAAATTAGAAGGGGGAGAGGCTGGGTTCCCCTAAAGAGGGTTAGGCATAAAGAAACAAAAACAATCCCAGTTTCTTATTTTCAATTTATATTATATATAAAAGTGGGATGGGAGGTGTGTTTTTGTGTGTACTAGGCAATTTAATGAGAACTATTTTAAAATAGTATTATCATTTTTATTAATTTTATCTGCACCAGAGGCAAAATTGCAGATTTATCATTGTTCTGTATTTTAATTGAATAGATATAATATTCGTGGATATTATGACAGGGAAAAGTTGTTATCAATAAAGGTTGTTACTTTAGCTCTCACTATCGGATACGCCCCTAGAGGCCTCTAGGGGCACTTTAGGAGAGGAGAGTCGAGTTTTATAACCCAATTTATTATTTTAGATTTTAAAAGAAAAAGTTAAAACCAAAATTTTAGGGGGGGGGAAATTTTTTTTTTGGGGGAGGATTTTTTTTTCTAGGCGCGATTTCTCTTTGGAGGGTGGTGGTACATACCCCCAAAATAGTTATAGACCTTCCCGGGACCTATGAGAAGCTACACTGTTAAGGAGAACCCGATCGGTTTGGCGGTTAGCAAGATCCTTCGGTACAAACACACAGAAAGACATCCTGTTACTTTAGTATAATGATTTACATATCAATTTTTTTCTCCAGTAGAAAGGGAAGGGATTAGGTAAAATGGGTTAGCCAGCTGAAAGTTTGTATAAAGTCATATTAAAATAAAAAAATATATATTATTTAGATATGCCTATAGAGAAGTTAGAAGATGATTAAAGTCCCTCCACAGATTTTGACGTCATACGGTAGTATAGCCAATGAGAGGCCAGCAAAAATTTTACCATTGCTGTCAATTACAGTGTATACTGGCCTCTCATTGCTAATTCTATCGTATGACGTCATAATCTGTTAATCATCTTTGAAAAGTTAAATTAATATTTTTTTTTTGTACACCATTACACCATAACAACTGTGTTTTTATCAGACACCATGGTCATAAATATAGTTCCCGACACCCTAATAATTATTATTTTATATGTTTCAGGACACCCTAACTGTGATTTGTGAGCTGAATGTGTATAGGTATAGAGAATCAAAATTTAGTCCACCATAATAATTTCTATATTTTGGGACCCCCTATATAATAGTAATATTTATTTTCTAGGACACGCTAACTGTGATTTGTGAGCTGAATGTGTATATAGAGAATCAGGAATTCAGTCCACCCTAATAATATCTATATTTTGGGACACCCTAATACTAATATTATATTTTAGGACACCCTAACTGTGATTTGTGAGCTGAATGTGTATATAGAGAATCAGGAATTTAGTCCACACTAATAGTATCTATATTTTTGGGACACCATAATACTAATATTTATTTTTCGGGACACCCTAATGATAATATTTATTTTTTAGGACACCCTAACTGTGATTTGTGAGCTGAATGTGTATATAGAGAATCAGGAATTTAGTCCCATTCTTAGACAAATATCATTCAGGTAACTACATCAAAATTAAGGGAAAAGACAATGGAAGAAAAATGTATGTTCACCCTAAATTATGAGAATCCAAATTACCTTTACCGTAAATTAAAATTATCGGTTAAAAAGTTTGGACACTACAAAATTAATAATTCGCAATCTCAACAAATGAAAGTTTTTAAAAATTAGGGTACCATTATTATTTACAGTCTAAGGCCGTATTCCTCTTTCTAATAAAAATCAGAAAATTTAGTTATCAAAAGTTAAAAGGAACGAGTGAAAATAGATGGACAACCATGTCTCAAAAGTCTTACCTACCGACTTACCGATTATTCATCCCGACTAATTAAAAAAAGAAGACTTGATACAAAAAACATTTTTAAAAACTTTTTCCAGCATGAATTCGAAACCGATTGTTATCCGCTGAATTAGAACCGGTTCTTAATGCAAAATTGTCTACGAGTATAAAAATAAAAACCATAAAAGCAGTACCAGTTTTGTTAGCGCATTGTGCCGTCTCTTTTTTATTTTAATATCCATGAATAAATGTCTATAATATGATGCAATAATTAACTATTCAGGAGTTTTGTTGAAGAGGTCCATTTCTTGCCCGACCCCGAGGAGATAGAGAAGAAGAAGGGGAGGTCCACCCCCACTGTGGGACTATTCAACCCCATGAGGTTCCTCCACTCCATGGACGCCTGGAAGAAGGTCGAGACTGAAGTATAATACACACAAGTGTGGCAATATTTAATTGCCAAATGTAGTCTTCGGAAGGCAATTCAATTTAGGGTGCAATTTGGTATGGCAATATGAAAGCGTTTGTGCCTAACCTAAGTACTATTAAAGACAATCTAAATCCATCCAGTTATAAATTGCCATCAATCTGGCAACTGTTTAAAAATCTATGGCCAAAGCATGGCAAATTATCCGGTGACATTAATTCAAGTTTTAAAGTGCTTGGTGTGGAATAATATATATTTTTAATTAAAGGAAGCCTGCAGTTTTTGTATACTCTAGGTTTCCTTTAAATGTGACTTTGATTAAACCAGTCAGTGATATCTAAATTCTTCCTTAAAAAAATGATTTATTTTATAGTGAAACTGTTGAAAATAAAAAATAAATCTATTATTTTTATATACATGCCTCTATATTTTTTTCAAAAGTTTTTTTCATTATTTTCTAAAAAACTAAACTATTTCAATCAATTATAGAAGACAATATTTTTTTTTGATATCTACATTCAGATTCAGTCTTATTTTTTCTATTATTTAAATGGCATACATCAGTTTTTGTATAATTATATATATTTTGCTTATTTGGATCTGGTTTATTTCACGATAAAATGTTGCTGGTATCGATTATTTTCAAAATTTAAAAGCTTATACAGCTCAGGCTAAACATACAGTGTGTTTTTTTTATGAGAACTTTTTTGAAAGCAATTTTACCCCACTTATAGTTATCAGAATTTAATGATGAATGGTTTATTTTCTTAGTTTGTTAATGCAATTAATAGAACAGCAAAAAAATATTTCAGTTTTTATTTAAAAAGTACAGTAAAATCTAAAATTCAAAACTTAGATGTCAACATCTAAAAATGGTTTTAGCGCCTTTTTCTTATGCTCAAATATTCAACCTTTTGCAAGAATGGCTGCTAAACACTTCAAAGTTGAGATATAGAGCTAAAAATGTATACAGATACTATTAGGGACATGTACTAGGATATCAAAGTTTGAAGGTCATATCTTAACCAGGGAAGGAGTACTGGCCCCCCAAAGTCGACTAAAAAATCCAATTTTTTTCTTGCAAAGGGTAGAAGATTTAGGCATAAGAAAAATGCGCTAAAACCATTTTTAGATGTTGACACCTAAGTTTTAAATTTAGAATTTTACTGTATTTTTTAAATAAAAACTGAATATTTTTTTGGTGTTCAATTAATTGCATTAAAAAACGAAGAAAATAAGCCATTAATCATTAAATTCTGATAACTATAAGTGGGGTAAAATTGCTTTCAAAAAAGTTCTCATAAAAAAAAAATTCACTGTATAATAGTTCATTATCGCATTGTAATATAGACAGCTTTCCGCGAATATCAAAATGAAACATTACATGATTAAAACAAGTTTTGTTATCCCCGCGGATAATACGATGCTATACATTATTTTCCGTATGGCTGAAAAATGAAAAATGGTTTTATTACAACGGTTTCGATGCGATACTGATAATGTATTTACATTATCTCCATAATTCTAACTGACAAAAAAAGGTCTTTACATAATCTTGAATAGCCAATACTCAATAATGCATAGTTATCTCGCAGCGCACGTAAATGCGCGAAAATATACATATGTATATTCTTTAGTCATGTGCTATCTTTGTAATGCATCATTTGCTCTTGGCTATTCTAGAATAGTTATAGTCAACTTTATAACACTTATAATGATGATATAACAAGTACATTCAGCCATTTGGCAGATTGCAGCCTTTTAAGTTTAATTTTTTTATGACAGTAGACTATTCCGATCCCAGCTCAGGAACATTTTACCGTGAACAGCACCAGTTATATGTGAAATAAAAACCATTTGTTTAATGTTTATCTACAATATTATCAGTATTATCAAAAATCATCATAGTTTTTCAGTTAAAAACCTTAAAATAATTGTAATATTTCAGTCCTTTTTAGTCACAAGATAATGGTAAAAATATGTGATTTTAAAACTGTTAGTTAGCGGCCCTAACATGAGTTAATCAAAGTCTTCCTGACATTAGGTAATTATCGCATCGTATTATAGACAGCTTTCCGCAGATATTAAAAAGAAAATTATAAGAATAAAACCAGTTTGGGGAGTCCAGAGGGGGCCGAAGGCCCGATCTAACAAGACTGGTTTTAATTTTTTGATTTTTATATATTTGATTGTGGAAAATTGTCTGTAATATGATGCTATACGTAAATTTTCAATCTGGCTGAGAACAGATTCTAATCCACTGGATATTTATCGGTTTCGAAGCCTTGCTGGAAAATAATTTTCAAAAAGATAGCTTGAGAGTTAAGAAAAAAAAATAGGTCTAAATCAGATATAATAATAATGCCTTTTTATCAAGATTGTAAAGGCTAATAAGTTGTTTGAGTAATCCAAATTCAGTGTCCGATTTTATACATATTCTGAACATACGTGGTTTTCACAAATATTTCTAAAAGCTTTACTTAAATGTATAATTAAACATGGAGATTTTTTAAAACCTAATATTTAAATTTTATTAGTAGTATTGTAGTAATTAGTAATGTTAGTACTTCAGGATTGTGTACATTCTCGGACAACTGATTACTTGTCCTCAAAGAAACAGTTTTATCATTGGATATATTATTACTTGGATGGTACACCGGATTTTCATGTTATCTAATAAAGTGAATCAGGCAATGGCTAAAAAAGATACCCTACATCCAACCCATTTATGACGTCCCCTCCCGTCCTGCTGGATGAAGGAACGGACTAATAAATGAGTTCCATGTTAACAACCAAAATTGACATTTTTTGATAATTTCCCCCCTGTCATAATATCCACGTATATTCTATATCCATTGTTTTATCATTCCAATTCTAATTACTTGGGCATTCTATATATTTGTACAACACACCAAAGACAAAATATTTTTTTTTAACATTTATTTGATCAGCTTAAAACATTCAATATAATTTATCTAATAGTAATATTTTTGTTTTATATTCTAAATATTTTGTCGATTATAAAATAATATTTATTTATATTTTTTTATCAATAAATGTGTATGTATTCTCAAAGAGTTTATTTTTTTATATTTTTGATAATCTTTAAAAATCACGAAACCTCTAATTAACTATTTTGCAGTGAAGCGAAATTATTATTATTTGGATGTTGCACCAGATTTTCCTGTACTCTGATTAAGTAATACTCGAAGCAGGCTAAAATAATGATACCCTACATCCACCCCCTTTATCCCATCTCCCTCTCCTACTGGATGATAAACTGACTAATGAATTTGAATGAGGTCCATAATAGCAAGCCAAATTGACGAAAGAATTTACCCTGTTAATATGTCCTACATTCAAAATTTTGTGTAATTAAAAAATTTAAATAAAATATAAAGAGATTAAAATTACATATAAAAAGGATTGCAACATTCATAAGTAGTGAATCTATGTAAGAAAAACAATTTTTGAACTAGAAATATCAGAAACATATTAATGGATTTATTACTTGGATCTTACACCAGTTTATCATGTACTCTAATAAAGTGAAACTTGTAACTGGCTAAAATAACAACCACCCCATTGCAATTCCAAAATTAACTTATTTTGTTTGTATATTTATCATATTTACTTACAGTTTGACATTAAAACTTCTTAGAGAGAGACAGACACAGTGCCAAAATAAAAAATTTTTGCTGAAGTCCCTGAGATGAATATAAATACCCTTGTCTGTGTGCTTATACATACTTTGTGGTACAAACAACAAAAACTTGGGGCAAAAATTTGTTGACATGTTTTTACAATAACTTTGAGATTAAAGCAATATTAAGGGATTAAAGGAACCCTGCAAGAAATAACTGCTTAAAGACTGCCACAAGTAGAATCAATGCCTAAAATTTGAAGCCTTCAGCTTCCATAACAAAAAAGGTCTGGGCATTTCAAAATTAAATATTATCTACAATGAAAATTTTGAAAGATTTCCATTGCTCATAAAAGAAATTACAATATTAAATTACGTCGCCTAGACGCAAATTATAACCTTATCTTTGTCAGAAACTTAGATTGCCGGTAACAGATTACTTTTTTACAATAAAAACAACACTTTTCATAGTCAAATCGATGAAAAAAATTCGGTTTAATTTGCGTTTGTAAGCGTAAAATCATAGCAGAAACAAATGAAACTAAATTAAGCTCAGCTGTGATTGGTTGTTATGCTGATTCAGCCATCTGATTGGCTGGAAATACTACAGTACTCTCGGTACGACAAAAGTTAAACTTAATTTTTTAATGATCTTGACTATAAAAATAGGGTTTTTTTATTTTAAAAATATAATCAGTTACTGGCAACCTAAATTTATGACAAAAATAAGCTTATAATTTTGTTTCTAGGTTACATAGTTTAATTTCAAAGTTTTTAACATGAGCATTGGAAATCTTTCAGAATTTTCATTGTACCTAAAATGTCATTCTAAAATGCCAACAACTTTTTTGTTATTAAAGATGAAGGCTTTAAATTTGGGGTATTGGATCTATGTGTGACAGTCTTTCAGCAGTTAAAGCGTGGTATTTCTTGCAGGCTTCCTTTAAGGGATGAAACAATGAAAGTATTGGTTGAAAAGTTTAAACACAACTAGTTTGGAACAAAACAATAAAAATTCAAACGAATGAGATAACGTGGTCATAACCAGTGTACTTTTTAATCCAGTGTCCCCTGCAACAACCAGCCTCCAACGGGCACTTTGAGTGAAAACACCAATTTTCATCAATACTATAAAAATATAGTACAAAATTGCTTTTTAATATATTAATAATATTCACAGTTTCCAACAAACACTTTTTTTGTGACAAATAACATCTTTTTACCCTCATAATGCTCGAATATTTATCTTAACAAATTTTTCATACATAAAACTTAGATTTTTATCCCTAAAATAAGGACATATAACATACTTAACAAAAAATTTTGGGAAAAATTCAACCCCCAAAGAAATATTTTCATATAAGCATGTATGGGGTATAGTCCTTTTCACGACATCCCTCCATAAGGAGCGATTCTTCGTATTTTTAAAATGGCTTTTTATAGGTTATTTTAGGTTAGGTTAGGTTATATTGTGTTAGGTGATTGCCCCACAGGGTTAGGTAATTGGCCCCGCAGGGTTAGAGCCCCCCGCAGGGGCTAGAAATAGGAGAAAAGCTACTGTGAAAAATACGAAGAATCGCTCCTTATGGAGGGATGTCGTGGAAAGGATTATACCCCATGTATGTTCTACAGTTTCATTGTACGTAACTTTACAAGATAACATTATAAGGTTACAATTAAAATAATCTTTTCCAGTACGTAGGGCTTCAAAACTGATCAATATTCGCTGAATTATAACCAGTTCTTAGCCATACTAAAAATTATGTTTTGCGTATTGCAGACAATTTTCCACAAATATTTAAAGAAAAAAAATTGAAAAACAAAGATATTAATTTAATTTTAAAATAATTTTTTAAATTGTTGTTTATCTTCTTACGTTTGAAACTTGTGTACAATTCGAATCTAATGGGTGTCAGTCACCCATCTAACCAAGTGCTAATGGGAATACTACTTAGAGTATTTCATATGCCATTAATGTCAATAAAATAGTCGATAAAGAATATGGATATATATATAAATAGAACAAGGATGACCATGAGTAGAAACCCACAAATAATACGAACAGTTAGTCAGTGTAATCCAAATAAAAATATAACACTTGAAAATAATATAAAATAATAATATAAAATTGTATTGGTCTTTTGTAAATTGTTTACTTGGTGCTTATTGGAATAGAGAATTTTCACAAAAAAATTCAGTCGTCTACCTTTAAAACAGCTGAGAAAATAACATTTACAGACAATGTGAATTATAGAGAAGCTTCGCTACTAAAAGAAAGTATTTTTAGTAATATGGATAAAATATATGGATATGCTTCCTAAAAATGAATACTTAGTACGTACAGACGGACGGACAGTCAATGTAAATTCTAAGGTTCGCCAATAAAAAACTATGTGTAGTAATATAGATAAAATATATGGATATGCTTCCTATAAATAAATACTTAGTACATACAGGGTGTCTGAATAAATATCAATCATCTATAAAAAAAAATTGCATTTCTAAAAATTCTATATACACAGAGATCTTGTGGGATAAGACAATGAACGATAAATTGTTACAACTTTATTGAAGATAAACAGTAGGTTGGGCCGGATACCAGATATCGGCTGGTTTCTAATGCCGGATATCTGGTATCCGGCCAGACAATGAAAATGGCTTAATATCCGGCAAATTACCGGATATCTGGCCGGACATCCGACATTATAAATCAGCCTAATATCCAGTATCTGGATAGTTTTAAGACCCAGTATCCGGCCGGATATTGAAAATGACCGGATATCCGGCCTAACCCTAATAAACAGATAATTGATTAGTAGACACTGTTCATTTAAGCCAACAAATTATGATGTAATAAAAGTACCTATAGGCTAAATAAATACGAGAACTTTGGGGACAGTATAATAAACATTCCAATATCCCCTCACTCTCTTGATATAAGATAAGATATAATTGCAGTGATATGAATTCTAGTCAAGAAATTGAAAAAGACTGGCTCTCCAACAACTCCCTCCCCTCTTACCCACGAGCATTACTGTGATCGCAACTTAAATACACTTTGATATTAACAACGCATTTGATTTTCAAATATTATTTAATTTTCCTAAATAGAACCTCTAGAAAAGATCTAATATCTTTAAGAAGCAATACATAGTATCAACACTCAACATAACCTAACCTTAATTACTAAACAAACCAATGAAAACTACATATCCCCCCCACCCCCCCCCCCCCTCTCCCACACTTATTCTCTGCTTAACAAGATAATTCGAGGGAAAAGACTAACAAGAACTATTACTAAAACACCCAGTATCAACTTACAAATGTACAACCTTCTTTGGCTAGTATCCAATATTTGCGGTAAAATATCTATTTCTCCATATCCAGTTTTTTTTCAGGGATCTCCAGGGATAAGACAATGGATGATAAGTTATGTAACAAATTTAACCCTTCTGTAGATTAAGATAATTGGTGAAAATGTTTAGACACTGCATAAAGTACCGACCAAGTTGATGTAATGAATGTTTAAAGCTAACGAGTTTTAAAAGTTATATATAAAACTTTGGGGACCAGTAAAAAATACAGTCTAATGTCCCCTCTCTCTCCCTGAGATAATCATAAACTGGTAGAAACTGGACAGCTATGCTTTTCAATCACTTACACATAAACAATTTTGAAAGTCGATTTAGTCTGTGAGGGAGGGGATATTGGACTGTAAATGCTTATTACACTAGTCCCCAAAGTTTTATAATGACGTTTCCTTGTTTATTAGCTACTACATTTATCCTTTAAGATCTCAATGATTTTCCCTTCATAATTGTTTACAATGGTTATTCATAGTGATTAAATAATTAATACTTTTATTGATACCTATCTATAATACAAAGTAGAATGATGTCTGTCTGTCTGTCCGTCCGTCTGAAGCTTGAGATCTCGGTAACCAATGAACCGATTGGATTCTACTCTTCAGGGAATATACCTACTAGTCCTGTGGTGGTTTTAGGCTATTTTCTTGGTGAGTGGGTGTAGGAGATATCCTTAGTCCTTTTTATTTATTTTTTTTGTGTAGGAGATATCCTTGGTTCTTCTTTTTTTTACGAATTTCACCTTAACTTTTTTTTTGATCACCTCTTGGGGCAAAGCCCCTAGAGGCTAGGGGCGAAGCCGCTAGTGATCAATAAAGTAGAAAGAGTGGTTTATCTTATAAGCACCTCGCGAGCACAAAAACCCCATCCACTCATTTTAAGATAAATTGATATAAAGGGGGAGGTAGCTTGTTTTTCGTGTGTTCGAGGTTTAACAAAGGTTAGGTTTGTTTATAATGGTACAGGGTAGCCCGAAAAGATTAATCGCAAAGAAAAGAGAAAATCTACCCCACACTTAAAAGTCTAGAAACTAGAAATATCACGAAACCTATGTCTTTTTGAAGAGAAAATCACATTTCCCACAAAGCTTTACAGACTGACATAAAAATTAAATTATAGAGTATCTTCAGAACTAATAAGTGTTTGAAAACAAATTGTTTTCTCTTTGTCTGACATTCAATCAGGGAGGGAGGGAGGGATTATTGGGATGTTCATGACACTAGTCCCCAAATGTTTTCTTATTTGTTGGCTGAAGAACTTTGGGGATGTGTATTGTATTTTGATGGGTTGGTTCATTAAGTTTATTGTCCAAACGTTTCAACCATTAATTGTAAACTACAGAAGGTAGGTAGGTAATTTTGTGTATCATAATTAGGAATGTACATGATTTTATTTGCCATTGTCTTATCCCTTTTGATCCCTGGACTAAAGCCAATATATCATCTCTGTCTTATTCAAATTCAAATTTATAAATCTATTCTCTAATAAATTAGTTCAATTTACGTGTGTGTGGTTTTTGTGTGTGAGAGTGAGTTTGGGTGTATAATTGTGCGTGTGTGATTTTAATATTTTGTTAATAGTTTTGTTAGCCCATAGGGGCCGAATCTCCAGGCTCACAAAATTGGTATTTTAGGAGTATATTGCCTTTGTACTTAAAAACTTGTGTACATTCTCGTTACACAGGGTATATGTCATCCATCTAACCTGATGTGTAAACAAATATCCTTGATAACAAATACAAAATTACTCAGGGAAAGAGACAAAATTACTTAAAATTTAAAGAGCTAATCAATATATTATTACTTGGATTTTGCTTCAGATTATTATGTACTCTGATAAAGTGTTGCTTGCAGCTGGCTAAGATAACGATACTCCCTTCCACTCCCTTTACCCCATCCTCTCCCCTCATAATGGATGAACGAGCTAACCAATGATTAATAGGGGCAAGTCATATGTAATATGTTTCCCAGTAATATCCGCTGGATTAGAAACGTTTCTCAGCCATTCTGAAAAGTTATGTTTAGCATCTCAATACTGACAATTTTCCACGAAAATTAAAATAAAAATCTGAAAATAATACCAGTTTTAAAAGCCCAGGCTAACATAACCGGTGTTAATTTTTTAATTTTAATTTTAATAATCGCGGAAAGCTGTCTATTATCTAGTTTTGTCTAGGTTGTTCTATATCGGGGTGTCCCACGCTCCAAGAAAATAGCTTAAAACTATCACAGTACCAGTAGGTATATTCCTTGAAGAGTAGAATCCAATCGGTTCAGTGGTTACCGAGATCTGAAGGGACGGACTGACAGACGAACGGACAGACATCAAGCTACTTTGTATTATAGATGTATTGCCTCTTACCCAAATTAATCTATGAAATTAAATCTAATCAAAGCCACCTGTTTTTACCTCGAAACTCAGGGATCAAAGGGAAAAGTCAATAGACCATAAATTGTTGTACACTGTTGGAGACACAGATGTCTCTAGATTACAATTTGTGGTTGAAACGTTTGAACACACAACTAAATGAGCTAAAAAATCAAACAAAACTCCCCAATGTTCCCTTCCTCCCTGCTTAAAACTCATGAATTAATGCAAACCTTTATGCCTGCTTTGTATTAACCCTTGTTTAATAAGCATATACTTTAATGGATATAGGATATACGTGGATATACTGGCAGGGAAAACTTTGTCGTCAATTTTGCTTCCTAACATTGTCCTCATTTATTGGCTAGTTTGTTCATTTAGTAATAGAGCAGGGGACGGGGTAAAAGTGGTTGATTATTATTTTAGCGAGCTTTGCACATCGCTTATCAATAATTAGAGTACGAGAAAGTATGTTGCAACATCCAAGTAATTATATATTGATTTATTCAATACAAAATTAGGACAGGTGGGATAGGTAGATTTTATGGAGGAAAGGGACATTGGAAAAGAATATTTAGGTCCCATAAAAACGTTCTCTCAATTAGCTAAAAGCTAAAAAACCTTTTATTAAATTTTGATTTAGTTGTACAACTACCTCCATTCCTTTTTCAAAGACCTCTTTCGTCTGCTTCTAAATTATTTTCTGCTACTTAGCTGTGTTAATATAAACGACATTATTGGTTGATTTTCAATGACCCAATAGGAAGGTTGCACAAGGTTGTTGCGATGGGGAGATACAGTTATTTAACCATTTCTCCCTCTAGTGTTATACTCTAATATATTAGCAGTATTCAAAGAAGTAATTTTCAGGGTTCGGAAGCCGCGCTATCAGCCGCGCGGCTGCGGCTGCGGCTGAATCCTAATTTGCGGCTGTGGCTGCGGCTGCGGCTGCTTAAAGTTATGGAAGTGGCTGAGGCTGAGAGTGGCTGAGGCTTAGTGCGGCTGAGAGTGGCTGCGGCTGAATGCGGCTGAGGCTTAATAAGAATTGGGGTGGCTGAGGCTTACAGTGGCTGAATTGGAATTTTGTGGCTGAGGCTTCAAGCGGCTGAGGCTTACAGTGGCTGAGGGTGGCTGAGGCTTACAGTGGCTGAAGGATTTGTGGCTGAGGCTGCGGCTTACTGAAAGCCGCGCGGCTCATAGCGGCTGCGGCTTACAGTGGCTGATTGGAAAATTAAGCCGCGCGGCTGAGTGAGGCTGAGGCTGAGAGTGGCTGATAACATAATTAAGCCTCGCGGCTGATTCTGAGGCTGCGGCTTACTGAAAGCCGTGCGGCTGAGGCTGTGGCTGAATTAAATTCAGCCGCGCAGCTGAATGCGGCTGCGGCTGAATACAATATTAAGCCTTGCGGCTGATCTTATGGCTGATTATAA
This sequence comes from Acartia tonsa, assembly GCF_053477335.1. Lineage (NCBI taxonomy): Eukaryota > Metazoa > Arthropoda > Copepoda > Calanoida > Acartiidae > Acartia > Acartia tonsa. Next base: position 61,685,641 of record NC_137261.1, on the reverse strand, counting down.
AATAAGCTTTGCAGCTGAGGCTTCGGCTAAATTGGATTTTTTAAATGCATTCTAGGACATTTTTTGGAGAGTTGAGGGTGGTTAGGGGTTGTGAGAATAAGAGTGGAGGGAAGAGGGGGGAGGACAGCAGGATTTTTTCAAATGTTTGATTCAGAATTAGTACCCAAATTTTATACTGGTACCCAAAGTTTTATACTGGTACCCAAAGTTTTATTCTAGTACCCAAAGTTTTATACTGGTACCCAAAATTATATACTAGTACTCAAATTTTATTCTGGTACCCAAAGTTTTATTCTAGTACCCAAAGTTTTATACTGGTACTCAAAGTTTTATACTGGTACCCAAAGTTTTAGTCTGGTACCCAAAGTTTTATAATGGTACCCAAAGTTTTAGACTAGAACCCAAAGTTTTATACTGGTACCCAAATTTTACTGGTAACCAAAGTTTTAGACTGGTACACAAAGTTTTATACTGGTACCCAAATTTTACTGGTACCCAAAATTATATACTGGTACCCAAAGTTTTATTCTGGTACCCAAAGTTTTATACTGGTACCCAAAGTTTTATACTGGTACCCAAAATTTTATACTGGTACCCAAAGTTTTATACTGGTACCCAAAGTTTTATACTAGTACCCAAAATTATATACTAGTACTCAAATTTTATTCTGGTATCCAAAGTTTTATTCTAGTACCCAAAGTTTTATACTAGTACTCAAAGTTTTATACTGGTACCCAAAGTTTTTATACAGGTACCCAAAGTTTTAGACTAGTACTCAAATTTTATACTGGTACCCAAAGTTTTATACTGGTACCCAAAGTTTTAAACTGGTACCCAAAGTTTTATACTGGTACCCAAAGTTTTATACTGGTACCAAAAGTTTTATACTGGTACTAAAAATTTATACTGGTACCCAAAGTTTTTTACTGGTACCCAAAGTTTTATACAGGTACCCAAATTTTATACTGGTACCCAAAGTTTTATACTGGTACCCAAAGTTTTATACAGTTACCCAAATTTTATACTGGTACCCAAATTTTATACTGGTACCCATATGTCACATAATCTTAATGACAATGTAATTATGAAGTTATTACAAAAAATACTAAACAATAGGTACTGGAAAAAGAAGAACTGAATTAAAATAATTTTTTGGGGGGTAGGGTGATTTTTATTGGGTGGGGAGGGCCAGGGCGTGTAAATCCCATTTTTAATTTTGGGGTGATGTTTAATTTTTTTTCTAAGGCAATTTTTTTCTGGTAGTGTGATGGTACCCTCCCCCAAAATAGTTGTAAACCTTCCCAGTACCTATAAGAAACTACCCTGAATAGGAGCACCATATCGGTTTAGTAGTTAGCGAGATCCTGTAGTACAAACATAAAGACAGACAAACAAACAGAAATCATAATACTTAATGATCTAAAAATAAGACAAATTTTCATTTTGAAATATTGGAGCTCTGATAGCTTTTTGGTACGGTAACAGCTTTGAACCATCTATCATCCGGGTTCGAATCCCAGAAGAAAAAAAAATTTGGGGGGATGAAGGGTGACTTTTATTATTTTTTTATGGGAAAATAGGGGGGAGTTTGGTTGAGCACCCACCAGTTTTAATTTTAGTTTTTTAAAAAATTCAAAAACTTGGAAAAGGCAATTTAAAAAGTTTTCATTAGTTCAGTAGTTATCGAATTCTTAATCTACAGACAAAATAACTCTCCATACAAATCTTTTTTTTTGCATAACTTTTTCAGTGTCTCTCATCAACCACAACGTATTAAATACATTTAAAATTGAAGAAATATCTAAGTAGGAGAAGCTTAATTATATATAACAAGTATTGCGTACCTAAACGGAAAAATAATAGAGAAGCTACTATATAACTTGAGTATCACAAAAATTGATTGCCCCCTGTGAGGTTTGAACTCACGGTCCCTTGTTTACAAGACGAGTGCTCTACCATTGAGCTAAATAGGCCACTTGTACAAGAAAAAAAATTTAAGATAATACAAATTCATAGTAAATATTGAGTAAATTCTGAAAAATTTGTATCTTTTAAAAACAATAAAATTAGGCAAACGTCAGTAGGGCAGTTACCCTATAAATAGTATTCAATAATATTCATAAGTATCAACGTTCAAAAACGTATTGCTCCTGGTGAAATTCGAACTTATAACCCCGGCATAACAGTGTAGAAGAACCGTGCGCTAACTGATTGCGCTACTGGAGCTCTTACATTACAGGTTCAAACTTTTTGTAGTTGTTCGAGATGGTAGTTTCTATGTTGTAATTTTAAAAAAAAACTTAAGATAAAATTTTTATAAAAGAATATAAAAAAATTTAAAAGTATAACATTTAAAAAAATTATTTTTGGGCGATGGAAATGTCTGACCCCCACCCCAAAATTAGCTCAAAACCATCCAATGTCAATATATATATAACTAGCGGCTACGCCCCTAGAGGCCTCTAGGGGGCACTTGAGGAAGAGAGAGAGTCAAATTTAATAACCCAATTTCTTATTTTAAATTTTTAAAGAAAAGTAAACAAAAAATTTTTTTTTGGGGGGGGGAATTTTTTTTTTTAGGGGGGGGGGCCTCCCCCTTCATTTTTAATTTAAGTTTAAAAAATTAAAAAAATTTTTTTTTTATTTGAGGGGGGGGATTTTTAATTTTTTGGGGGGGTTGGGGGTGTCCCACCCCCAAAAAAATAGTTATAAACCTTCCCAGGACCTATGAGAAGCTACCCTGTTAAGGAGAACCCGATCGATTCAGCGGTTAGAGAGATCCTTCGGTACAGACACACAGATACACAGACACATAGACATCCTGTTACTGTAGTAAAAGGATTCCTGAGAAGGACAACATTGTCAGTTCAGTGGTTGCTGAGATCTTAAGCTTCAGACAGACAAAATTAAATGAAAATTAAGCCCCGCGGCTGAATTGACGGCTGAGGCTTGTACTAATTTAGCACCTGCGGCTGCGGCTGGGGCTTACAATATCTCAGCCGCGCGGCTGTGTCAAAGCTGCGGCTGAATTTAAAAAATTAAGCTGCGGCTGAGGCTGCGGCTTACAAATATCAAGCCGCGCGGCTGCGGCTGCGGCATAATCATAACTTTGCAGCTGCGGCTGAGGCTTTCTTGAAGCCGCGCGGCTGAGTGCGGCTGCGGCTTCAAATTATTAACAGCCGCGCGGCTGAGTGTGGCTGAGGCTTCCCCAACTATAAGCTGCGCGGCTGATTGCGGCTGAGGCTTAGAGGGGCGTTGGCTGAATGAGGCTTAGTGCGGCTGAGGCTTAATGTGGCTGAATTGGAGTTTTGTGGCTGAGGCTTACAGTGGCTGAGGCTTACAGTGGCTGAATGCGGCTGAGGCTTACAGTGGCTTATGTTTTCTTTAAGCCGCGCGGCTGCGACTAAGGCTGAGGCTTATTGGGTGGCTGAGGAAGCCGCGCGGCTGATTTTGAGGCTTCTCGTAAGCCGCGCGGCTGATGGTGGCTGAGGCTGAGGCTGTGGCTGCGGCTTCCGAACCCTGGTAATTTTACTAAACTCTAAACTGATGGGTTACTCCTCTTTAGTAGAGACTATTTTACTGAAAATCCAATCCATCCCCACTCACCCTCCCCCCTCCCCACATATATGTTAGAGCGCAGCATTTATGATTATGAATATTTGTATGTGGACATGAGTAATAAAAAAATATTTCTTATCTTTCCTTTGTTATTTTTACAGCTATTGAACCAATGATAAGTTAACAGAGACAATTCTAAACTTGATTAATGTAGCACAATCGACATATTTACATGGATATTGCACCAGAGCTGGATCTTTAAATCATTTTGATGTTGCGCAAAATCGAGGTGCGCAAAATTTCAGCCAATCACAGCGCGGCATTTCACACAATACTGTGCTCTCATTGGTGGAAAGTTGGAACGTCCCGATATGGCGCACCATCAAAATGATTTAAAGTTCCAGCTCAGATGTTCATGTACTCTAAAAAAGTAATTCTCGCAGCTGGCTAAAATAACTCCATCCCCTCCTTTACTTAATTTTCTTTCCTCTTTCTGGAGGAACGAACTGACCGATAAAGAGGTCCTTATCATCAACCTAAATTGGCGAGAAATTTTCCCTTGTCAATTTATCCACATATAATATATCCATTTGGATCACTGAGTACCTCCACCCTCCCAAGAGAAGCGTAGCCGCTAGCTTACTATTAAATAAAAAGATTTAAAAACCAGCTAAAATGCTACTTATAAAGTAAAATTTATATTTTGATTTATAAATTTCAAATTACCAATAACTTATTCTTGTGTGCCTAAAATATTTAATATTGCATATACTTGCATGAAAATGTATAGAAAAGAAACAAGGATGACAACATACATAAGTAGCGAAGCATGACCGACATGGAGACGGATAAAGCATTGTAAATTATAGATGCGCATGTGTCATAGGAAACACTAAAAATTGCACCTTTCTATATTCAATAGCAGCCGAGAAAATTACAGTTCTTCTATAGCGATACGAACTGAAAGACTGACAAACTGACTGACGTTCGGACTGGCAAAGTAAATTATAGAGTAACTTTGTTACAAACAAGAATCGCAGCATCCATAAAAGCGAATCTCTGAAATGGTAGTTCAAACGAACATTAACACTTGTATAGTGTCAGAACTGAATAATCAAAATATAAATGTCGAACGCAACAAAACTGTAAGTAAATCTGCTGAAAAACTGCTTAATTACAGGGTATTGTTTAATGACATACTTACATTTTTAGGATTTAATTATAGAGATACTCTTATGATTATGTACCTTGTTGTCCTAGGAATCATTATTACAAAAATCTAATGAATAGGATAATAATATCATACAAAATTGTCACCAAAGTTAAAAATTAGCATGTAATATAAAAATATCTAAACGTTACGGATGGACCGACCTTTAAGATAGAAAAGATTCCCTTTTAAAACAAACACACAAATGAAATTTCATATCCACAAAAGTGTATGAAGCACTCAAACATACCACAACAAAAGGGATCTTAGGGGATAAGACATTGGACGATAAATTGATGTGCAACACATTGATGACAAGAAAAATTACCCTTCCTGAGTATTAAATTATTGGGACATCGCTGGTATAAAAAAACAATAAAATTTGAATGAAAGTTTTTAAGCCAACGAATAAGATAAAACTTTGGGTACCAAGGTAAAATTTCAGTCCAATGTCCCCTCCCTTCCTAACATATAACACATACACAAACACACTCAAGTTCAGTCACGAGAAAACACTTGATTCAGGGGCTTTGAGAGATATCTTATCCTGATATAAAAGTAACATGATCTTTGTTTGTCTGTTTGTACCAAAGGATCTTGCTACTGAACCGTTGTGGTTCTTATTTACAATGTATCACAGGTCCTAGGAAAGTTTATAACTATTTTTTTTTTGGGGGGGGGAGGGGGGAGGGTACCACCACCCTCAATATTTTAGTAGATGGTATGGTGGGGGGAAGATGGTAGTAATCTCTATTTCAGCCCACTGCAAGTTTCACTTTATTAGAGAACATGAAAACCTGGTGTAACATCCAAGTAATAATATGTTCGATCACTTGGTCAATGTAAGTGTAAAAACTTACACATTATGGTAAGCGCAAATTTTTCTTCCAAAATAGCAGATCTGATTGGGCTATACTTTTAGAAAAGCTTTACACGTGACTTAAAATTAAACAATTAAACATTAACCCTTAACGGTCGGGGGGGGGGGGCGTCGAACGCCCCCCCATCCGGTTTTTTCTACCTCATTTTCTGTGTGTGAAAGATAAAGAGCCCAAACTGCTTGACTTTTTATGTGTGGGTATGAGACATAACTGAGAGTTGAAATTTTTTGAATATCTCCATCCTGGCGGGCACAGGATGCCATCAAACCTGGCAGGGTCATCCAGGTAAAGAGCAAAAATATTTTTTTGACTTAAACAAAGCATTTTATCTTACCAAAATACTAAAATATCCTCTAGTAGTACATCCTCATATTAAATACAGGTGTTCAAGTCAATTTCAGGTTCCAGGTATGATCCTGCAGGTCCTGATCCTCCAGGTCTCCAGAAATCTTTAAATGGCTCCTGTGGCCGCAATTTTTGACTTAAAGACTTCAAATTTTAAACTTAAGCTTTTCTTACATGTCTACATAACGTATTAAAATTTAATAAAGATCCGCCGCCGTTTTCCCGCCGACCGCCGACTGCGGCGGCTGGCAGCTGCCTAGTACAGCTGCGGCCGCTGAAATTTACATTTTGATATTTCAAATATAAAATTTACCCAAAGATAAACATTTTCTGCAAAACAAATTTTATTCTAGCTTCAAAAATAAAAAAATTACAGCCGTTTGAAATTTTTAAGTAAAAAAGGGACCTGAAAACAAAGGTTGTTAAATAAAAAGGTGAAGGAAGCGAAAATTGACCTTGACTTACTGAAAGTCGGAAATTCATCATAACACAGGGGACTTACACAAAAAAACTTAGCCCTCTAGCTCTAATAGGAACTGAGATAATAAGGGGGGGCGTTGAACGCCCCCCCCCCCCGACTGATTAAGGTGCGGCAAGGGGCCCGACTGTAAGGGGTTAAGTAAACGATAAAGTCAAAGATTTTGAAAGTTTTTACCAGTCCCTTTATTTGTGACGCAAATGCCTAAAAAATCTCTATTTTCTATCAATGACTTGCATGGCATAAGGACAGGATAATTCGGTGTACGATTTTGTACAGTACATATTCTGATTTTCTCCAACTTTACAAATATTTTGTTTCGTAAAATTTCTAATCTAAAAAATCTTAAACCAATTATCAATACAATTTTCAGTTATTAATAATAATAATAATAATAATAATTTATTTCGGAAAAACAGAAGAATACAATATTGCATTGGAAAAATTAGCCACATGGCTATACGGATTGGATAAAAACACAAAAGTGTTGTTGGCCCATCCGTTATACAATATACTTTTACAGTTTACATTATATATATAAGTTGTGCATTGTAGTATGATTGTTTCCATACATTATGTATCTACTGGTTGCCTATAGGGGATGTCGTGGTTGTGATTAGATCACACCAATCACTGCTGTGATTTTGGTCCATAGGACCGACATGCCGTTTGGTTAGTTCACACGCCGTGTTGTCCTTATCCTGAAAAAGGCGTCATGCACCAGATCCAAGCATCAAAGAACACAGCGTGACCATGTGACCGTTGGTGTCCCAAGGGTGTGTTTGCGGGGGGTTGCCTGGGGGACAAGTGGGTTATTTACATTGTATTTTTTAAATTTGCATACGTTATCGGACTACTTTGTATCTAACACTGAAAGATTTTAAGTATGAGCTATATTACGTAGTACTCTCTTTTGACAGTGAAATTACTCTATATCTAACTTTGTCTGTCCTTCCGTCCACATAGTAGTAGTTGTAACTATAACAATGCTTCGCTTTCAAATATTTGATAAAAAGACTGAAAAAGGTAAATATAAAAGGTAAGTATAATACAAAAACTAATTCATACCCCACAATGGATATAATATGTATATATGGATATATAGAAAGGGCAAAGTTTGTCGTCAATTTAGGTTGTTACAATGGTCCTTTATCATTATTCAGTTTGTTCATCTAGTAGAAAGTTAGGGAATGTGGTTAAATGGGTAGATTTATTTTAGCCAGCATCGAGCATTACTTCATTAGAGAACATGGAAATCTGGTGCAACATCCAAGAAATAATATGTCGATCAACCCCACTATCTCCCCTAACTTACCTTACCAAGTAAGCAACTCACTTCAAAGGAGTTTATTTAAACCTGTAAATAAAAAAAAAATAGCTAATCAAACTTAAAAGTTATTGGAGTGAGGGAACAATGGGCTGTGTTTTATACAATTCCCGAAAGGTTTAGTCTTTGACTCAAAACTTTAGGAACTTTTTTTTAATCTAGCCTAGTTTATACAAAATTTATACCCATATAAATTGATAAAAAAGACCTTTTTCATTAACTTAGATACATTTCGAATTTGATAATTTCATACAATAGTCCCTTGTATAAGAGAATAAAGCAATGCTCGGTCGTTTTATATGATATGTTTCAATGTATGGACACTCAATTGAGCTTTAAGCATTGTAGTAGTATAAAGTTTACGCCGCGCTCAGGAATATGATATTCAGTTACGTAGTGAGTCTAATCTCTACAGGACAAACAACACTAAATAATGTTTATATTACACACACACACACACTCACATACACACACACACACACACACATTAACCCTTACCCACTCATACAAACACACACACACATACTGTCCCTCACACACACATACCTCACCTCTCAGAGTAAACTTATCACTCAAATTGTACTTTAGTAAAGTTTTAATAACAAATCATTATTTTTCTTTTTATTGTTATTGTGAGTTTTTACTAGTGACAAATAATTTTGAATAGTGATATATTTGAAGATATCTAAGTTTTTCCTACATTTAGGGTAATCTGTTAGTGAAAGATTTTAAAACTGTTTATAACAAATTATGTTTAAGTTTGGTTTCTTGGTCAAAATGTAGGATTATTTACATTTGGTTTTGATTTTTGCAATTGTGGACAATAAGATATCTACAATAATAATTACAAAGTAGCTTGATTTCTGTCCTTGTGTCTGAAGCTTAAGATCTCGGTAACCGCTGAACCGAATAGGCTCTACTATTCAGGGAATATACCTCCTGTGGTGGTTTTAAGCTGTTTTCTTGGGGGGTGGACACCCCAACCCCCACAAAAAATGAAAATCCACTCCCCCTAAAAAAATAGTTTTGAGGCAGTTACTTCACAAAAAATGGCAGCACCAGAAATACTTTATTTTTTTTATTTACCTTTTGGGGCAAAGCCCCTAGAGGCTAGTAATATCTAAAAGCACAAAATAAATTGAAAAGAAGTAAATTAACATGCCCAACTAAGTATTCAGTATAACCTAACCTAAACTAAATTAATAAACAAACCATTTAGTAAAAGAATATCCCAAAATTGGATTTTACTTTTATTTGAAACTAAAATTAAAAGTGGTGGGGGTCGACTCAACACCACCTTAACCACCTTAAGTAGCCTTAAGACCTCTAGGGGCTTGGTATTAAATATAAGTTTTAAGTAATTTGTTAATAATCCTGTGTAAAATATGAATGTACAAATGTACCAGTACCTACCCTAATTTCAGAAATATTTTCAATTTTGTTGGATGTTGTTTATTTGAGATGAGAAATAATTAGATTGAAATTCCCAATGAGAAAAGGAGAATATAGCCCAGTAAAGGCAGCGGACAGGTATTGGTAAACGCAAAGATATGCTATAACTAGGGTCGGTCCGTCCGCCCGTTCGTAACATATAGCTCTTTTTATTAATTTATGCATGTTTAAATTGCCTTATCCATTACAAACTTTGTATGGTGATTCCTGTAGTAGTTATGTCTGATTTAGTAGCAACTGAATGATAGTTATAAGAATGTCCGTACGTACTGATTCCTTGGACAACAGATCTATAGTATAGATGTATATACAGACAACTACCTCCCTTCATTTTTCAAAGACCTCTTTCGTCTGCTTCTAAATAATTTTCTGCTACTTAGCTGTGTTAATATAAGATATACCATTGGTTGATTTTCAATGACCCAATAGGAAGGTTGCACAAGACGATTGCGATGGGGAGATACAGTTATTTAACCCTTTCTCCCTCTATTGTTTTACTCTAATCCTTGGACAACAAAGTAAAATGCTATAAAAAAAGCATCTTTATGATCAAGATCTAAAATTATATGTATTTAAGCAAATTTGTAAAAAGGAAATTACGTACAATTTCGTCTCGACTTTTACATTTGTAAATGTTTTGCTTATTCAGTTCTCACACTTTACAGGTGTTAACGTTCGCTTTTTCTTCCATTTCGGTACTGCATTGTTATGGATGTTGTCATCCTTCTTATATTAAATTCAGTGATTTTAAAAGATAAGACAATGGACGATGAATTTGTATAATTCTATAAATCAAATTCCATCTGTGTAGATGAACTTATTGGATCTACTGCAGTTCACGGTAAAATATTGCTGGTAATCAATATTTCCAAAAATCTATGAAGTTGAAAGGCTGCTAGCTGCCAAACGGCTGAACGTACATAACATACCCGCACACTGTTTAAAGCGGCATAAGAAGGCCTACAAATAATCTGGAATAGCCATAAATCAATAATGCATAATTATCTTGCAGTGCAGAGAAATGCGCGAAAAAGACCTATTTTACGCGTTTTTTTCTTCAGTGAAGTTTTCCCTGTGCATAATTGGATCTTGGCTATTCCAGATTATTTGTAGGCCTTCTTATGCCGCTTAAAATGGTGTGCGGGTATGATCTGTACGTTCAGCCGTTTGGCAGCGAGCAGCCTTTAGAATTAATAGATTTTTGAAAATATTGCTTACCTGCAATATTTTACAGTGAACTGCAGTAGATCCAGAGATCTTTATGGACAGTCAAAAAAAACCTTACTACTTTATATAATAGCATGTGAACAGCTGCGAATAACAAACAATATTAATTAGCCTTTTCCATCAAATAAGACTTTGTTATTTTTGCAATGTTTTTAAAGTGAATTGAATTATGTATTTTGCTTAACGCTCAATTGCACGCATATGTAATACATTATGCTTGTTTACGTGTTATAAAATCTGGGTCAAAATTAAATTTTGTTGTTAAAATTTCTGCTATTTTCTGTCAAAGTGCAAATATTTTTAATCTTTACTCTCCTCCTGTCCAGCCTGTCTCAAAGGAATCAGGGAAGGAGGGGACATTGGGCAGTTTATTATATTAGTCCCCAAAGTCTTATGATAACGTTTTCTTATTCGTTGGCTTAACAACTTTAAGTAACTTTATCGAAATAGGATTCAGTTAAGTGTCCTAACAATTCAACCACTAATTGTAATCTTTAGAAGTCCGTCTATCTGTCTATAAGATACGTCATTTGGGAAACGTTAATTTCTCGCCTGCTTTTCAAGATATACATCTGAATTTTTGTGAAGATTTCCTGAACATCAAGTACATACTTTACTTAATCTATTTGTTAATGACACTTAACTTCTATAATTGCCTTTGTCCGTTTGTCCTCAGTTATAAAACTGGGTGCAATTGTTTTGTTCAAATTTGTTATTTTCTGTCAACCTGCAAATATTTTTAAGTTCTCCCCCTGTTTTATAAGTAGAAGTACATTGTAATAGAATGTTGTTAGAGATCAGAGATTGCATCAAAGTAACGCTTTCCTAACGATTTTAAACCGGATTATTTAAAGCGGAGCTTTTCTATAATTAGGGTCGGTCGGGACGTCCGTGACGGATAGCCTTTTTAGTTAATTTAGGCATGTTAGAATTGTTCTATAGATTTCAAACTTTGCAGTAGTTATGTACGATTAAGAATCATTATCAGAATGATTTTTTAAATACTGATTCCTAGGACAACAAAGTACAATATTATAAGCAAAACAACTCTACAATCAAGTCCTGAAAATGTTAGTATGTCCATAAACATTATTCTGTATCAAGCAGTTTTTAAACAAATTTACTCACAATTTTGCTTCGACTCTTATACATTTATATTCATATTATTTAGTTCTGACACTATACAATGTTAATGTCCGTTTGCCCTACCGTTTCAGTGCTTCGCTTTTATGGAGGTTGTCATCCTTGTTTCTTTTATCGATGCCTAGGAAAATTACCATTTGAAAAGGGAAGCATCTTTATAAACATGTCTAATTATGTAAGTACGTCGATGTTTATGTTTCCTGTTTTAAGCTTGTTTGCGTTTAATTTAGTACTAAAATCCATGAATAAGCCACCAAACAAAATAAATCTAAAATTTTAAGGGTAGATTGAAACGTCTTCTTTACTGCGTTGTGTTGCCCCCCAAAATTTTGCAAGAACTGAAATATTTTTTAGAATTAATTAGCTAACTTAAATCACTTGTTTGTAAAAAAAATTATATCAAATTTTAAACATGCATACTTCTTTGTAATAACAAAGTGGATGCTACGAATTAGGTTTTTGCTCACTCTATGTTTACATTGCTCTATTGTATTAGCATGTTGTTCGTTAAAGTAATGAAATCAAGAAAACAAGGATGACAACATCCATAAGTACCGAAGCTCTAAATCAGAACGAAGGACAAAAGATCAATAACTCTTGTAGAGTGTCAAAACTTTAAAAGTAGAACATTAATTTGTAAGTCTAAACAAAGTTGACCACAAATATATTGCTTAAATAAAGGATACAGTAAAAGGATACACTTTCATTTAAGATTTGATTATAGAAATGTCTCTTGGTGTACCTTATAGTATTAAGAATCATCATTCAAATATCAGATGAATAGGATAATTATATTTCTTTCTTTGCCTCACTGTGCAATGAGAATATCAAGTTGCTTTGTTTACCTTCATGAGTTGGAAAATTAAAATCTAAATTTTGTTTGCCTAGATTACTTTTGAAGGACATCTAAGTACATTTGAATAAAATTAATTCACGTTAAATTGAGTTTGTATTTTTCTGTATGGCTCGAAACGATACACGAATTTTCAGTATGACTCAGAACCGGTTAAGAACTAGCGGGAATAAATCGAATTCTGAGTCATTCCTGAATAGTTATTCTCGCATCGTATTATAGACAGCTTTCTGCTGATGCAAAATTCTAAGAATAAAAATAAAACCTTTTTGTTACACTGAAAACACGGGTTAACAAAACTGGTATTAAATAATTTTTATTTTGATATTCGTGGAGAATTGTTTGTTTTCAAATGCTATAGATGATTTTCAATATGACTCGGTTAAGATCTGTGAAAATAAATCGTAATCGGAGTCATGATGGAAACGTATTTAGGATAAATAAAGAAGGTCAATATTTTCAATTGCTTAAATAGTCCAACAGAAAACAATATCGGAAAATTTCGACCTCATCATTGGTTAGGAAATATACATGTTTTTTTTTATTGGATAAAAGCTTTCTTGGGGGAAATAAACAGATCTATAGTATAGATGTATATACAGACAACTACCTCCCTTCCTTTATCAAAGACCTCTTTCGTCTCCTTCTAAACTATTTTCTGCTACTTTGCACAAGGCGGTTGCGATGAGGAGATACAACTTTATTTAACCCTTTCTCCCTCTAGTATTTTACTCTAATGGGTAATAAGATATCACCGGTCTTATTTTATGATTTTAATAATTTATAAACAAAAATTTATAGCAAATTCCTTTCAAGTTGAACGGACTTTGTGTCTGATTGAGCATCTAGAGTGATAAATGTATGTATTTTAGGACAATGGAGACCCCTATCAACAGACTGGTTCTAGTTGCGCTTCTAACAGCCCTGCTTAGTCTGGCATTTTCAGGTAAAGGCTTATAATTTTAATTCTGTAAAGGTTAATATATGTTTTTTTCGTATATTTTTGAAAAGCCAAGAGTTCGTTAAGTTTGACATTTTATAGGTAATTGATGTATTGATTAGAAAGTCTCTTCCGTTCATTCGATTGAAACATGCTGATTTTAATTTTTGAAGACAACATCTATTTTTATATGCTTCTTTATGGATGTTGTACTTCTTGTTTAAACTTTTAAAAACAAAGACAAAAAAGTCGTTCAAAAAATCTGCGTGTGACGTCATAAAAATGAGGAATTATCCATCTCTTTTGTAGGAGTTTTCTTTCCCACCCCTCCTCTCCTCATCCCTTATTTTTATGGCGTCAGAATTTTTTTCGAGAGACTTTCTTCGTCTTCATTAAAAGCTATTTAATGATTTGACTGTCAAATAGAAATTTTGACAAATATGATTTTGACACTTGTTATACCTAGATATTATAGTGAGGAGATCATTTTTGTTTATTTGTATTATTATTTCCCCTAAAACATATTCATTCATACTTTAACAAGAACGCCAACATCCATAAAAGCTAAGCTCTAAAAGTAGGGGGAAGGACAAACGAACAATTACTCTTGTAGAGTGTCAGAACTTGATAAACAGAACATTTATTTGTAAGTTAAAACAAAATTGTACATATATTTGTTGCAAATTTGTTACATGATACTTTCGGTTTTGGGATTTGATTGTATTGTAATTTATGGACCGACTGACCCTAACTACAGAAAGATTCGAATTTAATGACTAGAAATTTGTTTTTAAAAGAAAGCATAAATCATATATTTTCAAGTAAACAAACAAAATAACTTATTTACATTTTTTAGTAGCGAAGCCGTGATTTTCTCGGCTCCCATAAAAGATAGAGAGCTGAAATTTAAATCAGGGATTAATTTATATGTTAACAGTCTTCATTTTTTCACCAAGTTTCATTAAGATTTGTTAGTTGGTTGGGGTGCTAGATCGATTCCTACATTTTAAAGTTTTCATGATTTTCTCAACTCGTATTTAACACAGATGACTGAAATTTTCAGGGATTTAATACTTTCATATTCTGCATACTTTTATCAAGTTTTATCGAGATTTGCTTATTGGTTGGGGTGCTAGTTCGATATCTAGATTTTTAGGTTTTCATGATTTTTTAGTCTAATGTTTTTTTTCATGAAACTGCAATAAAGTTAACTATTTCCGGATATCTATCGATAGTTTTGAGCTTCGCCACTAAAGGATGTTGTCATCCTTGTTGTGTAGGCAAATCTTTTCTTTTATTTGGGCCTCAAATTTATATATTTTAGGCAAAAAATTAATATAGATTGCGCTGTTTTATATTGTCAAGATTTGGTAATTAAACCTAGTTGATCCTTAGGTCATGTTAAAGTGAAGAAAACTTTTGCTTCGTTTTCATGGATGTTGTTAGCCTTGCTTTAAAAATGATGCACTAGGGGATAATTATTTATCTCATCGTATTATAAACAGCATTCCGCGGATATCAAAATAAGAAAAATAAGATTAAAAACTGTTTTGTGATATCCGTGGCGTGGGGTCGAAGGAACGTCCAAAAACATGTTTCTGATTTTATAATTTTTATTTTAATATGCTTGTAAAATTGTCTGCAATACATTGCTTTACGAGATCATTCAAAGTGGCTGATAACCGGTTTTATATCAATCGGTTTCGAGGCCATACTGGAAAAGCAATTATTTGGGTTTAGTGAATTTTTCAAGAGTTTGCAAAGAGGCAATGATTCAGCGCAGAGACAGAGATATTGCACTCGACAAAATCTTTTTCACCTCTTTATTTTTTGGTGTTTGCCTAAATTCATTTACTTACATCTCCTATAGAATAAAGCTCATTAATTTGAAAGGGGGTAATGCAATTTATAAAATACAATCAGAAAGGTGTGGGTAAAGTAATTTTTCTTCAGATAGCATTTCACTACCCATTGGTTTGAAAGAGCAGAGGGTATGTAGCATATTCTGGAGTCATGGAAGTCAGGGATCATAAGGGATAAGACAATGGACTATAAATTGATATACATCTCCAATAATTATATACAAAATTACCCAATAGGCAGAAAAAATAATTTGGTTGAAAATTTTAGATACTGCAATGTGTTTAGTCAATCAAAGTACCCAAAGTTGATGATTCAACCAATAAGATATGGTTTTTAAAAAAACTGTTGGTACCATTGTAATTTAAAGTCCGATTTCCTCTCCCTCCCTGAAAGTAAGTATGCAGGCTCTCATAGCTCTCATATGGGAGCCTTAATATACGTAGACAAGAGTCACATACTGTTTGCAATATACATATTTCAATAGATAGATGGTTTTAAGTAATTTTATGGAATTTGGAGTGATTAGTTTCAACCTAGCAGGTTCGAATCTTGTCAACCAATAATTTTGATCTAAAGAAGAAGAAGTAATTTGTTTATTATCATCGGGGATGTATGATGCATATTATGAAATATTGTCGTCAACGTCAAGTGACATATACCTTAGGATCCTTAGGATAAAAACAAGCCCCAGGGACAAGGGAGGGATATTCTGACAAACAAGTCTAAAGGAAAATTTCCCTACACTTCACTTACATGATAAAAACAAACTATATCACCAGCTACCACATAAGATTTCATGATAATATGTAATATTGTTGGTTAGACTGGCTACCCCTGTACAAGTCTCCTTTAATTTAGAATAAGACAGAAAAGGGTAAAAATGTTTGGAAAATTACTAATTAGGCACAAACACTGTTTGGTCCAAAATAATGTTTTTCAGGTCATTTGAATTTTAATTTCCGAGTGTGTACACAGTTTCCTCGGTGTTTCCTCATCATATCTCAATATTTACTACAAGCTAAAAAAAAACTTCAAACTTCCAAACTTTCAAAATTTAGATTTTTTTTTTGGAACTTTGAAGCTTTTTTAGCTAGTAGTAATTATATTGAGATAGAATGAGGAAACTGTGTACACGTTCGGAAATTAAAATTCAAATGACTGTTTTTCAACCTTTTTTTTATTAGTATTAACGAGGCTTTTCTATTATTAGGGTTGAAACAACGTATATATGTGATCGTTAATTGAGGCGTATTAGAATTTTGATCATTTTACTTTTTTAGATATTTTAAACACACATTTTTATAGGATAAAATTCCACTGTGGTTTATGCTCAAATGTATATTCTGCAAGAGAACAGACACCCATTAGACTCAGAATGTACACGAGTTTAAAAATAAAAAGAAAAACCTGTTTTATCATTATTAGGTTTTAGTACAAATAATCCTTTTAAAAATTGTTGTCAAACTCGATTAATTCAGGGATTCAAAGGGATAAGACAATGGATGATAAATTTATATAAATCTCCAATTATAATTATCAAATTGACCTCTTATGTAGTTTAATATTGTTGGTTTAAATGTTTGGGCACAATTATTTGGGAACGAACCAATTAAAATTCAATAAATGTATTCAATGTTTTTAAGCTAACCAATGTTAGAACGTGTAATAAAACTTTGGTTAACTACTTAAAGAGAAATATTTACTGTAAAAAATCGGACCATGAATTGACCGTCCCAAAGAAAATATCCTCTCCTGATTAATTAGGGCCATTAAATAAAGTTGGCTTTGCTTTTAGCTTAGATAAACAAATTATGCCACTTGATATATTATTACTTGGATGTTGCATCAGATTTTCATGTACTCTCTGTTAAAGTGATGCTCGCAGCTGGCTAAAAAAACGATAGCCCCTCTAAACTCCCTTTATCCCATCAACTCCACACCTACTTAATGAACGAACTAACAAAAAAATGAGTGGTCCATATTAGCAAGGACAAATTTTCTTCTGTCAATATATCCATGTATATCACATATCCATTACTATGCCACATATCATTTGCATATTCACATAAGCACAGTACAACTTAAAACAAAGTTCTTAAGGAATAAGCTATGGACGATAAAATGATGTACACATCTCCTATGATTATATTGGTCAAAAAGTTTGGACATTGCTTGTTTTTATCCAACAAAAAATTTTAAATAATGTTTTTGAGATTATGAATTGAGAACACAACCTCTTATTTGTTGGATTAGAAGGTCCTACCCCAAACGTAAGAGTCCCAAACGTCAGAGTGGACAAACGCAAGAGTCCCAAACGCAAGAGTCCCAAACGTCAGAGTGGACAAACGTCAGAGTGGGACAAACGTCGGAGTGGACAAACGTCAGAGTGGACATTGCTTAAGTAAAACATCAGAGTCTATGCTATTTTAATTATATGACAAAAAATCTTCTAATTTTTTGCAAAAAATCTTTCAAATATTTTATAAAAATCTTCCAATTTTGAATGACATCTTATTCGTGTTTTGTCTTTGGTAACAATCAGACGTGAGAGATTTTGTTGTGAGCCGATAGCCATGCAGCCGCCGTAAGGTAAAGTTATACAGTATTGAATTTATAAACAAAGTAATTTAGGTGTAAACAATTAATTTCAATATATTGACCTCAATTTATTTGAACAAAAGAAAAAAAACAAAAATTTTAATACCACCCTACCCCTCCCCCCCCCCCCAACCTCCTGACAAAACTATGACTCTGGCTGCAGCACCCTAGCCTGCCTAGCCGCAGCGCTCGGCCCCCTAGCCTGCCTAGCCGCGGGCGCTCGGCCCCCTAGCCTATAACCTAACCTAACCTAATCATAAAGAAAATGGCTCTGGCTGCAGCACTCAGCACCCTGGCCTACCTAGCCGCAGCGCTCGGCCCCCTAGCCTGCCTAGCCGCGGGCGCTCGGCCCCCTAGCCTATAACCTAACCTAACCTAATCATAAAGAAAATGGCTCTGGCTGCAGCACTCAGCACCCTGGCCTACCTAGCCGCAGCGCTCGGCCCCCTAGCCTGCCTAGCCGCGGGCGCTCGGCCCCCTAGCCTATAACCTAACCTAACCTAATCATAAAGAAAATGACTCTGGCTGCAGCACTCAGCACCCTGGCCTACCTAGCCGCAATTGCAAACAATTGTGGGATACTACAACCATGACGTTATTAATGAGTAATATTCCACTGCACAAAAATTATGTTTGTTAAAAATTTGGGTATGCCAATATTTAAACTTTATAATATATATGTGATATATTTGAAAGGGTGTAAAATTTTCGTTCTAACACAGTTGTTAAATAAATATGAAAAAAAGTAAAAATATAAATGTTTTTTTTTTATATGGTAATGATTATAAAATCGAGACTCATACGTTTTACTTATAAAATGTCCACTCTGACGTTTGTCCCAAAAATCCTGCGTTTGTCCACTCTGACGTTTGTCCCACTCTGACGTTTGTCCCACTCTGACGTTTGTCCCACTCTGACGTTTGGGACTCTTGCGTTTGTCCACTCTGATGTTTTTCCACTCTGACGTTTGGGACTCTTACGTTTGTCGTGGAACCGATTAGAATACTTTAATTGGTTTAAACCAGGCCTATCTATTGTAACAATCAATTCTACAAAAAATCACGAAACCTTTGGAAGTTAGCTGGGGGTATATCTTGTTTGCACAATGTACATATAACTGAAGAGGGGTGGGTAAGAAGGGGAGGAAAAGGAAAAGTTGGTTGTGGGTAAATTTTCCTTTAGAATTGTTTGTCAGAATATTATTCCCTTTTCCCTGGTTTAAACCAATAATTTGAAACCCAACTTTTTAACCTATAATTTTAGTCTCTATTAAAGGTGATTTTGTTTATCATAACTGGGAGAGGGTTACTTTGTCATATATGTCAGCCATTGTCTTATCAAGATCTGAAAGAAATTGCTTTTTGACTGGTGAAAATTTAGCGCATAAAAAGTTTTTTTCTAATTATGTAAACTTTACATTAAATTTTGCCTTTTTCATCTTGTTTTACAATGAAAATAAAAATGTAATTATAGTCACCACTAAAATTTTGTAATTTTGTATCATGCAAAAAGAAAACTAATTCTTGGCATTAAAGTTAAGTGCAAACTTGACTTGAAAGAATTTTAACAATATCACATTTGAATGCATTGGCCTTATTTGGCCCCCTTTCCTTACAAACAAGTATATTAAAGGATAAGGCAGTATTACACCCCCTTATGCTAAACAAAATTACCCTCTTCTAGATAGAATAGAATTGTTTTTGGAAAAGTTTTTAACAACCCAAATAATATCCCCTCCCTCCTTTCAAATTCTGGGTTCAAAAACTTAAGGAGAGAGGGGGAATTGAACTGCAAATGCAATCAAAACCAAAGTTTTACACCCTCGTTATCTTATTCGTTACTGAATTGCATTTTAATAATATACAGAAGGATTAGTTTTGTTTAGTCATTTAGATCAATGTATCGTTCTTTGTCTTATCAAAGAAGGATGGGACAATTCAAAGTTTTATATTTCTTATTCATTAGCTTAACAATTTTGGGGACTTCTATTGAATTTTATTTATTTAATTTTCTATTTTGTTCAGTGTCCAAAGGTTTCAATCACTAATTGTTATGCAAAGAAGGGGTAATTTTGTGTATCATCATTAGTGATGTACATTAATATGTCTCATACTCTTGTGGAAGTATGGTCCAAATGATGTGTTATGGAAACTGGTGGATTTTTATTAGTTTGTTGTAAAATAAATTGGTAACATGCACTGCTGGGTATTACCAGGGATCTAAAGGGATAAGACAATTTCCGATAAATTGGTGTAAGTACCAAATGATGATACATAATATTACCCCTTCCATATACATATAGTGGTTAAAACGTTTGAACACTCAACTTAATGAAGCAACCCTTTAAATTCAATAAAAAGTCCCTAAAGTTAAGCAAACAAATAAGCAAAAGGTTTTTTTTATAAAAGTTTGGGGACAAACTATAACTTATACTGGTACTCAAAGTTTTTTCAACACTCTACCTCATTCGTTGGTTAAAAAACGTTGGGGACTACAAGGGTCTATTGGGTTTACCAAAAATAATTTTAATCTACAGAAGATGAAATTTATCTATCAAATTTGGGATTTACACTACACATCGTCTTATCCCCTAAGAACCCTGAGTGCTATTGGGGATGTAAAGGTGTGAAGGGAAGAGTTTTATGCCCGTAAGGCGTGCACAATTATTTGCATTCAACTAAGTTTTTGCTTTAGAGTAAAGCTTCTCTTTAACTTTCCCAAAGTAAGAATCCTAGGACAACAAAGTACAATATAATAATCAAGACATCTATATGTAATGAAATGCAAATTTTAAGTATGTTATTTTACTGTATCCTGTACTTTAATTTTAGCACAATTTTGTTTAGACTTATAAATTAATGTTCTGTTATCAAATTCTGAAACTCTACATGTTTATTGTTCGTTTGTCCTTCCTTATGATTTGCAAGCTTCATTTTTATGGATGTTTTTCTCTTGTTGAGGTAAAGTTTCTATGAGTTTGTTGTCTTTTAAAAAGCAGTTTCTGTAAAACCAACAATATACATGTTTTTTTTTTATCACGGATCAGAGCTGTCTATTTTCCAGCCAAATTGTGTCAGATTTCCAATATTTGTTTGGCTATTTACAATGTTGTTCTTGTTCTAAACACAAGAATAGTTTATTTTATAATAAGGCCAAATTTTCCAGTTTAAAATCCTTAAAATCATGAAACACATATTCAATTATAATTAATACAATGGATATTTATTAGAAAGCACCTGTTTTTAGTATCAAAGCTACTCTAAAATCCGAAACGTCCTTCTTTCCGTTAATCCATCTTTCAGCTTCGTTTTGGGAGAAATTTTCTCAGTTGCTACTTAAGATTACCAAGATGGCCAACTTAAAATAATTCTAATGTAGCTAATTTTCTAGAAAAACAAGGAGGACAACATCCATAAAAGCGAAGCTCTGATATGGTATGACAGACGAGTTGAGTGTTTTGACAAAATTATACGTAAATTTGTTGAAAAACTTCTTAAATACAGAATACTGTTTAAGGACATACTGACATTTATAGGACTTGATTATAGAGATGCTTTGCTTATAATATTGTACCTTATTGTAATAGGAATCAGTACTCAAAATATCTGACAAATCTGATGATTATATCACATAGAAAATTGTTGTTAAAAAAGTTTAAAATCAACAAGTTTTTAATGGACGTACGGACATTTTGGTAACGATTATAGAGTTGCTGCGCTGTCTAAATCGTACCTAACTACTAAAGGAATCAACATACAAAGTTTGAAATCGATGGATAATTCTAAAGTGCCTAAATTAACGAAAAAAGCTATCCGTTACGGACTGACGGACGTACGAACGAACCGACCCTAATTATAGAAAAGCTTCGCTTTTAAAAATCATTAGTAAAGATGATAAAATGATTACAAAGAACATGCAATTCAATGTAATATACATAATACATATCAATCATTTTAGGATTTAAGTAAAAGAATAAAGGGCGAACGTGCTGTATGTAACTCTACCTCCGGGGTGGGGACCCTATACTGACTTTAAATTGGGTCTTTGAACATCAGCCAATAGAGTCGGAAATACATATAAACATATCCAAGTCGCTGCAAACGGAAAGGAATTTGTTAGCAGACGAAATAGGTCCCAACTCTCACCCACCTGGGCACCAGTTTTCTATGTTATACATCTATATTGATACATTTAATCTTTTAGGTTTATGCATGGTGTTCCTGTTTTCTGAAGACTCAACTAAAATAGACGAATTATCTGCTCGTATCACAGATATTGAGGTAGTAATAAACAAGGATTATTTATGCTTTACGCCCCTAGAGGTCTCTTTCATGTCAACAGGGCATGCCCTAGTATATAAAGTAGTAAGGTTTATGCATGGTGTTCCTATTTTCTGAAGACTCAACTAAAATAGACGAGTTATTTGTCAGTATTTCAGATATTGAGGTAGAAATTAACAAGGACAAATACGTCCATAAGTTGAATGATAATTTTTAAAAAAAAGTCAATTTACAACTCATTTATAGACATTTCTAACAAGATGATTTTAGGTTTTAAAAACTTTAAAATCATTTTCGCAATTAGATTTATAAGTAGCACTCAAAAACTTTTTGGTTTGTCACGAAATCTAAATTTTACAACTTTTGAACTTGAATTATTTTCTCAACTCATCAAATTCAATGTCAATTTAATCTTTAATAAAGTAGATTTAATTCCAAAGATTGTTAGAATAATTCTTCCAACTTAAAAAAAAAAGATTTTGTATTTAGTAAACTAAGAGAAATTACCAAAATTGTCGGTGATATTTTTTTCAAAGCAAAGTTTTAACCTTAAAAATTATACATTCCCAAACAAAAAATTCTCCGACGCTTGGGACTCCTGTGTTTGTCCATTCCGACGTTTGTCCCAAAAATCCTGCGTTTGTCCATCCACTCCGACGTTTGTCCCACTCCTGGCTGCGTTTGTCACACTCCGACGTTTGGGACTCCTGCGTTTGTCCACTCCGAAGTTTTTTCCACTCCTATGTTAGGGACTCTTACGTTTGTCATGGAATCAATTATTCTATTTAAATCTTATTGTGGTCGGGTTGTTTCCTATTGGTCGAACTATGTCTTTCGGGATCTATATTTTCTAAATCTATTATGAATACTTTCATATGTGTCTAATCAAGGAGGGTAAAAAGCAAAGAATGCTACACATGTAATCTAATTAGTCTAATCAAGTGATTGGATCTACGTGCAAGTTTAACTTTAAGTTTGCTTTCACCATTTTCCCTGTTTTCTTTTCAATAAATTTGTATTCCAAAATATAAATGAATGAATATATTATTTCTTGAATGTTACACCAGATTATCAAGTTAAATTCAAAGCAGATTATAATAAGGATACCTCTAACCACTCGTTTTACCCCATCGCCTCCCAACCTACTGAATGAATGAACTGACCAATGAGTGATTTCCATGTAAGCAACATATGTATATTGACAACCCCTGGTCATAGTATCCATGTACATATATTCTATTTCCATTGTGTTATGTGTATAACACGAAAGATCTTATAAAAGATTAGCCTAATAATTAAACATTTTACACCATTTCCCTCAGAATTCATATTGGAGCACAAGATTAGTTAAAGGATAAAGCCGCAGTGTAAGTGCATCATATGCATAGACCCTACAGGGATAGGCACCCCAGCTTGGGTGAGACTTCCCTCCACCCTTATTTCTATTTCATTTTAAAAATAAGTTAGGTTGAGGGAGGGACTGTGTTTACTAGGTACTTAGAAAGGAAAGTACCTTTAATGTTTTGAGGAAGTTGTTTCTTTATCTGCTAAAAGAAAACCTGAATTTATAGATCAACTTTCTATTGGTCCAATTAGAGAATTCGCGATCTAGTCTCTCTATATTTATTGTTAAAAGGACTCTCCACAGAAAAATCAACTTTGGATTTTTGAAAATCTAACCTGAAACTATTATTCTCTGTTCAATTTTAGGCATTTTTTGTTTTTGTGGCATCGCGATCGAAGCCCTTTGAAAATTTTGTCCGCCGCCTATTTGTACTGCCACTATAACAATATATACTACACTTTCCTCCACTCAATATATGTTTGCCGCTAAAGAACATTTGCTCCATTGCAACCGGCCGCTCTATGATTTATCCTCTTCCTTGACTGGACAATCCTGCCGCCTCCATTTTGTGTTCGCCTCCGCCAAATATAACCATCGTTTGCCGCAGTTGCCGCATTCATCGCCCTTCTCCGCCGCTACTCCGCTATACATTGCGTACGTTGCTATACACAACACCCCCAGCCTCCATTTAATTTCTGAACAAGGGAGAGGGGAGCATGTATTGAAACGCGACGTACAGCAATGAATAGCGGAGTAGCGGCGGAGAAGGGCGATGAATGTGGCAACATAGAAGCTAAAAATCACTAAAGCAGCACAAATTGAATGGCGGGAGGATTTACTTAAAGGAGGTAAAAAATTTCAAAGGGCTTCGATCGCGATGCCACAAAAACAAAAAATGCTTAAAATTGAACAGAGAATAATAATTTCAGGTTAGATTTCCAAAAATCCAAAGTTGATTTTTCTGTGGAGAGTCCTTTTAAGAAAGAGCATGATTACCTGGTGGACTAAGGAGTTATTTTAAAAACTGACAAAAGTTTACCTGTAATTTACCATCCTATTAGTCCAAGAAAATTGGGAACTAGTCTCTCATTTATTGATAAGTAGAACTTCCCATTGGTCGAATTAAGAAATTAGGGATCTAAACTAGACAATCTGTATTTAATGTTAAGGAGGAACATGATTACCTGGTGGACCAAGGAGTTATTTCTAAATCCGCTAAAAGTTTACCTGAGTTCTGCGGCCAGCTTCCAGATCCTGGTCCCTGTAAATCAAAGGTACGTGTATTTTATATTTAGGCTTATACCAAAATATTTTTTCTTATGAATAAAAGAAGGGACAATGGAATTTTTATTTTAAATAAAATTAAACTATCAACGTTCAAACGTTTTCACCATTAATTGTAATCTACCGAAGGGGGAATTTTTTTACCAATGTCTTATCCCTCATAAGATCCCTCGAAAAAAATCTAAATTTGTTATTATCACTACCCAAGACATTTTAGATAACTTAAGGAACAGAATAGTTATTTCTTTCATCGTATTATAAACGGCTTTCCGCGGATATAGAATGTACATCGTATGGATGAGAACCGGTTCCTATCCACCGGATTCGAATCAATACAAGAAAATAAATTATCAAGTATACAAATAGGAATAGCCTGCAAAATTTAACCCGAAATTAGCAGCAGCTGAAAATAAGGATGACAACACTCATAAATGCGAAACTCCACAATCAGAAATAAGAACAAACGCACAATTACTCTTGTAAAGTGCCAGAATAAACTAACCAGAACATTAATTTGGAAGTCTTAACCAAATTGTACAAAAAATTGGTTGCAAAATTTCATAAAAAAATGTAGGAATCATCATGCAAAGTTCGAAAAGGATAGGGCAATTAAAACATGTCTAAAACGAACGAACGGGCGTATGGACGGTCCGACCCTAATTATAGAAAAGCTTTGCTTTTAATAGGTTTGCATAAATGTATTTATTTACATTTGTTAAACTAACATCATGCATCTTACAGTTTTGGGGGCTACGTCACCCATGCCAGGGAGGGAGGGGACATTAAACTGTAAATGGACGGTCCGACCCTAATTATAGAAAAGCTTTGCTTTTAATAGGTTTGCATAAATGTATTTATTTACATTTGTTAAACTAACATGATGCATCTTACAGTATTGGGGGCTACGTCATCCATGCCAAGGAGGGGAGGGAGGGGACATTGAACTGTAAATTTACCTGGTTCCCAAACCACGTTTTTTTGGCTTTGGTAAATATAATTTTGTTAGGTTGTGTCCAACCTTTTTTTGTTTATCATCATTGGGGATGTATAAAAATTAATCATCCAATGTTGTATCCTTTGTGATCCATGCATGCACATAAACAAACAAAATACATGCAAACATGTCATGTATACCCAAGTATCTGGGATCTAAAGGGATAAGACAATGGTAGATAAATTGATTTACATCAACAATGACGATAGATCAATCCTTTAAATTAAAATTCTGGCTATTAGTCGAAAAAAAATTAAATAATACTTCAATAAAAGTACCCAAAGTTTTAATCTGCGGGTACCAGTGTAATTTACACTCCAATATGCCCTTCCATCCTGGTATGTATGCATGTAATGCATGTATATTCTTTGGTTCAGGGAGGATGGGAACATTGGACTGTAAACTGTATTAGTAGTCAAAATTTCAAAGCTTAAAAAGTTTGGTGACTTTCCACCAATAATTTAATCTACAAAAGGGATAATCTTGGGTGTCTTTACATACATTTATCATCTGTGTCTTATCCCTTAAAATCCCTGAAATATGTTTCATCCTTTGCTCAGGTCCTCTTACTTCAATTTAACTTTCTCATTTGCTGAATTATGTTCACTTGGCTTGGAGAGAATATTCTGGGATCTAAAGCCGATAAAGTATAAATATACTCAACGATGATAAACAAAATGATGCTGTGAGTATTTGTGCAAAAAATGGGGACATGATTCCAGTGACGTCATATTTTTCTTTCCTTAAAAGGGAAGGGGGGGGAAGAAAAAAAGAGATGGGAGAAAAGGGGGTTTTCCCCATCTCTATTGAAGAGATTTTCTTCCCTTTTCCCTTTTTCGGGAAAGAAAAATATGACGTCACTGGAATCATGTCCCCATTTTTTGCACCAATACTGACAGCATCAACAAAATTTTAGTAGATGGCAATTAGTGGTTGAAACGTTTGGCCACTCAATTTAATGAACCAACTACCAAAATTAAAAAAATAACTAAAACTTTGGGGACAAGTGTAATAAACAGCCCAATTTCTTTCCACTCTCCTTGAAAATATTAGATAATCTTCGAAATTGAATCGTTTTTCCATTTTTTTCGGGAAAGTGAAACGTCCGAATCTCGACCAAACATAACTAAAGAAATTAGAATTAGTTTATACTGTTGCTGAAAGTCGGCCAAACGAACATTGCCACTTCTAGAGTATAAATGTGGTATCCGCCTAGGTTAAATGGCAGACACCAGAGTTCAAATGACTACGGCAGTGCGAACAGACGTGGACACATATATTATAGAGAAGCTACGCTTCTCTAGCAATCACTAAATAATAAACAGAGTCTATTCAGTTGTTCCTTTATTCAGGGTCTAAGGTTTACTA
This sequence comes from Acartia tonsa, assembly GCF_053477335.1. Lineage (NCBI taxonomy): Eukaryota > Metazoa > Arthropoda > Copepoda > Calanoida > Acartiidae > Acartia > Acartia tonsa. The sequence continues at coordinate 61,658,495 of NC_137261.1, read as the reverse complement.
AAGTTATATACAACAAACAATAAATACACAGATTGGAATAAGTAATCATAAACAGAATCAATATAATACATATACAATAGTCAGTTTGATCCCCCATCCCTGGAAAGGGTGGGGGGAATTAACAATACAGCTTAACCATAATAAGGCTGTCAGAATCTATCATTAATTTTAAGCATAGGGAGGGGGTCGGCAGACCCCTTCCCCATGCCTCGGGGGAGGGCCCTCGGCCCTTCCCCGTACCCAGGTCAGGGTTGCCATAGGCATGGCTCACGGTTGCCGAATACCACAACTCTCCCCTCGGAAGGCTGGGAGGGGGTTTCCCTGCCAGACTTCCGACAGTGGTTTAGGCCTTCGGCCCGCTCCTTAGGGCTAATCTATATACAAGCGATAACGATTCAATGGAATCCTAGTGGTGATTTTCAGGGCTGATGGGCCCCCAACGTGGGATAGAAGGTAGAGGCTGGCTTTTGTTGGACACGTAGCTCGGCGCCAGCAGGTGTCAGGTTGGCGTGGGGCACAGCCGCTGCGGGACCGGTCAGTAACGGGGCATTCTGGTTGTTGTTGGCAGCGGCTGGGGCACTGGCTACCAGGTTGACCATCTGGGCGACAGCCTGGCCTCCCGAGGGGCTGCGGGGCTTTCCAGAGTGTGGCCCAGGCCTGCCTGGGCGGTCGTTTCCACTATCGGCTGATTGCATGGATACCATTTCCTCGGCTGCTTCCTGGCCGATAGGAATGGCATCCCAGTCTACTGAAAAGTCCCGGGACTTGGCATGGGTGAGCCTGGCTCTGGCCAAGGCCTTGCGATACAAGGTTGGGTGGTACAGGAATACTTGTGACATCGCGTTCATGGCAGCCCGTACACCTCCTTGTGCGGCTGCCAGGAAAATGATGGTTAAGTCTCCAAGCAGCTTGAGGATCAACAACAGCAGGCACAGTATGGCTGCGCCATCTCCCCACTCGTGAATAGCCTGTCTGAACCCAGCCCAGACATCCAGGGTTGCTTCTCCTTCCTCCGCCAGTCGGTCAATATCGTAGGACACAATCCCATGGTCTCCGGTGGCTGAACAGCTACCTTGCTGGATGCATGAGCCATACGACAGGCCGGTCAGCATGGCGGCCTTATACGCTGGGAACGCTAGCAGCTGCTGCCAGTCGTTCAGCTCGGCCTGCGAATACAATCCTCCCGAGCTGAAGTCATCCAAGGGCTCGGTCAGCAGCTGCTTGGGTGTATCCAGCGGGGGTGGCCTCTTCTTAGGTGCGGGGGTTAGCTCTATCCATCCTTCCTCAGCGTGTACAGTTAGGGGGTAGGTGGAGGAGCAGGGAATTTTGGTGGCGTGGCCGCTATACACCTTTGTCACGGCATCTACAAATCCTGTGGGCTCCACCGGCACCTTGTCCCAACATTCATTGCTCTCCCTAACCACATACTTATTGCGTTGGCAGGTAAGCTGGAGCAATACATCTCCCCTCAACACAGAGAACATGCTCCCCTGGACACGCACCGGATGGGCCGGGTCTAGCTGCTGGAGCTTCCAGCAATTGGCCGCTACTTCTTCTGCTGCGGCGCTTCTCATTCGAGTTTCCAGGGTAAATCCGATGTAACCTGCATGTATCTGGGCCTGCAGGGGGACATCCACGTCCCTGGCCAATACTCTGGGCAGCGCTGCCGAGGCCGGGTCGGCTGCCACGAACAATGCTGGGTGGTTGGTGGCATGGGCCTCAAAGTCGCAGTATTGAGGTGGGGGTAGTCATGTTGATGAAGAATTGGGCTTGGTGGTCAACCAGAAACGCATCCATCACCAGGCTGGGCTGGAGGCTGCGGATCAGCCTCAAGGGGCAATCTCTCCCCAGGTGGTCCCACACGTAGGTGGCCTCTCCAATGATGCAGGACAGCTCGGAATGGGGACACTCTAGGGTCAGGTGGTCAGACTGGGACTCCACCCGTCCATTCTCGACTACATAGGTCTCTTCCTTGACCAGCAGCCGTCGCTCCTGGAGCACTAATTCATTGCGGTACAGCTGGCCTTCGAAATGGACATCCTCCCCTTCACAACCCACCCCCTCGGGGCTGTTGACCAAGGCGCCCACCATATCGAGGGTGAAGAACAGGGGGTGGTTCAGCTGGAACGTCAATGGCTGGGTCTTGCCTGGCAGGGTGTAGACTCGGTTCCTGGCCAGGTTTCGGCACGTTTCTGGATCAATCTTGGTTGGCCGCATGAGGGTGGGGACCGAGGTCACCTTGAGGTGGCCCCAGACTCCACACCTAAATGTCCACTGGGACACTGCGAGTTGACAGCTATATCCCGTGGTCTCCCTAATCTTGACTTGCTGCAGGACATGTATCTCATGGCCCAAGGGCACCTCCTGGTGTAGCGGCTCCTTGCTACACATCTGCTCCTTGTTGTAGGCGGTGACATGGGTGGGGTTGGCACAGTCCCACCCTACCAGGACATAGCTAGTTGTAGGCTACACAGCTGCGAGCAGTAGGCCCCACAGGACCATCCACCAGTGTGAGAATCTACCAGACAGCCATCGACCTCGCGCAAGCATCTGGGGATCCTTGGCTCGGGCCACGGCTGCTTCTTGGGGCTGGACACTGCTGGGCTGCTCCTGGCTAGATATAAATTTCCATTGAGCGTTATCTTTGGGCGCCCGGGGCATCCCGATACCCTCCCCAATGACAGACTGACAGGCGACTGGCGCCTGCCTGGGTGTCGGCTCCCCTAGCCCCAAGGGGTCCCTTCCCTTGTCCATGGCATGCCCAGTGGCATGGGGCTGGAGTGCGTGTGGCACAGGCTCGCCCTGTATTACATCCCTCCCCTGCCCTAGGAACTCAGGTGCATGTGGCACAGGCAAGTCCTTATAATCCCAAATCTCAATCTCCCCAGCCTCTGGTGCGGGAGGCACAGGCAAGGCTGGAGGGTTACAATACTTTGGATACAATACATTTGTCAAATTTAACTTATCCTGGCTCAGTTGAGAATGGTGGACAGCTGGGCTCCCTCTGCTGGCAGGGGGCGCTGGATGGTGTATGGCTGGGCTCTCCCTGCTGGCTGGTGGCGCTGGATGATGGATAGCTGGACCCTCCCTGCTGGCTGGTGGCGCTGGCTGACTGGGGGTGTTAGATGTCACCCCTCCCTCTGGGGCTGCTGGCTCGTTCCAGGATCCAGGTATCTCGGTGGCGGCAACGGTTGTCGCCCCATGCACCAGGGTGGGGGCGCTGGATAGCACCCCCCAGTCATCGCAGGTGGCAGCGGCGGTTGCCGCCCCAGACATCAGCTTGGGGGTGCGGGGGCGCACCTCTCGTCCTTCCCACGTGGCGGCGCCGGATGGCGCCCCATACATCGACTCCGATGCGCTGGCTAGCGCCTCTTGTCTCTCTCGCTCAGCGGTCGCCAGGGCCTCCCCGTACACTGTCTCGGTGGCGCTGGGTAGCGCCCCTCCACTCTTGCTGGGTAGACTCGGTCTGGCAGGCCCCATCATGTTGATGCTGAAGGGTTGAGGCCTCAGGACTTCTGGCTCTGCAATGTTGGTTGGCTGCACGAACTCCGGTCCCAAGTGGTTGAGGCTGAAGCCCAGGCCAACCCGATTGGGTTCAGCCGCTCCTCCCAGCACGTTGATCCTAGCTGGGATGGTTCCAAACTGCGGCATTCCTTCGGCTCGGCCCGCTGTATTGGGGGCGGCTGCTTGCTGGAGTGTTGCTGGGGGCGCGCTCCCTTCCATGTTGGCTACTCCTGAGGGAGCGCCCTTGTCGGCGATGCGTCTCCGGCCGGCTACCTGGTCCCAGTCAGCCTTGCACTCGGCTGCCAAATGGCCTGCGTAATGGCAACGTTCACATTTGGCAGGACGGTCACGGCGTGGCTGGGTGCGTCTCTCTTCTAGGCTGACCTCCATAGGCGTAGGACAATCTCTGACTCGTTGGCCCTTCCCATGGCAGCGATAGCAGTGGCCTGGAATCTTGTCATCTGGGGCGACCTTCCCCATCTGGTGGAGACCCGGAGCCAAGGCGCCAATCTCCATTGGCTCCGACTCATCATATTGGGGCAACTGGACGCTGGCCGATCCCGTGAGCCCGTCGGTGGCGTCCACTAGGCACACACCCTCCTTCAGCTGCTTGGTGATCATGGTCACGGTAAACATGGCTCGCCTCATGTACTCAGGTACCGAGGCGATCTCATGACCCATCATTTCACGTTTCACATTAGCGTTACGAATGCCACGATTTAATTTGTCTATCAATAACTCAAGGTCCTCGTGGCTATAGGCCTCCCTATACAATGCACACTTTGTGGATATGTATGCTTGTATAGGTTCTGTCGAGTGCTGCCTGTAATCTCTGAAGGCTTGCTTCAGGGTCTGAGATTCATAGGCTGGACGAAATAACATTTCACACTCGGCCTTGACTTGTTCGTATGTCAAGGCTTGGCCTGCCTCGCCAAACAGATGAGAGGCCATCTCCGCCGCTTGCCCCGCCAGGGATAGTAAAAGGGCGTTGGGGCGATTCAGTGTGTCATGGGGGGGCACACGGTAAGCCGCCCATGACATTTCTAATCTCCGGATGTGGGAATTCTAGGATTGCTTGGGCGGTCCTCGGTACTCCGGCAGGTTACTCAGCATCAGCTTGCGGTACTCGGCTGGAGCCGGCTGGGGATCGTCCTGGAGCCATCCTTGGAGCTGGTCGCCTCCTTGTGCTTGTGGCTGCTCCATCGGGTCAAAGGTTCAGCGGCGGGACACTAAGTTTTAAGTCAATACTATAAGTGGTTTACACTTAGGGCTTTCTAGCCTAGCAGCCAACACTGTTTATCACTAGGTTTGTAGTTGAACTACAAAGATCTAAATTAGGTGTACACTAGAGTACTTGTCACTAGCTTCTGAGTTGTAAAGTAGGCTGGTAGGTGTAGATAGTTGTTGAGGGTCTGAACTGCTGTCAGGAACTGATTTGGTTTTCCTTATCACACTATAGATAGGAGGGAGGAGCTTGCAAGTCTTTTTTTTTCTAAAAATATCCCTGTTAGATGCTATGGAGTAGCTCCGCTCCTGTGTGTGTGTGTGTGCGTGAAATCTCCTTTCCTTGCAACGCGCCTACGCGCCGTCAGATTTGCGCACACAGGTAAAACGCGCACCTATCCCTCAACCTGCTCTCTCATTGGTCCGCTTTATCTTATTCGTCCGTTGAATTTTTGTTGCGTCCCAAGCTCTGCTGCGCGACCCGTAAATGGCGCTCTGTTCTCCCGGTCGCTATCTCCGCACCGTGGGCGGACTTATTCAAGTGTGGGTAGGAGGGGGAGCGCGTGAGGGGACGGGGTAAAACCGTCCGTTCCCCCCTATGGGGAGGGGGGTGCTGTAGGTTTGAAGTAACTGGGTGGTGAGGTAATTGTGCCTTTTCCTTAATCCTGAGCTTATTGTTATGTCACCTCAATTGTATTTGCTTCAATTTATGGTGGGCCCCTCCCCTTCCGTTGGGATAAGGGGTGTATTTGTTGTGCTGAAGGCTTGGGGGTCAGATTGTTTATCAATGCATTGTTATATTACATCTAGGTTCTAATTTTGGCTTTATCACAATACACAACAAATTTGCTTACCAAGCCTGTTCTATTTTTGGCTTTATCACAATACACAACAAATTTGTTTACCAAGCCTTGCCCATAAATCTATTGTTCAGCTTTCACACTAGGGTGGTAATCCCTAAAATTTGATATAATATCTGTTTTTCTAGATGGGTGGCTGCGCTGTAGCCTCTCAGGATACTTGGAGTTAACGTAGTTTTTTCTTCTGCTTGGTACACTACACTCGTATTTTCGCTCACAGCTCGCAGCTATTTGGCTTGTTTCAGCCTGTCGGCGGCAGGGAATGTCCCGTCCTGCAGCGCCGTGTATCCGAATCCGGCTGGTGGCGGCAGGGAATGTCCCTTCCTGCAGCGCCGCTGGTTCGGATCCTGCTATCTCTTGCAGTAAATGTGGGCCTATTTTCAGCCGTTTGCACTTATTTGGCCTGTTTCAGCCCGTCCGCAGGCCTGTTTCAGCCCTTGAGCGCTCAATCCTCCGTTAGATGTCGGCGCTTCTCGCGGTTCTCCGTCAAGTTTCGCTGCTCTCCGCAGTCTCTCGTCCGATTTCGCTACTCTCCTCAGCTCGGGTTCCGCCACACTTAGTGGTCTTTCGCTAGGTTTCGCTTCCACAACTGCCGGATACAGAGTTAGACCTTGCTATCCAGGGTGGGTAATTCAGGTTGCTTGTGTCAGTTTTGCCAGTTTCACTGCTGGGAGTACCTTAGCCTCAGCTGCGCGTCTGCTCTACACTTGTGGTTTGCCGTAATCTCACACAGCTGTCACCAAAAGTTGTGGTATCCGCCTAGGTTAAATGGCAGACACCAGAGTTCAAATGACTACGGCAGTGCGAACAGACGTGGACACATATAGAGAAGCTACGCTTCTCTAGCAATCACTAAATAATAAACAGAGTCTATTCAGTTGTTCCTTTATTCAGGGTCTAAGGTTTACTAAAGTTATATACAACAAACAATAAATACACAGATTGGAATAAGTAATCATAAACAGAATCAATATAATACATATACAATAGTCAGTTTGGGCAATAATGATCCCCCATCCCTGGAAAGGGTGGGGGGAATTAACAATACAGCTTAACCATAATAAGGCTGTCAGAATCTATCATTAATTTTAGGCATAGGGAGGGGGTCGGCAGACCCCTTCCCCAGGACTCGGGGGAGGGCACTCGGCCCTTCCCCGAACCCAGGTCAGGGTTGCCATAGGCATGGCTCACGGTTGCCGAATACCACATAAACACTTGATGAAATAGAATATAATTTGGTGTCAAGATTGCTTGAATTAAGGATACTTACTATGGACATATTTACATTTCAAGACATTATATTAGAGATGCTCTGCTTAAAAAAAATGTTCCTGTTCATCATAAGAATCATAGTAAGAATACTTGGCACAAGCCTGTTAGAGAAGGCTTGCAAGGCAACTAGTATTAAGAATATTAACAAGCATTGAACAAAAGAGAGGGGAGCTAATTCAGCGTCCAATATTGTACAGAATATATTTTGTACATGTGAGTTTTACTAATATTTTCAATTATTTCAACTTTTTCATACAATAATATCCGGGACAATTAAAGGTATCTAAAGGGAAAAGACTATGGCCAATAAATTGACGTACATCACAAATGATGATACACAAATTGCCCCTTCTCAAGATTACAATTAGGGATGAAAACCAAGTCCCCAAAGTTGTAAAACTTTGGGAACTAGTTTAATAAACAATCCAATGTCCCCTTCCTCCTTGAATAATTAAGTGCTTATTTACCCATGTTCTTTATAAACTTGCACACATTATTAGTGTACTGGATGTCTGTGATTAAAAAGGTTACGTAACACACAAGGAATACCAAACTCAAGGCCTTTGTCACAACATTTTAAAACTTAGAAATTAGAAAGATTATCTCATTTGTAGTTTGGTCTCTAGGGGTTTTTTAAGGATAAAAGAACTAATGGACTTTAAACTAACATTTGTTGTCTTACAATGTTGGGTAATATTAAGAAATATTGATTGGTTGGTTCATGTTAGTTTTCAAACTTTTCTCCTAATAATTAAAATCTACATGAGGGTATAATTTGGTTATTGTCCTTTAAAAATTTAAAATTAAAAATTATTGATACTTCAAAAATTTGTTTCAAACGTTTAAATTAAATATATTTAAATTTTAAGTGCTTTGCTACTTATGGATGTTGTCATTCTTGTTATCTATCTCGACGCGTTAGGCCATTACTATATCTGTATTAGAAACATTTTAAATGTATATTGGATAAACAATAAACATTTAGTTATATTACTTTTCAGATAATGAGATGGTATTACCTGGGTAAAGAGAAGGACTGTATAGAATTTCCCTGGGGTGGGTGTCAGGTAATATTTTACTTTTATTATATAGTAACAACTAACAGACTGTCTATATATCCATGTCTATTATATCCATTATTTAGGGTAAAAATAGCATTTTTTTGTCACTGGAGCTGTGTAGGTCAACCTTTCACGTACCCTTGGATATTATATCCATGTAAACTATATCCATTATTTAGGGTAACAACAACAATTTCTTGTCGCTGGAGCAGTGTAGGTCAGCCTGTCATGTACCCCAGGACAATATATCCATGTATACTTCATTATTTAGTGTAGCAACAACAATTTCTTTTTGCTGGAGCAGTGTAGGTCAGCCTGTCATGTACTCCTGGACATTATATCCATGTATACTTTATCCATTATTTAGGGTAACAACAACAATTTCTTTTCGCTGGAGCAGTGTAGGTCAGACTGTCATGTTCTCCTGGACATTATATCCATGTATACTTTATCCATTATTTAGGGTAACAACAACAATTTCTTTTCGCTGGAGCAGTGTAGGTCAGACTGTCATGTTCTCCTGGACATTATATCCATGTATACTTTATCCATTATTTAGGGTAACAACAACAATTTCTTGTCACTGGAGCAGTGTAGGTCAGCCTGTCATGTACCCTTGGACAAGCCCAGACCTGCTCATCTGGCCACCAAAGAACTCAGTGCTCCTTTACCAAGGAACTTTTACCTCTCAAACTTATAAACTATTCGGATGTTGCGCCATATATTCGCTTAAGTTAATAAAATGTGCCTATCATCGCATTTTCTCAAAATAAGGAACAGTTCGGATTTTATTATTTACATTTCTAGCATCTCAATGCATGGTACTAACCAAATTATTTTTTGGTATAATTATGTATTTAGACCCACTTGCAATATTACATTTAGAAGGTTAAAAATTATTTGTGACCAGGATGAACCTGTTACCAGTTGTACAGACATATGAAATTGATGTTTCACGCTGTCTCCACCCACCAGACTCAGGTTCTAGGCTATTTCAAGTAGCACAACTACTTTGTAATTATTTTTTTCTGTCTGCCAATAATGTTATGGGGGAGATGTGATCTATTTAAGAGAGAGTAATGATTTTTTACTTTGACCGTAAGTCCTGCGTTCATACTACGAAAGAAAATATCTATAATACAAAGTAGAACGATGTCTGTCTGTTTGTGTGTTTGTCTGTTTGTTTGTAGCGAAGGATGTCGCTAACCGCTGAACACATATTTTTACTCGATGATTTTTAATATATTTATCTTTATTAAGGACCATGCAATGAAAGGCTTACCAGATATTATTATGAAAATGGTGAATGTAAAAGGTAAATTAATAGTTGATTATTGCATCGTATTATAAACAGCTTTTCGGGTATATTGAAATTAAAATTGTAAGATAAAAACTTTAGTCACTCGGGGCTTATAAAACTGGTTTTATTTCTTAATTTAATATTTTTTAAATATTGTCTGTAAAACTATGCTATAAGTGGCGTTGCCACGAAAGGGACTATACCCCACAATTTTTAGTTTTTAGCCATTAATAGTAAAATACAAAGAGGGTAATTTTGTGTATCAGTGTTTTTATTTTTGTTTTTAAATATCAATTTATTGATCTTTGTATTACTCCTACATTCTTTGCGATGAAGGGTTGATTGTCTGATGGGTGTTTTGAATTGATAACTTTCCTTTCCTATCAATTTTATATGTTAGAATTACATAATGTTTGATAATCATGATTTGTATTAGTTTATCAAAAATTTGAAAAGGGAGGAGACATTAAATTGTAAATTACACGAATACCCAAAGTTTTTAAGCTATGGGAACTTTTATTACATTTTGATTGTTTGTTCCAAGTAGTAGTGTCAATTATTTTAATCTACAAAAAGGGTAATTTTGTTTATCATTTTTAGAGATGTGTATAAATTTTTGTTTATTGTCTTATCCCTTAAAATCCCTGAATTAATATCAAATTAATCCCATCTCTGCAAGGCTAGATCGCAATTAAAAGGATCAAATTTCCACAACATTTTGATTTTGATAAAATATTCTGATAAAGCTTTGGGGCGGCGATTTACCTCAAGGTGCCAAATCGAGCACAGAACACCCCATTTTTGTTTGATTATTACCTTAAGGTTAGGTTAGTTTAAATTGGGCAAGGCAGCGCACCGTAGGGTTAGTGTTCCCCGCACATGGTTAGACATAGAAAAAAACTAAGTATAACTAATACAAAAAGGGTAGGTGGGGAGGGGGGGGGTCAGTGTTCAAGAGAAAATTTGGGGAAAATTAACTTATGATTTGCATCAAATTGCTGATATTTGAGAAATTTACTTCGTTTAGTAATTAAGCCTAATCTGTAACTGCAGCTCTAGACTCTAGGAAATTCAGAAAATATAATAAAAAGTAGCTTTAAAAGAGGTGATTCCCCCCCCCCCCTTTTTTTCCTTATTTTTCTAAGTCCTTACAATTAGAGGAAGAATGGTAGAGGTTAAAGGTTTTTTTATTTGTATGTCTATATTAATTTTTTTTCTTTCATAAAATCACAAAACTTCTGCATTTGTTTTGGATCAGTATTTTTTTTACATTTATAACCTACTGTTATTGAAATATCTGAATTTTAGACAGTCAGAAGGATAGACAGGAACACTTATATAATTATGCTATATATATATTAGCCTGTCCCGGATTTGAAAAAAATTGTTAAAATTTTTGTCCTCAGCCAAAATATGGTAGATTTATGCAAAAAAATGAACCATGCAAAATATTTCTTCTGTAATGCAAAAATTGCGACGGTACAAGCACTGCAAAGTTTTTCAAATGTGCAAAAAAACCTGTTTTAGTGCTTTTTTAAGGCTTTTGTACCATACCAATTTTAATGATTTTTACAAAATTTCAATTCTAGTGTGTCAATATAAACCTGAAATTAGCCAAAAATTGCGATGGTACAAGCACTTTGAAATTTTGAGCCCCCCCCCCCCCCTTATGGAGGTAAAAAATTCATTGCATCAAAACTATGGCTTCATGGTGATCCCAGGAAAGGCCTTGAGGAGTAGAATCGGGAACTTTTGTCTGTTTCAAAATATCTCGTTCCTAGCCTGGGAAATCACAAAAAAAAACATCAAAAAACTTCTACAAATTGGACAATTCTCAATAAACCATGAAGCCAATGATGATTATGCAATGAATTTTTGACCTCCATAAGGGGGCTCTTAAAAATTCCAAAGTGCTTGTACCATCGCAATTTTTGCATTACAGAAGAAATATTTTGTATTGGTCAATTTTTTTGCATAAATCAATTACATTTTTATATATCAAAATAAATGTATAATTAAAGATTTATACACTACACAACTACCTGGCTTAAGTGGTGGAGACCATTTTTGCCTGATAGCAAATTGCTTTAAGCTCTTTTGTAGCGACTTGTCTGTGTTAATATTTCCGAAGCTATTGGCTGTTATTCAAAAGCCCAGTCAAAAGTCGGCATAGGGTCCCCTCCCCATGGGTAGAGTCACATATAGCTCATGCGGATGCCTCCTCTTTTCTTTTACTTCATAATATAAACCTTGTTCAGATTTGAGTATGGAGGATGTGCTGGTAATGCCAACAATTTCTTCACTGAAATCGACTGTCAAAGAAAATGCTTTCAAGGTAGTTTTGCCTTCATTTTTATGAATTTCCGTAACAAAGCTTTTGTTCATGTATCTTATATAAAGCTTTTGTGTTCACTTTTGACTCTATTTATGAATGATATCATCCTTGTTTTATTTAGATCAAGTAAACGAACGATCAAGATCTAGTGAAACTTCAAGTGCTGATCCTCTTTTTGGCAATCAGGTAAAAATATTTCCAGAGGTGAAAACTTTTGCCTCACTAAAATCAGTTTGCCCCACTAAAATTTTATTGCGGCAAAATTATCCCCTCAAAATTTTTAGTGAGTCTCACTGATTTTAGTGAGGCAAATTTTTTTATGAATTCACCTCAGTATGGTTTTAAAACCGATTATATTCACAGGAATAGATCCGGTTCTCAGCAATACTTAAAAATCAAATATATCATTGTATTACAGAAAGTTGTCCACAAATATTTAATTAATTATCATAAAGTTAATACCAGTTTTGTTATCCCGGGAGTAGTCCCAAAAAAATTGGTTTCTATTTCAATTTATTTCATTTTAGTATCTATATCAACTATATAATACGATGCGATAAATAACTATAATCCACAAACAAAGAATAGCTAAAAAGATAAATGTGAGTTATAGAGTTTATGCTCATTTGGCCAGAGAAATGGCGAGCCCTGTTCTTTAGTCATAAAATCTTAGGGACAGAAAGACAGTCGGACAAATTAAAATATCTAAATTAACCCATTAGTGCCGAACCGGGCATCAAAACCCGGTTCCGAAAAATGGAATAAAAACCGGTTTCCGGCTTCATAATTGCATCATTCTCAGAATGAATCCCCCCTCTACTACCCTGACTTTCATTTCCCCCTGGAGCAGGCAGTTTAGCTTACTTCCGTTTGCTGGTATAGCTCAACAAAATTTGAAAATCATGAAAATTCAAAATACCCCTTCTAACTTTTTTGTTTTTATAGTAAAGTCGCTGATTTTTTTTGTGAAATCTAATGTTTATTGACAAGTACATCTATTTGTGAATTCGTTTTATTCAAATTATAATTTTTTATATGATTTTTTTATCGTTTTTTTACGCCCTATTATGACCCGGTTCGGCTTGGCCATAAATACCCGAAAATTTTAAAACCCGGCTCGGTTTCGGTTTTTATTACCCGGTTTTAACTTTTCAACCAATAAAAATAACAGTTTACGTCATTAGTAAGAGTTTGAGCCACCCTAATAACCCTAGTAATCTCTATAGGTGTCACCCAATAGTTTTATGCTCGTTTTCTGATATGTAACACCCAAATTTTATATGTTCTTTTTTTGTAGTGTGTGTCTTTTAAAACTTCGAGCAACGGGTTTTTTTACCCGAAAACGGCGGCACCTATAGCCGAAACACTAAATTTGAAATAAATCGCTTCGTATTATACTTGTAGCTCTTTAGATTACATGAGGTTGTGTAGTTTTCAATTACGGATCGTATCAAAGTTCTAAAAAGTGTTCATCTCACTTTTGGCGTTCAAAAATTACATTTTTCGATTTTTGGTCAAAATAACCGGGTTTATACAGGTCAACCGGGTTTTAAAACTGGGGGAAAGCACCAAAAACGGGTGTTAATGCCTGGTTGGTATTTATGGCCAAGCCGAACCGGGTTTTTTTGCAACTTTCCTGTGCACGCCACTAGAGCAAAACAAAAAAATACGAATTCCGTTTTGACCATTATAAAGCTTCCCTGAAACTTACAGCTCGATCGGCCCATAAAAGTGGCGCTCGGCACTAATGGGTTAAGATTAAATATTACATTTTTATTTATTTAGGATATAAGAGTTGATATAAGCAGAAGAGGAGCAGAAAATCTTTGTTCTCTACCAGAAGACCAGGGTAAATTATTTCTATAATATAAAAGTAACTGGATGTCTATCTGTCAGGATGTGTTTCTGAAAGATCTTGATAATCGGTAAACCATCCCTCAACTATAATAAAGAATGGACTCTAAGTACTAAATCTAGTCTCTGTATTAAAGTCGCTGATTTTTTCTAGTTTTATTTTAACAAACAGTTTAATTTTGGTTTCAATCATTCAACTCTTAATTTCTAGTACCTTTTATGGGCATAATTGCTCTTGCTTTCATAAATCGATATATAATTACTTTGATTTTGCAACATATTTTCGCCTTCTCTAATAAAATTGTCCTTCCAGGTAGCTAATATAACGATAACCATCCATCCAACTCTTTTACCCCATCCCTACCAATCCTACTGGAATAAAGAATGACCAATAAATAAAGACTAAAGTAGGAACTTAAATTGACGACAAAATTTCCCCTGTCATAATATCCACGTTTATTATATCTATTTTTTCAGGTGATTGTGATGATACACTGGACAGATACAGATGGAGTACAGATCTTGGAGAGTGTGTCAAGTAAGTATTTAGGATCTTAGGGTATAAGACAATGGTCGAAAAATTTATTTACAGCCCCCAATTATGATAAACAAATCAACAATTTGTGATGATACTCTGGACAGATACAGATGGAGTACTGAGCAAGGAGAATGTGTTAAGTAAGTATTTAGGATCTGAGTGGATAAGACAATGTCTAAAAATTAATATACACCCCCGTTTATGAAAAACAAATCAACAATTTGTGATGATACATCGGACAGATACAGATGGAGTACAGACCTTGGAGAGTGTGTCAAGTAAGTATTGAGGATATTTATTGGTAGGACATTTTACGACAATTTTAGTAGCTCAGTTACTATACAACTAGGCTGTTAGTCTGTCCGTCTGTCCTTAGGTTTAAAATCAATATTGCTTATTTGCTATGTAAGAAGGACATTTTATTTTTTTGTGTAAATTATCAGGTGTAATTTAATTTTAAAATAACATTAACATTTATTTCCTTACTATGCAGCTAAACAGACAGACGGAAACAGTGATTCATATGAAGGGTATAGTTGCTTTTTCATGACAGGAATATTCACAAAACATTCCAGAGGCATATCTTTGATTTCCCTCTTAGGGCATAAAGACTGACAAACATAATAAATATATAGTTGCTTTTCAATGAGAAGCATTAATAAGTGTACTGTTTTCATTCATACGCATCTATGAATATTTTTCGGTGACAGGCAAATTTTGGGTCCTAATTTGTACAGTACATTTTTACAAATATTTTATAAAAACTTTTTTTGACTAATTCTAAACCCCGAGAATAGTTATTTCTCGCATCGTATTATAAACGGCTTTCCGCGGATATAGAATCTTCTTATGATTGTACATTTTTATATTCGTAGAAAGCTGGATATAATACCGGTTCCTATCCACCGGATTCGAATAAATACGAGAAAATAATTATACAATAAGAAGTATATGGAATTGCAATACGTGTGTACAGTCTTGGTCTACTAGGTATCTGTGACTATATTTTCGTATTTCTTGTATCAGATGAATTAATAATAAGATACAAATATGTAAGTCTATTTTTACACAGATATACACTATAACTCGGTAAGCGCACATTTTTGGGATATTCCAGGGCTCGGCATTCGCCTATTAGCCTTAAGGAAATAATCTTTATGAATTTTTTGAAATCAACTAGATGTCTAAACTTGACCCAAATATGATAATTGCTCTTTTCATTAAATAATTTTAAAACGTTCATATTGGCTTAAATTTGAGAATTAGACGCGGATGCCGAGCCCTGAGATATTCACAAGAAGTGGTTGGACTGCAGATTGAAAATATTTAAAAGGCAGCAGCGGCTATTTTCAGCCGCAATAAAAAAATCTCGCATGGTGTTTAGTAAAAAAAATTCTGCTGCAGTTTAGTATTGAAAAAATGCGGCTGACAAGCTTTGATATACACTGAAAATACATTTCTGTATGCCTGCCTTTTATATGATTAATGTTTAATAATGTTTTTATGGCAACTAAGAGTGGCAGAAAATCAGTAGTCATTGAAAGTACGAGTACGAGGGCAAATCTTTGCTAATAGAAAATTTTTATAAATATTGGATTATTTTTTTGTTTTAATACAAGCTATATAAATTTATTAAAAACAAAAATGTTTAACAAATTTCTCCGCCAATTGAAAACATTTGAAGACATTCAAATTCTAAAACGCAAAATAAATCAAAGTTAAATTCACTAGAATTATGGTATAAATGATTTTGTTGCATTAATTCTCAGTTTTATTTTGATTACTTATCAGTATGGCTTCGAAACGGATTAAAATCCTCAGAATTATAGCCGGTTCTCAGCCATACGGAAAAATCATGTATATCCTATTACACATAATTTTCCATGAATATCAAAATTAAAATCAGGGCTATTAAAACTATTTTTTGTCTTATAACTTTTTATTTTAAACACTGCGGAAAGCTGTATAAAATGCGGTTCGATAAATAACTATTCTATCGTGAACTGCAAATGAAAATTAAAGGAGGTAGATACCAAAATAAATAGAATTGAAAGAATCTAAATATAATTCTTCAATGTTGAGTCTAATTACTAATTAAACAAAAGATTAATTACCCGTAGACAATAAATGCATCTGTACAGATGTTTTAACCAGACAACTACCTGGCCCAAGTGGTGGAGATCCTTTTCGTCTGCTAGCAAATTGCATTCTGTTCTTATGTAAGGACTCGGCTGTGTTTATATTTCCCATCCCTGTGGACGAGATACATATAGATTATTTCCCTTCTATAATTTTACTTTAGTTAACAGACAAAGTTTTGATTTATAATTTATATCCCATTTGGTTCAATCACATTAGTCCTACATAATTTACTATTTCTAACCAATAATGGTGTCAGATAGATCCTTTACTATTTTTCTATTGGTCCAATCAAGTGATAGAGTATCTAGACTTTCTATATTTATTAATTAAACCTTTCTAATTTTAGATTTACTTGGTCTGGTTGCGGAGGAAACAATAACAATTTTGTTTCAAAGGAGAAATGTAACAATAGATGCAAGATAAACAGTTAAAGTGATTGTGAAGTAAATTTCAAAAGTTTAATTTTCTGCTTCAATATAAATATTGATTAATGTAAATAAATTAAGTTAAGGCTCAAATATAAAGAAATTAAAACATTTAATTTAGGACTTTTTATGAATTTTGAAGAATTACAAAATAATGATTACTGTAAGATAAAACTCAAATTTTCAGAATCAAAACTTCAAACCAGGTTCTTAGAATTAATTAAAACAAGCTTTAATGTATTAATATTCCTTTTTATGTATTTTTGTCATAATTGTACCAAATGGTATTTGTAATTATGATTCGAAAAAAATAATAAAAATATAATATCTTATACTATATCTGTAGCTTATATGATGGTAAATTAGTGTATTTCAAGATTTGGATTAAAATTATTATTTTTGAGAAAAGGTTCTTGATCACTTTAAAAGTTGAAGAATGTATGGGATCTAGTGCAATTTACAGTAAAATGTTTCTTATATCTATTATCTTCAAAAATCTATAAAGGCTGCAGGCTGCCAAACAGCTGAACATAAATGCTATGTATTAAGGTCTATAGAATATATGAAATAGCCAAGATCCAATGAAAAACATGAAATGTGTCACAGATCAAAAAAACACATAAGATAAGTCTTTTTTGAGTATTTATGTGCACTGCGAGCTAACTGTCCAAAATTGACTATACCGGATAATTTGTAGATTCTTTTATTGGTTAATATTGTGTGCGAACATAATCTATACGTTGTTCCATTTGACAGTTAGCAGCCATTACATTTCCTTGATTTTTGGAGATAATCATAATTAAGAACTGCATTAGATCCAATGTATGTTATATATAGCTGAAACAAACACTGAATTTAAATTTTACAATTTCCATGGAAAAGGGGCAGCGTGGTAAAAACGGTGGAAATATTTTGAATGTTTTAAAAAATGGGGAAAAATGATTTAATGGAAAAATTAACAATGAAAACTTTGTTAAAAAACAATGGTATTTACAAATATAATTGACTGATAATAAAAATTACATTGGTCATTAAAAGTAGAACTACTCTAACTTTTTGATTTTCTAATTTTTGCCTCTGTTCGTCTGCTTCTTTTGACTACGCTTTTGTTTAAGTTACTAACCTTATTCTTATTCTTATCATTTGTATTTTTGCCACTAATGTCTGTCTTCCCATCCGTTTGTCCATCCGTCTGTCCATTCATCTGTCCATCTGTCTGTCCATCAGTCAATCCATCTGTCTATCCGTCCGTCTGTCTGCCTGTCTAATAATTCGGTAATAATTAAACTGATTTGGCTCTTAGTTGCAACTCGGCCGATTGTCTATCAATCAATCCGTCTGTCTGTCTGTTTTTGTGAAGATAAAAATCTCAATATAAAATTAGTTTTTAAACTTTGAATTGCTTTGAAAATTTTATATAGTACTAGTTTGGAACTGACCAATCAAAGTTTGATAAGAATACTCAAAGTATTTGTGTTTTGAAACGTTGGGTACCTGTGTAATTTGCAGTCCAATGTCCCCTCCCTTCCTGGTGCCTTGTAAATGTGATGTAAATAAATGATGGTGGTGTGGACAATAGATATACATATTATAACTTGGATGATGCACCAGATTTTTATGTACTCTGATAAAGTAGTTTTCTCCAATGGCTAAAGTATCCAACCCCTTTACCCCATCCCCTCCCTTTCTACTGGATGAAAAAAAAACTGACTAAAAATGAGGTTAATTTAAGCAATCTAAATTGACGCTACATTTTCCCCTGTCAATATATCCACATATTATATATCCTTTGTGTGGACTGACAAATAGAATTAATTAAGAGAATCAGAGATAGTCAATTTCTTGTATCATCAAAGTAAAGAATTAATTCTGTGCAATATCCTATCTTCATCTTTCAAACCCTATCTTTTTAGAAAGGAAGGGGACCTGAAACTCATAGTTAATACTTTTTTTTAGATTATAATTTAAATTATTAAGGAGAGAGTTAACATTGGGCTGCTTTTTAAACCTGTCCCCACAATTTATAATGATATTTTATTATTCGCTGGTTTAACAACTTTGGGGACCTTTATTGAATTTTGATTAGTCGACTCATTAAGAAAGGGTAAAATGCATAATGTCATTAGAGATGCACATCAATTTATCGGCCATAGTGGTATCCCAATTGATCACTGGTAAATTATACTGGTCCCCAACGTTCTATCATTCGGTGGCTTCTAAACTTTAAGAACTTAAATTATTAGATACTAGTGGCTTCGCCCCTAGCCTCTAGGGGCTTTGCCCCAAGAGGTTTTATCAAACTAATTTTTCGTGTTTTTTTTGGTTGGGGTTAGGGGTGTCCCACCCCCCTAGAAAATAGTTATAAACCTTCCCGGGACCTATAAAAAGCTACCCTGTAAAGGAGAACCCGATCGGTTCAGCGGTTAGCGAGATCTTTCGCTACAAACAAACAGACAGACAGACAAACAGACAGACAAACAGACAGACATCTTTCTACTTTGTATTATAGATTGATTGGTTGGTACAATCCAGCAGTGTTCTCCAATAACTTTAATCTACAGAAGGGTTGTGTATAGCAATCTGTCGTTCATTGTCTTATCCCTTTTTTTTCGTGTGTACATTCTTGGTCTACACATGCTAAAAAGAGTAACATTCAACAACCAAGTGAAATTATCTGGTTGTACTTTATATTTGTGTGTAATTTGTTTTTTTCCTGTTCTTCAGTAGTACAATAGTTAATTATCGTATCTTATTTATATAGACAGCTTTCTGCTAATATTAAAATAAAAAGGATTAAGATTTAAACTAGTTTTGTAAGCCCTGAGGATCCGAAAACCAGAACTTACAAAACTGGTATTAATTTTATGATTTTTATTTTCAAATAACGAAACGATACATGCTTTGTCAGTATGGCTTAGAACCGGTTCTAGTCCATCAGATGTTGATCGGTTTTAAAGCCGAAACTGGAATAATTAATATAGGTTATTCAAAGTCTTTATTTTACAACAAGGATGACAACATCCATAAAAGCGAAGCACTGAAACGGTAGGACAAACAGACATTAACACTTATATAGTGTCAGAACTGAATAATCAGAATATAAATTTATACGAGTCGAAGCAAAATTGTAAGTAAATATGTTGAAAAACTGCTTGATACAGGATAATGTTTATGGACATACTTACATTTTTAGGACTTGATTATGGAGTTGCTTCGCTTATAACATTATATTTTGTTGTCTCAGGAATCAACATAACAAAAATCAGATCAATCGAATGAATAGATCACATAAAAATTTGTTGTTAAAAAAGTAAAAAAATCAAAATGTTTAAAATGGACGTACGGACATTCTTGTAATGATTATAGAGTTGCTACGCTTTCTTAATCGTACCTAACTACTATCGGAATCACCAAGCAAAGTTTAAAAGCGATAGGACAATTCTAACGTGCCTAAATTAACAAAAAAAGCTTTCCGTCTGTTACGGACGGACGTACGGACGGACGTACCGACCCTAACTATAGAAAAGCTTCGCTTTTAATAAAAATAAATATATTTGGTGTTTAGATATTTGATGTATTTTTGACTTTTAAAAGGCCTTTGACTAGTTACTTACACATTAGTTTTAGGGTGGGACAACGGAAAATGTCATGTGTGACGTCATAAAAATTATCTTTTTAATGGGTTTTCTATTCCACTTCTCCTCTTATCTATACTATTTTTAGACGTATTTTTATGATTTCACACAGGACACATTCCGCTGTCCATTTTGGGTCCAATAGTGACATTTCTAACCTACCATTTTTTTTATTTCCATTGTCATATCCCAGCTGTTTTCTATTTATACGTTATTGTATGAAAGAAAAGAGGTTATAATGCTAATTTCTATTGACAAAAAAAAGGTGAACTGAAATTAGTTTCTGAATGTGAACACATTTTCCTAGGTGTTTCCCAATCCTATCTCAATATTTGCTACTAGCTAAAAAACCTTCAAACTTCCAAAAAAAAAATCAAAATTTGAAAAATTAAAAATTTGAATGTATAATGTATAAATCGTTAATACATTCAAATTTTGATTTTTTTTGAAGTTTGAAGGTTTTTTAGCTAGTAGCAAATATTGAGATAGGATTGGGAAACACCTAGGAAAATGTGTTCACATTCGGAAACTAATTTCAGTTCATCCAAAAAAAGATACATGTGTAGACAAATACAAGAATGACAACATCCATAAGTAGAGAAGTATAAAAGTATGATAACTATTTGATCTAGTGCAGATCACGGTGAAATGTTCCTGGTAACGATTATCTAAAAAAATCTATGAACTTTCAAAAGCTTTTAACGGCCAAACGGTGGTAAATTTAAATTAATAAGTTTGCTAGAAAAGGTTGAAGTTTTCATCATGATTTTTAAAAAGAAATGGCATTTTTGATGCATTATTTAGGTTAAGAAAGGTTAACTAAGAAATAGATAAGTCCTGCAGGGATATAATATCTCTTCAGAATAAGAACACAGAAGTCTTTTCTCTAACTGCAGTTATTATTTATCCAAAAGACTGAGATAACAAACAAATAACATAGAGTAGCTTCGCTTCTAAGGCAGAGTTGGGACATATTCAATAGTCAGGGAGGGAGGGGACATTGGACTGTAAATTAAGATAGTAACCGAAGACAAAGTTTTGTAATAATGACAACTTATATACGTTGGTTAAAAAAGTTTGGGTACTCTGATTTTGGAATTTTTTAACCAAAATTGTAATCTACATAAGGGGTTATCCTGTTTATCATAATTGTAATAAACAAAAAATCATAGTCCAATGTCTTATCCCCTATGATCCCTGTTGACTAGTTGTTGATATGCTGTAGTTTGTCTAGAATTCTTTTCATATTCTATCCGATACATTATATCTCAGGAAGAAAGGGTACTGGTACCCAAAGTTTTCATATTCTATCTGATACATTATATCTCAGGAAGAAAGAGACTGGTACCCAAAGTTTTCATATTCTATCTGATACATTATATCTCAGGAAGAAAGAGACTGGTATCCAAAGTTTTCATATTCTCTCCGATACATTATATCTCAGGAAGAAAGGTACTGGTATCCAAAGTTTTGATATTCTATCTGATACATTATATCTCAGGGAGAAAGGGTACTGGTATCCAAAGTTTTCATATTCTCTCCGATACATTATATCTCAGGAAGAAAGGGTACAGGTATCCAAAGTTTTAATATTCTCTCTGATACATTATATTCTCAGGAAGAAAGGGTACTACTACTGGTACCCAAAGTTTTAATATTCTATCTGATACATTATATCTCAGGAAGAAAGGGTACTACTACTGGTACCCAAAGTTTTAATATTCTCTCAGATACATTATATCTCAGGAAGAAAGGGTACTACTACTGGTATCCAAAGTTTTCATATTCTCTCCGATACATTATATCTCAGGAAGAAAGGGTACAGGTATCCAAAGTTTTAATATTCTCTCTGATACATTATATTCTCAGGAAGAAAGGGTACTACTACTGGTACCCAAAGTTTTAATATTCTCTCAGATACATTATATCTCAGGAAGAAAGGGTACTACTACTGGTATCCAAATTTTGATATTCTATCTGATACATTATATCTCAGGGAGAAAGGGTACTGGTATCCAAAGTTTTCATATTCTCTCCAATACATTATATCTCAGGAAGAAAGGGTACAGGTATCCAAAGTTTTAATATTCTCTCTGATACATTATATTCTCAGGAAGAAAGGGTACTACTACTGGTACCCAAAGTTTTAATATTCTCTCAGATACATTATATCTCAGGAAGAAAGGGTACTACTACTGGTATCCAAAGTTTTGATATTCTATCTGATACATTATATCTCAGGGAGAAAGGGTACTGGTATCCAAAGTTTTCATATTCTCTCCGATACATTATATCTCAGGAAGAAAGGGTACAGGTATCCAAAGTTTTAATATTCTCTCTGATACATTATATTCTCAGGAAGAAAGGGTACTACTACTGGTACCCAAAGTTTTAATATTCTATCAGATACATTATATCTCAGGAAGAAAGGGTACTACTACTGGTACCCAAAGTTTTAATATTCTCTCAGATACATTATATCTCAGGAAGAAAGGGTACTACTACTGGTACCCAAAGTTTTAATATTCTATCTAATACATTATATCTCAGGAAGAAAGAGTACTACTACTGGTACCCAAAGTTTTAATATTCTCTCAGATACATTATATCTCAGGAAGAAAGGGTACTACTACTGGTACCACAAGTTTTAATATTCTCTCAGATACATTATATTCTCAGGAAGAAAGGGTACTACTACTGGTACCCAAAGTTTTAATATTCTATCTAATACATTATATCTCAGGAAGAAAGAGTACTACTACTGGTACCCAAAGTTTTAATATTCTTTCAGATACATTATATCTCAGGAAGAAAGGGTACTACTACTGGTACCCAAAGTTTTAATATTCTCTCAGATACATTATATCTCAGGAAGAAAGGGTACTACTACTGGTACCCAAAGTTTTAATATTCTCTCTGATACATTATATCTCAGGAAGAAAGGGTACTACTACTGGTACCCAAAGTTTTAATATTCTCTCTGATACATTATATCTCAGGAAGAAAGGGTACTACTACTGGTACCCAAAGTTTTAATATTCTATCAGATACATTATATCTCAGGGAGAAAGGGTACTACTACTGGTACCCAAAGTTTTAATATTCTCTCTGATACATTATATCTCAGGAAGAAAGGGTACTACTACTGGTACCCAAAGTTTTAATATTCTCTCTGATACATTATATCTCAGGAAGAAAGGGTACTACTACTGGTACCCAAAGTTTTAATATTCTCTCTGATACATTATATCTCAGGAAGAAAGGGTTCTGGTACTCAAAGTTTTACAAACACAATTTCTCATTAGCTGGTTCAAATTAGAAGTTTTAAAACAATTATCTTAATCTACAAAAGAATGAGTAATCTTATTTTGTTACATTGTGGATTTTCATCAATTTTCATTGTCTTATCCCTTAAAATCCCTGAAATACATACATTGCTGATTAAGCAACAAGAACAATTATGTCCATGATAAGCTAAGTAGCAGTAGATAAGTTTTATAATCAAAAAATAAAAGAAAAGACGATGAATTTTAAATTCATATACCTCCCAACCCGTGACCGTGGCTCAACTTGTAGCGCATCCGCCCGTCGTCAGGAAGGTGATTGGCTCGGATCTCGGCCCGACACCGCGTCATAACTAAAGACGTCAAAAAATAGTTCCTACTGCTGCTATGTTAGGTGTGCGACATAAATAGTTAGGGGGAATGCCTTGGCCCAAAATTAGGCGCAACTCACTACCATGCAAAGTTAGGACTTCTCAGACAAAGGTCGTGCAATCAAAGAGATGGTTGTATGATGGGCAAATGGACGCTTTACACCGCAATCAAAGGGGTTAGAGCTGACAACCCTATTCCATATCCATAAAAAAAATGTCAGCGGCCTATGCTCCCCTGTGGAGTGAGAACGGATTGTTACTGTTTTTTATCTCCCAATTGATGATAAACCAAAATAGCTCATTCTGTACATTAATATTATTGGTTGAAAAGTTGAACAACCCAATTTAATAATTTGTGTTTTTCTTTAAGTTTGTAATTTAATTCAGCAAAGTAAAAAAATATATGCAAACTTTTAAGATTTGATAGAGTTAATTTTTGCACTCTCATACTCATACAAATTTGCATATTTTTGCATAATATAAAGAGGTTAATACGGAGTAAAAACAAAGATGACAACATCCATAAAAGCAAAGAATAAAACAAAACAAACAGTGGAGAAAAGTTATTTCTTAATAAAGACAGCTTTTCGCGGATATTAAGATGAAAAATAATAAGATAATATACATAGATCTTATTCTAACTTTCGTGAAAAATTATCGGTGATTCGATGATATACATGATTTTTTCAGTTTGGCTGATGACCGGTTTCGAAGCCACACTAGAAAAATAAATAAAGAAAATTTTAGAAGCTTCCAAATATGTATATTTCTTTTGTAGCTTGACCGATAAAACGACGTACTATAAAAGTTGTTTACTAGATGCTCTTTGATAAGGTATGTCCTTTATAGCAGCCTTTTGCGACTGACTGGGTAGATTATAGAGTAGCTTCGCCTTTAAAAAGAAGAAAAGGATATAAAAGTACAAAAATAATTTGACTGCAGTAAAATGTATTAAGGTTGATGTATATGGTAGTTAGTTATGTTAATTACGGATATTTTAGTGCGACAAATCAGTGCTTTATTATTCAGAGGTTTTCTATAATTTTTCTGTGCGTCCTACCTTCCGGCTATAACGGATAGCTATTATCGTTTATTAAGGTTGATTTATGTGGAAGTTAGTTATGTAAATTACGGATATTTTAGTGCGACAAATCAGTGCTTTAATATGCAAAGTTTTTCTATAATTTTGTCTTTCTGTCCGTCTCGCTGTATATGATAGATATGTATCAGAACCTATCGATTTAAAGCCTTTTATGATAATTTTTGTAAAAATGAGTTATAATTTAGAAAGCGTGGCAATTTTACATAAAAAGAATTAAAAATACCTTGATTAACATGCTTTTATTAACTTTTGACAACATCTTTTTAAATTTATACTTTTCATCTGATTTTTGGAATAATGATTCCTAGGACAACAAAGTTCATTATTATTAGCGAAAAATCTCTATTATCAAATACAAAAAATAATAATATGTCCCCTTACTGTATCCTGTATTTACGCAATTTTGCAAAAAAATTAAGTACAGTTTTGTTTAGACTTACAAATTAGGTCCTGCCAATCTACAAGAATTAATTTTGTGTTTGTTCTTCCTTATGATTTTACAGCCTCGCTGTTAGACATTTTGTCATTCTTGCTTTTGGTTTTACTAGTGCAGTGCACTAGCTTCTTCAATGGGCACAATTTTGTAGCATTAAGGGTTTGTCAGCTGACAGAATACTAATGATTTATGTCGCAATTTTGTATTGGGTCTTTAAAATCAGCTAATAGCATCGGAAATATTAACACAGCCAAGTCACTAAAAGAAAACAGAAAGCAATTTGCTAGCAATTAATTACGGCATGTTAGAATTATTCTATCGATTTCAAACTTTGCACAATGATTCTTATAACTGTTATGTACGATTTAGCAACTCTTTAATCCTTACCAGACGTCCATATAAATTAATGTTTTGCTTTAAAAGTTCTACCACCTTATAAGAGTTTGTCCTACCTTCTGATTTAAGAGCTTTGTTTTTATGAATGCTGTCATCCTTGTTTATACTGCGACTGTCAAACCACCCGTAGTAAAACTAACACGAACTTAAAAACGTGTTTGATGAGTTTATATTAAGTGTCGCATAATTTTGTGTAGTAGCCGCAGGGATATTTAGGGATAAGACAATGAATGTTGAATTTATATACATTCCTGATGATGATAAATAAAATTACCCCTTCTGTAAATTATAATTATTGGTTAAAACGTTTGAATTTTACAAGTCTCTAACAATCAATTAAAATTTTAAAGCGATCGAATAAGATGGAGTGATTAAGTTTGGGTACTTGTTTAATTGATTTACAGTCCAATATCCCCTCCCTCCCTCCCTAATAATTTGGTGTAGTATCTGTCATATTATGCTTATAATTTTCAGAAATTATACAATAAATGAAAATAATTAGAATGTTGTTTGATAAATTCATTTAGTTCACAAACTTTATTTTATCTGCATAGCTCTATGTTTTCTTTCAGGAAAGGAGGAGACATTGGACTCCTAATTAAACTAGTACCTAATCTCTCATTCGTTGGCTTAAAAACTTTGGGAACTTCTATTTCATCCATTTAGTTTTCGTTATTCGTACACACTTCCAGAGTACAAACTGAATTGCTTTCTGTTAATTTGTAGGGACTCGGCTGTTTTTTTTTTATATTTCCGACCCAATACAAAATAGAGACAGGCTACCCTCCCTGTATATTTTTAAAAGCGAAGCTTTTCTATAAGTAGGGTCGGTCTGTTTGTCCGTCCGTACGTCTGTAACGGATACATTTTTTCGTTGATTTAAACAGGTTAGAATTGTCCTATCGATTCCAAACTTTGCGTGATGATTCCTGTAGTAGTTAGGTACAATTTAGAAAGCGTAGCATCTCTATAAACAAGTCCCAAAAATGTAAGTATATCCTTAAACAGTATCATCTATTTATGCAGTTTTGTAACAAATTTACTTACAATATTGTTTGCAATGATGCATTTAATATTCTGCTAATCCAGTTCTGACAATCTACAAGTGTTAATGTTCGTTTGTCCTTCCATATCAGTGCTTCACTTTTAAGTATGTTGTCATCCTTGTTTGTAAAGAAAACACTCGCAGCTATCCGTTACTGACGGACCGACCACAACTGTAGAAGAATAGTTTTGAGTTCAACAACACGATGCAGCTATCCGCAAAATGATTGCATGATTTACATAAAAAGGTGCTTTCCCTCAAAAGTTTTGTCAAACATCCCAACCCCCCTTTAAAAAAAATTGATAATAAGGGGTCAGCAAATTGGCTATGCATAGCCCCTCCGGGGCTACTTAATGCCCAACCCTTTTTTAGATATTGATGGGCTTTTTTAGCTCAACTAGGCCTTTCAGGGAAACCACCAAAAAAGCTGATTAGAATCAATTACTTGCTTGAAAATGTATGTTTGTAATAAAAATTCCTATTTTCATATTCACACAAGCCAACACGAAACATAAAGTTTTTACTGCATTATTTTATATGTAGTTCGTACAGTATGATAAATGGATAATTTAAAAAACTTTTTTACTAGATTTAACATATTTATTATACTATGACTAAAGTAATTTTTAAGCTAATTGTTTTTCTATGGAAATAAATTGCAGTAATTATGACTTAAAGTACTTTTGAAAAGCGAAGCTTTTTAATAATTTGGGTCGGTCAGTCCGTCCGTAACGGATAGCTTTTTTCATTAATCTAGGCATGTTAAAATTGTCCTATCGATTTTAAACTTAGCAAGATGATTCCTGTATTAGTTAGGTACAATTTATTTGATAAAATCAAAAATTGATATAATTTTTGGATTACTGATTTCTATTACAATAAGGTGCAATATTTTGAGCGAAGCATCTTTATAATCAAGTCCTAAAAATGTCAGTATGTCCTTAAACAGAATTCTGCATTTAAGAAGTTTTGCAACAAGTTTACATATAATTTTGTCAAAAATTATATATTCATATTTTTTATATATTAAGTTCTGACACTTTACAAGAGTTAATGTTCGTCCGTCATACCGTTTAAGAGCTTCGCTTTTTTGGATGTAGTCATCCTTGTTGAAGCTAATTTTTGTTTTATAAAAGATAAATTGCGCTAATAACAGTCGGATAAAGTGAGTCATAGGAAATTTAATTTTTTCTAAAATGTAATATAAATCAGATCATTGGTCTGTTTATTACACTAGTCACCAAAGTTTTATCATAACATTTACTTATTAGTTGGCTTGACAACTGTGAGGACTTTTATTGAATTTTGATTAGTTGGTTCTTTAAGTAAAGCGTCCATACGTTTCAACCACTAATTATATTCTAGAGAAGGGGTAAATTTGGGGATGTACATCAATTTATCGGCCATTGCCTTATCCCTTTAGATCATACAGTCAGACTAAGATTCCAGGTAAGAGATAGACCAGCTGCTTACTGGAATAGAGGCAAAACGTTTTTTGAGAATTATATTAGCCAATAAAAATATGTCTTAGATTAAATATGAACAAGGATGACAACATCCATAAAAGCAAAGCTCTGAAACGGTAGGACAAAAGGACATTAACACTTGTAGAGTGTCAGAACTGAATGAGCAGAATATAAATGTATAAGAGTCGAAGCAAAATTGTAAGTAAATTTGTTGAAAAATAGCTTGATGCAGGATAATGTTTAAGGACATACTTACATTAGGACTTGATTACAGAGTTGCTTCGCTTATAATACTGTACTTTATTGTCCAAGGAATCAGTATACCAAAAATCAGATCAATTGGATAATTATATAAACATATTGAAAATGGACGTACGGACATTCTGGTAACGATTATAGAGTTGCTTCGCTTTCTAAATTGTACCTAACTACTACAGGGATCACAATGAAAAAAATTAAGTCGATAGGACATGTCTAACGTGCCTAAATTAACGAAAAAAGCTATCCGTTACGTGCGGACGGACGGACCTACCCTTATTATAGAAAAGCTTAGCTTTTAAAAATCAGTACAGTGCAGTGTACTAAAGAATATCTTTGATAATAAAAATATGGAAAAGTTATTTATATTTGATACGTGTTCCAAATCTTTAGCGATAAGACAATGGACGACTAATTGAAGTACCTCCCCAATTATGTAGATTAAAATCATTGGTGGAAAAGATTGCACATTTTGATTTTGTACAATATCACAAGTTTTCAGCCAAACGAGTTGTCTGTCCGTCTATCCCTTAAGATCTCGGTAACCACTAAACCGATCGGATTCTACTCTTCAGGGTGTATACCTATTGGTCCTGTGGTGGTTTTAGACTATTTTTTTGGAGGGTGGGACACCCACAATCTCCCCAAAAACAAAAAAAATCTCCCCTTTTTTTTAGAGTTTGCTGAAGATATCCTTGGTCCTTTTATGAATTTCGCCTTAATTTTTTTTAAAATCACCTCTTGGGGCAAAACTCCTAGAGGCTATGGGCGAACCGCTAGTAATTATATATAATTTAGACAACTACTAAGTAGTGGAGACCCTTTTCGTCTGACTATCAAATTGATTTCTGTTCTTTTTTAGGGCTGTGTTATATTTCCGACGATATTAGCTGATTTAAAAGACCCTGTGGGCAGAGTTACATATATCTCATGACTCCTCTATTCATTTACTTTAATAATAGTTTAATTTAAAATCCAGTGTCCACTCCCTACCTGTGAATTATTTACAATAAGCAATAATATAATTAGTCCATATAGGATCTATATAAGGTAATTAGTACAGTATTGTTTATAGATATTTCCCTATGCTAGGATAATTCAGGCTCCTTTTTTGTACAGTACTAATGGTGTACATATGAGTTTTTCTCAAGTTTTAAGAATATCTTTAACAGGGTTTTTTCACTAAAATGTTCAACTAAAATAAAAATAAAATTTTTTCAACCGTGTACTTTAAATCTTCTAAACATACATTATTAGTCTATAGTTAGCTACCTCCTTTTGAATACAAAATAGGCCAAAAATAGATTAAAACCAGGGATTCAATCAATCTGCCAAGAACATTACTAAGAACTATTAATAGTGATATTTGAATTATATAAAACATTCCATTCGCCAGAGGTTTTCTCACTTATCCATGAAGTGCAAAAAAATAAAAACAAGCTTAGATAGAAGGTAATTAAAAGTATTAGACTTTAAAAAATCTTTAATATTGTTACTCTATCTTTCACACAATTATGTTTACTGTGCTACATATTAACATAACAATCCTTGTTTTTTTTTACTGATTGTTTTTGATTAGAAAACTTTTCTTATTTTACAATAGACCTTTGTCTTACTCTTGTAAAAAGATGTATAGGAAGGGGAGTAAACAATAGGAACCTTAGGTATTAGTACTATTTTCTATAGTAGAACATCCCCCCCCCCCCCCAATCCCCTATGCTTACTATACTTCTTTGGATATATTATAATTTTATGTACTCTAATAAAGTGAAACTCGCAGTTGTCTAAAAAATGATAGCCCCCATTCACATCCTTACTCCATCCCTTTCCCTCCTACTGAATGAATGAAGTGATCAATAAATGAGGTTCACATTAGCAAGCTAAATTGGCGACAACTTTTCCTCTGCCAATATATCCTATATCTATCACATTGACTAAAAATATGTAGTTGTGTGTATGGGAGGAGGGATGGGGTGTCGTTTCGTTTGTTTGTATATTACTTGCAATGTTAGAATCATGCTCTAGGTATGGCAAGGTGAAAAACTAACACACCAGCATATACTTTATTTCCAATTTATTTAAATGACAAAGAGGAGGGGGAGGGGGCTCAAAAGTACCTTTGTGTAAAAATCATCACCTAACCTTTTCATTGCAAATGATACAAAGACACACACTCACACACAAACACACATACACACACACACACACACACAGAAGGTAATGTATTTATTGTGTATTGAAAAAAGATTTTGGTTTGTATTATAAGGGAATATTGATCAATATTGTGTATTATAGCTTAATGAATATAAGAAAAAGGATGTTAACATTCAAAAGTAGCGAATCTCAATAAATCATTGGTAGAAAAACGAGATCAGTGGTCAATATAAAGAGAGAGAGAGAGAGAGAGAGAGAGAGATACTGTACTTAGAAAATCATGAAACATTTACTTTATGAGCGACTGAATGACGGAATAAGTATGTTGTATAATTGGTGCAATTTGGAAATTGGTGAAAAAATCAGCAGTATAACTTAAGTAGCAGCTGAGAAAATGTCATTTACCAGGATTATTACGGGCGGACAGACAAAGTTAACTACAGAGTAGTTTTGCTACTAAAAATAAATACAATGCTCTAAATTACTCATTGATAAACAATCAAAAAAAAATAATTAAATGATCTTTGTCAGATTGTCCTTTCAGTGCAATCTTGCAACATCCATATGTAATGAAGTACAAAATATCATGGAGGGTCCAACAAACATATTGAGTTATAGAGCTAAAAGTTTACAACTCTGACAACTAAGAAGTAAGCTAATAAGTTTAATTTACATAAGAGTTAACTTTGTTTATCATAATTGTAGAGGTACATTATTAGGGATCATCCATTGTCTTATCCCTTAAAATCCCTGAATGTCCTAACTCTGTCAAATTTTTCAGGGAGGGAGGTTACATTGAGTTGTTTATATTTTTTGTCCAACAAAGTTTTATATAACGTTCGTAGCCTATCAACTTTGGAGACTTTTATTGAATTTTGATTGGTTGGTTCACTAAGTTGAGTGTTCAAACGTGAAAGAAATATTTATGTATGTCATCATTGGGGATGTATATCAATTGATTAGCCATTGACTTATCCCATTAGATCACTGAAAATTCTCCCCCTTTTTGATATTTGTGTCATATATTTATGTTGTGATGTCATATATTTAAGTTTGCAGACATATTTTAGTTGTTACTCTTAGTTACTCTTCAATTGCTCTCAGAAAGAATAAAGAGAAAATATATTTAAGTGAGTTGATATTGAGAGTCCTAACACAGAACATTATCTGGTTTGGGTTCGAGTCTTTATTAAGACCAATACAGCTATTCACAGACATCCTACTACTTTAGATAGTTTGCATAGGCAGATATTCTACCCCTTCAAAGTGCATAGTTAATTAATACATTGTATTAATTAAACAGACAGTCATCCTGTTGCTTGGTGTCCTGATATACAGACAGACATCCTGCTACTTCAGAACTTTCCAGCTTAAATAATCAGTAGTTTTGACTTATTAATATATTTAACCATTTCTAAATAAAGTATCAATATATAATCTTATTTACTCAAAAACTGCATTTAATCCAATATAATAAATACTTAAAAATCTGTTTGCATTTTGAATTGAATATTAAGTCTACTCTATCATTAACTTATGTAAGTCTGTCTATTTCACATTTGGCGCAGTCTTATTGTGCTACGTGTTATTTAGACCTGCTGCTGAGTTAAGGGTGGGGGAAGTGGTGTTTAATTTGAAGTCAATCACTTTTTGAGATTTTTTTATCTCGGATTTTTCACAGTTTTGTTTTAATTTTTTATATTTCTAACTTGATTTATATTTCAGGTTTCTGTGGAATTTCATTCTTTAACTCTTCTGATCTAAATTTCACGGCGAATCTAGTTCTAGTGCTCGGATATGGCTGATGGAGAAAAAGGAGAGCGGGGTAAAAATGAAGGCAAGCGTGGACGGCCGCCTAAGCGTCCTCGGGAGACTGACAGTCAGGATGATGATGGAACTCCCGAAAATTGGGAGGAGGATGATGCTGTGGCTGAGGATGTTGGTGCAGGTGCCAATGCGAATGTGGAGTCGGCGTTGGGCGAGGTGGAGAATGACGTTGTGCCTGAAAGCATAAAAAAATATGTTAGGGCAATGTTAAAGGAGCATACGACTGTCAAAGGTCAAGTGGATAAGCTAACGGCGGCGAATAAACGGCTGGAGAATAAGGTGAAAGAGTTCAAGAATTCTGATGAGCATAAGAAGTTAGGCTATGATGTTGATTTGGCTACTATTAAGAAAAAGGTGGCGCAATTGCCAGCGGATGGGGATATTAGCGGTTTTTTGTATGAGACAAGTATGGGGGCTAGTGTATCTGCAGTCAAAGCGACGGGAGATGATTCGTTTAATACATCTTTCATTAATCGTTTGAGTGTGGAGGCTAAATTGGATTCTACAAATTTTGAGGCTAAAAGGGTGAAAAGTGCTCCTGGACATTTGAAGTTTTCGCAGATTGAGTTTTTGGGTCCGGTTGGGAATGGAAATTGGATGAATGTTCGTGAGAGTTGTCTGACCGAATATGAGAATCAATTGTTGGATATATTTCCTTTAATTGAGGAAAGGGCTGAAGTGCTTAAGGCCTATAAAAAGGTGGCCGGCGGTAGTGTAAGCCAACAGACTGTAGAGGAGCAGTTTAAGGAGTTTTGTCTTGTAAGAGGAGTCAAGTGGGATAGTGATTTTGTGCGGGATGCTCCATTTTGGGATGGAAACATTGATTTTGAGGATTATTTCTTATCCTTATGGAGGGTTGCTCGGTTCGCAAAGTTGGAGGATCCTATGCTTTTCAAGGACGTCCTGTACAATAGGATTTTTGAGTGCAAAGGGAAGAAGATGGGGAGGCTTATTACGCCGGAGGCTAATGCTTCCCTAAGTGCTTTAGGTTATTACCTGTTGATAAGAAGGTTGGTGATACCCTTTGCGGATACAGAGTCAGCTACTGAATTCTTCTACGCCCTGAAACAAAAGAGTGGTCAGAATGTGGATGTGTTCTTCAATGCTAAGTTACGGCTGTTTAGGCTTATGCATCCTGGTCAAATTTCTAGACAATCTTGGCGTGATTTCTACAATAATGTGGCTAAGAATTTGCTGTTTTCTGATTTAGCTAGAGATATGGCTAATTTCATTGAATCTATGCATTACCTGGAAGATTACAGTGCTTTTTTGACTTATTTGATTCGCAGAGGTCAGCATTACATAAGCTGGGCCCGTTCTGGACACGTTTCACCTGAAAATGTAACGTCCTGTTATTCTCAGGCTATGGAAGGGTTGAAGCTAGAGGATTCTAGGGAGGTAAAAGCTAGGCCTGTAATTAGTGAAGTGCATGTATCTGATTTGGAGGGCAGGACTGAGATTGGCGATAATAATGCGTGGATTGAAGGGGATGATGATATTCCTTGGGATCAGGTTGAGAACGTGATTGGGGCTCTGAATTCGAAGGCTAAAACTATGATTTGTTGGTATTGTGGGAAAAAAGGTCATGTAGTGGCTAGTTGCTGGCAGAAGAGAGACGGTAAGCTGCCAGCTCCTGATTCTCGCATAGGAAAGACCAAAGCTAGGTTTTTCTCAGCGGGTAGCGAAAAGAAAGAAGGTTCTGGAGTGCCTAATAATAGGGTAATACCTGAGCAGTTTCTGAAGAAGACAGTCAATCAGGTGGGGCCTGTTGTGGATTCTGAAAAGAGCAGAGATGAGAAACAGTATGAGGCTATGATTGCTGACATAGCTAGGAACAATTTTCAGCAATATCCTATGTAATGGATATGATTGATTCGATATATAAATTTCATTTTGAAATGAATGAAATTTATAGATCGTTCTTTTATTCGTATTCATTATATAGGCTATAGTACTGTAGTTGATTTTTTCTGGGTTTGCTATGTGTAATTAGTTAATTTTGCTGTTTTGTATTCAGATAATTGCTCTCAACTTTATAAAGTATTACTGTCTTGCTTATTCTTCAGTCAAGGTGTGATCGTGTTAATGAAAACAATATATATATATTTATATATATATTTACTATATATTATATTTTGATAGGTACCTATGCAAAGTTGAAGTAAATGTTAAAACTTTGAGAGGTACTTACTTGTATGAGAAAAGGCTTGGTGTGTAGCTGTGTGTTGCTGGTAGTCTGGAAGGTGTACAGGATTTCATAAATCGAACCGTATGTTGGCGGCTGGTGACGGATGGAGGGCTGGCTGCTGTGTAGTGGAATGATGTATATCTAAAATTTAAAATTAATTGACATGGATATATTAATTATTTGTAATCCTGCATGGAGATTTTAATTCGAAGATATATGGATAGAAATGACTAGTGTTTTCAAGAGATTGTGAAGTTTTTGAAGATAACGAAAATGCCTATTTGTGCGGATTTAGATTTCTTTGTGCCAGGGGCTGATATTACGGTGAAGGAGTTAGGAATTATTGATACAGGAAATAATTTTAATTCTTTAATATCTAGAGAAATTCTTGATAAACATGGAATTGAGTTTTGTCCTGCTAAATTATCAGCGTATTCAGTAGATTTAAAGAAAGTTAATATTATTGGATATGTCGAGTTGAAATTTAGATTTGCTGGAACTCAAGCTGTATTTACGGAGTTATTTTATGTACCTGAGGTGACGAGTAGGTTGGTGAATCTTGGATCTGATTTCCTGAAAAAGAATAAAATTAATATTTGTTTGGATGAGGATAAGTTTGAATTTTGTGGGGAATCTGTTCTTATTAATTCCTGTTTACAGAAACAGGTGGTGGCGGAGGTACAGAAAATTCCTATTTTGTCCGGACGAATGAATTCTGAAATTCCATCTAAACCTACCTTGCCAGGGATAAAGGAGGGGGGTGGGTTTGGAGAGTTATATTCAACGAAGTATAATGTGAAGTTGCTGGACAAAACTATTTTTTATCCTGGAGGATCTACAGCTGTTGTGCATGTGGCTGGATTAAAGAATGATGGGTTTTGGTATGTGTCCCCTAATTCTTCTAAGATGACAAGTGGCAATGGGATTATGATTATTGAGGGAGTGTATCAGCCACGGAAAGATGGGTCCTGCGTGGTTAATGTAGTTAATGCGTCAATAAAACCTATTACCTTGCTGAGAAATGTGAAGATGGGGCATTGTTTCGTCATGGATAATCAAGATGTCACCTGTAATAAAACAATTAATGAGTTGGATAAGCCAGAAAAGTTGTCGGGGCAAAAAATGCATGAACGGGTACAGTTTATTATTCAAAAATTGAAGTTAGATGAAAACCAGATGATTAAGGAAAATCCAGAATTGAAACCTAGGATTATTAAAATTTGTTTGGAAAATTTTGATATCTTTTCAATGAATGATTCAGATATCGGTGATTGTCGATTAATGACATATAATATAGAATTGTTACCTGGAGCTAAACCTGTGAAGGCCAGAAATATTCCGTTGAATCCAGAGTACGATGCTAAGTTGAAAGAACAGTTAACCAAATGGCTAGACGCCGGCATTATTGAAGAGGGTTTCTCGGATTGGTCTAGTCCTATTTTTGCTGTGAAAAAGAAGGCTGCACCTGGAGCAGAGGCGAAGTTGAGGTTTGTCATCGATTTCCGCAATTTGAACAACATGACTAAGCGAGTGGCGTGGCCGCTGCCACTGATTTCTGATAATCTGACGAAGCTGGGTTCTGGCAAGGTGTTCAGTACTCTTGATTTGACAGCTGCCTACCATTCGATGACTATGGATGAAGACTCTAAACCGTTGACAGCTTTTAGTGCAGCAAACAGGATGTATTTGTTTAACAGGTTGCCATTTGGGTTGTGTAATGCACCCAGCCTGTTCTGTGCTCTGATGGATAAGGTGCTGTCTATCCTGCCAGGTATGTATGGATTCTGTATCAGTTACTTGGACGATCTGATCGTGTTTTCATCAAGTCCAGAGGAACATGTAGAGCATCTGCAGGCACTGTTTCAAGTTCTTAGGCAGGTCAACCTGAAATTGAATTTAGATAAGTGTGATTTATTGACTAGAGAATGCCATTATTTGGGGCATATTATTAGTGCCGATGGATTGAAAATGAATCCTGCATATTTGGAACGGATTAAGGATTGGGGCAAGCCTAGAACAGGGAAGGAGTTACAGAAGTTTTTGGGATTTACCAATTATTACAGAGGATATTTTGCTGATTATGCCAAGAGGTCGTGCATGTTGGATAGTCACAGGAATGACACTATAATAAAGTGGACAGAAGAATTGAATAGAGTATGGACTGAATTTATGGAAATGTTCAAGACTGAGATGTGTAAAGGCTATCCTCAATGGGATAATCCTAATCTTTTTATCGTGGACGTAGATTATAGTTCTCAGTATTTTGCAGGGATTATTTCGCAAGAACAGGATGGTGTAGAGAGAGTGTTTGGTGTCTGTAGTAAAAAGTGTAATGCTGCGGAACAAAATTATCCTTCTTATAAAGGAGAATTAGGTGCATTAGTATATGCATTAAAGAATTTTTTACACTTTTGTAGGTTTCGTGAATTTTTGGTTCGGACAGACAGTATTTCACTAGTGCATTATAAACGTTGGGCTAAAGGATCAATAAACGGTGTCACCTATCGATGGATAACTTTCTTGCAAAGTTTTGACTTTACAGTTATCCATCGACAGGGGACTAAGCATGTGAATGTAGATTATTTGTCGAGAACTGAGTTAGATTGTAAGGAACATCGACTGAAGGATTGTCAGGAGTGTAGAGAGACAGATAATAAAATTTTGGATCCTTACCTGGATGATTCACCATTTCTGGATCAAATCTATTCCATTATGCAGGTACATTCTGCAGAGGATGAGGTGGATGTTGAGTTTGTTTGGCAAAGTAGTCTTCAGCAGGACGAGATCCTAAATGAAATAAGGTTATGGATATTGGAAAGGAGACAGTTGTCGTCTTATGAGAGGGCGGAGTTATCGGGCAGAAAAGAACTATTGTACAATCTTATTGGCCATATGTATGTGCTAGAGGGGGTTGTAATTTTCAGACAGCCTTTGGCCGAAGGGGGTTTTGTCGAGAGGCCTGTAGTGCCTCTTTCTTTATACAATGATATATTTGATTCAGCTCATGGTGGATATGGTTCTGGACATAGAGGTGTGCAGGAGACAATACGTAAAATAAATGAGAGATTTTTTATGCCTGGCGTGAACAAGTTTGTGGAATCGAGAATGCGAAGTTGTATTACATGTTTGAAAAAGGCTGGAAGTAATCCTAAACATGTTTCACCTATAACTCATTCTGTTCAAAGTAGTGAGGTTTTTGCTAATATGTCAGTGGATCTAGTTGGTCCTTGGACTCCATGTTATCATCAGGGACAGACGGTTAAATTTGTCTTAATCATGGTTTGCTTATTTTCTAGATATGTTTTTACATGTCCGTTGGTTGATGCTAAAACTGAAACAACTGTAAAGGCTATATTGGAAAATTTTGTACCTACCTATGGTTTATTTAGGGCTTTGAGATCGGATAGAGGTACAAATTTTACAAGCAGTGTGTTTAAAGGGGTGATGAAAGGATTGGGGGTGGATACTGTCCTAGTTCCCCCCAGGAATCCAAATTCGAATCCTGTAGAGAGGCAAAATCAGAGTTTGTATGCTGCTTTGAAAGTAGATGAAAATCATGGAACAAAGGACTGGGCTAAAAAATTACCTTTGGCTACGTTAGTGATTAACTGCTCCAAGAGTTCTAGAACTGGCTATTCTCCATTTTTTCTGGTTTTCGGTCGGCAGCCACGTATTCCCCTCGATTTTCTATCACCAGTCCCGTCTGTTGAATCTTCATCCTCGCGGTCGTATTTGGAATTTCTGAAAAATATGGAGGATGTAATTAAGAGAATTTCTACAAAATCCAAGTTATATTTAGAGGTTCAAAATAAACACAGAGTACAGAAGGAAGCATTGAGGGTGACAGATGTTTGTTATGCCTTCTTTAATATTGTGAAGACTGACGTGTCCAAGAAATTACAGTCTTTTTATGGAGGGCCTTTTATTGTAGTTAAGAAATTTTCGGATGCATTGTATGAGTTGGCACCTTTTGGGAATAATCCCATCAAGAAAAATCAGGTTGTGGCTAGAGATAAAATTCGAAAAATTCATGCTCGAACGGAAGTTTTAGGAGAGGAGGTTAATTTTAACGTTTTTCCTTTACCTGAAATTTGTCCGTCCGATGAGATATTTTTGGAGGTTGATAATATGCCTGTAGAGAGGGAAACTGTAGAGGAGAGAGAGAGTGAAGATGTTGTGTATTTGTCATCTGAAAATGATGGTTTTGAATTGGCAGAGGAAAGACAGAGTGACGAGATCCAGGAGAAGGTTGAGGTTGCGGTTGATAATGACAGAGTTTCAGGGGATGGAAATGAGTGGAACGTTAATAGAGAAAATATACCTGTAGGGGAAGGAGTAGAGGTGGGAGTGACAGATGAATCTGTGGTGCCTGCTCCTGTAGTTGAGGGTAATTTTGACGAGGTTGAGCTTCCATCGGAACAGTCGTTTTTGACTATGGCGCCGCCGCAATCTTCACCTGAAAGATTAGTAACAATTAAGAAAAGTGGATCACGGGTGGCGAAATATTTATGGGACACTGGGAGGAGGTTAAGATCTCAGGTAGGGGGTCCTGTGGTACATGTTCAGATAGGGACTCGAGGACGGTGAAAGTAGGGAAAGGAGAGCTGATAATAATTATTTTTGAAAAAAAAATATTATATAAATATATATAAATATTATAAAAATATATTATAATAAGAGTTCATGAATTGTTATTTGATTATTTTAATAACAAATATGTGCTGACAAAGCTAGTAGGTGGAGAGTTGTTCTACAATGAAAGGCTAAATCAGTTGATATTTGCGGGTGAATTGGTGAACAGTTATCAGCTAATAATGTCTGGTCATAATAATAAATTCAAATCAGGTAAATATTTTTTAATTTGGGGATTGTGTTTAATATCCTGTGGGGCTGATGTGATAGTAAAGGAGTGTGTTGGCGACGGTCCTGAATTGAGGGCTTCAGAATGTACAGTGTTTGGACAGCATGAGTTTAATGGAACAATCAGTGGTCATCTGTTAAAAAAAGTAGGAGTGAGATTTTTGCCTGCGGTACAATGTCACGTCGACAGAACGGTTCACACCTGGTATTGTGGCAAATATAGCCACATACATTTAGGGGCACCAGCTGTGGTTAGTAGTGATGAGTTAATTTCTAGTGAAGATTGTGAAAGGATGGAGGAACAGAGGGTGTTAGACATAGATGGACGACGGTTGCCTGTAGCGTTTTATGATCGGTCAATGACTTATTTCATAAATGGTACCATTCTGTATGAGGATATGATGACGTATGGAATTGACCCTCAGTGCAGAGGGGATGGTATTTATTTAAATAATACCTTTGTGCCTAATACTTTTCAAGAAGTTCAAATTACAAGTTATTTGAAAAATATACAAATTTCAATGTTACCTGATAACAGTTGTTTTCTTGAGGATCAGTTCATTGGTGCACATTGTCTGGAGTCTGATCTGCGGCTTGGGCTTGATCGAGTGATAGTTCACAATAAATCACAGGAAGATAGACGTCATTTTAGTTATTTTCGGACTGTTGAAATTGTAAATTTAACTTTGTTTACATTTTCTAATATGGCGGATGATGCTAATAATCAGGGTGGCCAAAGTTGGTTGGCGATTTCTCCACAGTTTTCGTTGGGATTGAAACTGGGGAAAAAAGTGGAGTTTTCTGACTTTCTGACTGATTTGCATTATTTTCATACCAACGTTCCGGATGTATTTTTGATGATTACAACAGCTAAAAAGAATTTTTTTCCTTGGATGCGAAGAAAGGAGGAGGATGGTGCTTTATTACTACAGCTAACTTCTTCATACCATCAGGTGGAAAGGATTTTGCAGGCAGAACAGGGGTGTTGGGAGAATAATTTGTTTCATTCCAACATCAAACAAGTCGGAAATTTGTTGGTACAACATCTAGGGGAGATGGAACTTGTGTCTGTGTGTAAAAAAAGATGGTTGAATGTGACTTTAGGAGCGAATTTGCCGTGTTATCTTGGTCATTTTTCTTTGTTCATGGACGGTAGAATTGTTGCTGTAGAACCGTTCACAAGATTAGTTAAAAATGTTTCCTTGTTGATGGTTGTCGAGTGTAGGAAAAATCCAGTATTTGTGAGAGTTAAACCTGGATTATATCTAGGCAACAAGGGGGCAGGAATGCAGCTGGTTCAGACTAAACGGCTGGAGGATAGTTGGTTGAAGGTACCGTTGAATTTTGAGCATCTGTTGGATAAGGGAGAGAAAGGACAGGTGTTGGAGTCTGTGGAAGAGGCTAAACTTTCGGAATTGGCTGCTAATTCACATGCTTTTGTTGTAGAGGTTACAGAAGATTGGTTTGTACATTTGTATAATACCTCGATTGATTGGTTGACTAATAGTTGGCAGCATTTTGTTATGGCTGTGATGGGTGCTGCGGGGGTGGTTGTTGGATTGCTGTGTGTTGGTTGTTTGGGCAAACTGTGTAACTGCGTTAAATTTTCGCGTTATCCTTCGGGAAGACAGTAATTAAAATTTGGCATCCCTGATAAATATAATTTGTGTAAAGTATTTCGTTTTGAATGTCGTCTTATATATGAAAAATGTTAAAATATTAAAATGTTAATATTTAATTATTGATTATTATCAGGAAATGGAGATGGAAACGAGAGGCGGTATCAGCGGGCGTCTGGTCGGCGGGAGGAGCGTGAACCGTCTGTTGAGATGCTGGATGCTGGTAGAGCTAATCGGCGGCATGTTGTGTATAGAAGAGATGATAGGAGGCAGTATGACGTAGAATCGCCCAGGTATAAGCCTGGGTATAATGATGAAGACGATGTTGGCAACGTGGGTCTTGAGGTTGAGCTTGATTCCAGGGATCGTCTGCCTAGTGAACAGAGTGGTTCGGAGCTAGACAGTTGGGCTGAGCCTCCAACGGACAAGCCTGAACAAAAGGTGGCAGATACTAGTTCTGGTGAGGGACGGCGCAGGTTTGGTAAGTTTGTGCCAAATCAGGCTGCTGGGTCGGTCAGGACTAAGGGAGCCAGCAAGGCTTATGATGATGCTGGGGAAGGTACTTCCAGAAGGGGCGTGGTCAAGCGGCCTGCTGGGGCAGATTCTCTTGGGCCTAAACAGAAGAGGGAGTTACCAGATTTGCGTGCTGAGGTCGAGAGAAATAAGGCTGAGCGCAAGAATGACAGACGTGGTTTGGCGCCGCTCAGTGATGACGATATAGGTAGAATCAGCAATTCTGTTGCTATGACTCTAAAGCCTATGGTTGAGGAAAAAATTCGTGAGGCTGTAAAAGAATCAGTCAAAAGTTTGAACACTGCACAGAAACTTTGGCAGACGGACGGTCATAAACGGATTAAAGATATGTTGGCCACGCATAAGAAGGATCTAATGGAATGTATAAGGAAGGTAGATACGGAGGTACAGCAAATGGTGGCTACTACTGCACAGCAAAAGGCTTCTTATCTGGTACAGCGTGTACAGACAGCAATGACTGATAATTGGGAAAGTAGTTCAACCAAGTTGGGACAGCAGGTGGGCCAACAGGTGGAAAGTGTTTTGGCAGGGCAGGGAACTAAGGTTCAAGAGGCTATTTCTGAGATGGCGCAAAAAGAGGCTGAAGTGCAAAGGCACCTGTCTAATATTTTTAGCGAGCTGTCCGAGATCCGGCGCAGAATAAACAATGACTTACCGGCGGCGGCATATTGGCAGTTGCAACAGGCTGG
The DNA here is from genome assembly GCF_053477335.1 of Acartia tonsa. Classification (NCBI taxonomy): domain Eukaryota; kingdom Metazoa; phylum Arthropoda; class Copepoda; order Calanoida; family Acartiidae; genus Acartia; species Acartia tonsa. The sequence goes on along the minus strand of NC_137261.1, from coordinate 61,616,116 downwards.
GACTTCTGGCGGTGCTGAGGCTAACAACGGGGTGATGATGGTTTCGGGAGGTGTTCAGGTCACTGGTGGTGTTGAGATGGAGGTGGCAATGCCGGCAGATGGGTCAGCGGTTGCTGCAGAGGTGGCTGTTGCGAATGATACTGCCTCAGCGGTAAATGATGCTGTGATGGTTGCTGTAGGAGGGCCAGTAACTGCTGCAGCGAGTAATGCTGTCATGGCGGCAACAGTGGGTGTCTCGGCTGAGGTTGGTGGAGGGGCGCTGAACACTCCTCCTCCAGTGGGTGAAGGAGATGAAGGACTTGAGGCCGGGGTTAATTTCGATGTAGGTTCACCCAGTGAAGACATTGATCCCAGTTTGTTGGATCAGCCTGATGGATGGTGAAACCATGCTTAGCTGGATGGTTTCAGAAGGGGGTAAATGTCATATATTTATGTTGTGATGTCATATATTTAAGTTTGCAGACATATTTTAGTTGTTACTCTTAATTACTCTTCAATTGCTCTCAGAAAGAATAAAGAGAAAATATATTTAAGTGAGTTGATATTGAGAGTCCTAACACAGAACATTATCTGGTTTGGGTTCGAGTCTTTATTAAGACCAATACAGCTATTCACAGACATCCTACTACTTTAGATAGTTTGCATAGGCAGATATTCTACCCCTTCAAAGTGCATAGTTAATTAATACATTGTATTAATTAAACAGACAGTCATCCTGTTGCTTGGTGTCCTGATATACAGACAGACATCCTGCTACTTCAGAACTTTCCAGCTTAAATAATCAGTAGTTTTGACTTATTAATATATTTAACCATTTCTAAATAAAGTATCAATATATAATCTTATTTACTCAAAAACTGCATTTAATCCAATATAATAAATACTTAAAAATCTGTTTGCATTTTGAATTGAATATTAAGTCTACTCTATCATTAACTTATGTAAGTCTGTCTATTTCACATTTGTGTAACAATGATCGAGCTTTTTATCCTCCAACTTTTTACCACGGTACAATAGTTACAGACATCCAGTAGACCCAAAATGTACCCAATTTAAAAAGTACAAAAGAAAATAATCACTAGAATACTACTTCTTAAAGTTGAGTTCAGTTTTAGATCCGTTTTGTTTGGTAAATCTTAGTTATATCACTAAAACTTTAGAAAGGTCAGTTGAATTTGAACTGCCGTATGTGTACACAGTTTCAAGATCCTATTTCAATATTAACTACTAGCTAAAAAACTTTAATTTAAAACTTTAGCTAAAAATTTTAATGGATAAAAAATTTATACATTTTACATACATAATTATTTTTTTGTTTTAATTTTGATTTTTTTAGAAGTTTGAAGCTTTTTTAGCTGGTAGTAAATAATGAGATAGGATTATAATGTACAAAATCGGACATTGCATTAGCCTATCATCGTCACAATATTATGTTTCAATTTTACTAAAAAGATGACAAATTATTCTCTCCGTCTTTTCCTCGTCCATTTTATAATACTGAACTGGGTTGGAGAAACAAGGATGACAACATCCATAAGTAACAGATCTATAGTATAGATGTATATACAGACAACCACCTCCCTTCATTTTACGTCCTCTTTCGTCTGCTTCTAAATTATTTTCTGCTTCTTGGCTGTGTAATATAATCGATACCATTGGATGATTTTCAGTGACCCAATAGAAAGGTTGCACAAGACAGTTGCGATGGAGAGATACAGTTATTTAACCCTTTCTTCCTCTAGTGTTTTACTCTAACCCATAAGTAACAAAGCACAACATATCTAAAGATGTGTAGAAAAAAACAGAAAAACAAAATAAAATATATAGTGGATGATAATAAATCAGTAAAATCGTCTAAATTAATATCAGAAAAAAATTCCATACTGCAATCTAGCTAATGGACATTTTAACTACAATTAAACAAACAACCCTTAGAAGAACAAGATCTAATTTTTTAACATAAATATGTAAAATACATATATTAAAAATCAGACAAAATCTACTAAGATAAGTTAAAAATCATTCCTTTGACCATAAAAGATTTTTATTAATTATCGCATCAATAGAAAAGCATTAACCCTTACAGATCGGGCCCCTATTCCCACCTTTATAGATCGGGGGGGGGGGGGGGGGGGTCATATTGTCATATTGACCCCCCCCTCTATCTCAGCTCCTGTTACAGTTAGAGACATAAAATTTTTTTCCAGATATCCTTATAAGATCAACTCTTGCCGACGTATAATTACTAAACTTAAAAAGTCATGAAGTCACAACTCTCTATCTTACCTACAAAAAAAATGACATTGAAAAAACAGAGGGGGGGGGGTCAATATGACCCCCCCCCCCCCGATCTGTAAGGGTTAACGTTATCCAAAGAGCTAGATTATAAAGCTTCAATAACGAAGACAAATATTAATATACTAACTGTTGGCCAAATAATTTAAATAAGAAAAGTTAATCTCTACTGAAAGAGATTAATCTATTGGGATTTGACATTGAAGATGGACAATACCTTGATGCACATCCCAAAAAATACTCCTTCTATACATTATTACTAGCGGTTTCGCCCCTAGCCTCTAGGGGCTTTTCCCCAAGAGGTTTTAAAAAACAAATTTTTCGTGTTTTAGATTTAAAAAAAAATATAAAAAATATTTTTTTGAGGGGAAGGGGTATTTTCATTTTTTGGGGGAGTTAAAGGTGTCCCACCCCCCCCAAGAAAATAGTTATAAACCTTCCCGGGACCTATGAGAAGCTACCCTGTAAAGGAGAACCCGATCGGTTGAGCGGTTAGCGAGATCTTTCGCTACAAGCAAACAGACAGACAGACAAACAAACATCGTTCTACTTTGTATTATAGATTGTAAAAGTTCGGACGCTCTGTTAGTTTATACAAACTACAAACTAATCAAAATTTAAGTACCAAAGAATAAGAGCAGGTGTTTATAAACCTTTGAGTACCCCATGAAAATTTACAGTCCAATGTCCCTTCCCTTCCTGGTACTTTCAAAGATACATTAATACTTGGATTTTGCACCAGATTTTCATGAACTTTGATAAAGTGATCCTTGTAGCTGGCTAAAACAATGATACACTTGATTGATAAAGAATTTTTCATGTCATAATATTCACGTATATTCAATATCTATTGGAATAAATGCATGTTTATAAAACTTAAAAGTACCCCTCAATATAATTTATAGTCCAATTGTCCACTCCCTTCTTGGTACATACTTTCATAGATACATTAATACTTGGATTTTGCACCAGATTTTCATGTACTTTGATAATGTGATCCTTGTAGCTGGCTAGAACAATGCTAAACTTGATTGATAAAGAATTTTCCATGTCGTAATATTCACGTATATTCTATATCCATTGGAATAAATGCATGTTTTTAAAACTCTAGGTACCCCTCAATATAATTTACAGCCCAATTGTCCCCTCCCTTCCTGGTACATACAGTACTTTGCAGACTAACTATGACGTGTAGGAACCAATAATTATGTTCATATCATTCTGCCAACAACTAATAACGAAGGATCTCGCTAACTACTGAACAATGTAGCTTTTTATAGGTCCTGGGACAGTTTACAAGGAGTGCTGCCACTTTTACCACTAGCAAAAATACGACCACTGTGTTTTTGACAAAAAGTGGGTTTGTTTTTGTCAATATCGTTTTTAGCTGTGTTTTTATTAATATTTTTTTATCCACTGCTGTCAAAATTACACCTTTACTTACATCAAGGAGGATGGTACCAAAACACTCCCAAGAGAAAGTGCCATAGAAAAAATACCCATCTAGCAATTTTTTTGTTTTTTCTTAATTTGAAAATGGTGTTTGGGTCGGCTTTACCCTCCCCAACTTAAGTTCCCCAAGAGGCTCTAGGGGCGTATCCACTAGAAATTCAAAAACAGGTAGGATAGATTGAACTGTAAATTATACAGAAAAAAATTACAATCGTTTTTCAATTCTTGATATAATGAACGATGAAAAGTATTAAACTAAAAATTATAATCTACAGAAGGGGTAAAAAGGGGTAATTTTGTTTATCTTAATTAGGGTGTACATAAATTTATCGCCAAATGTCCGATAATCTAAGATCTAGTAAATCTACAAGTAATATTTTCATTGCTATTTAAACTTTATAAATATTTGTTATTTTGTATGATAACCTCCAAGTATTGGTTTCTATTGTTAAGCCTATTTAACCACACGTATACTTAAAACCATTCTCCTAGGTTAGCTGAATTTGAGTTTCCGATTGTGTACATAGGTTCCTCATCCTATCTCAATATTTATTACTAGCTAAAAAAGCTTAAAACTTTTTTAAAAATTAAAATTTTGAATGTAATATAATGTATAAATCGTGTATACATTATATCGCTTTTCCCTTTGACCAGAGTATATGAAAATAGGTTTTGCAATAGTTAGGTTATCTGCTGTACAACTTTGGAAATTAGGGAAGAAATAGGCTATCAATTTTCAGTTGATCTTCCCCTATCAGTAATTTCAGGGGTATCAAGGGATAAGACAATAAATAAATTTCTCAGTTGCAATTAATTCACGCAACTTCCCCTTGGTTGTGTAAGAAGGGTGATAATTGGGTAGTTTGGATACTCAATAGTCAAACACATAATAGCAGTACATCCCTTACCAAGCTCCTCTGTGGAAAGCGTCATTCATTAACTCTTACAGCTCGGGCTCCAATTCCCACCTTAATAGATCGGGGGGGGGGGGGGGGGGCTCCAAGAGCCCCCCCCCCCTCTATCTCGGCTCCTGTTACAGATAAAGACGTAAAATTTTTTTCTGGTGGTTCATGTGTATTTTTAGAGAAAATTACTTTTACTAGTCATAGCGGCCAGGCCGCTCCTTAGCCGCTTTTTAGCGGCCAGCCGCTAAATTTTAAAACAGCTGTAGAGCGGCCAATTTTGCAGCTAGGTTGACCAAATTTTAGGACGAACTATTATTTTTCATAAAAACGGCAAATAACGGAAACCGCCATTTTCAGCGGTTACGGCGGTAAAACGGCGGTTGGCGGCGCCAATTAATATTTTTATCAGTTTGATGTTGCTCAAGGATTTACCAAAAAAAATTATAGGTCTCTAGCTGTAATAGAAGCCACGATATTCATATATATGTCTGTAGTAAAAGCCGGACAAAAATCGGTCATAAAGTCGGTCAGGGAGCGGTCAAACGGTCATAACACAACTTTTCTCAGAAGGTCATTGATATCTAAGTATTCACCAACAAAATTTTAGGTTTCTCCTTATACACAAAAGTCATAATGTAGAAATTAAGATTTATTGGTGCTAGCTTACAAAAGTGTCTCGTCCTACTCCATGAGTACTTAGGTCCAAACACTAAGAAACTATGGCTACACACAAATCCAAGAAACTATGGCTACACACATCCTATTATATAAAGTAGTACGTTTTTTTGTCTGTAGGTAAGTATCTCACTAACCGCTGAACCGATATGTTTCTACTTTACAGCGAAGCTTCATATAAGTGCAAGGGAGGTGTTAAACTATTCTAGGGTTGTGACCCTAGAGGCTTCTAGGTGCGTAGCCGCTAGTAATAAATAATTTATCAAAACATTTTTTACACTTAGCTTGTACCAAAAGTGTTTTAAGGCTTTGGGGCTCTGTATAGTTTTCCGACCATTGTCCTCCCTCCTCCTCGAGTAATATAGTGTTTGGTCATTAATATGATATTCTTTCAAGTATGGCTAAAAAATATTTGTATCATATTTTAGAAATTCTATGACTGTAAAATAGAACCATATAGTAAGATTTTTGTCTGTAGCTTATAATTTCGATATCCACTGAACCAATTGGGTTTTTTGTTTTTAGGAAGCTTGTACCTAGGCTATTTTGTTTTATATAATTTTTGGGATGGTCTTAGGCTATTTTTCTACACTTTTATAATCCAACTAGAGCCCCTAAATGCTAAGGTCGCAGCTGCTAATACACTAAGAAAAGAAAAATCATTAAGGGAAAATTAAAAAGCAGATTCTGTATCGGAACGCAATCCTAGCCGTTCTCGATATCTTAATCTCAAGCCCTCCGAATGACCAACATGTGAAGTTTACAAATGTGTATTTATTACCATGAAAACAGTGAGTCTAAAACAAAAATATAAGAATTAATATCATAAAATTAATGGTTACTATTCTTGTAAGATCGAGGTTGCGTGATTTCAATTTAATTAAAAATATAAAATTTCTAAAAAACTTTAAATTGGCACGAAACATATTAAATAGCATCAGAAATTGATAATTTTAGATTCAAATGATCAATAAAATTAAGGAAAATATTCGTATGTCAAAAGTTAGCAGTTAAATGGTCTATTTGTTGAAAAATTAATGTTTTAAATTTCTTCGTAAAAATATACCATACTACGCTTATTATTAAGAATTAAAGATAAATTCTTACCACATTATGATGTCAAACTAAGCAGAAGGCTTATTTGAGATATTCCACATATCAGAGCGCATGTATATTCAAGCAATACATTATTTTCAATCACGTAGCTCTTCACGTGGGACTAATCAAAGGAAAAGTGCGCGTTTCTTTTGTCTGTTTACAAGCCACGCGCCGCGCGGAGATAGTTAGGAATGCCGCGTAACACACTCATTCTCTAGGAAATTTGGTGTAAGGAAACAGGGATTAATGGGTTCGAACTTGCCAGGGAATACAAGAAAAACATACCGAAACACACCCGTCTATTCACTGGGAATCGAACACAATACCTCATCTTTGCAATATGCGTGCAGACAGTGTCCACTAAATCACAATCTCACAACACATAAACCACAAGAGTTTAAAATGTTATGGCCATAAGGCCTAAAATTAATTATGGTAACTCGCGAATACCACAATAACTCAAACCGAGTCCACTACCACATAAGGATAGGAATAAGGAATGGGAAAAGCATTCAACATTCATGAATTGCACATTTACCACTCACACATCTCATTATATCATGGCCTCATAATCTCAATTAAAATTAGAATTACAGACCATGTAATTGCGAATACATGAATTAATAATCAATAGTACCTAAACTTTGATTAGGTATCTACATAATAATAGGCAAATGATTTTTATACTAAAAATCGCATCGATAATTAAATAATCAACTCAAACTTTTTTCATCAAAAGAAAGAAAGATTAAATAATGACATTTTTTCTACTAAATCTTTTTGCTAGAAAAGAAAAATAGAATTTCATAAAAAACTTCTCAATAATTAGCATTGTTTCCAGCGGAAAAATACTTGGGCTTACATCTAAACATTTTTAAGATAAGATAGGTAAGATCCTTAAATCTAACATGTTTTAATAAAATAGATACTTAAATCTAAATAAATATGACCATAAAAATCATTAAACATCGGAAAATTAAAATTTCATAATTTTAAATCTTCGTGAATCAAAATTGCGTAAAATAAAATTGCAATTGAAATATGCAAATTAAATTACCAAAATAAAACAAAAGCTCAATATAAGAAAAGAACTTTAAAATGCTGAATCTGCAATTTCTCTTTAGGTACATCAGTTCAAAGGTAAATAGTAATAATTTTAATATGCATGTTATATTAAATTATTTATGTGATTATAATAAATCATAAAGAAATATTTAAATGATGTAAAACTCTCATTTTGTTAATTTCTTATCATATCAAATTTCAATCCAACAAGGATAAAAATGTTTATATCTGTGCAGGTACCTAGGAAATTTTCCGCGAAAAAAAATCCCTGGTCCCGAAAAGACTTAAATCATTGAAAAAACTTGCGTAAACGTATAAAAAACTTAAGTTTGCATTTCAAATGAAAAAAATCTTGCATCGATCTGAAAGTTTAAACGAAATTGTATCAAAATTTGCGTTACTTATAAATCTTAAGAAATGGTTAATTTCTTTTTACAAAAAATAAATACATTGAAGCAGTATTTTAATATATACGATAAAAATGAAGGTAGAGTTAATTTAAAATATGCATAGTTTATCTTAAATTAATTCTGTGGCATTCAGATAAAATAATAATCAATATTTTAATAATACCATACATCGCGTTCGTTATTATAAATGCTTAAACATGAACGAAGAATATATATACCTAGGAAAATAATTGCTAGAGTATTTTCTCAAGGTTTAAAATTGTCCGAAATCGCTAGGTACGTATATTACTACGAATCTCTGCTCTCGGAATGAAGAAAAAAAATCTTAACGCGTGGATTAATAGGAAACCCAGCTTCCGGAGTGAACGAAAACTTTTGTACATGAATTGTTAAGAATCTCTGCCTCCGGAATGAAAGAAAATCTTTAATTTGCTTACAAATTTAAACAAATATCTTGATTTTTGCGATAATCTTTTAAAATAATAATGAGGAATATTTTAAACATTATCATAATAATATTACATGTTGTGTTCTTTACTTTAATGCATTATTTCATATGAGAATCTGAGAAATAACATTTTTTAAGTAAACGTGAACCATAAAAATACTTTTTCGAGGTATTTTTATTCTGCAAAAATCATTTGGTAGTTAACACACGAACTTTTGCTTTTCAAAATCATACTTAAAGAAACAAAATCTTTTTAAAATCTGCTTTAAAAGTCTAAACAGTTTTGTAGAATTTTTGTGCTTAGGTATGAACAATAAAAATTAGTTGAATAATGAATACTTATTCTTTACAGAACCGATTTAGGTTCCTTTCACAAGCTCAACATAAAACTTGCAATATTTTTTCTTTAAAGATCATTGTCACATAAATAGTTTATGTTGTGGATTAGATATATGTGGTTTGAAAAATTTCAATGACTTTCTGGCGGCAACACCCGCCATATTTCCAACCGCCATTGGCAGGCCTCTTACCCTGCGTCGGGCAGCCAGCTTGGCAGCAACCAAGTCAATTCTTGATTCATAACACCACCAGGGCACGTAATAAAAGTGTGGCTGTCATAAAACTTAGAATCATCTACTGGCTTTTGTCCGGCCGGAACCGAAACTCCCGTCGGCTCTTGTCCGGCCGAGACCGAATTTCTTATCGGCTCTTGCCCAGCTGGAACCGAAACTCCCGTCGGCTCTTGTCCAGCTGGAACCAAAACTCTGATCGGCTCTTGTCCAGCCGGAACCGAAACTCCCGTCGGCTCTTGTCCGGCTGGAACCGAATCATTCAGCGGCTCAACACCCGCCGTAACAAAGTTATCAACGACTACAGTATCGTTACCAATATCATCAGGAATAACTGCAGCACAACTAACATCATTATCAATATTAGCCACGGCAACACCCGCCGTAGCCATGTTGTCAACGGCTGCGGCACTAGCAGAACCAAAAGGTTCATCAGCCGCGTTAAAAGCAGAACCAACAGGTTCAATAATAGCATCACAAGCAGCACCAACAGTCGGCTGCGGCTGAACATCTGAGCAGACAACATACCTACTCTTTGCTAAACCATTAGCACTAACAGCAAAATATCCAGATCCAAACAGGCTGGAGTAAAGCATGGTTTCTCCTACTGAACGTTCAGAGTAGGGAAACATCGATGGGTGCAGGTGCCCTACGAGCAAATCAACCTGCCCATTAACCAAAGTAAAATCTTCAGGTTTCATATCAAACAAAACAGCTGCCTCCACAGGATTTATGGAGCAGATCGCCTCTTCAGGACCAATGAGAGGCACTACCACAGGTTCCAATATGTGATAATTCTTGTGTCGATCAATTAAACATAACTTGACCGTCGGGAAACATTTAACTTCACCGTCAGCTAGAGAAATTCTTGCTGAACGTCCAGTAAAAGGTAACTGAAGTTTATTAACAAGTGACTGGGTTACCATTGAAGTAGTTAAACCAGTGTCCCACATGGCGTTCACTGGGACCTTCTGGCGATTAATGTCAATGACGTCTAACTGTTGTAACATTAACATTAGGTTCGCCTTAGGGGAAGTATGTACTTCATAGACGGCGGCAGCCATATCAACACTCTCATGCAAAAGGTTGTTATGGGCCTGACCACAATTGTCCACTTTGCAGCCGCCTATTACATCTGCCTTCGGGCAATCCACAGATTTATGCCCTTTTTGCAAACAAATCCAACAGCATCCAGCACTCTCCACAATACTCTTCCTGTCTGACACTGACAGGTCATGAAATTTTGGGCACTTGTAAAGTAAGTGCATGTCATCACAGCCATTAACAAAACATGACTGCTTCATCTTAGATTTACCAGGTTTACCTACGGCGGTAGCGGCTGTCGCAGGGTTACCTTTCTTCTTAGAGGGGGTGTCCATATCAGTCGAACACCTCATTAAAATGGCGCCACGCTGTTCTTCAATAATCTTTAACAGCTTTGGGACGTTTGGGACATCCATCGAGCCCAATGATAAATTGAGCTTATCTTGAAAATTACGTGGCAACTTCTTGGATAACATCTCAAGAAGTATCACGGTCAACCACTGGCTGGTGGTGACCTCATCATCTTCATCATCTTTAGTCAGCTGCTCCAGCTGGCTAACTGCTCCGCCAAACTCTGCTAACACAGTCACAATCTGGTTGGAGTCCGACGGTTTAGACTTCTTCTCCCATTGGTTGAAAAGGCAGAGCATCTGACGTGTTTTGGACTTAAAACGTGCGTCAAGGTAGGCCCACTGAGATTCATGCGATTGAATCTGAATTAACTGGAGTCTCAGCTCTTTATTTTTACAGACCTTTTCACTGCTTAACAATAACTGTAAATACGACGGGTCTTGTCCTACAGTAAGCTTTTTAAAAGTGTCTTTAAAACTTACATAGGAAGCTTCCAGGCCGTCGAAAGATGGAAGAAGACGTTCGTCGACACGATTCATATATCCTGGCGTGAACATAGAACCGGCGACGAACTGTGGTGTGCCAAACGGTGACACAAATGGCGATGCTGTCGAGGCACCCGCCGTCGTCGTGGGTGGCTTCACAGGTTCAAGCTTAACCTCAGCCAGACGTTTCATCAAAGCAGACAAAGTGTTTATAATTGCATCAGGCAAGGGAAAGTATGACCCTTTAATAACTTTCACAATCTTCAAACATCGATCATAAAGTTCAGCCTGATGGTTAGGCAAATTATCACCAACAACATCAACAACACTTTGAATGTCACTAAGCTCTTCTATAGCATCAAGAGCATCTTTCAAAGAACTATAGTCTTTTTGTACAGTAACTATATCAGAATAAATGTCACTAAACTCATCAAGCTCTTGGATTCTCAAACCAAGCTTGCTAAAACCGACCATGATGCTGTCAAATGTCTCGAACTTGTCATGGACAAGGATTGATTCCTTAGTGAGATGTCTAATATTAAGTTCTGAAGTATCACTGACCAACTTCATCACTCTATTTAGCTCACTGGTTAGGGCATCAACGGCTGGACGCAGCCGCTTACTCAATTGTTCACCTTTATTCTTTTTAGGACCCATAATTGTCACTAAAGTTAACTGTACTGATTATGACTATAATAATAATGTGTGGTAAGGTATCACAACCAACACATTCACAAAACTTCACAGAATGTTCTTAGCTGCATCTGTTCTGTCTTGTTTTCATTGTATCGGAACGCAATCCTAGCCGTTCTCGATATCTTAATCTCAAGCCCTCCGAATGACCAACATGTGAAGTTTACAAATGTGTATTTATTACCATGAAAACAGTGAGTCTAAAACAAAAATATAAGAATTAATATCATAAAATTAATGGTTACTATTCTTGTAAGATCGAGGTTGCGTGATTTCAATTTAATTAAAAATATAAAATTTCTAAAAAACTTTAAATTGGCACGAAACATATTAAATAGCATCAGAAATTGATAATTTTAGATTCAAATGATCAATAAAATTAAGGAAAATATTCGTATGTCAAAAGTTAGCAGTTAAATGGTCTATTTGTTGAAAAATTAATGTTTTAAATTTCTTCGTAAAAATATACCATACTACGCTTATTATTAAGAATTAAAGATAAATTCTTACCACATTATGATGTCAAACTAAGCAGAAGGCTTATTTGAGATATTCCACATATCAGAGCGCATGTATATTCAAGCAATACATTATTTTCAATCACGTAGCTCTTCACGTGGGACTAATCAAAGGAAAAGTGCGCGTTTCTTTTGTCTGTTTACAAGCCACGCGCCGCGCGGAGATAGTTAGGAATGCCGCGTAACACACTCATTCTCTAGGAAATTTGGTGTAAGGAAACAGGGATTAATGGGTTCGAACTTGCCAGGGAATACAAGAAAAACATACCGAAACAGATTCACAATTATCTAATTACAAACGTTTTATTCGGGTTCTTGCTTATTTTGCAAAACTTTAATTTGGGTTGTTTTTAAAAGCGAAGCTTTTCTATAATTAGGGTCGGTCCGTCCGTACGTCCGTCCGTAACGGATAGCTTTTTTCGTTAATTTAGACATGTTAGAATTAAACTATCGATTTTAAATTTTGCATGGTGATTCCTTTAGTAGTTAGGCACGATTTAGAAAGAGTAGCAACTCTATAATTATTACCAAAATGTCCGTACGTCCATTTTAAACATGTTGATTTTTTTACTTTTTTAACAACAAATTTGTATGTGACCTAATTATCCAATTGGTCTGATTTTTGGTATACTGATTCCTGGGACAACAAAGTACAATATTATAAGCGAATCAACTCTTTAATCAAGTCCTAAAAATGTAAGTATGTCCATAATAATTATCCTGTATCAAGCAGTTTTCAACAAATTTACTTAAATTTTGCTTTGACTCTTATGCATTCGCATTCTGATTATTCAGTTCTGACATTATACAAGTGTTAATGTCCGTTTGTCCTACCGTTTCAGAGCTTCGCTTTTATGGATGTTGTCATCCTTGTTTTAGTAGTATGTTACTCTTTAATACGAAATATCTGCCCAGTATTTTTATTAGCGTAAATTTCTATAAATCATCATGTCCGTCTGTGTGTAATTCTGTTGATTTATTGATTTATTTTTTTTGGATCTTACACCAGATTATCATGTACTCTAATACAATCAAGCTTACTGGATGAACGAACTGACTACTAAGTAATGTTCATGTTACTATATTCTTAATTGTACTTTGCTAATAATAATGACGTCCTTGTTTCTTTCTGAAATTAAACACAGTATATTAGAATTTCTAATTTATTTAATAGAGAAAATAAATCTAAAGCTACAACTTTAGAAATTAAGAATTGGGTAGCGCGGGGTAAATTTAGACTAAATTGTAAAGTACCCAAAGTTTTACACTACGTTATTTTATCAGTCTGCTTAAAAACTTTGGGTACTTTAATTGCATTGTTATTGATCATACAAACTAGGGTTGGGCCGGATACCGGATATCCGGCTGATTTATAATTTCGGATATCCGGTATCCGGCAAAATTCAAATCTGGCAAATTATTGTATTTCCGGCCGAATAACCGGATATCCGACATTAGAAATGTGCTGTACATCCGGTATTCGGGTAGTTTTAATTTCCAGTATCTGGCCAGATATTAAAAATGGCCGGATATCCGGCCCAACACTAATACAAACCTTCAGGGGCTAAACTTCCAGGGGCGTCCAAGCTTTTTTTTGGGGGGGGGTAAAAAATTTGAGGGGGGGGGGGTAATTCGTGTTTTGGGGGGTAAAATGGCGCGCGAAGCGTGCCAAAATTTTTTTTTATCCACCCAAAATTTTTACCCCGGGGGTAAAATTTGATTTACCCCCCCTAAAGTCTGTTGGGGGGGGGTAAATACTCCCCCCAAATCTATTGGGGGGGGTAATTACCCCCCCCAAACTAATTTACCCCGGGGGTAAAATTTTTTTGGGGGGGGTAATTTAATTATGTAAAAAAAGAACCTACCTAATCTATTAAGTTAATAAGTACTATCCTATAACATAAAGTAGTAAGTAAGGTTTATTTGACTATAGCTTCAGATTTCATTACTTTTAATACTGAGTTCTCCTTTTTAGGAAAGCTTCACATAGATCCCATGATGGTTCCACACTATTATAGGTCAATCCTTTGAGTGGTTTTAGGCTATTTTTCTCCTCCCTTTTTACCCTTTAGAAAACACGAGTTCTTAGATGCTAAGGGCGCCACTACTATTCAAATATATAGTAGTATCTCATTCTTTAGAACATAAAAATACAATAATTAACTCACTAACCAATGAACCAATATGATTATACTTTAAAGTGAAGCGTCTTATAGGTCCTGGTAAGTTTTATAACTAGTTTTGAGACACCCTGACATCCTACCAAAAGAAATCGCCTATAGAAATTCTTTTTCATTATTTAATGAAATATTTAATTTAGTTAGGTATCTATTTTATGGAATCTTCAGTGCTTTACAATTACATCATAGATCCCCGGGATGGTTTTAGCCCTTATAAAGGCCCAAGCAAATAAAACATGATCAAACTATTAAATTTTTTGTTATCATGGTTAGGAACTGTTTTAACTGGTTGGACTATATTGGGGTTTAGTCCCTTTTGTGGCAACGCTCTTTAAGGGGCGTTTCTTCGTTTTTTTCACACAAGCTTCTCTCCTATTTCTAGCCCCTGCGGAGGGCCAATTGCTTAACCATGTGGGGCAATCACCTAAACCAATATAACCTATCCTAAAATAAACTATCAAAAGCTATTTTAAAAATACGACGAATTGCCCCTTAAGGAGCGTTGCCACGATGCAAATTATGTAAAAGACAATAAAAAGAGAGAGAAACTAAAGAAAATTGGGATTTTAACAACAATTAACCAAAACAAAAATATATTCCAATAGAAAAATTTTAAGAGTTTCAGTTAGGGTACATCAATTATGTTCAATTTTGTATTTAGAATCTCTATCTTTTTTACTAGTAGTACTCACCAAAACAGGAACTGACGGACGGACTGATAGACAAAGTGAATTATAGAGTAGCATTGCTGCTAAAAAGCAAAATCCAGATTCATCCCACCTCAGAAAATGTCAATTTTTGAGAAAACTAAACAAGCTTTTTTATGATTTCAATGGAATTGAATGCTTATTCTGTCCCATGAAGACGTCTAGACTCCTAACTCTTACCCGTTTTTGTATAACCCAATCTTTTTCTGACCTTTAAAAATAATCAAAAAATGTTTTTTTTCTCGTTCGACTTTGAGACCCAATAAGTACCCGTAAAAATCATCTCACAAAAATTTGCTTTTATACTTTTTTGTAGGCAATTTAACAACAAACAACTTATGTTTTATGTAATTTTCTGTCAATCAATTAGAACATGGAGATAAATGTCATTTAATGAAGATATGTCAAAATAATAACGATTTGGCCTAGCAACTGAATTGGCCCTGCCCTACCCTAAAGATTTTATGACTGACTGACAGTTTGCAATGATATAAAGCTTGATATTATAATTTCAACGACTAATGTACTACTTATTTTATTTTTGGTAACACAGTTCACCAAAATAACTTTAAATCTTTTTTTTCAATTAAAATATAACTTCACTTTTTTATTCTCGTTTAGCGTGTATGATGAAATTTGTAAACAATAACAATCTGTCTGCTATGAACGTATTCGTAAGAAACCTGTTTTTGGAAGCCGGTTTAAATGTCGTCTTCAAGATCTGATTTAATTGAAACATTAGGATATACTTTTCATTAACTATTAGGAGACCAAACGAGGAACATAAAATATATTACACCTCAAGGCTCGAGTCACACCCCTAGTAGTTTTTACCCCTTTTCGGTCAGATTAGAAATCCACAGTCACTAGATTTCAGATTTAAATCTGTCTCAATATGACTCTTTGTTACCAAAGTTCAGATATGACAAAATTTGACCAAAGTTCAGATTTCAATCTGAAATTTAGTGACATTATATCAGGTTATTTTCTCATTTTTGGCAATGCAAACAAATCTGACACAATATCACCAAAAGTCATATATGACATTTAGTGACATAGAGACAGAGTTGGGGAAATTACCTAATCTGACACATTATTGCCAAAAGTCATATATGACATTTAGTGAAATAGAGTCAGAGTTGAGAAAAGTACCTAATCTGACACAATATCACTAAAAGTCATATATGACATTTAGTGACATAGAGTCAGAGTTGGGGAAATTACCTAATCTGACACATTATTGCCAAAAGTCATATATGACATTTAGGGAAATAGAGTCAGAGTTGAGGAAATTACCTAATCTGACACAATATCACTAAAAGTCATATATGACATTTAGTGACATAGAGTCAGAGTTGGGAAAATTACCTAATCTGACACAATATCACTAAAAGTCATATATGACATTTAGTGACATAGAGTCAGAGTTGGGGAAATTACCTAATCTGACACAATGTTACTAAAAGTCATATATGACATTTAGTGACATAGAGTCAGAGTTGAGGAAATTACCTAATCTGACACATTATTGCCAAAAGTCATATATGACATTTAGTGACATAGAGTCAGAGTTGAGGAAATTACCTAATCTGACACATTATTGCCAAAAGTCATATATGACATTTAGTGAAATAGAGTCAGAGTTGAGAAAATTACCTAATCTGACACAATATTACTAAAAGTCATATATGACATTAAGTGACATAGGGTCAAAGTTGAGGAAATTACCTAATCTGACACATTAGTGCCAAAAGTCATATATGACATTTAGTGAAATAGAGTCAGAGTTGAGAAAATTACCTAATCTGACACAATATTACTAAAAGTCATATATGACATTTAGTGACATAAAGTCAGAGTTGGGGAAATTACCTAATCTGACACAATATCACTAAAAGTCATATATGACATTTAGTGACATAGAGTCAGAGTTGGGGAAATGACCTAATCTGACACATTATTGCCAAAAGTCATATATGACATTTAGTGAAATAGAGTCAGAGTTGAGAAAATTACCTAATCTGACACAATATCACTAAAAGTCATATATGACATTCAGTGACATAGAGTCAGAGTTGGGGAAATTACCTAATCTGACACAATATCACTAAAAGTCATATATGACATTTAGTGACATAGAGTCAGAGTTGGAGAAATTACCTAATCTGACACATTATTGCCAAAAGTCATATATGACATTTAGTGAAATAGAGTCAGAGTTGAGAAAATTACCATATCTGACACATTGTTACCAAAAGTCAAATATGACATTTAGTGATTTAGGGTCA
This sequence comes from Acartia tonsa, assembly GCF_053477335.1. NCBI lineage: Eukaryota > Metazoa > Arthropoda > Copepoda > Calanoida > Acartiidae > Acartia > Acartia tonsa. The sequence goes on along the minus strand of NC_137261.1, from coordinate 61,598,933 downwards.
GAGTTGAGAAAACTACCTAATCTGACACATTGTTACCATAAATCATATATGACATTTAGTGACATAGAGTCAGAGTTGGGGCAATTACTTTATCTGACACATTGTTACCAAAAGTCATAGTTGAGGAATTTACTTTACCTGACACATTGTTTGCAAAAGTCACGTATGACATGTATTGACATAAAGTCAGAGTTGAGAAACTACACAATCTGACACATTGTTACCAAAAGTCATATATGACATTTAGTGAGATAGAGTGAGAGTTGGGGAAATTACCTAATCTGACACATTGTTATCAGAATTCATATATGACATTTAGTGACATATAGTCAGAGTTGGGGCAATCACCATATCTGACACATTGTTACCAAAAGTAATATATGACATTTAGTGACATAGAGTCAGAGTTGGGGAAATTACCTAATCTGACACATTGTTGCCAAAAGTCAGATATGACATTTAGTGACATAGAGTCAGAGTTGGGGAAATTACCTAATCTGACACATTGTTACCAGAATTCATATATGACATTTAGTGACATAGAGTCAGAGTTAAGAAAATTGACTAATCTGACACATTGTTACCAAAAGTCATATATGACATTTAGTGACATAGAGTCGGAGTTAAGAAAATTGATTAATCTGACACATTGTTATTAGAATTCATATATGACATTTAGTGACATAGAGTCAGAGTTGGGGAAATACCTAATTTGACACATTGTTATTAGAATTCATATATGACATTTAGTGTCATAGAGTCAGAGTTGGGGAAATACCTAATCTGACACATTGTTACCAGAATTCATATATGACATTTAGTGACAAAGAGTCAGAGTTGGGGAAATTACCTAATCTGACACATTGTTACCAAAAATCATATATGACATTTAGTGAAATAGAGTCAGAGTTGAGAAATTAATCTGACACACTATTTCCAAAAATCATATATTATTATATGTATAAACACAGTTTATTTCTTTAACTTTTTATTGCTGGAATACATATGTTTCACTATAAAAATAGATCATCAGTTCCAATTAAGATGTATAAAATAAGAGTTAAAAAAATATATGTCCTTGCATTTTGAATCCTTTTAAAAGACTAAATAAGAAAGAAGTGTTAGAAAATTGTACCCCCTGCGGGGTTTTTTACTACTTATATCCTCTTGGGGTTGGGGGGGAATTAGCATCTTTATATAAAAAGGGGGAGGTGTTTAAAGAGAATCTTTAAAGAGAAAAATTAGGTCATATTTTATCATTTGCAGTTTTACAAATTAATACATGCTGAGGATTTCATTTCTCGTGTTTAAAGTTTGTATGTTAGATTTGAAATCTTTCATTATTTTGAAGCTTTCTGTCAAGCAAAGATTGCATTTTTTAAAATTTTGATTGTAAGTGTTTGCTAGTTTTTCAATTGACCAATCAATTTTATAGTTTGTGTTTTTGTGTGTTTTGATGAAATCAGATAGCTTTGTGCAAGCTGTTTCTCGTGAGAAAGGATTTGTGCCTACTATATCTTTGCTTGAAAGTTGCAGAGGTTAGGCCAATATATTGATGTTGGCTCTGGTCTGAATCTAGTGTCACAGACCATGTTTGAAGTTTTGCATTTACCATCCAATGGGCATGTTTGGGGTTGTCTACAGTTGCATCTTTCAATTGTGGGTATTTTGGAACCGCCAAGGATGCTTTTATTGTTAGTAGAAATTATACTCTGACATTTAGTGACATAGAGTCAGAGTTGGGGAAATTACCTAATCTGACACATTGTTATCAGAATTCATATATGACATTTAGTGACATAGAGTCAGAATTGAGAGATTTACCTAATCTGACACATTGTTACCAAAAATCATATATGACATTTAGTGACATAGAGTCAGAGTTGGGGAAATTACCATATCTGACACATTGGTAATTGCAACTACCTAATCTAACACATTAATACCAAAAATCATATATGACATTTACTGACATAGAGTCAGAGTTGGGGCAATTACCATATCTGACACATTGTTACCAAATGTCATATATGACATTTAGTGTCATAGAGTCAGAGTTGGGGAAATTACCTAATCTGATGCATTGTTAACAAAAGTCATATATGACATTTAGTGATATAGAGTCAGTGTTTGGGGCAATTACCTAATCTGACAAATTGTTACCAGAATTCATATATGACATTTAGTGACATAGAGTCAGAGTTGATAAAACTACCTAATCTGACACATTGTTACCAAAAATCATATATGACATTTAGTGACATAGATTTAGAATGGATAAAACTACCTAATCTGACACATTGTTACCAAAAGTCATATTTGACATGTATTGACATAGAGTCAGAATTAGGAAAATTACCTAATCTGACACATTGTTACCAGAATTCATATATGACATTTAGTGACATAGAGTCACAGTTGGGGAAATTACCTAATCTGACACATTGTTACTAGAATTCATATATGACATTTAGTGACATAGAGTCAGAGTTGATAAAACTACCTAACAGGGGCGTCCAAGCTTTTTTTTGTTGGGGGGGGGTAATTCGTTTTTTGGGGGGGGGGGTAATTACCTCCCTTAAAATCTGTTGGAAGGGGTAAATTTTGTTCCCCCCCCCCCTAAATTGACCCCCGGGGTAAAATTTTTGGGGGGGGTAATTTAAATTTTCTTAAATATTCAGTATTAAAAATGCACGCAAAGCGCGCAAAAAAATTTTATGTTAGAGATTTTTTATTTTGGGAGGGGGGTTAAATTAAAAAAATTACGGCACCCCCAAATTCGTTTGGGGGGGGTAATCGCCCCATTACCCCTCTCCTTCTTGGACGTCTATGCAAGAGATTTTAAAAAAGACTGCAGCTTTGTTAGGCACATTACTTGTAGAGTTTGGGCAAAAATCAAATTACTGTTAGAAATCTGTTTAAGATATCTTACATAACAAACACACAAATTTTAACTTTAATGATATGATGTTTTAAAAAGAATAATTTTAAATATTTGATACATATATGTCCCAGAAGAGGTTTTCCAAATATATAAAGCATTTCATATAATTGTTTTATTTTCAATGCATAATTAATATTTTTAAAAAGATGTTTCTCTTGAAACACCATGTACATTTTTTTTATCAGGAGAAAGTTGTTTATAATATGATGCAAGAAATAACTATTACATTTTCTATTTCTTTTCTTTGTTATGACATCTAAACTACTAAACATACACTTTAAAACTTATTTTTCAAAGTCAAAGAAACCTTTAAAATAATTTTAACTTTTAATGCATGAGTTACAGACAGATGGAAATAAAATGTTTAGACTAGAGGGGTACAGGTCTATCTTAAATGATAGCATAAAAAAATCACAGTGTTCCAATAGTGACTGTTGCATATGACTTAATAACTGACAGGCAAACGAACAAATAAAGTGAGTTAAAAGAGTAATTGGTCAGTTTGTTTGACCAAGATTTTTAGCTATGTGACTTTAATTTAGCTATTGTCTTTCATTTATAGCAATGAAGGTATTCATTGATTAATTTATAGAGAAGCTACTCTATAATACATTTTATCCACCAGTTGATAATTCATATGACAATATGTACATCTAGTCTGTACATTGTTTATCCGCCTGTCTGTCATTCATGCTCAGCATTGTCTAGTTGTCTGTCCATCTGTCTGTCTGTCTGTTTAGCTGTCTTTCCTTCTGTCTTTCCTTCTGTCTTTTCTTCTGTCTGTCCGTCTGTCTGTCTATCTGTCCGTCTGTCTGTCTGTCTGTCTAAAATACGATCCCATATTTAACTATAATACGTTGCTAGAAATAACTATTCCAGTATGGTTTCCAAACTGATTAATATCCGATGGATTGGAACCGGTTCCAAGCAATACTTAAAAATCATATATAGCATCGTATTAAAGACAAATTAATGTTCTGTTTTTTAAGCATGAGCCTTAGGCCCCCTAAGGGCCCACAAAACTGGTTTTAATTTTCCATTTTAATGTCCGCGGATAGCTGTATAAAATTTGATGCGCTAAATAACTATTCCAGTATGGCTTTCAAACTGATTTATATCCGCTGGAAAATAACTGGTTCTAAGCCATACTGAAAAAGTCATGTATAGCAGCGTATTACACCCAATTTCCCATGATTACTAAAATCAAAATCATAAAGAATAATGTCAGTTTTTTAGCACAGGCCTTCGGCCCTTCGGAGCCCACAAAACTGGTTTTAATCTTATAATTTTCCATTTAAATATCCGTGGACAGCTGTCTATAATACGATGCGATAAATGATAACTATACGATATGGCTTCCAAAGCCCACAAAACTGGTTTTAATCTTATAATTTTCCATTTTAATGTCCGCAGATAGCTGTTTAAAATTCGATGCGCTAAATAACTATTCCAGTATGGCTTTCAAACTGATTTATATCCGCTGGATAAGAACCAGTTCTAAGCCATACTGAAAAAGTCAAGTGTAGCCCTGTATTACAGACATTTTCCCATGATTACTAAAGTAAAAATCATAAAGAATAATGTCCGTTTTTTTTAGCACAGGCCTAAGGCCCTTCAGGGCCCACAAAACTGGTTTTAATCTTATGATTTTCTATTTTAATATCCGCGGACAGCTGTCTATAATACGATGCAGTAAATAACTATTCCAGTTTGGCTTCTAAACCGATTTATATCCGCTGGATAAGAACCGGTTCTAAGCCATACTGAAAAAGTCATGTATAGCATCAAATTGAAATAATTTTCCAACGAACATTTAAATAAAAACTATAAAATTAGTACCAGTTTTGTTAGCCTGGGCCTAAAGAACTGGTTTTAAATTCATAATTTTTAATTTTTATACCCGCGGACAGCTGTCTATAATACGATGCAATAAATAACTATTCCATATGGCTTCTAAACCAATTTATATCTGCTGGATTAGAACCGATTCTAAGCCATACTGAAAAAGTCATGAATAGCATTTGAATTATTTTTTAATTAATTTTCCAGTCTTCTAAACCGATTAATATCCACTTGATTAAAACCGGTTCTCAGCCATAATGAAAAATCATGAATAGCATCAAATTTAAATAATTTTCCACGAACATTAAAATAAAAACCATATAATTAGTACCAGTTTTGTTATCCTGGGCCTAAAAAACTGGTTTCAATTTCATAATTTTTCATTTTTATTTCCGCGGACAGCTGTCTATAATACGATGCGATAATAACTATTCCTTATGGCTTCCAAACCAATCTTTACCCGCTGGGTAAGAATCGGTACTAAGCCATACTGAAAATGTATAGCATTGTATTACAGACATTTTCCCACAATTAATAAAATAAAAGAATAATGTCAGTTTTTTTTGCATAGGCCTTCAGCCCTTCAGGGCCCACAAAACTGGTTTTAATCTTATAATTTTCCATTTTAATATACGCGGACAGCTGTCTATAATACGATGCGATAAATATCTATTCCAGTATGGCTTCTATATCTGCTGGATTAGAACCGGCTCTAAGCAATACTGAAAAATCATGTTTAGCTTTGTATTACAGTCAAATTTCCATGATAATTTAAAAAATTATTTTTAGCACGGGCCTTAGGCACCTCAGGGCCAACAAAAGTGTATAATTTTTTATTCTAAATAACCGCGGAAATCTGTGTATAATACGATGCAATAAATATCTATTCTGAAAATTCATGTTTAGCTTCGTATTACAGGCAAATTTCCACAACTATTTTAATAAAAATCATAAAATTAATGTTAAATTTATTAGCACGGGCCTTAGGCACCTCAGGGCCCACAAAACTGGTTTTATTTGTATAATTTTTTCATTCTAAATAACCGCGGAAAGCTGTCTTATATCTTATCCCTTTAGATCCCTGATAATAGTTGAATTTCTCTCTGATTTATGTATTACCCTTGATTTTAAATGGGGGTAGGGAATGTAAAAAAGGGAGGCATATGACGCTAGCGGCTAGTAATGGCGTGACCTGCATAGCGTGAACTTCGAAGAATGTGATATGTGTTTTGTTTAAAATATAAGTTAAACAGATATGTTATAACAAAGTTGTTAATTGATTTATTTTGCAGTTACATGAAAGATATTTTAGCAAAAATAATCTCGACATTGTATGATCAATATGATGTATTTAATCTTTGAATATTAAATGTCGGGGTTTTTAATGCTAAATCATAAATCACCATTTCACCAAAGATAAAAAATGATAATAAACATACAAACTAAAAAGAAAGCAAAGCTCTATATTTCTGAAAGAATCCTAAGGTTAGAATTTTATTACTTTTGTTAAAATTTTATTTATATTATAATATAATGCCAACCCAAACATTTAATAACGTAAATAAAGGTATAGTTATGAGAAAATGGGAGGAGCATTACCAGATTAAATTCGTAACCATGGAGAAGGGGGGGGGGGTTGATAGGAACCCAGCGGACAAATTTGCGATTTCGCCAGGCAAAATCGCGAACTTTAGCAAGGGATTAAAGCCGAATTAGCAGTTTTTAGCAAAATTTTTGTATTTTTTGCGAAAAATTTCGAATTCGCAAAAATTTTGCGAAATGTAAAGGCTAAAAATTGCGAATTAGCAAGCTAAAAGTTGCTAAAAATTGTGAATTAGCAAGCTAAAAGTTGCTAATAATTGCGACTGTGTTAATTAGATTTTTGAGAGAACGAAAATATGCAAATTCGCTAATTTTTAGCGAAAAAAAATAGAGAAAATTCGCGAATTAGCATTTTTCGCAAAATATTTGCGATTCTTCGTCATCACCTTTAATAAATTCGCCTTCTATAAATCGCAAAAAATTCGCAGATAAAACTAGCGAATTCGCGGCTTTTTTTCAAGAAATCCTTGCAAATTCGCGGATATTCTCTATATTTTTCCTCAAAATTCTTGCAAATTCGCGACTTTTATCTTTTTTATTTTTGCAGCTATTCTCTTTTTTCCTCAAAATCATTGCGAATTTGCGGCTTTTCTCTATTTTATTCCCTCCAAATTCTTGCTAATTCGCGAATTTTGTCTATTTATTTTCGCGGCTATTATTATAGCTCTAGCTTACGTATCATTGCAAATTAGCAGTCATTCTCCTAATCTACCCAGCGGATCCGTATGTTTATTTGCAGATTTTTCACAAAATTTTACGTCATATTTCAACTAAACATTGTAAGCTCTGGCTCAAGAAGTATTGCAAATTCGCCAATGTTTTTCTAGTCTTTATTGCAAATAATGGCGGATTCATATTACTTTACTTGGGATATGCTGAACTTTCACCTCTGGTTCAGAAGTTAAGTAATGAGAATCTCATATACTTAATCTGAGGTGACATCTATAATACAAAGTAGCTTGATGTCTGTCCGTCTGTCCGTCTGACCGTCTGTCCGTCTGTCTGTCCGTCTGTCTGTCTGTCCCTTAAGATCTCGGTAACCACTGAACCGATTGGATTCTACTCTTCAGGGAATATACCTACTGGTCCTGTGGTGGTTTTAGGCTATTTTCTTGGGGGGTGGGACACCCCCAACCCCCCCAAAAATAAAAAAAACCCAACCCCCCCAAAAAATTTTTTTTACATTTTTTGTAAAATCTCAGTAACTGCTGATCAAATTGGGCTCTACCCTTCTGGGAATATACCTACTGGTCCTTTGGTGGTTTTAAGCTATTTTCTTGGGGGGTGGGACACCCCAACCCCCCCAAAACTAAGAAAAATCCCCACTTCCAAAATTTTTAATTTTTTTAAATTTTTGTAAACAAAAACCAGTAATTGGGGTGGGGGAACCCCACTGCAACATGGGGCGAAGCCCCCATGAATCCACCCCCCCCCCCCCGACAAAAAAATAAAAATATTTTTTTTTCAATTTTAATTTTTGTGTATGCGAACAACCTAGGTTTAATTTTTACGAATTGAAATTTTTGTGTATACGGCAAACAACCTGGGTTTAATTTGTACAAATTAAAATTTTTGTGCATAAAGCGCACAACCTGGGTTTAATTTTACCACAGAGTAATTAAACAAAGAATATTTTTTTTTAATATTTCTATTAAGGAGGGTTGACTTCCCATAACTATATAGGGCGAAGCCCCTAGAGGCTAGGGGCGAAGCCGCTAGTAGACTATAATGCATTCCATCGTATGCTGAAAATTTTCAAATTTTGTATACTGTTGTCTGTTGTTAAGATTTTGTTATTCTTTCTTACAAAAAATTTCAAAATACCGGAAAAAAATGAAATAGGAAATTATTATAAATATGATATACTTATTTAATTTTTAAACAACCATACTTATATCAAAAATACCAAAAAAAATTATGATTTTCTAAAATGTTAGAGACATCTAGCGGCAAAAATTAAAACCATATGAAGTATAAATTTGTTGAAATCCAATTTAAATGGCAAATGTAAAGAATATAAAAACAGCTCGCCACAATTTTATCACTAATTCTAATCTACAGAAGGGGTAATTTTGTGTGTCATCATTGAGGATGTACATGAATTCATTTGCCATTGTCTTATCCCTTTAGATCCCTGTTTTCTACACCTTATATTAAGTGAATTTTAAATTCAATGTCAATTTTAATTATCCGTAAATTTCCATATACAAGAACAGACAAATATTTAACCGGTATGGTTTTGAATCTGATAAATTTATGCTGGATTAGAACCGGTTCTTGGGTCATGTATCACAATAAACACTTTTCCGCATAGGGTAAAATAAAATCAATAACACTGGAGTTTTCATTTTACTATCCGCGGACAACCATCTAACGATGAAATAATCTTTTTTTCATTTAGGATTTGATGAAAATAAAGATTTCAACCTATAGGGACAGAAAGCTTTGCTATATATGTATACTAGCGGCTGCGCCCCTAGAAGCATCTAGGGGCACTTTACTTAAGGTAGGGGGAGGAAAAGTCGACCTCATCCCATTTAAAATTTGAGTTTCAAAAAGATAAAGAAGATATTTTTTGGGGGGAGGGGGGTAAAGACACCCTCTCCCAAAATAGTTTAAAACCTTCCTTGGACCTATAAGAAGCTTTACTGTAAAGGAGAACAAAATCGGTTCAGCAGTTAGCGAGATCCTTCAGTACAGACAAAAAACGCTTACTACTTTATATAAAAGGACTAGCGGCTACGCCCCTAGAAGCCTCTAGGGGCACTGGTAGGAGGGGGAAAAGTTGACCTTATCACTTTTTAAATTTGAGTTTAAAAAGAATTTTAAAAATATTTTTTTGGGAGGAGGGAAGTGAAGACACCCTCTCCAAAAATAGTTTAAAACCTTACCAGGACCTATAAGAAGCTTTACTGTAAAGGGGAACAAAATCAGTTTAGCGGTTAGCGAGATCCTTCGGGACAGACAAAAAACGCTTACTACTTTATATAATAGGATATATAAAGCCTCTAGGGGCTTTGCACCAAGATGTTTGATTAACCTGATTTTTCATTCGGTGGGGGTGTCCCACCCCCCAAGAAAATAGCTTTAAACCATCTCAGGACCAGTTGGTATATTCTCTGAAGAGTAGAGCCCAAACGGTTCAGTGGTTACTGAGATCTTAAGCTTCAGACGGACAGACACACATCGCTCTACTTTGTATTATAGATTTAAATAGTTAGAATTGTCATATTTTTCGTCAATTTAGGCAGGTTAGAATTGTCCCATCGATTTAAAACTTTGCAAGGTGATTCCTGTAGTACGTAGGTACAACTTAGAAAATTTTTAACCATATAAGTTACTTTTATTGAATTTTCATTGAATGGTTCACTAACTTGAATATCATTTATTTGTTAGTTTGTTCTTCCAGTAGGAGGGGAGGGGTGGGGTAAAGTGGGTGGATAAGAGCGTTTGTTCTTTTAGCCAGCTAATAGTTTCAATTTATTAAAGAACATGATAATCTTGTGTAAAATCCATGTAATAATAATCCATTATATAATACTAGCGGTTACGCCCCTAGCTTCTAGTGGCTCTGTATTCAAAGGGGAGAGTTAAAAAGCCTAAAACCTTCCCAAGACTTAAAATAGAATAGCCTAAAACCAATCCACGACTTAAAATAAAATAGCCTAAAACTATCACAAGACAATATTAAGCTTACCTGAAATAGAAAGCCCAATCGGTTCAGTAGTTATTGAGATCTTAAGCTTCAGAACATAGAACCGGTTCTAATCAAGGGGATAATAGTCAGTTTTTAAGCCAAACTGGAAAAATTTTAATGAACAATTGAATAAATGCAACTACTCTATGATTAAGTGTATGTTATACAGGGATAGGAAAATGGCCGATAAATTGATATACAAAATTACCCCTTCTGTAGATTAAAAATTTGTGGTTTAAAAGTTTGAACACTCAACTTAATAAACCAACTTATCAAAATTCACTAAAGTCCCCAAAGTTTTTAAGTCAACCAATAAGAAAACGTTATTGTAAAACTTTGGGGACCAGTGTAATATAACCATTGTCCCCTTTCTCTCTCTCTGATATTTATTGTTTTTAGCTACTCTATAATTTGAAATGTCCGTCTGTCTTAGTTTGGGGGAAACGTGATTTTCTCGGCTCTTATAAAAGATAAAAGATTGATTTTTTTTGACAATTACCCCTTATGAACAATTAGATTATTTGTTGGAAAAGTTTGAAGAGAAAGAGGAGACAATGGGCTGTTTAATGTACTAGTCCCCAAAGTTTTATAATATTTATAGTAATATTTTTTTTCTTTGGAGAATTTTGATTGGTTGGTTAATTAAGTTAAGTGTTCAAACGTTTCAGCCACTAATTTTGATAATATAAGGGGTAATTTTGTCATTCAATGTCTTATCACTTTAGATCCCTGAGTTTACATTAAATTTTCAATTGCTCTTTAACAAGGATGACAACATCCATAAAAGCGAAGCACTGAAACGGTAGGACAAACGGACATTAACACTTGTATAGTGTCTGAACTGAATAATCAGAATATAAAAGAATTGAAACAGTCAAAGCAAAATTGTAAGTAAATTTGTTCAAAAACTGCTTGATACGGGATAATGTTTCTGGACATACTTACATTTTTAGGACTTGATTATAGAGTTGCTTCGCTTATACTATTGTTCTTTGTTGTCCCATGAATCAATATACAAAAAATCAGATCAAACGGATAACTAGATCACATAAAAATTTGTTGTTAAAAAAGTAGAAAAATCAACATGTTTAAAATGGACGTACGGACATTCTGGTAATGATTATAGAGTTGCTACGCTTTCTAAATCGTACCTAACTACTACAGGAATCATCATGCAAAATTTGAAATCGATAGGACAATTCTAACCTGCCTAAATTAACGAATAAAAGCTATCTATCTCGGACGGACGTACGGACGGACCGACCCTAATTATAGAAAAGCTTTGCTTTTAAAAATATATAAATATACATACACAACTATCTCTCTCTATACACAACTTATGTTACATACGTATCATTCTTATATGATGAATTTCCCAAGTTTTAAGATTTTTTGGATAGTCCTCCAGGTTCCGGAGCTCCAGGCCTCCAGGTGGTCTCTGTACAGGTAAAAGTTAAAAATCAACTTTTTTTGATGAGTTAGAGGTCAACTTATAAAACAAAATATGCATCTTTTTGAATATTATTCACATATTGGAAGAAAAAACATAAAGATTTTATTTCATAAGCTAACATCGTATTATAAACAGCTTTTCGCGGATATTATAATGTACAATTATAAGATAAAATTAATTAGCCCTGAGAGGCCGAGGATCATAAATTGATATACATACATTCCCAATGTTGATAAACAAGATAAGATGATAAACTAAAATTGCTTAAAAACGGACCTATGGAATCTTCCCTAAAATGAATTACTTAATCAGTTTCATGATTACCGAGATCTTAACAAACAAACACAAAGTTATCAGCGAAGCACCACTGTTTTTTTAATTTTCAAATGTTAAGCATCCTGTATTTGATTTAGTTTGAGATAAATATTTATATAAATTTTAGAAAAGTATCCAACTTTTAAAAGCCAACCTAAATGAGCAAACGTTTTATAAAATTTAGGTATCAGCATATTTTAAATTCCAATCCCCAATCCCTCCCTGTTTATTACGTGTCCAGTTTGACCGCTCATATGCTCTCACATGCACCTCATGTAACTGCCATTGGTCTAGTGCGCATATTTGACCGACAATGCTCGTGCGTTTTCATCTTTGAACTAAATAATGGGTATATAAGAAAGACAATTCACATCATCCCTATTAATACCCAAAAACATCAATTGTGTATCTAACGGGAAATGTTCTCAATAAAATCTAAAAATTAGTTTTCGTGATTGAAATGTTTAAACACTCAACTTAATAACACAACCAATGAAAATTCAATAAAGTCCCTAAAGTTGTTAAGCCAAGGAACAATACTAAGACTTTGGGGGCTAGTGTAAAAAACAGCCCAATGTCCCCGCCCTCCCTTTGTATAAAATTGTGGAGAGCTGTCTTTTCCATTGCACATTTAAAATAGAGTTAAACAAATTTTTACTTTATATAGTTCAAATATTTGCCGCTAGGTGTCTCTTACTTTTTAGAAAAACTTTTTTTTAGGCGTTTTTAATGTATGTATATGTATGCTAATTAGCAAGATTGAAAATTTTAAAAAATTGGCGAAAATATGCAAAATTGCACTAAATCTTATATGCTAAAATTGCTAATTAGGGAAATTGGGAACTTAAAAGAATTTGGTGAAAATATGCAAAATCACACTAAATCTCATAGGCTAAACTTGCTAATTAGCAAAATTGGGAATTTAAAAAATTGGCAAAAATATGCAAAATCGCACTAAATCTCATATGCTAAACTTGCTAATTAGCAAGATTGAAAATTTTAAAAAATTGATGAAAACATGCAAAATTGCACTAAATCTCATTTGCCAAACTTGCTAATTAGCAAGATTGAAAATTTATAAAATTTGCGAAAATATGCAAAATTGCACTAAATCTCATATGCTAAACTTGCTAATTAACAAGATTGAAAATTTTTAAAAAAATTTAAAAATTGCCGAAAATATGCAAAATTGCACTAAATCTCATATGCTAAACTTGCTAATTAGCAAGATTGAAAATTTTTAAAAATTGGCGAAAATATGCAAAATTGCACTAAATCTCATTTGCTAAACTTGCTAATTAGCAAGATTAAAAATTTTAAAAAATTGGCAAAAATATGCAAAATCGCACAAATCTCATATGTTAAACTTGCTAATTAGCAAGATTGAAAATTTTAAAAATTGGCAAAAATATGCAAAATCGCACTAAATCTCATGTGCTTAACTTGCTAATTAGCTAGCTTGAAAATTTTCAAATATTTGCAAAAATATGCAAAATCGCACTTAATCTCATATGCTAAACTTGCTAATTAGCTTAAGATTGAAAATTTTCAAAAATTGGCAAAAATATGCAAAATCGCACAAAATCTCATATGCTAAACTTGCTAATTAGCAAGATTGAAAATTAAAAAAAATTGGCAAAAATATGCAAAATCGCACTAAATCTCTTATGCTTAACTTGCTAATTAGCTAGCTTGAAAATTTTCAAAAATTTGCAAAAATATGCAAAATCGCACTTAATCTCATATGCTAAACTTGCTAATTAGCTTAAGATTGAAAATTTTCAAAAATTGGCAAAAATATGCAAAATCGCACTTAATCTCATATGCTAAACTTGCTAATTAAGATTGGGAATTTTGAAAAATTTGGCAAAAATATACAAAATCGCACTAAATCTCAAAATGTGATAAACTAGCTAATTAGCAAGATTATAAATTATAAAAATTAGGGAGAAAATAAGCGAAAAAGTTTTTTTTGGCGAATTTTTAGGGTTGATAAAGTATGCAAAATCGCAAATATAAAGCAAAGATAAAAGTTGCAAAATCGCACTATATCTCAAAATTTTCTAAAACTTGCTAATTAGCAAGATTGGGAATAAATCTAATTAGTGCTAAATTGCAATCATTAGCAATTATTAGCAAGATAGGTAATTTGGAAGTTTTCATTTTAAGTGAATTAGCAAGTTTTAGCACATTTTAAGATTTATTGCGAATTCTCAACTTTTATCTAATTTTTTTTTTGCGATTTTGTATATTTTAGCAACCAAAAAAAATTCGCCAAAAAAAAGCATTTTCGCACATTTTCGCTAATTTTTTTTTGCATGTTTTGTCGTGATTTCGCAAGGTTTCGCAAAATATGCGATTTTGCAAACTTTCGCTAATTTTCGCAACATATAATCGCAAATATTTCGCGAATTCGCCATTTTTTCGCAATTTATTTGCGAAAGTTGGCGAAAATTTCGCAAATTTGTCGGCTGGGAACCTGGTATTATAAAATAATTAAAACTGGTTCTACAATGCATTTGAACGCAGAAATGTAAATCATGCAATCATTAATACTTTTTATCACGTATCCGCCGTAATAATATAATATATCTTATGTAATTTTAAGGCCACAAAATGTACTCAAAATTACTTGAATCTATAGTAAATATGTAAAGCAATAATAGTTATTTATCGCATCGTATTATAAATAGCTTTCCACGGGTATACAAATGTACAATTATATTATTAAAACTAGCTTTTAGATGCCGAAGGCGAGGTCTAACAAAACTGGTTTTAATATTATGATTGCATATTTTCATATTCGTAGAATAACTGGATAAAATACGATATGATACATGATTTTTAAGTATGGCTGAAAACCGGGTCTAATCCACTGGATATTAATTGGTATTGAAGCCATACTGGAAAATAATTTATATGCCATTGTCTTTCCCCTACCTTAAACATAAACTATTTTAAAAAGTTTTAGAGTAAATTAGATAAAGTCACAAATCTTAATTTTAAATCAAACCTTTTCTAGATTGAAGGTAGGCCCTTTCAACTGTAACATTTTACTCTGATAATTTTTAGGCAAATTGAAATAGCCATATTGATTTAATTAAAAATAGTCTAAAATCATTAGGTATGTAAATCAATATATCGTCTATTGTCTTATCCCGTAAGCAGATTTATTACCATCCCTAAACCAATAAAATATAAAGGTTAGTTTAGAGTATCTGCAGTAAATGTGTCAGCTCCCATATTAATAACCATAATCTAAGTTAAGTATTTTTGATTATGTTTTAATAACAAGTTTTGTTATAATTAGCTGTTTTAATATTAGACTAGGTTTTCACATTATTTGTGACCATTTGACAAAAAGCATTTATTGTAATTATTTCTGCAGAGACAAACATTCTAAAAACTAAAATTTAAACTTGCAATAAGAATATATATTATCAACAAGTTTGATTATGTCATGTAAAGGTAACAAGATGTCTATGTGTCTGTCTTAGTGTACCGAAGGATCTCCCAAACCACTTCACTGATATGATTTTCCTTTAAAGTGTAGCTTCTCATAGGTCCTATTTGGGACTACACCCTCCCCCTTTTGGGGACGTAACCTATTATATAAAGAAGTAATGTTTTTTTTTATCCGTAGCTTAAGACTTCTAGGGCTATTAACCCATCGAGTTATCTATTTTTGGAGAGCTTTATATTAGTCCTGCGATGGTTTTATACAATTTTATTCCCTTCCCTTGCTCCTAAATGTTAGGGGCGCAACCGCTGGTATATTTTATAGTTTAAAGTAATTGAAAGAGAAGAAAATAAGTTTGTTTCTTAATATGCATATACCTAAAACATATATAATCAAACTAAGAGCAAAGTACGCATTTAACAAGAAAAATATTTTCTATCAATAATTTTAATCTACAGAAGGGGTAACTTTGTCAGGGATCTTAAGGGATAAGACGAACACAATTAATTGATAAACAAAATTACCATTTCTGAAGATTAACTTTTAGTTGAAACATTTGAAGCTTTTAAAGAACTAACCAATCAAAATCAAATAAAAGTACCTAAAGTTTTTATCCAACGAATAGATAAACGTGTTTTTAAAACTTTGATTATTTGTGTAATTGACAGTATAAATTTCCCTCTAATATCATAATATACCGTCCATTGTCTTATCCCCTATGATCCCTGGATAAACATAAAGTAATAATATTTAGTTTGTGGAAAAGGAATTTAAATTGAATCTCTAATATCCCTGGCAAATAGATTGTCGATAATATGTCAGCCAAGAGTATCATTTTAAGAGCTATATAGTCGACGACATTAATCATTTAAATCGTAAGGAGAAAAGTTTAAATCGATAGGACAATTATATCATGACTAAACTAACCTAAAGAGCTATCCATTATGGAAGTTCGGACGCACAGACCTGAATTATAGAAAAGCTTCCTTTATAAAATTTTTATTAATGCAAAGATACTCTACTATTTAGTGAGGGAGGGGACATTGTGCTAATCCCCAACGTTTAACAATAACGTTTTTTTATTCCTTAACTTAACAGCTTTGGGGACTTTTATAGATTTTTATTGTAATCTAATTTTAATTCTAATCTACAGAAGGGGTAATTTTGTGTATCATCATTGGTGATATACATCAATTTATGTACCATTGTCTTATCCCTTTAGATCCCTGGCTATTATTACTGTTTTTTTAAAGCAAAGCTTTTGTATAATTGGGGTTTGTTCAGCCGTCCATAGTATAATCCTATGGATCTACATTCAATTTTATTCTAGATCTCTACAAGTGGTAATGTTCGTTTGTCCTGTCACTTTGAAGCTTCGCTTTTTGTATGTTACCATCCTTGTTTTCTCGTTAAAAACGAAGCTTCAATAGAATTGGGGTATGCATGTCCATACATAAATGATAAGTTTTATAAAACACACACAACAAAAATAAGAAAAAAAGTCATTTTTTAATGTGCAGGGGATAAAAAGATTTTATAATTTTAAAAAAAGGGGAGGGGCTGAGTTTTAAAGGATGCTCTTACTTGTAGAAGCGAAGCTAAACAAATATCCTTGGTAAACTGTCTATAAATAATCCCTCACAGCTTAGAATCAACCTATTTTCAAGAAACTTCTAAACATTTAAAGTGACCTTTTTTATACGAGGTCATCTGTAAATATATGTATTAAGGGATAGGACAATGGATGCAATACATTAATATACCCCTTCTATATTATATAGTTATTGGTTAAAACATTTGGACACTGCTAGTATATTACTTGACTAATCAAAGTTTAATAAAAGTATTGAGGAAACGAATAGAAATTGTGCTATGAAATTTTGATATTGTTGTGACAAGGAGGGAGGGGACATAGGGCTAAAAATTATGCTAGTATCCAAAGTTATTTTTGTTTACTCAGACAATTGACAATTTTTTCTTTCTTAACTAGCAGAGTCTAAATTTTTCGACCAATAATTTTATTCTAAAGAAGGGTTGAAATGTTTGGACACTGCTAGTATATTAATTGACTAATCATAATTTAATAAAAGTACCCAAAGTGTTGAGCTAATTAATAAGAAATCGTACTACAAAATTTGGTATATTGTAATAAAGAGGGAGGGGACATCGGGCTTTAAATTATGCTGGTACCCAAAGTATTCTACAGTTGCATTGGCTCAAACACTTGAATTTGGATGTTTTTTTTCTAAACCTGTACATTTAAAACTTTTTAACCAATAAATTCATTCTACGGTAGTTTATCTTGTTTATCATCATTTGAGAAATAAATAAATGTATTGTCATTGACCTATCCCTTGAATTCCTGTCAAAACTTTATGAGATGTATACAAGGGTAGGAGGGGACATTTAACTGTTTATTACAAAGGACAAACAACTTTGGGGACTTTTATTAATTAGTAATTAGTTGGTTTATTGTTCGAGTGTCCTAATGTTTTTACCACTAATTATAATCTACAGAAGGGGTAATTTTATGTATCATCATTAGGGATTTATGTGCTTCAATTTTTCGGCCATTGTCTTATCCCTGAAAAAAATACATTTAAAAGTCAAAAATTCAAAGGATATAGTATTGGATCAATACTAATTAAATTATTCTGTCTTTCTGCAATACCAATATACTAGCAGCTATGCCATTAGAGGCCAGCGGAAAGTCAACCCTACCACTTTTAGTTGTATTTTTTTTTTTAAATTGAGGGGGGTAGGAGTTTTTTTTTTAGATGGGCATTTCTCTTGGGATGGTGTTGGCGTTTGTTCTTTTAGCCAGCTAATAGTTTCAATTTATTAAAGAACATGATAATCTTGTGTAAAATCCATGTAATAATAATCCATTATATAATACTAGCGGTTACGCCCCTAGCTTCTAGTGGCTCTGTATTCAAAGGGGAGAGTTAAAAAGCCTAAAACCTTCCCAAGACTTAAAATAGAATAGCCTAAAACCAATCCACGACTTAAAATAAAATAGCCTAAAACTATCACAAGACAATATTAAGCTTACCTGAAATAGAAAGCCCAATCGGTTCAGTAGTTATTGAGATCTTAAGCTTCAGAACATAGAACCGGTTCTAATCAAGGGGATAATAGTCAGTTTTTAAGCCAAACTGGAAAAATTTTAATGAACAATTGAATAAATGCAACTACTCTATGATTAAGTGTATGTTATACAGGGATAGGAAAATGGCCGATAAATTGATATACAAAATTACCCCTTCTGTAGATTAAAAATTTGTGGTTTAAAAGTTTGAACACTCAACTTAATAAACCAACTTATCAAAATTCACTAAAGTCCCCAAAGTTTTTAAGTCAACCAATAAGAAAACGTTATTGTAAAACTTTGGGGACCAGTGTAATATAACCATTGTCCCCTTTCTCTCTCTCTGATATTTATTGTTTTTTTTTATCAGTAGCGAAGCTACTCTATAATTTGAAATGTCCGTCTGTCTTAGTTTGGGGGAAACGTGATTTTCTCGGCTCTTATAAAAGATAAAAGATTGATTTTTTTTTGACAATTACCCCTTATGAACAATTAGATTATTTGTTGGAAAAGTTTGAAGAGAAAGAGGAGACAATGGGCTGTTTAATGTACTAGTCCCCAAAGTTTTATAATATTTATAGTAATATTTTTTTTCTTTGGAGAATTTTGATTGGTTGGTTAATTAAGTTAAGTGTTCAAACGTTTCAGCCACTAATTTTGATAATATAAGGGGTAATTTTGTCATTCAATGTCTTATCACTTTAGATCCCTGAGTTTACATTAAATTTTCAATTGCTCTTTAACAAGGATGACAACATCCATAAAAGCGAAGCACTGAAACGGTAGGACAAACGGACATTAACACTTGTATAGTGTCTGAACTGAATAATCAGAATATAAAAGAATTGAAACAGTCAAAGCAAAATTGTAAGTAAATTTGTTCAAAAACTGCTTGATACGGGATAATGTTTCTAGACATACTTACATTTTTAGGACTTGATTATAGAGTTGCTTCGCTTATACTATTGTTCTTTGTTGTCCCATGAATCAATATACAAAAAATCAGATCAAACGGATAACTAGATCACATAAAAATTTGTTGTTAAAAAAGTAGAAAAATCAACATGTTTAAAATGGACGTACGGACATTCTGGTAATGATTATAGAGTTGCTACGCTTTCTAAATCGTACCTAACTACTACAGGAATCATCATGCAAAATTTGAAATCGATAGGACAATTCTAACCTGCCTAAATTAACGAATAAAAGCTATCTATCTCGGACGGACGTACGGACGGACCGACCCTAATTATAGAAAAGCTTCGCTTTTAAAAATATATAAATATACATACACAACTATCTCTCTCTATACACAACTTATGTTACATACGTATCATTCTTATATGATGAATTTCCCAAGTTTTAAGATTTTTTGGATAGTCCTCCAGGTTCCGGAGCTCCAGGCCTCCAGGTGGTCTCTGTACAGGTAAAAGTTAAAAATCAACTTTTTTTGATGAGTTAGAGGTCAACTTATAAAACAAAATATGCATCTTTTTGAATATTATTCACATATTGGAAGAAAAAACATAAAGATTTTATTTATAAGCTAACATCGTATTATAAACAGCTTTTCGCGGATATTATAATTTACAATTGTAAGATAAAATTAATTAGCCCTGAGAGGCCGAGGATCATAAATTGATATACATACATTCCCAATGTTGATAAACAAGATAAGATGATAAACTAAAATTGCTTAAAAACGGACCTATGGAATCTTCCCTAAAATGAATTACTTAATCAGTTTCATGATTACCGAGATCTTAACAAACAAACACAAAGTTATCAGCGAAGCACCACTGTTTTTTTAATTTTCAAATGTTAAGCATCCTGTATTTGATTTAGTTTGAGATAAATATTTATATAAATTTTAGAAAAGTATCCAACTTTTAAAAGCCAACCTAAATGAGCAAACGTTTTATAAAATTTAGGTATCAGCATATTTTAAATTCCAATCCCCAATCCCTCCCTGTTTATTACGTGTCCAGTTTGACCGCTCATATGCTCTCACATGCACCTCATGTAACTGCCATTGGTCTAGTGCGCATATTTGACCGACAATGCTCGTGCGTTTTCATCTTTGAACTAAATAATGGGTATATAAGAAAGACAATTCACATCATCCCTATTAATACCCAAAAACATCAATTGTGTATCTAACGGGAAATGTTCTCAATAAAATCTAAAAATTAGTTTTCGTGATTGAAATGTTTAAACACTCAACTTAATAACACAACCAATGAAAATTCAATAAAGTCCCTAAAGTTGTTAAGCCAAGGAACAATACTAAGACTTTGGGGGCTAGTGTAAAAAACAGCCCAATGTCCCCGCCCTCCCTTTGTATAAAATTGTGGAGAGCTGTCTTTTCCATTGCACATTTAAAATAGAGTTAAACAAATTTTTACTTTATATAGTTCAAATATTTGCCGCTAGGTGTCTCTTACTTTTTAGAAAAACTTTTTTTTAGGCGTTTTTAATGTATGTATATGTATGCTAATTAGCAAGATTGAAAATTTTAAAAAATTGGCGAAAATATGCAAAATTGCACTAAATCTTATATGCTAAAATTGCTAATTAGGGAAATTGGGAACTTAAAAGAATTTGGTGAAAATATGCAAAATCACACTAAATCTCATAGGCTAAACTTGCTAATTAGCAAAATTGGGAATTTAAAAAATTGGCAAAAATATGCAAAATCGCACTAAATCTCATATGCTAAACTTGCTAATTAGCAAGATTGAAAATTTTAAAAAATTGATGAAAACATGCAAAATTGCACTAAATCTCATTTGCCAAACTTGCTAATTAGCAAGATTGAAAATTTATAAAATTTGCGAAAATATGCAAAATTGCACTAAATCTCATATGCTAAACTTGCTAATTAACAAGATTGAAAATTTTTAAAAAAATTTAAAAATTGCCGAAAATATGCAAAATTGCACTAAATCTCATATGCTAAACTTGCTAATTAGCAAGATTGAAAATTTTTAAAAATTGGCGAAAATATGCAAAATTGCACTAAATCTCATTTGCTAAACTTGCTAATTAGCAAGATTAAAAATTTTAAAAAATTGGCAAAAATATGCAAAATCGCACAAATCTCATATGTTAAACTTGCTAATTAGCAAGATTGAAAATTTTAAAAATTGGCAAAAATATGCAAAATCGCACTAAATCTCATGTGCTTAACTTGCTAATTAGCTAGCTTGAAAATTTTCAAATATTTGCAAAAATATGCAAAATCGCACTTAATCTCATATGCTAAACTTGCTAATTAGCTTAAGATTGAAAATTTTCAAAAATTGGCAAAAATATGCAAAATTGCACAAAATCTCATATGCTAAACTTGCTAATTAGCAAGATTGAAAATTTAAAAAAATTGGCAAAAATATGCAAAATCGCACTAAATCTCTTATGCTTAACTTGCTAATTAGCTAGCTTGAAAATTTTCAAAAATTTGCAAAAATATGCAAAATCGCACTTAATCTCATATGCTAAACTTGCTAATTAGCTTAAGATTGAAAATTTTCAAAAATTGGCAAAAATATGCAAAATCGCACTTAATCTCATATGCTAAACTTGCTAATTAAGATTGGGAATTTTGAAAAATTTGGCAAAATTATACAAAATCGCACTAAATCTCAAAATGTGATAAACTAGCTAATTAGCAAGATTATAAATTATAAAAATTAGGGAGAAAATAAGCAAAAAAGTTTTTTTTGGCGAATTTTTAGGGTTGATAAAGTATGCAAAATCGCAAATATAAAGCAAAGATAAAAGTTGCAAAATCGCACTATATCTCAAAATTTTCTAAAACTTGCTAATTAGCAAGATTGGGAATAAATCTAATTAGTGCTAAATTGCAATCATTAGCAATTATTAGCAAGATAGGTAATTTGGAAGTTTTCATTTTAAGTGAATTAGCAAGTTTTAGCACATTTTAAGATTTATTGCGAATTCTCAACTTTTATCTAATTTTTTTTTTGCGATTTTGTATATTTTAGCAACCAAAAAAAATTCGCCAAAAAAAAGCATTTTCGCACATTTTCGCTAATTTTTTTTTGCATGTTTTGTCGTGATTTCGCAAGGTTTCGCAAAATATGCGATTTTGCAAACTTTCGCTAATTTTCGCAACATATAATCGCAAATATTTCGCGAATTCGCCATTTTTTCGCAATTTATTTGCGAAAGTTGGCGAAAATTTCGCAAATTTGTCGGCTGGGAACCTGGTATTATAAAATAATTAAAACTGGTTCTACAATGCATTTGAACGCAGAAATGTAAATCATGCAATCATTAATACTTTTTATCACGTATCCCCCGTAATAATATAATATATCTTATGTAATTTTAAGGCCACAAAATGTACTCAAAATTACTTGAATCTATAGTAAATATGTAAAGCAATAATAGTTATTTATCGCATCGTATTATAAATAGCTTTCCACGGGTATACAAATGTACAATTATATTATTAAAACTAGCTTTTAGATGCCGAAGGCGAGGTCTAACAAAACTGGTTTTAATATTATGATTGCATATTTTCATATTCGTAGAATAACTGGATAAAATACGATATGATACATGATTTTTAAGTATGGCTGAAAACCGGGTCTAATCCACTGGATATTAATTGGTATTGAAGCCATACTGGAAAATAATTTATATGCCATTGTCTTTCCCCTACCTTAAACATAAACTATTTTAAAAAGTTTTAGAGTAAATTAGATAAAGTCACAAATCTTAATTTTAAATCAAACCTTTTCTAGATTGAAGGTAGGCCCTTTCAACTGTAACATTTTACTCTGATAATTTTTAGGCAAATTGAAATAGCCATATTGATTTAATTAAAAATAGTCTAAAATCATTAGGTATGTAAATCAATATATCGTCTATTGTCTTATCCCATAAGCAGATTTATTACCATCCCTAAACCAATAAAATATAAAGGTTAGTTTAGAGTATCTGCAGTAAATGTGTCAGCTCCCATATTAATAACCATAATCTAAGTTAAGTATTTTTGATTATGTTTTAATAACAAGTTTTGTTATAATTAGCTGTTTTAATATTAGACTAGGTTTTCACATTATTTGTGACCATTTGACAAAAAGCATTTATTGTAATTATTTCTGCAGAGACAAACATTCTAAAAACTAAAATTTAAACTTGCAATAAGAATATATATTATCAACAAGTTTGATTATGTCATGTAAAGGTAACAAGATGTCTATGTGTCTGTCTTAGTGTACCGAAGGATCTCCCAAACCACTTCACTGATATGATTTTCCTTTAAAGTGTAGCTTCTCATAGGTCCTATTTGGGACTACACCCTCCCCCTTTTGGGGACGTAACCTATTATATAAAGAAGTAATGTTTTTTTTTATCCGTAGCTTAAGACTTCTAGGGCTATTAACCCATCGAGTTATCTATTTTTGGAGAGCTTTATATTAGTCCTGCGATGGTTTTATACAATTTTATTCCCTTCCCTTGCTCCTAAATGTTAGGGGCGCAACCGCTGGTATATTTTATAGTTTAAAGTAATTGAAAGAGAAGAAAATAAGTTTGTTTCTTAATATGCATATACCTAAAACATATATAATCAAACTAAGAGCAAAGTACGCATTTAACAAGAAAAATATTTTCTATCAATAATTTTAATCTACAGAAGGGGTAACTTTGTCAGGGATCTTAAGGGATAAGACGAACACAATTAATTGATAAACAAAATTACCATTTCTGAAGATTAACTTTTAGTTGAAACATTTGAAGCTTTTAAAGAACTAACCAATCAAAATCAAATAAAAGTACCTAAAGTTTTTATCCAACGAATAGATAAACGTGTTTTTAAAACTTTGATTATTTGTGTAATTGACAGTATAAATTTCCCTCTAATATCATAATATACCGTCCATTGTCTTATCCCCTATGATCCCTGGATAAACATAAAGTAATAATATTTAGTTTGTGGAAAAGGAATTTAAATTGAATCTCTAATATCCCTGGCAAATAGATTGTCGATAATATGTCAGCCAAGAGTATCATTTTAAGAGCTATATAGTCGACGACATTAATCATTTAAATCGTAAGGAGAAAAGTTTAAATCGATAGGACAATTATATCATGACTAAACTAACCTAAAGAGCTATCCATTATGGAAGTTCGGACGCACAGACCTGAATTATAGAAAAGCTTCCTTTATAAAATTTTTATTAATGCAAAGATACTCTACTATTTAGTGAGGGAGGGGACATTGTGCTAATCCCCAACGTTTAACAATAACGTTTTTTTATTCCTTAACTTAACAGCTTTGGGGACTTTTATAGATTTTTATTGTAATCTAATTTTAATTCTAATCTACAGAAGGGGTAATTTTGTGTATCATCATTGGTGATATACATCAATTTATGTACCATTGTCTTATCCCTTTAGATCCCTGGCTATTATTACTGTTTTTTTAAAGCAAAGCTTTTGTATAATTGGGGTTTGTTCAGCCGTCCATAGTATAATCCTATGGATCTACATTCAATTTTATTCTAGATCTCTACAAGTGGTAATGTTCGTTTGTCCTGTCACTTTGAAGCTTCGCTTTTTGTATGTTACCATCCTTGTTTTCTCGTTAAAAACGAAGCTTCAATAGAATTGGGGTATGCATGTCCATACATAAATGATAAGTTTTATAAAACACACACAACAAAAATAAGAAAAAAAGTCATTTTTTAATGTGCAGGGGATAAAAAGATTTTATAATTTTAAAAAAAGGGGAGGGGCTGAGTTTTAAAGGATGCTCTTACTTGTAGAAGCGAAGCTAAACAAATATCCTTGGTAAACTGTCT
Source organism: Acartia tonsa (assembly GCF_053477335.1). Taxonomy (NCBI): domain Eukaryota; kingdom Metazoa; phylum Arthropoda; class Copepoda; order Calanoida; family Acartiidae; genus Acartia; species Acartia tonsa. The sequence continues at coordinate 61,573,696 of NC_137261.1, read as the reverse complement.
ATAAATAATCCCTCACAGCTTAGAATCAACCTATTTTCAAGAAACTTCTAAACATTTAAAGTGACCTTTTTTATACGAGGTCATCTGTAAATATATGTATTAAGGGATAGGACAATGGATGCAATACATTAATATACCCCTTCTATATTATATAGTTATTGGTTAAAACATTTGGACACTGCTAGTATATTACTTGACTAATCAAAGTTTAATAAAAGTATTGAGGAAACGAATAGAAATTGTGCTATGAAATTTTGATATTGTTGTGACAAGGAGGGAGGGGACATAGGGCTAAAAATTATGCTAGTATCCAAAGTTATTTTTGTTTACTCAGACAATTGACAATTTTTTCTTTCTTAACTAGCAGAGTCTAAATTTTTCGACCAATAATTTTATTCTAAAGAAGGGTTGAAATGTTTGGACACTGCTAGTATATTAATTGACTAATCATAATTTAATAAAAGTACCCAAAGTGTTGAGCTAATTAATAAGAAATCGTACTACAAAATTTGGTATATTGTAATAAAGAGGGAGGGGACATCGGGCTTTAAATTATGCTGGTACCCAAAGTATTCTACAGTTGCATTGGCTCAAACACTTGAATTTGGATGTTTTTTTTCTAAACCTGTACATTTAAAACTTTTTAACCAATAAATTCATTCTACGGTAGTTTATCTTGTTTATCATCATTTGAGAAATAAATAAATGTATTGTCATTGACCTATCCCTTGAATTCCTGTCAAAACTTTATGAGATGTATACAAGGGTAGGAGGGGACATTTAACTGTTTATTACAAAGGTTTTTGATAACGTTTTCTCATTCATTGGCACAACAACTTTGGGGACTTTTATTAATTAGTAATTAGTTGGTTTATTGTTCGAGTGTCCTAATGTTTTTACCACTAATTATAATCTACAGAAGGGGTAATTTTATGTATCATCATTAGGGATTTATGTGCTTCAATTTTTCGGCCATTGTCTTATCCCTGAAAAAAATACATTTAAAAGTCAAAAATTCAAAGGATATAGTATTGGATCAATACTAATTAAATTATTCTGTCTTTCTGCAATACCAATATACTAGCAGCTATGCCATTAGAGGCCAGCGGAAAGTCAACCCTACCACTTTTAGTTGTATTTTTTTTTTTAAATTGAGGGGGGTAGGAGTTATTTTTTTTAGATGGGCATTTCTCTTGGGATGGTGTTGGTACCTTCCCCCAAATTAGTTATAAACACTTCTAGGACCTCTGAGAATCTACACTTTAACAAACAGACTGAAAGATACATAGTTAGAGATCCTTTTACTTTAATATTAGAACTAGTAACTATGCCCCTAGAAGACTCTAAAATATTCTTCTTTTTTAGGGGGGGGGAGGGGGGTCTTTTATTTAAAGTTGGGAGATACTCTCCTCCCAAATATTTAAAATTCTTCCCTAGACCTAAAACTATTCACTGCAAAGTGGAACCATATCAGTTAGGCAGTTTTTGGGATCCTTCGTTGCACATCCTAGTGTAAAAATGTAATTTTCAGTCAAATATCCTCTCTCTCCCTAAATATTAATGTTTTTTTTTTCTCTGTCCACATTATATTTAATTTGTTGGCTTAAAATCTTTGGATATTTTTAAAATATTGATTGGGTTTTAAAATACAAACAGTATCAAAACCTATTTGCTACAATACTAACCTATGAAAGGGGGTTATTGTTCAGTTGTAACTGAGGTGTTTACAAAATTTGAAAACCACGAAAATTTTGGTGAATTCAAAATACCCCTTCTAACTTTTTTGTTTTTATAGTAAAGTCGCTGATTTTTTTCGTGAAATCTATTGTTTATTGACAAGTACATCTATTTGTGAAATCGTTTTATTCAAATTATTATTTTTTATATGATTTTTTTTATCGTTTTTTTACGCCCTATTATGACCCGGTTCGGCATGGCCATAAATACCCGACAGTTTTAAAACCCGGCTCGGCTTTGGTTTTATTACCCGGTTTTAACTTTTCAACCATTAAATATTTGTTTATGATTTATTATTCTTGAGCCACCCTAATAAGTATACCCTAGTAATCTCTATATGTGTCCTGTTGTTGTTTTGGCTGCTCGTAGTCAGTTTCCGGTCCGGGTTGTCAACAGTAGGGTGAGGGGGGGGGGCGTGGGCTTATGGTGGGGGCTCTGGAGGGGGGCGTTGGAGGGGAGGGAGGCTGGTGAAATTTGGATGAGAGGAGAGGAAGGCAGCTACATGGGTGGGATTTTGCCAGAGGTCCATAGGAGTAAGATTTGTAGGATTATTTGGGCATGAAAAGAGGTGCTGGACTGTTTCTGGAGTAGGATTAACAGGACAGGATGGGCAGTTGGGGGAAAGAGAAGCGTTGATGGAATGGAGGTAGCTTTGGAGTTTAGGACAATAGTTGGATCTTAATTGGGAGAGGATGGTTATGTAGTGCCTGGGGAGTTGGATTTCGGAGGGGTTGTGTCCTCCAATATTCTTATGCTTGTTTTCTGATATGTATTACCCAATTTTTATATGTTCTTTTTTTGTAGTGTGTGTGTTTTAAAACTTCAAGAAACAGTTTTTTTTTAATCAAAAACGGCAGCACCTATAGCCAAAACACTAAATTGGATATAAATCGCTTCGTATATTACTTGTAGCTCTATAGATTACATGAGGTTATGTAGTTTTTAATTACGGATGGTATCAAAGTTCTAAAAAGTGTTCATCTCCCTTTGGGTGTTCATAAATTACATTTTTCATTTTTTTGTCGAAATAACCGGGTATTTAGAAAAAAAAGGGTTTTAATGCTGGCAGAAACTGCCCAAAACGGGTCTCAATGCCCATTGGGCATTTATGGCCATGCCGAACCGTTTTTTTTTGCAACTTTCCTGTGCACGCAACTAGAGCAAAACAAAAAAATTGGAAATCCGTTTTGACCATTATAAAGCTTCCCTGAGATTTTCAGCTCGATCGGCCCATAAAAGTGGCGCTCGGCACTAATGGGTTAATAAAAATTTATGTTAACTTAAAAAAAAATTGTCTATAGTTCTTTTCAATAAGAAATACATATATTTAGTAAATATGTTCGTTTTTTTACTACTATTTTTATGCCTTAAAACTCTCACCTTTACAGATTTTTAGCTCAACCTATTCCTCACTTTATCAACTATCGTCTGATCCTGGTTCCTAGTGAAACAAAAAATTTAATTCATACAGAAAACAAGAATAGAAATCCAAAAAAGATGGACACCAGGAAAAGTAGACAGATGGAGAGACAAACAAACAGACAAATGGACAGACATATATGCAAACAGACAGACAGCCTTACTTACAGAATTACAGACAGACAGACACATAGATAGACAGAGAACTTTTAAACAGACAGACAGATAATCAAATGGACAGATAGATCCACAAATAGACAGACAGCCATACAAAAGGATAATTAAATAGACAAACAGGTTTTAAGACAGACAGTCAGACATTTGAAGAAATAGACAGACTTACATATATGGTCAGACAGATGGTAAGACAAACAGACTGACTGACATGCATATAATCAGATAGCTGGTAAGACGAACAGACTGACTGACATCCATATGGTCAGATAGTTGGTAAGACAGACAGACAGATTGACATATGTATGGTCAGACAGACAGACATATGAACAAACAGACAGATGTAGAGACAGAAAAAGGGACAGAAAAAAGTGAACATACAGACTGAAAGTATAAAAAAATTTCAATTTAAAAAAGTTATAAATACAGAAAAACAAAGCAGACAGACAGATATAGATGGACAGAAAGATATTCAGACATATGGACAGAAAAACAGATAGATAGACATATGGACAGACAAACAGGCAGAGAGACAGATTTAAAGAAGGTGAAAGACAGATTGATAGACAACCAGACCATTGACAGAAGGACAGTTAGAGTGACATTCATATATTTAGACAGATGTACAGACTGACAGAAAGGCAGACATATATAGGCGGACATAAGACAGTCAGAGAGACAGATATGATGGACAGGCAGATATAAAGACATACTTATATAGGCAGACATGAGACAGTCATAGGGACATAAAAAATGAACATTCAGACTAAAAGTTTTAAAAATTGTCATAAAAAATATTGATTTTATGTACAATTAAAGTTAGCAGTACACTTCAGAGTATAATTACTCAGGCCTTTAAAAAAGGTTTTGGTAAGCTTATTTTCAATGTTACTGTGTTTCGATGTTAGTGCAATTTGAAAAGTAACTTTGTAAATCTAACATTCAAAATGAGAGACAAAAAATGATAGGGGGGGGGGGTGGAGTGCATTAAAAAGATATAGAAACTACTTCAAAATATATCACTATGTAAATCTTAATCTTTTCTACATTTACAAAAACAAACAAAAAATTGTGTTATCTGTGTTGGTTTGTATTCTATTTTCTGATATATTATTATTATTTAGTTTAATAAATTTTTTAGTTAATATTAGCTAATATTCACAGATATCTAATTAATAGTATTTAATTTTTCCTCATATTTTGCATCAAAGGTGTAGTTGCACTAATTGCATTTAAACTTGAATTTTGTGAACTGCATATTTTTTATGTTCAATAGTTCATTGTCCTGTTTTCACAAAAGCAGAATTTTGGTGGTGCCTAATTGATTGTTATTCATTTTAATACAAAATTATACATGTTAGAAGGTATTTTTGTAACTTATGCTTGCCATCAAACTTTTTAAATGCACTTCATGCAACCATCCCATTAGATATTATTTGATGATATGTAATCATTTCTGATTAGTTTTTCTATTGCCAAAAAATAATTTACTACAAAATTTTAGAATCACTTCAATGTCAGGTTGTTGATAATTTTTTTGTCTGTTGTTGAAGTGATTTTGAAAATCATAAAACTACATTAAAACTCATTTTTAAATTATTGATGAACTATTTTTGATGCAGTTAACACACAAACAAAGAAATAAGAAACCAAGAAAGAGACAGTTTTGAAAATTTTCAATAGAATAACTTAATTAAAAGATTGTCCTATAAAAAAATCTTTTATGATAGTTACTTCTGTTGACCCATTTGCACAACTAGAACAACCAGAATCTTCTGAAGAATACCATCACTTGATTTTATAGTTGTTATATATATTGTGTAATTAATACTGTATTTTGTAGAATTTATTGCTTTCATTATTTTTATAAAGAGTATGACTTTTTATCATTATGAGTCAGATTAGACTATGAATTTTAATGACAAACTGTCATATTCTAACCTGTCTTTTAATAATCTGATAAATGTCAGTTTAGAGTATGACTATTTGTCACCAAAAGTCAGACTTGAGTATGACTGTTTGTCAATAAAAGTCAGACTTGAGTATGACTGTTTGTCATCAAATATCAGATTAGAGTATGACAGTTTGTCATCAAATGTCAGATTAGAGTATGACTATTTGTCACTAAAAGTCAGTTAGGAGTATGACCATTTGTCATCAAATGTCAGGTTAGAGTATGACTGTTTGTCATCAAATGTCAGATTAGAGTATGACTGTTTGTCATCAAATGTCAGATTAGAGTATGACTGTTTGTCATCAAATGTCAGATTAGAGTATGACTGTTTGTCATCAAATGTCAGATTAGAGTATGACTGTTTATCATCAAATGTCAGATTAGAGTATGACTGTTTGTCATCAATTGTCAGATTAGAGTATGACTGTTTGTCATCAAATGTCAGATTAGAGTATGACTGTTTGTCATCAATTGTCAGATTAGAGTATGACTGTTTGTCATCAAATGTCAGATTATAGTATGACTGTTTGTCATCAATTGTCAGATTAGAGTATGACTGTTTGTCATCAAATGTCAGATTAGAGTATGACTGTTTGTCACTTAAAGTCAGTTAGGAGTATGACTGTTTGTCATCAAATGTCAGATTAGAGTATGACTGTTTGTCATCAAATGTCAGATTAGAGTATGACTGTTTGTCACTAAAAGTCAGTTAGGAGTATGACCATTTGTCCTCAAATATCAGATTAGAGTATGACTGTATGTCATCAAATGTCAGATTAGAGTATGACTGTTTGTCATCAATTGTCAGATTAGAGTATGACTGTTTGTCATCAAATGTCAGATTAGAGTATGACTGTTTATCACTTAAAGTCAGTTAGGAGTATGACTGTTTGTCATCAAATGTCAGATTAGAGTATGACTGTTTGTCATCAAATGTCAGATTAGAGTATGACTGTTTCCCTAGTAGTTTTTAAATCTGACAAGTAGTGACAAAACCTTGTCTAATCTGAGTTTTGACAGGTTTTCCTCAGGTTTTAATCTGCCCGCCCCTCATCAATCAACTCTGACATTTGATTACATTTCGTCAGATTGTAATCTGACAAAACCTGTGTTTTTGCGCAAAAAGGTACTAAAACTCAGATAACTCAGGATTTGCCGCCAAATTTTTAATCTGTCAGGGGGGATTTCAGATTATAATCTGACGAATCTGACTCAATGTGAGCAAAGTTCAGGTGATTAAGATCGTAATCTGTGATTAAATTGACCCTCAAAATTTGCCCAGTTAATCCCTTATCTGACATTTGATGACAAACAGTCATACTCTAACCTGACATTTGATGACAAACAGTCATACTCTAATCTGACAAATGATGACAAACAGTCATACTCTAATCTGACATTTGATGACAAACAGTCATACTTTAATCTGACATTTGATGACAAACAGTCACACTCTAATCTGACTTTTGATGACAAACAGTCATACTCTGATCTGACATTTGATGACAAACGGTCATACTGCTAACTGACTTTTAGTGACAAAAAGTCATACTCCAATCTGACATTTGATGACAAACAATCATACTATAATCTGACATTTGATGACAAACAGTCATACTCTAATCTGACATTTGATGACAAACAGTCATACTCTAATCTGACATTTGATGACAAACAGTCATACTCTAATCTGACATTTGATGACAAACAGTCATACTCTGATCTGACATTTGATGAAAAATGGTCATACTCTAATCTGACATTTGATGACAAACAGTCATACTCTTATCTGACATTTGATGACAAACAGTCATACTCTAATCTGACATTTTATGACAAACAGTCATACTCTAATCTGACATTTAATGACGAACAGTCATACACTGATCTGACATTTGATGACAAATGGCCATACTCTAATCTGACATTTGATAACAAACAGTCATACTCTTATCTGACAATTGATGACAAACAGTCATACTCTAATCTGACATTTGATGACAAACAGTCATACTCTAATCTGACATTTGATGACAAACAGTCATACTCCAATCTGACATTTGAAGACAAACAGTCATACTCTAATCTGACATTTGATGACAAACAGTCATACTCTAACCTGACATTTGATGACAAACAGTCATACTCTAATCTGACATTTGATGACAAACAGTCATACTCTAATCTGACATTTGATGACAAACAGTCATACTCTAATCTGACATTTGATGACAAACAATCATACTATAATCTGACATTTGATGACAAACAGTCATACTCTAATCTGACATTTGATGACAAACAGTCATACTCTAATCTGACATTTGATGACAAACAGTCATACTCTAATCTGACATTTGATGACAAACAGTCATACTCTGATCTGACATTTGATGAAAAATGGTCATACTCTAATCTGACATTTGATGACAAACAGTCATACTCTTATCTGACATTTGATGACAAACAGTCATACTCTAATCTGACATTTTATGACAAACAGTCATACTCTAATCTGACATTTAATGACGAACAGTCATACACTGATCTGACATTTGATGACAAATGGCCATACTCTAATCTGACATTTGATAACAAACAGTCATACTCTTATCTGACAATTGATGACAAACAGTCATACTCTAATCTGACATTTGATGACAAACAGTCATACTCTAATCTGACATTTGATGACAAACAGTCATACTCCAATCTGACATTTGAAGACAAACAGTCATACTCTAATCTGACATTTGATGACAAACAGTCATACTCTAACCTGACATTTGATGACAAACAGTCATACTCTAATCTGACATTTGATGACAAACAGTCATACTCTAATCTGACATTTGATGACAAACAGTCATACTCTAATCTGACATTTGATGACAAACAGTCATACTCTAATCTGACATTTGAAGACAAACAGTCATACTCTAATCTGACATTTGAAGACAAACAGTCATACTCTAATCTGACATTTGATGACAAACAGTCATACTCTAATCTGACATTTGATGACAAACAGTCATACTCTAAACTGACTTTTATTGACAAACAGTCATACTCAAGTCTGACTTTTAGTGACAAACAGTCATACTCTAATCTGACATTTGAAGACAAACAGTCATACTCTAATCTGACATTTGATGACAAACAGTCATACTCTAATCTGACATTTGATGACAAACAGTCATACTCTAATCTGACTTTTGATGAAAAACAGTCATACTCTAATCTGACATTTGATGACAAACAGTCATACTCTAATCTGACATTTGCAGACAAACAGTCATACTCTAAACTGACTTTTATTGACAAACAGTCATACTCAAGTCTGACTTTTAGTGACAAACAGTCATACTCTAATCTGATATTTGATGACAAACAGTCATACTCTAATCTGAATTCAAGTGAAAAGTAGTCATACTCTAATCTGACTCTTAATGACAAATAGTCATACTCTTTATTTAAACAAATAATAATTCTGATATTTTGATTTTAATAGCAATAAATTTTACAAAATTGAATAATTTTTACACAAAAAATATAAAACTATAAAATTAAGTGATGGTATTCTTTAAAAGATTCTGGTTGTTCTAGTTGTGAAAATGGGTCAACAGAAGTAACTATCATAAAAGATTTTGTACTTATGTAACAATCTTTTAATTAAGTTATTCTATTGAAAGTTGTCTCTTTCTTGGTTTCTCATTTCTTAGTTTGTGTGGTAAATGCATCAAAAAATGTTCATCAACAATTTAAAAATAAGTTATGATGTAGTTTTAAGATTTTCAAAACCACTTCAACACCAGACTAAAATAAATTAACAACCTGACATTGAAGTGATTCTAAAATTTTGTGTTAAATTAATTATTGACAATAGGTAAACTAATAATCAACAAATAATATCTAAAGGGATAGTTACATAAAGTGCATTTAAAAAGTTTGATGGCCAGCATAAGTTACAAAAATACCATCTAACTTATATAATGTTTCGGAACGCAATGCCTAGCCGTTCTCGAAATCTTATCTCCAAGCCCTCCGAATGACCAACATAGTGAAGTTTACGAATGTGTATTTATTACCATGAAAACAGTAAGTCTAAAACAAAAATATAAGAATTAATTACATAAAATTAATGGTTATTATTTTTGTAAGATCGAGGTTGCGTGATTTCAATTTAATTAAAAATATAAAATTTCTAAAAAACTTTAAATTGGCATGAAACATATTAAATCGCATCAGAAATTGATAATTTTAGATTCAAATGATCAATAAAATAAAGGAAAATATTCGTATGATAAAACTTAGCAGTTAAATGGTCTATTTGTTGAAAAATTAATGATTTAAATTTCTTCATAAAATTGTACCATTCTACGCTTATTATTAAGAATTAAAAGATAAATTCTTACCACATATGATGTCAAACTAAGCAGGAAGGCTTATTTGAGATCTTCCATGGATTAGAGCGCATGTATATTCAACCAATACATTATTTTCATTCACGTAGCTCCTCACATGGGAATCATCAAAGGAAAAGTGCGCGTCTTTTTTGTTTGTTTACAAGCCACGCGCGGAGATAGTTAGGAATGCCGCGTAACACACTCATTCTCTGGTGTAAGGAAAAGGGAATTAATGGGTTCGGACTTGCCAGGGAATACAAGAAATACATTCCAACACACACCCGTCTAGTCACTGGGAATTGAACACATTACCTCATATTAGCATCATGCGTGCAGACAGTGTCCACAAAATCACAATCTCATAACGCATAAATTACAAGAGTTTAAAATGTCATGGCCATCAGGCCTAAAATTGATTATGGTAACTTACGAACACCACAATAACTCAAACCGACTCCACTATCACATAAGGATAGGAATAAGGAATGGGAAAAGCATTCAACATTCATGAAATGCACATTTACCACTCACACATCTCATTATATCATGGCCTCACAATCTCAATAAAATTAGAATTGCAGACCATGTAATTGCGAATACATGAATTAATAATCAATAGTACCTAAACTTTGATTAGGTACCTACATAATAAATAGGCAAATGATTTTTATTAAAAATCGCATCAATAATTAAATAATCAACTCAAACTTTTTTCATCAAAAGAAAGAAAGATTAAATAATGACATTTTTTCTACTAGATCTTTTTGCTAGAAAAGAAAAGTAAAATTGCATAAAAAACTTCTCAATAATTAGAATTTTTCTCCGGCGGAAAAATACTCGTGCTTACATCTAAACATTTTTCAGATAAGATAAGTAAGATCCTTAAATCTAAACATGTTTTAATAAAATAGATACTTAAATCTAAATAAATATGACTGTAAAAAATCATCAAATATCGGAAAATTAAAATTTCATAATTTTAAATCTTCGTGAATCAAAATTGCGTAAACATAAAAATTGCAATTGAAATATGCAAATTAAATTTACCAAAATAAAACAAAGCTCAATATAAGAAAGGAACTTCTCTAAATGCTGAGTTTGCAATTTCTCTCTGTTTTGAGAAGAAAGCAACTTACACATATTCAAACAGTCATAATTAAAGCAATTTGGGGCCTCAGTCAGAATGAATCCCTCAAGATACAAACTAACAAATCCATCAAATATAAATAATTGCCATGTTCCAGCTATCCTGTCGGACGTTATGTCTTTCCATCACAACTTTTGATACTGCATAATTTCCAACAGGATTTCTGGCGCAGGGCTGCATCAACTGAAATAAACATAATTAGTGATGTTCAAATCAAATTAAAATAAAAAGAATCATGAAATAATTCAAGAAACTTTTAAATCATCAATCAAAGCGTCGAAATAAAAAAAAATTATCTTATGCTTTAGTTTTGCCGTTCTGCGGTATGTCTGGCCGAGGAAACAGAGCTAAGATACACCGTAGAGCGGTCTTATTAAGCTTAATTCTACGATACTCAAAGAATCTACTTAATTCATCGGCGAAAAAAATCTGCATTTTTTCTTTAGGTACATCAGTTCAAAGGTAAATAGTAATAATTTTAATATGCATGTAATATTAAATTATTTATGTGATTATAATAAATCTTAAAGAAATATTTAAATGATGTAAAAAATCTCATTGTGTTAATTTCTTATCATCTCAAATTTCAATCCAACAAGGATAAAGATATTTATATCTGCGTAGGTACCTAGGAAATTTTCCGCGAAAAAAATCCCTGGTCCCGGAAAGACTTAAATCATTGAAAGAACTTGCGTAAACGTATAAAAAACTTAAGTTTGCATTTCAAATGAAAAATCTTGCGTCGATTTGAAAGTTTAAACAAAATTGTATCAAAAATTGCGTTTTTTGTCTTTCGAAAAAAATCTGATAAATCTACCGTAAAAAATAAAAAATCAAAGTTAAACAAGAACGATACTTATACTAAACTTTGGGTAGATTGATCTTGAGCAGACGTCTTGCGGAAGTCTCGTTACTCGTGGCGGCTGCGTCATCTGATAATTTATACTTGCAAACCACGGTCCTCCCACCTGGGCGCACTTCTTCTACACGTCCCAATCTGAACTTCTTCATCAAAGCTGTGCTGTCGTCGATCAGCACCACGTCTCCTGGCTCGAGCAGCACCTCGTTGCGGCGCCACTTGACGGACTTGAGTAGCTCGGGCATGAGCTGCTCCTTGTACACCTGATGGAACTGACGGGTCAACTCCTCCAAGTTCTCCAGCCTCCTGGTAATGGGCTCCTTGCAACCTGTTTCGAAGGTGCAGATTGCATCATTGGTCCTGCCGCCTAACAGATCAGCAGGTGAAATTATCCTCCAGCTATTGACGTCATCTCCTTGGGTGGCATACGTCAATGGTTTAGAATTTAAGACTCTAGCGGTCTCAGCACACAACACCAATAAATCATTGAAGGTTACAGTAGCACCAGCCAACTTCTTGTTCAACACACGCTTGACCAGCCCAACCTGCCTCTCCACAGTACCTACGAACGAGTGTGCTGCGGTGGGCACAAGATGCCATTCAAAATGCATCCTGGTATCCTTCAAAAGTTCATCTAGAATGCGTTTGGCACCAGCCATATTGGTGCCACGATCTGTAGTAACCCTTCTAGGCATGTTATAAAACGCCTGAAGTTTTCTTAAGCCGACCAGCACGGCTAAAGTTGAATAATCGGTCAACACATCAACAAACACAGCCTGTGTAAATCTACAAGCTACAATCAACAACCAGACTTTGTACTTAGTCTTGGAACTCCTGGTGCCAACCCCAGGTTTCACAACTTCTATCGGCCCCGCAAGGTCCATATGCACCTCTTGGAAGGGCACTGAGGGTTCAACACGGTCTGGCAGAATATTAGCCATTGCGGGACTCGAACGCTTGGCATATTCAATGGAACATGCAGCACAATTTTTGACCACTTTCATAGCCTCCATGCGGCCATGTGTGATCCAAGCATACCTTCGGCTTTGCGCCAATGTTTTACGATGACCTCCATGTCCCAATTCATCGTGAGACTGTTGAAGGATGAGCTTCGCCAGCCTGTTGTGGCGGCTGAGCAAGACAACACCTGGGCTGTCCTTCATAACTTTCCTGGGGCCTCCAGCTGCGGCCTCAAGAGCTTCATCTCCTCTGGCGGCCATTTTCAATATTGTAAATGACCTAAGAAAACATCCATCATGACCCACTATGGGCCAACAAACCTGGACCTTGTGATGATAGGGTTGAAGGGAGTCGAATTTCCCCTCGGCGTCCATGGTCATCTCCTTCTCTTGGTTGAAGGATGTCAAAAACAGGTCACAAACAGAATCCATGTATGTGTTTGTGAAAGTATAGTTCTCATAATACCTAGAACTATCATTGTTGCTAACACCATCCTCATTTGTTGCAACACCACGTTTCTTGACAAGCAACATTTTAAAGCAGTTGGCAGCCTTAAGAACTGCGGCCACAGTCCTTCTTGCCTGCCTGTAGGTCCTTCTTGCCAGGGACCTCCAGAAATCATTGTCCACCACCTGTGTGAACATTACCTTGAGCTTCGCCATCTTGGGATTTAGCTCGCTCTCGGGAATGGATGCATTAACCTCACCCGCCGTTTTAACGGGCCACTGGTCCTGTTCCAGGCGCAACCAGCTTGGACCTTCCTGGTATGTAGATCCAGGTTGTACATCCTCAATCGTACACAAACCTCGCGTCGCCAGATCGGCGATGTTGTGTTGGGTTGGAACCCATCTCCAATCTTCAGGGCTCGTCAACTGTTGTATCTCAGAAACACGATGACTGTTGAAAACATTTAGCATAACACTGTCACTGGATAGCTGAGCCAGGGCACAGCTGCTATCACTAAAAAATACTTTGCCAGAAATGTTGAAAGGTAAAGCTCTGACAACTGTATCCACAAGCCTTGCCAAGATTAAACAACTAAGCATTTCTAACCTTGGTATAGACTCTATCTTCACTGGTGCGACACGTGACTTGGCGCAACACAAAACTACATCAAATCCTCCAGAAACTGGCCATCTCAGGTAGGTGATGGCTGCATAGGCCTGGTTTGATGCATCACAGAAACCAACAACCATTGGAAGCCCCAATGGCTTATCAGGAACCATCGAACGTCTGAACGACACATTTCCAAGTGCCGCCCGGTCCTGGAGGCTGCTCACGAGCTCCGACCTCAACTCTCCAGGTATGACATCATCCCAGTTGCATCCATGTATGCAAACTGAGCGCAGACAAAGCTTGGATTTAAGCAGCAATGGTGCTGCAAGACCCATCGGGTCATATAATTGTTGCACAATTCTCCAAACTTCTCGTTTAGTTATCAACTCAGGTAGACTTCTCCAGAGATCCTCCAGATCCAGGTCTTCTAGTAGCTTTCTACCCTTAATCTTCTCGCCGTGGTTGGCTCTGACAGGCAGGAACAATTTATCCTGTTTAGGGTCCCAAACAAGGCCCAAAACTTTCACACTGTCAACATCATCTCCAGAATAAACAACAGATTTAAATCTGAAATTTCCAGGTTCAATCATCTCTTCCAGCTCTCGGACCAGCTGGACAGCTTCAGGTTTACTGTTATGACCGCTTAAACAGTCATCCACGTAAGTACAAGTCTCCAATTTGACCGAAGGAGGATCTTGATACAAAACAAATTCAGATCTGAGTGGTTGCTGAACATCTCTCCACACATCTTGCTGGGCTACAACATCAGAACCTCTAATCTTCTCAGATCCATAAACATCTTGAACATCCTGCAGGGAATGTCCACCAAAAATACGACCAGTAAGTCTGAGGGCGGTCACGGCCATATCGCCGGCCAAGGCTTCACCAAAGTTGATGGTTTTGGTGAGATAAACCTCCGGCTCTCCATCAACTGTATCAGCGAAAAAAACACGTTTCAGCTGAGAATCTTCATAGGTAGCTAACAATGAATTGTAGAACTTCTGAATGTCAGCCACGAATGCACACTTGTAACTTCTGAACCGAATAAGATTGTGCATCAGGGAATATAATGGAACTGGCCTGTCCATCATAATACTATTGAGGCTTAGCCCCTTGCAGCAGAGGCTAGAATTGGCGCATATCCTCAACGGCGTGGAAATAGATTCTTTATATGCGCAGACTAGGCTCGAATAATACACGGGCTTAGTATAAGCTAGATCTTCTGGCGAAGCTTTTGTGTACACTCCACGAGAAACAGCTTCTTGGAACACTTGGCAGAAGGTGTCATATTCACCTTTTTTGACCATCCTCTGCCGGTCACGTAAGCAGATCTTGTACGCCTGCTCTGAGTTATCAAACAACACACTTGGCGGCTGCTTGTAAGGATATGAGGCCGTCCAGATACGGTTCTCAAGATCCAACGTCAAACCTTCTTCAATCAGCTGCCGCTTACGCACGTCCAAGGCGGACTGCCCGGCGGCAATGGCGGCGCAATGACGGCAGTTCTTACAACCGCTGCACATTGATGGCGGCTGTATCCCCAAACTTTCTGTACTCAGGAACTCCATCTTGCTGACCTCCAACTTAATAGCTTTACAAGCGACAGGATTAGTAACAGTCCTGCCGTCTGCAGACACAACTAAATAACCTGTACCAAATAAGCTTCTGTACAGTCTAGAATCACCAACCATTTTATCTGCACACGGGAACATAGCTGGTGTTAGATGGCCGATAAGAATGTCTATCTTACCATCAACCATAGAAAAATTATCAGGCTTCATGTTGAAAATTTTGGCGGCGGCTGCAGGATCAATAGAACGCAACCCTTCTTCAGTACCAATGCTGGGCACTACCGCCGCCTCCAGAATATGGCAATTCCGGTTGCGGTCAACCAAGCAGATTTTAACTGTAGGACATGCTTGGCTCTTACCATCTGCCAAAGAAATAGTAGCTGTGCGACCAGTTGATGGCAACTCTAACTTCTTGGCGATACTTCTAGAAATCAACGTCAGATTTGCTCCAGAGTCCCACATAGCATTGACGGTGACTTGACGTTTGTCAGCCGCCAATGCTGGGAGCTGCTGCAACATCAGCATAAAATTGTTCTTGCTGAACAACTGTGATTCATAAACTGCCGCAACTTGTCCAGCAACAGACTCATGAATTAAGCTATTATGAGGTTGATTGCAGCTGTCTATGGTACAGCTGCCAAGTTTATCGGCCCTAGGACAGTCGGCAACCCTATGCCCTTTCTGCAAGCACAACAAACAGGCTCCTATCTTCTTGATGAAGTTTTTACGTTCAGGGACAGACATATCCCTAAACTTGGAACACTTAAACAACAGGTGATCAGAACTACAACCTTCCGACGGGCAAGGCTGTTTCTTCTTGGTCTTAGCTGGAGACCCAGGTTTACCTACGGCTGTAGCTGCGGCCGCAGGATTACCTTTCTTCTTGGAGGGGGTGTCTACATCAGTCGAGCACCTCATCAAAATGGCGCCCCTCTGTTCCTCTATAATCTTCAGCAACTTTGGAACATCGGGGACATCCATCGAGCCCAACGCTAGGTTGAGCTTATCTTGAAAATCACGTGGCAACTTCTTGGATAACATCTCCAGAAGGATCACGGTCAACCACTGGCTTGTGGTAACTTCATCATCATCATCATCATTAGTCAGCTGCTCGAGCTGGCTAACTGCACCACCAAACTCTGCTAACACAGTCACAATCTGGTTGGAGTCCGACGGTTTAGACTTCTTCTCCCATTGGTTGAAAAGGCAGAGCATCTGACGTGTCTTGGACTTGAAACGTGCATCAAGGTAAGCCCACTGAGATTCATGCGATTGAATCTGAATTAACTGGAGTCTCAACTCTTTATTTTTACAGACCTTTTCACTGCTCAACAATAACTGTAAATATGACGGGTCCTGTCCTACAGTAAGCTTTTTAAAATTGTCTTTGAAACTTACGTAGGCTGCTTCTTGGCCGTCAAAGCTGGGAAGAAGACGTTCGTCGACACGATTCATATATCCTGGCGTGAACATAGAACCGGTGCCGAACTGTGGTGTGCCAAACGGTGACACAAATGGCGATGCTGTCGAGGCACCCGCGGTCGTTGTGGGCGGCTTCACAGGTTCAAGCTTAACCTCAGCCAGCCATTTCATCAAAGCAGACAAAGTGTTTATAATTGGTTCAGGTAAGGGAAAATATGACCCTTTAATAACTTTCACAATCTTTAAGCATCGATCATATAGTTCAGCCTTATGGTCAGGCAAATTATCACCAACTAAATCAACAACACTTTGAATGTCACTAAGCTCTTCTATAGCGTCAAGAGCATCCTTCAAAGCACTATAGTCTTTTTGCACGTAACTATATCAGAATAAATATCACTAAACTCCTCAAGCTCTTGGATTCTCACACCAAGCTTGCTAAAACCGACCATGATGCTATCGAATGTCTCGAACTTGTCATGGACAAGGATTGATTCCTTAGTGAAATGTCTAACGTCAAGCTCTGAAGATTCACTGACCAACTTCATCACTTTACTTAGTTCACTGGTTAGGGCCTCGACGGCTGGGCGCAGCCGCAATCCCAATTGAGCGCCTTTATTCTTTTTAGGACCCATAATTGTCACTAAAGTTAACTGTACTGATTACGACTATAATAATGTGTGGTAAGGTATCACAACCAACACATTCACAAAACTTCACAGATTCTTCTTAGCCGCATCTGTTCTGTCTTGTTTTCATTGTTTCGGAACGCAATGCCTAGCCGTTCTCGAAATCTTATCTCCAAGCCCTCCGAATGACCAACATAGTGAAGTTTACGAATGTGTATTTATTACCATGAAAACAGTAAGTCTAAAACAAAAATATAAGAATTAATTACATAAAATTAATGGTTATTATTTTTGTAAGATCGAGGTTGCGTGATTTCAATTTAATTAAAAATATAAAATTTCTAAAAAACTTTAAATTGGCACGAAACATATTAAATCGCATCAGAAATTGATAATTTTAGATTCAAATGATCAATAAAATAAAGGAAAATATTCGTATGATAAAACTTAGCAGTTAAATGGTCTATTTGTTGAAAAATTAATGATTTAAATTTCTTCATAAAATTGTACCATTCTACGCTTATTATTAAGAATTAAAAGATAAATTCTTACCACATATGATGTCAAACTAAGCAGGAAGGCTTATTTGAGATCTTCCATGGATTAGAGCGCATGTATATTCAACCAATACATTATTTTCATTCACGTAGCTCCTCACATGGGAATCATCAAAGGAAAAGTGCGCGTCTTTTTTGTTTGTTTACAAGCGACCCGCGGAGATAGTTAGGAATGCCGCGTAACACACTCATTCTCTGGTGTAAGGAAAAGGGAATTAATGGGTTCGGACTTGCCAGGGAATACAAGAAATACATTCCAACACGTATAATTTTGTATTAAAATGAAAAACAATTAATAGGCACCACTGGACTAGTCATTTTTAAAACTACCTGGTAGAAAATTGAAATTATTTCAAATGTATGTCCTCTAGATAAACTATTGAACATAAAAAATTAAGTTTAAATGCATTTCTTGCAACTACACCTTTGATGCAAAAATAAGGAAAAATTTAATACTATTAATTAGATATCTATGAATATTTGATTTGAACATTCAATTAAACAAATTAAACAATTTATTAAACTAAATAATAATATTATATCAGAAAAAAAGAAACTAAAAAACACAGAATATGCAACAATATTTTTGTTTTTATTAATGTTGCTAAGATCAAGATTCATATTGTGATATATTTTGAAGTAGTTTCTATATTTTTTTAATACTCCCCCCCCCCCCATAAAGTTTTTTTGCCTCTTATTTTGAATGTTAGATTAACAAAATTTCTTTTTAAATTACACAAATATGCAATCTTTACTGTAATTTTTTTTACTCCTAGATGCCACAAATTTTTTTGCACGAAACACAAAGTAACATTGATTATAATCCTACTAAAACCTTTTTTTAAATGCCTCGGTACTTAAAATCTAAAGTGTTCTTCTAACTTTAATTTTACCTAATTTTAAATGAAAATTTTTAAAACTTTCAGTCTGTATGTTTGGCATGTAACATCCAATTAATATTTCAAAATAATATTCAAAGATTTTAAGCCAACAAATTAGAGATTATAGAACCAGTATAATTTCCAGTCCAATGTCCACTCCCTCTGTGGTTTATGCAAATAACTTGATTGTTATATAACACAAAAATTTAACCACAAAAACGATTATCTAGAAAAAAAACTAACCGGAAAGGATATCTAAAAAAGATACAACACAAAATATTTTTTCCAACTATATAAATTTAATATAGTTTTTTTTATATATTTTTTTTCCTTTTAAAACTTAAACTATCTATCTATTGAAAGTACAATTCATATATTTGTTTCTCCTTATATAAAAGTAACAGGATGTCTATATGAGAGTGTCACTTTGTCTGTTAGTACAATGGGATCTCTCTAACTGCTGAACCAATATGGTTCTAATTAACAATGTAGCTTCTCATAGGTCCTGAAAAGATGTTTTTTACCTTTTCTTTATAAAACTAAAATTGAATATTAAGGGGAGTTGATTCGTCTCCCCCCCCCCCCCATTAGAGGCTTTTAGGGGTGTAGCCGCTAATTAGAAACAAAATACAGGGAGGGAAAAACCATGGGCATTTTAATACACTATTCCCCAATGTTTTATAATAACCTTTCCTTGTTCTTTGTCTCGCCAGCTCTAGGGATATTTATCATATTTTTATTGATTGGTTCATAAAGTTGAGTGTTCAAACGTTTCAACCACTTATTTCAATCTACAGATGGGTTAATTTTGTGTATTATCATTGGGGATATACAACAACAATTTATCGGCCCTTGCCTTATCCCTTTAGATCCCTGAAGAAAATAGCAATATGTAATGAAACTCAGGGATAAGACAATGGCAGATAAATGGATGTACATATCAATGGCACACAAAATTACACCTTCTGAAGATTAAAATTAGTGGTTGAAACGTTTGAACACTCAATATAATAAATCAACCAATCATAATTTTGTAAAAGTTATTAAACCAACGAATGAGAAAACATTATCATAAAACTTTGGGTACCAGTGTTATAAACAGCCCAATGCAATGTAGGGAAAAAGAAAGTACCCAAAGTTTTATCACCACATTGTCAAGAGAGAGAGGGAACAATGAGCTATTTATTACACTGGTCCCCAAAGTTTTTTAATAACGTTTACTAATTCGCTAATTTAATAACTTTAGGGACTTTTACTAAAAAAAATTGTGTAAACAAAAAAGTGAAAAATCAACCCGTCTTAACATACATCTCCAATGATGATGCACAAAATTACCCCTTCTGTAAATTATAATTAGTAGTTAAAACATTTGGAGACTCAAAATGAGTAAAAAAGTCCCTAAAGTTGTTGTGCCAATGAATGAAAAAACGTTAAAGATTTAACAGGAATTCAAGGGATAAACCAATGGACAAAACATTTATTCATATCCCAAATGATGATAAACAAGATAATCCTACTGTAGAATAAAATTATTGGTTGAAAAATTTGCACTCTTCTAATGTAGAAAAAAAAAATTCAAAATTTAATAAGAAAAACCTGTAAGTGTTGTCAACCGAAGATAACTTTGGGTGCCAGCGTAATTTAAAGCCCAATGTCCCCTCCCTACCTGGTCAAAAAGAGAGGGAGGAGACATTGAACTGTATATTACAATAATACCAAAGTTTTAGTTCATTCGCTCTACACTTTGGGTACTTTTATTAAATTTGATTAGTCAATTAATATTCCAGCAGTGTCCAAACGTTTTAACCAATAATTATAGAATTTAGAAGGGGTATTTTGATGTATCATCCATTGTTTTATCCCTTTTATCACTGACAATGTTATACGTCTCTGAAAAGCAGGTGGATTCTAAGCTGTAAAGGATTAATTGTAGTATTAATTATAGACAGTTGACCAATGATATTGGTCATCTTTTAGCTAGGCTACTTCAAGTAAGAGCATCATCTAAAAATCAGTCTACTAAAATGAATATCAGGAAATATCTCTCAATTTTATAAATGCACCTCAGCCCCCCCCCCCCCCTTATATTAAACTTTCCAAAATTTCACCTAAACATATGAACTAATTGATAAAAATAAAATGTTTTAAATGGATGTGTGGATTTTCTGATAACATTTATAGAATAATTATGAAAAGTTTGAAATGGATAGAACATTTTAACATGTAAAATTAATGAAATAAAACAATTATGTATGGACAAACAGACCCTAACTATATAAAAAGCTTCTCTTTTGACGAGGAAACATACAAAAGCGAAGCTCCAAAGTAGTAAAACCAGGGAAAAGGGATTGGATACTAACAAACAATTCTAATTGAAAATTTCCCCACAATCTCCTTCCCCTTTTTCTGCAGTTATTACCCACTTCCTTTCATTTACATCAACAAACAAGTTTTACGCCAACTCTACGCCAACAACATATTTATCAAAAAAAAATAATATTTGTTGATTATCAATAGGATAATTCTAGCTAACCGGACCGACCCCAATTATACGCTTTAAAAAGTCGCTTTAAAAAAAACCAGGGATCTAAAGGGATAAGACAATGGCTGATAAATTGATGTACTTCCCCAATGATTATACACAAAATCACCGTTTCTGTAGATTAAAATTATTGGTTGAAACGTTTGAACTTTCAACTTAATGAAACAACAAATCAAAATTAACTAAAGAGCCCAAAGTTGAAAAGCCAATGAATAAGAAAACATTTTTATAATAATTTGAGGACTAGTGTAATAAACAACCCATTGTCCCCTCTTTCTCTGAAAAAAAAAACAGTATAGTAGTTGGGGAGGGAGGGGACATTGGGCTCTTTATTACTATAGTCCCCAAAGTCTTATGATAATGTTTTCTTATTCATTGCAAACTTCGTTGAAAACTTTGGGGACTTTCAACCAATAATTGTAATCTACAGAAGGGATAATTTTGTGTACCATCATTGGGGATGTACATCAAATCATCGGCCATTGTTTTATTCCTTTCGATCCCTGAAAAGAAGTTAGCTATGCAAAAGTAACAATTGTTAAATGTCTAAGCTTTCCTATAATTCTGGTTGGTCTTTCCATATGTCCGTTCAAAACGCATAGCTCTTTTAAATAATTTGGATATGTCATAATTGTCCTATCAAATTCACACTTTTCATGGTGATTTAAACAGTTAGGTACGATCTAAGAAGCGTAGTATTCAATTCAAGTATTTTATAAAGATGCATGCTTGTCATTTTTGTTCAAGGGCGTGCAAGCATATTTAAATAGGTAGGGGGGAAATAACCAGTTTGTAAATACTAGACTTTGCAACATTAATAACAAGGATGACAATATCCACAAGAAACAAAGCAAAAAACTTATTATTAGAGAGGATGGTCAGCTGATATAGAAAAGAAAAAAATATGAAATAAATTTTAGTACCAAATATTTAAGGGGTCAATATTAAATATTAGCATCGCCCACTTAGAGTTACTGACGGACTGATGGACAAAGATAATCATAGAGTAGCTTTGCTACAAAATAGAAGTGGAAAAAAATTTAAATACCAAATATTTAAGCGGTCTATCTTAAACATTAGCATTGCCCACATAGAGTTACGAACAGTCTAAAGGACAAAGATAATTATAGAGTAGCTTTGCTAAAAATAGAAGTGGAAAAAAGTTCAAATTAACATAGTCGTCGACTATATAGCTGTTAAAATGATAGCCTTGGCAGACATATTATCGTCAATCTATTTTTCAAGTATATTACTTAGCTAGAGAATCAATTTGAATATCTTCAGGGAGGAGGGTAAAGTATCCAAAGTTTTAAAATCACGTTGATCTATTCGTTGGATTAAAAACTATACTTTTATTAAACTTTACTTATAAAGAATGGCTACCCCCCCTATCCAAAAAAAAAAGCTTGGACGTCATTGATACCACGAGTTTTTAGGAGGTAATTAAGTTAGGTATGTACATCCGTAATTAATAAATTCTGTCCCATTGCATTGCAATGCATTAGTTTCAAGCTTTGCACGATAAATAGTTGGCTGGTTTTGCTGTGCTACTTATTGTTGAAATTGTACTTGGTTAGAATAAGTATAGCTAGTTTGAAGTGCACTTTTATTTTTTAGCTGTATATTATTAAAATAAGAAACATATATTGCTGCGGTATTTCTTCTATTAGAAATAATTACAGAATGCTATTGTCATGTTAGTATGGATAGGATTCCATAGTTCGGATCATGGAAAGAAAACAAAGTCATTCCTTAATTAGGACAGAAGTCACCTTCCTAGGAAGGACATAAGTAGCATCCCTTATGTGAGAATTTGTTAGATGAAGGGCATAACTTGTCTCCCTTAACAAAGATTTTGCAAGATGAAGGACATAAGTAGCCTCCCTTCACCACACAAAACCTAGCTTTTTGGTCCTTCACATAGCAAAATCTTGCATAAAATAGTTTATCTGTCCTTCACATAGCAAATTCTTGCAAAACATAGCATTTATGTCCTTCACATAGCAAATTCTTGCAAAACATAGCAAATTCTTGCAAATCATAGCAAATTCTTGCAAAACATAGCATTTATGTCCTTCACATAGCAAATTCTTGCAAAACATAGGTAATTCTTGCAAAACATAGCATTTATGTCCTTCACATAGCAAATTCTTGCAAAACATAGGTAATTCTTGCAAAACATAGCATTTATGTCCTTCACATAGCAAATTCTTGCAAAACATAGCAAATTCTTGCAAAACATAGCAAATTCTTGCAAAACATAGCAAATTCTTGCAAATCATAGCAAATTCTTGCAAAACATAGCATTTATGTCCTTCACATAGCAAATTCTTGCAAAACATAGGTAATTCTTGCAAAACATAGCATTTATGTCCTTCACATAGCAAATTCTTGCAAAACATAGCAAATTCTTGCAAAACATAGCTAATTCTTGCAAAACATAGCATTTATGTCCTTCACATAGCAAATTCTTGCAAAACATAGCAAATTCTTGCAAAACATGGCAAATTCTTGCAAAACATAGCATTTATGTCCTTCACATAGCAAATTCTTGCAAAACATAGCAAATTCTTGCAAAACATAGCATTTATGTCCTTCACATAGCAAATTCTTGCAAAACATAGCAAATTCTTGGAAAACTTAGCATTTATGTCCTTAACATAGCATTTTGGTCCTTCACATAGCAAAATCTCACAAAACATAGGTTTTTCTGACCTTTTTCTACCAGGAGATCAGAACTAAATCAAAACACACATAACAAGAGTTTTACATAATTTAACTCTGCATAAATTATGATAATTCATTATTATTACCCCTTCCCCCCCCCCCTATTTAAAATTTACCCCTGCATAAATTATGATAATTCTTTATTATTACCCCTCCCCCCCCCCTATTTAAAATTTACCCCTGCATAAATTATGATAATTTATGCTGAGTTAAATGTACTGTTTGAACTTCTATCTAACAGGATATGAGAACTGGGAGGTTGTGACACAAAAGAGGCCAGCTATGGTGCCATGTAGGAAAAGTGGCATTGCATTCTAGGGCCTAAAAGGCGTCATAGCTGGCCCCTTTTCAGTCCATCATATGACATGGGAAGGAGGTTGAGGAGCATTTTATGCAGTCTAAATTCCCAAGAATGCAATGCCACTTTTCCTACATGGCACCACCTCCCATGTCATATGATGGACACAAAAGAGGCCAGCTATGACGCCTTTTAGGAAAAGTGGCATAGCATAGTGGAATTTAGGCTGCATAAAATGCTCCTCAACCTCCTTCCCATGTCATATGATGGACTGGAAAGGGGCCAATTGAATAATTGTTAATCTGAATGTACTATGTAAACACTCTTGTTATGTGTGTTCTGATTAAGTTCTCATATCCTGTTAGATAGAAGTTCAAACAGTACATTTAACTCAGCATAAATTATCATAATTTATGCAGGGGTAAATTTTAAATAGGGGGGGGGGGAGGGGTAATAATAAAGAATTATCATAATTTATGCAGGGGTAAATTTTAAATAGGGGGGGGGGAGGGGTAATAATAATGAATTATCATAATTTATGCAGAGTTAAATTATGTAAAACTCTTGTTATGTGTGTTCTGATTTAGTTCTGATCTCCTGGTAGAAAAAGGTCAGAAAAACCTATGTTTTGTGAGATTTTGCTATGTGAAGGACCAAAATGCTATGTTAAGGACATAAATGCTAAGTTTTCCAAGAATTTGCTATGTTTTGCAAGAATTTGCTATGTGAAGGACATAAATGCTATGTTTTGCAAGAATTTGCTATGTTTTGCAAGAATTTGCTATGTTTTGCAAGAATTTGCTATGTTTTGCAAGAATTTGCTATGTTTTGCAAAAATTTGCTATGTGAAGGACATAAATGCTATGTTTTGCAAGAATTTGCTAAGTTTTGCAAGAATTTGCTATGTTTTGCAAGAATTTGCTATGTTTTGCAAGAATTTGCTATGTTTTGCAAGAATTTGCTATGTGAAGGACATAAATGGTATGTTTTGCAAGAATTTGCTATGTGAAGGACATAAATGCTATGTTTTGCAAGAATTTGCTATGTGAAGGACATAAATGCTATGTTTTGCAAGAATTTGCTATGTGAAGGACATAAATGCTATGTTTTGCAAGAATTTGCTATGTTTTGCAAGAATTTGCTATGTGAAGGACATAAATGCTATGTTTTGCAAGAATTTGCTATGTGAATGACAGAAATGCTATGTTTTGTGAGGTTTTGCTATGTAAAGGACAGAAAAGCTAAGTTTTGCAACTTGAAGGACATAAGCAGCCTTCCTAATGTAAGAATTTGTCAGACAAAGGACATAAGTCACCTCCCTTAAGTTAGTTTTTGTTAGATGAAGGACATAAGTAGCCTTCCTTAGACCAATTTTCAGTGACTTCTGTCCTAATTAGGAATGACTTTGTTTTCTTTCCATGATCCCATAGTTCTTATTAGACTATCTATTTAAAATATTTTGCTTCGCTAATCATGATCATAATTTTCCTTATTAATATAAAATTGTCAGCTAGATTTTCTTCAAGAGACGGAGAGGGAGGGAAGGGGGAGAGAGAAAGAGAGGACGATGAGCTGTTTAAAACACTTGTTCTCAAAGTTTTATATTTACGTCTTCTTATTCGTTGGCCAAGCAACATTGAGAAATTTAAATGAAATTAGATTGGTTGGTTATTAAATTGAGTGTCCAAATACTTTTACCACTAATTGTAATCTACAGAAGGGGTAAATTTGTGTTTTAAAATTGGAGATGTACATCAATTTATTAGCCAGTCTCTTATCCATTAAGTTCCCTGACTATTTCAGGACATAAATACTAGGACGTCCAAGCTTTATTTTTATGGAGGGTGGTTAAAATGAGGCCCTTCGAAGGTCAGAGGGGAGGAAATTGGGGATCAAATGTACTTTCAAAATTTTTTTTGGGGGAGGGTATATAATAGATAATTCTATGTAGCTGCACATCTTATAGACAAAAAAAACTTCACTACTTAGAGATAAATTGTTCATAAATGTATAGATAGATTTAATTATATCTGCACTACTTGACTTAATTTTTAAAAGCAAAGCTTTTCTATTATTAGTGTCAGTTCGTCCGTAGTAACTGATAGCTTTTTTCGTTAATTTAGGCAAGTTAGAATTGTCCTATCGCTTTCAAACTTTGCATGATTATTCCTGTAGTAGTTAGGTACGATTTAGAAAGCGTAGCAACTCTATAATCGTTACTAGAATGTCCGTAAGTTCATTTAAACATGTTGATTTTTATATTTTTTAATAATATAATTTTATTTCATATCCGATTGACTGAAATACTGATTCCTAATAAAAAGGTACAATATTATAAGCGAAGCATCTATATAATCAAGTCAGAATTCTGTATTTAAGAAGTTTTGTTACAACAAGGATGACAACATCCATAAAAGCGAAGCACTGAAACGGTAGGTCAAACGGACATTAACACTTGTATAGTGTTTGAACTGAATAGTCAGAATATAAATGTATAAAAGGCAAAGCAAAATTGTAAATAGATTTGTTGAAAAACTGCTTGATACAGGATAATGTTTATGGACATTCCTACATTTTTAGGACTTGATTATAGAGTTGCTTCGCTTGAATATTGTTCTTTGTTGTCTTCGGAATCAATATACCAAAAATCACATCAAAAATTTGTTTTTAAAAAAGTAGAAAAATCAATGTTTAAAATGGACGTACAGACATTCTGGTAATGCTTATAGAGTTGCTACTCTTTCTAAATTGTACCTAACTACTACAGGAATCACCATGCAAAGTTTGAAATCGATAGGACAATTCCAACATGCCTAAATTAACGAAAAAAGCTATCTATCTCGGACGGACGGACCGACCCTAATTATAGAAAAGCTTCGCTTTTAAAAATATACATATAATTTTGTCAAAACTTTTATATTTATATTTTGTAAATTCAGTTCTGATACTCTATAAGAGTTAATGTTCGTCTGTCATACAGTTTCAAGGCTTCGCTTTTATGGATTTTGTCATCCTTGTAACTTCATAAAAATGCATGTTTATCATTCTTGTTAAAAGCAACGCTATTCTTATTATATCAAACAAGGATGACAACATCCATAACAGCGAAGCACTGAAACGGTAGGACAAACGGACATTGACACTTGTATAGTGTCTGAACTGAATAATCAGAATATAAAAGTCTAAGAGTCGAAGCAAAATTGTAAGTAAATTTGTTGAAAAACTGCTTGCTACAGGATAATGTTTATGGACTTGATTATAGAGTTGCTTTGCTTATAATATTGTACTTTGTTGTCCCAGGAATCAATATACCAAAAATCAGATAAAACGGATAATTAGATCACATAAAAATTTGTTTTTAAAAAAGTAAAAAAATCAACATGTTTAAAATGGACGTACGGACATTATGGTAATGCTTATAGAATTGCTACGCTTTCTAAATCGTACCTAAATACTACAGGAATCACCATGCAAAGTTTGAAATCGATAGGACAATTCTAACATGCCTAAATTAACGAATAAAAGCTATCTGTCTCGGACGGACGGACGGACGGACGGACCGACCCTATTTATAGAAAAGCTTCGCTTTTAAAAAACGTTGTCTGGGAGGTAATGGTGTGCAAGCTTTTTCAAATGGGGAGGGGGCAAATACCCAGATTTAGAATACTAGACTGCGAAATATTAATAACAAGGATGACAACATCCATAAAAGCGAAGCTCTGAAATGGAAGGGCAAACGAACATTAACACTTGTAGATTGTCAGAACTGAATTAGCAGAATATTAATGCATCAATACAAACAATATTGTAAGTAAATTTGTTGCAAAACTGCATAAATAAACTGTTTAAGGACATACTTACATTTTTGGGACTTGTTTATAGAGATGCTTTGCTTATAACATTGTACCTTGTTGTAATAGGAATCAGTTTTCAAAAAATCAGAAGAATCGGATAATTCTAACATACAAAATTTGTTGTCAAAAAAGTTAAAAAACGACATGTTTCAAATGCAAGTACAGAATTCTGGTATTGATTTACAATTCCTTGTCCCCTTCCCTGGATATAAATTGATCATAAATGCTTGATTAAATCCCCCATCTCTTCTTATACTCTATCATTCTTAACCCAAGCTACTTCAACTCCGCCCATTTCCTTATTAGTACCCAAAACGTTTGGGATTTGATAATATACACAAATTTAAAACAAAATGTATTAATCATTTACTAAGTTATTGTTCTTACCTCTTGGTTTACTTTTAGATGATCATGTTGACGTTTTTCGTTCTATATATTTTTTCTCTCTTTGGTTTAAGGTTAAATGAATTATAATTAAACATTGCTAATAAACAGCCAAATTTCAAACCGTTAAATTGCAGCATTTGAATTTAACTGTTTAAAGCACTATTTAAATAAACAATAGAAATATAATTTGAACTTTGAGTTGGAATTCCTTATTTGAATAGTTACCATTAACTTATTATCAAACAACACTTATTACAT
The DNA here is from genome assembly GCF_053477335.1 of Acartia tonsa. Classification (NCBI taxonomy): domain Eukaryota; kingdom Metazoa; phylum Arthropoda; class Copepoda; order Calanoida; family Acartiidae; genus Acartia; species Acartia tonsa. The sequence continues at coordinate 61,544,858 of NC_137261.1, read as the reverse complement.
TGAATATTTGCATCAAAACTCACGTAGTATCTTCACACTGGAACCTGTTATTCACAACTGGCTGACCGAAAGGAAGTGCGCACGCGCACACACACACACACAAACCCATTCACCCATTCTCTCATGACTAAAGGTTACCTTGCGGTTATTAGAGAGAGAGAGAGAGATTTCAATTCAACCAATAATTTAAATCTACAGATGGGGTAATTTTGTGCATCACAATTGGGTATATACTTCAATTTATTGGCACTTGTCTTATCTCTTTAGATCCCTGTGCGGTTTAGATTGACGTATCTAACAATTTAGGTTAAGTTGTGTACATTTGTAGTTGTTAAGGTAGCGAATAAGAAAACGTTATTATAAAATTTTGGGAACTAGTGTAATAAACAGCCAATTATTCCCTTCCTTTCTGCAGACTAAACCACTGGGAGGGAGGGGGGGATTGTTTCTCCATTTAAAGTTTGAGAATAAAATGCCTATTCTTTTTCATATTTTCCATTTCACATTTTTTATTTGGTAGAATGCAGGGAGGGAGGAGACATTGGACTGTTTATTACACTGGCCCCCAAAGTTTTTTAATAACGTTTTCTAATTGGTTGGCATAACAACTTTGGGAACTATTATTGATTTTTTTGGTTGATTAATTAAGGTAACTTTTCAACCACTAATTGCTTTCTACAGAAGGTGTATTTTTGTGTATAAATATTGGAGAATTACATCAATTTATCGGCCATTGTCTTGTCCCTTTAGATCCCTGAGTAGAATTAGATCAATCATGTCCATATCTAGCGAAGCATTTTGTTAGAACATCCAGGGACCTTGGGGGATAAGACAATGGCCTAAAAATCATTGAAATTTCCCCAATAGTGGATAACAAATTTACCCCTTTTGTAGATAAAAATTATCAGCGGAAAAGTTTGGACACTGCTAGTATATATTGTAGCATTTTAAAAAGCGCATCTTTTGTATAATTAGGGCTGTTCCGTCCAATCGTCTATGTATATACGAAACGATAGCTCTTATTGTTAGTTTAGGCATGTTAGTTGTCCTATTGATTTTAAACTTGGCCTAATGATTCTATAACAGTTAGATACAATTTGAAATCGTGGCAACTCTAATAATTACCAGATTCCTGGGACAAAATGATAGAGAAGCATCTCCACAATCAAGTCTAAAAATAAACAGAATTCTGAATTTAAGTAATTTAGAACATGTTTACATACAATTTTGTTCAGACTTATTCATTTAAATTCAGCTTATGAAGTTCTGACACTCTACAATTGTAAATGTTCGTTTGTCTTTTGCTTCTATAGATGTTGTCATCCTTGTTTTTATATAATAGTAATTCTATACTATAAGAACATAATAGCGGCTACGCCCCTGAAAAGCTTTAGGATCGACCTCCCCCCCCCCCCCTATTATTAATTTACGTTTTAAAAAGTAATATTAAAATAATTGAGGGGGGGGGGGGTCTTCAAGACAATTTCTTTATTTCTCTTGGGAGGTTGAGCTACCAACACCAAACCCTTCCCTAAACATATAATAAGATTCACTGTAAAGGATAACTATATCGGTTCAGTGGTTAGAGAGATATTTCGCTATGGATAAAAAAAAACATACTACTTTTTATTAAGTACATAAAATGCCTTTAAAAAAAAACACTTTAGACCACTCTGTTACTAAAAGATATTTCCAGTATGGCTTTAAAACCGATTAGCATCTGCTAGAATAGAACAGGGTCTCAGTCATACAAAAAAAATCATGTAAAGTATCATATTACAGACAATTTTCACAAATTCAAAATAAAATTAATACCAGTTTTGTTAGACCCTTGAGACTAACAAAATTTGTGAATTTTTTTTATATCTGCGGAAAGATGTCTATAACTAGATAACTATTCTAACTAGTTAGGGGGGAAGGGGACATTTGGCTGTTTATTACACTAGTCCCTTATTCGCTGGCTTAACAAATTTGGAAACTTTTATTGAATTTTGAATGCTTGGTTTAGAGTAACTTCCATGTTCAAACGTTTCAACCACTTATTGCAATCTACAGATGGGGTAATTTTGTGCATCACCATTGGATATACACTTCAATTTATCGGCACTTTTCTCATCTCTTTAGATCCCTGTACGGTTATACTTATTTAGATTAGGATGTATATCTTAAAGAACAGTGTATGCAGTATAAAACATTACATCTCGAAAATTGAAAGATTGGGCTCTGCTTTTTGGGAATATACCCACTGGTCATACCAAGGCTCAGAAAATACACTCAAAACTTTCATCTTTCCATCTGCCTGTTTGTACTTTTGTCTTTATGTCTATCCCTCTGTTTGTCAGTCTGTTTGTTTGTTAGTCTTTCTGTCTGTTTTCATGTCCGTCTGTCTGTCTTTCTGTATGTCTGTCCATCTGTCCATCTTAAAAGTTTATTCCGTTTTTGCATAGTCTTATTTTTTATAGTCAACTGAACATCTATAAAATTAACTTTGTCTGTATCTTTGTCCAGTCCAACCATTTTTTTGTGCTTTGCTACCTATGGGTGTTGTCATCCCTGTGTTTGGAGGCTACAAATGTTTCAATCTTGTAATATGTACTAAAAAACAAGAATAACAAAATATATATTAAAAGCGTAACAAAAATTATGGAATGAACTAAGTAAGTTTTAAAGTGGATGTTCAAATGTATAACAACAAAAAGAAAGAGAGAAAATATATTTTTAAAAATCATAATTTATAAAAAAAAAATTATATTTTTAAAAGAAAATGACTGATAAAACAATGTATAGACTAGATGTGCATGTGTCATGGATCTCTTCACTATTAATTTCAGCAGTCTATCTTTCATAGCACGAGAGAAAGTTAAATAGCTTTATGGACTGACTTGGAGACTAATCCAACAAAAAAAAGTGTAATTACTTTTCTCGTATTCATTCGAATCCGGGGGATAGGAACCGGTTCTCATCAATACAAAAAACTATGTCTAGCATCGTATTATATCCAGTTTTCTACGAATATAGAAATATACAATCATAAGATTAAAACCAGTTTTTTTAGCCGTTGCCTTCGGCACCTCGGGGCTAAAAAAACTAGTTTTAATCTTATAATTGTACATTCTATACCCGCGGAAAGCCGTTTATAATACGATACGAGAAATAACTATTCCAGTATAGCTTCAAAACCGATTAAAATCCGCTGGATTAGAAACTGTTCACAGCCATACTGAAAATCATGTATGACATCATATTATAGAAAATTTTCTGCGAATAGTAAACTCATTATTCTTAATACAATTGATACCAGCTCTGTTGGCCCGTGCTTTTGAGCCTCAGGGATAACAAAACTGGAATAATTCTTACAAATTATCATGTTACTATCTACAGCAAGCTGCCTATAAATAATGCAATAAATAACTCTTAACATCTTTGCCAGTTATCCCTTAACAATTTGGACCCTTCCCCTCAATTATCTCAGCTCTCATTAGAGCTAGAGCTAACATTTTTTGTACATGTCCCAAAGCTAGTAATAGACTGACTCAGAATATGACGTCAAAAAAAATTAACCAATGAGAGGCCAGTATACACTGCAATTGTCCAATAGTAAAATTTATAGTGGCCTCTTACTGGTTATTTTTTTGACATAGTCTGAGTCAGCCACTTTTACTTGCTTCCATGTCCTCTGTTTGATAATGAGTTTCTGACTATAAGTGAATCAAAGTCAAATTTTGCTTTCTTCAACCTTTTTTTTAACAACGTTTGTTTTTTACTTACAAATTTCTAATGGCTGTAATTTTTTTTATTTTTGAAGCTAGAAATACATTAAAAAAAAGTTTTTTATCTTTATATAAATTTTATTAGAAATTAAAAAAAAAACAAAAAAACAGCCGCAGCTGTACTTTGCAGCTGCTACCCTCCAAAGTCGGCGGTCAGGGGAGGCTTTAAAAGATTTCTGGAGACCTAAGGGATCAGGACCTGCAGGATCATACCTGGAACCTGAAATTTAATTGAACACCTTAAGTTTAAGTCAAAAATATTTTGCTTTTTACCTGGATGACCCTGCCAGGTTTGCTGGAATCCTGTGCCTGCCAGGATGGAGGTATTAAAAAGATTACAACTCTCAGTTATGTTTTATACCCATATTTAAAAAATCACTCCATCTTTCACACACAGAAAAGAGATAGAAAAAACAGTTAACCCTTACAGATCGGGGGGGGGGGGGCTCCTAGAGCCCCCCCCCCCCATCTAGTTTTTTCAATCTCATTTTTTTGTGGGTAAGATGGAGAGCTGTACCTTCATGACTTTTTAAGTTTAGTAATTATACGTCGGCAAGAGTTGATTTTATTAGGATATCTGGTCTGTGTTGGTCGTGGTGTCCGGTCAAAGTCGGTTGGGTAGCAAAAAAAATTAGAAAAAATTCTAAATAAATCTTAATTTCTACATTATGACTTTTGTGTATAAGGTAGAAACCTAAAATTTTTTTGGTGAATACTTAGATATCAATGACCTTCTGAGAAAAGTGGTGTTATGGTCGTTTGACTGCTCCCTGACCGACTTTATGACCGATTTTTGTCCGGCTTTTACTACAGACATATATCATGAATATCGTGGCTTCTATTACAGCTAGAGACCTATATTTTTTTTTGGTAAATCCTTGAGCAAAAATAAACAGATAAAAACATTAATTTGCGCCGCCAATTGCCGTTTTACCGCCATAACCGCCGAAAATGGCGCTTTCCGTTATTTGCCGATCAGAAAAAGTAATTTTTTTGTTATGAAAAATAAAAGTTCGTCCTAAAATTTGGTCATCCTAGCTGCAAAATTGGCCGCTCTACAGCTGTTTTAAAATTTAGCGGCTGGCCGCTAAAAAGCGGCTAAGGAGCGGTCTGACCGCTATGAATAGAAAAAGTAATTTTCTCTAAAAATACACATGAACCACCAGAAAAAATTTTACGTCTTTATCTGTACCAGGAGCCGAGATAGAGGGGGGGGGCCCCCGATCTATTAAGGTGGGAATTAGGGCCCGATCTGTAAGGGTTAAGGGTTAAAGTTAGTTTATCAAATTATATAATTCATTTCATGTTGAGCCTTTTAATTAAACAATGCACTGGGTGTATCTAAACAATGTCTATTCAAAGAAGTAATTTTTTTCAAATTATTAAAGGAAGACTGCAAGAAATACCACGCTTAAGCTGCTGAAAGACTGCCAAAAGTAGACCCAATACCCCAAATTTGAAGCCTTTAGCTTCTATAACAAAAAAGTTCTAGGCATTTTAAAATGACATTTTATGTACAATGAAAATTTTGAAAGAATCTGAATGCTAATGTTAGAAATTTTGAAATTAAACTATGTGGCCTAGAAACAAAATTATAAGCTGATTTTTGTCATAGATTTAGGTTGCCAGTAACTTATTATATTTTTACAATGAAAATACCCATTTTTATTGTCAAGAACATTTAAAAAAATTAAGTTTAACTTGCTTTGTACTGAGTGTACTGTAGCCAATCAGAAGGCTGAATCAGCCAAGCAACCAATCACAGCTTAGTTTTCCCCTTTGTTTCCACTATGATTTTTGTTCACAAATGCAATTTAAATCGAATTTTTATCATAGATTTTGACTATGAAATGTGGTGTTTTTATTGTAAAAATGTAATCAGTTACCGGCAATCTAAATTTCTGACAAAGAAAAGGTTATAATTTTATGTCTAGGCGACGTAATTTGATATTGTTTTTTTTTTTTTTTAAGAGCATTGTAAATCTTTCAAAATTTTCATTGTACATGAAATGCTATTTTGAAATGCCTAGAACTTTTTTGTTATTGAAGCTGAAGGCTTTAAATTTGGGGTATTGGGTGTACTTGTGGCAGTCTATCAGTAGTTAAAGAGTGGTATTTCTTGCAGGCGTCCTTTAAGAAAACATATGTTTAAATCATTATTTACCCCTCCCAACATATTGGAGGGGGAGTAATTAACTCCCCCCCCCCCCCCCAAGCAAATTAGGTAATTTCCCCAACTCTGACTCTATGTCACTAAATGTCATATATGATTTTTGGTAACAATGTGTCAGATTAGGCAATTTCCACAACTCTGACTCTATGTCAATAAATGTCATATATGATGTATGCTAACAATGTATCAGATTAGGTAGTTTTCTCAACCCATGTCACTAAATGTCATATATGATTTTTGGTAACAATGTGTCAGATTAAAGGAACCCTGTAAGAAATAACACACTTTAAGTGCTGAAAGACTGCCACAAGTAAAATCAAAACCCCAAATTTGATGACTTCAGCTTCAATAAATAAAACATTCTAATCATTTCAAAATTACATTTTATCTACAATGACAATTTTGAAAGATTTTCATTGCTTACAAAAGAAATTACAATATTAAATTACATCGCCTAGACACAAAATTATGACCTTATGTTTGTCAGAAACTTAGATTGCTGGTAACTGATTTCTTTTCTATAATAAAAACACCACTATTATAGTCAAAATCTCAAAAATTTGGTTTAATATGCGTTTGTAAGCATAAAATTATAGCAGAAACAATTGAAACTAAATTAAGCTCAGCTGTGATTGTTCGTTGAGCTGATTCAGCCTTCTGATTGGCTGGAAATAGTACAGTACTCTAGGTACAACGTAAGTTAAACTTATTTTGTTTAATGATTTTGACTATAAAAATAGGTATTTTTAAAAAAAATATAATTAGTTACTGGCAACCTAAATTTATGACAAAAAAAGCTTATATTTATGTCTCTAGGCTACGTAGTTTAATTTCAAAGTTTTTAACATAAGTGTTGAAAATCTTTCAAAATTTTCTTTGTACATAAATTGTCATTTTAAAGTGCAAACAACTTTTTTGTTATTAAAGCTTAAGGCTTCAAATTTGGGGTTTTGGATCTACTTGTAACAGTCTTTCAATAGTTAAAGTGTGGTATTTCTTGCAGGCTTCCTTTAAGTAATTTTCTCAACTCTGACTCTATGTCAATACATGTGATATATGAATTCTAGCAACAATGTGTCAGATTAGGTAATTTCCCAACTCTGACTATGTCGCTAAATGTTATATCTGACTTTTGGTAACAATATGTCAGATTTTGTAATTTTCTCACACTGACTCTATGTCACTAAATTTCATATATGACTTTTGGTAACAATGTGTCAGATATAGTAATTTTCTCAACTCTGGCTCTATGTCACTAAATGTCATATATGACTTTTGGCAACAATGTGTCATATTAGCTAATTTCCCCAACTCTGACTCTATGTCACTAAATGTCATATATGACTTTTGATGATATTGTGTCAGATTAGGTAATTTTGTCAACTCTGACTCTATGTCACTAAATGTCATATCTGACTTTTGGCAACAATGTGTCAGATTATGTAATTTCCCTAACTCTGACTCTATGTCACTAAATATCATATATGACTTTTGGTAATAATGTGTCAGATTAGGTAATTTCCCCAACTCTGACTCTATGTCACTAAATGTCATATATGACTTTTGGTAATAATGTGTCAGATTAGGTAATTTCCCCAACTCTGACTCTTTGTCACTAAATGTCATATATGACTTTTGATGATATTGTGTCAGTTTAGGTAATTTCCCCAACTCTGACTCTACGTCACTAAATGTCATATATGACTTTTGATGATATTGTGACATATTAGGTAATTTCCCCAACTCTGACTCTATGTCACTAAATGTCATATATGACTTTTGGTGATATTGTGTCAGTTTAGGTAATTTCCCCAACTCTGACTCTACGTCACTAAATGTCATATATGACTTTTGATGATATTGTGACATATTAGGTAATTTCCCCAACTCTGACTCTATGTCACTAAATGTCATATATGACTTTTGGTGATATTGTGTCAGTTTAGGTAATTTCCCCAACTCTGACTCTACGTCACTAAATGTCATATATGACTTTTGATGATATTGTGACATATTAGGTAATTTCCCCAACTCTGACTCTTTGTCACTAAATGTCATATATGACTTTTGATGATATTGTGTCAGTTTAGGTAATTTCCCCAACTCTGACTCTACGTCACTAAATGTCATATATGACTTTTGGCAACAATGTGTCATATTAGGTAATTTTCGCAAGTCTGACTCTATGTCACTAAATGTCATATATGACTTTTGGTGATATTGTGTCAGATTAGGTAATTTTCTCAACTCTGACTCTATGTCACTAAATATCAGACATGACTTTTGGTGAAATTGTGTCAGTTTAGGTAATTTTCTAAACTCTGACTTTATGTAAATACATGTCATATGTGATTTTTGCAAACAATGTGTCAGGTTAGGTAATTTCCTCAACACTGACTATATGTCACTAAATGTCATATATGACTTTTGGTAACAATGTGTCAGATTATGTAATTTCCACAACTCTAACTTTCTGTCACTAAATGTCATATATGACTTTCGGTAATAATGTGTCAGATTATGTAATTTCCCCAACTCTGACTCTATATCACTAAATGTCATATATGACTTTTGGTAACAATGTGTCAGATTAGGTAACTTCCCCAACTCTGACTCTATGTCACTAAATGTCATATCTGACTTTTGGCAACAATGTGTCAGATTATGTAATTTCCCCAACTCTGACTCTATATCACTAAATGTCATACATGACTTTTGGTAACAATGTGTCAGATTAGGTAAAGGGTGTTTAAAAAAAAACCAATCGCTTCACTGATTTCAATATAAACCCTACAGTTTTAGTCAAAAACTAATAAAAAATGACCCAAATCATGTCCAAGCAATGACAATGAGAAAGCACTATTTAATTTTGATTTCTATTCACATCTCCTGAGCACTACAGCTCGAGTCCTAGCCCTTGTGGAGAATTTTTCCCTACATGGAGATTAGAATACAACAAATCATTTTAAGTACTTAAAATCTTGTAGATAGACCCCATAATGTTTAGAATCTTTGATGGAGCATGTAAAGACCTTTCTATAGACACCTTAACCAGGTTTCTAACTCAATCCTAGCCAATTTGGCATAAAAAATACAGACCCATCAAACATTTAGACATGAAAAGTCTCTCTAGTTCTTGATGTTTGACAGATCTTTCTTTTTGATGTCAAAATGGCTCAGATTGTTTTATAAACCTGATTAAGGTGTCTATAGAAGTATAGATTTTAAGTACTTTTTTAAAGACAGAGCAGTCATGTGTCAATTTTTGATTGGTCTGTCTTTTTGATGCCAAATTGGCAAGGATTGAATCAGAAATCTGGTTAAGGCGTCTATAGAAAGGTCTTTATATGCCTCATCAAATACTCAAAACATTATGGGGTCTATCTGCAAGATTTCAAGTACTTTAGACTGTTTATTCTTTTTAAAAAAAGACAAAACTGTCTTGATTTGTAATAATATATGCACTCTCCACGGAGGGAAAAAATTCCACAAGGGCTAGGACTCGAGCTGTAGTGCTCAGGACATGTGAGTAGAAATCAAAATTCAATAGTGTTTTCTCATTATCATTATCATTATCAATTTATCATTATAAATTTCTCATTATCATTGTATATTCCTGAACTATGACTTTATGTCACTAAATGTCATATATGACTTTTGGTAATAATGTGTCAGATAAGGTAATTTCCCCAACTCTGACTCTATGTCACTAAATGTCATATATGACTTTTGGTAACAATGTGTCAGATATGGTAATTGCCCTGACTCTGACTCTATGTCACTAAATGTCATATATGACTTTTGGTAACAATGTATCCAATTAGGTAATTTTCCCAACTCTGACTCTATGTCACTAAATGTCATATATATGAATTCTGATAACAATGTGTCAGATTAGGTAATTTCCCAAACTCCTACTCTATGTCACTAAATGTCATATATGACTTTTGGTAACAATGTGTCAGATATGGTAATTGCCCTGACTCTGACTCTATGTCACTAAATGTCATATATGAATTCTGGTAACAATGTTTCAGATTAGGCAATTTCCCCAACTCTGACTCTCTGTCACTAAATGTCATATCTGACTTTTGGTAAAAATGTGTCAGATTAGGTAATTTCCCCAACTCTGACTCTATGTCACTAAATGTCATATATGAATTCTGGTAACAATGTGTCAGATTAGGTAATTTCCCCAACTCTGACTCTATGTCACTAAATGTCATATCTGACTTTTGGCAACAATGTGTCAGATTAGGTAATTTTCTCAACTCTGACTCTATTTCACTAAATGTCATATATGACTTTTGGTAACAATGTGTCAGATATGGTGATTGCCCCAACTCTGACTCTATATCACTAAATGTCATATATGACTTTTGGTAACAATGTGTCAGATTGGGTAATTTCCCCAACTCTGACTCTTTCTCACTAAATGTCATATATGACTTTTGGTAACAATGTGTCAGATATGGTAATTTCCCCAACTCTGACTCTATGTCACTAAATGTCATATATGACTTTTGGTAACAATGTGTCAGATATGGTAATTGCCCCAACTCTGACTCTTTGTCACTAAATGTCATATATGACTATTGGTAACAATGTGTCAGATTAGGTAATTTCCCCAACTCTGACTCTATCTCACTAAATGTCATATATGACTTTTGGTAACAATGTGTCAGATATGGTAATTGCCCCAACTCTGACTCTTTGTCACTAAATGTCATATCTGACTGTTGGTAACAATGTGTCAGATATGGTGATTGCCCCAACTCTGACTCTATGTCACTAAATGTCATATATGAATTCTGGTAACAATGTGTAAGATTAGGTAATTTCCTCAACTCTGACTCTATGTCACTAAATGTCATTTATGACTTTTAGTGATATTGTGTCAGATTAGGTAATTTTCTCAACTCTGACTCTATTTCACTAAATGTCATATATGACTTTTGGCAATAATGTGTCAGATTAGGTAATTTCCCCAACTCTGACTCTATGTCACTAAATGTCATATATGACTTTTGGTGATATTGTGTCAGATTTGTTTGCATTGCCAAAAATGAGAATTAACCTGACATAATGTCACTAAATTTCAGATTGAAATCTGAACTTTGGTCAAATTTTGTCATATCTGGACTTTGGTAACAAAGAGTCATATTGAGACAGATTTAAATCTGAAATCTAGTGACTGTGGATTTCTAATCTGACCGAAAAGGGGTAAAAACTACTAGGGTTTGTCACTAAAAGTCAGTTAGGAGTATGACCATTTGTCATCAAATATCAAATTAGAGTATGACTGTATGTCATCAAATGTCAGATTAGAGTATGACTGTTTGTCATCAAATGTCAGATTAGAGTATGACTATTTGTCACTAAAAGTCAGTTAGGAGTATGACCATTTGTCATCAAATGTCAGATTAGAGTATGACTGTTTGTCATCAAATGTCAGATTAGAGTATGACTGTTTGTCATCAATTGTCAGATTAGAGTATGACTGTTTGTCATCAAATGTCAGGTTAGAGTATGACTGTTTGTCATCAAATGTCAGATAAGGGATTAACTGGGCAAATTTTGAGGGTCAATTTAATCACAGATTACGATCTTAATCACCTGAACTTTGCTCACATTGAGTCAGATTCGTCAGATTATAATCTGAAATCCCCCTTGACAGATTAAAAATTTGGCGGCAAATCCTGAGAAATCTGAGTTTTAGTACCTTTTTGCGCAAAAACACAGGTTTTGTCAGATTACAATCTGACGAAACGTAATCAAATGTCAGAGTTGATTGATGAGGGGCGGGCAGATTAAAACCTGAGGAAAACCTGTCAAAACTCAGATTAGACAAGGTTTTGTCACTACTTGTCAGATTTAAAAACTACTAGGGACTATGACTTTTTTTAGGGGGGGGGGAGCGGGGATTACTCCCACCCCCCCCAAAAAAAATTTTCAGTAACATTTTTTTTTTAAGAACATTCAATTTGGGGGGGGGTAAATACCCCCACCAAAAAATTTTTTTTAAAGAACATTTATTTTTTTTGGGGGGGGGGGGGTAAATACCCCCCCAAAATCGGTGGGGGTGCCTACGGCATCCCCAAGGTAGGGGTAATTTTTTTTTGGGGGGGGTATTGTTCACAAAATTTTAGGGGTGCCAAATGGCCCATTACCCCCCCCCCTTGGACGCCTATGTAAACTTCTCCAGTAATAAATTTACCTATACAAAGGGTAATTATTGTTTATCGTATTTGGGATTTAAGATCCCTGCCCTACTCTACCCTGCATTTTACAAATATATTTACCCATTTTACTGTGTAAGAAAACCTAAAATTGTTGGTTATAAAATGGATGCACTCAGGAAGGGAGAGAGGGGACATTGGACTGTAAATAGAACTGGTGTACAAAGGTTTCTTATTTGGCTCAAATACATTGGTTACTTTGCCTACAATTATTGGGTACTTGCACTAATTTATCGTCCATTGTCTTATCCCTTGATATTCCTGGGATGAAGCCCCTTTTGCAGGATTAATTTAGGCTTTTACAGATTCATATAAAAATTTACTTTCTTTTCTTTTCCAATTAATATATTAAGTACAATTGTAATCGATATATTATTACTTGGATGTTGCACTAGATTTTCATGTACTCTAATAAATTGATACTCACAGCTGTCTAAAATAAAATACCCTTATCTACATCTTTATCTCATCCCCTCCCCTCTTATTAAAAAAACAAACTGATCAATAAATGAGTTTCATGAATCAACCTAAATTAACAAAAATGTCCCCTGTCAATATATCCACGCATTTTATGTTCATTATATTGGAATAATAAGTACCATTATTAATTGAATTATGAGTTGTATAATTCTTATGCGAAAGTAATAGGATCTGTGAATTTTCATAGATATTAGGAAGGTTTGTAACTATTTTAAGATAAATTACTTCTAGAAAAAAATGACCTCTCCAAAAAAACTTCGTTTACTTTTTTAAAGCCTAAAATTGAAAATTCTGGTGCCCCTAGAGGCCTCTAATACAAAAATAAATTTTAATAATGACTAGATTTTGTAAGGCTATAAAAAGGATAGTTTAAAGATTTTCCTGATTAAAAACTGTATAACTTTTAGGAAAATATTATAATTTGAAGCATGAAGTTGCTATAAAACTTGTAAAATTCTTATCCTTTCTTTTTTCTTTGCTTTAGCTTTGGATATTTGATTTATGGGGGAAACTTATATTGACTCTTGGACAAGGTTTCAAAGGACACTCTTTAACTAAAGATAAAATACAATCTATATATCATTACTTGGATGTTGCACCAGATTTTCATGTGCTCGGATAAAGTAATACTCGCAGCTAGCTAAAATGAAGATACCTTCAATCCACCCCCTTTTCCCCATTTCCTCCCCCCCTAATGGATGAATGAACTGACCAACAAATAAGGTCCATACTAGCAAGATAAATTGAGGACAAATTTTCCCCTGTCAATAATTCCACGTATATCCTCAATCCATTAACAAGACAATGGACGATAAACTGATACAAACCCTGTTGATTATCCATACTTTAGCTTGAGATGTTTGATTTATGAGCGGATGATCTAATAGGCAATGACTAAAGGTGCACTCATTAATTCATCATTGTATTGTAAATTTATAAATTCCAATTAAAATATAATTAAACTAGCGGATTCGCCCCTAGCCTCTAGGGGCTTTGCCCCAAGAGATGAAAAAAAAGTTAAGGTGAAATTCGTAAAAAAAAAAGAAGGACCAAGGAAATCTCCTGCAAAAAAAAGGACCAAGGATATCTCCTACAAAAAAAACAAAAAAAAATAGGGGGGGTGTTTTTTTTTAGTTTTTGGGGCGTTGGGGGTGTCCCACCCCCCAGGAAAATAGCTTAAAACCATCACAGGACCAGTAGGTATATTCCCTAAAAAGTAGAGCCCAGTCGGTTCAGCGGTTACTGAGATCTTAAGCTTCAGACGGACAGACAGCCATCGTTCTACTTTGTATTATAGATTGAGATTTATAGTCTTACTAAGGAAGGTGATATTGTGCTGTAGAATGTACATGTCCTAAAGGTTTTACCTCAGCTTGTAATGTTTGAATTATGAGGGAAACACTCGACCAAAAATGCCCTCCCCTCGCCCCCCTCCAGTGTACAAAACATATGCTGCACTAATTGATAAATTGAATTAACTCCTATTTACTATTTTAGTTTAGGCTAACTAGATGCAAGAAAATGTTTATAAATGAGAGTGTACCCTGAAAAATCAGGCACTAGTCATTTGTCAAAGATGCCGTCACCAACAAAATTGAAAAATACCTGGGATATAGTGTAGTCAGGGCTCGGCAGCCGCGCCACAGCCTCAAATTTTAACCCCCGTTTGACAAAATATTTAATTCTCGACAAAATGGATTGTCTGTTTAGGTACATGTTTGATATCCAGGTAAATTTTAAAGTTATAATATGACAATTTCACTTAGATTTACTCGCGGTTGACGGGCAGCTGCCGAGCCTTGAGTGTAGTATTCACATACATTTAGAGATAGGTAACAATTTAAAAAATGTATTGATTATTCTCAACTAATTGCTACTTTAAATATAAATTCTTGGTGCAGTGCCTTTTATATTTTTAAAAAAACTAAGGTTTCTACTCTCAAATGTTCTGCTTTATTAAATTTACTAGATGCTGCGCACTTAGCCTCTAGGGGAGGACAAAGTAGGTGAGAAAAATAGCCTAAAACTACCCGAGATATTTGTAAAGCTTCCCTGAAAATCACAATAAATTCGAACCAGCAGTTTCCGTCATCTTAAGATTCAGGCCAAATTAACCTTATATTATACTAGCGGGTACGCCACTAGAGGCCTCGAAGGGGGGGGGGGGGCCTGAATCCCAAAGCCAATTTTTTTAAATTAAGATTTAAAAAAATAAGATTTTTTTTTGAAGGGGGGAGGGATAGGGGGTTGCCCCCCCCCCCAAACCCATTTTTTATTAAAGTTTTTAAAAAATATTTTATTTGTGGGGGCGATTTCTCTTGTGAACTACCATGTTAAAGAGAACCCGATCGGTTCAGCGTTAAGCGAGAACCTTTGCTACAAACAAAAAAACAGACAGACATCGTTTTACTTTGTATTATAGATTACAGAATATTTTTTTCTATTTTAATATCCGCTGAAAGCTGTCTATAGTACCTACAGTCCGATAAATAACCTGATTATAGAAATAAGTTTCATAGATTTATTAATCACAATTTACATATACTTTATTCATGCATTTGAGTGAAATCTCCCTTTTTCTCCCATGTTTTCTCTTTTTTGCGTAGCTACTTTTTAATCAAAATATCCGTCCGTCTGTCTGTCCGTATCTGGTTAATATAATTTATTAGAGTAAAACATTAGAGGGAGAAAGGGTTAAATAACTATAACTTTTTGAAGTTTTTACGTATTAATATTATTATTTTTTTCTTAATTTTTTTACTGGAAATTCAAAAAGTGGATGTGATTTAAAGATCACATACAGCCGTGACCACTACCCCGTCCCTAGATATACCACACTTTTCTGGGATCTTGCTGAGTCAAGTATCAACTGTTGGGAATATCAAAGGATGACTCCATGCAAAATTTGAGCCGGATCCGGCCAAAACCGGCCGTGAATTTTATGAAAAACCGTTTTTTTCCGGTTTTTAGGGGGTATCTGTAAATCGATTCAGCTGGAGCAAAACCGGTTAGAGGTACAAAAAATTTTACTTCACATGAAATTTAGCCAATGCAATTGCCTACAAAAATGTACTTTATCATCAACTTGATTGGACAACTCTTTCCCCTCCTAAATGTCCATTAAAACCTCGGAAACGGCAAAAATCGCCAAAAATCACGCCTTCGGCGGCAAATAACGGCTAAACGGTCAGCCGGAGGCGAATGAAACATAAATAAAGAAATGTCTGCCTCAAAAAGTTGTTCAACATCAAAGAGATGCTTGAAGTCTCTAAAACGACTCCTTCCCCTCCTTTAAGGGGAAAAACTGAAAAAACGTGATTTTCAAAAGTATGCCCACTTCGTGGGTGTGGGGGGCACTGAACCCGTCACCCCAGGGTCACCAAATATAAAGTCTAGGCGGCCCACAATGCTGAATTTTCACCAAGTGAAAGTCTTGTGTCAAACGGTTTGAGATAATCTCACGGGACCTTTTGCCCAACCTAAGCCTGGTTATTTGTAAGGTCTAAGAAAAAAAAATCCCGGATTGGATGAAGCACGACGTCGCTGCGTGCCGTCAAAAATCGCTGGTCGGCTCATTTTGCCCCCTCAAACCCTCACCTCGTGCCATTTTTCTGTGTAAAGATTATAATTATAATCTTTTGCGTAAGTCTGTTTTTTTTCCTAGACCTCACAAATAACCAGACTTAGGTTGGGCAAAAGGTCCCGTGAGATTATCTCAAACCATTTGGGCGTGACGGCCCAAAAACCGCAAAAAATGGCCTAAAAATTGACCGGCCTGTCATTTCATCAAAGAAATCCATCAAAAAATCACAATTTGAAATTTTAATTAATTAATAACTTTTTTCTCATAAGAGATAATGACACAAGACTTTCACTTGGTGAAAATTCAGCATTGTGGGCCGCCTAGACTTTATATTTGGTGACCCTGGGGTGACGGGTTCAGTGCCCCCCACACCCACGAAGTGGGCATACTTTTGAAAATCACGTTTTTTCAGTTTTTCCCCTTAAAGGAGGGGAAGGAGTCGTTTTAGAGACTTCAAGCATCTCTTTGATGTTGAACAACTTTTTGAGGCAGACATTTCTTTATTTATGTTTCATTCGCCTCCGGCTGACCGTTTAGCCGTTATTTGCCGCCGAAGGCGTGATTTTTGGCGATTTTTGCCGTTTCCGAGGTTTTAATGGACATTTAGGAGGGGAAAGAGTTGTCCAATCAAGTTGATGATAAAGTACATTTTTGTAGGCAATTGCATTGGCTAAATTTCATGTGAAGTAAAATTTTTTGTACCTCTAACCGGTTTTGCTCCAGCTGAATCGATTTACAGATACCCCCTAAAAACCGGAAAAAACCGGTTTTTCATAAAATTCACGGCCGGTTTTGGCCGGATCCGGCTCAAATTTTGCATGGAGTCATCCTTTGATATTCCCAACAGTTGATACTTGACTCAGCAAGATCCCAGAAAAGTGTGGTATATCTACCCGTCCCAGATTTGAAAAATTTTGTTAAAATTTTTGCCCCCAGCCAAAATATGGTTGATTTATGCATAAAAATGACCCATGCAAAATATTTTTTCAGTAATGCAAAAATTGCGACGGTACAAGCACTGCAAAATTTTTAAAATCTGCAAAAAACCCTGTTTTTATGGCATATTTGGGGCTTTTGTACCATCCCAATTTTAAAGATTTTTACAAAATTTCAATTCAAGTGTGTTGATATATACCTGAAATTTACCAAAAAAAATGGGGGCAGTCTCAATTATAACATATGAAGGTGTAGCAAGTAATCTTCCAAATACAAAATTGTCAAATTGCATACATATATAATAGGATTGGGCCGGATACTTTTTTGGACGGATACTGGATATCTGGCTGATTTATAATGCCGGATATCCGGCAAATATATGTTATTTAGCCGGATATCCAGTTATTCGACCGGATATCCGGTTATTTGGCCGGATATCCGGTTATTCGGCCAGATATCCGGTTATTCGGCCGATGTTCTTTTATTCGGCTAGATATCCAGTAATTTGCCATATAACGATTATCTGTCATTAAAAATCAACCGGATATCCGGTATCCAGCCAAAAAAGTATCGGCCCAACCCTATTATATATGTATGCAATTGTTTCTTCTTTACAGTAAAGTTACTGATAGATCCAGGGAATGTTTCAGTTATTACCACTTAAATAAAATTATAGGATCAACCCTTCTCTCAGGTGCCCAAGAGTACTTTAGGAGCGATACAGCTAGAAAGTACTATGGTGAAGCTCTTCTTGTGAAAATTAGATAATTTTTAACATTATCTTTTTATGTGTCATTATTCATTGTTTATCTCTGTTAATTTTTGAAAAAGATGTCTTAGCTTATAAAAGATGTTCGGTGCTTTCCCTCAAAATGTCTTTTGATCACTGACAACCCCTCCCTCCTTATATTAACTTGCAAGGGTCCCTGGTAGCCAATATAAACTATCCAAACCTGACCTTATATAATTAAGAAACAAACTAGAAAGTATCCCTCCTTTTTTCAAGGTCGGGAGATGGGGGGGGGATGTGCTCGACTTGGCACTTGGGAAACTTTCTACCACTAATTTTAATCTACAGAAGGGTTAATTTTGTGTATTATTAATGGGGATGTACATTAATTCATTAGCCATAGTCTTATCCCTTAGATCCTTCAGTAACATGTTATTTCTTGTTATGTAATAAAAATGAGTGTTCCATTTATTATTAGACTTTGGATACAGGGATCTAGAGGGATAAGACAATGGCTGATAAATTTATTTGTATATCCCATGATGATACACAAACTGACCCTTTTTTGTTGATTACATAGTGGTTGAAACGTTTGATCACTAAACCTAATGAACCAACCAATTAAAATTCAATAAAAGTCTCCAAAGTTGTTGAGCCAAGAAATAAAAAAATGTTATGATAAACCTTTCGGGACTAGTGTATTACTACCTAGTTATTATTAGACTTGTGATACACTCTTGTTTAGTTCAGGGAGGGAGGGGACATTGAGCTGTTTATTAAATTAATCCCCAAAGTGTTATAACGGTGTTTTCTTATAATTGGGTTAATACATTGGGGAAATTCAGTAAATTTTAGTTGGTTGATTTATTAAGTTAAGTGTTTAAAAGTTTCAACTTCTAGTCTTAATCTACAGAAGGGATAATTTTTTGTATCATTATTGGGGATGTACATCAATTTATTAGACATTGTCTTATCCCTTTAGATTCTTGAATAACATGTTATTTCTTGTTATGTAATAAAAATATAAGTGTTCCAGTTTTTATTAGACTTTGGGTACAGGGATCTAGAAAGAGAAGACAATGGCTGATAAATGGACGTGTATACCCCATGATTATACACAAACTTACCCTTTCTGTTGATTACAATAGGTGGTTGGAACGTCTTATTAAACCAATTAAAATTTCAAACAATCTAAAAAGTTGTTGAGCAAACAAATGAAAAAGTTTTTAAAACTTCGGGGACTAGTGTAATTAACAGCCCATTGTGCTCTGCCTCCCTAGTTATTATTAGACTTTTGGTACACTATGGTATAATTCAGAGAGGGAGGGGAAATTGGACTGTTTATTTCACTTGTCCCCAAAGTTTTATAATTGTTTTTCTAATTCATTAGGTTAACAACTTTTGAGAATTTTATTGAATTTTGATTGGATGGTTTATTAAGTTTAGTGTATAAACGTTTCAACCGCTAAGTTTAATCTACAGAAGGGAAAGTTTTGTGTATCAAACAAATTTCATACTTATATAATAGAGGTAGGCCGGATACTTTTTTGGCCGGTTGATTTATAATGCAACATATTTGGACTTGGTATCCGGCAAATTACCGGATATCCGGCCGAATAACCAGATATCCGGCTAAATTACCAGATATTTGCTAGATATCTGGCCAGATGTCGGATATCCGGCATTATAAATCAGCCAGATATCCAATATCCGTCTAAAAAAGTATCCGGCCCAACCCTATTATATATGTATGCAATTTGACAATTTTGTATTTGGAAGATTACTTGCTACACCTTCATATGTTATAATTGAGACTGCCCCCATTTTTTTTTGGTAAATTTCAGGTATATATCAACACACTTGAATTGAAATTTTGTAAAAATCTTTAAAATTGGGATGGTACAAAAGCCCCAAATATGCCATAAAAACAGGGTTTTTTGCAGATTTTAAAAACTTTGCAGTGCTTGTACCGTCGCAATTTTTGCATTACAGAAAAAATATTTTGCATGGGTCATTTTTATGCATAAATCAACCATATTTTGGCTGGGGGCATAAATTTTAACAAATTTTTTCAAATCCAGGACGGGGTAGTGACCACGTGTACCAATTTGATTTAAATATCGCTTTTAGGTTAGTGGCAAAGGCAACGGCTACACATTTAAAGATCCAGCTCAGATTTTTTCTATGACTAAAACAGTTCTTGTGTCAATACTTTCTGTTCCTAAGAAATCTCAACATTTTTTCCTTCATAAAATGAAATAAAAGAAATACTTATAATTTTAATAATAAAGCTATTTTGTAATGAAATTAAAGCAAACTTTTGAAATTATTACTGAAATATAATTGAGTCATAAATTCTATGTTTATTTAGTTGTACATAGTAAAAGTGTCCAAATGTTTCTATATATAAGTACTAGAGTTGGGCTCAATATAATTGTCTCGCTATTGGCTAGCTATTCACTGTTTATATACTTTCTTTTGGTTATCTGAATTCTGACTATTAACCCTATTCTTCCATTATCTTTTCCCTGATGATTTCTTTCTTAAACTTTTTTAGGATCTTAATATTTTTTATTTCAAATTATTGTCCTGAAAGGGTTAAAATGTTTAGTTAACTGCTAAATTTAAGTTCAATATCTGACCACATTGTGCACGTATCGCTAGTATAAAATTATTTTAAAACTAAGTTTTCTTTTATTTACTATATTATAAATTTTAATTTTCTGTTTTATGGATAGAAATTTAATATTTCAATATAATTCAAATAGCAACATGAAATAAAAAAAAATGAACTTATTCTTCATACAGTAAAATAATAAGTCTTATTGTTCTGAGCTGGATCTTTAAATCGTTTAGTGGTGCACTAAACCAGGGCAATCAAGTTTGGCGCACCTAGATATTATTAGATTTCAATCTTTAAATGAAAATGGAATGGGTGAACCAGCGCGCCCAGTGGCGCAGTACTGGTGCAGCAATGGCACTCAGCGAATGTCATTGCAGCGCCAAACCGGGGTGAACTAGATCACCCCGATTTAGCGCACCACTAAACGATTTAAAGATCCAGCTCTGGTCAATGAGAGTTTATTACAGATTATTGGAGCACTATGAGTTTTAAACATTTATTGCTTGGAAAACTTAAGCTCATATATAGACATTTATTTCCTATATAGATCTGTCATGTCATCTTGATGCAATAAAGTAGGCTGTTTTGTAAATGTTAAAAATTTAAAAGATTTCATTAAACAAAAGTTACCGCATATATAAGTATTAAATACCCTACAGAAGTTGTAATATGTAATCATTATTTGGGCTGTACACCAATCTATTCTCCATGGCTTATCCTTTAAGATCCCTGGATTCTGTTTTAGGCCGTCCACAAATTATCTAAATTTCACAGATGCAAATTGCAAAAACATGAGGTGGATTCTTAAAAAAACATTTTGGCTCACTGCCTCACTAAAATTAGTGAGGCTCGCTAAAAATATTTGTGAAAAATCCTCTAAAATCGCATTAAAAATCAACAAATATTTTTTAAAATCTTATCTTAATAACCCTTTTATGATTTTATTTATTTTTTGCAGATTTTTTATGCGATTTTGGAGAATTTCACGCACAAATTTTAAGCGAGCCTAATTTTAGTGAGGCATTGAGCCAAAGGGTTTTTTAAGAATCCAAACCTGAAGAAAAGTTTGAAACTCTCTAATTACCTGGGATATCAAGGGATATGACAATGAACGATAAATTGATATATATTTCTAATGAGGGTAAACATTGTCTCTTCTAAAGATTAAAATTAATGGTTGAAATGTTTAGACACTACCAGTTTTAACTAACCAACCTAAAATAAAGTTAAAATACCCAAAGTTTATGAGCCAACAAATTAGATAACGTGATTAATGTTAAAAAACTTTGTTTGCACGTGGAATTGACGAATGTCCACTCTCTCCCTGATAAATACAAGGTTTGGGAGATATATTTTTTAAAAATGCAACCTTTTATTTTTTTTAAAATCATTATAAACTAAATATTCCATAAGTAAGTTTTTATAATGAATTTTAACGGGAAGCTGTAACATTTATGACATAAAAAAAATCCTTATATCCTAATTTCTTATTTAGGTATGCCCATCTAACTATAGTAGTTAACTGCAAACTATCATGGTACCCAAAGTTTCAAAATAACGCTTTCTCATTCATAATAAAAAAAACTTTGGGTAAATATAATAGTGTTTTTATAATAACCTTTACACCAATAATTTTTAATCTACAGAAGAGAAATTGATTAATAGTATACTTAATTATGTTATAGGGACTTATTTTTTTTCAAATCGTCCATTGTCTTGTCCCTCGAGATCCCTGGCTTTAAAGGCATATCAACATATAATATCACATTTAGGATTTTCAGGATAACAATCAAATTAATCCTTTTATTATCTATATATTCATTTGATTGCAACAATTTTTCATTATTTGCTGCTCATAAAAATGCATATTTTCCTCTTAAATGCAAGGGAGCTTCATTAATAAGACAATGGATGCAGGGGTTAGAAATAGGAGAAAAGCTACTGTTAAAAATACGAAAATCGCCCCTTTAGGTGCGTTGCCACGAAAGGGACTATACCCAAAAACTCTGCCTGTAAGTCAGTCCTGCAATAGGGACAAATTGAGTTCATTTGGCTGGTATATCAGATATGCTTTTCAATTTTCTTTTAAAGATTTCTATGACCCACGAGAATCTATCTCTTTAATTCGCTGGCTTAAAATGGCGGAAACTTTTATAGATTCTTGGTTGGAGTGTTTAAACTAGCACTGGCAAGCTTATTACTAATATTTTTCTTTAAAGAATGAGGGATATGTTGTTTGAAATCATTGGGTATGTACATCAATTAACTGTTCTTTGTCTTATCCTTAAGAAATTAAGGGAAAACAGAGAATTGTTAATGTAATGAAATGTTTTCATTCAACGTTCGAGTTGTACTGTTATAGGTATAAATTATTAATCCTCTCGTTATATTTCAATATATATTGGTTTTAATATTCTGCTTTAAAGTTAACATACGCCATAGGATTGACCTATCTAATGTATATTGTATAATGCAAAACCACGCTACAATATCTATACTTGAATGCATAACTAACATTGAATCAGGGTTCTAAAATTAGGTAAATGTATTGCATGTATTTATGTACTTACAAAACATCAAAAAAACAATTGCATTAAAAAAATACTTTTTAAGCAAAAGATAATAGAATCTTTGAACATCTCAATCATAATTTGTTTTATGGCTTCGAAACCGATTAATATCCGCTGGTTCAGAGCCAGTTCTTAGCAATAATGAAAAATCATGTATAGCACAGTATATCACAGAACATTTCCACAAATAAAAATCATAAAATTAATAACAGTTTTGCTAGCCCAAACCTTGGCATCTCGGTTTTAACAAAACTGGTTATAATCTTATAATTTTTCATTTCCGTGAAAAGGTGTTTTAATACAATGTGATAAATATTTTTTTCCTGTTTTTTTAAATTATGCAAAAAAAATATTTTTGTGTCATGACATAAATTTACAAAAGGAAAATGAATGATTTTTTAAACTTTAAACATTTACATTGCAAGTTTATGAATATAAGTTATGAATAATGAATAATAAAGGTATTATAAGGGATCTTAAGGGATAAGACAATAGTGGCTAAATTGTTATACATTCCAAAACAAAAGATATTGGTTCAAAAGTTTAGACACTGCTAGTTTTGATACCATTCCAATTTACAGTTCAATTTTTCCTACCTCCCTGGGTTTAAATGTAACTAATTTGTTACAACTTTAATATGATTTAATTCCATCATGCATTTCATTACTCATTTACTAAGTATATTTGCGATAACTTTTATTTAATGAAATCTTCCAATTTTTAACATGTACAAAACGGCCTGCTTAATTGCTTCAAGATCCATGTCAGATCTATATAGGAAATAAATGTCTATAAACGAGCTCAAGTTTTCCAAGGAATATTTGTTTAAAACTCATAGTGCTCCAATAATCCATAATAAACTCTCATTGCCCAGAACAATAAGACCCATTATTTTACTTTATTAAAAATAAATTTCTTTTTTTAATTTCATGTTGCTATTTACCTTATATCAATGTATTTAATTTCTAATCATAAAAAAGAAAATTTAGATTTATAATATAATAAATTTAAGAAAACTCTATTTTAAAAGAATTCGATTGTGGCGACACTTTGTGTGTTCAAATATTAAACTAAAATTGTAATCATCATCATTAACCCTTTGGTGATGGTAATGTAAAGAAAAAAATATAATTAAAAAAAATTTTTAAAAATCATTTAGATTATTAAATATTTACTTTCTTTTAGATAGTAATGCCGGGTGAGGAAAATAGATTTATTGAGAAATAGATATGCATATAGAAAACTAGCCAATAGGGAGATAATTATATCGAGCCAACTCTAGTTAAGATATATTTAGGACAAACTAAAAAAATAATAATTTCTTTCAAAATATAATTTTTTCCTTTTTAGAAAAAAGGTATATAAGGCATGTTTTAAATTGACTTAAAAGTAGACTTTGTCTAGAGATAAGTTTACCTCTATAATAAAGGTAGTAAGACAAGAGAGGTAATGTCTGATTAAGCCAATAGAAGAATCCCATTGGAACCTACATTAAATCTCATTGGTTGAAATTGTGTACACATTTTATTATGAACGCATGTTTTTTTTCATTTCATACATAGATAAAAGTCAGCTGTAAACAATGTCATTTCTTAGTACAAAGCTTTACCGAATCAATCTGACTTGCTCAAAAATTTCGTCATAAATGAGAAAGCTTCAAACAGAGGTGGATTCTTAAAAAAAATTAGACTCATTCCTCGCTGGTGAGGCAAAATTATTTTTGTCAAAAATCCTCAAAAATTGCATAACGTCACTTATGACACTTTCCAGCGCTTCATTATTTTTAAGAAAATATTTGAAAAACAAAAAATATGAAAATTAGAACAAAATTAAATAATGAATTCTATTGATTCACTTTTAGTTACCAAAGTAACCTTATTCAATGCGAAACAAAGATGATAACATCCATAAGTAGCGAATCACAAAAATAATGGATAAATGTTTATCAGGTTTAAATCTATTTTTTGTAGGGTACACACACTCCAAAAAAAATTTCTTAATCTTCTGGATGCTAAATTAAAAAAAAAATGGGGAGGGTCGATTCAACCCCCACCACCTCAAGTGCCTTTGAGAGGCCTTTAGGACATAGCCACTGGAAAATATAAAGTCTCGTTTTATTTTGACCTGCAGATCAAAAACCACGTAAGTTATACACAGGATTCTCATTGCAAAAAAAATTCCGCTGTCTATACTCCATATCAAATAGGAGCTAACAAAATCAATTTTTGAAGATGATTAAAGTCCCTCAACAGATTATGACATCAAACGATAAAATAACCAATGAGAGGCCAGCATAAATTTTACCATATTGGTCAATTACAGTGTATACTGGCCTCTCATTGGCTATTCTATCGTATGACGTCATAATCTGCAAGGGGACTTTAATCATCTTCTCAATTTGCTCACCAGACAGACACTCAGACAGTGTAAATCATAGAAAAGCTTTGCTACTTCCAAAAAATAAGTAGATATCAACTGACTGTGCATGACTTTAAAGTTTTTGCAATATTGCAAATAATTGTTATTTGCACTTTTCCTGATGGTGGTTTGCATGTAGGGATTAGGTGTGCAAACATCCCACAATTTGCGCGGTGTCCATACAGTCACACTAGAATTAGGGTTGGGCCGGGTACCGGATTCCGAAAATCTGGCTGATTTATAATTCTGGATATCCGGTTCCGGCCGGATAGAACACTGTAATAGTGTCTGACTGATTATGACGTAACAAAAAAAAATTAGCCAATGAGAGGCCGTTATTGACCAATGGTAAAATTTATAGTGGCCTCTCATTGGCTAATTTTTTTTGTTACGTCATAATCAGTCAGACACTATTACTGTGTTCGGCCGGATATCTGTCAAACGTTCGAAATCCGGCAAATGACCGAATATCTGGCTTTAAAAATCAGCCGGATATCTGGTATCCGGCCGTATGTTGAAAATGGCCGGATATCCGGCCCAACCCTAACTAGAAGATTATGTTTTTCAAGTACGAACTAACTTTATAATTCTCTTTGTCTGTCCGCCAATCCGTTCAGTGGGGGAGACATCTGAAATTTTGAATGAAGATTCCTATGATATTTGTGCATCTTATCTTTGCATTGTTTTGTCCATCTGTCTGTCGGTCGTGATTCAAAAGATATAGACGTTACTTTATAACACTCAGAGCAATAGGACAAGTAACATCTGGCAGACAACCAACTCTTTGATTGTACGAACATTTTCTGGAAGGCATAACTGTGCATTTTAATGATTTTTGTCTATTTGGGACCAAGTCATTTTCCCCAATCTAACAAATGAAGTCGCTCTTCTAACAAAGCATTGATAGGATTAATTATCAACAATTAGAACAATTGTGGTGACTGGTATTAAACACAGATCAATGTTCCCTTTCTCCCAGAAAAAAAAAAATAATCAGGAGTTCCATTCTGGCTACATTACACGAACAATGTTTAAACTGTTTAGGTTTGTGGTTAAGTGTGTAATAGTTTACATTTAGAACATGCATAAAACTATGTCATAGATTGCATACAATTCATTATACTAAAACAATATGACGTATCATTTTCCTAGATTTTTTATAAGCCTGTTAGATTTTTGGTAATGTAACGACTCTATAACTGTTTCAACTGTTTATTAGGCTTGTAGTTAAGTGTGTAATAGTTTACATTTAGAACATGCATAAAACTAATACAATGCAACTTTGGCATACAATTCATTATACTAAAACAAAATGACGTATCATTTTCCTAGATTTTTATAATCCTGTTAGAATTTTTTGCTTTTTTTTTGTAGAAATTTTTAAGGAATAAAATGTTTTGGTTGTGTAGCAGCTCTATAACTGTTTCACTATTTATTAGGTTTGTAGTTAAATGTGTAAACATTTACATTTAGAACATATGCAACTATGATATAGATTGCATACAATTCATTATACTAAAACAATTTGACGTATCATTTTCCTAGATTTTTTATAAGCCTGTTAGATTTTTGGTAATGTAACGACTCTATAACTGTTTTACTATTTATTAGGTTTGTAGTTAAATGAGTAATAGTTTACATTTAGAACATGAATAAAACTATGCCATAGATTGTTAATAGATACAAGTATGCCTACAATTCATTAAAGAAGGTGTCTTAACTTTTATTTTTATAACTAGCCGGTGCTTTTAGTAAGTAGTAGATGTAAAATTTTCTAGAGAATTCAGATATGCAATCGTTTTTTTTGTAGACCTCTTATTTTTGAAGTAATTTAAGTTTTTTAAAAAAATAATTAAGTCGGTTTTAAGGTACTAAAACGCAACAAAATAAAAAAAAAATACGAGTATGAACAAAAGTAGTAAGATCTTTAATTTGACACCTTACTTTTTAAATTCTGTTGAGTAATTTTTTTAAAAATCGATTTTTTAAATCTCGGTTTAATCAAAACTTTAAACATAAATATATTCTACCACAGGCATAAAAATATGGGTTCATATATACTTTTAGAATCAGAAAAATATTACAAATCGATTCTAAGCAAAATTGAAATAAAAAGTTTACAAAATAGTAAATAAACTACAATAAAAGAAATTATATGAAACTATTATATTATATTATACAGGCAACCATCTTAAACCTTGTTTTGGGGGTAAAAATGGTAAGGGGGTAAAGAGCAGGTAAATATAGTGTTGCCTGTACAAAATAATATGCTAGGCCATTTTTATTTTAAATTTTTTTTTACATTTTTTCAATTTTGCTTACAATGGATTTGTAACATTTTTCTGATTCTAAAAGTATACACGAACCCATATTTTTTATGCCTGTGGTAGAGTATATATTTTTTAAAAGTTTTGATTAAACCAAGATTTAAAAAATCTATTTTTTTCAATAATTTCTCAACAGAATTTAAAAAGTAAGGTGTCAAACTAAAGATCTTACTATTTTTATTTTTATTTTGGTGCGTTTTAGTACCTTAACAACGACTTAATTTTGTTTTTAAAAAAACTTAAATTACTTTAAAAATAAGAGAACTACAAAAAAAACGATTGCATATCTGAATTCTATGGAAATTTTACATCTACTACTTACTAAAAGCACCGGCTAGCTATAAAAATAAAAGTTAATACACCTTCTTTTGAAATTTGTTGAATTATTACCTATGTTTTTTGTTTGTTGGTATAATGATCAAACGCTTTAATAAGTTCAAATTAACATTAATTGATAAGTTATACCTAAGCTTATTTTCATAAGTGTACTTTTTATACTTAGTTGTGATATATTATTATTATTATTTGGATGTTGCACCAGATTGTCATGTTCTCTAATAAAATGAAACTCGAAGTTGGCTAAGATAATGAGGTGAATATTAGCAACCTACATTGATGACAATTTATCTGTCATAATATCCAAGCATATTCTACATTCATGTATATGTATATATAAAATTGATTTTCATAAATGTACTTTTTGTACTTATTTGTGCTACTCTGGATGGGTTTTACGGCCCTGGCACTGTGAAGGTTGCCGCACTGCAGAGGTCTGGGGCTGTAAAATTCTCACAGGTAACGTAATACTTTATTTTTAGAGCAGAGGTACTCTACAAAAATTTTTGGTATATTTCAAAGTAGAACGTTGTCTGTTCGTCCGTAGGTCTGTCTTAGACTTGATGTAGATAATCTTTCAGCAGTATTTTTCTTAGGTTTGAGACAGCCCCCACAATTAACTATGTTACATTTCCCTTATTTCTCCACTAAAGGCAAGGATCAAAAATAGAAAGCAAAAATATTTAACCTCTTTAAAAAAACATTCATATGTATATACGTTTACAAATGTATAAACAAATGTACGTATTCAATTCTGATTTTTAGTAAATAAGTCTAATGAATAAATTGATGTTCTATTGTTAAGAAATGTCCAAACTTAAAACGTCCTAAAATGAAGAAAAATATCTAAGAATGAATCTATCTATGGATGTTGTCATCCTTGTTAGTATGTAAAACTGTATTTAGTGTATAGACACAATCAGGAAAGGAAGGGACATATAGACTGTAAACTAAACTGGTACCCAAAGTTTTATAATATCGTTCTTTTTTGTTGGCTTAAACACTTAGGTTATTTTTATAGAATTCTAATTGTTTGGTTTCAAACAGCAATAATTTTTATCAACAGGAGGGGGGAATCTATCTATCATCATTAGGGAATTATATAGATTAATAATCCATTGTGTTATCCATTGAGATCCCTGCAAGCATACATAAACTATGTCTAAATTGTAATTGTAATTCTATAAGCAATCCATTAGTAGCATTCCAATAAATATCTAGAGGTGGGTTCTTAATAATCTAGCTATTTCCAGAAGTGATGATAGCTGGCGAGCTATCGAAGAAAAGGCTAGGAGAGGGAGGGATGAGTCAATGACTCCCTCATCTAAATAAATGAAATAATCATCAACCTATTAAAAGCTTCATTGTAAAGGAAAATCATATCAGTCTATGTGTTAGTTAGATCCTGTTACTTTTTTATAAGGATATACGTAAGAAACTGGCCTTAACTCACTAAACAGGGACATACCAAGTAATAGAGTTGCTGTGCTAAAATAGTTAAATCTTATTATAGGCACCATTCTGCGGATAATACAATGAAAAATTATAATAGTTAAACCAGTTTTGTTTTATTTTGATTTTAATATTAGTAGAAAATTGTCTGTTATTTAGCATAGCTGTAACCGGTTCTGATCTAGATTTTAATCGGTTTTGAAGCCATACATGAAAAAATATTCCCTGCTACTTGTATGTAATGCATTTAATGTGCGTTTGAAAGATTTATAATTTTCTGTGAGTAATGTAATGTTAGGTTTTGGTTAATCAAATTTAGTACCACGGTAATAATTGTAAAACTTTAGTCAGGTATAAAGAGATCATACATCTTTAATAAAATTCTTTGCTGGTTTTTTTTTCTTCCAGTAATAAGACTAGTTGGGTTGACTTTTTTAAAAGCAAGTTTTTCTATAATTAGGGTCTCTCCGTCCGTCCGGAACGGATAGCTTTTCGTTAATTTAGTCATGTTAGAATTCTCCTATCGATTTCAAACTTTGCATGGTGATTCCTGTAGTGGTTAGAAAGCGAAGCAACTCTACATATAATTATTACCAGAATGTCCGTACGTCTATTTTAAAATGTTGTTTTTTTTTCATTTTTTTTAACAACAAATTTTTATGTGATCTAATTATCCGATTGATCTGATTTTTGGTTTACTGATTCCTGGGACAACAAATACAATATTATAAGCAAAACAACTCTATATTCAAGTCCTAAAAATGGAATCATGTCCATAAACATTATTCTGTATCAAGCAGTCTTTAAACAAATTTACTTACAATTTTGCTTCTACTTTTATACATTTATTTTCTGATTATTGAGTTCTGACACTATACAAGTGTTGATGTCCGTTTGTCCTACCGTTTCAGAGATTTGCTTTTATGGATGTTGTCATACTTGTATTGTCGTGCTTAAGTATTGTGTTGTAGGTCAGGTTAGGTTTTATTGGGTACAGGGTTGCGCAGTTTTAGGCATTTTCTTTTTTTAGAATTAGGATTACTATAAAGATTAGGTATAATATTAGACTAGTCATAATTCGTGTATCTGTTTTGCTAATATGTTAAATTATTAAGCAATTCATTTGCGTATAATCAAAAGGCCTATCGAGCAACCCTCCCCCTCTTATTTTTAAAATTCATTGAAAATAATGAGGGTTCAGAGTATTTCCATATTTCCAGCTTTCCGGGGATATTAAAATTAAAACCAATTTTGTCATTCCTAGGGGCCGGAGGCCCTGTTAACGAAACTGGTATTAATTTTATAATTTTTATTTAGATATTTGTGAAAAATTGTCTAAAATACGATGCTATACATTTTTTCAGTATGGCCGAGAACCGTTTCCAATCCAGTGGCTATCAATCGATTTGGAAACCATACTGTTATTGTTATCTCTCTCATCGTATTTTAAACAGCTTTCCGCGGATATTCGTAGAAAATACAATGCTACACATAGTTTTTCGTATGGATGTGAATGAACCGGTTCCAATACAGCGGATATTAATCGGTTTCAAAGCCACACTGGAAAAAAAAGGTTCTTACGTCCAGTTTAGATTGGTCAAAATATTTTTTTTGCAACATTGAACACTTAATGCTAGAAGAAAAATCATGCTTATTATACAGCTGTAGTTGGGTATATTATTCAATTAAATTTGTAATTGAAGGACATGCAATCAACAAATGCAAAACCAAGAACCGGCAGCCGCGCGTCAGCCGCAACTAAACCTCTAATTCAAGCCCGTTAGGATGTTTGATTTTTTTTGAAAGAGAGATTGCCATATCTAGGTCAGGTTTAGACTTTCAGGTGATTTTTAAAATTATGAAAGGTTTACAAGCGGTGGTCGAGTCATGTGCAAAACCAACCTTCAAACTAGTATTTTTTTGGTGGTAAAACTCCAAGACAAGGATAATGTATATAAAAAAGAATATTTCTTGTAAAAATGCCCGAAAAGGTGCTTTAGAATATATTTAGGAAGAAAGGGAACATAGAAATGCAAATTATATTGTTACATAAAGTTGCTTTATTGTCATTCAATCATTTGCTTTAAAACTGAATAATTTTATTAAATTTTGATTTGTTGGTTTTACTTTGAACCAATACATTTTTTTACGGAAGGAACAACTTTTTACAAATAGGGGTTCTACAACAGATCTATAGTATAGATGTATATACCTTCAACTGCCTCCCTTCATTTTCAAAGACCTCTTTCGTCTGCTTCTAAATAATTTTCTGCTTCTTAGCTGTGTTAATATAAGCGATACCATTGGTTGATTTTCAATGACCCAATAGGAAAGTTGCACAAGATGCAATGGGGAGATACAGTTATTTAACCCTTTCTCCCTCTAGTGTTTTACTCTAATGGTTCTACATTGTACAATGAATTTTAAGTTTTTCGTATTTTCCCTTAAAATTTTTAATTAAGAAAAATGTACTAGAAAATAAAAAAATGAAGAAACTTCATTTATTTTTTTGTTTGAGTGGCTCTATGTCTGTTACTAGGTAACACTGCGTTTTTGTAATAAACATGCATTTAATTAATTAGATTTATAGGCATAATAAAAACTAATCAAAATTATAATAGTTGTTTATTGCATCATATTTCTTTAATAAGGGTCGTTCCGTCCGTCCGTAACAGTTGATTTAGACAAATTATAATTATTATATAAATTTTAAAATTTGCATGATAATAATTATGACAGTTAGGCACAGTTTATAAATGTTTATCCTATTCATCTGATTTATCAAATTCTAAAAATGAAAGTACGTCCTTTTGTTGTATCCTGTATTTAAGTATTTTGCAATAAATCTGTGTACCGTTTTGTTTAGACTTGCAAATTAATGTCCTGCTTATTAAGTTCTGACATAAAATGATATTCGTTTGTTCTTTCTTCTGATTTTTGAGCTTCGCTTTCATGGAAGTTGTTATCCTTGTTAACACTTATAGAGTAGTTTTGATGTTTTTCATTCCGTTTTTTTCTGATATAGAATTTATTTATTTCTGTCTTAAAATAGGTACACTAAAAATTATCTTAAAATAAATTTTTACAAAAAAATATCAGATTATTGTAATATTGGATTTTTAAATTTAAAAATGTTCTTAAAATTTAAATGAAATAATAATTTAATATTATAATAAATGAAAAATCACAGATAAAATCTTTTAATTAAAATGAATTTTTAGAAGGTATGCATATAAATCATCCCTTCTAAAACAAATTTCTTAAGATTTCGGCCTCCACCCAAAATGTGTTGCAGTTAGGTTAAAAAATAACATTTATAATATTTTTGAGAAGTAAAAAAATAAGACGATGTAAGCGATGGGGTAAAAGGGGTGGCTGAGGTATATTGCTATTTTATCCAGCTTCGAGCCTCCCTTTATTAGAGTGCATAAAATCTGGTATAAGATCAAAGTTATAAATAATCTATTTCTATAGAAATTATTTTGCAAGGCTCTTTTTTAAAAGCGAAGTTTTTCCATAATTAGAGCCGGTCCGTCCTTCAGTCTGTCCGTAACGATATGGGGGAATCTAAATTTTCTTGGCTCCTATACAAGATACACAGATGAAATTTTTAGTGAAAATTCCTATGACATATGCTCATCTAATCTATACATTGTATTGTCCATTTGTATGTTATTTGGGGTGCTAGATCGATTTCTAGATTTTCAAGGTTTGTGATTTTCTCAATTCCTTTTTTATATCTCATTTTGGGTGGTTGCCATCATTTGTAAGAATTTTTTTTTCTGAAGCATATTTAAGTAAAATAATAAAAAAAACTTACAGAATATTACAATATTTATAAAATGTACTTGATCAAACTGATGAAATCAGAAATATGAAAATTGTGCTTGATAAAGAGAAAGTGTTTCTACACAATTTTAATACAAAATAGGTTAATCAATATGATTTTATATTATAGTTTCTATTTTATTTTTAATCTCATAAAATTTTCTTTATTTTACTAACTGAGAGTTTTCCAAATGTTATTACAGAGGTGCTTTGCTCTTAAGCAAAATTGAAGCTATAATTTGTTACAAATAAATAATAAATAAGCCCTAAATTATACTTTCAAATATTTTTTTCCCAACTAATTTATTTTTGCTTCACCATTGATAATATAATTTTGTAAAAAAAATGCTTCAAATGTTTAAATTACAAAGCAATAATTTTTTTCTTCAAAATATTAAATTCGCACCATAAAAATGTACCAAACATTTTTAAACTTAATAATTAATATGTATATAATTAGGTGTAAGCAATTTAATAATATCCTAAAATATTCATATTGTAATTATGTAATTCTAAAAATTATAGTATTTACTTTTGTATAATAATTGCTTATTAATCAAAAAGAAATTGATGAAAACTTTACTTTTGTAATTTAAATTGTCATACAGAATATATAAGAAAATAAACTTTTGAAAGAAAGTACTTTAAAATCTTAAAAAGAAAATAAAGATCAGACTTTTGCAGTACTATCAACTGTTATAACTAGCAATAGAAACATTATTATTTTGTCGAGAAGAAATGTATGCAGATTTTTTACAGTGTAAATGAAAAAAAATGTGTGGTTAATTAATAATATTATAAGTAATAAGATTGTAGATCACAGGATTTATATCAGTATGATTAGCAAATTCTCCAGTCTAGAAAAATTGTCCTTCAAAATTTTGAATCCCAACCAGAATTTGGCCAATTAATTGATATACATTATACATCCCCAATGATGATTCACAATATTACCCCTTCTATTGGATACAATTAGTGGTTGAGACAGTCGAATACGCAAGTAAATGAACAAGCCAATAAAAATTCAAATATAATTATAAAACTTTGGGGTCTCGTGTGATAGGCAGCCCAATGTTCCCTTCCTCCTTTCTGAATTTGCCTAAAGGAGTAGAATCAGGATACGAACACACACACTAATTTTTTAAAATCTTTAAAATGATCCTAAATCTCATGAACTGAGTCCAAAAAGGCTTTTTCCTAATTCTAAATTAATTGTTCCATATTTAAGATAGGATCCAAATTTTCAGGACATTATCACAAGACGGGACAATTTAATGATTAGTACAATATGTTTAGTTGTAAGTTTTAGAGATTTTAATGTTCAAAAACCAGCTTTTTATAATCTTAAGATCTTGTCTCCATATAAAGTATAGGCAGGAAGGTGTTACTCTATATTGGAGACTATACTTATAAATATGCAAAACTGGCTTTAAATTTATCACTTTTTTGCTTTTTAAGGATGATTTTTTTATCAGTAGAAATTCTATACTTATTTTTAACTGAGGATAGAAGAACTTTTTAACTGATTTTTTTAATATTTTTTAATCAAGAGTCATAGTGGTCATCATTGAGAATTGTTAGTTTCTGTTGATCATTATCACTGTTGTGTTGAATGAGTTGAGAAGTTTGTTTATGGTTGTTATGATCATCATGATGATTATGATCATCACCCTCAGAATCACTGTCACCATCTGCACAGCAAGTACTCCAACCTAGGCAAAACAAATATTATTAAACAAGAATGACAATATACATAAGAAGCAACGCTCTTAGATCAGAATGAGAGACTCTTGTAGATTGTTATAATTTAATAAGCAAAATATTAATGTTTAATCATATAGAATTGTTCATAAATTTGTTTCAAATTGCTTAAATATAGTATACAGTAAAAGACCATACTTTCAATTTTAGGATTTTGTTATATAGATGCCGCACTTAAAAAGTTGTATCTTGTCCTAGGAATCATTATTAAAATAATCGGATGAATAAAATAATTCTATCATACAAAAAGTTGTTTTAAAAAAGTTAAAAATCTGAATGTTTTAATGGACGTACGGCCTTTCTGGTAACGTTTATAGAGTTTTCACGCTTCCCACATCGTACCTTTTAACAATTAGTAGCGAAGCTACTATATGAATAGAGTAAGTCCGTTAGTCTGTCCGTGTGACACTCCTTTTTTTACTATTAAATACATAAACTCAAATTAAAACAACGTGCCTTCAGACTACTTTTTTTATGTTTCATAATCTCTGATCATAAATTTAGGTATGTTAAAATTGTCTTATAGATGTCAAACTCTGTGGGTTGAGTTTTGTTACAGTTTGGTGCATTTTAGAAATTTTAATCTATAATCATTTCCAAATAGTTCATTGTCCATTTTATAACATGTTAATTTTAATATGATATAATTATCCTATTACTATTTTTTATGAAAAAATGATTTCTAGAACGATCAGGCCCTGTGTTATCACATACCTAATGGAGATAATCTTGATTTGAGGTGTAGTAGATCCTCAATAGCTGTGCAGATTTATAGTCTAAAGTCTCTCTCCCTACCTGCTATATATCCATCTATACATACATACCTAATGGAGATTATCTTGACTGGAGGTGTACTAGATCCACAATAGCTGTCAGATTTATAGTCTAAAGTCTCCCTCTCTCCATGCTATCTATCCATCTATACATACATACCTAATGGAGATTATCTTGACTGGAGGTGTACTAGATCCACAATAGCTGTCAGATTTATAGTCTAAAGTCTCCCTCTCTCCATGCTATCTATCCATCTATACATACATACCTAATGGAGATAATCTTGACTTGAGGTGTAGTAGATCAACAATAGCTGAGCAGATTTTTAGTCTAATGTTCCCTCCCTCCCTCCCTGCTATCTATCCATCTATACATACATACCTAATGGAGATAATCTTGACTTGAGGTGAAGTAGATCCATAATAGCTGTCAGATTTATAGTCTAATGTCCCCTCCCTCCCTCCCTGCTATCTATCCATCTATACATACATACCCAATGGAGATAATCTTGACTTGAGGTGTAGTAGATCCATAATAGCTGTGGAGATTTATAGTCTAATGTACCATCCCTCCCTCCCTGCTATCTATCCATCTGTACATGCATACCTAATAAAGATAATCTTGACTTGAGGTGTAGTAGATCCACAATAGCTGTACAGATTTATAGTCTAATGTCCCCTCCCTCTCTCCCTGCTATCTATCCATCTATACATGCATACCTAATAAAGATAATCTTGACTTGAGGTGTAGTAGATTCACAATAGCTGTCAGATTCATAGTCTAATGTCCCCTCCCTCCCTGCTATCTATCCATCTATACATACATACCTAATGAAGATAATCTTGACTTGAGGTGTAGTAGATCCACAATAGCTGTGCAGATTTATAGTCTAATGTCCCCTCCCTCCCTCCCTGCTATCTATCTATCTATACATACATACCTAATGGAGATAATCTTGACTTGAGGTGTAGTAGATCCACAATGGCTGTACAGATTGTTATGAAGGCAATGTCGGTATTAGGCCCTGAGAAAAACAATGGATACGTAAATATTAGGGTTGAACCGGATATCCGGTTTGGCCGGATACCGGATATTGAAACTATCAGGATAATAGAAAACTTCACCTTGAATAGATACACAAATAGAAATGTAATTCCTAATAACGACCACGCAAATTGAGAATCATAAAAATCTAACCTTGAATTAATTTTTAAAATTCTATTTTTTTGTTCGTTAGATATAAATAGGATTGGACGAAACATAATGAAACATAATACTTTGCTTTCCCTTAAAATGCCAATCGATCATTGAACCACAACCCCCCTTATTTAAAGACAAATTATTTTCCTATGCTAAACTCCTGCGAGGACTCCTAACCCAGCGGGACCTATGAACAGTTAGGACTTCTTCTAGATAAAGGTTATGCAATCAAAGGGTTATTTGAACATATAATCATACACATTAAGAAAAGTTTAGTTCAGAAATACTCTAAAATTAAGATATCTCTATGTATCCCGTCATCAAAGGCTGCACGAGACTAACCCATCGGGGGCTTATACCTACTGTTACCTAACCCTGCGGGACTACCTAACAACTAATTGAAGACTTATTTAACCTAGCCTAAAATAACAATAAACACTAAAAAATTGCAAAATACTTATGGGGAGTGCGTGAAAGGGGGGTTTGTGAGCTCGACTTGACACTTTAAGTGACACTACCGAATGATATTCTGCGAGATAATACATTAAATAAATTAAGTTTGATACCTATTTCTAAAGTAAACATAGTGGGCTCCGGATTTCGTTCAACCTAAAATAGGAAATTAAATAAACTTAGTGTTAAAAGCGTAGCGTTTCTAGAAGGGTGGTTGGTCCGTCCGTAAGTCTGTTTGTAACATTATTACTTTTGAAAAAGGCATGATGATTACTATAACAATTAGGTACAGTTTAGAAATTTTAGCAACCCTATAATCAATACCAGAATGTCTGTTTGTCCATTTTACACTTGATTTTTATAAATTGATTCATAGGACGATTAGTCACAAGTGTATACGTATTCAAGAAATTATGATTTGATGAATTTCACCTTTATGGATATTGTCATCCTTGTTTAATAGTTATTGTTATAGTAATACGACTGAGGCTATTTTTAGGCTCTGTATATATATAATTTAATTGTATTATATTTTTAGAGCGCAGGTTATTTTGTTTAATTTTATGTGTAAAGGGCAAGGAAAAGACAATGGACGATAAATTGATGCTCTTACAATTCATTGATATGTGAAAAGAATGTGTCAGCTATTTATTTAATAAAAGACCCCAAAGATTTTAAGTTAAATGAAAGTAAAAGTGTTTCTAAAACTTTGAGAACCAGTAAAATATTTATTTCATTGTCCCCACCTTCCCTGGTTAGTTCTAAATTTAGACAGAACAATTGAAAATGTACAATCATTTAAAGGGCAAACAAAAAACAAATGTAGGGCAACGAAATAAGAAAAATCTGTAAAATTTTCTAGAAGTATAGTACAAAATTTTTCGATCAAATAGTAACTAAATCAGAGTGGAGGTTGGGGGGTGGTGACATAAAGCCCTCAATCATATCATAGACAACTGTCTGCATTCGGCCCCTCGGGGCTAACAAAACTGATGTTCATGTTCTTAATTTTATTTTAATATTTGAAAATGTCTGTAATACGATTCTATACATGCTTTTTAGTATGGCTAAGAACCGGTTTTAATCCTTTTGATATTCATCGGTTTCGAAGCCATAGTGTAAAATCCTTTACCTCAGCTACTTTAAAATCCTTTTTTTTCTATAATTCAATGCTATGTATAATTTTTCAGTATGGCTGAGAACCGGTTTTAATCCAGCGGATATTAATCGGTTTCGAAGCCGCCATACTAGAAAATCCTTTACCTGAGCTACTATAGAATCCTTTATTCTGAATGAATATTCGTGACGGCTCAAATTTCCTTCAACCTAAATAAAAATGGAATTAATGCCTTTAGGGGCAAATTGCAATTAAGATATATTGTCCCATTTTTGAGTCGAGCACCTTCCGATTTTTTATTTTTATTCTAGTTTTAAAGAATAAATATAAAATAAAACGTATGGTTTCTCTTGGTACCCTCCCTCAAAATAGTTATAAACCTTCCCATGACCTCTAGGAAGAAACATTGAAAAGGAGAACCATATCAGTTCAGTGGTTATTAAGATTCTCTGTAAGTGTACAGACATAGATCCTTTTACTTTTATACAAGAATACCTCTATTGTAGGTTTCCTCCTATGATTGTTCACATCACTGATTTGTATAGGGGTCTGAAAAAAGTTAAAAGAATATATTTGTAAAGTAATTTAATGATATGATAGCCAATAGGATATTTAGAATTGGAGGGGACATTGGACTGGTAGTTACACTGGTCCTCATAGTTTTATTATCAAAGTCTTTCCTTCCATTAAATCTTGATTTGGTGGCACTAACTAGTAACGAGTCGAACAAACGAATGGCTGCACATGTATAAAATGAAAAAATAACCTGCCTATTCGTACTAAAATATGTACATTTTCTAACCAATAATAAGGTCCTTACACTGTTATAATATTATTATCTTACCTGATAAGTATAAATGGATGCTTTACTCTTAGCCCCTCTAAAAATAAAAAAATCTATTAGTTATGTACATATATTGTATGGACAAATTGGTAAAATAAATAGCTCCAATCTTTAATCTTAACATATCGCTCCTTCCAAGTATGTGGAATACAGCAAGCCCTACAAGGTTGTTGACGAGAAAGGGTTAACCCAGCTTTTTCTTCTTTAATTGAAGGAATTTCCATTATGCCTTCAAAACCGATTAATATCCACTTATAAAAGGATTAGAATCAGTTCTCAGCCATACTGAAAAATTATGTATAACATCGTACAACAGACAAATTTCGACGAATATTAAATTAAGAATAATAAAATTAATACCAGTTTTGTAAGACCAGGCCTTCGGTCTCTTGGGACTAGAAACTCTGGCGATAATCTTATATATTTTTTAATTTATTATCCGCGGAAAGCTGTCTATAATACTCTGCGAAGAATAATGCCCATTAATTATATTTATGACTAATAATAGTAAGTTTATGTCTATAAATAACTAAAAAGTTACTCATTAATCTTTATAAATGTATTTAGATTTTTAGAGGCGTTGCAACTCAATAACTTAATTTGGTAAATTTGGACGTAACTACATTTAAAAAATTCTAAAGAATTATAATTTTTTAAATAATTTTCAATGTTTTAATTACTGTATAAAATTTTAAATCGATAGAATGATTTTAACATGCCTAATATTTATGATTTATGTGGTCTTTTATAGTACGTGTATATTCATAAATTAGTTAGTTCTATATATATATCTTTTTTCTTATTAATTAATCATTATTTTTTCCCGGGCAAAATGTTTTTTTATTAGCCATACAATTCAGGGATATAAAGGGATAAGACAATGGACGATAAATTGATATGCATCTCCAATAATTGTAAACAAAATTAGTTTTCAAACAACCAATCAAAGTTTATAAGCCAAATAATAAGAAAACGCTGTAATTTACAGTCCAATGCAATGTCCCCTCCATTCCTGATACAATTATACTATAATTATATTGTACATGAAGTCTATTTTGAATGGCAGGCGAATTTAGGTTTTGTTTTTGTACTTCTTGTATTCTGTACAACATAAAACAAAAATACACGAAAATTAAAAAAATAAACTTTTTGAAGTAGATTTTTTATGTGGTTATTTTACCCTGCAAGTGATATAGAATTTACGTGGAGTAATTTATGACAGTGAAAAAATTTCGTAAATTTAAGTTGCTACCATTGACATCATTTTTTGGTCAGTTCGTTCATCCAGTAAGAAGGGAGGGGATGGGGAAAACAGGGTGTATGTGGGATGTCTTTATTATAGCCAGCTACAATTTTTAAAATTTATTAGAGTAAACGATAATATGTTATAAGATCCAAGTAACAATAAATCCATGTTTTTGTACTTTTTAAAACTTGAGTACATTCTCTGACTACTGGGTAGCTATCACCCTATATTGTGACACAGTTGTATAATAAATATATTTATTTACCTAATTGGAATTTATAGTTAGCCTTGATGATTAATAAAACATGAATAAATCTCTTTATTTATTACCTAGGGAGGGACAATAAATGTATAAGCTTAGAAGTATATTACAGATAGCTTCTTCCCCCGAAATAGCATGGACCCTGTAGTTAGCAGACAAAATAAAACTGTTGGTAGCTCCGGTGTATGATTTTTATATTTTGGTATGATTTTCAATGAAGGTTTAATATGTTGGCAAATTATATTTATTATATTTTGTTTTGTCAGTTTTAAAGGATCAGTAGATAATTTTCAAATGATTAAAACAATGAAAAAACGAATTTAAGAAAAAGAAGAGAGCATTGTACCTCATGTACTATGTAATTAAGATTTATTTCAATAGACTTTCTTATCTTGTGTAGAGACCTGGAAATTATCAGCTGAAAATGACTAATACAAAATCGGGACAGGTTCTTCCCCATCTGCTTGCTGTTGCCCCCTCTATTCTTATACTTTAATGGGGGGACCATTAATTATGTATAAAGAAAATAATTATACCAGAAACTGTCACTTATACACACTTATTAACAACTATTGGTTGCGCCCCTAGCATTCAGAGCCTCTGTATTTGAAAATTTAAAAAAGTCTAAAACCATCCTTAAATCCATAAGGAAAAAGGATAAGAGGATGAATACTCACCCCAATTTCATTGTAAAATATTACTTCCCCCCTACTAAAATAATTTGTCTGCTATTTATCTAAACCGTCCGCGGCTTTTTGCATCTTAATCATAACCTATTCTATATATGTAAAAAAAAATAAAAAAAATTTTATCTTATTAATTATTATTATTTTTCTGTAATTTATTATGTTTTAAAAAAATTAAAGAAAATATTTAAAATACAATTTGATTTAGAATCTTAAAAAAACAAACAGCCGTGGGCGGTCTTAGTGCAGCAGAAAAGTATGTTTCACCTAGTTTAAAAATAGGAGGGTTCACCTTTTATGATCAAAAATTTATTTTTTTTCAAATTATCCTAAATGTAATATTTAAATCTAATTAACATGATAAAACTTTTAAATGTTTACTAATAAAAAATTAATAGTTTAGCTCTCAGCCACCAGGTTCGCTAGTTGTCTACTTCAAAGACATACATTAAAACTAAGGCTAAATATTAAATAAAAAATTTCATAACTGAATAATCTAAATAAGTGAATAATCTGTAATGCTATCTATGTTCTTTCTCAGACAATACTCGTTTTTACAATATTTTTAACATTTTCAAGTGATGTTATTTACCCCTCAGGGTTTGGCCCTTTAGTGACAAAAATCCAAAACAAGAAAAATACAGGCAAAATAAAAATTTATGAATGCTTTGATATTCTAGTTCTATATCCAAAGCTAGATGGCACTGAAAAACTGATTATTATAATTTACAATCAAATGTTCATATTAAATTTGTAAAAACGTTTATTTATTAAAAAATATAAGTTAGATAGACTGCAATATAAATCTTATAAGCTAATAATGAGTGTTATGATTAAAGTCAGTAGCAAAGTCATGAAAAATTAATAATGATAATTTTATATTCTTTCATTAGGTTTCATCAGAATGGATGATAATTCAAAATATTTCTATATCATCCTATGAAAATTAGATTTATGCTTCAAACAGCAACTATAATTGTCTTGAAATTATATATAATTTTAAGATATTCCCATTTTGAAAAGTGGTGGAATAACATTAAAAATTCAGCGCGGCAAT
Organism: Acartia tonsa; assembly: GCF_053477335.1. Lineage (NCBI taxonomy): Eukaryota > Metazoa > Arthropoda > Copepoda > Calanoida > Acartiidae > Acartia > Acartia tonsa. The sequence goes on along the minus strand of NC_137261.1, from coordinate 61,501,993 downwards.
TGCTCAATATAGGCCTCTAGGCCCACTGCCTATTTTAGTCCTTCAAATACCTCGATTTCTCTCTTTTATTATTTTCTCTATGCTTAAATCTTACAATGAAATAGCAAATTTAAGTCTTTTTGACTTTTGAATAATGTTTGATTTAAAAAAAAATGTACATAAAATTTTAGCTTTTTGCCAAAGAAGGTTCGTTAAAAGTTCCAGTTTCTAAATTTTTCCACCAATAATATTAATCTACATAGGGGTAATTCTTTTAAAACTTAGGAGGGGTAAATATTTATCATCCATTGTCTTATCCCTCAAGAATATTATAGAATATCACGAATTAAAATAATGTACTTCTAATCAGGGTGGAGGGGGACATTGGGCTGTTTATTACACTAGTCTTCAAATTTTATACAACGTTTTCTTTTTCGTTGGCTTAACAACTTTGGGGACTTTTATTGAATTTTAATTGGTTAGTTCATTAAGCTGAGTGTCCAAACGTTTCAACCGTTAATTGTAATTTACAGGGGTGTATGTATTTTGTGTATTATCATTGGGGATGTAAATCAATTTTTCGGTCATTGTCTTATCTTTTAGAGCTCTGATTTCTAGTATATATTTGAAATATTTTCAGATATCAATTAGATTTCAATAAATTTTAATGAGCACATGAATTTGGAAGATTAATTTTAAATTCCATGAGATATGTTCTTCATGTTACAAGTATTTAGAAAAAGGATATAAGCTGAACGGGGATATTATGACAGGGAAAAATTTATCGTCAATTTACCTTGTTAATATGGACCTCATTTAATGGTCAAATCGTTCATCCAATAGGAGTGGAGAGGATGGGATGGAAGGGGGGGGGTATCGTTGTTTAAGCCAGTTGCGAGAATCACTTTTATCAGAGTACATGAAAATCTGGTACAACATCCAATATCATCAAAATCGATTATCATATTACAAGTATTTAGAAAGTATATAATGTTTGTAATATTTATATATTTTCCAACCACCAGGGAGTAAGGGGACATTGATTTGAAATTATGCTGGTCCCCATATTCTATTATTAGATAGCTTAAATACTTTGGGGACTTTTACCAAATCTTTGTTTTGGGATGTACCAACCTAAAGTGTCAAAACTTTATCTCAAATCAAATTATTCTACATAATTATGTTCTACATATTATCGCAAATTCAGCTGGAAATTCATGTATATTCATAGTGTTACAGAAAATTTTCCACAAATTTAAATCAATAAAAGTCTAACAAAACTGGTTTAAATCAGATGATTTTTCATTTTAATATCCGCAGAAAGCTGTCTAAAACAATCTTTATTCTTACCTGTAAACATACACCAGAGTGGCAACCACTAATTCACTTGAGTCCCCTTGCTTTATCTAAAATAAAAATAAAATTAGTTATAATTCATATTAAAGGGCATAGGATATACTTTCTAATATAGACCAGATTTATTGGTCAGTTCGGGTCTACAGTAGGAGGGAATGTGGTTAAAGACGTTGATGGGGGTAAGGGGGTATTGTTATTTTAGATACTTTATCAGAGGACCTGAAAATCTGGTGCAACATCCAAGTAAAAATAAATCGATTATGACACATCCATAAAGTTCTTAAAAATTCATGATCATTTCTAAATATAGAGTAGTTTCGCTTTTATATCTTGAAACTAATATTTAGTCGTTATTATGGATGTAGAATATATGTGGATATTAAAATTTTTTGGCCATTTCGTTCATTCATTAGAAGGGAAGAGTATTGGATAAAGGGGGTGGGGGATAGTTATTTTAGCCCACTACAAGTTTTACTTTATTCGAGGTCATGTTTAACTGGTGTAAGATCCAATTAATAATAAATCCATTGTTGTTAAATAACTCAACTATTGCCGCAAAGTTAATTTGAAATAACAATTAATATGTATATGTAACTGCTGGCAGATATAAACAGCATATACATCATTAATCATGAACATTATTTCTGTCTCTCATGCATTATTACATAAAGAGAGAATTACATTAAACAGGGTGTCCAATAAAATCTTAAGTATTGGTTTTCCTCCTAACCATAGAGAAGAAGAAAAACTTGTTTTTTTAACCCTTTTCATTCGGACCCACTTCCTGACTTAATTTGGTCTCATTTGTCATAAAATATGTTTGCTCTTTACCTGGATTAAGTTCAACTCTCACCTAAAGTAGATAGAAAAAACTGAAGGGGGACATTTCAACACCCCCCTCCCCCCCAACCGTTAAGAGTTAAATAATATTCATTAATATAAAATACATAGCGTTTACAAATATGTTTTGTTAAGCCATGACTTTCAGTTTAATTCAAAACTTTTGTCATTATAAGTATTCTAAAGAAAAATTGTGAATGTATGTATATCAGGGAGGCAGGGGACTGTAAATTATCCTGGTACCCAAAGTATTAGAGATATGTTCTTTCATACCTTTGCTTGGGGACTTTATTAAGTGTTCATATTTATCTCTATTTACATTGTAGGGGTAATTTTGTTTATTACAATTTGTGTATATTAAATTTTTGTTCCAAGGTCTCCTACTCCATGATATACACACAATCTTATTCATAATTATACCAACAAATACCAAACTTTGTTCACACTATAACATAATTTATAGAATAGAGATAAGTTTATAAAAATCCCATCAACAATTCTCTTTCCTAGTATGTCTATTTAGAGTTTGGTGTGTATTATAGCAACATGATTAGTTGGGACAATAATACTCTATTATTGTATTTCTATTTTATAGGGTGACATTTTTCGGACGGATACCGGATATCCGGCATTTGAAATCAGCCGGATGTTTGGTATCCGATATCCGGCCAACAAATTATCCGGCCCAATCCTACTTTTAATACCCTTGTCAACACTTAAGATAGTTCATTATCAATAAAAAATAAGATGCTAATTAGTATTGGGCTAATTTTCAGAGTATTAGTATCTCAAGTCTTAAACATTCCTTTATTATTATTTCTATGTAAGGCTATGCAACTCTAATAAATAAGAAAGATTTGGCATGTTTATAGTATATCAACAGTATAAGCAGTTGCAATAGTTATGATATAGAAAATTTTTGAGATTTTACCTTAAAAATAGATGCTTTAAAAAATATAAAAAAATCACTTTTGTCAAAAAATTGTTCTGTTTACTAAAGATTTTGAATGTTTTTATCACATTTACATTACATTTACAATGTTTCTCTTGAGTCTGTGGATTGCAAACTTTTTAGCCGCTGGGTGGCTTAATAGCCAGAGAAAAGGGCTATTGAAAATGATAATTCTGAAATTTGCCATTGCTATTCTGTCCACTACATTGTTTCCATCAAATTTAGTGTTGATATATTTCAGCACTATGTTGAGACCAAGTACTATTGCCATCATCAGTACAAAACCATAAGAAACTGGTGTCTTCAACTTTAATTTTGTTGGAATTCTTTTTACTTTGATTTTGCTAAATAAAGTGTTAGATTTTGACAAGTTTATAGCATTAACCTGGTTATTTGGTTCAGTTTGTTTGATAGAAACATCCTGTTTATCAGGATTTATATCTGTATTATCAACCTTTTCAAAAATTGCAGAAGCCCCATCTTCAGTAAAAGATGTATTTTCAATAGTGTTATCATCAATCTTTTCAGTAGCTTCACTAGTATCATTTTCCGGCTTATTATCAAAATCAAATGAACATTCATTACAGATTGATGAAGTTGATGGCTGATCTCTTTTGATTTTAGAAGCAACAATCCTCTCTCTATTGTTTTCAAATGAACCTTCTATGTCTTTCTTATAATTGTCCTCTTCTGATGCATGTGCAACACTTACTAAATGTAAATCATGTTGATCACAATGTTCAATATCTTTATCAGCTTCCTCTTTATCTCTTTCAGTATTTGTCACTGTAACTACTGGATTGACTGGACTTACTTTAGACTTCTTTGAAACTGATGAATCCTTGCTACACAGAAAAGTATTTATCAACTCTAGGATTAATAACAGAACAGCAAGACCAATAACTAGAGGAAAAGATTGTACCATCTTCATGGAAATAATATTCTTAGTTTTTTCTGATATTGGTACTGAATAGTCAATTAACTCAACTAAAATATTCATATTGCAGGATTGGCTAAGTATTCCTACAAAAGAAAATATCATCATGGGGATTATAGCACAAACAAGTTTAATTTTCAATACGTTCATGCCCAGAAAGACAACAGGAGCCATCTTCAAAACAGTTCTGCACACCATTATCTCAATGATGATTATCAGCCATGGAATTCCCAGATTAAATGTTTGCCTCAGATAACAAACCATTTCTAAGTTGTCATCAACAAAAGAAGCCAGTTTGGTTATAAAGCAATGTATCAAAGTTTCAAGTAGAAACCTGTTTATCAGCACTAATCCATGCGCAATAATAAGTAATTGCGTAAGAAAAGTTAAGATACTTTGTTTGTTTTCTGGTATCGTATAAAAGTACATGAATAGGTAGTAAAGGCTCAACAAGCTGATGAAGAAGAATATACTAAGAACAATCATGCTGAAATAGCTACTACTGACTGGCAGTGAGAAAGTCAAGATCACTGAAATCACTGAAAGTAATTTTATAACCATTTTAAGTTTGGAAAATTGAACTAATTTAATATAACATTACTGCAAAAAAATCACATTCCAATTAAAAAATTTCAAATTTGAAGCTATAAAAGAACTTTTAATTTATTGTACTGTTTTAATGACCGTAAGATATGAATTTATAATTGAGTTCCTCTTTGAATAGAATTACCACAACTAATGATACCAACTATATATAAAATACGTTGTTTAATTCTCTCTTTATAATGCTCTTACAGTAGATTAAAAACTATAAACCTTTTAATGTGATATTAAGTCCAAGTTCTAAGACTTAGTATTTTATTCTCATTATTATTTCTTTTTTTGGAAAATTTTTTATAAAAAAAAATATTTAGCACTGAATATTGTTTGTTTGTGTAGCCATTGTTTCTTAGTGTTTGGACCTAAGTAGTCATGGATATTAATACAGGTTAATTCTATAAAAGATCAATATCCAGAAACAGGAATTTGTATTTATATTTATATATGGTAACAGAAACACCAACCTTTTAATTGCACAACCTTTTATTATGCTTGTTTATATTTTATCTACTCTTTTTATTATTGTTTTATTCAACATACTAGCAAATGAACCATCTTAATGTTATACATGTGATTAAACATTTTGTAGACTAAAATCTTTTCTGAAAAAATTAGATACAGCTAGTTGAAACCAACCAATTAAGCTTTAATAATAGTACCAAAAGTTTAAAACCCGCGAAAATGTCTAATATTTATCCCTTTCTCTAAATTTTCTTCTGAAAAAATTGATTTTTCTTTAACAAAAAGACTAGAATTGTCATATCTTTAGAAAGTAGGAGTTTTAAGAATTATATTATTAAGATAAAATAAATATTAAAATCAATAGATTTATAATCAAAATACAGAGGGGGAATTATTTCAAGGGGTAAGTTTAGTAACACAAAGTGATACACCTAACTACGTTAAAAGTATGTTTATCACTTAAACCTTTTTATATACAAAGGTAGAGGGTGCGTTGGACTGAAAATTATACTGGTACTCAAAGTTTAATAAACACATAATCTGATTAGTTTGTCTGAAAACTTTGGTGACTTTTATTAAATCTTTATTAGTTTGTACAAACAAGCAGTGTACAAACTTTTCTACCAATTAGTTGTTCATTGTCTTATCCCTAAAGATCCCTGATGATATAAATATAAATATTTTCCTCTCCTAATTATCCTTTAATCCCTGGAATCTTGGTGCTCTGTATTCTGTGTAGTCAGCCTTTCATGATACAGTAACACACAGGGGTATTAAGGGATAAGACAATAGCCAATAAATTAATGTACATCACCAATGATGATAAACAAAATTAACCCATCTAAAGATTAAAATAATTTATTAAAAAGTAATGATACTTTCAGTTTTGAAGCAATCAATCAAAATTCAATAAAATTACCCATAAAACGTGTTTATAAAACTTTGGGTACCAGTGTAATTTACCGTCTAATGCCCCCTTCCTTCCTGTACAGTAACACAAGTACTGCAGTACCAGGTGCCCTGTCGTCACAGAATGTACTCAAATTTGAAAAGTACAAAGTAAAACAATTCACAGTTTAGAAGATGATTAAAGTCCCTCCACAGATTATGGCGTCAGATAGAATAGCCAATAAGAGGCCAGTATACACTGTAATTCATCAATGGTAAAATTTATGCTGGCCTCTCATTGGTTTTCTATTGCATGACGTCATAATATGTGGTGGGACTTTAATCATCTTCCCTAATTTACATATTCTAAGAAAATGATAAATAGTTTGTTTTAAAATCTCGTTGATTTTGACACTTTGATCAATAGATATATACAGATTATTTATCCTAAGAATAAATAACTAATGTTATACTTATTACTCCCTATATATAATTATAGAGAAGCTACGCTTTCAAAACAAACACAAAATTGGATAGATAATCCAAACCATCTTTATTGTACTGTACATAATATTACTGCACAAGATCAGATTCTGAATTAGCCTGTCACCCAGTGATGCAGTATCCTCATTTATGCATGGAGAAGAACAGAGAAATGGATATATTATTACTTGGATCTTACACCAGATAATCATGTTCACTAATAAAGTGAAATTGATAGCTGGCTAAAATAACGATCCCCCCATCTACCCCTTTTACCCAATCCCTTACCCAACTGAACTGACCAATACATGAAGTCCATATAAGCAACCTAAATTGACGAAATTTTTTCCCCTGTCATAATATCTACGCATAATTGCATGCTATGTCCAAACACAATTTTTTTAGTCATCTATATAGAAACAGCGTAAAGTGCCTCCAAAACATGACGTCATACAACATAAGTGATTAATAAGACGACAGTGTAAATATTTTACCATTGGACAATTACAATTTAAACTGGCTTATCATTGGTACTTTGTATTGTATGACGTCATTTTTTGGGGCACTTTACGCCGTTTCAAGTTTATAATTCATTTCAACATTTTGTTATTGTAAAAATGTCAATTATGAAAAATTTTCTCAAATTGAAGAAGAGGTTTATTACTTAATAGGAACTTTTGAGGGAAAGTTTAAATTTATATAACAAATAGAGGCTACGTCCCATGAGGCCGTAAGCGGTATTTTAGTATTTCTCTTCGTACCCTCCAAATAAATAGGGATAAACCTTCCAAGGACCTATGAGAAGCTACACTGTAATGGAAAATCATATCGGTGCAGGGGTTTGCTTATAATTATATCCTGTTCATTTTATGTATGGATTTTAAAATTCCGAATGTTTTTCCCCTGTTTTATTGAAAAGGGGTCAAGTGGGAAAATTTTATGTTTTGGTGCAGCAATATCAGGGACGGAGGGGACTTGGGATGTTTATTACACTAGTCCCCAAAATTTTACAGTAATCTTCTATTCGTTGGCTTCAAAACTTTGAGGGCATTATTTTTGATTTGTTGTTTCATTACAATGACTGTACAAACATTTAATTAAACCACTAATTGTAATCTACAGAATGGGAATTTTGTGTATCATCATTGGGAATGTATATTAATTTACCGGACATTGTCTCATCCCTATAGATTCCTGGGCAATATGCTTTGGTAATATTTACTTTTTAGAGTTTTTACTATTGAATCCACTCAAATAATTATTTTGTCCGTCCGTCAGTCTTACAAGTCCATATTATGTTTTAATAATGTAAACTTATCGAAACAACGAAATTACTATATATTTTACCATATATGTCTGTTCCTCTGTCAGTCCGTAACGCTATGAATGACTATTATTGATAGAATGATTTTTACACATTACCCATCCAGTATACAACTAACTTGGTCTGTGGTGCTTCAAAAGACATGTTTATATATATTATATATAAAGGTTTCAAGATTTTTTATCAAGTAATTTTTGAGCCTTTCAACTTATGAATATTAGTATCCTTATTTGTGTTAATTCATCTGAAACTTTACAAAATTTTGCGCAAAATGGTTCAATCCCTTTGAAATTTACATTTACAACCCCTCCCAGCAACTATAAGTTTTAATATTTAACCAAGATAGACATTTTGGGAAAGTAATTTTTTGCCCATTTTACCTTCCAAAAATTTTATATTTAAATTTTTAGTAATATCCTATTAGAAATATTTTTTTAAAATTTTTAAATTTTGCCTGTCTAGCCGCAGCGCTCGGCCCCTTAGCCTAAAACCTAACCTAAAATAGTTGTTTTGTTGTTGGGGGGGGGGGGGGGGGGGACTCTAATTTTCAAATTTGAAATAAATATTTCTAAGAGGAGAATGCCAGATTTTTATGTAACCCCCCCCCCCCCTCCTCCCAAACAATAAAAAAATAACTTACCCAGGCAGTTGTTTTGGAACATCTAGAATTCTTTTCAACAGAGGCAAGAATATTTCCAGCGTCATCCCTGCAATTTATATTATTATTGAATTACTTATCTAAAAACAAGGATGACAACATCCATATAAGCGAAGCACTGAAACGGTAGGACAAACGGACATTAACACTTGTATAGTGTCAGAACTGAATAATCATAATATATATATGTATAAGAGTCAAAGCAAAATTGTAAGTAAATTTGTTCAAAAACTGCTTGATTCAGGATAATGATTATGGACAAGACATACTTACATTTTTAAGACTTGATTACACATTTGCTTCGCTTATAATATTGTACTTTGTTGTCCCAGGAATCAGTATCCAAAAATCAGACCAATCGGATAATTAGGTCACATACAAATTTGTTGTTAAAAAATGTAAAAAAAATCAACATGTTTAAAATGGACGTACGGACATTCTGGTAATGATTATAGAGTTGCTACGCTTTCTAACTCGTACCTAACTATTTCAGGAATCACCATGCAAAATTTGAAATCGATAGCATAATTATAACATGCCTAAATTAACGAAAAAAGCTATTTAAAAAAGTAAAAAAATCATCATGTTTAAAATGAACGTACGGACATTTTGGTAATGATTATAGAGTTGCTACGCTTTCTAAATCGTACCTAACTACTAAAGGAATCACCATGCAAAATTTGAAATCGATAGGACATTTATAACATGTCTAAATTCACGAAAAAAGCTATCCGTGACGCTTTTAAAAACTTAGAACCATAGAAGCACAAGGGGGGGGGGGAGTAAATGGGTGCTTACCGGCCCTGTAATTGAAACCACCCATTTTGTACCCCAAAGAATTTTTAAAAAATACATTAAATTACCCCTTTCAAACTTTTATTAAAACCCAGTATTTCAAGGCCCCCTCAAAATAAAAAGCTTGGACGTCACTGCATTCAATATTTCTATTCAATTCCTATAAAAAATTAGAATTAATATTATTTTAAAAAATAAATGTCCTACCTAAATTCCAAGGCACAAGTTACTAAACTCCCTGAAAAATAAATTGTTATTAAATTTTTTAAACAAAATTTATACAAATCTGTTTAACATAAAAACCAAACATATTCTATTCATAAAATATTTTTATCTTCAGACAAAAGCAGGTATCTTAAGGGATAGGCAAATAAGTTCTTGTTTATCACCTATGATGATAAACAAAATTACCTTTCAATAAAATTTTTAGTTGAATATTTAGTGCGCTGCTAACTTTAACCAATCAATCATGAAATAATAAGGTTTTTGAACGACTAACCCCAATCTGTCCTACTTTGAGAAAGACGATCCCAGTGACGTCATATACGTTTAGGGAAGGGGGGAAGAAAATCTCTTCCCTTTTCTCCCATCTCTTTTGAAGAGATTTTCTTCCCCCCTTCCCTTTTTCTTTCCCGAAACGTATATGACGTCACTGGAATCGTCTTTCTCAAAGTAGGACAGATTGGGGTTCGTCTTTTGAACTAGTAAATAAGAGAACATGATGATAAAATTATATGGTAAAATATATTATAATATTATATATAATTATTCTAGCGGCTACGCCCCTAGAAGCCTCTAGGAGCACTTAAGGTAGGAGAGAAAAAGTCGACCTCATCCCATTTTAAATTTGAGTTTTAAAAGAGTAAAAAAAATATTTTTTTTGTGGGGGGGTCAAGACTCTCTCCCCAAAAATAGTTTAAAACCTTACCAGGACCTATAAAAAGATTCACTGTAAAGGAGAACAATATCGGTTCAGCGGTTAGCGAGATCCTTCGGGACAGACAAAAAACGATTACTACTTTATATAATAGGATATTATTATTATACCATTATAATTTACAGTCCAGTATCATCGCTCCATCCCTGACAAATTCGGTTTGAAAAATGTGACCTGATTTTCTGAAGACATAGAAGCCTCTTGAGTCCAAGATATCACTTTCCACAGAGACGAGGGAGGTTTTTCTTAGCTTCAACATGGTCACCTTGTTCAATACGTAGCTCTTCTAGACAAAATAAGCGTTCAGGCAAGTGTATAGAAATGGATGTAGAATATACGCGGATATTTTTACAGGAGAAAAATGTCGTCAATTTAGGTTGTTAACATGGACATTATTTATTTATCAGTTTGTTCATCCAGTAGGATGTGAGGGGATTGGGTAATATGAGTTGATGTGGAAGAGGGGGAGGGGTGGTTGATTGCTATTTTAGCTATCTACATGATTCACTTTTAGAGTACATAATAATCTGTTGTACAATCCAAGTAGTAAAAAATCCATTTGTATATATGTAATTATTCTAATGAACTTGTGGTTTCCCTCAATATGCCTAACTGAGCTCTAAATCCGCATAGAAAAAAACTTTTATTTCAAGAATAGAAAGAAAGGATGGGGAGATGGGTTTCTTTGTTTGCTAGGCAATTTATTTTATCTTATATAGAAAAGTAACAAGATGCTTGTCTGTATTTTGTGTTTGAAACCAAAGATTCTATATACAGAAAAGTTCCTTTCCCATAATTTCTTTATCTATTTCAGTTGGTTGGTAAAATTCTCCTTTCCTACTTGAGGCCGAAAGCCCGGGCAAATTTATTATTTAAAAAAATGGTCTACAATACAATACTATACATTATTTTTCAGCTTAGAACTAGATTTACCAAGGGGATACTAATCAGTTGTAAAACCATACTTAAAACAGGTTTCCAGGGGCCTATTGAAAAGTTGATAGCTCAAAAATAGTAATTACCCGAAGGCTGGTTCGGTAGATAGGAATGACAGAGAGAGCCTTATCTGGTGGCAGCCCAACCAAGGGGTCATCTTCTTCAACAATGTGCTGAAACAATATTAAACAAATAAACTTTAAAAGTTTTGTTAAATCTAATTCTTGCTCAAACAGTGCCAGTAAAAAAACAATATAGAACTGTGAATCACCTCACCTCTCCAGAGCACCACATCTCAAGACCTAGCCCTGGTGGAGAGTGCATGTTTTATTAAAAATTAAGACGGGTTTGTCTTTTTCAAATAAGATCAAACCATCCTTAAGTACTTAAAATCTTGTTGTCGACAGACCCTTTAATGTTAGTTCATTGAGAACTTTAACCCTTAACGGTCGGGGGGGGGGGGGGGCCCGGGGGCCCCCCCATCCGGTTTTTTCTATCTCATTTTCTGTGTGTGAAAGATAAAGAGCCCAAACTGCTTGACTTTTTAAGTATGGGTATGACACATAACTGAGAGTTGGAATTTTTGAATATCTCCATCCTGGCGGGCACAGGATACCAGCAAACCTGGCAGGGTCATCCAGGTAAAGAACAAAAATTTGTTTTTGACTTAAACAAAGCATGTTATCTTATTAAAATACTAAAATATCCTCTAGTAGTACATCCTCATATTAAATACAGGTGTTCAAGTCAATTTCAGGTTCCAGGTATGATCCTGCAGGTCCTGATCCTCCAGGTCTCCAGAAATCTTTAAAATGCTCCTGTGGCCGCAAATTTTGACTTAGAGACTTCAAATTTTAAACTTAAGCTTTTCTTACATGTCTACATAATGTATTAAAATTTCATAAAGATCCGCCGCCGTTTTCTCGCCGACCGCCGACTGCCGCGGCTGGCAGCTGACAAGTACAGCTGCGGCCGCTGAAACTTATGTTTTGATATTTCAATTATAAAATTTAAATAAAAATAAACATTTTCTGCAAAAAAAAAATTCTTCTAGCTTTAAAAATAAAAAAATTACAGCCGTTTGACATTTTTAAGTAAAAAAGGACCTAAAAACAAAGGTTGTTAAATAAAAGGGTGAAGGAAGCGGAAATTGACCTTGACTTACAAAAGGTCGGAAATTCACCATAACACAGGGGACTTGCACAAAAACTTTTAGCCCTCTAGCTCTAATAGGAACTGAGAAAATGAGGCCCCCCCCCCCCCCCCGACTGATTAAGGTGCGGCAAGGGGCCCGACTGTTAAGGGTTAAAAAATCGACAGAGCTGTCTTATCTCAATGTTTGATGGGTCTGTCATTGTGATTTCAAATTGGCAAGGACTGGGCCAGAAACCTGGCTGTCTCATCCCTTTAAACTCTAACTTTAGCAACAGGAATTTTGTTTAAACCTATAAATTACAAATCTAAATGATGGCTCTCAAAAAAATTTATTGTTAGTTTATACTATCTTCAGAATCTATAGCTCAACTGTAATAGATGCGTCATACTGAACCTAGTAATAGTGTCTAACTTTTTATCTTTGTGACGTAACAAAAATCCATCTCTTTTTTAGGGGTTTCCTTTCCCACCTCCCCTCTCATCCTTTGATTTTTGTTACGTCACAAAGATAAAAAGTCAGACACTATTACTAGGTTCGTCATACTTCTTCAAGCTTTAGATTAACAAATAAAAGTGTTACCTCACTAGCTGGTTTAGCAAAGAATGCTCCCATTTTGTTTTAGTTGTCTGGCTTGTTGAGTTCAGCTTGTGTCTGATAGTCATGTATAGTCCAGTAAGTTTCTTCATATTTTTTCTCCTGTTTGAATTTTACTTTACTTTTGTTTTGACATGATAGAACTTTCTCTTTAACTTGATTTTACAAAGATTCATAGAAAGATAAGGTACAATGTTTTAGGCCTTATGTCCAGCATCCTTTTTCCTAATATGACCTGCTTCCAATTTGTGTACAGCCTTATTGACAACTTTGTGCTTGATGTATATCCCCAATGGTGATAGACAAAATTACGGGTACATGGCAGATTTACCACTAGCAAAAATACCGTGATAGTACTGTCATAAACACAGTGATTTGCTGTCATAAACACAGTTTTAATGTCAAATTCTCTCCTGCACTTTTAGGAGGTATGACAAAAATACAGTTATTGCACTGTCATATTCACAGTTTTGCTGTCAATTATACACCTTCATTTTTACAAAAATACATCTATTAAGGGAGAGGTAGGTTTCGGGTAAAATCCGTAAAGGCGTGTGTTTTTGAGAACAACAGTTGGGTTGCTAACATGAAACTCATTTATTGGTCAGCCAGGGTAAAGAGAAATGGGTGGTATCTATAATTTTTCCCGGTGCAAGTTACATTTCATTGGAGAGCATGAAAATCTGCTGTAAGATCCAAATAATAAAAAAATCAATTTTACAGTTCCTTCTCTTCTTGGTTTTACTAGACTATTCCTGTTAGTATGCCAGGTGTGTGTGGAGTGTGTGTGTGGTGGGTTGTGGCAGCAGCTGCGGTGACGGAACAGCGGTGGCGGGATAGCAAGGCAGTAGCGGGGTGGCGGTGGCGGGATGGCGAGGGGATCAGCTGATGCAGACCGCCAGTGATCAGCCTGATGCATGTCCGCCAGCACCTACAATACAGTCAGGGATATAAGGGATAAGACAATGAACGATAAATTATGATAAACAAACTTTACCCCCTATGTGGATTTTAAGTATGAGTTGTAAACTTTTAACATGGTTTAATAAATCTTAAGTGATAAGACAATGAACAATAAATAGTTGTTCACCCCCACAAATGATACGACAAACCTAACCACTATGTGAATTTAAGTATTGGCTATACAGTTCTAACTAAGTATAGGACAATGAAAGATAAATTTATGTACATTATAGACAAATTTACAATTTCTATTGGTTTCAAAGTTTAGATACTACTTTTTTGTAAAGTCCCATCAAGATTAGAGTCTCCAAACTTTTGAGACTAGTAAAATTTACCAGGAAGGGAGGAGATATTGGGTTGTTTATGACACGAGTCCCCAAAGTTTTATAAAAACGCTTTCTTATTTGTTGGCTTTGGGGTCTTTGAATTTACCTTGGTGGGAATGCCAAAACACACACACAAACAGATCACCAGGAATTCCAAATCCTAGTCCAGCATTCCCTCAACAGATACAGGACACAGGAAATGACATTTTTTAGCTGCAATATATACCGGTAGCTGGTTGACAAATCACTAAAATTTTGCTGTTTTTTTTCTTTATTTCACTACATTGTTTTGATTAATAATCTTTTATTAAACTTTCACTGTGATTAAATGAATTATGAGTTGAACAAAAATGCGGGTAAGATCTATTTGTTTTGTTGTTATGTAATTCTAATTATTTTTCCGACACTACATTTTATTTCAGGTATTGCACTGCTGGCCTGCGTGCAGCACCTCTGGCAGGACGGTACAACTGCAGAAAAATCAGAGTCAACATAAAATAAACTTTTTCCTAATTCACGCCCTACTTCTCTTACTCTGAAAAAAAAACACAAGAATAATTATCTACAAAATTAAACATAATTTACAACAGCACAATAAACATATGTATAAAGTGATAATGTATTAATGTATTAAATAGATGCTTCTTAGTAAGAGGAATATTTAGGGATCTTAAGGGACAAAACAATGGACGATAGATTGCAGTATTTTAGCCTTATGTTGATAAATGCAATTACACAATCTGTAGTTTGAATTATTGGCTGAAAAGTTTGGACTCTGCTAGTTTGACCAAACTAATCAAAATTTAAAAGAAAGTAACCAAAGATTACATGACATCAAATGAGATAATGTGTTTGTAAAACTTTGGGTACCAGTATAATTACATGTCTAATATTCCCTCCTCCATAGAAATATATTGTACTGTAAATACAAAAGTTGGCCCAAAACTTTCATTGAATTTTGATTTGTTGCTAAAAAACTTTTAACTAATTATCTACAGAAGTAGTAAATTTAGTTATCATCAATTGGGATGGTTATGAATTTATCGTCCATTGTAAAATCCCTTAAGGTCTGGATAAATCACTATACAAACACTTTACGACGTTTATTTCAAATAGCAGCCTAGACAGTATTTTTTTAAAATCATTACTTTTTTGTAACCTACAATTTAAAGGTATAGAGGAGCTTTGCAACAAAAAAGTATTGTGATAAAATTAATTTAAAAGTTTTACAGGGCAAGCAGCACAATCACATCGTTGCAAAAACTAACCTGATAATAACCCCCCCCCCCCCACATTTCCGAATATAGAAAATATGAGAAAGTTTTTTTATTTTTTGTCAAGTTAGGATAGGTTAGGTTGGATACTGTGGATTACATCCCCATCATGGGTTGGGGGTAAAAAACAACAACCCAACCCATTTTTTTTAAAGAAAGAAAGGGGTGTTAAAAGTGCTCAACTAGCACTTTGTGGGATTGAAACGGTGTTGCCAAAAATAATTAAGAGAGACTTTGTAATCAACAGTTATATAAATTCCAGAATGAAGGTGTTTACTATTGTATGACTCTATCAGGGATTTAGGGGATAAGAGAATTGTAAAATTTTGTAATCAACAATTATATAAATTCCAGAATGAAGGTGTTTACTATTGTAGGACTCCATCAGGAATTTAGGGGACAAGACAATGGTATCTACAGATATTAGCGTTAAATAATTTCTTTGATAGCTGAACAGATCTATAGTATAGATGTATATACAGACAACTACCTCCCTTCATTTTTTAAAGACCTCTTTCGTCTGCATCTAAATAATTTTCTGCTATTTAGCTGTGTTAATATAAGCGATACCATTGGTTGATTTTCAATGACCCAATAGGAAGGTTGCACAAGACGATTGCGATGGTGAGATCTAGTTATTTAAACCCTTCTCCCTCTAGTGTTTTACTCTAATGATAGCTGGTAAATTTAATTACAATATAGTAGAGGATTTCTTTCAAGTTAATTAAACTCCCATCCCATTGTCTCTTCCCTCCTTATATATCTGCATAAACTTACAACCTTTGCAAATGTAAACCATTTTATTTTTGTTTTATTTTAGGGATCTTAATGGATGATATAATAATTTATAATACATCCCCCTGTTATAATAAACAAAATTGGCAATTACTAGAATCATCATCAACAAATTAAAATACGATGCTAGAAGCAACGAATAAAATAACATGGTTTATTTAAATAAAAGTAAAGGGGGGGGGGGTCGAATCAAACCCTAACCAACTCAAGTGTCCCTAGAGTACTCTGGGGGCGTAGCCGCTAGTAATGTATAATATAAACATAATATCAGGTCATAAATTTCAAAACCTAACCTAATCAATTCGTGGTTATTTGCACTTAAAATGTAAAATGTTTGTTAATTTAGCTAGAGATCTCAATGGATAAGACAATGAACGAGAAATTTTACGTTCCTTTTTACAATAAACAAAATGTCTAGCTCTTTTGCGGTTAGCGATACACTCGATACACACACACACACAAACACACACACACACATCCTGTTAGTTTTAGTTTGTAGGTCAAGGCATTTCCCTTTTTCTTTTAACAGAAAGCTAAGATAATTAAATTTAGAACAATTGCATGATTGAGATTTTTTTTGTTTTAAATATAACACTTTAGACATTTTAACGTAAAATTGCATTTAAGTTTTTATTCTTTTCCACATGTGGAAATGATATTTCATCAAAGGAATTAAAGGGATAAAAAATGTTTGGACATTTCCGGTTGGAAACAACTAATTAAGATTAATTAAAGTACCCAAAGTTTATATTAAAACCTGTGGGTACCAGAATAATCTATAGCCCAATGTCCCCTCAATCCCTGATAAAAAGCATATTGGATGCATAGTATACGTGTTTGGTTTAGGCTTCTGCTAAATATCAATAACAAATATATGGGTAGCTTTGTTTTCAAGAGGTTAATGGTTTTTGCATTTTCTTAAATATGTAATGACAGACAACCAGTCGACCATGAATGTACGCAAGTTTAAAAAGTACAAGGGCAAGTAAGCAATGAAACACTGCTTTTAAACGGGGATATAAAGAGATAAGACAAATTGATGTACATCCACAATGATGATACACTAAATTACCTTTTCTGTACATAAAAATCATTGGTTGAAACGTATGGACAATCAACTCAATAAGAAAATAAGAAAAAGTTTGGGGAATAGTGTAATAAACAGCCCAATGTCCCCTTCCACCTTGGCTTTTAAAGGTTTAATTAATGTAAGGTTTTTAAAGTTGTATAAGCCCAAAGAATGTACAAAATATTGTACAAAATGATCCCCTCAATAAGCTGGTCATCTTGTGCATAACTTTATTCTTTATGTGAATGCACAGAGATAACCTTTTCTAGGTGCATTGCATTGTGTCTGTTTTGGATGTTATTATCACTTAAAATTTAATATAACATTACATTAATGGATATGGAAAATACGGAACACAGTAATAGTGTCTGACTGATTATGACGTAACAAAAAAAATTAGCCAATGAGAGGCCGTTATTGACCAATGGTAAAATTTATAGTGGCCTCTCATTGGCTATTTTTTTTTGTTACGTCATAATCAGTCAGACACTATTACTGTGTTCGAAAATACGTGGATATTATGACAGTAAAAAATTTTCGTCAATTTCAGGTGCTAACATAGAACTCATATATTAGTCAGTTTGTTCATTCAGTAGGAAGGTAGGGAAGGAAAAAAATGTTTAGATGTATTGTAATTTTAGCATGCTGGCGTGACATCTTTATTAGCGTACATGAAAATCTGGTGAAACATCAAAGACTATCTATAATACATATAACATTCTATAAAATAAAGTAGTAATAGATGTTATTTATTAATAGTTAATATTTATTTATCGCATCGTATTATAGACAGCATTCCGCGGACATTAAAAAGAAAAATTGTAAGATTAAACCAGTTTTGTTAGTCTCCATGGACCGAAGGCCCAGACTAGTTATTATCTTTATGGCTGATTTATTTTAATATTCTTATAAAATTTTCTATTATACAATAATACACATGATTTTTCAGTATGGCTGAGAATGGGTTCTAATCCAGCAGATTTTATTCGGTTTCGAAGCCATACTGTGAATTTATTGAACCAGCAATATGAATTAACCTGGCTATACAGGAAATAGAAATTAAAAATCTAAATTGTATATTTGTATCTAAAAATAGAATTAAGTATTTTGTAGTGTTTAACATGCAACATGTTTTATTCCAGTATTATCTGGTAATGTAATATGTATTATACACACTCAATGGAGGTCAGCTGAATTTGAGTTGCCGAATGTGTACACAGTTTCCTCGGTGTTTCCTCATCCTATCTCAATATTTACTACTAGCTAAAAAAGCTTCAAACTTCCAAAAAAATCAAAATTAAAAAAAAAATTATTTTGACTGTATAATGTATAAATCGTTTATACATTCAAATTTAGATTTTTTTTGAAAGTTAGAAGTTTTTTTGGCTAGTAGTAAATATTGAGATATGATGAGGAAACACCGAGGAAATTGTGTGCACAATCGGTAAATTAAAATTCAACTGACCTCAATGGATGTGGATATTATGACAAGGTAAAATTGTTATCAATTTGGATTCTTAACATAGACATTGTTTATTGGTCAGTTCGTTCATTCAAAGGAGGACAGGAGATGGGATAAAGGGGGTGGATGGGGGTAATTTTTATATTAGCCAGCAATACGTTTTACTTAATTAGAGTACATGATAATTAAGTATATTATCCAAGTTATAATAAATCCATTGCACATTCCTTATATCAGTATTTAGACAAAACAAAGAATCAAGAATGGTTCAATAGCCTTATTTACAGATTACATTTAAAAAATGTTTTGATGATTTAAAATGGATAATTATTTATCACAAAACCAATTGTATGATAGCAATATTTCCTATTTTTAAAGTATAAAACATTTTACTTTCATATAAAATTGATCCAACACAGCGCGGCATTTCATACAATGCTGTGCTCTCATTGGTGGAAAGTTGGATCGCCCCGATCTGGCGCATCACTAAAATGATTTAAAGATCCAGCTCTTTTAAAGATTCGAGTATACAGATTTTAATTATATTTTGATTAGCCATTAGTACATTTGAAAATCTCCAAATAAAGTCGCTTTACTTCGATCTATAACAATTAGTTTTTTTTTTTGTATATCCTTAGTAATCTTCCAATAAGACTTGTATTGTGCTGATAATGGATGTATTATTACCTGGATCTTACACCATATTATCAAGTATTCTAGTGAAGTTTAACTTGTAGATTTACAAATAGACAAAAGATCAATCCTCCAATCCACCCACTTTACACAATCTCCTCTACTCCTTCTGGATGAAAGAGCTGACCAATAAGTGTTTTTTTATGTTAGTAAACCTAATTTCTTCCCCTGTCATAATATCCATATATATTCTATATCCATTTGTATACCAATAATTTAACCCAATACATATGATTTAATACGTCATCATTTCCATCAATATTAATAGACACAATCATAATTTACATCCTAAATTACAATAAACAAAATTATCCGTTTACAAATTAATGAGATTTTTTTACTCAATTAGTTTGTAGAAACAAATAAAGATTAATTTGAAGTGTAAAATCCCTCCATATGATATATTTAGTTTGATAAACTTACTATTAGGGTTGGGCCGGATATCCGGTGTGGCCGGATATCCGACCATTTCCAATATCCGGCAGGATACCGGATATTGAAACTATCCAGCCGGATATCCGGCAATATAATCTTTTATATTTTACAACAAAAATCTCTGTTTTATTTTTAGTCTTCAATGGCTTTAATTTTCTTATTATTGAAGCTAGAAGAACAATTTTTTCTGAATATGTTTATGTTTATGTAAATTTTATATTAGAAATCTCAAAACATAAATTTTGGCGGTGGCAGCAGTACTTGGCAGCTGCCAGCCGCAAACCGATGGTTGGCAGGTAAACGGCAACAGATTTTATGAAAGTGTAATATGTCATGAAGATATATAAAAAAGCTTAAGTTTAAAATTTGAAATCTTCAAGTAAAAATTTGTGGTCACAGGAACCGTTTAAAGATATCTGGAGACCTGGAGGTTCAGGACTTGCAGGATTATACCTGGAACCTGAAATCGACTTAAACACCTATATTACATATGAGGATGTACGACTATAGGATAGTTTAGTATTAAATAACATGAAATGCTTTGTTTAGGTAAAAAAATATTTTTACTTTTTACCTAAATGACCTTACCAGATTTGCTGTGCCCGCAATGAAGGAGGTATTAAAAAAATTTCAACTCTCAGTTATGTGTCATACCCATATTTCAAAAGTCACACAGTTATAGCCCTCTACCTTTTATACACAGAAAAATGGATAGGATAAAAATCAGAGGGGGGGGGGGGGAGTCATTCAACGCCACCTCCCCGCCAATCCTCCAACCGTTAGAGAATGATATTACAGATTAGAGTAATAATAGTTAATTAGATTTATTTACTAAGCTTTTTTTGTCTGTAGCAAAGGATCTTGCTAATTGCTGAACTGATATGGTTCTCCTTTAGAGTGAAGCTTCTTATAAGTCCCAGGGTGGTTTTAGGCTGTTTAATTTTTATAAAAAAAGTTGTTGTACGGTTTTAAGTTATTTTTCTGCACTTTCATGTCCCTTCTAATATATATACCTAGATACTAGGGACGCAGACGCTAGTATAATATAAAACACCAGTTGATGAAGAAATTTTTTTTGAGGGAATAGTCCCTTTCGTGGCAACGCCCCTTAAGGAGCAATTATTCGTATTTTCACAGTAGCGTATCTCCTATTTCTAGCCCCTCGCGGGGGACTCTAACCTTGTGGGGCCAATTGCCTTACTGACGTATGAGGGGATGTACAGACAGACCGGAATACGAGTATAGAGTAGCTTCGATACAATTAAATATCAATAATATAACAAAGGTATTTCTAAAAAATACAATATTTATTAAGCAATTAAACTGGTTAGAATAGGCAGATTAATGGGATTATTATTATAGGATATATTTAATATGATATCAATTAAAGGCTTGGACGTCTCGTTTTCTGTACAGGACAGAAAACCACGTGCACAGGAATATGGGACTAAGACTGTCGACAACCTAGCATATAGGTATACAGTCTACCAAGTGCAAGCTGATGGAGAGATGTTCTCACAAGGCCTGCATAAAATCAACTAGCCCCTCAACACAGCAGGATGGAGTATAGTGGCGGTTACAAGTGGAGGTCTGACTCAGCCAGAGAAGTATAGGAATGTGGACAGGGATGGAGATGCATAAACTTGAATGGTGAATACCACACTCGCCTCCTTCTGAGGGAATATGAAATATTCCCTCACAGTTGACCTGCACGCCTGCTTCTGCGGGTTGCTGTTGTACTCGCAGGTTCTTCGATTGCGGCCATAGCCCTCTTTACGATATCAACAGGATTGGGTTCTGAGGAAGTAGGATCTTCTGGAGCTGCTGGAAGCTCTGGAGCAACAGCATTCTGGAGGGCCAACACGCCCTCGCAGGGAGCCGTGGCCACTGGATCTTCAGAGACAGCGCCAGCCTGTGGATTAACAGGCAGATCAATTCCAGATGGAAAGAGCTCACTGATTTGAGCATCGAGCTCTGTGTCACTGTTTTCCTCTGCAGGATCCAGGACCTCGGGATTGCCTTCTCTATCGGTGGGCCTGTACTCATCAGAGCACTCAGAACCGCCATAGTGGGAAACCAGCTCAACTCCATCATCATCTGGCCGGGATACGTCCTCAGCGGGAAGGGATGCCTCTATGGTCGCCACATTCTGCCCAGGTACATTCATAATATTACAACGAGTATTAATATATTTAATTACCCTGTCAGAGTTTTGGTCCAACAATCGACTAGTGGCCTCAATAACAGTGGTCATTCGTGATTTTAACTCAACGGTCGAGTCCTCAGAGACAGTGCGAATTTTTTCGCGCAAAGTTTTGCGGTTCCGCAGTAATTCTGCGGAAATTTCAATAAGGCGCTTGCCATGTTGTATATATGCTTTCTCAACGAATGAAGCATTGCTAGCAATTTTAGATTCCAGGCTTCTCTGGAAGGGGAGAAGAGCTTCCTCCATTGCTTCTTTTACGGTGGAGGATAGGACTTTTTTCCATTCCTCAGCACTCACCCAAAAAGCTTTAGGCTCAATTTTGCTTTCTGCTAATGTCTCTTTCTTTTTAGGGGGTAATGGAGGCGGTTGAGTTTCCACCTTAGCCTTCTTGGCTGCTGGGCCGCCGCTGCCTGTTGGTGTTGGCGGACGTTTTTCTACCACTTTTGGGGCTGATTTTACGGCGACTACCTCTAGTTCAGGTGAGGCACTACGTTTTGGTGGCGATTCCACCCGATTTTTTTGCGGTTCCCCTCCCCTAGGTATCATATTTTGTTCCATTAGAGGCCTGGCCCTAGGCCTGGCTTTATCGGGATATTCGTTGGCCTCTAAATTTTTAGCCTGCCGCAATTTTTCTTGCAATTCAAGGAGTTCCTTTGGAACATCTTTTCCCGCGGTGCGGTAAACGTGGATCGATTTTGAGACACATTGAAGTTCACTGAGGTTTTCAGGGTTGCGTGGCGGTTTTACTCGAGGCTGATACCTGTTCTCGTCAGGTTCATAGTAGGCTTCCTCAGGGCCGCCCTGGGGATAGCCATGATTGCTGTCGTAATAATAGTCCTCTTCATTGTAGAAGGGTGCCTCTTCATATCCTCGACGGTATGAAGAGTGACCGGCCCCATGGGAGTGGTGGAAACCCCTTGAAAAATTCCGCCTGGGATATCCTAAAATAAAAATAATAAACTTAAAATTAAGGGTCATTAATTCCTTATACCGAATAAGGAAATATTTTTACAAAGACGACCTTTAGGGACGACAATCTTATAGGTATATATGTCTGTTTACAGGTCGTCCGTTTTTTTGGAGATTAGTTTTCCCCATTATTTGTAAAATCCCGTAATTCATGTGTTTCACTCGTACCTCCTGCTTTGTACGCGTGAATTTTGGTGCAGGCTAATATATAGATGATAAAAACGACGCATAATAACGACCCTATTCCTGTAAGGATGGCTGCTACTACAAGCACTATATGATACCAAGTACTAGATAGAAAATCAACCACCTTATGATACGTTTGAATAAACCAGGAGTCGGTTATTTTTACTTCAAAATTATTGGAGTCCGCGGCAAGTTGGCTGAGGTATAATTCCTCGGCACTTTCTGAGAAATTAGTTTTTTCTAGGCTTTGCCAAGAATGATAAAGAAATAGGCTAATCAGTTTATCCATAAGATATTGGTTTACATTTAATATTTGCATACCCTGCCCTTGATTCCCAAGGAATTTTCCTTGGTACAAATGTAAGAAAATTGGATTTTCGGAACATTTAGTCGGAGTTAAATGGGTGGTGTTAACCAATCTGCGTTAAAATGGTGATATCCCCATAGTCTTATTATTGATTGAAACCGAGAAATGATCCACAAAATAGGGTAAATTTTCTCCCAAAGAAACATTGATTTTAAGGTTATCGCACTGTATTACCAGATCCAGTTCACCGAGCGCCCTAACTAGTTTTTTACGATGGGTCTGAATACTACTTTTAGACAGAAAGTGGTTCTGTAAACAGCGAGTTTCGGGGACAATTAATTTACTATATTGTTGGTAGGAATAGAAAATCTCTAGTGGTAGCATGTCATCTTTTTCCTTAGCGTTGAAAAGTGGGAAATATGGTTTTACAGAGTTTCTGAACCATACCATTAAGTTATCAATATTAGTTCTGTAATAAGATAATTCGGGAATTAGATTTTCAAAATGTTTTTTATCTTTAAGTTCCAACGCTAGCGTAATTTGGGGATCGATCACTAGATATTTTTGGTCACCTTGTTCTCCTTCAAATGTAAACAATGAAAAATTAAAGATGTCTACCGTTCGCCAAGGAGAAGTGAATTTTTGTGCGTTATCAGATTTATCATCCGAGATAATTCTATCGTAGCCTATTCTAAGATTGTGATCTAGACAATTGTTTCCCACCCAGTGACTGCCCAGGTAACAGCCCGCTTTTGTTTGTAATAATTCAACAGGCTCAGCCTGGACCCCTATTTGTTTTTCCTCAAATGTCCCAGGGATAAAAATGCCGTTAATGGTTACGCCGTGTCCCTCGCAGGCGGGGTCGATGCCGTTAAGGAGGTCGTTAGGGTAAGTAAGCGTCCCGTTTACCAGGAAACGCGTGTATGACATCTGGTGTTCATACACTGAGACTGATTTTCCTTCAAAGTTAAATATTTTAGTTTTGGACATGGTGTAACAGTCTTCATAAGTTACGAGGCTCGGTATCTCCACGAGTGCTGGAGCAGCGAGGTGGATGTGACTATATCTGCCACAATACCAGTAATGAGTACTGGTTCGGAGGTGGCAACGAATTCCAGGTATAATTTTTCTTTCAACCTTTTGAAGTAGGTGAAATTGTTTTTGTTCAATATTGGTAATATTAAGAAACGCAGCGCATTCAGAGATTTTCAAACGCGGGTTTTCGTTTGCTACACATTGAGTCGCATCTATTTGTATTATTTCGGACGCATTTGATTTTGCCAAAATAATAAAAAGCCCCAAGAATCCCAAAATAAATTTACCTCGAGCTCCTGGTGCCTTTGCCAAATGATGCTGCATTTTATTTTTATGCTTCTTGTTTTTCTCTGAAATATGTTAATTAGTTAGTTTTAACATATATATTTTTTTGTTTATTTTCGTTATTATACATACGTAGATTAAGCTATATACATTTGCCACCTTGGTTTTATATAATTATACATTTTATATACATTTTATTTCTTCCTTTTAATTGGGTTATGCAGTCCGATTTGGACATGTATGCGGTTATCCCCCCCTTGTGACCTAGTTTTTCTTTCTTCTTCTAATATATATTTGGGTACTATGCTTTGTTTGTTAACATTAATAACCTTTTCAGGGCTGGATTGTTTGGGTCGTTGTGCGAAGAAAGAAGCCTCGGACGGGACGGTTTCTTCTAAGAAACTATTTTCGACGTGGATGTTAGGACCGGATGACCGATCTGCGCCAGGGGGTTCTTGGTCTTTGGGCTGTGACTCAAATGGTGAGTTTTTTTCCATTATATCCCCTCCCCCATCACAATCCACCTCCCCTTGGGGTAAGTCCTGACTAATTTCAGGGTTTTCTTCTATAAAATCGTCACTATCGTTATCTAGGTAGGTAAAATCGTCGTTTTCCATACCTTTATTATCGTTTATTTCGGTTTGTCCGGTATTATCTATGGTCAGTGTTATTTCCTCAGACGGGACAATTTCCTCAATTGGAAAGACGTTAAAGGAAAGTGTTTCCCCCAATAAATCTACTTTAGAATCTATTTTTCGTATTTTATCTCTACTAACAACTTGGTTAGTTTTTATTGGGTTTGATCCAAAGGGACTGAGTTCAAAAAGGGCCTCTGAGAATTTTTTTGTTACAATAAAAGGACCCCCATAGAAAGATTGCAATTTTTTACTGACCCCTATCTTGACTAGGTTAAAAAAAGCAAAGCATACGTCGTTAACGAAAAGGGGAGATGAAGCCTTTCTAGATTTATTTTGAAACTCTAGATAGATTTTAGATTTTTTGGAAACCTGTGCAATAATTTCTTCCAAATTTTTTAGGTAGTTTAAGTAAGACCTGCAATCAATGTCTTGCCTGTTCTGCAGGATTGGAGAAAAGAAATCGAGATTAAGAGTTGGTTGTCTGCCGAACATAAGGTAATATGGCGTATACCCCGTTCTTCTAGACGTACTAGAGTTAATTACAAAAGTGGTCAAAGCTAATTTTCTTGCCCAGTCTTTACTTTCGAATCGGTCATCAGATCTTAGACCTGCATAAATGCTTTGATTATGCCTTTCACATGGGTTACTATTAGGGTTTCTTGGGGGAATAAGTTTAGTTTCGATACCTAATTCATCCATAACTTTTTTGAAAACTTCCCCAGTAAAATTTGTTCCCCTGTCACTCCTCAATGACCGAAATAAGCCGTAGGTGGGTACCACCTGTTCAAGGATAACTTTCACCGTGCTTTCCACGGTGGCGTCCTTGATGGGGTGGGCGATTATGTACCTAGAGAATAGGTCAACTAGGATAAATATGTAGCGGACATGTTGTCCTTGAAAGTAGTTAGGGGTTAAAGGACCGATAAGGTCTACTGATACCTGGCCAAAAATCTCGTGACTAATGGCTGAATGGGTGATGGGTTGTTTATGTTTAGGTACCTGTCCTATTTTTCTTAGGCAGGTGATACAATTTTTAATGCGTGATTCAACAAACTTATTAATTCCTATAAGGAAGAATCTTTCATTTATCTTGCGTATTGTTTCGTTAACCCCCTTGTGACCTATAATATTATTATGTGCTAATTCAAAAACTTTATTATATAATCCAATGGGTACGACGGGTCTTTCAATGAATGTTCCATTGCTAAGAGGTTGTCTGAATATTAGAAGTCCTTCCATAACGTATAAATGTTCTATTAATTTAAAAAGGACCTCTTTCCGGCCGGTTAGTTCTGCTCTTTCAAAACTCGACAACTTCTTTTTTTCGAATATCCACCTACGAATGTCAGATAATATTTGATCTTTTTGTGTTTCAGATTGCCAGGCATTGTGCACACCGACTTCCGACGCCGCATGTAACTCAAAAATCTGGTCTTGGTAGGGGCAATCCTGTTCATAAGGATCCAAGGTAAATGAGCTAGTACATTTTTCACAATCTGTTTTGCCATTTTTTGTAATGAACTAAGGAAATCGAATCTGTACGCACAATAAAGTTTCTAAATCTTAAATAATGAAGAAAGGTTTTAAGAACAAATACTAGGCATGCTAATTCGCCTTTATAACTTGGATAATTTTTCTCTGCCCCGTTACATTTTTTGGAACATATTCCAATAATTCTTTCTTCCCCCCCCTGTTTTTGGCTGAGAATTCCAGCGAAATAACTTGTAGAAAAATCTACATCTACTATAAAGGGGTTTGGGTTATCCCACTGGGGATAGCCTTTACTTATAGAATTTGAGAACATATTTATGAAATTTTCCCAATCTTTTGATAGGGAATCGGTCCATTCGATAACTTTATCGTTTCTGTGTTCATCTAGGGTACAAGAGTTTTTTGCATAGGATGGGAAATAGGCCCTATAATAATTGGAGAAGCCCAGGAAACGCTGGAGTTCCTTGCCTGTCCTGGGCCTGCTCCAATTTTTAATCTGTTCTAAATATGCGGGGTTCATTTTAAGTCCTTGGGAACTGACTATATGACCTAAATATGTGCATTCGGATGTGAAAAATTTACATTTGGCTAGATTTAACTTAAGTTTTGCTATTTTTAGGACTCCGAAGAGTTTTCTGAGATGCTTCAGATGTTCCTCAACATTCTTTGAGAATATAATAAGATCATCAAGGTAAGAAATTATAAATTCGTACAAGCCAGGGATAAGGGTTAGGACTCTGTCCATCAAATGGCAGAAAACACTTGGCGCGTTACACAGTCCGAACGGCAGTTTCTTGAAAAGATACTGCCGGTTAAGGGCTGTGAACGCTGTCAAGTGTTTACTTTCCTCCGAAATGGCTAGCGCATGGAAGGCGCTAGTCAAGTCGAGGGTGGTAAATACATTGCCAGTGCCTAATTTTTCTAAATTACTAGAAATCAAGGGAAGGGGCCAGTTAATTTTTCGTGTTACACTATTAAGCGCACGAAAATCGATTACGAACCTAAGTTTACCTTCCCCCCCAGCCGTTGGTTTTTTCTTTACCGCAAAGATTGGGGAGGACCACTCGCTGTAGCCCTCCTCAATGACGCCCCCCCTTAACCAATTTTCAATTTGTTCTTTTAATTTGGCTTCGTACAATGGGTTTAATTGAATGTTTCTAGCCTTAGTGGGTTTAGCCCCGGGGATCAAGTCTATTTTATACTGTAAGAGATCGCAGTTACCGATATCGGCATCGTCAACCGAAAATATATCGAAATGATCAAGGCATAATTTTACTACCTTTTCCTTCATCCCTGGGTTATTTTTGATAAGATCACTATTTTCTAAGTTTAATTTTTCTTTAATGAATTTAATTCTTTTAAGAAGTGTAGTTCCTGACAATTCATTTATTTGATTAATATTTTTATTGCAGGAATTTGGGGAATCCGATTCGAATTCAAAGCAATATCCAACTTTAACGTTATTCAATAAGGTAATATTTTCCTGCTAAATTAACAAAATTTACCCAACATTCTCCCTTCTCATTTACATTATAAATACCCTCCATAAGCATCAACCCGTTATGGCTTGTCATTTTAGAATTGTTTGGGGATATATACAGCTTCCTATTTTTTTGGTGGATAGGTATTGTTATTACCGTTGTATTCCCCCCCGGCAAGAATGTTGTTTTCCTTGCTAATTTTACGCATGTTTTATTTTGTTTTAATGTCCCAGTCCCCCCCTGGTTACTCCAATTTATACCTGGGATAAGGGAGTTTTGTTCTGTATGAACATTGTTTGTAGGAATTAAGGGTATGTTTTTACTCTCTTCAACTATGTTAATTGTTGAATTTTCTATTGGAATTTGCTCGCCAGTGGGGAGCTCAAATGAAAACTTATCTAGTAACAAATTAATTCGATTAACTTTAAGAAATTCATATCCTAGATTTATAATTTTAGAGGTCGTTTCAGGGATGTAAAATGTTTCTTCGAATATTTTATCTGATCCATTAAAGCTGAATTTTAAGTTTACGTGTCCTATGATATTTACTGGTTTTAAATCTACAGACAGAGCGCTAAGATTGGCAGGGGTGAATGTGATTTTATTATCATCTAAGATTTCTTTAGAAATAAGGGACCTAAAGTTGTTTCCTGTATCCACTAAAGCGTGTTGCAGGAATTCCCCCCCCACGGGATTAAGAACTTTTAGTTTTGCACAGATAGGCATTATAAAATAAATTATATTTTTAGTCGAAGCCTAAGATGCATATTTTCCAAGATCCCAACCCCAGAGGTTAGACGATGGTAATCCTCACACAGAGATTTCCTGTGTTCCAGGTATAGTTGTCTGTTGAATCTTTTTAAATAATGAAATGTTTTAACAATATGGTTAATTGTTAAAATAATTTTATATAACTTTCTGGGTTTCATTAAGTTTTATTAAGCGCTTTTTAGCTCTAGAAATTTCTTAATAAGCATAAGAATGTTAATAGTTCTAAAGAAACTACTAAATTTTAATACGGGTCCTTATTTATATACTTGGATATATGATAAAAACCTATCGGAGTAAAATTGAACTAAAAAGTTTTCGAAAGTTTGAAAGGCTACAAAGTAGCTTAAAAATAAGTGTTCAGCTTGTAACTAACAAGACATTAAAAACAGACTGAATTATTTTTTTGACTTCTATCTGTATTTATACAAAATATAGTTGTACTAGTTAGTACTTGATTCACAATATTAAATAATATAAAGTTAGCGCTGAATTACAGCTCAAAAAATATTAGATATGACTAATATAATAAAGAGGATCAACCATGACTGATTTATTATTCTGATATTGTTAGTATTTATACTTAATTTTTCCACCTATGGGGTAGAACAAGTTTATGTATTTACTAAAGTATAATTAATGCTGAAGTCAGCCTCAAAAAATAAGAAGTGGTTTGTGGTAACTGCTTTGTTCGTAACTGGCCTTGATTAATAATATACATTCACTTTTATATAGTGGCCTTTTATTCCGCTGGTAATCCTAGCGGAAACTAATAGAACTAGGTTAATTTTATTCTGCTAGTAATCCTAGCGGAAAATAATTTAATCAAAATGTTTAAGATTTTATTAATCACGTTTTAAGTGACTTAAGTTTTTAATTTTTAACTGCTGCTTGATTGCAGCTCAAAAAATCAGAGAGGAAAAGATAATTAAAAATCTTCCTGAACAACTGAATTAGATTTGGATATTCGCTCGTATTTATACAGATTTTCCAGTAGACCCCCCCCCTTTTTATATGGATTCCTATTTATATGGACCGCGGTAGCACTCGAGGCGACATCTTTCGGATACATAATAAATTAAATATAGTTCTATTATTGTCACTGTACAAAATACAATAATATTTACCCATATGAATCCGTTATTATACATAATTGCTGAAGTATTTCAGCTACAAAAATCAGAGGCTAAAAGTGTGCAACTTTCAGATAAAATTGATACTGAGGATTTAGCTCAAAAATCATTGTTTATATACAGATAATTCGCTTAAGGTCCCCTAACGGTTAAAAATTGAACTAGAATGTTTTAGATTCTTATATATATACACTCAAGATATACGATATTTACATTTTAGATAGATCATGCGATATTAAAAATAAATACTACTAAATAGAAAATAGGTATTCACTTGTTGGCTTCTTTATAAAGACTATTGAATTTAAAAAAAAATGGAAATATTAAGTGCATGTGAAATGCTCCTCAGGTTACCTCCCTATTTCCCCCCAACTTCCTGTATCAGCTACATTTGGATAGGGAAAGGAGGGGAAGGAGTTTTTTTTGTGTTGCTTAGTCATACTTAATAATAACAATTTGTTTTATTTTTTCGCGCCAAAGCATTGCCTGGCAAGGGATATTTGATATTAAGGAATTTGCAAGTTTAGCTTGACATGGGATATTTTGTTTATCTTTCATATCAAAATATGAAATTCATTCAGCAAATTTTTATTTTCTGGGATAGGGACAATTAATATCGCATATATCCATTTATTTTTTACATATAATGGACGTGATTTTTAACAATCGCTTGTACATGTTTATCTATTTCAGATTCATCGCTGGCTTCCTGATCCATTTGGTTGATAGTTTTACGCGCATACTGCTCAGGTATTTTATTACTATTACCTGGAGCTTTTCTAGGTGGGGTGAATTTACTCCGTGTTTTACCAAAGCGGGACTCAGGATGTGGGGGCTCCCCAGCCTTCTTTTTGTTGCAATTCTGCACTACATGGCCAGGGATATTACAATGCCAGCATTTAATATTTTTACTCCTCCCATTAAAGGCTCCTATAACGCCCTCGATTTGATCCCAAGCAATAGGATCATCCTCATGATCTACCCAAGAGGGAACCTCGTCAGGTTCTTCGATTAAGTTTTCCTTATACACTGCCGTGTTAGTGGGGGTATTATCTTCGATAATGCTGATTATGGGTTGTTTTTTCGTTTCCGCAGAATTTTTAGGTAGGAACATTTCCATGGCTTGGGAATAGCAAGCCGAAAGGTTTTCCTTGCTAATATGGCCAGACCCATCCCAATTAACGTATCTTTGTCCGAGGTTAATAAGTTTATTTAAGTAAGCGTTGTAATCGTCTAAAAAATGCATACTCTCAACGTAATTGGCCATGTCCATGGCAAGGTTGGTATACAGCAGATTTTTGTTAACGTTAAGATAGAATTCTTTCCACTTCTTTTTAGGTATGAGGCCAGGATTCATGAGTTTAAACACCCTAAGTTTGTTTTCAAAATAGGTGTCAAGGGGTTGATTAGTCTCCTGTTTTAGGTTGTAGAAGTACTGCGAGGCTACTTCTGGATCCGAGAAAGGAGTGACCAGCCTCCTAATCATCAGGTAATAACTTAAGGCAGATAAGGCCTGATTTCTTTCAGGCGTAATTAGGTCTCCTAATCGTTCCCCTCTAGAGTCATAAATTCGCTGGTATAAAATATCCTTAAAAAGGATTGGGTCACAGATTCTGTATGTCTTTGCAACCCTCCACAAATTAGAAAAGAAATTATCAAAGTCGGCCCTGCCGTCCCACCTAGGGGCATCCCTCGCAAAATCGGAATCCCATTTTTGTCCCTTAATAAAGCATTCTTTAATAAAATCATCGTCGGCGGCGCTAGTTGTTGCCGTCGCGGGTGTGCCTGTGCCTGGTGTGTTTCTTGTAGAGGGTCTTGTTGCTACATTGGGTGCAGACCGTGTAGGTCTACGGAGGGGCTCTAACGACTTAATCCTATCAGGGATAAAGGGAAACCTTTCTAATAAGGTTTTTTCGTATTCCGTTAGAGAAGTTTCTCTTACATTCATCCAATTGTCATTATCCGCCGGACCTACAAAGCCTACAATTGAATAGGCCATACAGCCTGGGGCTGTAATTCTATCCTTGGCGACCCATTCGGTCACGTTTATCCTTTGTTGGACCGATAGCCGGTCATAAAAAGTGGCATTAATCGAATCATCACCTATGGTGTTAAAATGAGTCGTGTTAAGACTTTCGTTTAACGTTTTTTCCGCAAACAATGGGCCAAGATTTCCGTCCGCTGGGAGTTTTGATACTCTACGTTTTAGGTCTAAGATGTCGGTATCGGCTAATAATCTGCGATGTGATTCCGTGTCCTTAAACCCTGCCCATTTTGTTTCTATTTCGAGCTTCATAATCTCGGATTCTTGTTTTATTATATCTCTATAATGTGACGAGTATTCGTTTAACTTAACATTTAACGCTTCCGTTATGAGTTCTTTGATTTTTTCAGGGGAAAGCGGGTCTGACTGCGGCTGCGAGGTACCAGGGACGGCCGAAGCCGGCGGAGCCGGCGGAGTTTTGGTTTTATCATCCCCCTTCTTGGCATTATCGGTCATGGTGCTGGAGTGTAGTGTTCGTTAACACTGCTTTGTCTACCACGAACTTTTTTAAGAACTTGGGAATATCCCTTTCTTCCTGTTTTAAGGAGAAAATATGGAAATGTGTGAAATTAAATACTAGTGTGAAAATAAAAGGCGGGTTCCTTTTTATCTTTATTTGGCAGTTTGCCACGAAATAATTATTAGAAATATTCTGTAACAAATTGTTACTATAAACTGTTTCCGTGAATAAACTTAGTTATCAGGAAAATATTAATTTCACTTTGCAATCGAAGCTACTTTACAGTTTAATTTTGTCTGTACGTTAATAATTATCTATACCTTCCCCCCTCAAAAATTGAGTGGTAGACAAGACTGCGCCAAAATGACGTATGAGGGGATGTACAGACAGACCGGAATACGAGTATAGAGTAGCTTCGATACAATTAAATATCAATAATATAACAAAGGTATTTCTAAAAAATACAATATTTATTAAGCAATTAAACTGGTTAGAATAGGCAGATTAATGGGATTATTATTATAGGATATATTTAATATGATATCAATTAAAGGCTTGGACGTCTCGTTTTCTGTACAGGACAGAAAACCACGTGCACAGGAATATGGGACTAAGACTGTCGACAACCTAGCATATAGGTATACAGTCTACCAAGTGCAAGCTGATGGAGAGATGTTCTCACAAGGCCTGCATAAAATCAACTAGCCCCTCAACACAGCAGGATGGAGTATAGTGGCGGTTACAAGTGGAGGTCTGACTCAGCCAGAGAAGTATAGGAATGTGGACAGGGATGGAGATGCATAAACTTGAATGGTGAATACCACATTACCCTGCGGGGAAATCACCTTACCAAATATAACCTAACCTAACCTAAATAAATAGCCACGAAAGGGACTATATCCTTTTTTGATACTTTAATATGTAGTAATTTGGCCGGTTATCCGGCCGGATATCCGGTAATTTGGCCGGATAACCGGATATTTGCCGGATATCCGGCGTTGGCCGGATATCCGGCATTTGAAATTAGCCGGATATCCGGTATCCGGAATCCGACCAAAAAAATATCCGGCCCAACCCTACGTACTATTATTTATTGCATTAACTTATCTTTTACCCTGAATTTGAAATGCAATAAAAACTCTAGATAAACAACCCCTTAGTTAGACTTATAGTTACTCAGTCTAAGAATAATTCAACAAAATATTAAAAAAAGAAGATTTTCTATATTTTGGGTCGGTTCGTCCGTACGTCCGTGAGGGATAGCTCTTTTTTAATTAATTTAGACATGCTGATTTTTTGTATTTATTAATTATCCTAGTCATCTAGTTTTAAAACAATGATTCCTAGGACAACAACGAAGCATCTTTATAATAAAATCCTAAAAAAAGGAAAGTATTTCCCTTTACAATATTGTGACTGATTGAGCATCTAGGTTAATACTCCTGTTGTTGATGCACAACTGAGGTGGCTATTTTTACCACAACATAGAGACGTGATGACAACATCTTTTCCAACTAAACAACAACAAATTACCTATTTACAAGTTGTTGCTATTACCTAGCATAGATTAATATAGAAGTTTAGCAGGTAGATTGACAACAGCTTTCAAACTAAACAACAACAAGTTACCTACTTACAAGTTGTTGTTGTTTTTGCCCAGCATAGATTAATAGAGAAGCTTAGCAGGTAGATTGACAACATCTTTCCAACTAAACAACAACAAATTACCTACTTACAAGTTGTTGTTGTTGTATAGCATAGATTAATATAGAAGTTTAGCAGGTAGATTGACAACAGCTTTCCAACTAAACAACAACAAATCGCCTACTTACAAGTTGTTGTTGTATAGCATAGATTAATATAGTAGATTAGCGGGTAGCTTGACAACATCTTACCAACTAAACAACAACAAATTATCTACTTACAAGTTGTTGCTATTACCTAGCATAGAATAATATAGAAGTTTAGCAGGTATATTGACAACAGCTTTCCAACTAAACAACAACAAATTACCTACTTACAAGTTGTTGTTTTTTAGCACAGATTAATATAGAAGTTTCCAACTAAACAACAACAAATTATCTACTTACAAGTTGTTGTTGTAAAGCATAGATTAATATAGAAGTTTAGCGGGTAGCTTGACAACATTTTACCAACTAAAAACAACAAATCACCTACCTACTAGTTGCTGTTATTGCCTAGCATAGAATAATATAGAAGTTTAGCAGGTAGATTGACAACAGCTTTCCAACTAAACAACAACAAATTACCTATTTACAAGTTGTTGTTGCAAAGCATAGATTAATATAGAAGTTTAGTTTGTTTAATTTCAAGCAATTATTATTATACCAATAAATTTGTAAAATAAGTCATAATTACAAATCGATAAATAGTTTTCAATTTTCAGAAAAAGAATTATAAATATTTGACACAAAGAAACGTTGGAATTACTTAATTCAATCGAATTTTATTTTCTAAAAGTTTGCAGTCAAATTTTGTTTACAAACTTTTCCCTGTATTTATCTCGGAAGCAAACCTAAAAGGTATGCCGTAAAAAACCCACGGATCCTAAAGGATAAGATAATGGATTATGAATAACGTACACACCCAATTATGATAAATAAAATTGCCCCATCTTCAGATAAAAGTGACGAAGACAAAACTGCATAACTTTTGCACCACTTTTGACGTCATATTCTCCATCTCTTTTTTAGAGGTTTTCTTTCTATCATCTTCCTCATTATATGACGTCACAGGAATCAAACGTGATACAAAATATATGCAGTTTGGTCTTCGTCATTAAAGTTATTTGTTTAAAAGTTTGGAAAATGCTAGTTTAGGCCAACTAGTCATGATTCAATAAAAGTATCTAACTTTTTTGGCCAACAGATACGAGAACTTGATATTAAAACTTTGGGTACGAGTATAATTTACAGTCACCTGGGAAAATATCAGCTTATACCAATAACGAAATTAATTCGGTAAAAAATCATGAAACCTATACATGTTTTTCAGCTTTCGTTGGGGGGGCAACACATCGTAAAATTGACGACCTCTCCATTCGCACCCCCCCCCCCTAAATACTATTTTATATTTAATTCGCTTGTTGGTTATACCTTATTCCTGGGAAAATATGCCTGTATTTAAAATCCTGTTGTTTGGCAAGGTTCCTCTATATTGACAGAAATAAACAAAAATACATAAAACGCAGATTTTTTCTTTTTATTTTCAAATTCTAAACAACAATTTTTTTCTATTTTTAGATGCAAAGCTACTCTATATTTTACTGTGTCTCTACGACTTAAGTCTGTTACGCTATTGAGAAATTGGATTTTCTGGACTGCTATCTAAGATAACATATCTATAGTATATTTTCCTTCCTTTTTCAAAGACCTCTTTCGTCTGCTTTCAAATTAATATCTGCTACTTGGCTGTGTAATATAAGCGACACCATTGGTTGATTTTCAATGATCCAATAAAAAGGTTGCACAAGGCCGTTGCGATGGGGAGATACAGATATTCTCCCTCTAGTGTTTTACTCTAATTCTAAGATAGATTGTTGATTTTTCTTGTTAAAATGCCCCTATATATCTAGATGTCACCAGTTTACAGCGTCTGTCGGTTATGTAACAAAAACTATTTTAATTTTTATTCTTACGTTCTTCTTTCACTTTCTTCTCTCTCTGCATTTGAAACCATTGACTATTTGTTCTTTAATTCAATTTATCTTTTTGTAAATCCCATGATTTTTTATGCTTCGTTGTCATCCTTTTTGTTAGAATAAGAGTAATAATACACAAATATACTCACAGCAAAGACATAAAATGGTAAATTAAACAATATCACACATTAATAATAATCAAATCATGCAAGGACAAGAACTTTTGTCTATACAAGCTTGGAAGTTACAAATAAAAAATAATCTGCTAATCTAAAAAAAGTGATGGTCATGAATGGTTTATTTAATGAGATTTTACTGATATAATTTTTCAGACTGTCTTTTGATAAGTATTTTGAGATAAATTATGTCCCATTCCCCTTTCTTTAAAACAAGGTCTAGATGGTTGGGATAATACCACTGTAATACATATATTTTCCTATATGGCTTCGGAACCGATTTATATCCGCTGGATAAGAACCGGTTCTCAGCCATACTGAAAAATCATGTAACGCAATATAAATGTTAGTAGCACTATCCTTCGGACACTCGGGACTAAAAAAACTTGTTTTAATCTTATAATTTTTCATTTTAATATCCGCGGAAAGCTGTCTATATTACGATGCGATAAATAACTAATATTATTCAAATAGTGATGTTTTCTATTAAACATCTATTACAGATGGACAAACGACCAGTGCTTAACTCTATATAAGCTACCACTAGCGGCTACGCCCCTAGCAGCCTCTAGGGGCAGTTAAGTTAGGAGGGGGAAAAGTCGACCTACTCCCAGATTAAATTTGAGTTTCAAAAGAATAAAAAAAAAAATCGGGGGGGGGGAGGGGCGTGAAGACACCCTAACCAAAAATAGGACCTATAAGAAGCTTCACTGTAAAAGAGAACAATATCGGTTCAGCGGTTAGCGAGATCCTTCGGGACAGACAAAAAAAACGCATACTACTTTTTATAATAGGATAGGAAAAATAGTGAAAAGAAATGAGATGGAGTGAAAATGTATTTGTATGTGTCTGCACAGGGATCTAAAGGGATAAAACAATGGCCGATACATTAATGTACATCCGCAATGATGATATACAAAATAATTATTCTGTAGATTTCAATTAGTATTTGAAACGATCCCGACCAATCTAAATTCTATAAAAGTCCCCAAAGTTAATAAGCCAACGAATAAGAATATGTTATCATAAACTTTTAGGGACTAGTAAAATTATTAGATACATGACCCCTCCCTCCCTAACACATAGGTCTATATCCTAACCAATAAATTATTCACAAAGAAGGGGTGATTTTGTTTATCATTTGGGATGTACATCTATTTATCATCCATTGTCTCTTCCCTGGGGTCTATACACAGTCCATTGACAGAATAATGAGCCCCGTAATAAATATGGGCACAATTTCCTTCACTTGCACGGATAACAAAGGGATATGACAATGGACGAGAAACTTATGATATACCCCCATTTATTTATAAACAAAATTACCCCCCGGTATGAAGATGATTAAAGTCCCTCAACCGATTATGACCTCATATGATAAAACAACCATTGAGAAGCCAGAGCTGGATCTTTAAATCATTTCAATAGTGCGCTAAATCGGGGTGCGCACCATTGAAATAATTTAAAGATCCAGCTCAGTATAAATTTTATAATTGGTCAATTACAGTGTATACTGGCCTCTCATTTGGCAATTCTATCGTATGACGTCAAAGTCTGTTGAGGGACTTTAATCATCTTCCCTAGGTATTTCAAATTATTACCCAATGTCCTCTCCCTCCGTGTTCCCTAGAAATAATCTCAAGGCCTATTGTAGATGAACTGAAAATAGTTGCCGAATGTGTACGCAGTTTCCTGGGTGTTTCCTCATCCTAGCTCAATATTTACTACTAGCTAAAAATCTTCAAACTTCCCTTAAAAAAATCAAAATTTGAATGTATAAACGATTTATACATTATACATTATAAATTTGAATTTTTTAAATTTTGATTTTTTTTTGAAGTTTGAAGCTTTTTAGCTAGTAGTAAATATTGAGCTAGGATGAGGAAACACTCAGGAAACTGCGTACACATTCGGCAACTATTTTCAGTTCATCCTATTGTATTATCTTGTAGCACATCTACCATATAAAGTTGGCTTTATATCCGTTGATTTGCTCCAAAATGAAAATTGTTTGCAGTATTTTTTATATTTAAACAAAGTTAAAACAGCTAAGTTCAACGTCTTTATTGTTGGTTACATCTTATTTATCGAGTAAATAACTTAAAGTAAATTTACCAATGAGGGAAGGAGACAATGGGCTGTTTATATTTACACTAGTCCCCAATGTTGTTAATATCTTTGGGAACTTTTGATTTGTTGTCTCACTAAGTTGAATGACCTAACGTTTCAACCACTAATTGTAATCTACAAAAGGAGTAATTTTGTGTATTACCATTGGAGATGTACAATGTACATCAATTTAATAGGCCACTTTCCTGGGTTTATATTCTTAACAATACCAATTTGTTTAATTTGAAAATGCATTGCTACGCCGCTATTAATGGATATAAGTGTCCTTCAATTACATTTACATAAAAACTGTCTAGAAGAGAAAAAGATTTTCGATATATATTTTATTATTGCTATACTGAAAAGAGATCATAGCTACAAGAAGGGAGGGGACAATAGCCTGTAAATTATAATGGTCACAAAAGCTTATAATCGTTTTTTCATGCTTTGGCTTAAAATGGCGGATTTTCATTATATATTCATTTGGTTTTACAAACCCTTAATAAAATAGCTTTTCATAACAATTTAAAATATAGAGGTACAATTATATATATGGTAATTGGGGGTGTAACTTTCCCTTAGGATCCTTGTTTGTATTTGACGTTGTTGCTATTATATATATGATGTAGTAGCTGGATGTTTGATTGTGTGTTTGTGCCGAAAAATCTCGATAACTGCTGGATCGTTTGACTCTCCTTTACAATGAAGCGTATTATATGTCTTTATTTTATGTATTTTGTTGTAATTCAAAAAAAAATTTCTAGAAATTATAGGGCGTAAAATAAATTTTCTCCTTAAACAAGGATGACAACATCCATAAAAGCGAAGCTTTGAAACGGTAAGACAAACGAACATTAATACTTGAAGAGTTTTAGAACTGAATAATTAGAATATAAATGTATAAAAGTAGAAACAAAATTGTAAGTAAATTTGTTGAAAGTAAATACAGGATACTGTAAACTTTATTAAAGCGATGCTTCGCTTTAAACATTGTACTTTGTTGTCCTAGGAATCAGTATTCTAAAAGTCAGATCAATCGGATAATTTTATCACATAATTATTTGTTGTAAAACAGTTTAAAATCAACATGTTTAAAATGGACGTACGGACATTCTTGTAGCGGTTATAGAGTTGCTATGCTTTCTAAATCGTACCTAACTACTACAGGAATCACCATGCAAAGTTTGGCATCGATAAGACAATTCTGACCTATTTAAATTAACGAAAAGAGCTATCTGTCTGTGACGTACGGACTAACGGACCAACCCTAATTATAGAAAAGCTTCGCTTTTAAAAAGACAGTAGGAGTTGAAATCCCGCGCTTCCTTCTCCGGAATAAAAAGTCCCTGTAGGCTAGGGGTGGTGGAAGTACAATTATAATATAAAAATAAATCATCAACATGCAATTTAATGATTTAAGCAGTAAATTCCTTTTATAATAAATTTAGATTATTAGATTTTCAGAGACAATTAATGATTTTTTTTTGTTTTAGTCAATACAAATAACCATCTTTTGTAGGTATAATTTTATGTATGTATAAAGTGTGTTACCTTTTTTTATGTTTTATTATTATTTGGCCACAACTTGGTAAAAAATGCTCGCAAATCAGATCTTTTTTGACTAAAGATACTCAAATGGTTCCTTTACAAGCCCAATCAATCAGTTTTAAGATATCTTTATATTTCAAGAAAAAATTATGAAAATACTAAAAAACAGCAAATTTGGGTGTTACCTTTTATATGCACAGATACCATAAAATCAACAGAAAAAATACTTTTTTTTACTTTTCTGTCATTTTTAAAGTTTGATTCTGTTAAATTGGCTATTCTAGAAGGGATTTATGCATTGAAATATACTGAAACATAATATTGGGCAGAAATTAATGTATTTCAAAGAAAAAAAAATCTGAAAATAAGAAATACGACCTCTACCACTTCAGAGGACAGCTTCCAACCTCCAGTTGACAGGATATAGTTAAATACTTGTTAGCAATAATAATTAGCTCAAAAAGTAAAACAAAAAGTTTTTTTAATATGGCAAAAAAATGATAATCTAAATCTTAATTTTGGGGATGATGATCTAAAGGACGCTCTTGCTGTTGGTGATGATGACCCAGATGGTATCTAAGTACATGAGCGTTATCACAACTCATCTATTGAACTATGGTCCAATTTTTGTAATTGTAGCAGCCTCCAATTAAAAGTTGTAACAAGAAATATAACCAACTTTTAAAAACTACTATATTTACCTTATGAATTGGAGAATTTAAAAACCATGATTGTATGTTTTGGGATTTCTCTTGATTGGAGAATGCTACAAATACAAAAATCAGACCATAGTTTAATAGATAAGTTGTCATAATGCTCATGTATTTGGATACCATCTGGGTCATCATCACCAACAGCAAGAGCGTCTTTAAGATCATCATCCCCAAAATTAAGATTTAGATTATAATTTTTTTGCCATATTAAAAAACTTTTTGTTTTACTTTTTGGGCTAATTATTATTGCTAACAAGTATTTAACTATATCCTGTCAACTGGAGGTTGGCAGCTGTCCTCTAAAGTGATAGAGGTTGAATTTCTTATTTTCAAAATTTCCTTTCTTTGAAATACATTAATTTCTGCCCAATATTATGTTTCAGTATATTTCAATGCATAAATCCCTTCAAGAATAGACAATTTAATAGAACCATACTTTAAAAATGACAGAAAAGTAAAAATAAGTATTTTTTCTGTTGATTTTATGGTATCTGTGCATATAAAAGGTAACACCCGAATTTGCCATTTTTTAGTATTTTCATCAATTTTCCTTGAAATATAAAGATATCTTAAAACTGATTGATTGGGCTTGTAAAGGAACCATTTGAGTATCTTCGGTCAAAAAAGGTCTGATTTGTGAGCATTTTTGACCAAGTTGTGGCCAAATAATAATAAAACATAAAAAAAGGTAACACACTTTAGTTTTAATAAAAGATATTGGAAAAAATCATTTTAAAATCTCTTTTCATAACAGTCATAAAGTCATAACAAATCATAAAAACTTAAGAAATGCTGGTTAACAAGAAAATATAGTGTTGTATTGTGCCTTTGCAATAATGATTCCTAGGATCATTCGGCATAATGTTATTAGCATAAGTTCTCTATAATGATATTTTTAAATGTAAGTATGTCCTTATAAATATAGATATAAGTAATTAGGAATTAGGTGATTTATGAGAATCTTTGTTCAAACTTTTAAATAAAGTTAAAAATTTTATCGTTTTTTAAAATATATCAGTGAATGTTCGTTTATCTCAATTCCTGATTTGACAAGCTACGCTTTTATGTATGTTGTCATCATTTATTAGCAAAGAACTGGAAAATTTTTCGCGAATACTAAAATAAAAATAAAAAATAAAAAAATGATTTGTTTGCCAGAGAATAAGACCCCTCATAATTTTCATTTTTATAACCGCGAAAAACAATCTATATAATACGATGCGATAAATAACTATTTTACGATTAAATTTCATTCTTAGTTACACTTTCAAACTTCAAACCTTTCATTTTAATCATACAAAATATTTTTCCTGATTCTAAACTTTTGGCTATAAAAATCAATAGTATTTGTTTGCTTGTAAATAAAACACTGATGCCCTTTTTTTTGAAGCGAAGCTTTTCTGTAATTAGGGTCGAGACGTTCCTACGTTTATCCGTAACGGTTAGCTCTTTTCGTCAAATAATGATTGTCTTTTCGATTTCAAACTTTGCATGATGATTCCTAATACAGTTAGGTACGAATTATGAAGTGTAGCAATATGTAATAGTTACTTTTACATGATACAGCTATCCAATTCATTAATGTTGTCATTCTTGTTTAAAATTGCGTACATTTTCGGCCAGCAGGGTATATGTCATCCAAATTTTATGAATGCTTATTTATTGTGTTGTAATATACGTCAATCCTTACTGAATTCACAGGGGGGCAGGGAGGGGACATTTAAAAAAAAATTTACTAGTACCACAAAGTTTTGTAATTTTATTTTATTATTTGTTTTGTAAAAAAAACTTAATAACAGTG
This sequence comes from Acartia tonsa, assembly GCF_053477335.1. Lineage (NCBI taxonomy): Eukaryota > Metazoa > Arthropoda > Copepoda > Calanoida > Acartiidae > Acartia > Acartia tonsa. The sequence continues at coordinate 61,459,068 of NC_137261.1, read as the reverse complement.
TTCAAAAATTTTAACAAATTATATTATTCTATAAAAGGGGTAATTTTGTTTGTCAATTGTCTTATCCCTGTAGATCCCTGCTAAAATTCAACTCTATTATTACATCATTCTACTTTTTTTCTGGCTTTGCAATAATTTGACAGCAGGGCGCCACACTTTCCAATCGATATACATTATTACTTGGATGTTGCACCAGATTTTTATGTTTTCTGATAAAGTAATTCTCGCAGCTAGCTAAAATAATAATACACCCATCCAACACTTATGTACCCTATCCCCTTCCCTTCTTCTTGATGATCAAAGTAATTAACAAATGAGGTCCATATAAACTAGCTAATTTGACGACAAATTTTCCCCTGTTAATGTATCCTTTATCCATTCACTTCCACTTAGTAAATCAGAGTGGGAGGGGAGGGATAATGGACTAGAAATTGTAATTTCCCGTAAAGGTATATATACATAATCTCTCATTTGTTAGTCTAAAAACTTTTTTTAAATCTTGGATTTTACAACTTTTCTTTTGGGTTTGTCTTTGTATCTCTAATAGTTGAATTAGGATGGTAGGGCAGGTGCATTTTACGCCCACCGCCCCAAGGACTTTGTTTTCTACTTTTATAGTATTCACATATTTATTGGCTCTGATATAAATTTTTTAAATGACAGGAATACTACATCATCAAGTCCAAAACGGTATATGCGTATATCACATTTAATTTCGATTATGTACAATCTTAATAAACAAAATTACCTTTTTTGTCGATTTAAACACTGTTTGTTAACCCCAATATAAATTTTAAAATCCCCACTATTTTTTAGACAGCAAATTTGAAAACGTATTTTTAAAACTTTGAGGGCCTGTATAACGCATACAAACTCTGACTATTTGGTAACTGTCACCAATTTAAAAAGTAATAAATGTAGCTTATTTCATATTTCATAATTTTAAACGTTTGATTGAACATTTTGATTTGCATGTCGAATATGAAACGATTATAGTCAGGAATTGAGGGGACAGTCGACTGTTTATTATACTAGTCTCCAAAGTTTTATACCAACGCTTTCTTATTCATTGGCTCCAAAACTTTGGGGGCTTTTATTGACTTTTGATTAGTTGGTTCATCAAGTTAAGTATCCAAACGTTTTAACCACATATTGTAAACTTTAGAAGGGATAACTTTGTTTATCATCATTGGATATGAACATCCATTTATCGGCCATTGTCTTATCCCTGTAGATCTCTAATTATATTAAAAGTAGAAACATTATGCATATTTTAAGTTGGATATTATTACAACTTCAAAAATGATCAAGAACATAGTTTTATGACTACTTACAATAGTTTTTAAATTGAAAAATTAAATTATCCTATTTGGCAGTACTCAAAACCTGAGTTGATTTTGGATACTTTTGTTGAATTTTGATTGGTTTGTTTCTAAATAGAAGTTTTATTATACAGAGGGGGTAAATTTGTTTAAAATCATTGAGGAAGTATACTAACATTGTCTTATCCTCTAAGATCCCTGACACAGATATAGTTCTAGCTTAATCATGAATACATTAATAATTGACAGCTGAGACATGTTTCATGACATCTATATAGAACTAAAGTTACAACTTTATCTTTCAATTCCACATCCAGTATTTTACATACTCATTAGGGTGGGAGGGAGGGGACATTGGACTGTAAATTTTACTTGTCCCCAAAGTTCTCTTTCATTACATTAAAATGTTTGAGACTTTCATAAAAATCTTTTAAGACGTTCAAACTTTTTCAATAATAATTTTATTTTCAATAAGTAAATTTGTTTATCACAATTAAGTATGTACATGCAATTTATCATCCATTGTCGTAACCCTTAAGATCTCGGAAATCGATTCATTAGCAACCCTGTAAAATGAGAATTCATGTAAGAGCATTGTTCATGGTTGAAATTTCATTAAGATGCAACAATTAAGTTACTATTTCATGTTACTTGCGGCTACGACTTTAGAGGCCTATTAGATTTTTTGCTATTGGGCGATTTCTCTTGGGAGGGTGGTGTTTACCCTTCCCCGAACTATTTATAAACCTTCCAAGGACAAATTAGAAGCTGAGAGACATATCGGTTGTTGCTTCGCTTCAGAAAAAATGTATTAAAAACACAAAAAAAACTGACATAGGATTATTTACATCAATCCAATATTTATTCGTGTAAGTATTTATTATTAAGGAAAATAAGTAAATAAAATAAAGCATTTTATTTACTTTTTTGCTTGCTTTACCAGTCAATAATTGTACATTATGGAGTCGCCACTTGAGTATTCTTCTCTATGCCAACCTTTGTTTTAGGGTTGGGCCGGATACTTTTTTTGCCGGATATCCGGATGATTTATAATGCCGGATATCTGATTTCGGCCGGATATCTGGCCAACGTCCGATATCCGACAAATTACTGGATATCCGGCAGGATAACCGAATATCCGGAATCCGGATAGTTTCAATATCCGGTATCTGGCCAGATATTGAAAATGGCCGAATATCCGGCCAGACCCTATTGCCAACCTTTATTTACTATTTCTATTTATAGATTATAGTTAATACCAGGGAGGAAGGGGACGTTGGGTTGTTTATTACTACACTAGTTCCCAAAGTTTTATAACAACGGTTTTTTTATTCCTTGTCTTAACAACTTTTGGGGACTTTCATTGAATCTTGATTAGTTGTTTAGTTAAGTTAATTGTCCAAACGTTTATAATCTACAGAAGGCGTAATTTTGTGCATCACCATTGGCTATGTACGTTAATTTATCGGTCATTGTCTTATCCATTTAGATCCCTGAATAAGTACACAATCACAAACAGTTTTCCTTAAACATTAAAATAGGAATTTGGCTTTTAAACACTTGACTCAATAGACCATTACTTTGGTATGTATAACAATTATTTAATGCCATTATAAGTATGGCTTCGAAACCGTTTCATATCCGCTGGATTAGAACCGGTTCTCCGCCATACTAAAAGATCATGTATAGCGTCACAGAAAAAAAATAAGAATCATAAGATTAATTCCAGTTTTGTTATTCCGGGCTTTGGTTCATCGGTTTTAACAAAACTGGTTTAATTATATATCTTTAAGTTTAATATCCGCGGAAAGCTGTTTATAATACGATGTGACAAATTACTTATAACCCACTAAAATACTTTTCCGGGTTTTCCAGGGAAGGATGGGAACTGGAGTGTAGATTATACTGTGTCCAAAGTTTTATAAAACGTTTCTTTATTCGTTGGCTTAAAATTTGTGAACTTCTAAATAATTTTGAAAATATCTACATCAATTAGCCTCAACTGTCTTATCCCTAAGATCCCCTGTTTTTCTGATAATATTATCCAATATCAATTCATTGTTGTTTAGAAAGTTAGACAATACTTATGAATGATTTTTTATGAATGGAAATACAATAAAGTACATAGATAGATTATTTATGCTTTTCACTGCAAGCAAACCCGTAATAATTTAAGAAGCCTGCGACCATTCTAACATTAATACAAAGTATTAAATATGTAATAAATTGTCCAGTTTTATATGGATATAGGTGGATATATTGACAGGGGAAAATTTGTCGTCAATTTAGTTTTTATTGGTCACTTCGTTCATCCAGTAGGATGGGATTGCAAGTTGCAAGTATTACTTTTTCAGAGTACATGGAAATCTGGGGTAACATCCAATTAATACTAAATCGATTAGTTTTATGTTTCTGGGGGATTTAAGTTGTCAAATGCATTGTTAAGTTCAAAGCTACATAAAATGGTTATTTCAATTTAAATTTATGTATGAAATATTTCAGACTTAGATAACTTAAAAGCACATAAAAACTATATAATATTTGAAAATCAAATTAAAAGAAAGCCCCTACAAACGAAATTCTAAAGTAGGTTAAAGTAAAAATAAATCATTTAATTTATTGTTAATTTGTTTTAAAGTCACGTAAAGTGAAAATAAAACCTAGCAACATTTTATAAATAAATAGTTACGTCCAGGGCTCAGCCGCCGCATATAAACTTAAAATTTCAACCCGCTTGTGTTAAAAAAAAGGTTCGAAAAAATTGATTTTCTTTTTAGAAACAGGTTTCGGCATCCAGCTGAATTTTAAAGTTATAATATGACGATTTCACTGAGGCTTATACGCGGTTGACAAGCGGCTGCCGAGCCCTGAGATTTATCACTGGCAAAAGTTAACTTTATTTATGACTTATTTTGTCCAGACTTCAACAAAAAAGTAAAATTTAACAAAATTTATATTTCACTAGACTTTTTTATCATCATACACTTTTTTTGTTTTCAAGACAATAAAAATAGTGTATTTTTTTCTCTCATTCAATGCAGATTTGTTGAATGGGAGGGTGGTTGTATTTTATGGGGGGGGGGGGGAATTGTAATGCATATTAATAGTTGTGTTAGTTGTATAGTAGACACTTGAATGTTGCAACTAATCACAATAGTAAATGTATATTTGGTTGTGTGTGAATGGAATTATCAACTCAAACTGTTCCTTACTTCAGCCTCTGTTCACTATACCAAAATATAAAATAAAGCAATGTAGAAAGGATGGGGGATGGAGGGACCAAAAGGTTGAGACATACTTACTCCCAAACAACCATGGAGAAGGGGTGGGTTGGGGGTAGTATAATAAGTAGGAAGCTTAACAGAGAAAGAGAAGCGGGGGCGGGTAGAGTGCGGATATTATGGTATTAACCCTTTCGGCCGAAAGTTGATTATGGGACGTCGACGGGTCGGGTAAACCCGCGATGGACGGACGGACGGATGGACGGGTGTAAAGGTTGTGGGACAATTACCCCCCCCCCCTCACTTACTTCACCCCGCTTGCCTCACCTCACTACATAATTTTGAAAAGGCATACAAAATTTAATGTATGTTAGTTTGATTATACGATGTTTGTGTGTGTGTTTGTGTTTTTTTAAATAATACTATTGCTTACATTTCGACACACACAAACACAAACACACACAGACACACACAATCATAAACATGAGTTTATTTCTAACAACATATCCCCCCCCCCTCAACCATTAACCCCATGCCCTGTTTCTCAGGGATCTTAAGGGATAAGACAATGGACGATAAATTGATGTACAGTACATACATTCCTAATAAAATAAATTTTTCTAAAGATTAAAATTATTGTTGGAATTTTTTTTAAAAAAAGTACCCAAAGTCTTTACTCCAAATAATGAAAAAGTATGCTTTTAAAACTTTGAGTACCAGTGTAATTTAGAGTCCAATGTCCCCTGCCTCCCTCCCCTCCGTGGAATCTTGTTTTATTAGCACAACTTTTACTACTTTATATTCCCTTGGGAATAATTAGAAAAAGCCGGTATTTATGCTTCCAGTAGTATATATAGGATAATAAATGTATAAGAATAGATGTATAATCCAGACAACAACCTGGCCTTTTTGTAAGCTAACAAATAATCAAATTGTAGGAAATCGGCTGTGCTTATATTCCCTACGCTTGATTTCAAAGATCCAATACAAAATCGGGACAGGGTCCCCGCCCGTTAGGCAGAATTACATATGGCTCATACCCCCTTTATTATTTTAATCTAATTCCAGGATGACCATAAATAATGTGTTTCCCGGTTTTAAAAAAACTACCAGAAAAAGTAAAATAATGCAATAAATCTACGACAGGAGTTTTTTAATATCTTTTTGTACGACAGCGCATTTTGAAGCTCTAAGAATTCAAGAAGTTATATTTTGCTGTAGGGTTAAATGTAAACACTTTTACCTCTTGAAAACAGATATATTGTAAATCTTTTTTATAACTAGAGTCCGTCCGTCCGTAACGGAAAGCTGTTTTGTCAATTTAAACATGTTAGAATTGTGCTATTGCTTTCAAACTTTACATGATGAGTCCTATAACAGTTAGGAAGCGTTTCAAAAACTCAATGTCAATGTCAATTTAAAACATACTGATTCTTAACTTTTTTGGAAAATAATTTTTTATATAATATAATTGTCTTATTCATGACATTTTTGGATTAATGATTCCTAGGATAACATGGTATAATCAAATCATAACAATGAAAGTAAGTTATTTTACTGTATTCTGTATTTAAGCATTTTGCAACAAAAATCTTTTCACAATTTAGTTTAGACTTATCAAGTTCTGACACTCTACAAGAGTTTTCTTTCTTTTATTTTTGTTCTTTTTTCCTACCTTCTGATTGTACTGCTTTGCTTTCATGGATGTTTTCATCCATGTTTGATGTATATTTTGTTGCAAGACAAACAAAACCTTTAATCAAAGCTAATTTGAACTGAAGTGGATTACAGCATTAAAACAAAGTGAGAATATTACAATTTTGTACAGAGTGGGATGGGATATTGAACTGTAAATTATATTAGATCATAATCTTGATTGGGTGATATAAACTAGCAGTGCAGACTTTTGTAAACCAATAAGTGTACCCTAAAGAAGGATAATTATGTTGATCATTATTGGGGGTGTACCAATATTTATTGTACATTTGTCTTAATGTTCCCAGTATTGCTTAGTAAACGATTAATTTCCGCTGGATTAGGAATGGTTCTTAGACATACTGAAAGCTCATGTATAACATCGTATAACAAAAGTTTTTAACAAATATTAAATAAAAATCATAAAAATGATACTAGTTTAATTTTGATCTCCGCGCTAGGCTGTCTATAATAGGATACAAAAAAAACAACTTTTACTTTAACAGACAGGCGAATATTAAGTTGTACAGTAGTACCAAATTTGTCAGGACTATCATCTCACCCCAAAATAGATGTCTATCTAAAATAGCAGCCTGGAAATCATGTTTCGCAGAGACAAACATGATGTTAGATATTTTGAATTATAGAGTAGCCTAACTATTCAAAATGAGTCATAAACGGGAAATGTTTTCAAAGATTATATAAACTTGTACAAGTTTTGTTTAAATGCTGTTATTTTTCACAAAGTTACTAAAAATGTTGATGGATTGATCTTACAAAATAAGCTTTGTTCAGGGAGGAAGGGGACAATAAATGTTAACCCTTTACAGTCGGGCCCCTTGCCGCACCTTAATCAGTCGGGGGGGGGGGGCGTTCAACGCCCCCCCTTATTATCTCAGTTCCTATTAGAGCTAGAGGGCTAAATTTTTTTGTGCAAGTCCCCTGTTCGATAATGAATTTCCGACCTTTTATAAGTCTAAGTCAATTTTCGCTTCCTTCACCCTTTTATTTAACAACCTTTGTTTTTAGGTCCTTTTTTACTTGAAAATTTCAAACGGCTGTAATTTTTTTATTTTTGAAGCTAGAAGAAAATTTTTTTTCCTGAAAATGATTATTTTTATGTAAATTTCACATTAGAAATATCAAAATATAAATTTCAGCGGCCGCAGCTGTACTTGGCAGCTGCCAGCCGCCGCAGTCGGCGGTCGGCGGGAAAACGGCGGCGGATCTTCATGAAATTTTAATACGTTATGTAGACATGTAAGAAAAGCTTAAGTTTAAAATTTGAAGTCTCTAAGTCAAAAATTGCGGCCACAGGAGCCTTTTAAAGATTTCTGGAGACCTGGAGGATCAGGACCTGCAGGATCATACCTGGAACCTGAAAGTGACTTGAACACCTGTATTTCATATAAGGATGTACTACTAGAGGATTTTTTAGTATTTTGGTATGATAAAATGCTTTGTTTTAGTCAAAAAAATATTTTTGCTCTTTACCTGGATGACCCTGCCAGGTTTGCTGGCATCCTGTGCCCGCCAGGATGGAGATATTCAAAAAATTCCAACTCTCAGTTATGTGTCATACCCATACTTAAAAAGTCAAGCAGTTTGGGCTCTTCATCTTTCACACACAGAAAATGAGATAGAAAAAACCGGATGGGGGGGCGTTCAACGCCCCCCCCCCGACCGTTAAGGGTTAATTGTAAGGGATCATTAGAATATAAATTTAATTTGACCCTTTCGGATATATATCCCTTTCATGGCAACGCCTCTAAAGGGGCGTTTCTTCGAATTCTCACAGTAGCCTTTCTTCTATTTCTAGCACCTGCTGGGGGCTCTAACCCTGCGGGGCTAATTGCCTAACCCTGTTGGGCAATCACCTAACCCAATATAACCTAAAATAACCTATCAAGAGCCATTTTGAAAATATGAAGAATCGCCCCTTGAGAGGCGTTGCCACGAAAGGGACTATACCTGACCCTTTCATCAAGAAAATCAATTTATCTTTCGTTGTCTTTTCCCTCAAGATTCTTGTTTTATCTTCTCCACTTATTGATAAAATGATATAATAGCTTAAAATATAATAATAAATCAATTTTTAAAAAAGATAGGAAAATGATGAAGCCTATATCACGTAATCCTGTACTAAGACTGGCTACATTTTGCTGCATTACAAGTACAATCAGGGCTTAGCAGCCGCGACTTGACCGTGCATAAGCCTCAAATTTAAACCCTCTTGTGTTAAAAAAAAGACCCAGAAAAATTTGTTGTCTGTTTAGGAAGCTAGTAAAAGTGGCTGACTCAGATTATGACGTCAAAAAAATCAACCAATGAGAGGCAACTATAAAGTTTACCATTGCTCAATTACAGTGTATACTGGCCTCTCATTGGTGATTTTTTTACGTCATAATCTGAGTCAGCCACTTTTACTAGCATCTGTGTTTAGGAAAAAATTAAGACATCCAGCTGAATTTTAAGGTTATAGAGTTTCTGAGGCTTACAAGCGGCTGAAGCGCAGCTGCCGGGACCTGATTTGTTGTTTGTTTAGCCCATTTCTACTCATCCATTATCGTCGTTGTCACGTGTGGCCAGGTTCAGAAATCTGGCAGCTTCCATTGGTCGGTTCCATAGATCATAGACAGTGAGGTCGGTCCTGTTATTTGGGCAATCAAACAGGTGTGTCGTTGTGTGTGAAGGGTTTAAACAAAGTGGGCATTTGTCCTGTATAGTTGGATTGATCCGGGCCTTGTAACTGTACAGGTAGTTGCTGTATCCAGAGCGCAGCTGGGCTAATGTGGCTCTGGTGCATCTGGGGAGCTCCTTTTCAGATGCATGGATGGGTGGGGGTATGCTGTTTAGGACTTTATTAGGCAGCATTTCATTTATTGATTGTTGGACAGACTTAGTGTGAATTAATTTGAGCTTCCCTTTATACTCTTCCTCATGGATATCAGGTCGGGACATCTGCCTGATTTCAGGTCCAAATCTCGAGGACAGAGTCTGCTTCATCTGACGGGGAGGGGGGGGGAGCAGAGAGGTCGACTTTGTTAGGGTGGCTCGGTTTCTGTGTCGCCAGCAGAAATTGCTTACTAAGCATCTCACAATGTGCTTGGACCTTCATGACCTTTGTTTCAGAATGTAGATGGTCAATATCGGTCATTTTATGGCAGCCAGTGGCAGCTCTAAGAGCGGCATTTTGAGCTGTTTGAAGGCCTTGCCAGGATGTCTTGCTTAGTGAGGGTGTCCAGATATGGCAGCAGTAGTTAAGTTGGGATACACCGATAGCTTTATATGTATTAACTATCACTTCCTTTTCTTTGCCCCAGTCTGAGCCAGTCAGGGCTTTAAGGATGTTCGTCTTGGACTGGACTTTGGTTTTAAGGTCAGAGGCATGCTGCTTGAAAGAAAGTAGGTTATCAAATGTGATCCCTAGAAACTTAGGTTTCTTGACTGTTGGTACCTGTTCTCCGTTAATCTGAACATCTAGATCTAAGTTACACTCATTTGAAGATGTTGTGAAAAGTGTGGCTGAAGATTTTGACGGGGAAATTTCAAGGTTCCTGTTTTTAAACCAGATGTTCAGGGTTGCCAAGTATTGATTTATTTCCTCGACAATCGGTTCTATCTTGGGGCCGGAATTCAGGATGTTGGAATCGTCTGCATATGTTTCTAGTCTGATGTTTCCAGGGGGGGAGGGCATAGATGACATATATAAATTAAACAACATGGGGGAGAGAACTCCACCCTGGGGTACCCCTTGTTTAACTTTCCTGTATGAAGAAGTTGAATTTCTAAATACAACGTAGGTTTGTCTGCCTCTCAGGTATGCACATAAAAACCGTTTTATGTAGTCATTTAGGTTCAGATGTTTAATGTCGTCTAGTAGGATGTTGTGGTCCACCGTGTCAAATGCACGTGACAGGTCAATGGCAACACTTACGGTTCTGTGGACAGGTTTTTTCCTGTTTAGGCCTCTGTTAATGTGGTCCAGAATACTCTGGAGGGCTGTACCAGTAGAGCGACCTTTGCGGAAACCATGCTGGTGATCTGCTAATTCTACTGCCTCAGTGACAGCAGGGAGAATGAGGGCTTCCAGGATTTTAATTGCTGGAGACAGTAAGGATACTGGCCGGTAGCTGGAGCCTTTGTCAGCAGGTTTACCTGGTTTAAGCAAAGGGATGATCTTACCCGTCTTCCAGATGTTGGGAATGACGGATGTTTCCATGCATATGTTAAAGATGTTGGTTAGGTAATTGATGGCGTTTGGACCAATGTTCTTTAACATAATTGGGGACAGGCCATCAGGTCCTATGGCTCTGGAACTCTTGGACTTTTTGATGGCTTCTAACGTCTGGGCAGGTGTAAATGTAACCTTAGAGTCTTTAGGTTTACATTTTAGCTTTCGGAGGGTGCCTCTGAGAGCTTTGACCGGTTTCTTGTCTGAGGAGGGGGTGTATTGAGCATTAAATTTGTTTGCAATAGATTTAGCATCAGTTGTACATTTATCGTTAAAACAAATACCTTGGTTGTCAGGCTGGACTGGATTGTTATTTAAGCTCTTTATTGTCTTCCAGAGCTTCTTGGATCCTGCTTGACAGCTGTCGATGTGTTCCTTCCATTTCTGTTTCCGATGTTCACGGATTGTTTTTGTGATGTTGTTGTTGATTTCAGGAAGTCTTGGGTCATCAGGATTGTTTTTTCTGATGTTGTCTCTATCATCCATGAGTTTATCGGTTGGGAGGGCGTTGAAGATTTTGGGGATCCTGCCTGCAGGTATGTACTTTTTGGCAGCATTTTGTAGGGTATGACGGAAAAAGACCTCAGCTTTGTGTACACTTTTGATTTTTCTTGATTTTTTAAATTTATCTTCAACATATTTTTGAAATTTTGGCCAGTTTGCTTTGGAAAAGTTGATAAAAGTGCCGTTTTTGGAATTAAATTTCTTGAGTTCTGCTTTTAAACTGATGATAATAGGTAGGTGGTCCGAGCTCATTTTGTTTGCTATTCTCCAGTTGGTATATGGTATCAGGTTGGCTGATACAATACTGATGTCAGGTGCTGTGGATGCTAGGTTGGTCACTCTGGTGGGCAGGTCATCATTTATTATGCCGCATGTTTGCCCAGTGATGATGTCGGCAAGAGAGTTGCCTCTGGTGTCATTAGTGGCCTCTGAATGCCAGAGTTGACTGTGAGCGTTGAAGTCACCTAAAACTAGGTAGGATTCACCTAGGCCGTCAAGGAGGTGGTTTAGTGGAGGCTCATAGGGGTGACCGTTCACATTAGCACAGCTGCTTTGTGGGGGAATATAAACATTTCTTATGTACAGAGTATTATTATTCACTCCAGGTATGCTGATGGTTATTGATTCCAGGAACGGGTCCTGTTCCAGGTGAATGGGTGTTGGTTCAACGGAGAATTTTACATCTTTGTGTACTAAAAATGCAAGTCCTCCACCTTTGTTTATACCTCTGTCTTTTCTTACCAGGGTGTGATTTGGTGTTTTGAAAGGTTTAGAGTCTTTCGTGAGCTTAGTTTCCTGAATAGCTGCGATGGGGATGTTGTCCTTTTCCATTTCGTGGAGAAGTTCATCAATTTTGCTGAGTATACCATTGATGTTGTATTGTAGGAAGTTCAGGTTTAAGCTTCGGTTGATAAATGGTTGATGAGTTGGGGGGTTGTTGGGGGGAGGGGGAGGGGGCGGGGGGGTAGATACACGGGGGGGGTTGTGATCTTGAGGGGGGGTTGTCCGTTGGTGTTAGGTGTTTACAGCATGGTCCAAACCAGGTTTTAAATTTGCGTCGTTCTTTAGATGTTTTCAGTTGGGAACATTTAATGTGGATCCATTGTAAACAGTTGGTACATTGAACAGAAGTTGTAGATAGAATTTTTGAACAGATAACACAGTGCCAGATTTTGGGGCCTGGATTTTGTTCAATGCCAGCTCTAAGCAGAAGAAGCCGAATAAGGCCAGCTGGAGTTGCCTTATTCTTTGTCAAACATGTTAAAAACTCGATTCAGCTGAGGGATATTCCTCTTTGTCATAGATGTTAAAAAACCGATGGAAGCATTTGTGACGTAGATGGTGATGGTGACGATGTAGGTAAGGTAGATGGGAGATTGTAAGCGTTTGCTCTTGGCTTCTTCTGCTGCTGCTGATGGTGGTGCTGCTGCTGTTGAAGGTAGATCCGCGGCGTAGACGCGGCAAACATAGGATCCCCGGGACCTGATAAAAATGCTTTACGTCGACTATAAACATAGCTTTAATATAATCAGGTAGTAGAAATCTGATTTTTTAATTATGTACCCCTTACAATTTTTAATATTTTTAATCTATAATACAAAGTAGCTTGATGTCTGTCCGTCTGTCCGTCTGTCTGTCCCTTAAGATCTCGGTAACCACTGAACCGATTGGATTCTACTCTTCAGGGTATATACCTATTGGTCCTGCGGTGGTTTTAAGCTATTTTCTTGGGGGGTGGGACACCCCCAACCCCCCCAAAAACAAAAAAATCCCCCCCCCCATTTTTTTTTTTTTTTTTTTTTACAAATTTACGAATGTTATGAATTTTATGAATTTTACGAATTTTACGAATTTTACGATATTTACGAATTTTACGAATTTTGCGAATTTAATCGCAAAATATTTTCCTGCTGGGTAGGTGCGAAAATTTGTGATCCGTTCTGCTGGGTAAGTAATAGAAGATGTAATTATACCTCTTGGGGCAAAGCCCCTAGAGGCTAGGGGCGAAGCCACTAGTATTGTAAAAAAGAAATTAAAATTCAGGTATTTAACAAATATTTGATGATGTTTTCCAGTATGGCCTCGAAACATCAGCTGGATTAGAACCGGTTCTTAGCCATGGCTGGATCATAATTTTATCCAGCTACAAGGTTCACTTTATTAGAGTACATGATAATTTGGTGTAAGATCCAATGAATGATAAATCCATTGTTAAGTAACAGGAACACCAAACGTTTTGCTGAGTAAAAATATGTTTAGCCTAGAAAAATCCTGTAGTAACCAAAGTCCAGTGTTGATGGTGGTGCAACAACATTAGTATAAACAAGGATGACAACATCCATAAAAGCGAATCTCTGAAACGGAATGACAATCAAACATTAACACTTGTCAGAGTGTCAGAACTGAATAAGCAGAATATATATTTAAGGACTTTATTAGTTTATATATAGGATTTGCTGATAACATTAAACATTTTTGTAGCAGGAATCGGTATTTCAAAAATCAGATGAATAGAAGAATTATATCACATGCAAAATTGTAGTCAAAAAGGTTAAAGATAAAAATGTTTTATATGGACGTATTGACGGTAAACAAAGTCTGTAAAATGTTGTTGGTGCATTATCATAAGTAGAAACATTTATACCAAGTCTTCTTTATTAATAATGAATCCATAAAAACAGACAGTCATGAATGTACGAAAATCGAGCGTATCAGTATAATTTTGTGTCCAATGTCACCATACTCCACAATTTGCTTAAGATGAAGAATGAATGCAGAGATAAGGGACCAGGATTCTTACAAACAATTCTAAATGAAAATTCCCTACAACACACTTCCTTATTCCCCCCTCTTCTTATCCACATATACAACCTAAGTGTAAAAAAATTTGCTTTGAACAAGAAGAAACACAAAATTAAGTTTGCAAAACACCAAGTCAAGTAAGTTTTATAACAGGCAGTGAGGGAACATACATTAGGCTATTAATCACACTAGTACCCAAAGTACTACCATAAAAACCCAAAGTTTTATAACCACTATAAAGTTTTTTTTCTTCGGCTTGAAAACTTTGAGTATTTTTAATAAATATTTATTAGCTCGTTCATTAATTTGAGTGTCCAAAAGTTTTAATGATTGATTTTAATCTACATCAGGTATAATTTTGTTGATCATCATTGAGGAGTAGCATCAATTTATCGTCGATTGTCTTATCCTTTAAGATCCCTGATACCTTTATTGCACTTACACTAATGTAATTAATTCTTTTACTATGCTATCATCAGATCATTCTAAAGGGAGGGAGTAGACAGAGGAATCTAAATTATCATGGTAACCAAAGTTTTATAAACACGCTCACTTATTTTCATGGGGTGCTGCCACTTTTACCACTAGCAAAAATACAACCACTGTGTTTTTGACAATAAGTGGATGTGTTTTTGTCAATTTCCTTTTTACCTGTATTTTTGGTAATATTTTTTATCCACTGTCAAAATTACACCTTTACTACTGTCATAAACACAGTTTTACTGTCATTTTAACACCTATAAAATTCAATAAAGCTGTCAAATTCGCAGTTTTGATGACAAAAATACACCAATTTTTGTCGATATGTAGGTGAATAATTGACAGCAAAACTGTGGATATGACAGTGCAATAACTGTATTTTTGTCATACCCCCCTAAAAATGCAGATGTGAATTTGAAAGTAAAACTGTGTTTATGACATCAAATCACTGTGTTTATGACATCAAATCACTGTGTTTATGACAGTATTATCACTGTATTTTTGCTAGTGGTAAATCTACCATGTACCCATTTTCATGCTTAATACTTTGGGTATTTTCATTATAGTTGGTTCAAATATCAGTGTTTAAACTAACTAATAATTATACTGTACAATAAGGTTAAATTTGTTTAAAATCATTGGTGATAAATTTATAATTCGTTGTCTTATCCCTGCTTTATTATTACTTACTTAAGAATTGGCCTTATGCAGTGTTTTCTTTTATACTGGATTTATTATTGCTTGGATTTTACACCAGATTATCATGTACTCTAATAAAGTGAAACTTGTTGCTGGCTAACTTCTCGCCCTCTCCAAACCCTTTACCCCATCCTTCCCTTCCTACTGGATGAACAAACCGACTTAAAAATGACAGGAAAAATAGCAACCTAAATTGATTACAATTTATCCAAGTATATTCTACATCCATATCTTTTATTTACAACCTCCTATCGTTACCGACATGACAGTCAAACAGAAGGACAGACAAACAATCTTATTAAGTAGCATCGATACTTAAGAGTTAAGATTATTACTCAAGATTGACAAGTAATGAAACAAGGCCAAAAATTATCCCTACTCCTCCTTTTAAAAAATTAATGTTTTAATCTTTTTTTTCAAACTTTTCCAGTTGTCATTTGTATTTTCTGGTGATACCTAAGATTCAAAATGATTTGGGACATTGTTCTATATAAATGTATGTTAAAAATCTTTGATCATATTTGCTGTTATCTAATGTCTCATACCTATATTTTTTTAGACAAAATTAATTGAAAATGATTGCTAAAATCGAAATATATCTTGATATCTTAGAAAAGTGTATTTTTTAAAAAAATAGGTTGAAAAACATACTAACTTTAAAATAGAAACAAAATATAACATAGATTAATGTATTTCCCAAATGATAATAAACATTACAAAATTACTCCTTCTGTAGATTGAAATTGTTGGTTAAAAAGTTTGAATACTTTGAGCCAAAAATCAACCAATCAAGTAAAAGTTTATAATGTTATAAAACGTTGAGTGCCAGTGTAAATTACAGTCCAATGTGCCTTCCCTGTCTGATTAAATGGATTTCCCCAGTGCTTTAACCTTTTGACTTAACCAGTATTACAATGTTCCAATATTCTGTTCAATCCATTTCCCTTAAAAATTAACAAAATTGTTAGGAAAATAAAACATGTATTACAGACAATTTTCCACAAATAACGAAACAAAAATCATAATATCAATGCCAGTTTTGTTAGCCCGGGCCTTTGATGCCAAAAGTTTTATTACCAAGTTATTTTATAATTGTCTAAAAACTTAAACTTAAACTTAAATTTTTGCATTTTATATTTAGGCGGTAATCATTGAACACTTTGTAGTAATATAATTGTTTACAGATTAGTCATAATGCAATAAACCCCAGGTGTTAGTAATACATCCAAAAGGATCTAGAGATGGTACAATGTAAATAAATAAACCCCAGGTGTTAGTAATTAATACACCCACAGGGATCTAGGGATGGTACATTATAAATAAATCCCAAGTGTTAGTTTTACACTCACAGGGATATAGGGATAGGACAATGTAAATAAATAAACCCCTGGTGTTAGTAATACATCTACAGATATCTAGGGATGTGACAATGTAAATAAATAAACCCCAGGTGTTAGTAATACACCCACAGGGATCTAGGGTTGTTACAATGTAAATAAAAAAATCCCAGGTGTTAGTAATACACCCAAAGAGATCTAGGGATTTGACAATATACATAAATAAACCCCAGGTGTTAGTAATACACCCAGAGGGATTTAGGGATGGTACAATGTATATAAATAAGTCCCAAGTGTTAGTTTTACACCCACAGGGATCTAGGGATGGGACAATGTAAATAAATAAACCCCAGTTGTAAGTAATACACCCAGAGGGATTTAGGGATGTGACAATGTAGATAAATAAACCCCAGGTGTTAGTAATACACCCACAGGGATCTAGGGATGGTACAATGTAGATAAACAAACCCCAGGTGTTAGTAATACACCCACAGGGATCTAGGGATGGTACAATATAAATAAATAAACCCCAGGTGTTAGTAATACACCCACAGGGATCTAGGAATGGGACAATATAAATAAATAAACCCCAGGTGTTAGTAATACACCCACAGGGATCTAGGGATGTTACAATGTAGATAAATAAAGCCCTGGAGTTAGTAATACACCCACAGGGATCTAGGAATTGTACAATGTAAATAAATAAACCCCAGGTGTTAGTAATACACCCACAGGGATCTAGGAATGGTACAATGTAAATAAATAAACCCCAGGTGTTAGTAATACACCCACAGGGATCTAGGGATGGTACAATATCAATAAATAAACTCCAGGTGTTAGTAATACACCCACAGGGATCTAGGAATGGTACAATATCAATAAATAAACTCCAGGTGTTAGTAATACACCCACAGGGATCTAGGAATGGTACAATGTAAATAAATAAACCCCAGGTGTTAGTAATACACCCACAGGGATCAAGTAATTGTACAATGTAAATAAATAAACCCCAGGTGTTAGTAATACACCCACAGGGATCTAAGTATTGTACAATATAAATAAATAAACTCCAGGTGTTAGTAATAAACACACAGGGAACTAGGGATGGTACAATATAAATAAATAAACCCCAGGTGTTAGTAATACACCCACAGGGATCTAGGTATGGTACAATATAAATAAATAAACCCCAGGTGTTAGTAATACACCCACAGGGATCTAGGTATGGTACAATATAAATAAATAAACTCCAGGTGTTAGTAATACACCCACAGGGAAATAGGGATGGTACAATATCAATAAATAAACCCCAGGTGTTAGTAATACACCCACAGGGATCTAGGGATGGTACAATGTAGATAAATAAACCCAAGGTGTTAGTAATACACCCACAGGGACCTAGGAATGATACAATTTTAATAAATAAACCCCAGGTGTTCAACTAGTAGGAAAGGAGGGGAAGAGGTAAAGGGGGTGGATGGGAATTATTTTAGCCAGCAGCGAACATCACTTTTTAAGAGTTCATGAAAATCTGATGCAACATTCAAGTAGTAATATATCCATTGTAAGTAATAAATAATACCAAGTAAAAACACAACTAAATACACAGGGAGGCAGGGGTCATTACATTGGTATCTTTTATATCCCTATTATCCTATTCATTACCTCAAAAACATTGAGTCCTTTTATTGAATATTGGTTAGGTCCATACTATTAATGTCTAAACTTGTTTACCAATAACTTTAATCTACAGAAGGGTTAATTTGTTTATCATTATTGGGTATTTAAATAAATTTATCGTTCATTGTCTTATCCCTTTAAATCTCTGCAAATACTATATTTCATGATGATTTCTTTAGTTTAATTGTGCCATTTCATAACACAATTGAGTTACTATAATTAGAGGTACGCATCTCAGAACATATCTCCATTTTACTTTTTTAAAAGAATGATTATAGAATATATTTTTTTAATTACAACCCCCTTTGATATGCTACTAAATTTTGTTTTGGTTTATCGAACAAGATCTTGTGACCGATTAAATGACATTGTTTAGAGAGGATGGTTTTAGCCGATTTTATTTTTATTGTTAAGTCTTTGAAAGGTTTTAGGCTTCTACTTCTGGATGCAACCTCTAATCTTTAACAGGAAAAATGTATATTCAATTAAGCTTGCTAATATGGACCTCATGTATTGTTCAGTTCGTTCATCAAGTTGGATTGGAGAGGATGGGGTAAAGAGTGTGGATGGAGGGTATCGATATTTTAGCCAGCTGTGAGATTCACTTTATTAGAGTAATAGAAAATCTAGTGCAACATCCAAGTAATAATATATCGATTTTGTTATTATCTGTATTTATAAATAAAAGAAAAAATCAAGGATGACGACATTTTGTAAAATAAATATATTTATTTTAGAATAAATTACAATAAATACATAAATATTAAATCAAATAAATTTACATTTAGTTTGAATAGATGAAAATGCCCTTTTTAATAATAAATCAGGTATTTAGATATATATTTGTTAAATCTACAATTTTTAGATAAAATTAATTTTAGATATATTTATATTACAATTTCAATGGAAGATCTTTTTTTTATTTATACAATTGCTTTACCTCTATAAACACTTACAAATATTTTAAATATAATAAAGTAACAGGATGTCTGTTTGTCTGTGTGTTTGCATCGAAGGATCTCGATATCCGCTGAACCGATCAGGTTCTCCTTCACAGGGTAGCTTCTCATAGGTCCCGGAAAGGTTTATAACTATTTTGGGGGAGGGTACCACCACC
Source organism: Acartia tonsa (assembly GCF_053477335.1). Classification (NCBI taxonomy): domain Eukaryota; kingdom Metazoa; phylum Arthropoda; class Copepoda; order Calanoida; family Acartiidae; genus Acartia; species Acartia tonsa. The sequence continues at coordinate 61,439,977 of NC_137261.1, read as the reverse complement.
CTCCAAAGAGTAATCACCCCTAGAAAACATTCCCACCCCATTTTCTTTTTTAAATTAAATTAAAAAACTAAAATACAAAATGAGCAGGGAGGGCACCCTCCCCTCCCCCCAGCAATTTTTTTTCCTTTTTCTTTTAAAATCTAAAATAATAAAATTGGGTTATCAAATTCAACACCCCCTTCTAAAGTGCCCCTAGAGGCCTCTAGGGACGTAGCCGCTAGTTTTAAATAATGTAACTGTAATTTTTTTTTATAATAATATGATATCTTAACCGTTGGATCTAAAACTTTGGGTACTTGTATTTTATTTTTAATTGTTTGGTTCAAATAGTAGTGTCCAAACTTTATTGGGAAGTATATCAATTTATCCCCAATTGCCTTATCCCTTAATATCCCTGATATAAATACTAAATATAAAAGGGGTAGTTTCACGAAGTGCATTTGAACATAATTTAGTGAACCGCATATTTTTTGCTAGTTAACGGGTTAAACTACATTTATATAGCATATATTTGAAAGAAATTCAATTTTCTACCACGTAGTTTTTAAAATATCGAGACTTGAAAATCGTCTTTTTTGATATATGCAATTTAAAAAGACGATTTTCAAGTCTTGATATTTTAAAAACTACATGGTAGAAAATTAAAATTCTTTCAAATATATGCCATACTAGAGTTGGCTCGATATAATTATCTCCCTATTGGCTAGTTTTCTATATGCATTTCTATTTCTCAATAAATCTATTTTCCTCACCCGGCATTACTATCTAAAAGAAAGTAAATATTTAATAATCTAAATGATTTTAAAAAGATTTTTTAAATTATATTTTTTTCTTTACATTACCATCACCAAAGGGTTAATGATGATGATTACAATTTTAGTTTAATATTTGAACACACAAAGTGTCGCCACAATCGAATTCTTTTAAAATAGAGTTTTCTTAAATTTATTATATTATAAATCTAAATTTTCTTTTTTATGATTAGAAATTAAATACATTGATATAAGGTAAATAGCAACATGAAATTGAAAAAAGGAATTTATTTTTAATAAAGTAAAATAATGGGTCTTATCGTTCTGGGCAATGAGAGTTTATTATGGATTATTGGAGCACTATGAGTTTTAAACAAGTATTCCTTGGAAAACTTGAGCTCGTTTATAGACATTTATTTCCAATATAGATCTGACATGGATCTTGAAGCAATTAAGCAGGCCGTTTTGTACATGTTAAAAATTAGAAGATTTCATTAAATAAAAGTTATAAATAAAAGTAAATAAATGTAGTTCAACCAATTAACCAGGAAAAAACATGCGGTTCACTAAATTATGTTAAAATGCACTTCGTGAAACTACCCCTTTGATAAACATACATAGAATGGACGAATACTTTTTGGCAAAAGTCTCGTAGTTCTAAATTAATACACTAACCACGCTATGCTATTGAACTAAAAAAATCGGAGGTTGTCGCTAGAGCAACAAAAAAAACTACAGTCCAATACAGGGATTTAAGAAATATGACAAAAGACGATGCATTAAAGTATAAAATAAACCCTAAAATATTTGCATAACTAAAAAAAATAGTACATGAAATTCAGCATAAAAAATTAGACTCTCTATAAATTGAAATCTATTTAAATGTTTGTAATATCTTGAAAAAAAAGACTGTTTAGCAACCTTCAACTTTTTTCCCTAATGAGCACACGGTATAGCATTAAAGATTGATTCAGACATTTGTTCACAAATCACACATTAAAGTCAAATCCTTTTCTACTTTTGTTTATTTGGATATGCAAAGATAATGCTTTCATTGGTGGATTACTACGTCAATTTTACCTCCTTAGGGCGGGAATTAAAGTAAAAGAGGGAATAAAGGATATGACAGCACGTAACTCTGTCCACAGGGCGACGACCTTATCCTGATTTTGTATTTGGTCTTTGAAATCAGCTACAAAATTACAGAAAGCAATTTGCTAGCAGACTAGACGTAAAGAGTCTTATCCACTTGGGGCAGGTTGACATACTTATACATTTATTGGGCGGGATAAATCTTTAATTGTAAGATATTATCTAGAGAACCAAAAGACATCATCCGCTAGTAATTAAATATGATACTATAACTATAGTTTAAGTAATATCCACCAACACACACTAACTTTGTAAGGAAAGTCTAACTGTTTAATTGGCATGGTGATAAGTTTGGCCTGTTTACTGACCCTCTATTCTTACTAGTATTGTCTCATATTAGACCTAGCAGCAGTAGGTAACATTTTAAGACCCTTACTCGAAGATTTTTTTATCTTTACAATTTTTCTTTGGTTTTATTTTTCACTTTCACTGTAATTATTTAAAATTTTAATCTATGTTTATTATTACTAGTCACAATTAGTTGAAATCTTGATCTTTGAAAATATTTTCAACCTCAAGGGTACTATCAACTCCATCTCCAGGTATGAGTCCTCCATCCTCCCCCTGTTTCTCCATCTCCTGGCGGGCCACGAGCATAGTGAGGACAACAATGACGGCCACCAGGGCCAGGATGGCCAGGATGACGCCGGCCAGGTAGCACACCACCCGACCCTCTTTGCGCTTGGAGGGCACCGCAGCAGGATACTGCTGGCCAGCGAATGGAAGGTGGTGTGGGATGAATCCAGGCTTGGGTCCCCCCGGCTCCATGGTTCCCATCCACCACGGGGCATGGTGGTGGGGGAGAGTAGAGTTGTACAGACCTAGCTCAGGGTCTCCCTAAAATTATTGTATAGTTCATTGACGTGTACAGGGTTTTGTCAGGGGGGAAGGTAACAATAGACGATAAATTGATGTACATCCCCAATTACAATTAACAAAAATAACATTGCAAATTTTAATTAAGATGAAAAGTTTGGATAATTTGTAGTTTGAATAACACAATCAAGATTCATTAATATTATTATATTAAGTTTTTTTAAAGTCAACCAATGAGAAGCTATGTTCATAAAATGTAAAAACTAATTCTAAATTTGACAAAATCAAAAAAATAAATTGGCAGACAAAATTCGTTGTATCCCAAATTTGGCTGGAACATAAAATGCATGGAGGTTGGGGATATCTTCAGATTACTAGTCCCCAAAGTCTTATAATAACGTTTTCTTATTGGTTGGCCTAATAACTTTGGGGACCTATTTTAAATTTTGATTGGTTGGTTCATTACGTTGAGTGTCCAAAGGTTTCAACCACTAATTGTAAACTACATTAAGAAATTTTGTGTATAGCCATTAGGTATGTACATCAATTTATCGGCCATTGTCTTATCCCTTTAGATCCCTGGTATATCTTATTGTAAATTATATTACCACACTTAGTCATCTCATCTGTATGCTTATAAACTTTAAGGACTTGATTGGTTGGTTCAATCTGGTGGTGCACAAACTTTCCAACCAGTATCATTTTATTCAAGAGGTAATTTTGATGTTTGTAATTGGAGCTGTACATAAACTTATTGTCTTATCCCTAAACATTTGTGACAAAATATCATTTAAAAGTTTAGTTGGCAAGGCGCTACCGTAAAATAAATATAGACTCAACTTTGCATTTTATTTAAACATTTCAAAACTTTTCTCCCCACCCAGCCAGTTTGACATAAATAACAAAATATATAAACCTATTCATTTTTATTATTAAATGCTTCATGATAAACTAATGGCTAGAGGGGAAAGTCGACATTCATTTTTTATTTAGTTTTAAAAAAGAAAGGGTAAAAAGGATATTTTTTGAGGCGGGGGTTATTCTATTCTTGGACCAATTACTCTTCGGAGGATGGTGGTACCCTCCCAAAAATATTAATTAGCCTTCCCAGGACCTTTGAGAAGCTACACTGTAAATGAGAACCATATTGGTTAAGCGGTTAGAAGATCTTTGGGTACAGACAGACATCCTGTTAAGTGCGTTTTTAAACCTTTTTACGGTTAAGTTTAGTTTACAGTCCTATGTACCCTTCTTCCTCAAATATTCCTTACTTTTATTTTAATAAAGTGAGGGGTGAAGTATTGTTGCGTTCATATCCCAAGAAAATGATATTAACTTACATAGGAATGTACATTACATCCTGGAGGAGGTGGGGGGTGGGGCAGGGTTGCGTTCATGTCTCCAGAATAATTGTTCAGGGTCCTGTAGGGCATGTAGGCAGCTTGGTGCATACCATCCTAGAATACACAACAAATATTTGATTAAAATTAATGCATTTTCTTTATTATTTTCTGTGTGTGAATAATAGAGTGCTAAAACTGAGTGACTATTTATATATGGGTATGTGGCAAGGTTGTATGCAAGGTTCAGCTATATATACTCAATATACTACATACATATATAAGTTAATAAATATATAACCTGTTTAGATAGTTGTGGCAAGGTCGTATGCAAGGTTGAGCTATACTCCAGACAATCCTTACAGCCGGACATAGCGTGACATTGGGTCTCGGCCTTGAAAAATATAAAAAGGTTTTATTAGTCAAATGCTTGCTATTATAAAATATAGACAGACAAGTATACAGACAGAATAATGGACAGACAGATAGTCAGACAGCTACAAACATGCATATATACAGAAAAACAGATAGACAGGAAAACAAACACAACAACAGACAGACCATCTGATACTTTTATATAAATAATCATGTTCAAACCTGACTTGGACAGAGCAGTGATAAGAACAGGACAACAATGCTGTTCAGATTTCTTTACACATAGACAGACATCTTGTCTTTCTTTACACATAGACAGACATCCTGTGTTTCTTCACACATAGACAGAAATCCTGACTTTCTTTACACATAGACAGACATCCTGTCTTTCTTTACACATAGACAGGCATCCTGTCTTTCTTTACACATAGACAGACATCCTGTGTTTCTTTACACATAGACAGAAATCCTGACTTTCTTTACACATAGACAGACATCCTGTCTTTCTTTACACATAGACAGACATCCTGTCTTTCTTTACACATAGACAGGCATCATGTCTTTCTTTACACATAGACAGACATCCTGTCTTTCTTTACACATAGACAGACATCCTGACTTTCTTTACACATAGACAGGCATCATGTCTTTCTTTACACATAGACAGACATCCTGTCTTTCTTTACACATAGACAGACATCCTGACTTTCTTTACACATAGACAGACATCCTGTCTTTCTTTACACATAGACAGACATCCTGACTTTCTTTACACATAGACAGACATCCTGTCTTTCTTTACACATAGACAGACATCCTGTCTTTCTTTACACATAGACAGACATCCTGTCTTTCTTTACACATAGACAGGCATCATGTCTTTCTTTACACATAGACAGACATCCTGTCTTTCTTTACACATAGACAGACATCCTGACTTTCTTTACACATAGACAGGCATCATGTCTTTCTTTACACATAGACAGACATCCTGTCTTTCTTTACACATAGACAGACATCCTGACTTTCTTTACACATAGACAGACATCCTGTCTTTCTTTACACATAGACAGACATCCTGACTTTCTTTACACATAGACAGACATCCTGTCTTTCTTTACACATAGACAGACATCCTGTCTTTCTTTACACATAGACATACATCCTGTCTTTCTTTACACATAGACAGACATCCTGTCTTTCTTTACACATAGACAGACATCATGTCTTTCTTTACATATAGATAGACATCATGTCTTTCTTTACACATAGATAGACATCCTGTCTTTCTTTACACATAGACAGACATCCTGTCTTTCTTTACACATAGACAGACAGAAATACATACGCATAACCATCATCAGACATCCTGTTACTGATATAAATGATTATGATATAACCTGACTGATGGACAGAGCAGTGATAAGAACAGGACAACAAGGCTGTTCAGATTTCTTCATCTTTTTCTTCTTGGCTTTCTTGCTCATGGTTTCAATACCTCCTGCAAAATTTGGAAAGTCAAAGCTTTAATGGCCTGCACAAGATTTTAAAGAGGTTGGGGGGTTAATTTTGGTTACAATTCTTTGTACAAATAAGTATCCAGAATAAAATCTACTTGGTCCCTATTAATTTATTTTAGATAAGAGTTTCAGGGTTTTGGTATTTTTGATTGATTTGATTGATTTATAGCATAATCTCCCGTTCTTTTATTATGACAACTGAACATCTGCTTCATAACTCACTTTGTCCGTATGCTACCTATGGATGTTGTTATCCTTTTGAATCATTACCTTTAGCGTTGATAGTATTATTATTATTATTATCCTCTTCATTGTTATTATTATTATTATTGTTGAATGTCTCATCTTTTCTGGTCAAACTTGTATACACGTTGTCTGATACACTGAAATATTAATGGATATATGATATTCGTGGATATATTGACAGGTAAAAATATGTCGTCAATTTAGCTTGCTAATATGGATCTTATTTATTGGTCCATTCGTTCGTCCAGTAGTAGGGGAGGGGATGATGGGGGAAATTGGTTTGGATGGTTGGTATCGTTATTTTAGCCTTGATTAAGCCTAGATGTTCAATCAGACGTTTAATTCGATTTAAATTACCTGGTATATGTATTATCATTGGCAGAGGCCACCGGAACGCCATGCATCCTGGCCAGAATCCTAGCCAGTGGCCTGGCACCTGTGCTGGTCTTGTGCCTGCTGCCACCACCATCTGTGCTGTCCTGGCTGGTCTTTCTGCTGCTGCCAGCCTGCACCTGCCCAACACTGCCGCTGTCTCCCTTGGCGCAGCTGCGACAATGAATTGCCTGTCATAAGGGTTGATATCAAGTATCTAATATTATTAAAATTAATAATAAATAGATTAAAAAAATATTCATTTATTCAAAATAAATGCCTTTTTTAATGATTTACTAAAACCTAGAACAAATGATAAAATTGTATATTTTGGTGAAACTACACATGGATCTCGGAATGGCAAATCAGAGTCTGTTGGTTTTATACTATTTTCCCCACAGATAGACACACAAGATTACGACAATTTATAGCCCAATTTAAGAAAATATTTAATAGCCCTTCAAAAACTAAAAAAAATACTGTAAATAGTTGACCCTTCCTGCTGTGTTTGTGGAGAATATCTGTTGTGATGATGTTGATGTTGTTGTTGGCAACAACTGCTGTGCTGATCAACTCCCGTAGATGCTCTGTGGTCTGCTGAGAGAGGAAATAGTTTACAGGTTTAATTAATTCAGTGACGAGGAGGTTATTATGGACCAAAAATTAATCTTTATTGAACTAAAAACTAATTGGTTGGTATAAATATTATTTAAAATTTTCCACCAATAATTTCAAATTTTTATGTACATCACTTTATCGTCCTCACGTCGTCTACTTATCTGGAAATGTTTTTAATACTTAAGCTTAAGTCTGTTGAACAATCCCCCCCCCTCCCCCAAACTCTTTAAAATTAACAGTACCTGTATAATATAGTGCCCTAGCAAAATGGGGATAGATGTCACTGCTTTTGGCCTATCTATTCTATTGACGTTAGGAAATACCTCATACCCCATCTCTTTTCTAGGGTGTTTCTTTCCCCATTCCCTTTCTCTTTCCCTCTACTATGACGTCTAGAATAGTAAGGCCAAAAGCGGTGACATCTATCCCAATTTTTCTAAGGCACTAAATACAGCTACAAATTAACATAATGTAAACAATCCTGGGATTCTATGAGTTGACAGATGATCTGCGGCTACATAATCAGCTGAACAGTCATAACATAACACCTATAGAAATATATTTCTATTAGTGGAAAGATTATCTGCAGCTACATAATCAGCTGAACAGTCATAACATAACACCTATAAAAATATATTTATATTAGTGGAAAGATTATCTGCAGCTACATAATCAGCTGAACAGTCATAACATAACACCTATAGAAATATATTTCTATTAGTGGAAAGATTATCTGCAGCTACATAATCAGCTGAACAGTCATAACATAACACCTATAAAAATATATTTATATTAGTGGAAAGATTATCTGCGGCTACATAATCAGCTGAACAGTCATAACATAACACCTATAAAAATATATTTATATTAGTGGAAAGATTATCTGCAGCTACATAATCAGCTGAACAGTCATAACATAACACCTATAAAAATATATTTATATTAGTGGAAAGATTATCTGCAGCTACATAATCAGCTGAACAGTCATAACATAACACCTATAAAAATATATTTATATTAGTGGAAAGATTATCTGCAGCTACATAATCAGCTGAACAGTCATAACATAACACCTATAAAAATATATTTATATTAGTGGAAAGATTATCTGCAGCTACATAATCAGCTGAACAGTCATAACATAACACCTATAAAAATATATTTATATTAGTGGAAAGATTATCTGCAGCTACATAATCAGCTGAACAGTCATAACATAACACCTATAAAAATATATTTATATTAGTGGAAAGATTATCTGCAGCTACATAATCAGCTGAACAGTCATAACATAACACCTATAAAAATATATTTATATTAGTGGAAAGATTATCTGCAGCTACATAATCAGCTGAACAGTCATAACATAACACCTATAAAAATATATTTCTATTAGTGGAAAGATTATCTGCAGCTACATAATCAGCTGAACAGTCATAACATAACACCTATAAAAATATATTTATATTAGTGGAAAGATTATCTGCAGCTACATAATCAGCTGAACAGTCATAACATAACACCTATAAAAATATATTTATATTAGTGGAAAGATTATCTGCAGCTACATAATCAGCTGAACAGTCATAACATAACACCTATAAAAATATATTTATATTAGTGGAAAGATTATCTGCAGCTACATAATCAGCTGAACAGTCATAACATAACACCTATAAAAATATATTTATATTAGTGGAAAGATTATCTGCGGCTACATAATCTGCTGAAAAACAATAACATAACACATTTAAAAAGTTTATTATATACACTGTTTCACTCCTGTTGGTAAGATTCTAAAGTTATGCCCTAAACATGTGCAATGGGATGATGTTTACTTTGCTACGTGAAATTGAAAGAGTCATAACAATAGAACTTTGAAAAGGTTTAGAATAGATGATCATTGTCTTAGAAAAATCTTCACCCATAAAGGAGACTGGAATCATGTATATACGACAATATTCTATGAACAGCATAGGACCGAAACACAGCCTCCAGTGCAGTGAGGAAAGGTGATAGTTAAAACTGTGGATCAAAATCTTTACCTGGTTATTATTAGCACTCAGCCTCCAGAGCCTCCAGTGGAGGCAGGTGATAGTTGGAACAATGGGACAATATCCTTACCTGGTTATTATGAACAGCACAAGACCGGCACTCAGCCATGAGTGGTGGCAGATGATTATTGGAGCAATGGGGGCAGGTGATAGTTAGAAATGTGGGACAATATCCTTACCTGGTTATTATGAACAGCACAGGACCGGCACTCAGCCTCCAGTGGTGGCAGATGATAGTTGGAACAGTGGGACAATATCCTTACCTGGTTATTATGAACAGCACAGGACCGGCACTCAGCCTCCAGTGGTGGCAGGTGATAGTTGGAACACAATCCTTACCTGAGCTTGATCTTTAAATAATTTCAATGGTGATCTAAACAACCCCGCGCGAAATTTAAGCCAATCACAGCGGCGCATTTAAAAAAATTTAAAAAATGCGCCGCTGTGATTGGCTGAAATTTCGCGCGGGGTGGTTTAGATCACCATTGAAATGATTTAAAGATCAAGCTCTGGTTATTATGAACAGCACAGGACCGGCACTCAGCATCCAGTGGTGGCAGGTGATAGTTGGAACAATGGGACACAATCTTTACCTGGTTATTATGGACAGCACAGGACCTGCACTCAGCCTCCAGTGGTTGCATGTGATAGTTGGAACAATGGGACACAATCTTTACCTGGTTATTATGGACAGCACAGGACCTGCACTCAGCCTCCAGTGGTTGCATGTGATAGTTGGAACAATGGGACACAATCTTTACCTGGTTATTATGGACAGCACAGGACCTGCACTCAGTCTCCAGTGGTGGCAGATGATAGTTGGAGCAGTGGGACAAAATTCTCTTCCTGGAAATAGTTCTGTAGAGCGGGTTCTGTTCATCCTCCAGGCCTCGTCCATGGTCACTGCCGACTATAACATCTATATACAAAATTAAGCAATAATAAAAATTAATCATTTATATACCAAAAGTTGTTCCAAATGAAATTTTAAATAATGCCCTTTAACATATGTGACAAAAGTACATATGAAACATTATAACACAAATATCTTACAAGAAGGAGCAGATAGGATTTTTTTTCAGAACAACCTGTGATTCTAGAACCCGGTATTAGTGTCGGACTGATTATGACGTAACAAAAAAAATTAGCCAATAAGAGGCCACTATGAATTTTACCATTGGTCAATAATGTCCTCTCATTGGCTAATTTTTTTTGTTACGTCATAATCAGTCCGACACTAATACCGGGTTCGTGATTCTACCCTCAAAATGTTATAGTATTAAGGTACCACTCCCCCAACTTCCCCTGGCATAACCCTGAGCACACCACTGTTTCTAAAAGACTAATTTACCTTTAGTCTCCACCTTGATAAGCCCATTATGCTCCTGTTGCAGTGAGGCCTCCTTGGGTTTGGTTAGGTCGAGTAGGGAGCTGGTCACCAGGGAGTCCCACTGGGGCAGCGACGGTCGCCCTCTCTCCTTGGACACCCATTTCAAACTGCCAAACTGTATGTTGGATACGAAATCCATGTTCTTGGATATTTGAGGTAGGGAGCCCTGAAAAACAAGAAGAGTTATTTCTCGCATCGTATTATAAACGGCTTTCTGCGGATATAGAATGTACAATTATAAGATTAAAACTAGTTTATAATTCAGTGCTATACATAGTTTTTTTCGTATGGATGAGAACCGGTTCCTATCCACCGGATTCGAATGAATACGAGAATAGTTATTTCTCGTATCGAATTATAAACGGCTTTCCGCGGATATAGAATGTACAATTATAAGATTAAAACTAGTTTTTTTAGCCCCGAGGTGCCAGAGGCACCGGCTAAAAAAACTGGTTTTAATCTTATGATTGTACATTTCTATATTCGTAGAAAACTGGATATAATACGATGCTATACATAGTATTTTCGTATGGATGAGAACCGGTTCCTATCCACCGGATTCGAATGAATACGAGAAACTAAATTAAAAGTAAAATAATTATTAAAGGATGAGGAAATGGACGAAAAAAGAAAAAAATTGCCCCTATTATAGATTAAAATCATTATTGGAGAAGTTAGACATTGCATTTGTTGTTTATTTGGAAAATAGGCAACTATATCAAAAATAAAATAATTTAAGTTATAAAAGAAAAAAGCTACAATTAACTGCATATTTATATTATGCCAAAATAAAGTCTTGGCTTTACTAAAAAGATGCAAAAGCTGTTTTTTTAAGGAAACAACAGCTTGTTTTTCTCTATTATAAATAAGATAATGTTAAGGTTATATAATCAGATCAGATTTTTTTTGTTTCTCAGTATCTTTAAGTAATCATCATGCAGTATTTGACAGTAAAATTTACCCATACGTGATTCAGCAAATTAATTTCATTTGAAATTGCTGAAAATTTGGATATTAATGTGGCGTAAAACTTGCTTTGTGCTCTAACCGAAGGGAAGTGGATAAGATAAGATAAGTATTATAGCCCCCTCTACTCCTATTCTTTAATTACCTGATGATAGTTTGATTCTCTAGGCTTTTCAGCAGCATTAAATCCCAGGTTATGAAGATTAGGATAGTAGGGTTCATTATGAGCACCACCCAATTCTAATCCTCCAAGTTTTGAGGGCCAGGTTGATAATCCGGACTTGGAGTAGTCATCTCTGAAACATTCAATATATTATTACTTGGATGTTGCACCAGATTTCTATGTACTCTGATAAAGTGATGCTTTTAGCTGGCTAATATAATATATCCCTTTAATCTAACCCCTCCCCTTCTACTGGATAAAAGAACTAACCTATAAATGAGGGTTTTATTAGCAAACTAAGTTGTTGACACAATTCCCTTGTGGATATATCCACATAATTGATTGGTAATTAAATTTTATTAGCAACGTTACTTTATATTCTAATTTGTCCGTCTGTCTGGCTTACCGTAACTCTTTTTAGGAAACGTGATTTACTCCAGAGCGTTTGAAGAAAGAAGTCTTACATTTAGTTTGAAGATTCTCCTTACCCGTGTTCAGTATCCGAGGCTAATATCTACTACTGACCTTAGCTGGGAAGTATGTGTAGATACCGAGACAAGACTGCCTGTTGTACTGACCACTGAGATGCTAGTCACATAGCTGGCATCTAGGGAGATCAGGCCACGCACCGTCATACTAAGGATAGTAATTGATTATCATTTTCATATTTTTCAACACCGCTCCCAGGCGTTTTTCAGTCCTTGGATACTTGAATTATATTGTGTTAAACCTATAGTATTCATTGTTGACTAAAAATAGTTTATTAATAACTTTTAATAAATGTAATTATCATTTATCAATGTTGATATTAAATGTATATGCTGTTTTGTTCCCAAAAAATATTTGAATTTGATATTGTTTAAGTTAGACTAAATTCTTTAAATATGTTATAAATTGAATTTGTAAAATAAGGTAAAACAGATTAAGGCCAAATTCCGTAATAATATAACGTCAATCATATTTGTCCACTATTTTGGAGAAACTACAAGCTGCTACATTAGAGTAAAATACTAGAGGGAGAAAGGGTTAAATAACTGTATCTCCCCATTGCAACCGCCTTGTGCAACCTTTCTATTGGGTCATTAAAAATCAACCAAAGATGTCGCTTATATTAACACAGCTAAGTTGCAGAAAATAGTTTAGAAGCAGACGAACGAGGTCTTTGAAAAAGGAAGGGAGGTAGTTGTCTGTGTATACATCTATACTTTAGATCTGTTGCTGCTTCCAACTATACCTGGGAAGAGATTCGTAATTGCTGGAGAAGCTGCTTGTATTCACATAACAAGTCACAGATGATAAATCCTGCAGGGACAGCTGCGCATGCTCTACCACAGATTCAAAATGGCGGATTTTATCAATGGGAGAAGAGCTGACAATTCTGATTGGAGGATTTATCGGAAGATTCTGGATGCTGATTGGTTGATGTTGCAGGGATGGACTGCTGCTATTGGTTGTATTCGGCTCTCGAATAGGCGTACTCTCCTTTGATTGGTTCAGAGGAGTTGATCGAGTGCTTACTTCAGTAATAAAACCTTAATAAGTTATTTTCTATTAAAATCATGAATACAGATAATTTTACCCACTTACTCTAAACAGAAATTAATCATTTATACATCTAAAAATTATTTTACCAAGCTCTGATATCTTTATATAAAAGTAACAGGATGTCTATCTTTGTGTTTGTGCCAAAAGATCTTGATAGCTGCTTGACTGTTATGGTTCTCCTTTACAGTGAAGCTCATAATAGGTCCAGAAAAGGTTTATAACTATATTGTGGGAGGGTACCTCCTACTTCCAACACCTCACCCCCCCCCCACACACACACATAGCTTATCTCTAGTTTCTTAGTAGGAATTATATTGTATTGACAGACTGACAGGCCCAATATATAGAGTAGCTATGCTGTTTGTAATAAAAATAACCTGAAGTAGGAGAATAATGTGTTGTTCTTGTTATCTTACCAGTTACACCTCCTTTACTCTCCCAACTAGAGGGTTCTAAACATAATATTATATATATAGTAGCTATGCTAGATATAGGAGAATTATAATGTGTTGTTCTTGTTATCTTACCAGTTACACCTCCTTTACTCTCCCAACTAGAGGGTTCTAAACATAATATTATATATAGAGTAGCTATGCAATATGTAGGAGAATTATAATGTGTTGTTCTTGTTATTTTACCAGTTACACCTCCTTTACTCTCCCAACTAGAGGGTTCTAAACATAATATTATATATAGAGTAGCTACGCTAGATATAGGAGAATTATAATGTGTTGTTCTTGTTATCTTACCAGTTACACCTCCTTTACTCTCCCAACTAGAGGGTTCTAAACATAATCCTTATACTAAAGTAACAGGATGTTTGTCTGTGTGTTTGTACCGATCGGGTTCTCCTTAACAGGGTAGCTTCTCATAGGTCACGGGAAGGTTTATAACTATTTTGGGGGAGGGTACCACCACCCTCCTAAGGGAAATCGCCCCTAGAAAAAAATTACCCTCCCTTAAAATTTTTTTTTTTACTTTTTCTTTTAAAATCTAAAATAATAAATTGGGTTATCAAATTCGACTCTCCCCTCCTCAAGTGCCCCTAGAATCCTCTAGGGGCGTAGCTCTAGTAGTATATATAGAGTAGCTAAGCTAGATGAAGGAGAATAACGTGTATTTCTTGTTGAACATGGGATTTTTAATTGTGTTTTCCCAAAATATTTTACATATTTGCAATATTTTAAGAAGTAGGAGAATAATATGTTGTTTTTGTTATCTTATCATTTACATAACCTTTACATTGGACTGAAAACTTTATAGGTCCTGAAAACTTTGAGCTCTTTAAAAACTGTTAGTACGTTATAATTTACCTATTGGGGGTGGAGGGGGCGGAGAATCTGGAGGAGGTGTGGCCTGTTTAGTCTCTGTCTCTACAGATGGCAGGACAACACTGCTACTGCTGCTGATATTTGACAGGTATGGTTTCGGGGACTGCCAGTTCCAGGACAGACCACTCTCAGTGCCTTCCCCATAGCTGAAAATAATTAAATGGTTAGTTACAATTTTATTATTTTTTTTTTTAAATAGCTGCAAAAAAACATCATCCGAAAAAAACGCATTTCAAAGTTCGAAAGCTACATACATAAAAACTAGTGGCAGTGTCCGTAGAGTCGAGGGGCACAAAATAAGCCTAAGTCTAGCATAACAGACAAAAAATACCTTACTACTTTATAAATTAGGACATTACATTTTATTTGGATGTTATAAAAAAGTTTATATATACTTGTGTGTGTTTGTGTGTGCGTGCTAAATAAATAATGAGAAAAAGTTGAGAATAATTTACTTTTCAATGTTCCCTTCCTCTCTGAAAATTCCTAGCTTGCAAGTTGTTATTAGCTAAACGAATGAGGAAATATTCTGATAAAAAAAGTGAATGATAAATAAGTAATTTAATAAGCTGTTTGAATAAGACTTTAGTAGGTAGTATATAGATAATTATACCAAATCTAGTTTCTAATGAAAATTTTAAAAGTAATAAAAAGGTGTTTAATTATTAATGCAATGCAATTATATCAAAAAAATTTTAGTTTTAAACTAACTTATTAATATTCAATAAAATTTGCAAAACTTTTAGGCCAACAAATAAGATTAATCATTAAACAAAACTTTGGATACCAATATGATTCTAAAAATGTAAATGTAAAATATTCCATGGAAATGTGAATAGCTAATTAATTTCAAGTATGGTTTCGAAACCAGATTTGAACCGGTCCTTAGCCATACTGAAAAATTATGTGTAGCATCGTATTATAGACAATTTATCGCGAATAATAAAATATAAAAAAACCATACGATGCATTATATAACTTTAAGAAGTTTGATTTAATCTTTAAAATTACAGTTGCAATTTTGCAATATTTTAAAGTTAAAAAGTTAGTAAGAATGTAAGAAAATTTAACATTAATTACAGAAAATATAACATTTTTAATCCATTGTGCTTTTCCTTTGATCCCTTTGGCAAATTGTGCAAATTATTGCAGTTTACATCCTTCTCAATCTTTGTCAACACCTATCCTTATTTTATGTGTCAGTTAAATCAGGGATCTAAAGGGATAAGACAATGGCCGATAAATTGATGTACATCCTTAATGATGATACACAAAATTACCCATTCTCTAAATTACAATTCGTTGTTGACGCTCAACTAAATAAACCAACCAATCAAAATACAATAAAAGTTCCCAAAGTTGTTGAGCCAACGAATTAGAAAACGTCATTATAAAATTTTTCGGGACTAGTATAATAAACATCTAAATATCTCCTACCACCCTGGTTTTATGTGCCAGTATAATATTGCGATATGATGAGGAAACACCGAGGAAACTGTGTACACATTCGGAAATTTAAATTCAGCCCTCTTAAAATGTTCATAGGCAAGTGGCTACTAAAATATCTATACAAAATTGTAATCTAAATTATTAAGCTTGAGATAAAGTATTTTCCAGTTTGGATTCGAAACAATTGATATCCGCTGAATTAAAACTATTTTTCAGCCATACTGAAAAAAAACATGTATAGCATTGTATTACTGTAATTTTCCACGAATTTTGAAATAAAATTAACCCATTAGTGCCGAACCGGGTTTTAAAACCCGGTGCCAGAAAATGGAAAAAAACCGGTTTCCGGCTTCATAATTGCATCATTCTCAGTATGAATCCCCCCTCTACTACCCTGGCTTTCATTTCCCCCTGGAGCAGGCAGTTTAGCTTACTTCCGTTTGCTGGTATAGATCAACAAAGTTTGAAAATCATGACAATTCAAAATACCCCATCTAACTTTTTTGTTTTTATAGTAAAGTCGCTGATTTTTTTCGTGAAATCTAATGTTTATTGACAAGTACATCTATTTGTGAATTCGTTTTATTTAAATTATTATTTTTTATATGATTTTTTTATCGTTTTTTTACGCCCTATATAGGCCCGGTTCGGCATTTCCATTTTGAGTCTGAAATTTTTATTACCCGGTTTCACTAATAGATCTTTTTTGACAACAACAACAAAACAGGGTTTTTTTACCCGAAATCGCCGGCTAAACACGAAATTTGAAATAAATCGCTTCGTATTATACTTGTAGCTCTTTAGATTACATGAGGTTGTGTAGTTTTCAATTACGGATCGTATCAAAGTTCTAAAAAGTGTTCATCTCACTTTTGGCGTTCAAAAATTACATTTTTCGATTTTTGGTCAAAATAACCGGGTTTATACAGGTCAACCGGGTTTTAAAACTGGGGGAAAGCACCAAAAACGGGTGTTAATGCCTGGTTGGTATTTATGGCCAAGCCGAACCGGGTTTTTTTTGCAACTTTCCTGTGCACGCCACTAGAGCAAAACAAAAAAATACGAATTCCGTTTTGACCATTATAAAGCTTCCCTGAAACTTACAGCTCGATCGGCCCATAAAAGTGGCGCTCGGCACTAATGGGTTAATACAAGTTTTTACGCCCACGTCTACGTTCACTCGAGGCTAACGAAGCTGGTTTTTAATTTTAATTTTCTCGAAAAGCTGTCTATAATACGATGCAATAAATAACCTTTATAACAATGATGAAATTTATTTAGAAAAGCAACAGAGATGTCATCAACAATGCAAGCTCTGAGTCTATAAATGTATAAACCTAATTGTAGAAAACCATATCCTTTAAAAATTAGGATTAACAAAGTTTAGCGCTAAAATTGGAGATTAAAGTTTGAAATCTAATTTTTGTCACACAACAAATTTCATAAATAAATGATAAATAATCTTACATAGATCCTAGTGAATTGGCATGGATCTCAATCTGAAGATTACCAGGGGTAGCTATTCTAACAATCAATTCTACAAAAAATCACGAAACCTCTTAAAGTAAGGTGGAAGTATATTTTGTTTTTTCATATAATTGAAGAGGGGTGGGTAAGAAAGGGAGGCAAAGGGGAAGGGGTTTTGGGGATATTTTCCTTTAGAATTGTTTGTCAGAATCACATTCCCTTTTTCCTGGTAGTTAAAAATTTTGGACAATCAACTTAAAGAACCCAAAATTAAATTTTAAAAAAGTCATCAATGTTGGTAGTTAACGAATAAAAAATGTTATTATGAATTTTTGAAGACTAGTATAATAAACGAAGATGATTAGAGTCCCTCCACAGATTATGACGTCATACGATAGAATAACCAATGAGAGGCCAGCATAATTTTACCATTGGTCAATTACAGTGTATACTGGCCTCTCATTGGCTATTCTTTCGTATGACGTTATTATCTGTGGAGGGACTTTAATCATCTTCGTAATAAACTGTCCAATCCCCTCGCCCTCGCTTCCTGGGATTTACATAATCAGGTTAGATTTTTTAATGGGAAAGTTTAATATAATCCTTAAACAGGTAAACTATATTTGAGATGCCGATTGTGTACATAGTTTCCTCATCCTGTCTCAATATTTACTACTAACTAAAAAAGCTTTAGACTTCCAAAAAAAAAAATCAAATTTGAAGATTACAATTTTGAATTTGAATCGTATCGTGTTCGTTAGCTTAAAAACTTTTAATTATTAATAGGCAATTTCAAACTAGCAGTTTTCAAACTTTACGACCAGTAATTTCATCTACAGAAGTGTTAATTTTGTTTATAATAATTCGTAAATGAACATGAAAATATTTTCTAATGTCTGATCCATCAAGATCCCTGATAGGACAATGATATGAAACTAAATATACACTTTGCTTGCCAATTCTAATCAAAATTTGTTCAAACTTTATTAATCTAATACTTTTATAAACAATTTATCTAAAATTAGCCTGAGAATGTAGATTTTAAGTTGATTTGTTTATTATTTTAGGTAGGTTAGGTTATACTAGATAATGGGTAGCCCATCTGGGTTAGGGACCTTGAGGAAAAGCACCACTTAACCTTAGACAGAAATATTTAAAAAAAAGATAAAAAAAACCTACAGAAGATTTAAAAATGGGGAAGAAAAATTAAATAATAAATCGACGGACGGCTGAAAGGAAAGAGATAGAATGCAGGGAGGGCAGTATATCATTCTGGTACCCAAAGTTTTATAAACATAATTTCTCAATCGTTGGCTTAAAAAGTTAAATTTTTTAACCAATAATCTTATCCTGTAGATCTTTGTATAAAGTAAGAAAGTAAAAGAGAGAGAGAGAGAGAGAGAGAGAGAGAGAGAGAGAGGGCGCAATGATGCTTGTGAACCAAAACAAAAGAAGATCTAATTAAAAACAGTGAAAATATAAATTTTTTCAGACTTGCACTGCCAAAATATTTGGAGCAAAGCCTAAATCTAATCAAAATAAACTTTAAAATCAAATCAAACTTTATTAAAAATTAACTAAAGACGATAATCATAGCAAAAATATTTGTGTATCTGATGGATTTTATCCGATATGGTTCTCCTTTACATTAAATGTTCTGGAAAGGTTTATAACTATTTTTAGAGCGGGTACCATCATCCACCTATTATAAATCGCCCCAAGAAAAAAAGACCATCATCACCCCATTTAAATTTTTTTTAAACTGAAATAAAAATGGGGGTTGAATTTAACTCACCAAGAATTTCAAGAGCCCATAGAAGCTTCTAGGGGGCAAAACTGCATAGTAGTAAAATATGGAGAAGAGGATTTTTAAAAACTAAGTCTATCCTATTCAAAAGGACTAAAATTACTAATAAAATTTGTCACAAATTTTATATTTGCATTCTCCAAAAGAGATTTTTAAGATCTTAAGGGGTAAGACTATTGACGATAAATTGATGTACATCTCCAATGATGAGGAAAAATATTCCATATTTACAAATTATTGGTTAAAATGTTTGGACACTGCTAAAATGACCATCCTTGTTAGAACTGTTGCTTTGTTTAATTAATCATGATTATACTTGAACACTTTTTTATGGCAAATAATTTTGTAAAAATCATTATTTATGATACAAAAAGAAATTAATAATTATTTTTGCAGGGTATTTTTTTCACGACTTTTCTGAAATATTTATTATGGATAAATTTCTAGGGATATCAAAATGAAAAATTATAAGATTGAAAACTGAGAAAATGGCCCCATAAAATATAGTTTTATAGATTTTAGGACACTTTTAGGGTAAAAAAAATATCTCATAATTAAATCCTTATACTAAAGTAACAGGATGTTTGTCTGTTTGTTTGTGTGTCTGTGTATCTGTGTGTCTGTACCGAAGGATCTCGATAACCGCTGAACCGATCGGGTTCTCCTTAACAGGGTAGATTCTCATAGGTCCCGGGAAGGTTTTTTAACTATTTTGGGGGAGGGTACCACCACCCTCCCAAAAGAAATCGCCCCTAGAAATTTTTGGCTTTACGTTCTCGATTTTAGAAAGAGAGTTCAACGCAAAAATAAACGTCAAACGCAATATAGACATACTTTAAATATAAAACAAATTTTTAAAGTGCCACTAGAGGCCTCTGGGGGCGTAGCCGCTAGTAATTTATATAGTAGGGGATATTTCCATCTTAAAGTTAGGGGCAAAACCACTATCTATAATACAAAGTAGCTTGATGTCTGTCTGTTCGTCCGTCCCTTAAGATCTCGGTAACCACTGAACCAATCGGATTCTACTTTACAGGGTATATACCTATTAGTCCTGTGGTGTTTTTAAGCTATTTCTTTGAGAAGGTGGGACAACCCACACCCCACCAAAAAAATAGTTTTCTGGGGAACCAACTTCAAAATAAATGGCAGCACCAGAAATACTTAATTTTTTAAAAATTACCTCTTAAGCAATGCTCTAGAGGCTAGGGGCGAAGCCGCTAGTAAAATATAATGCAACAAGGATGATAAAATCCATAGGAATCAGATTGGCCGAAGGATCAAGAAAAGTTTAAATTCAGCAGCCTTTCTGAAATAGCAGCAAAATAAATAACGTTTGTCCCATATTGACAGACTGACGGACGCAAGGACAAAGTAAAGTATAGAGTAGCCTCGTTTCTACAAAGATAATTTTAAAAGCAAAAGCAAAGACCGGATGACCTTTGAACAAAAAGGTTCCTTTAGTAAATATTTCATGGTTGCTTACATACAGTAATTTGATGGGGGGTAAATTCAGGGTCCCACTTTGTACTGTATATATTTTGTACATACTTTACCTCGAATTTTGCAACCGTTTTAAGAAGGGCTTAATTAATAAAATAATCAATATAGTATAGACGTGGAATGTGGATATATTGACAGGGAAAATCTGGGATGAACGAACTGACCAATAAATGAGTTCCATGCTAACAAGCTAAATTGACGACAATTTTTACCCTGTAATCCATTTTTTCCTAGGTTTTATAAACATTTTCTCCTAAATCTTTAATTAAATCTTGTTCGAGTTATACAATCTATTTGTGTCAAAACTTTGCCACCATTAATTTTAACTTACATAACGGATAATTTTGTTTATCATAAAAATTTTCATTCATTTATCATCCATTGTCTTATCCATCAAAATCCCTGCTATATAACAAGCATTAACGTAAACAATAAAAAATATACTTAATTATTAGTTCATTAAGTCACTTAATTGATTTCACTAATTATTATTAATTTTCTTCACTGTATATGGGAAGTATTTTTTTGGCTTTAAGGAGCACACACACACACATACGAGCATATAATAACTTTTTAAAATCTTTTTTTGTTTAAATAAATATTAATTAATGAAGTTACCACGAATAAGACTATAGAATAACTGATATTTTATTGTTATGGTTGCTTGAACCCCCTTTAGAAGTCCCCCCCCCCCCCTCCCCTAAATTACTGCCTTTCTTTCATGCTTTTTTGCGCTTGGTTTTACACTCCCCTCTCCCTTTAAATTAGTCCTGGAGGGCCTTTCATTTCTTAAATATAAATGTGACACTTGATTTGTTTAATGTCCAACTCCTACCCCTCCCCCAACCTTACAGTGAATTTTAAGAGTAATTTTAAAGTTTATTAATAAAATTTTATATCTTGATTTATTAAAAATATTTTAGGGATCTTAAGGGTTAAGACATAAAACTATAAATTGATTGCAAACCCCCCAATATACGATAAACAAAATCACCATATTTGTAGAGTTTTAATGTTTTTAGAAAAAATTATACCTCACTAGTTTTTCCCCAAAGTGTTTATTTAAGGTTAAATGCTACTTTTCAGGCTCAAGTTTTTAATAGATCTAAACATGTTAAACATTTTTATTTCCGAAATCAATGAAAATTTTCCCCTATGCTCTTCTTACAAATTCACTGTGCTTAACTATGTATGTATGTATAACGATAATTACTTGAAATATTCCTAATAACTCAGGGATTTAAAGGGATATAGAATGAACAATAAATATATAACATCTGCAATGATGATGGACTAAATTAACCCTTCTGTAAATTAAATTATTGGTTTAAAAGTTCGGTTACTTCAGTTTGGAACCAACCAATCATAATTCAATCAAAGTACTTAAAGTTTTAAAGCAATCTAATAGGATACCATGTCTGTAAAACGTTGAGTGCATGAGTAATTTTCAGTCTAATGTCCCCTCCTTCCCTGAAAAAATTACAAAGAGATTAAAGTCTTGTTAAATGAAGCAAGAAAGAGACAACAGTTTATTGGATGGTGGCTGGGTGGGGGGAATGCCCTCCCTTCTTGGATATTCATAAAAAGAAATAATTATTGCGCGCACATATATTCAAGATTCTTCTAGTTTGTAAAAATAATTTTTAAGATATTTGGAAAACTAATAATCAATGATTTTCAAAAGCAAAGCTTTTCTATAATTAGGGTCGGTCCGTCCGTACGTCCGTCCGTCAGTATAATTGTCCTATCGATTTCAAATTTTGCATGGTGATTCCTTTAGTAATTAGGTACGATTTAGAAAGCGTAGCAACTCTATATTCATTCACAAAATGTCCGTACGTCCATTTTAAAAATGTTAATTTTTTTACTTTTTAAAAACAAATTTTTATGTGATCTAATCATCCGATTGATCTGATTTTTGGTATATTGATTCCTGGGACAACAAAGTATGTTATAAGCGAAGCAACTCTATAATCAAGTCCTAAAACATAATCCTGTATAAAGCAGTTTTTCAACAAATTTACTTAACACTTTGCTTCGACTCTTATACATTTATATTCTGATTATTCAGTTCTGACACAATATAAGTGTTAATGTCCGTTTGTCCTACTGTTTCATTGCTTCGCTTTTATGGATGTTGTCATCCTTGTTATATATAATCTTTTTGAATAAATATAGAATGCACGTGATATTATGACAGGGGAAAAATTATTGTCAATTTAGGTTGCTAACAAGGATGTTACTTATTGGTCAGTTCGTTCATCCAGTAGAAGGGGAGGGGATGGGGTTAATAGGTGGAAGGTAGGTCGTTTTTGTAGCCAGCTGCAACGTTATTTTTTTTAGTGTATATGATATGATCTGGTGTACGATCCTAATAATAACATATCCATTTCATGAATACGATGCTATACATGATTTTTCAAGATTGCCGAGAACCGGATATTAAGCGGTTTAGAAGCCATACAGTAAACTATATTTCTTAGCTTCATTACTTATGGATGGGGTGTGTCTTTATTTTAGACAGCAACACTTCATCAGAGTACATGAAAATCTGGTGCAACATCAAAGTAATATTATACATATCAATTCAATATACACATGGAAATAGGTATGGAACAATAGACAAATAAGTTAATTTTAGAGTTCTTGCTGAATGGCTATGCCAAAGATGAATTATCAGGAATATTTGAAGAAAATAGTAACTGCAATTCTTATTAGATAATCCTGCCAAAAAAAAATAAGAAAACCTGAAATTGAAATATATGGATTTATATATAATAGGTGTGAAGGGATACCTTCCATTACAGTTCGATGTGGCGAAGCCCCTAGAGGCTTAGGTTGAAGCCGCTTATCACATTTAATTGTCTTAATTTCTAGTATACATTGTTTTATGGAGATATACCGTTAAAATTAAAGAAATATAAAGGTCTTAAACATATTAAACTTGCTGCTAAATGACCTCATAAAATTATATTATTTGGGAACTTTTTCTGAATAGGTCCCGTGGTATTTAATTATTATTATATGTTTCAAAGCTTTTCCTCAATTATGATTGTTAAAACAATTATTAAAATCAGAATATCTCTATAAAAAGTCAACAGATCTATAGTATAGATGTATATAAAGACAACTACCTCCCTTCCTTTTTCAAGGACCTCTTTGTCTGCTTCTAAATTATTTTCTGCTACTTGGCTGTGTTAATATAAGCGACACAATTGGTTGATTTTTAATGACCCAATAGAAAGGTTGCACAAGGCTGTTGCGATTGGAAGATACAGTTATTTCTCCCTTTCTCCCTCTACGTTTTACTCTAATAAAAAGCCATTTTTTTTTCTGGGGGGGGGGGTGTTATATATTAGAAGGGAATGATAACATTCCCAAAATAAAAACTTGTGAAGTTTTAATGTAAAGTAGAGATGGTTAGATCCAGTGGTTTGTTTGATATTTCATTTTCAAAATAAACATAAACACGCACAGGGCCAGACAAACTGTCAGAAATCTAGACATCATGCTACTTTTATAGAAGTATATATATTTACGTATTTAACTATCTTGTAAAATACTAGCGGCTTCGCCCCTAGCCTCTAGGGACTTTGCCCCAAGAGGTGATAAAAAAAAATTAAGGCGAAATTCGTTAAAGGACCAAGGAAATCTTCTACAAAACATAAAGGACCAAGGGAAAAAAATGGGGGGATTTTTTTGTTTTTGGGGGGGTTGGGGGTGTCCCACCCCCCAAAAAAATAGCTTAAAACCACCAGAGGACCAAAAGGTATATACCCTGAAGAGTAGAATCCGATCGGTTCACTGGTTACCGAGATCTTAAGGGACAGACGGACGGACAGACATCAAGCTACTTTGTATTGTAGATAGATGTATATTTATTTTGCCTCATACAAAATTGCAGGCGAGTTGACGTTAAAAGTAAGTTAACATGCAAAGAAGAGTTTAATGGTTGAGGAAATCTTTGCACAAAAAAAAAGCAGACATTTATCTTTCATAGCAGCCAGAAATTTTAGTATTCAAACACATCAATCTTTAGGGATAAAACAATGGACGATAAAGTTTAAACGAACCTATCAAACTTTAGGGACCAGTATAATTTCCAGTTCAATGTCCACTCCCTGTCCCATAGTACGTGGAAATTTTATAACAAGGATGACAACTGTACTATAAGAGCGGAGCTTTATAATTGGAATGACGAACAAAGGAACTATAATTCTTTTAAAGTTTTAAAAGCAGAACTTTGATTTGTTAGTCTAAACAAAATTGTACATAAATTTGTTGCAAAATTACGCAAATACAGGATACAATAAAAGAACAGACCTGCATCTTTAGGATTAAATTGTAGATTAAATATTGTACCTTGTTGTGATCGTAGGAATCCTCATTCCAAAAATCAGATGAATAGAATAATTGTATCATACAAAAAATTTGTGTAAAAAAAATAAAATTCAGCATGCTCTATATGGACGTACAAACTTTGTGGTAACGATTAAAGAGTTTCTACGCTTCCTAACTCCTTAAGAAAATCTTGCAAAGTTTGAAATCGATAGGACAATTCTGACATATCTAAATTGAATAAAATATCTGAGCGTTACAGACAGTAGTATGAAAGGACCTACCCTAATTATAGAAAAGCTTTGCTCTTAATAAAGCACAATGTAAACCAAACCATTAACATTAACTAACAAAAAACAAATAAATATTTTGATAGTAATCATGCCCTCGTCATTAATTTCTCCTATAATCTCCACAAAGCCAGGGAGGAAGGGAGGGGACATGAGACAGGAAATTATATCGGTACCCAACGTTCTTTCAATGACATTGGGGTGATTTTTACTCGAGCCCCAAAAGTTTTATAATAACGCTTTCTTATCCGCTAGCATAACAACTTTGGGAACTTTTATTGAATTTTGATTGGTTGGTTCATTTAGTTGAGTGTTCAAACGTTTCGACCACTTATTTTAATCTACAGAAGAGTTTATTAATCATTGGAGATATACTCTAATTTAACGGCCTTGGTCCTATCCATATACATGCATTATCTCATATTTTTTATAAAATCTTGATTTGGGTTGTCGGAACTAACTAAACATTTACACCATTATTTTTAATAATTTATCATCCATTGGTTTATCCCTTAAGATCCCTGCTACCAAGTTATGAGGTGGATTCTTAAAAAACTTTTTGGCTCACTGCCCCACTAAAATTAGTAAGGCTCGCTAAAACTTTTTGAGAAAAATCCTCCAAAATCGCATGAAAAATCTACAAAAAATAAACAAACTCTTATGTTAATAACCCTTTTATGATTTTATTTTTTTAAATTTTTCATGCTATTTTGAAGGATTTTTTACAAAAAATTAGCAAGCCTCTTTAATGAGGCAGTGAGCCAAAAAGTTTTTTAAGAATCCACCTCTGTTTTGTTGGTTTTTATACAAATTATTTTGTTGTCACAAATTAGATTTGCTTTTTGTTAGAACTCAATTTAAATCAAATCTAATGGTTTCATTCGTGGTTTTTACATTTTTTTAAACTTAACAAAAAAAAGTTATTAAATAAATAGGTGGACATCCATCTAGGTAGGGAAAGGGGGGGAAAGGGCAATAGACTGTAAATTATACTGTTTTATAAACACAACTCAGTCTAGGATCTATTCAGGTATAAGGTATAATAACCAACAAGCGAAAAAATCTAAAATAATATTTAGGGGGCATGGAGAGGTCGTCAATTTTACTATGTGTTTCCCCCCAACGACAGCTGAAAATATGAATAGGTTTCGTGGTCTTTTTCGAATTGATTTTGCTGTTGTTATGATCTGGGATATATTGTTAAATTTTATTGAGTGTCCAAACACACTGTTAATCTTTCGAAGAGGTAATGTATATCATAATTGGGAGTGTATATCAATTGATCGTACAAGATCTTTAGATCAATCATTTAATGGCAATTTTCATTTTAGTACTTAAAACAGACACACAAAGTCAATTGTATAGTTACGAAAATGATGATTTGTTTATTTTCTCAATTAATAAAAAAACAACGATTAAAAGGATAAGACAATGGATCATACAATGATATACATCCCCGATGATGATAAATAAAATTACCCTTGTACATTAAAAAGAAAGGATTCATAAGTTTGGACTTCACTAGTTTGAAAACCAACCAATCAAAATTCAATAAAAGTACCCAAAGTCTAAAGAAAACGTGTTTTTAAAACTTTGGGTTAAAGTGTAATTTACAGTCTAATGTCCCCTCCCACCCTGATATAAATCATTATTTCCATACATAAATGAATAATTATAAATCCTTTATTATGCATTGTTTTAGTTCATCAAATTCCATTAAAAACAAGGATGAAAACATAAATAAAAGAGAAGCTCAACAAATAATACAGAGCAGGATGCATGATGATGCTTCGCAAAGAACACATAGTGAAGAGGTACAAAATGACTCAAAATTCAGCCATGTGACGTCATAAAAGTAAGGGAGATGAGAGGAGAAGTGGGAAAGAAAACCCCTAAAAAATGGATATTCACTTATTTTTATGACGTCACATGACAGATTTTGAGTCCTTTTGTCCCTCTACACACATAATACCTAATACCTCTAATTCAACGATACGAGCAATTCATTACGGGCGAATAGACAGACAGACCGACTCTAAATGTGGAAAAGCATCGTTTTTTTAAAATATCAATTAAAAAGAAAGACAGAACAGTCTAATGAACAACAACAAAATCAATTAGGGAGGAGAAATATTAAAAATTTCTCAGTGAAAAATCATTGATTGCGACGGTTTCCAATCTATTTAATAGCAGGTAGGGAGAGGGCATTGGACTGTAAACCATTCTGGTCCACAAAATGTCTTATAAACAGTTGGCTTACAAACTTTGGAGACTTTAATTTCATATATTTAAATACAATGACTATGTTCTGTGCCTCTAGCATCTAGGTGCTTTATATTCGAAAGGAAAGGAAAAGAATAAAAATAGCCTAAAACCATACCCATCCATGGGGGTATGCTAAGTGTCCCATTAGCATATCCCTAAAGACGCCAGAATTTAGAGTTTATTTTTCCTATGTATTTTGCTAGAGTCGCGGGACAAATTTAATTTACTCACATGAATGTAAAAATAAATAATGTTAGCAATTAGAATGACAAATAATTCTAACTTCAACTTAAGCACATTGTGCCAGAATACACAAAAGTTAAACATAGAAATAATAGAATACATTCTATTAAAGTTCATAGTGTTGACACAATTTTTTAGAGTAATTTTGATATAAAAGTATTAGGATGTTTGCTTTTCTGTAGCGAAAGATATTCCTAACTGCAGGAAATTTTTTAAAAGTGAATCATCTTAAAAAAAGACTTTATGCTAATCTATAAAAATATTGAACTTCTATTGGACTCTATTACATCGTATTATTATCCTTATAATAAAGTAACATGATGTCAGTTTGTCTGTTTGCGTGTACCGAAGGATCTCGCTAAACACTGAACCAATCGATCTCTTCTTAACAGGGTAGCTTCTATAACTATTTTGGGAGAGGGTTCCACCACCCTCTCAAGAGAAATCACAATAAATCGATTTTTTTTTTCGAATAGAGACTCCTACGTAACATTGCAAGGTATCGTAGAAGCTTGAAAGCAACACAGATAGGTAGCATATTAATTAAAAAACATTCAAAGTGTCATTAGAGGCCTCTAGGGGCGTAACCGCAAGTATATTTAGAACATAACTAGTCTAATCAGGAAAGAAAAGGGACGGCATTAGACTGCAAAACATACTGGTACCCAAAGTTTTCTTAAACACGTTTCTCATTCGTTAAAACTAAATCAATAATGAAAATCTCTATGTTTATGTAATATAATTGGAGTTATACATCAATTTATCGCCAATTGTCTTATCCCCTCAGATCCCTGGGTACAATGCTACTAATAGTGGTAATTACTGTATACGAGGATTTATTTGTCAACTTTATAATGTGCAGTTGCAACTTGCAAGGGCTCGGCAGCCGCGCGTCACTCACGAATATGGCTAACATTTGAAACCGTTTGGATGCTTTGAACGTTTTTTTTAAGAAAGGATTGCCATATTTGGTTCAGGTTTAGACTACTAACTGATTATCAAAATTGTAAAAAGTCGATTACAAGCGGCTGACGTGCGATTGCCGAGCCCTGCGACTTGCAAGTAACGATGCTATTATCGTTTATTTTCAATGGGAACAAAAATGAAACAGTTTTAGTTTTCATTTCATGAGAAAAAAACTTGTCAACGAAATTTATTAACCTTTCTTTAAATAGCTTAAAACCTGACCGAGGCCTTTACCTTGCAAATTTTAGTTTATATTTCACAACTTTGACTAGGAAACACGATTGCATATTTAAAAATCGCCAGTGAGGGAGGGGACATTAGAGAGTAAATTACACTGGTACCCAAAGTTTTATAACCAAGTTATCTTATTACTTGGCTAAAAATAATTTTGTGCCTTTGCTAAATTTTTATTTTAAATGAGTAGTTATTAGCTTTCAATTTACAGGAGGGTTAATTGTGTGTATCATCATTGGAAATGTTAATCAATTCATTACACAATATCTTGGTCCTTAAGAACCCTGGCACTTTTATGATCATAACTTTATGATAGCTCTGCTACTAAAAATATAAAAAATTCTATTATCCTTATTTATTTAGAGCAATAAATATGTTTGTTAAGCTTGAGGGAATGGATATAAAATGTGTGGATATATTTTTCGGCAATTTATATGGACTTCATTTATTGATCAGTTCGTTTATCCAGTAGATCGGGAGGGTAAGCTAATTTTACCCAGCTGTGAGTATCATTTGTTAGAGTACATGAAAATCTGGCGCACCATCCAAGTAATGATATATCGATTCTTTAGGATGGCTGATGCACTTTAAAATGCATTAAAATAAACAAACATTAGTAAACATTACATATTATTCTATAAATGTATTTAGTGTAAAACATATTTTATTACCTTTTATTATGCAGAAAAAAACTGTAATTATAAAAAAAAACATCAATAAAAAAACATGCTTATACGGTTTAAGTAGTTTTCGTTTTGTATCATCAGACTTACTGAAATCGATATAATTTAGGATGTTGCACCAGGTTTTCATGTACTTTAATAATGTGATACTTGCAGCTGTATAAAAAAACGATATACCTATCCACCCCCTTTACCCTACCTGGATGAACGAACTGTCCAATAAATGAGGTCCACATTAAAGATGTACTTTAACGTGTTCTATATCCATTCCTACATTAAAATCTACAAATCAGAAGCATACAAATTCAATCTTTACCTATTTGGATAAAATTATACAGTAGATTTGCTGCATATAAACTAAAAAATGAAAATGTCAAAATAAAGTATCGTTTATTGTTAACTTTTTATATAATTACGGATTACTCTAAATTGAATATCTCTATAATTATATTTGTTTTGCAAGATAATTCTTGCCAAGTTCTAGGTTAACCAAATTGACAAAATACTCTAGATTGCCAATGTGCATGAGACAATAATTATTCCAATTTAAATAGGAATTTCGAGCAAACATAATTTTTTTTATATTATATTGCATATGATTTAATTCTAAGAATGGATTTAGGATAAATGTGTATTTATTGACAGGGGAAAATTTGTCGTCAATTTAGCTTGCTAAAATGTACCTAATTTATTGATCAGTTCGTTCATCCTGTAGGAGTGAAGAGTGATGGAGTAAAGAGGTTGGATTGGGGGGTATTCTAGTTTAGCCAGCTAGGAGTATCATTTTATCAGAGGACATAAAAATCCGGTGCAACATCTAAGTATTAATATATCGATTATGCTAAGAAACTTATTATAGTTAACTTATAATGGATAAAATTATTATCAATATAGGATCAGACTATTCCTACGCTGTCTTACTAATTGTCCAATCAATAGATTATCCATCTAAACATCTTGTATTTATTGCTAATTTTTATTGGCTAATATATATAAGGTGTTATAATGGTTGCAATATTAAATTTGGTCTCAAGCTCTCTGATCAAACGGTTTTCTGGTTTTCAAAGAATGTTAAAGGAAAATTCGTCTCGGTGGTTTCCTTCAAATTGACTAGTCAAGCAACTCCCCCCTACCCCTCTCCACGGCTTAAATTAAATTAAAATGAAAATAAGGGAGGGTAGTTTTTACTTTTTAAAGTTAGGGATGGGTCCTGTGCCAGCCAGGCTCTCTGAATGGAAGCTAAAAATTAAGTGTTCACCAAAAATTCAAATTTATCAATTTATCATCCATTTTCGTATCTCTTATCATAACTTTAAATTTAAATAAGACATTTAATTTTCAAGTACAAAAAAACTGTATCATACAATAATTAATTAATCAAATATTACAATATTTGGTGATAAAATATTACTTTTTTCTCACGTCTGAAAACATCAATCAATCTAAAAGAACATTTTAATAAATTCTTAGCAAAAAAGTGTTATTATTTAAGGGATCTTAAGGGATAAGACAATGAAAGATACTGTAACATGTAGTATTTATACGTCTATAGCATCTTAAGCTCTGTATTAGAATGATTAGAGAGAGAGAGAGAGTAGAGACAATAGCCTAAAACTTTCCCCGGACCATTTAGAAACATAACAGCCTATCGAGAGCATTGGAGAAATCAATCGGTTCAATGATTAACAAGACCTTAAATTTTATGTAGTGCAAATAAAATATCTTTATAATTAATGAAACTTACGTCTATAAATTATTCTTTAAACTTCCTTAAACTTTAAATTACAAAATTAACATAACAAATGTTGTTTTTAATTACTATGCAGCTTCTTTTTAATGAAGTTCAGCTTTTCTATGATTACAGTTTGTCAGTCTGTTTTACTGTAAATCTAAGTGGTTTTTAATTTGTTTGGAACTTTCCTTCAAAGTGCCATGTCGAGGACAGAAGCTCCTTATTTTCATGTAATTCTTGGTTGTTAGAAGCGAAGCTTTTTTTATAATTATGGCAAGTCCATCCGGGCGTCAGTACACCTGTAACGGTTAGCTCTTTTCCTAATTTGTGAATCCTATAGAAGGTACGATATAATCAAATCTATAATCTATAATCAAATAAGTATGTCCTTTTACTTATATTTACGCAATTCTGCAACAAAATTATGTGCAATTTTGTTTAGACTTACAACTTAATTTTCTGCTTGTTAAGTTCTGATACACTTAAAAGAGTTTTTTTTCGTTTACCCTTCCGTCTAATTGTAGAGTTTCGCTTTTATGCATTTTGTCATCCTTGGTTGTTTGTAAATATAAATAAGCAACTAAATTACTGTGTTAAAAATCAGGGAGGGAGGAGACATTGTAATGTAAGTTATACTGGTACCCAAAATTATATAAACATTCTATCACATTTTCCCTGCTTAAAACTTCAGGTATTTTTTTAAAGCTTCTTTGGTGTGTTCAAACTTTCAGTGCTCAAACTTTAGAAGAAAGTATCTTGAGTACTTTTATTAAAGCTTGATTGGTTGGTCCTACCTATTCACAAATTATTTGGATCTACAGAAGAGGCAATTTTGATCACAATTTTTAAGATGTCAATTTATTCTTCAATTTCTCATCCCTAAAGAACCCCAATAATGATACATAAAATTACCCCTTGTGTAGATTACAACTAGTGGTTGATACGTTTGGACCTTAACTTAAAGTCCAACTAATCAAAATTCAAGAACAGTCCTCAAAGTTGTCAAGCCAACAAATAAGAAAAGTCTAATGAACAGCCCAATGTCCCCTTCATCCCTGAAAATTGCCATGATGATAAAAATACTTACATAGTACTTGTAATGTTTAATTGCTATTCTCATGGCTAAGTAATTTTGATGCACGAGATAATCAATGTATTATTACTTGGATGTTGCACCAGATTTTCATGTACTCTGAAAAAGTGCTGCTTGGAGCTGGCTAAAATAAAGATACAACCTATCCACCCCCTTTTAACCCATACCATTCCCTACTACTAGATGAGCGAACTGACCAATAAACACGGTTCATATTACACAAATTGCCAATTTTATTGTCAATATATCCACGAATATTTTATTCATAGATCCAGCAGATATCCAGGGAGGAAGAGGGCAATGAGAAATTCTACTCATTTACCCTTTCATTCCGTAGCTTAAAGAAATCTGGGGTAAACTTGAACCTTTTGTGGGTTGTTCAAATTTTTCCACTAATTAATTTACTCTGCTAAAAGGGATAATTTTTTATTTCATTGTCATATCCCTTGGAATTCCTGGGATTCACACACTTATCTTGTTAAATGGCATAAAATGCACCTTTAAAATAAAAGTTGTCACATACTGTATATGTCTATCAGTAGTGCCTTTGTAAAAGCGAAGCTTTTCTTTGTTTAGGTTCGGTCTGTTCGTTTGTGTAGCTTTTTAAATTTAACTAGCGGCTACGCCCCTAGTAGCCTCTAGGGGCACTTAAGGTAGGAGGGGGAAGTTGGCCTCATCTCATTTTAAATTTGAGTTTCAAAATAGTAGAAAAAAAATTTGGGGGGGGAGGGGGTTAAGACACCCTCCCCAAAATAGTTTAAAACCTTCCCGGGACCTATAAGAAGCTACACTGTAAAGGAGAACAATATCGGTTCAGTGGTTAGCGAGATCCTTCGTGACAGACAAAAAACTCTCACTACTTTATATAATAGGATTAGACATGTTAGAATTATCCTATTGATTTCCAACTTTGCATGATGGTTATTATAACAGCTACGATTAAGGAATCTTAGAAACTCTATTATTGTTACCAAAAAGTCTGTCCGTCCATTTTAAACATGGTGATTATTACTTTTTGACATAATATGATGTGCCCGCTTTTATGTACATTGTTATCCTTGTTTTTTTTTATGTAGACATTTATTCTGAATACAAAAATAAATATTTTGATCATACTTCAAATATACTAATTTCAAATAAGTTTATTGGCATGACTTTATTGGTGCAAACAATTAACAGTTCACTCCTTCTATTTTATTTTTTACTTTGCTTAAAGGCCTGTTGGCATCAGAAGTAAGGGTTAGCCATGCATAAAATGATAAGTAAACCCCTTGATATTACACTACTAGAATATTTCAATTTTTAATATTTTCCTAAATCTATTTACCTTTTTAGTAGCGAAGCTACTCTATAATTCACTTTGTCTGTCAGTAAAGACAGCTGAAATTTTAAGTGAAGATTACTATGACATATGTCCATTAAGTGCAGTCAATAATTTTTTTTGAGTGGAAAATGGTTGCAGCTACTTTAAAAAAGGTAGTTAAATAATAATTAGTTTATGAAAAAGTAATTTTATGGTAAAAGGTCCATCTAAATCACATTTGTAGTTCAAAAATTTTCTTAGAGTAAAATTTTCATTTCGAAGACGACATTATTATATTTATAATATACGCAGCATTTATAACAACTTTAAAATCATCGTTACGTGACAACCAGTGGACGGATTTTAGATTGGTCAACGGATTTGAATTTATTACGACCAGGACTATTTTTTTGCCACCTTGGCCGACTAAATCGGCCAAGGAATAACCGGCTACGGTATTTTTAAATTTTACTTCTATTTTATGCAATTATTATCATGTCTACAACTTTAAAAACATTGTTACGCGACAACCAGTGGACGGATTTTAGATTGGTCAACCGATTTGAATTTATTACGACCAGGACTATTTTTTTGCCACCTTAGACAACTAAATCGGCTGAGGAATAGCCGAATACGATATTTTTAAACTTAACATGAAGAAAATTTGGGCCGATTATGTTAATCGGCCGAATCCGGCCGAAGTCGGCCGATTTCCGGCCGGCCGATAACGAAAACAGCTTGCTAATACTGTTCCAATTTGGTTACACTTTTAAGGGAAGGTTTATAAATGTCTTAGGGTTGGTTTTAGGCTTTGTTCCTGACCTCCATCAGACTCCCCAATAGGATAAGGATCAAACAACTAATATTCTAATATTATAGCTTCTAAAATCCTTATTTCTGAACCGATTTTAAAAAAATAAAGGTCTAGCAGCACAGTTATGGGACCTGGAAAACGATTAAAGCAATCGTTATATGCGTGGATTGAATCAAAACAAAGATATTAAAAACCGCATGAAGATTTAGGGTTGGCAGAGTTATAAAATTTTTAAAAAATTTTAGCTCAAGGATATAAACTTTTCAGATAATTGGCAATTAAAATCCTTATTTGTATCATAAAAGGTAATACCTGCACTATCATTCCAAATGTTATAGCCATTTTAGAGAATATTGACTGCACTTAATGTCCATCTAATCTATACATTGTTTTTTTCCTAGATTTTCAAGTTTTCCTGTTTTACCTATTTTATAATGTTTAATGTCTATTGTATGACACTGCTCTACAGTAAATTTTTCCCCGATTTCCATTAATAATTTTTAAGCGTCGCTACTTATGGATGTTGACATCCTTGTTTAATCTTTGGAATAAGGATAAAATTAATGAAATTAATGTAGTGAAAATTATACTGTAAAATTGATACAATCTAGATACATACTCCCTAAATCAGCCAATAGGAAAACGGTGGAGACAAATCAGGCCTTATTATTGGTTAAAAATTCAACTATTGATAAATTAATTTCATAGGATATAGGTAGCTTTCAAAAAAACATATTGTCAAAAAGTTTCTTTACATGTAGAATTGAAATGAATCGTATTTAAATTTTAAATATTTATTAACAAAAGGGTTTGTCTGCTTGTAATTCCATTCTAAGTTTGATGGATCATGTAGCCAGATAGATCTGCTATATCATGCAATCCAAAGTTTTAAAAACATGGCCCTTTCAAATTGTTATTATTTGAATTGAATTTTAACATACAAAGAGCACATATCTCTATATCCCTGGTAAAACCATAACTCTATATTATTATTAAACATTATTGTCAACACTCACAACATACAAAGAGTACATATCTCTATATCTCTGGTGTAACCATAACTCCATATTATTATTAAACATTATTGTCAACACTCACAACATACAAAGAGTTCATATCTCTATATCCCTAGTGTAACCATAACTCCATATTA
The DNA here is from genome assembly GCF_053477335.1 of Acartia tonsa. Lineage (NCBI taxonomy): Eukaryota > Metazoa > Arthropoda > Copepoda > Calanoida > Acartiidae > Acartia > Acartia tonsa. The sequence goes on along the minus strand of NC_137261.1, from coordinate 61,403,997 downwards.
TTATTAAACATTATTGTCAACACTCACAACATACAAAGAGTTCATATCTCTATATCCCTGGTGTAACCAAAACTCCACATTATTATTAAACATTATTGTCAACAACACTCACAACAAAACACAAAGTAAACCAAATAACAAGGACTAATTTGTCTATTAGTAGAGCAGCAATAACAACAATACCTGAATATGCATTTCTCTCAACAGAAGATTTCATAAAGATAGACATCAAGATAATGTCCAATGACCATTTTCTCCAAGGAAGGAGGTGACTTTGGACGGTTTATTGCATTAGTCCCCAAAGTTTTATAAAACTTTTTCTTATTTGTTGCCTTATCACCTTGGAGACTTTTATCAAAATTTTTATTGGTTGGTTAATGAAGTTAAGTGTTCAAACATTTCAATCATAATTACAGAATAGGTAATTTATCGGCCATTGTCTTATCCATTTAGATTTTCCAAATCTACTAACGAACAAGCAAATAAATTATGTTTAAAATTTCTAAATTAGCTAAGATGGGCTAACGAACGTACGTCTAAAATATACTCCTATATAGTAGCTACGCTCCTAAAACTAATAATTGTGCAGATAAATTTCTTCGCATCGAAGAGTTCACCGTTACATCACAATAAGTGATGGCTGAGAATCTTAATTTCTGTGTAAATATTTGTGTGTGGGTGTGTGTGTGTGTGTGTGTGCGTATGTGTATGTATGTGTGTGGTTGATTTTACTAGAATTGAATTATTTAACTGTGAAACTTTTGGTCTATCTTGACAATACATATTGGATGTATAATATGAAACGTAATCTCTATTAAACAAGGATGACAACATACAAAAGACCTAATTACAAATGAATTGAATTATATTTGACGTAATCTTTCAAAAGATTTAGTCTTACAAAAGACATATATTGAAAAAAAGCCTAGCATTACAAAAGACCTAATTCTACTAAAGGCATAAATAAAACATGATGAAAACATCCATCAATCCTATTTTTTAGTAATTAGTTCTTTTGTAATTTAAGCCTTTTATAATGAGGCCTTTTGTAGCAACGCCATAATTAACAAAAAGTAACAACGCATTTAGACATAAATAAATAGTCTGGACTAAAATTACATAGAAATAGATCCTCAAATTTATTTTAAAAAGTACGGTTAATATGGACATAAGGGCTTTATGTGGTATTAATTATAAAGTTCCTATGCTTTCCTTTTTATTTCTGTTAAAAGATTCATCATCATACCAAATTTAAAACGAATAGTAGGACAATTCACACATAACGAACGATAAGAGTTATGGACGAGCAGATCAGAATGCACAAAAGCTTCGCGTTTAACAAAACTATTCTGAATGTATAATTAATGTAAAATAATTAAGCATAACTATATATAGCATAGTTAATAGCATAGCATTTGCTTATAGTGAAAATATTTCAATAACAAAAAAATCATTACATAACATATAAATTTGCATATATAACTTTTTGGAACCAATAATAAGCTTCGATAATAAGGAAAGTCATATATGGTCAGCGTTTATTTCTATCGATATAGATAGACAGAGAGATATCCTCTTACTTTAAATAAGAAAATAAAATTAGTATTTGTATTTGTGAAACAGACAGACAAACAGACAGACAAACAGACAGACAAACAGACAGACAAACAGACAGACAAACAAACAGACAAACAGACAGACATACAGACAGACAGACAAACAGACAGACAAATAACATAAATTTATATGTATATAACATCTTTATCAACCATAAATCACTGTGTGAGGGGGATATTGGTCTATAAATTAAACTGGTCCCCAAAGTTTTGTAAACTCCTCCCATTTATTTGCTTCCAAACATTTAATATTAAATGATTGGGTTGTACAAACATTGAAATAAAGTGTCTAAACTTTTCCACCAATAATTTGTAATTTTAATAATCTTAATCAAGGGTGTATGTATATCAATTTATCGTCTATTGTCTTATCCTCTGAGATCCCCGCCATAAATATATATTAATCGTAGAACTATAATTTGAATTGAGACGTGAAAATCATGAAATATCAATATTTAAATTAATAAATATAGAACATCTAGATACTTTGTAAAATAACCAATAGCAAAACATATTAATTAATAGAAAATCTAGATTTTGGTACTATAAAAAATATGATTTTTTTCCAGTATGGCTTCAAAACCTATTAATATACGCTGGATTAGAACCGGTTCTAAGCCATACTGAATAAGAGATATAAGTTTTCCGGAATTTTAATGTAGGGAGGAGATTTGAAATCTGCATCAAATTTTAAGGATTTTTTATAAAATTCGTTTTTTATATAATTCTTTATTTAAAGGCGCAAATACGATTTAAGTTAATAAATTTTGACCAATAGGATAGCTGGATTGGAAACTACCTACGCTCTAATTGGTTGAATGATGTACGTCACTTAAGCTTCTCCAATCAGAGCGCAGATAGTTTTCAATCCACCAATCACAGATCTCAAAATTATTTAACTTAATTTGTATTTGCGCCTTTAAATAAAGAATTATATAAAAAACTAATTTTATAAAAAATCCTTAAAATTTTATGCAGATTTCAAATCTATTATATTGATTAAAAATCTGTAAAACTTTTATAGTCTAATGTTTATATTAGTTGTAGAACTATAATTTGAATTGAGACGTGAAAATCATGAAATATCAATATATCAATAATAAATATACAACACCTAGATACATACTCAGTAAAGCAGCTGAGGAACAATCTTACCATATTATTGATTATAAATTATAAATTTTGTTATTGTTAATTTTTTTCTTATCCGCTAAAAAAAGGTCGCTTTTCTGAGGATAAAGCTAGCTATCTGAAAATTATATCGACAAAAATTGTCCCCGTTTGTATTATTAGCATAAATCGTTTGTAAATAGGGTTAGTCTGCAATAAATACCTTTTATAGTAAGGCAATGAAACATATTTCTAGCCGATGGATTAGAACCAATTCTCAGCCATTTTGAAAAATCATGTATAAATCGTATTGCAAACAATATTCCGCGAAAGGTAAAAAAAAAAATTATAAAATCAATACCAGTTTTGTTAACCTGAACATTCGGCCTTTCGGGGCTAACAAAACTAGTTTTAACTTTGATTTTTCATTTAAATATTCGCGGAAAGCTGTCAATAATACGATGTTATAAAAGAATTTAGGTTTGACTGATTGTGTCAGATTGGCCATCTAGGGTTTTAACCCTATTATTAATCCAGTCTTTGTTCATAGCTATCTGGGCATGAAGTTTAAATTATCAATTTGACTACACACAAATTTCTTTATTAGCATAGCAAAGACAAAGAGGGAAATTTCAGGGATCTAAAGGGATAAGACAATGGCCGTTAAATTTCCAAATGTTGAAACACAAAATTTTTTATTTATAAATTAATTTATTTCAATATAATTACAAAGAACATGAAATAAACTATAATATTTTTGGATTTTTTTTTATAATAAAAATACAGTAAAATATTTCGCATTAATGAAACAATATGTTTAATATTTTGTTTGTATTAACAGTTAAAATTTTACTTCATTGGAAAAAAAACATTTTTAGGTTTGAAAGTAAGTAATATTATCTTTATATTGTAAAAGAAAATTCAAAAATTCAGATGCAATGTTAATATATGAAGAAGTTTTTTCTAAAATTTTTATGGCAAATTGGGCAACAAAAAGAGTTTGAGAGTAGCAATTATTAACAGTCCATTTTTTTATAGCTTCGTCCTTGCTAGATTTCAATGCTCTGTCTTTGGCTACTAAAATGATTGTTGAAATTTGAAGAAAATCTTTATCATTGAATTGAGGATAAATGATGTTAAAAAGGAAAAAGTTTTCTTTTAAAAAAATGAATTCTGGATTCCCATCATTATATTTTTGATCTAGAAATAGTGCCAATGCATGAATAAAGTACTTAGCAAAATAGCAATAAAAAATCCCATGTTCGGTAATTGATTCTGCATTGCATTTTGGACAAATAGCATTGTCAAGTAAGCCAAAATGCATTAACTTTTTTCTGCTTACAAGGGTTCTATTAAGCTGTTCTACTAAGAAAGATTTATAATGCAAAATTAAAGGTAATGACATTACTTTTTTAAAACTGTTTTCAAAACTTTCAATATCTGGAAAATAAAGACCATCTCTTTTCCTTGTTTTAATACTTGGGGCATGTTGATCGTATTTTTCTCTCTGCAACCATTTAAAATGCAATGATAAAATGGAAGGCTTAAAATCATTAACATTTATAAGAGGTAATCTTATCTTACTTAATTTCTTTTGGTCAATTGTATCTAGGCATAATATATTTTGTTTACTACTTATTACTTCTACATAAGATTGAAGTTTTTTAACTAGTCTACTATCTTGTATTAAAGTATGAATGTCAGAACGAATAGTCGGTAAAAGCATAATTCTATCTCCTATTATTCTGTGTTCAAGTAAATCGAACAAAGTTACAAGTGAGCTATCTGCTAAAATTTGTATCTGATTTTTTGTAAACCTCTTTGCCCAAAAAGAAGAAGCAATTAATGTTTTAAGCATTGTGTTTTTGTTTAATTCTAGATTTTTCAAAAATTGTACTGTTTTGTCAAAGTATATTTTGGTTGATCCTGGGTAGAGGAGTTTTAAAAATTTGCGATTTTTTTGTAGTGTCTTTACACCAAAATTGTTAAGTAAAAAATTGATGTCAACTTTGTAAAATTTTAGTAGTATACCCAGGGAAGAAGAGGGATATAGACGGGCATGGTTTAGGAGATGTAGCAGGCTTGGCATAAAAATTGAGATGCTTTGACTTTCGGGTTTTAAGATCTTTAAACCCCCCTGCCAAAGATTAAGCTCAATTTGTTTAGATGCAACCTTGTATCTGTAGCTTATACCTTCATTCGATTTAGATGACCACAAGAATTTAGACATAACTTTCCATAGTTTTTTAGTTTGAGTACTATTAGGTGAATATACACGAAAAATATGAAAACACATGGAATTTAAAAGTGACATGCAAAGGTTTCTACGTTTTATTATACTATAGTTACTAAATAGTGGATACTGTTTTGCCTTCCTATCTAGTTTTTGGATTAGTTCATCATAAGTTAGTTTTGCTCCTTGTGCCATATCAAAAGAAATAATTATACCAAGGTGTTTAAAATAAGGTTGAACTTTTCCAATTATATCTAGGTTAGCAGGTTCAATACCATTAGTTAATATCTTAGTTTTGGTGAAGTTTACTTTTAATCCAGTTGTTTCTTCTAATTTTGAAAGCAAGGTAAAAACTTTTTCAACATCTGTGTTATTTTTGAAGCAATAAAATTTCCAAGAATCATCTGCAAAAGCCGCTGCAGGTATAATTTTTGAATTTACATGCAAAGAAATGGCTTTAAATAATTTACTGTCAAGGCATGACAAAAAAATATGATGAACAATATCATACAAAGTTGCAGCTGAAGGACCACCTTGAGGCGTCCCTAAAATGATATCAATAAACTCAGACACACAGTTGTTAGCAATTGCTCTAAATCTACCCTTAGAAATCAAATTAATCCATGAATCAGCAAAGTTTCCACTAGGAAAGATATGCTTAAGTATTCTATGAAGCACTTCCGGTAAAACACGATCAAAAGCACGTTGAATGTCAAATGAAACTAATTGTGCATTTATTTCGTGTTTTTTGATGTAGTTCATAGTAGCAGTCATTGAAACGCTTGCTGTGTGCATATGTCTTCCTGGTATAAAACCATGTTGATCAGGATGTACTATTTGGTCTAAATAAGGTTTAACTTTACAATTTAATGATTTAGAAGAAATCTTATACATAGTTTCCATCATGCAAATACCTCTCAGATTTTTTGCCAGTTTTGGATCAGATCCTTTTTTGTTGATAAAAACTATGTTGCGATCTTTTATACTTGAGAAAGGTGATTTATCAATGTCAATACAATGAATGTGGTTAAAGGCTCTAGTTGAGAAGTTAGGGACGAAATTAAAAAGAAATTCATAAAGAATTTTCGGTTCAGTGGAGATTCCTGGACAGCTATTGTTTGACATTGATTTTATCACATCTCTATACTCTTTAGTTGTACATAGAGGAGAAGAAAGTGTTGTTATTTTTGGGTACATTTCATCTAAGCTAATGTCAAATTCTGTTAATAATGTATCTAAAGAAGAGATAGGAACATTAGAAGGTGCAACTATGTCTGCATGCATTTTACTTAAATGTTTTACAATGGTTAATGGATCATTTGTTAGTACATTATCAATAATTAAGTTATGCTCATTTTTAGTTTTTCTACGACAATGACTGAAGGTGTAAGAGTTATTATTGCCATCTAATATCAAACCTCTTAAAAAAGCAGTTTCTGCTCTTATAAAGGATAAGTTTCTAAAAAATTCTTGCTGTTGGCTAATCAAAATTTTGATTTCATCAATTTTTTTAAGGTTTTTATATTTATCTAGATCTGCATAGAGCTTTGAAATTTCTTTGTCAAAATCTTGTGTTTTGTTAAAAGAATTAAACTTCAGTTTTGAGAAAAATTTATCATGATGAATTTTTAGGTGTTTAAGTAAAGCAAAAAGTACTGATAAATCTTTATATTCTGGTTTGTTAAATGAGAAATCTATGTCTACATTTTCCTTATTTTCAGAGTAAAATTCGAATTCTTTTCTTGTACTTTCGTCTGCATTGTCAAATAGAAAAGTAGCTGTTTCTTTTTTCATAAGCTCTATGAAATCAGGGATTTTAAAAAGATGTTTTTGCCAGCTGGGGGGGTTATAGACATACTTTTTTTGTACACCAACAGTAAGGGTTTTATGATCAGAGAAGGAGTTATATTTAAAGCTTAAATGATTGAGGTTAGTATTGTTAGAAAAGCAGTAATCAATAACAGACATGCTTGTAGATCTTTCCCCCCTCCCCCTCCACGTGCAATCAGTTTGCATGTTCAGTTTTTTAGCAACATCAAATAAATTGTATTTATCTACAAAGTTTAGTAAGGCACGTGCTTTAGTTCTATGCTCTGGTCTAGTAAAACTAATATTCATATCACCTATAAGTGTAAAATTGGTAATATTTCTTTTTAAAAGAAAATTGTCTATTTTTCTTAGGATTTGAATTGTAGATTCTGTATCACAAGGCAAATAAACAGTAATAATTTCAAATTCAGATCCTTTAGAAATAACTTTAGCATACATAGCATGAGCAGAGGAGATGACATGAATATTTGTTTTATCAAAAGATATACTTTTGTCACAAAACATGAAAATCCCTGCCTTTGGTTTAGGTGAACATGTTTCACCCACATAATCCATATTTGGAGGAAGTTTTAATTGTTTGTGATCAGCATCTAATTTAGTCTCTAAACATATGTATAAAGATGGAATATATTTAGCACTAGATACTAGTTCTCTAATTTTGGTGGGAACGCCTTTCATTTTATTTTTGCTCCTTGAATGAATGCCTAACCCCATAACATTAGCACAAACAATGTTAAATTTTGCCATAATTTCTTATTGAGAGATATGGCGCCCTCAAAATCTATCGTATATAGACCCTTAGTTCAATTTACTATAAAGAATAGAGAAGCCTTGAACTGTGGCAAGTAGTGTGAATATGATAATACCAAGGCCCAAATATCGGACTATAATACACAAGTTTAGTATAATGTAAATAAAAGAAACAATATTGTGTTCATACAAAACAGGAACAGTGCGATATTAAACATTACAATATTAATTTGAGATTTTTATGTTAATATTTACTTCTTAGTAGATAATACATTATTTACCTTTTGTGTTTTGTATGAACACTTTCATAACGCATTTATAGGATTAAATAATCAAATGAAACAAGGATGACAACATCCATAAAAGCGAAGCTCTGAAATGAAAGAACAAACAAACATTAACGCTTGTAGAAAGTCAGAACTGAAGAAATATTAAGTCTATACAAAATTGTAAGTACATTTGTTGCATAGCTGATTAAATACCAATTACTGTTTAAGGACATACTGACGTTTTTAGAACTTGATTATTGAGATGCTTCGCTTATAAAATTGTACCTTGTTGTAATAGGAATCAGTATTAAAAAATAGATGAATGGGTTAATTTTAGCATACAAAAATTTGTTGTCAAAATGTAAAAAAAAGAAAAAGAAAAAAAAACAGCATGTTTTAAATGAATGTATGGACTTTCTTGTAACGATTATAGAGTTGCTACGATTTCTAAGTTGTACCTAACTGTTAAAGGAGTTAGCATGCAATGTTTGGAATAGATATGACAATTCTAACCTGTTTAAATTTTTGAAAGAGCTAACTGTTATGAACGTACGGACGGACGGACAGACCCTAATTATAGAAAAGCTTTGTCTTTAGAAACTAATGGCAGGAAATTAATATGTTGCATAGCAAAGCTTTATCGAGAAATACGTTTAATAGATTTATCTAACATTTTCATAAGAAATGAAAGGTTTTGTTGTGAGAAAAAAGAGAGAAAAACAGGACAGATTAATTTCCATAAGTTGTAATGTTTAATATTATTTTAATTGAACTAATTAAGTAAATTTTAGAGTTGCTTTACTTTTTAAGAGTATATTCTTGTTGGAGGCAATAATTCTGTAAGCTGGGCTGGAGCAGGGGGTGTGCCGATCTGGGATGGAGATACTGCAAAGGGTATGACAGGACATAGCATAGGTGGCACAATAAGGGTTATTTGGTTGTGCATAATTGAGGTCAGATTTGTGGTTGGTGTTACAGGGAGGTTGTCTAGTGCATGATTTGGTGGTATTGAGGTTGGATAATCATGCATATCTGTACCCTCCGACCTGTAACTCTGTTCTGGTGTGCAGGAACCTGAAAAGGAAGGCCTAGTGCCCTTAGCTAAGGGTGTATTAGGCCTAGAATCTTGAAGTGTGTGTGTTGGCGGTGAGGGTTGTCTGTCTGTGTCCGGCTGTTCAGTCTCGTTCTCATCTCTATCATTGGGCGGAGGTGGCAATTTGTCATACTTGTGATATGACAGATTTTGTTTTCTTCTATGCCTCCGTCTACGCCTCCGTCTACGCCGCTTAGATTTGTTAGAAGTACTTAATGTATATTCTGTACTTTCATTAGATGTTGAATGTGCAAGTTCCAACACATGATTTCTAACAATGTTTTCCAGCTGCAAAAAATATTCAGATTTGAATTCTGTGTCATTTAGAGGAATTACAAAGCCTCTCTTGTATAATTCTACGCATTTTGCGTCAGTGAAGCTAGAATAACTGCTATTTGACGCAAGTTGAAGGGAATATAGGGGCCCTAACTTTTCATCAAATGTAGTACAAAGAAAATTGTTTAGACTATATGAGTAGATTTGACCTTCCTGTTTGAGCCTATTCAAAATGACAGAGAGACATTTCACTTGATGTCTCAGAATTGGGTAACTGTTTAGGCAGTATAGTATAGGAGGTGCATTACTGCCTAAGTTGTGCTTTGCTATAGCAACTCCTGCTTTTCGGCATTCAGGATTGTAAAAATAGATGTTAGCAGCATTAGTTTTAGTTTTTATCACTGTTTTCACTAATCTAGGTCCACCAAAGGCGTAGCCAATAGAGGTGATGCTAGTGTTTTTAAAAGATTTTAGGCTAGGTATGTGTGCCGAGCTGCCTACATCATATAAGAATGGAGTTAGAGTGTCACTATCAAGTGTTACAGGCTCTGAGGGAAGATCATATCTTATGTTAAAATATCTGGTTGTCATTGTAAACTCGGCTTCTTGTTCTATAATGATATGTCTTAAGTGTGTGTTATCGAGCTTCAACTGTTCCAGCTCTGCAGACAAACTGCTCGCCATTTTTATGTAGATTTGTTAGGGATCTCTTTTGCAAATAACTGTTAATGTATGGGGGAAGGATATGCGTTGAATGTAGAAAGGGTTGGGTGTGAATGTTGGATGAGGGAATGCGGGAATATTAAGTTGACCGGGTTAGAAAGTATTAAATTACAAGCTAAATGTAACATATAGATGTATTTGAGTTTTTAAATTAACTGTTTTTTGTTGTAAAACAAGCACTTTTTAATTATGTTTTTGAAAAATTATTGTTCACTAATTAGCTTTTGTATATTAATTTTCACGTTTGGTCATTTTCTTGTTACTTTAAGTGTAGTATAGTCCTAAAGTGGGCTCTAGGAGCTAAGATATGTCACAAGAATATTATCATGTCTTTACAGGGGGAAAGACAAATTCACACTGAAACACAAAATTACCCTTTCTGTAGATTACAATTAGTGGTTGAAACGTTTGGACACTCAACTTAAGGAATCAACCAATCAAAATTCAACAAAAGTCTATAGAGTAGTTAAGCTAACGAATAAGAATAAGTTATTAAAAAACTTTGGAAACTGGTGCATAGACGTCCAAGCTTTTTTTTTTTGGGGGGGGGGGGGGTAAATACCCCCTCCTAAATTTACGGGTACCCAAAGTTTTATACAACCGATATATAATTCATTGCAGGGGGAGGAAGGGCACATTGAGCTGTTGATTACACTAGACCTCAAAGTTTTACAATAACGTTTTCTTATTCGTTGTCCTAACAACATATATGACATTTAATTTGTGTATCATGATTGGGAATGTGCATCAATTTATCGGCCTTTGTCTTATCACTTAAGATCCTTGGAATTAAAGCTCGACTAGGCACTTCGAGGGAAAGCGTTTTTTCTGTACCAAACATTCTTACATTGTTAGTTTCAGAATAGTTATTTCTCGCATTTTATTACAGACAGCTTTCCACGGATATTAAAAAATAAGATTAAAACCACTTTTGTTAGACCCGAAGTGCCGAAGAAGCAAGGATTTTATGATTTTTATATTAATATTAATGGAAAATGTCTGTAATACGATGCTATACGTGATTTTTCAGTATGGCTGAGAACTGGTTCTAACCTATCGGAAATTAATCGATTTCCAAGCCATACTGGAAAGTGTTTTAATCAGTGGTAGTACGTTCAATTAAATTATGTCACTTAAAATAATCATTGAAGTATGAAATTCATCGAAATAAACTACCCAGGGGTTAAAAGATTCTCTAAAATATTACTATATTTCTCTTTTTTAGGGTTTAAAAGATGATTTAGGAATAGAAATGCTAATTTAACAATTAATAGACTTTTAAAACATTACAAACTTGACAAACAAAAGAAGAAAAAACACAAAACCTCAAAACGTTTGAATTTTAAATTTAAATATACGTTTTATTCTATAAATTGCATTACCTCTAAAACCACCCAATCTAAAAAAATAATGCTTTCTTGAAAAGTGCAATCCAATTCATACCAGAATTTGTCAACAAAACAACTATATAGAGGCTCTAGGGGCAGGTAAAATGTTTTCTTTTTAATCTATGTATTAAGATCAACTGTAATATAAACGGAGATACCCTACCCAAAATAGTAATAAACCTTTCCTTGAGAAGCTTCACTGTACAGGAGAACCATATCGGTTCAGCGGTTAGCAAGATCTTTCTGTACACACAGACAGACATAATGTTACTTTTTTATAATGAATTGTATTTAATTATTCCATTGTCTCTGTATGATAAAATTGACAGCAATTATAGGAATTAACAAATGTCAACCAAAATGTTTTCAATAACTCGAAGCTATTTTTAATTTGGAATTTGTAAAATACCTCTGAACAAGCATGACAAAATCCAAAAAAAGCAAAGCTTAAGGAATTAAAGGAAAAACGAACATAAACAAAAATAGTGACAGATCTCTCAAATATTAAATAAATGTTTTGTGAAATCAGCATAACCAATGGATGCCAATAAATCACATAAAACAAGGATGACTATATCCACAAGCACAAAAATATTTAAAGATGTGTGACAATTTAACAGAAAAACAGAGAGAATAATGAGTGGATTATTAAAAATCTCTGCTTAGAACTTTTGTTCAAATTTTAAACTAAATATTCTTTACAGAAAAAAGTGCAGCCACTATAAGTCTGTTCGTTCGTAAGCTATGTTTTAATAGATATTATCACCCTTGTTGGAGTAGACCCCTAGAGGCTAGGGGAATATCTAATTTAGCAGAGTGAAATTTCTAAAGAAAGTTTTCTGTCTTAATTTGTAAAAACCATTAGGGCACTAAACAATGGTATAGTTATATTGGTCAATCAAATTAAACTTGAGTAATATTATATTGTGTCAAGAAATTATATATTTCTAACTGTTTCTAGGAAATATTTTTATTAATGGATGTTTTTATCAATCTCTATTGTCCTTGTAATGGATATGATATACGTGGATATTATGACAGGTTTAATTTTGTCGTCAATTTTGTTTCCTACTTTAGTTCTCATTGATTGGTTACTTTGTTCTTACAGTAGAAGGGGAGGGATTAAGGTAAAGGGGGTGGATTGTTATTTTAGCCAGCTGCGAACATCACTTTATTAAAGTGCATGGAAATCTGGTGCAACATCCATGTAATAATATATCCATTCTTTGAGTGAAGTGCATTTATAAAGACAAGAACATGTATTTCAAAAGATTTATAAAATGAAAACCATCTATACATCATATTATTTAAAGAACAGATCTATAATATAGATATATTATATATACAGACAACTACCTCCCTTCATTTTTCAAAGACCTCTTTCGGCTGCTTCCAAATAATTTTCTGCTACTTAGCTATGTTAATATAAGCGATACCATTGGTTGATTTTCAATGACACAATAGGAAGGGTGCGATGGGGAGATACAGTTATTTAACCCTTTCTCCCTCTAGTGTTTTACTCTAATATTTAAAGAAAGAGTCTTATTTTTAAGATCTTGGTAACCACTAAACCAATTAGGTAATCGATTTAATGGAAGCTTCACATGGGTCCTGGGATGGTCTTTGGATATTTTATTTATAAATTTGAAGGGAATATAATAGCTATGCAACACTCTGTGCGTGTTAGGGAAAAAAGTTGACGTGTATATTTCACTGCATTGTTTATACCTCTCTATTCACTAATCAAAGTTAGTTTTTAAAACAACAAAAATTTGAAACATTATTCTTGATATCTGTACAGTGTACACATCCACAATAATGTTTAACAACATTACCCCATACGTAGGTTAAAATTAATTGTGAAAAGCTTCTATTTTTTGTATCACAAAGGTTTGAGCTAACGTATAAGTTTAGAAACATAAAATTGAAATAATAGAGGAGTCATGAAGTATATGTAACTCTGTCCACAGGGCGGAAACCCTATCTCAATTTTGTATTGCATCTTTAAAATCTAAAGCGTCGAAAATACAAACACAGCAAAGTCCTTACAAAAGAACATAAAACAATTTGTTAGCAGACGAAAAGGGTCTTCACTAGACTATATAAGTTTGAAGGAATTTTAATTAATATAATAGATTTGAAATCTGCATAAAATTTTAAGGGTTTTTTATAAAATTCGTTTTTTATATAATTCTTTATTTAAAGGCGCAAATACGATTTAAGTTAATTAATTTTGACATCTGTGATTGGTGGATTGAAAACTATCTCACTGTGGGCTAGAATTGAATCAAGACAAAAGTAAGTGCCGAGCCCTGAGACCTATGTATGGTGAAAATAGACATAAAACCATGATGATTCCAGGTAAAACCAAAATATTTCAGCGGGGGCTTTTTGAGAAAATTAGATTTAAAAATTTCAAGTTCAATTTTCAACCCCTAGGAGTTGCCGCATAATCAAGACAAGAAAAGTAAATATCATTTATTTTCAATTTTAAACAACTTTGCTTTTATAAAGTTCTTCATAAAACCACTCCTGAAGGGAGTTAATAAATGGCCATTTTTATCAATTGCTTTGCAAAGGTCACGAAAATTCAGCCTAAAATAAATCATATATAGAGAGGTTTTATGAAAGACTTCATTAAAGCAAAGTTGTTCAAAATTTTAAATATATAATCTTTGCTTTTCTTGTCATGATTATGCGGCAACTCCTAGGGGGTGAAAATTGAACTAGAAATTTTCAAATCTAATTTTCTCAAAAAGCCCCCGCTGAAATATTTTGGTTTTACCTGGAATCATCATGGTTTTATGTCTATTTTCACCATACATAGGTCTCAGGGCTCGGCACATACTTTTGTCTTGATTCAATTATAGCCCACAGTGATCTGCGCTCTGATTGGAGAAGCTTAAGTGTCGTACATCATTCAACCAATTAGAGCGCGGGTAGGTTTCAATCTAGCTTTCCTATTGGTCAAAATAAATTAACTTAAATCGTATTTGCGCCGTTAAATAAAGAATTAAATAAAAAACGAATTTAATAAAAAACCCTTAAAATTTTATGCAGATTTCAAATCTATTATATTAATTAAAATTCCTTCAAACTTATATAGTCTAGTCTTCACACCTTAGGACAGGTATTTATCTGAATTATACATCTATATTTATACAATTATTTTCAGTATAATTTAGAATACTATCAAAGTTTGAATAATCGCTATTTTCATTGCAATAATTTGTAGGTTGTTTGAAGAGATGAGTCCACTTCACGGAAGTAGGTTCAGAAAGCTTGAGAGATTATGTAAGGCAACTGTTAACTTTTTTAACATCAAACGGAGCGAAGTTGTTATATAATGTACTTGATTTTACGCTTTTAGATGCCTTTAGGGGCATTAAAGGGAAAGGATGGGGTTGAACCGTTGAATCGACCCTCTTCTTTTGATTATAGTAATAAAAGTTATATGAGGGGTCGAGTATTTTTTTCTATTGGCGATTTGCTTAATGACTGCTGGACGGGCCGATATGATTATTATTTGCAGTGAATCTTCTTGTAAGCCAAAGGAGAGCGTTGCTATAAAAGCCTTAAATTACAAAAGACTTAATCCTTCAAATGACCTTTTCTTAGCTTAACATGTCAAAAATCTTAATTAACTCTATATTTCAGTCTATTGGACGATTTTAATGATTGAATATTCATTAAAACATCATCATAATAATAGGGAAATTAATTTAAAGGCCTTTAGTAAATTATATTCCAAGGTTCTTTTTAAAAGAATTCTACTATTAACTAATGAAGGATTGCGACATAGAGTAGTTACATTAATAAAAATAATGTGTAAATCCTAAATTAATGGCCTTTATCCTTTTTAAATGAATTAACAAATCCATCAGATTGTTAAATCACTAAATTGATTATACAGTACATAGACTTAGAATAATGGATATATTATAAGTGGATATTATGACAGGGTAACTTTTGTCGTCGATTTAGGTTGTTTCTTTAGTCTTTATTTATTGGTCAGTTCGTGCCTCCAGAAATAGAAGAGGTAATGGGTTAAAAGGGGTGCAACAACCAAGTAATTATATCCTGAAATTGCATAAAAATATTTAAAAGTACAAGCGTAAATAAACACTAAAATACTACTTCTTAAAGTTTTATAAATAAACTAGCGGCTTCGCCCCTAGCC
This sequence comes from Acartia tonsa, assembly GCF_053477335.1. Taxonomy (NCBI): domain Eukaryota; kingdom Metazoa; phylum Arthropoda; class Copepoda; order Calanoida; family Acartiidae; genus Acartia; species Acartia tonsa. The sequence goes on along the minus strand of NC_137261.1, from coordinate 61,388,529 downwards.
TCTAGGGGCTTTGCCCCAAGAGGTGATAATTTTTTTTTTCGTAAAAGGACCAAGGAAATCTTCAGAAGAAAAAAAGGGGGGGAGGGGATTTTTTTGTTTTTGGGGGGTTGGGGGTATCCTACTCCCCAAGAAAAAAGCCTAAAATCACCACAAGACCAGTAGGTATATTCCCTGAAGAGTAGAATCCGATCGGTTCAGTGGTTACCGAGATGACAAGGATGACAACATCCATAAAAGCGAAGCGAAACGGTAGGACAAACGAACATTAACATTTGTAGAGTTTCATAATTGAAAATTCAGAACATAAATGTATAAATGTCGAATCAAAATTGTAAGTAATTTTTTTCAAAAACTGCTTAAATACAGGATAATGTTAAGGACATACTTACGTCTTTAAGACTTGATTATAGAGATGATTTGCTTATGTACTTTGTTGTCCTAGGAATCAGTATTCTAAAAATTAGATCAATCGGATGATTTTATCACATAAAATTTAGTTGTTAAAAAAGTTAAAAATCAACATGATTAAAATGGACGTACGGACATCCTAGTAACTATAATAGAGTTGCTACGCTTTCTAAATCGTACCTAACAACTACAGGAATCACATGCACAGTTTAAAATCGATAGGATTATTTTAATATGCATAAATTAACGAAAAAAGTTATCCGTTCCAGACGGACAGACGTATGGACCGACCCTAATTATAGAACAGCATTATTTAAAAAAAAATATGTACTTTATAAATTCGTACCCTAAATCTATAATACAAAGTAGAACGATGTCTGTCCGTCTGTCTGTCTGTCTGTCCGTCTGTCCGTCTGTCTGTCCGTCTGAAGCTTAAGATCTCAGTAACCACTGAACCGATTGGGCTCTACTCTTCAGGGAATATACCAACTGGTCCTGTGATGGTTTTAAGTTATTTTCTTGGGGGGTGGGACACCCCCAACCCCCCCCCCCCAAAAAAAAAATGAAAATACCCCCCCCCAAAAAAAAATTTTTTTTTTTTACTTTTTCTTTTTAAATCTAAAATACGAAAAATTAAGTTGATCAAACCTCTTGGGGCAAAGCCCCTAGAGGCTAGGGGCGAAGCCGCTAGTATTTGATAAACTAACAGACAATGAAAACTTAAATGAAAAAATTAAAGTAATTATGTCTGGTAAAATTACAGAGTGTTGAGTAAATTATTACATGGTTATTAAAGGATAGGACAATACACAATAAAATAATGTGGCTCCCATTATGATAAACAAAGTTACCCCTTATGTTGATTAAAGTCGTCGGTGTTAATTTTTATATTAACCGAGATCCATAAGATATTGATCCAACGGATAATAGAACATTATATTGGGGTCAGTTTATTTAACCCTTACAGATCGGGCCCCTATTCCCACCTTAATAGATCGGGGGGGGGGGGGGTCATATTGCCCCCCCCCCCCTCTATCTCGGCTTCTGTTACAGATAAAGACGTAAAATTTTTTTTTGGTGGTTCATGTGTATTTTTTGAGAAAATTACTTTTTCTAGTCATAGCGATCTGGCCGCTTTTTAGCGGCCAGCCGCTAAATTTTAAAACAGCTGTAGAGCGGCCAATTTTGCAGCTAGGATGACCAAATTTTAGGACGAACTTTTATTTTTCATAACAAAAAAATTACTTTTTCTAATCATCGCCAAAAAACGGCAAATAACGGAAACCGCCATTTTCGGCGGTTACGGCGGTAAAACGGCGGTTGGCGGCGCCAATTAATATTTTTATCTGTTAATTATTGCTTAAGGATTTACCAAAAAAATTTATAGGTCTCTAGCTGTAATAGAAGCCACGATATTCATGATATATGTCTGTAGTAAAAGCCGGACAAAAATCGGTCATAAAGTCGGTCAGGGTGTGGTCAAACAGTCATAACACCACTTTTCTCATTCACCAAAAAAATTTTAGGTTTCTACCTTATATACAAAGTCATAATGTAGAAATTAAGATTTATTTAGAATTTTTTTAAAATTTTGGTGCTACCCAACCGACTTTGACCGGACTCCACGACCGACACAGACCAGATATCCTAATAAAATCAACTCTTGCCGACGTATATTTACTAAACTTAAAAAGTCATGAAGTCACAATTCTCTATCTTACCTACAAAAAAATGACATTGAAAAAATAGAGGGGGGGGTCAATATGACCCCCCCCCCCCCCCGATCTGTAAGGGTTAACAATTCAGTATCCCCTCCCTCTCTAAAGGCTTCTAGAGGCACGTGAGGTTGTTGGGTTTAAATTCGCCACCCCCCCTCATTTAGTTTAGTTTAAAAAAAGGTAAAATATAACTTAAGGGGGGGGGTTGAGATTCTTTCAAAATAGCTATAAACCTTTCAAGAACATATATGAAGCTACACTGTAAAGGAGAATCACATCAGTACAGAGCGGTACAAACAGAAATAGATCTTGTTCAGTTTACATAACGATTATTTTCATCTAAATAACTCATTATATATAAACTATGCTTTTAGCCTAATTATATTAACTGAAACTAAACGGATCAGTATCGAGGTCACAAAAAATACAATTTCAAAACATGTCTAGATCGTATTTTTTGTAGCACCCCCTATTCTCTCACACTTCCAAATAATATAAAATTTTTGCGCTTTACCTTTAAAGTGCCTTGCTGAGCACTAAATACCTCCCCCCCCCCCCCCCACCTTAATGAAAATATAGGGAGGGAGCATTTCGTTTATTTTTATTACATTGAATGAGGGTAGATTAGATTATATCAGATACTAAAGAAACCATGAATGGTTAGGGTCCCCGTAGGATTTCGCCATAGGGAACAAAACTACTAAAATAGGGGGGGGGGGGGATTCAGTGATCGATAGATACATTGTGGTAAAAGACCTAAATTTCAAGTGCAAACATTGTCCATTATTAATCATGATCATTAAAAAGCCATATCCTATATAATGAACCAGGGAGGAAAGGGACATTGGACTGTTAATTTAACTGGTACCCAAAGTTTTATAACCACGCTGTATCATTTGTTGGTTAAAAAATGTTGGGTACTAAACTTTTACGGTATCTTAAAGTAAAACTATGCATTCCATGTTTTTTTTTATCTTTATAATAAGGGTGTTTTTGTATGTCAACATTGAGGTTGTATATAAATTTATCCATTATTGTTTTATCCATTAACATCCCTGGTATGGCTGAGACTATAAAAAGATACACTGTGCAAGGTTAATGATGTCTTACTTGAAGGGGTCCTAAGGGATAAGATAAATGATAAATTTATATACATACATTCAAAACTTTGAAAGTTTGGAAGTTTGAAGCTTTTTAAGCTAGTAGTAAATATTAAGAACACCGAGGAAACTGTACATCTCGAAGGATGACAAACAAAAATACCCCTTATGATGATTAAAAACATTGTTTGCAAAGCTGTATCACAATTCAGTAAAAGTTAAGAACCCATCAAGCAAACAAATGATTGAGCGTGGTTATAAAACTTTGGGTACCAGAATGATTTACAGTCCATTGTTCCCTCCCTCCAAGGATATGGAGGATATGGCTTTTTAATGTTCATGATAAAGTCATTGGTTCAAAAGTTTGGACACCAATGGATATATTTAGAATAGGAGATGGAATGATATTCATCCCCAAATGATGATAAACAAAATAACCATTCTGTACATTAAATGTAATGGTTGGAAACAACAAGTTTTGAACAAACAAAAAATTTTTTTTTAAAGTACCCAAAGTTTTTAAGGCAACGTATTGTATAACATTGTTTAAAACTTTGGGTACCAGTGAAATTTACACTACAATGTCCCCTCATTGTTACATAATAACCTAAGCTACGCTGATATAGTTAAACAAATATCTCGTTCTTGTTATATTTTCTTGGTTTAATTAAGATAAATTGTTAAAGATGTAACATTATATTTGTTTCAGGGACGAAAATGACATTGAATTGATAATAGTTATTTCTCGCATCGTATTATAAACAGCTTTCCGTGGATATAGAATGTACAATTATAAGATTAAAACCAGTTTTTTTAGCTCTAGGTGCCGAAGTCAGGGGCTAAAAAACTGGCTTTAATGCTATGATTGTACATTCTTATATTCGTACGAAGCTAGATATAGTTTTTTCGTATGGATGAGAACCGGTTCTTATCCACCGGATTCGAATGAATACGAGAATAGTCATTTCTCGTATCGTATTATATACGGCTTTCCGCGGATATAGAATGTACAGTTATGAGATTAAAACTAGTTTTTTTTAGCCCCGAGGTGACGAAGTCACCGGCTAAAAAACTAGTCTTAATCTTATGATTGTACATTTCTATATTCGTAGAAAGCTGGATATAATACGATGCTAGACATAGTTTTTTCGTATGGATGAGAACCGGTTCCTATCCACCGGATTCGAATGAATACAAGAAAATGAATTCTTGTACCCAAGGTTTAATGAACATGCTTTCTTTTTCGAACTTTTTGGATACATTTATTAAATCTTGATTGGGTTATAAAAATCAATTAGTGTCCAAACTTTTAAACCAATAATCTTAATCTTTAAAAGTGGTAATTTTGTTTCTCATCATTTGGGATGTATATCAATTTATACTCCATTGTCTTATCCCTTGAGATCCCTGTGAAAGATGTATTAACATTATCTTCTTCTTTTGAGAAGCTTAGAAATTGATTTCACAGACTTATTATAATATTATAGCATAACCAAAATCAATTATTTCACAAACGCTATTTGAGAAGAACACACACACACAGGGAAGGAGGGGACATTGGACTGTAAATTTAACTGGTTCATAAAGTGTTATCAGCATGCTCTCTCATTCGTTGCCATAAAAACTGTGTACTTGATTGGTCGGTTCAAACTGTGAGTGTCTAAAATTTTTAGCTAATAATTATAATTTAGAGAAGGAGTATTATTGTTTAATATCAAGGGGAGGAGACATTGAGCTGTTTATCATAACAGTCCCAAAAGTTTTATAAAAAATGTTTTCTTATACGTTGGTTTACCAACTTTGGAGACTTTTATATAGTGTTGATTGGTTCATTAAGTTGAGTGTGCAAACGTTTCAATCACTAATTATAATGTACAGAAGAGGCGATATTGTGTGTATATCATTGGGGATGTACTTCAATTTATCGGCTATTGTCTTATCTTTAAGATCTTCATTTAAAATGTACATTAATATATCTTGTACGGGGAAAAGTCCCTCAAGAATCAGCATGTGACGTCATAAAAATGAGGGAGATGAGAGGAGTAGTGGGAAAGAAAATCCCTCATTTTTATGACGTCACACGCTGATTTTTGAGTGACTTTCTCCCCGTAAATGTTTTTCGCATTGTCTTATCCCTTAAGATTCCTTGGGAATAAAAAACTGTTTTGATGAACTGCTGAGAAATCGTATCCAAGGGTAAGGTTAATAGCCTTAGTAAATCTTTTTTAAAGAAAATGATTTATGAAACAATATGATATTAAAAAAGACAGCCGTGTTATAAAGTCATCTGGCAGCCAGCTGCGAATTTTACTGCTATGGGATTATTAACAGATAAAGGGCCAGGCCTTCAGCTGCCTGTAAATCCTTATACTAAAGTAACAGGATGTCTATTTGTCTGTGTTTTTGTACCGAAGGATCTCGCTAACGGCTTACCCGATCGGGTCCTCCTTAACAGGGTATCTTCTAAAAGGTCCCGGGAAGGTTTATAACTATTTTGGGGAAAGGTACCACAACCCTCCCAAGAGAAATCAAAATAAATCGAAATTTTTATTTTAAGTTTAGAGACTCCTACGTAACATTGCGAGGTATCGTAGGGTGAGACTACTACGCAACCTTGAACACAACAAAAAAAACTAAACATTTAAAGTGCCACTAGAGGCTTTTAGGGCTTAACCGCTAGTCTTTCTTATAAAGTAGTAAAGTTTCTAAAACTAAAATCTATTTTTTCATTATAAGATTTAAATATATTCCATCCCGGGGTGGTTTTATACATTTTTTTGCCCTTTCCTTAAAAATGAACAATGCCTAGTAGACATATAAATTTAATATACTTATATTCAATATGACCTAAGTTGAACCAAAATTTATGAAGCTTTTCCCTAGATAATCATTACATAAATTATTTTTTAAGAAGTTAATCTAAATTGATCATTCAAAAAAATCTTCATTAAAATACGATCCGCAGTCTATCTCAAATAGTTGCTTTGAAAACTCAATTAGAACTTGGATCACGGATATTTGGAGTAAAACAAAAATGGATTTACTACTACTTAGATCTTACAACAGATTATCATGTACTCTAATAAAGTGAAACTTGTAGCTGGCAAAAATAACTATCACCCCATCCATACCCTTTACCCCATCAACTCCTCTCCTACTGGATGAACGAAATGTTCAATAAAAGATGTCCATATAGGCAATCTAAATTTCTCAAATTTTTCCCCCTATCATAATATCCACGTATTCTATATCCATTGAAACAAACAAATAGTAAACGTGTAATTATAATTATAATGTTATGTGTATTTGTATAGAACATATTTACAAATTTATTGTGTTAATTAGCTAATAGAACACTTAATGATGTTAATTATAAATAATAATTAGTTATTAATAAATAATACAAAGCAACACTTGTTGATACTAATACTTATATGTATGTATAACAAGGATGACAACATCCATAAAAGCGAAGCCCTGAAACGGTATGACAGACGAACATTAACTTTTGTAGAGTGTCAGAACTGAATATACAAAATATAAATATATAAATTTTGACAAAACTATACGTAAATTTGTTGCAAAACTTCTTAAATACAGAATACTGTTTATAGAGATGCTCCGCTTATAATATTGTATCTTATTATATAGGAATCAGCACTACAAAAATCAGACTTAAAAAATTGTTGTAAAAAAGTTAAAAAATAATATGTTTAACATTGACGTACAGACATTCTGGTAGCGATTATAGAGTTGCTACGCTTTCTAAATCGTACCAAACTACTAGAGGAATCATCATACAACGTTTTAAATCGAAAGGATGACTAAATTAACGAAAAAAGATATCCGGACGTACGGACGTTTAGACGGACGGACCGACTATATTTAGTGAAAAGCTTTGCATTGAATACTAGATGCTGCGGACCCTGTATTTAGGCGAGGCCAGAATTTAACAGGTAAATAGCCTAAAACCACCCACAAACATTGAAAAACCTTCCTTGAAAAGTACAACCTATTCGTACCAGTATTTTCCGAGATCTTAAGCATCAAATTCTAAATAGATAAAAAATATAGAAGCTTATTCTCTCAAAGTACCTATTGAGCACTGACACCCCCACCACCCCCATCATATCTTTTAAATAGAATAAAAGTAAAAAAAAGAGGGGGAGGGTGGTATAGTATCAGAGAAAAATATAAATAACATGAAAAAAAAACTTTAATACCAATAATTATTTGGCAGATGCGGCTTAAATAGCCAATTGCAATAAGCATTTTTTTTATTTTTCAGCCGCTATAATCCAACCCCTTCTCCCCATCAACCAGTTGAGCCAGGTATAAGGTTTAACCAACAAGTGAAATAAATCTTTAATAATATTTGGGGGGCAAATGGAGAGATCGTCAATTTTTGTTGTCCCCCCCCAAACCACAGCTGAAAAACACGTATAGATTTCGTGATTTTTTTCTCGAATTAATTTCGTTATTGGTATAAGCTGCATTTGAGCCATTTTATTTGGAACGACAAAATTATAATTAAACTTGTATTATAAAAAAACTTTAGCTTACCATTCATGGATCTTAAGGAATATAACAATGTACAATAGAATAGTTATTTCTCGCATCGTATTATAAACAGCTTTCCGCGGATATAGAATGTACAATTATAAGATTAATACTGTTTTTTTTACCCCAGGTGCCGAAGGCACGGGACCAATAGGTATATACCCTGAAGAGTAGAATCCGATCGGTTCAGTGGTTACCGAGATCTTAAGGGACAGACAGACAGACGGACAGACAGACAACGTTCTACTTTGTATTATAGATGATGATATATTCCAATATCCACTCCCTTCCTGTTATCATTAAATTTGTGTATTATCATGTTTGTTTAAATGCTAAATTAAATCAATAAACCATGTGATCACAGATATCCAGAAGTCCGACAATGTACAAAAGTTTAAAAGTATGGGTGAAATAAATATTAAAATACTTATAAAAGTTGAATTAACGAACACAGTAATAATGTCTGACCGATTATGACATAACAAAAAAAAATAGCCAATGAGAGGCCACTATAAATTTTACCATAAGTCAATAACGGCCTCTCATTGGCTAATTTTTTTTTGTTACGTCATAATCAGTCAGACACTATTACTGTGTTCTGAATTAACATGTCATATTAAAATGTACTTGATGTGCACATTTCAGTAAAAAAAAATATTTATAAAACTTTAGAAAAATCACATGGTACAGAATACAGATTATGTAGAGTACAAAAACTGATCATAAATTCGCTAGTCTTCAAGCAAAATAAATAGAATGAATGACAATAAGCAAAGGCGAAACATACTCACGGATCTAAAGGGATAATACAATAGCCGATAAGTTAGTGTATATCACCAATGATGAAAAACAAAATTACCCCAAAGTAGATTACAGCTGGTGGTTGAAACGTTTGAATAATCAACTAAATGAATCAACCAATCAAAATAAAATAAAAATACTTTAAACTTTAATACTATAGATCTGTTGGGACTAGTGTAATAATAATGTCCCATCTCTCCCTTTGCATAATTGCTTTAAATCAACAGAAATTTACCTTCTGAATGTAAAGAACTTTGGCTTATTAAACGGAGTTGACATTTTTGTATGCTTATTTTTTTATCTCACTTTTTTAGAACATACCTTTTTATCACTTTTTTATTATTGTAACTTTTATGGTCTTTTATGATCTTAGCGGTCTTAGGATTGTTAGATTAATGACACATTGAAACGGACTGATTTGATGGGAACTTAGTTTTAAGATTCTGTGTATGTGTGTGTGTGTGTATGTGTGAGTAAATGATAAACTTCATGTAGTGGTCAAATTTTAAGATCTATGGGATTTTGTTGAATTGACGGGCGGAACTTTTGAAATGTTCTCTGATTTGCTGACTTATTAAAATCTGACCATGAGTAATTTATGATTGGTCTTTACAAAGTAACAGTGTCAGATTTTACCAATGATTTTTATCTTCAGAACAGGTAATTTTGTTTGTAATGATTTCGGATGTACATCAATTTAACGTTCATTGTCTTATCCTTAAAGATCCCTAAATTTCCTTACAATTTTACAAAACGTTGAAATATAAATTAATGTATAATGTATTTCAATTATAGATGTATAGTCCAAACAACTACCTGCCCCAAGTGGTGAAGACCCTTTTCGCTGCTGGTAAATTGCTTTCTGTTATTTTGTAGTGACTTATCTGTGTTTATATTTCCTTCGCTATTAGCTGATTTCAAAGACCCAATACAAAATCGAGACAGGGTCCACGCCCTGTCGACAGGAATACATGTCTCTTCTACTCGTTTACATTAAGATTCTAACAATTAACTGCAGCCTTGCCCTTATCATTTTTAGTGGGGCAAAGGCAGTAACATGGAGCCCTACTCATGAATAAATGCATTAAACAATTAAAAAAAGTTGTCAAATGTATCGCCCATCATGTTAGTAAATCTTCTTGACGATAGTCTCGCGCTAAATATCATCTTAAAAGCGCCACTACCAACTCTACACCTTCGGGGTTTTAACAACGCAGTAAAAAAAACATTAGGAAAAGGCCGGAACATTGGACTTAACTGTTTGATTTGTTGCTTCAAACTGCAATAATTCTTTCTACAGAAGGGGTAATTTTGTTTATCATCATTGGGGACATACGTCAAGATTCCCAGTATAAAAATATGATAAGGTTGGTTTTCCTGACAACAAACTGCGAGTACTTTTTTTTAGGTTGGTGGATTTCTTAATATAAATACTCAATATCTTTATGGATATTTTTTGTCCAGCTAATAACAGAAAGTGTAAATGAAATAAAAAAACTTATCTTATCATTTTATTTCTTTGTCATCAGTACATTTGAATTGATTATTTAAAACTAACGGAGGCGCCCCTAACATATATGTAATGGCACTGTATCAAAAGTAAGAGAAAAAAATAATTTGAAACTAGGTTTAACGTTGCTAATGCAATGGTTGTCGGAGATGTTATAGGTTCAAATCTCAGCCTAAGCTGCATCATAACTAAAGACATTAAATGTTGTTGTATTAAATGTCTTGGCCCAAAGCAGGTGCAACTCATTGCCATAAACAGTTAAGAATTCAAGACATATTGAAAGTTGTACTTTAATCCTCAAACAATTTTATCAAATTTTGTCAAACATACTAAAAACAATGTAATAATGGATATAAATTATAAAATATGACTTTTAATATGCTGAACATGCAAAGCAAAAAAAACTTGCACATTTGGTTGGAGGAAAGGGGTTTTTTATTATTCCTTGACAATTTTAGAGAGTAGGTTGTATGCTTTTTGTTTTTCTTTCCAGCATAAAACCAAAACCCCCAAATAAGAATTGTTTGGGTGGTTAGGGGGAGATACTACACCTCTTCAAATACTTTTTTTTGAGGATAAAAAAATGCCATTTACCCAAGAATCTAAAGTGATTGATATCATTCCCAAGTATTTTACAAAAAACTACAACTAGAGGTTGAATCGTTTGGACACCCAACTTAATGAACCAACCAATTAAAATTTGATAAAAGTCCCGCAAGTTGTTAAGCCAAAAAAATTTGAAAACGTTATTATTTATAAATCTTTGGGGACTTGTGTAATAAACAGTCTATGTCTCCTCCCTACCTATTTTTATTCCATTCTCCCCTCCCCCCTCCGCCCAAACTAAAATTGTGCACGCACGCCCTTGATGCAAAATATGGGACAATGTGCCTAAACAAGTTAAACTATCATAATGATTGTTTCGGTATGTTTTTCTTGTATTCCCTGGCAAGTTCGAACCCATTAATCCCTGTTTCCTTACACCAAATTTCCTAGAGAATGAGTGTGTTACGCGGCATTCCTAACTATCTCCGCGCGGCGCGTGGCTTGTAAACGGACAAAAGAAACGCGCACTTATCCTTTGATTAGTCCCACATGAGGAGCTACGTGATTGAAAATAATGTATTGCTTGAATATACATGCGCTCTGATGTGTGGAATATCTCAAATAAGCCTTCTGCTTAGTTTGACATCATAATGTGGTAAGAATTTATCTTTAATTCTTAATAATAAGTGTAGTATGGTATATTTTTACGAAGAAATTTAAAACATTAATTTTTCAACAAATAGACCATTTAACTGCTAACTTTTGACATACGAATATTTTCCTTAATTTTATTGATCATTTGAATCTAAAATTATCAATTTCTGATGCTATTTAATATGTTTCGTGCCAATTTAAAGTTTTTTAGAAATTTTATATTTTTAATTAAATTGAAATCACGCAACCTCGATCTACAAAAATAATAAACCATTAATATTATGTAATTAATTTTTATATTTTTGTTTTAGATTCACTGTTTTCATGGTAATAAATACACATTCGTAAACATTCACATGTTGGTCATTCAGAGGGCTTGAGATTAAGATTTCGAGAACGGCAAGGCATGCGTTCCGAAACAATGAAAACAAGACAGAACAGATGCAGCTAAGAACATTCTGTGAAGTTTTGTGAATGTGTTGGTTGTGATACCTTACCACACATTATTATTATAGTCATAATCAGTACAGTTAACTTTAGTGACAATTATGGGTCCTAAAAAGAATAAAGGTGAACAATTGAGTAAGCGGCTGCGTCCAGCCGTTGATGCCCTAACCAGTGAGCTAAATAGAGTGATGAAGTTGGTCAGAACTTAATGTTAGACATCTCACTAAGGAATCAATCCTTGTCCATGACAAGTTCGAGACATTTGACAGCATCATGGTCGGTTTTAGCAAGCTTGGTTTGAGAATCCAAGAGCTTGATGAGTTTAGTGACATTTATTCTGATATAGTTACTGTACAAAAAGACTATAGTGCCTTGAAAGACGCTCTTGATGCTATAGAAGAGCTTAGTGACATTCAAAGTGTTGTTGATGTTGTTGGTGATAATTTGCCTAACCATCAGGCTGAACTTTATGATCGATGTTTGAAGATTGTGAAAGTTATTAAAGGGCCATACTTTCCCTTGCCTGATGCAATTATAAACACTTTGTCTGCTTTGATGAAACGTCTGGCTGAGGTTAAGCTTGAACCTGTGAAGCCACCCACGACGACGGCGGGTGCCTCGACAGCATCGCCATTTGTGTCACCGTTTGGCACACCACAGTTCGTCGCCGGTTCTATGTTCACGCCAGGATATATGAATCGTGTCGACGAACGTCTTCTTCCATCTTTCGACGGCCTGGAAGCTTCCTATGTAAGTTTTAAAGACACTTTTAAAAAGCTTACTGTAGGACAAGACCCGTCGTATTTACAGTTATTGTTGAGCAGTGAAAAGGTCTGTAAAAATAAAGAGCTTAGACTCCAGTTAATTCAGATTCAATCGCATGAATCTCAGTGGGCCTACCTTGACGCACGTTTTAAGTCCAAAACACGTCAGATGCTCTGCCTTTTCAACCAATGGGAGAAGAAGTCTAAACCGTCGGACTCCAACCAGATTGTGACTGTGTTAGCAGAGTTTGGCGGAGCAGTTAGCCAGCTGGAGCAGCTGACTAAAGATGATGAAGATGATGAAGTTACCACTAGCCAGTGGTTGACTGTGATACTTCTTGAGATGTTATCCAAGAAGTTGCCACGTGATTTTCAAGATAAGCTCAATTTATCATTGGGCTCGATGGATGTCCCAAACGTCCCAAAGCTGTTAAAGATTATTGAAGAACAGCGTGGCGCCATTTTAATGAGGTGTTCGACTGATATGGACACCCCCTCTAAGAAGAAAGGTAACCCTGCGACAGCCGCTACCGCCGTAGGTAAACCTGGTAAATCTAAGATGAAGCAGTCATGTTTTGTTAATGGCTGTAGTGAGATGCACTTACTTTACAAGTGCCCAAAATTTCATGACCTGTCAGTGTCAGACAGGAAGAGTATTGTGGAGAGTGCTGGATGCTGTTGGATTTGTTTGCAAAAAGGGCATAAATCTGTGGATTGCCCGAAGGCAGATGTAATAGGCGGCTGCAAAGTGGACAATTGTGGTCAGGCCCATAATAACCTTTTGCATGAGAGTGTTGATATGGCTGCCGCCGTCTATGAAGTACACACTTCCCCTGAGGCGAACCTAATGTTAATGTTACAACAATTAGACGTTGTTGACATTAATCGCCAGAAGGTCCCAGTGAACGCTATGTGGGACACTGGTTTAACTACCACAATGGTAACCCAGTCACTTGTTAATAAACTTCAGTTACCTTTTACTGGACGTTCAGCAAGAATTTCTCTAGCTGACGGTGAAGTTAAACGTCTCCCGACGGTCAAGCTATGTTTAATTGATCGACACAAGAATTATCACATATTAGAACCTGTGGTAGTGCCTCTCATTGGTCCAAAAGAGGCGATCTGCTCCATAAATCCTGTGGAGGCAGCTGTTTTGTTTAATATGAAACCTGAAGATTTTACTTTGGTTGATGGGCAGGTTGATTTGCTCGTAGGGCACCTGCACCCATCGATGTTTCCCTACTCTGAACGTTCAGTAGGAGAAACCATGCTTTACTCCAGCCTGTTTGGATCTGGATATTTTGCTGTTAGTGCTAATGGTTTAGCAAAGAGTAGGTATGTTGTCTGCTCAGATGTTCAGCCGCAGCCGACTGTTGGTGCTGCTTGTGATGCTATTATTGAACCTGTTGGTTCTGCTTGTAACGCGGCTGATGAACCTTTTGGTTCTGCTAGTGCTGCAGCCGTTGACAACCTGGCTACGGCGGGTGCTGCCGTGGTTATTACTGATAATGATGTTAGTTGTGCTGCAGTTATTCCTGATGATATTGGTAACGATACTGTAGTCGTTGATAACTTTGTTACGGCGGGTGTTGAGCCGCTGAATGATTCGGTTCCAGCCGGACAAGAGCCGACGGGAGTTTCGGTTCCGGCTGGACAAGAGCCGATCAGAGTTTTGGTTCCAGCTGGACAAGAGCCGACGGGAGTTTCGGTTCCAGCTGGGCAAGAGCCGATAAGAAATTCGGTCTCGGCCGGACAAGAGCCGACGGGAGTTTCGGTTCCGGCCGGACAAAAGCCAGTAGATGATTCTAAGTTTTATGACAGCCACACTTTTATTACGTGCCCTGGTGGTGTTATGAATCAAGAATCGACTTGGTTGCTGCCAAGCTGGCCGCCCGACGCAGGGTAAGAGGCCTGCCAATGGCGGTTGGAAATATGGCGGGTGTTGCCGCCAGAAAGTCATTGAAATTTTCAAACCACACATATCTAATACAACATAAACTATTTATGTGAAAATGATCTTTAAAGAAAGAATATTACAAGTTATATATTGAGCTTGTGAAAGGAACCTAAATCGGTTCTGTAAAGAATAAGTATTCATTATTCAACTAATTTTATTGTTCATACCTAAGCACAAAAATTCTACAACACTGTTTAGACTTTAAAGCAGATTTAAAAAGATTTTGTTTCTTTAAGTATGATTTTGAAAAGCAAAAGTTCGTGTGTAATAACTACCAAATGATTTTGCAGAATTAAAATACCTCGAAAAATGTATTTTTTTATGGTTCACGTCTACTTAAAAAATGTTATTTCTCAGATTCTCATATGAAATAATGCATTAAAGTAAAGAACACAACATGTAATATTATTATGATAATGTTTAAGATATTCCTCGTTATTATTTTAAAAGATTATCGCAAAAAATCAAGATATTTGTTTAAATTTGTAAGCAAATCAAAGATTTTCTTTCATTCCGGAGGCAGAGATTTTTAACAATTCATGTACAAAAGTTTTCTTTCACTCCGGGAGCTGGGATTCCTATTAATCCACGTGTAAAGATTTTTTTCTTCATTCCGAGAGCAGAGATTCGTAGTAATATACGTACCTAGCGATTTCGGACAATTTTAAACCTTGAGAAAATACTTTAGCAATTATTTTCCTAGGTATATATATTTTTCGTTCATGTTTAAGCATTTATAATAATGAACACGATGTATGGTATTATTAAAATATTGATTATTATTTTATATGAATATCACAGAATTAATTTAAGATAAACTATGCATATTTTAAATTAACTCTACCTTCATTTTTATCGTATATATTAAAATACTGCTTCAATGTATTTATTTTTTGTAAAAAGAAATTAACCATTTCTTAAGATTTATAAGTAACGCAAATTTTGATACAATTTCGTTTAAACTTTCAGATCGATGCAAGATTTTTTTCATTTGAAATGCAAACTTAAGTTTTTTATACGTTTACGCAAGTTTTTTCAATGATTTAAGTCTTTTCGGGACCAGGGATTTTTTTCGCGGAAAATTTCCTAGGTACCTGCACAGATATAAACATTTTTATCCTTGTTGGATTGAAATTTGATATGATAAGAAATTAACAAAATGAGAGTTTTACATCATTTAAATATTTCTTTATGATTTATTTTAATCACATAAATAATTTAATATAACATGCATATTAAAATTATTACTATTTACCTTTGAACTGATGTACCTAAAGAGAAATTGCAGATTCAGCATTTTAAAGTTCTTTTCTTATATTGAGCTTTTGTTTTATTTTGGTAATTTAATTTGCATATTTCAATTGCAATTTTATTTTACGCAATTTTGATTCACGAAGATTTAAAATTATGAAATTTTAATTTTCCGATGTTTGATGATTTTATGGTCATATTTATTTAGATTTAAGTATCTATTTTATTAAAACATGTTAGATTTAAGGATCTTACCTATCTTATCTTAAAAATGTTTAGATGTAAGCCCGAGTATTTTTCCGCTGGAAACAATGCTAATTATTGAGAAGTTTTTTATGAAATTCTACTTTTCTTTTCTAGCAAAAAGATTTAGTAGAAAAAATGTCATTATTTAATCTTTCTTTCTTTTGATGAAAAAAGTTTGAGTTGATTATTTAATTATTGATGCGATTTTTAATATAAAAATCATTTGCCTATTATTATGTAGATACCTAATCAAAGTTTAGGTACTATTGATTATTAATTCATGTATTCACAATTACATGGTCTGTAATTCTAATTTTAATTGAGATTATGAGGCCATGATATAATGAGATGTGTGAGTGGTAAATGTGCAATTCATGAATGTTGAATGCTTTTCCCATTCCTTATTCCTATCCTTATGTGGTAGTGGACTCGGTTTGAGTTATAGTGGTATTCGCGAGTTACCATAATTAATTTTAGGCCTTATGGCCATAACATTTTAAACTCTTGTGGTTTATGTGTTGTGAGATTGTGATTTCGTGGACACTGTCTGCACGCATATTGCAAAGATGAGGTATTGTGTTCGATTCCCAGTGAATAGACGGGTGTGTTTCGGTATGTTTTTCTTGTATTCCCTGGCAAGTTCGAACCCATTAATCCCTGTTTCCTTACACCAAATTTCCTAGAGAATGAGTGTGTTACGCGGTATTCCTAACTATCTCCGCGCGGCGCGTGGCTTGTAAACGGACAAAAGAAACGCGCACTTATCCTTTGATTAGTCCCACATGAGGAGCTACGTGATTGAAAATAATGTATTGCTTGAATATACATGCACTCTGATGTGTGGAATATCTCAAATAAGCCTTCTGCTTAGTTTGACATCATAATGTGGTAAGAATTTATCTTTAATTCTTAATAATAAGTGTAGTATGGTATATTTTTACGAAGAAATTTAAAACATTAATTTTTCAACAAATAGACCATTTAACTGCTAACTTTTGACATACGAATATTTTCCTTAATTTTATTGATCATTTGAATCTAAAATTATCAATTTCTGATGCTATTTAATATGTTTCGTGCCAATTTAAAGTTTTTTAGAAATTTTATATTTTTAATTAAATTGAAATCACGCAACCTCGATCTACAAAAATAATAAACCATTAATATTATGTAATTAATTTTTATATTTTTGTTTTAGATTCACTGTTTTCATGGTAATAAATACACATTCGTAAACATTCACATGTTGGTCATTCGGAGGGCTTGAGATTAAGATTTCGAGAACGGCAAGGCATGCGTTCCGAAACAATGATTTTGTATTAAAAAGCAGTTAAGAATTTGATAGACATACAATACACGGGGTGTGGGAGTTTGGCACAGCAGGGATACAGGGATATTACAATACTAGAAAGATATGGGAATGTGCATAACTGCTTTTCTTCACAAGTTGTGTCTAATCGTTTCAGGCTTGCGATGTAAGCTAAAACAAATTTAAAGATTTAAAAATGGCTTACAGACGATTTTTAAATTTAGAATTACTATGCTTTCCTCATCTTTATTCAAGGTTTACTAATTGTGAAATAACTCTAACTTAGACAACTTCTCTTTTAACAAGAACTATTAGTATTAACCCTTACAGATCGGGCCCCAATTCCCACCTTAATAGACCGGGGGGGGGGGGGGGGGTCATATTGACCCCCCCTCTATCTCGGCTCCTGTTACAGTTAGAGGCATAAAAAAAAATTCTAGAGAAAATTACTTTTTCTAGTCATAGCGGTCAAACCGCTCCTTATGCCGCTTTTTAGCGGCCAGCCGCGGCCAATTTTGCTGCTAGGATGACCAAATTTTAGGACGAACTTTTATTTTTCATAACAAAAAAATTACTTTTTCTGATCATCGCCGAAAAACGGCAAATAACGGAAACCGCCATTTTCGGCGGTTACGGCGGTAAAACGGCGGTTGCCGGTGCCAATCAATATTTTTAATTGTTTATTGTTGCTCAATGATTTACCAAAAAAATTATAGGTCTCTAGCTGTCATAGAAGCCACGATATTCATAATATATGTCTGTAATAAAAGCCGGACAAAAATCGGTCATAAAGTCGGTCAGGGAGCGGTCAAACGGTCATAACACCACTTTTCTCAGAAGGTCATTGATATCTAAGCATTCACCAAAAAATTTTTAGGTTTCTACCTTTTACACAAAAGTCATAATGTAGAAATTAAGATTTATTTAGAATTTTTTTCTAAATTTGGTGCCACCTAACCGTTATTGACCGGACGCCACGACCGACACAGACCAGATATACTTATAAGATCAACTCTTGCCGACGTAAAATTACTAAACTTAAAAAGTCATGAAGTCATAACTCTCTATCTTACCTACAAAAAAATGACATTGAAAAAAACTAGAGGGGGGGGGTCAATATGACCCCCCCCCCCCCCGATCTGTAAGGGTTAAGTCCAATAGTATTTAAGCTTCTAGAAATTCTTAAAAGCCTATTATAAGAAAGAAAATGAAATAAAAAGGTGAAGAAAAAAATAGAATAAAAAAAGAGAAAGAACGATAGAGAAAAAATAAATGAATGGGTTAGACTAGCTTTACACATAGCAATTCTAGAGCAAGAAACTTTAACTATCAGCAATCAACAAAGGAAAACTTCAGTCCTATGTAATTTTGGGTCCAGAATCATAATCTGTTAAAACTAAAATCCTATGTCCTCCTTTTTGCAATAAAATCGCATTCAAATTGCAACAAATATTCGCGATACCTTATTTTCATCTTATAAGAAACAATAATGCATTTTGCTAAAACAAAAATTAAAGTTAACCATTTATTAAATACTTTCATGTCTTTATATTTGCAAAAACAAATATTTTTTTGCAGAATAATGCCATTTTTGTCAGCGATATAAAAAGTCTCCTAAAAAACAGATTGTTAGAAAAAAAGTAAATGTAAGGATTATAATATGTTTTTCTGAGGTCATTCAATAAGTTTATACAGTAAAAACCAGAATTGTGCAACTTATTTGAATGAAAAGCCAAAAAACGTAATTTGCAAAAAAATTGCAACCCCTAAATCACATAGAAAAATAAACTTTTAACCAATCTAAAGTAATATGTTTTAAAAAACATTAAAAAATATTAATCTTTTATAAAATGAAGTTTGTTTGAAAAGTTCTAATCAAATAGAACAGGGCAAAATTATTTTTTCAAAATGCAACAAACACTTAACTTTGAATATTACTATAGTTTTTCTAAAACTTAAAAATCAAATCGTACTCAAAATCAATGTTTTGTTTGTTAAATCTTCTTGTGGCGAGATTTTTAAATGTTACTTTTTCATATGTATTGAATAATCATAAAAAAAAGATAAAAAATTGCATTACGCCGATTCAAATATATTAAATATTTCCTGATTAAGGCAGCAAAATAAAAAAAGGTGTAAAATAAAAATTATTTATTTTTATTTTTTAAGCTTTATAACTTTTTAAAAAATTTTAAAACATGATTTTTGCAAAAAATACATATTTTTTCATTAAAAGGAAGTATTGTTTATTTAATCAGCTGTTATCAAAGAATATATCGTTTTCTTATGTTGGGCTAAGAATAGTAATTTCAAGGGATCGACAGCCGCACACAAGCCTAAAATTCCGCAGGTGTGCAAAATAAAAAAGGAAAATGGCTGTAAAGAAACATGTTTAGATATCCAGCTTAATTTTAAAGTTATAATATGACGATTTCACTGAGGCTTACCCGCAGCTTCTGAACCCTTTTAATTTCAATTAAAAACTATATTTGTATTGATAAGATTAAGTTTGAAAATTGCAGTAACATACTAGGATCATAAATTTAGATCGCACTCTCATTTTAATTGTGTGAAAGATGGAGTTATGTCCCCTGTTCCCTCCAAACAGTAATTATTTGGACGCTTCAAAAATAGACATTAAAAACAAGAAGGACAACATCCATAAAAGCGAAGCTCTAAAACAGTTGAAAAACGAAGTTTAACACCTGTAGATTGTCAGAATTCATTAATCAATATATAAAAGTCGAAAAAATTGTAAGTAAATTTGTTAATAACTGCTGAAATACAGGATCATGTTTAAGGACATACATACCTTTTTAGGAGGTGAATATAGAGAGGCTTCACTTATGAAATTGTACTTTGTTGTCCTAGGAATCAGTATTCCAAAAATCAGATAAATCGGATAATAAAATCACACACAAAGTTGTTAAAAAAGTAAAAAAACGACATGTTTAAAATGGACATACGAAAATTCTGGTATTGAATATAGTGTTGCTACGCTTTCTAAATTGTACCTTACTACGAAAGGAATCACCATATGAAGTTTCAAATTGACGAACAGACTGACCAACACTAATTATAGAAAAACTCGCTTTAATAATGATAAAAAAGCTTCGCTCTTTGATATATACAAGCGGCTGCGCCCTTAGCATCTAGAGGCTCTATTCTAAACAATAAATAAAGGCAGAAAAATAGCCTAACACCATACCCAGACTTTATCTATCAAATAGAATAGCCTAAAACCACCTCAGGACCTATAGGAAGCTTCAGTGTAAAGGAGAACCATATCGGGTCAGCGATTAGCAAGATCCTTCGCTACAGACAAAAAAGCTTACTACTTTATATAATAAGATAATCACATTTTAATTCAACAAATTATGGCCTTTCAATTAGTGTTAAGAGGGGGGGGGGGGGGGGAGTTCTGACACTTTTGCGTAGACAGTGATTATAGGCTTTGTCTTTAGAGTGAGAGGATAGATTGTTTTACAAAAAAGTTTCCTTTTGGGATGTAGTTTTAATATTTTTCAAAAAAAAATAATTTATTTGGCCTCCAGGTTTAGATACTGCTAGCCTCCAGGTGGATTTTAGACAGGTAAAAAAAGTTCAAGTTAGAAAAAAACTTATTTAACTTACTTTATAGATAGTATGAACTGATTTAAAAAAAAATTAAAACAGGCTCCAGTTTCAAGTACTGCAGGGCTCCAGGTGGATCCTGGACAGTTAAAAACTGAAAAGTTTTACTTTTGAAGTGAGAACAAAACTTATTGAACAAAAGTTGCTACTTTATGGATGGTATGAACTAATTTTAAGAAAATTTTGAAATCAGGCTCAATTTTCAGGTACTGCAGGCCTCTAGGTGGATCCTGGACAGTTAAAAACTAAAATTTCTACTATTTAAGTTACTAGCGGCTTTGCCCCTAGCCTCTAGGGGCTTTGCCCCAAGAAGTAATTAAAAAAATGTATTACATGGGGTGGATCT
This sequence comes from Acartia tonsa, assembly GCF_053477335.1. NCBI lineage: Eukaryota > Metazoa > Arthropoda > Copepoda > Calanoida > Acartiidae > Acartia > Acartia tonsa. The sequence goes on along the minus strand of NC_137261.1, from coordinate 61,367,279 downwards.
TAATCATCATTAGCATCATCAAAAAAAAATTAGGCCCTGGCTCTGCATCTTCAAAATCTGGAACTGCATCTTCAAAAAAAAAAAAAATTTTTTTGAGAGGGGGGGTGTTAGGGGTGTCCCACGCCCCAAGAAAATAGCCTAAAACCACAAAATGACTAATAGGTTTATACCCTGAAGAGAAGAATCCGATCGGTTCAGTGGTTACCGAGATCTTAAGCTTATCATCAGATTTTAAAATAAGGTTTGTTCTAACATAAATAGTAAAAATTTTTACTGTCCAGGATCCACCTGGAGTAACTGAACATGGAGCCTGATTTCAAGATTTTCTTCAAGTTAGTTCATACCATCCATAAAGTAGCAACTTTTGTTAAAAAATATTTTTTTCTAACTTAAACTGTTTTTAACCTATTTTTAAAACGTATATAAAAAATATACTATGACACCAGTAGAATCAGACTGCAGAGCCTAAATTTGAATTAAGTCCCCAATAAACTTTTTTTGGGGGATTTAAATATTAATTTTTACTGTTGCCGTGATCATTTTGACCGAAGCAAAAGGTCTTTTTTTTATTTGGGTAAAATTCGTAGCTTTTAGAGTGTTTTGCTTCATAAATATTGTATTCTGGTATAGAGTAAAATTAGGCCTTATGATTTTACTATAAAAATTCACTAAAAAGTTAATTCTTTATAATATATCAACGAATTAACATTAACATGTTTGTGTTCTCTCACTTATTTTAAAAACATAAAAAATGGCTGTAAAGGGTTAAATGACAACAAATGTTTATGCAATACAACAAATTTTTTTTTGTCACATATACAAATGCGTTATAAAATAAGATTATTCAAACTTATTTTTTAAAATAATTTTAAAAAGAATGTATCTTTTATGTGTATGGTTTTCATTCTTTTCATTTTAATAAAATAAAAATTATTTAACTACATTGGAAATAAGTCCTTTTGTGAAAACACTCTTTTTTTTTGAATTGTTAGGAATTGAAATAAAACAAGACTTCTTATTGGTTAGATTTCAGAATTATTTGTTTTATTGTAAATGTTAGATTTTTCAATGAAATTAATTGTTTTGGAAAAAAAATTATTTCCAATAAACAGAGTAATGTTTTTTTATTGTATCAATATAAAGTGAATTATATAAAAATGTTCTGTAAGCCACAATATTACCCTAAGAAAAAAAATAGCTTTTGCTTCGGTCAAAATGATTACAGCAACACTAAAAATTAATTTTTAAATCCCCCCAAAAAAGTTTATTAGGGACTTAATTCAAATTTGGGCTCTGCAGTCTGATTCTATAGGTGTCCTAGTATATTTTTGACCCCCCATTCAAAAATAGGTTAAAAACAGTTTAAATAGTGGAATTTTTCAGTTTGTAACTGTCCAGGGTCCACCTAGAGGCCTGCAGTACCTGAACAAGGAGCCTGATTTAAAAAATTTTTTCAAATTAGTTCATACTGCCCATAAAGTAGCAACTTCTGTTAAATAAGTTTTATTCTGACTTTAAAAGTAAAAATTTTCAGTTTTTACCTGTCCAGGATCCACCTAGAGGACTGCAGTACCTGAACCTGGAGCCTGATTTCAAAATTTTCTGCAAATTAGTTCATACTGCCCATAAAGTAGCAACTTTTGTTAAATAAGTTTTGTTCTGACTTGAATTTTTTTTACCTGTCCAGAATCCACCTGGAGGCCTGCAGTACCTGGACCTGGAGGCAAATCCTAATTTTTTTAAATAGGAAAACTACATCCCTAAAGGAAACTTTTTTGTGAAATAATTTATCCTCTCACTCCAAAGACAAAGCCTGTAATCACTGTTTACGTAGAAGTGTTAGAACTTCCCCTCCCCCATTTATAAAAATTTTAACATTCACCCTAGGTAATTCAAACTATCCTTTCTGACTACTGCATCTGGGCCCTATTTTTAAAAGCGAGGCTTTTCTATAATTAGGGTCTGTCCGTCCATAACGGATAGCTTTTTTCGTTAATTTAGGCATGTTAGAATTGTCCTATCGATTTCAAACTTTGCATGGTGATTCCTTTAGTAGTTAGGTACGATTTAGAAAGCGTAGCAACTCTATAATCATTACCAGAATGTCCGTACGTCCATTTTAAACATGTTGATTTTTTTACTTTTTTAACAACAAATTTTAATGTGATCTAATCATCCGATTGATCTGATTTTTGGTATATTAATTCCTGGGACAACAAAGTATAATGCTATAAACGAAGCAACTCTATAATCAAGTCCTAAAAATGTAAGTATGTCCATAAACATTATCCTGTATCTAGCAGTTTTTCAACAAATTTACTTTCAATTTTGGTTTGACTCTTATATATTTATAATCTGATCATTCAGTTCTGACACTATACAAATGTTAATGTCCGTTTGTCCTACCATTTCAATGCTTCGCTTTTATGGATGTTGTCATCCTTGTTTCATTTGCAAATTGAATACATGTTTGCGGGAGATAATTTAAATTTCATCTTGGTTACCGCAAAAAAATGCGGCACTGCTATGGCTGTAATAAAAAAATCAAATGCTTACATATGATTATATCGTATAAAATCAAATACGTACGCTATTACATTAAAAATCTGTTATAAATTACAACAAATTAATATTATTTTTTTTTACCACTGGGAGTTATTTATGTAAATGTTATGGACATTTTAGCAGACAGATATAAATTTCATTTTGTAACTTCATGTTATTCCATTAAAAACGTCTTATTTCGTTTCCTTATGCTACAATTAATATTTTTTATCGATCGATATTCCATAAATCACTAAAGAATCCGTCGAAAATAAGCTAAAAGAGTTTAAATATTGGGAAAATTCGAAGAATTCGATAAGTATTTAGGAACCAATCGAAATGAAAACGAAGAAATTCGCGAGAATAATCGGATAAATAAAACCAGTTCGAAATTGAATAAATTTTATGGTAGGTAGTTATTAAAAAATTCTTTTTTTCTTAAAAAAAGAAACATTGTAAGTAATCTGAAAAAATACTGAGAAAAGAACTAATATGCAATTTAAAAAAGTTTCTGTTTTATTTAAGCATTTTAGAATGAAAAGCATAAATATAAAAATAATACAAAGTGTATAATAACTTAGTTCGGCAGAGTTACTATGAAGGTTTGAGAAGACTCGATGGCTAGAAGGTCCTCGCCGTTGGCTCTAACCTCCGGAACGTCTTGAGGGAGGGGATAACCCTCGTTGTTGAGAGGGCATCCTTGGGGGTCTAGATAGCCCGAAGCTAACAAAATCTGGAAGATAAGAGCGCGGTTCAGAGGCGCTGAATGGGCTGAGGACCAAGAGGGAGTCGTCCGTGAAGCGATGGAATTGGAGGCTTGGTCTGTAAGGGCTGCTAAAGACCTGGGAACTGCTGTGCTCGAGGATTTTAGCATAATCTTGGAAAAAATTTCAATGAGCGTCGTATCATCAATAGCTCGATAATGTTGAGCTGTAGCTATGGAGCGCCATCTGCCTAAGACTCGGATATGATCATCGCTCATACCTAATCTAAAGGCAGATGACACTCCTAAGCTTTTAGCAGATTTAGATGTAATTTTATGCTTAAGTCCTAAGTTACTATAAATTAAGTTTACATCCTTCATTAAGGTGGAAGCTGAAATGGCGTAACGTCCATCTGCGACTAGAATTCTAAAAAAAATATAATTACCAATAAAATTTGTGAAAACTTAAAAAAGGAATAAGAAATGTATGAATATATTATGCTTAAAAACTCGCCTAGAAGATTTCAAAGTGGTACCATTCCCTGTACGGGGCAGCAAATAGCTAGTATCCAAACAGGAAGTATCTGATGAATATAACCGGAGCCTATTGTAATACAGGACCAGCAATGAATAAAGACAATACTCCGATCCGTTGAAGATCACGTAACTGGTGGAGCCCTCGAATCTAGAAAAATAATGTTTATGTTTTTGTGTGAAAAACAATGATATTCTAAATGAAATACAGAGTTGAAGAATGTATAAAAAATTAGGAATTTTAAAAAAAGATTTTTCTGGAATTTTCTTTAACAGTTTAACGGTAGAGGAAAGTAGGTAATATGCTAAGAAATCGTTTGTAATTATAAACATTTCAAACTAGGACATTACAAAACTTTGAAAAGAATTTGTTTTAAGATAATTAGAAATTATTTTGCAATTATACTGTAATTTCCAATTTAATAGAAAGTAAGAAATAGGTAGAAAAGAATGTCGTATGATATTTGAAAAAATCTGGAAAAAATTTTGGGGAAAAAGAAGAATTTAAGGAAGATTTTTCTTGTTAAAATAAGTACCTAGGGTCAGTTTTAGAAGATCTGAAGGTTATGCTCATTGCTGGCGTGTCTCCTAGTGTGGTAACCGCTAGATCACAAGCTCTTAATCTCAACAGGTCAGATATGCGCGCACACAAGCTGTACTGAAGGTGCTGAGCCACGATTGCTCGGAGGGTCACAATTGGAATCTTAAGAAAACAAGGTTTCTATTAGAAAACAATATTAATGGGAAATAAAAAAGTGTAGAAAACTCCATATCTTAAAATAGTTTGGTCCGAAAAAACTAAATTTGAATTTTTAAGAAATAAGATTTCTATTAGAGATCAATATGAATGCTAGACAAAGAAAGAAAATGTGAAAAAACTCCGTATATTAAATGTAGTTTGGTCCGAAAACTTAAACATAGCTAAGTAGTAAGTATTAATCAAAATTTATTCGAAAAAAGATTTATGATTCATATGAAAACAGATTACCTGATCTGGATTCTTTAGAAAAGGTGTCACGTGCTTATCGATGGCCAAGGTCAGGTATTTTATGGGCAGTTTAGGCGCTTTCTTGGTCAAAGGCTGTTCTGCAGAGGCTCTTCTTGTGATACCCTGATACATTCTTTCTATTTGGGGGGTCCAGGGGGATTTCATATCTAATGCACTGGCGAGAAAATCTATCGCGCCTGCCAAACCGACTACGGCGGATTTTTTAGCTGCGGAGTCCTCTAAGTATTCTATGTAGGCGGCTAAATCCTTTTTTGAAAAATTTAACAGAGTTTTATTTCTGTTTTCGCAAAAAATTTCAAAACGGCGTAAAGTACGGTTGTGGAGTAGTTGCGTGGACTTAGTTCTTGAAGACGCTGTCAATTTTATATGACGTTTCCTTTTTTCTGTAAGGTTGTATTTCTCTAAAACTGACGGAAAATAAAGAGGGCCTCTTTTTTCTAGAGGTCTATTGTCTTTAAAAGTTTGTAACGGAGCATTAAACTTATGATAATTTATAGTTGAATGTTTGAAAGACGTTCTCATTTTAAGATGCTGAAAAAATTTTGTACAATTCATTAAAAAACATATTGATTAAAATTTTGGTAAAGGAATTGCATAGTCTTTACCGGTATGAATCAATAAGGCGAGAGTTTTAAACGTCTTATGACCGTTGAAAAAATTATTTGGTGTAGAAGCAATGTAATAAGGATCCCAGAGCAGAAAATTTTTGACAAAAGAATTAAAATAAGATCCTTTAACAATACAATTCCAGAAAGGGTATGTCGGCCATAAGGGCAAAACTACCACTGCTCTTATATCCTCATATAATTTTAATTTATTAAAAACACGAGAAAGGAGAGAAATTGGGGGGTGGATGTAGTAACATTCTGAACTTGTCAGGGAAACTGTGAAAAAATCAATATCGAAACAATTTAGTTGTGGGAAAGGGGAAATGAATTTCTCTACTTTACAATTTCTAGATGTTGCGAAACAGTCAATTGAAAATTTGATAGAAAAATAACTTTGAAGAAATTGAAAATCGTTAGAACTAATCCCAAATTCATTAGAGGATTTAAAAAGCTTAGAGCCTAAATCTGCTAAAGTGATGAGTGAGCTGTCTCGGGGCATCCATTTAGGTATAATACGGATTGCGTATTGGAACTCTAGAATTTTTAATTGAATTAATAATTTTTGAATAACTAAATTACGGCTTCCAATACGCAAAAAAGAGTAAAGACACATACTATCCGTTATCCAAATAACCAACTGTCCTTTGAGGGTGGCAAAATAATTGCTATAATGTTCAAAAGCTTTAACAATACTTAAAAGTTCTCTATGGCCTGAAGATAATTCAGCCTCTTGTGGAGTAAATAAATAATCAGAAATAATCTTACAGTCTCCAGCTTTGAATGAAAAGGCTGAGTGGTCAGAGGCGTCTGACACAAAAATATTACAATGTTTGTTTAAGTCATTAGGATCAATGTTGTCAATTAAAAAAGATGTTTGATGGGGGGAAAAAACTTCTATTGTTTTAGATTCAGTACGAATGGGTTGTCCGTTTAAAGAAACAAAATGTTCTTTACAGAGGGACAACTCTTGAAACATATCTGCATTGACAAACAAAGCTCCTTTCCAGCCATACTGTGAGGTGTAAACACCAAGAGCATGATTAGAGTTTCTAGCCACAACACGAATAAAATCTCCATGACTAAAATATGCATGACATAGTTTGCCTAAAAAGGAAGCTAACATAGTAACATCTACAGGGTCATTAGAATCAAAAGCAACTAAAATTTTGTCAAGAAGAAATAAAACTTTCTGAATTTTAACGATGGGCAGGGAAATTATCATTTTACTACTATCAAGAATAAAACCTAAATATTGTATACGACGAACAGGTTCTAGTTGACATTTAGAAAGTTGAAAATGCCAACCTGCACATAGTAAAACTGATAGGACAAAGTGTGTACTAAGAAGACATTTAAAATAATTTAATTCGACAGTCAGGCCGTCATCAATATAGACGCTCACGTCTATATTGTGACGGTGACAAAAATGTTTAACTGGGCGTATCAAGGCATCAACTAAAAATACGGCTGAGGCAACCCCGAAGGGAAGCCTTAAATATTTGTAAAAAGAGTAGGAATTATCAGCATTTTTATAACAAAAACCAAAAAGTTCAGTAACGGCAGGATGTAGATGTACTTGATGGTACATGCCCCGCAAATCCCAGGATGTAAAAAATACATCTTGAGAAATGCGAGGCAGCACTGTCTTAATGTCATTTAAAGAGACGTTCTCAGGCTGGAGAAGTAGGTTAATGTGGCGAGATAAGTCGATGCACAATCTAAAAGCAGGAAATATTTCGAAAAATTTTTAAAGGGGGGGTAAATATGAAAAAATTTTTTGAAAAAATGAATTCAAACGAAAAATATTTGAGGGGTAGTGAAAAGAATTGAAAAAGAAAGAATAAAAAGGATAGAAAAAGAGGGGAATCAAAAAAAAGAATTGAAGGAAGAATTTGGAATAATATTTATGTGTCGAAAAATTTCCTGAGTTTAGTTGTGTTAGTTAAACTACATGTTCTACTAGCTACCGTAAGAGGTGAACAACAATAAGGCTGATGATCGATTTGAGCAATAATACCTTTGTCTAGTAAAGATTGAATTTCTTGACGAACAAATTCTGGATTGCGGACAGCGCTATTGTTGTTCTTCTCGAAATACGGTAACACTGGAGATGTAAAAAACTTAAAAAAGATAGATTATGGAGAATAATTGTAAAAAGAAAAAGTTTTGTGGAACAAAAAATAATATATAAATAAATTGTGGAAAGAATTATTCTCAATAATCTACCTGGTTGATATCCAAAAGTAAGGGTTTGCAAAACAAAAGATGGTGCATTAAGAATATTTTTATAAAAATTAATTGCTGTAAGTGAATGAATAGAATAAGCTGGAGAATAACTAGATAAAAAATCCGATTGGATGTCATATAAACGTTTATAATGTTCATAATCTTCTGTAAAACAAAAATTTTTTAGAGAAGCGATGTGAAAATTTGGAATATCTGAGGTAGGTATCGGTAGGTTTAAATCTTGAATAGCGTAAAGCGGGGTAGAATTATTATTTAGGGTTGGCGGAAGGACAGTCGTCGACTTTATGTCCTTTGCCGTTACATCCGTGACAGCGAAGAGATCCTCGACCTCGTCCTCGGGATCCTCTGCCCCTAGGGTTTGAGCCTCCATTTGAGTTAAACCGGCCGTTAGAGAAGCCGCCACGTGCTCCTCTGCTATAGTCTCCTCGAAAGTCAGGCAAGGAATCCGAGATACGCTGCTGCTGGGTGGTGAGGTAGCGCCTGTTACCTGCTAGAGCCACCCGGTTGGCGTGGCCGATGTTTTTCGAAAAAGCCAGTTCGATGTACCCGATGGAGCTTTCAGCTATCTAGATAAAATGAAAATCTTGATAATTTTGAATAAAAATATGTTGATGTCTAGCTCTATGAAAAGAAAGGTGTCGTAGGAATTATCTTTCCTTTTACATGACAAATAATGAAACTTAAATGAAATGAAAAATAATGTAAATGTCACAGAATATATTATAAAAATCTTTTCTGTGGTGCGGAAGCTAATAAAACTGGTGTTAATCAAATATTTGCACGTCTTCTTTAAAAACAAATTTGAAAAAACTAAATAGATTTCATAGATAAGAAACGGTTTCTATTGATCGAAATTTGCACGTAAAATAAGAAAATTAAAAATATGGCATAGGTTTAATTATTATAAGACGAAAAAGAAGAAAAAATTTATGAATTTCTTGCCTTTATTGCTTGATAGCAGGCTTGCAACGACTGCTGTAGATCATATAACAAATTCTTGGGGGCCTTCAACGCCACAAGACGCTTCGCAGCATCCTCAACATAATTCTTCGAACGGCAGGTGTCTCTTAAGACGCATTTTAAAAATGTGAGAGAGACGTCATTCTTTTCCTCCAAAGACTTAATAGAAAAACTATTGTGAGATTTCCAAGAAAAGAATTTCAAATTGGAAAAAAGATAAACATGGATAAAGAAATAACAAAAAATTAATATGTTGAATAACAAAAATATTCAAAATGTTGAAAAAATTTTATAAGGAATTTAGAAAAAGAAAATGCCCTTAACCCAAAATAACTGCCCTTTTTTTGTTTAAATAGACTAAATAACCCCTACATATATTAAAAAATATATGCTTGATCAAAAAATTTTTGTTAAAAATGTTTTTCTTACGTTGAGATGTTCGAAGAGGCGTTCCCGCTCGGCATATATGTCTGCTGACGTCATACCTATCCAAGCAGGTGGGTCTGACAGTATTTCAGCTGTTCGCCGGAGGCGACGTCTAGCTTTCCGGCCGCCTACTAGTTGGCTGCTACTGTCAGAATCGGAAGAGTGCTTCTTGCTCTTCTTCTTTTTCTTCTTCTTTCCTAAAGAAAGAATATATGAAGATATGATAAACCGAAGAATAACGTCAATATTCAGTCGATGTTCATAGAAACAAGAAATTTATATTTCAAATAATTGAACTAAAATAAATTTCTGTGATAAATATCATAAAAAAACTTTTAAAAAAGTTCATAAATGTGAGAAAGAAAGGATTTTGTCTAAGTATTTAAAAAGTACCTTTTCTTTTCCTTTTAGGTTCATCTGATTCCGTAGAACTCGAAGATGAAGAGAAAGAACTGGAAGAAGAGGAACTACTAGAGTAGCGTTTCTTCTTTTTTGACTTCTTGCGTTTAGGGGAAAAATCGTCTAAAAAAAAATAAAAAGATTTAAATAAAAATAAAGCGGAAAAAGGTGTATAGCTGTAAAAAAGGAAAGAATAAAAAAGGGGGGGGGGGGGAAATTTAAAGTTGAGAAAGGAAAAAATGTTTGTAAGGGTAAAAAACTGCCAAGAAGACAAAATTCATATGAACTTCAATTTCTAAATCATTGAATCAAAATCATGAGTACTAAGTATGAATTTTACCTGAAGACACTGAAGCATGTCTGACAGGCATCTTAACTTTCTCAGATTCAATGTGAGGAGCTGCAGACACTGATGGTCGCGCTGGAGCTGCAGACTCTTGAAGTCGCGCTGTCATTTTCGGCGGCTGATTAATTTGTGGCACAAAACCTATCCCCGGCAAATATGAGCCGGCTGGAGGAAGGTTATTTAACCCCAATGGATCTTTAGGATCCTGGGAAATAATCGTTTGTGCGACCGATGAAGGACCTGGAGCTACAACCGACGAGGGAGCTGAGGTATTGACTGGAGCCGAATAGGATCTAGACAAATTTGTGGTAGGAACCACTGTGGAAGATGCGGGGGGGGGGGAATTATCCTCATCTGAGGAGTTGTGCGAATGTCCTGTAGGAACAGGCATTTTTAGGTCTGAAGAGGAAATTTAAATTTAAAAGAAAATTTACAAACAATGTAAAATTAAAAACATTCATGAAAAAATTCATGCAAAAATATTAACAAATAAGACATGCTGTAATTTAACAATCAGTATTTTTTTAAGAAAAGAAAAATCTAAAGAGGAAGAAATTGAAATTAATTTAAGAAAATTAATGTCTGAACATTAAATGAAGAAAAATAAGAATTTTTTGGATAAGAAAGAAAAAGAAAAAATTTAGTAACTTAAATCAATCAAGAAGTGACAAGGTGTTGCGACATTCGGCTTCAAAATCTTTGAAGGACTGGCCAAAATTATCATAAACAGATTTGGCGGATAAAAAACTATCATCTAAAGTATGATTAATTTGTTCTAATTGATCTTTAAAACGAGATGCACGATTAATCAGTTCTCTGACTACTAAATGTTTATCAGTTTTACTTTGATAAACGACAAAATAATGCAGGTTTAAACCTAAAATCTGCTTATAGGCAACGATATTGTGAGCATGGAATGTCTTAACATTCCTGAGTTTATAGTACTCGAATGGTGTCATGATCACAGAGGATTTAAAAAACGTTGATCTGAGAAAAATGTGGAGACATGAATAGTTAAATATGTCAAATTAGAATGAACAATATCAATATAAAAATACAGAAATTAGAAAAGTAAAAAAGTAGAAAATTTCCAATAATAAAATAAAGGGTTAGGGAGGGTGGGTGAAAACGTATTAAAAAGCGATGTAAGAGAGAGTACTAGCTCTATCGGTGGAATGAAAACGAATGAGAATATAAAAAACGTTTTGATTTAAAGTAAGTTTTTAGGAGATTTCAACTCGTGTGCCGGCAGGCTATAAAAACGTGTGACGCGCAATTTTCGAGAATGCTCCGTGATGTATTTCAGCAATCGATCAATAAAATAATATCAATATTCCTCTTAATTCAACAAAAAATGGCCATTTTGTAACTTCATGTTATTCCATTAAAAACGTCTTATTTCGTTTCCTTATGCTACAATTAATATTTTTTATCGATCGATATTCCATAAATCACTAAAGAATCCGTCGAAAATAAGCTAAAAGAGTTTAAATATTGGGAAAATTCGAAGAATTCGATAAGTATTTAGGAACCAATCTCCATTTACTATTGAAATTCTCCTGAATAATCCCAAATGCAAATAAAATCCCCAACTGAAAATAGTAAATGAAATAATACGTTGAAAAACATATATAATACACTAAAAAACTAAAACTTACTGTTGAAAACGTATTAAAAAGCGATGTAAGAGAGAGTACTAGCTCTATCGGTGGAATGAAAACGAATGAGAATATAAAAAACGTTTTGATTTAAAGTAAGTTTTTAGGAGATTTCAACTCGTGTGCCGGCAGGCTATAAAACGTGTGACGCGCAATTTTCGAGAATGCTCCGTGATGTATTTCAGCAATCGATCAATAAAATAATATCAATATTCCTCTTAATTCAACAAAAAATGGCCAAATTCAGTAAGGTAAAATTTTCAGGGATATTAAAAATAAGTGTATAATTTATGTCATTTTAAGAGTTCATCTAATAAATTGTCAATAATCGTATTTCAATATAAAATATTTTTGATAGGCAATATATTAACCCTGAAAATTAAAAGTCGTTGTTGTTATTTTAATGATAAGGATTTTAATTTTTTTTTAAAAACTTAAATACCTCTGAAGAAGGGGAAAGAAGGATTTAACTGTAAATGAAAACATGTAATATAGGCCTTAATTTTATCGCCACACTTTGCGGATTCTTGCGGAAAGGTGTGGATAGTATAATTCGCCTCTGCATTTGGGTGTTTACCAATAGAAGGACAGACAGAACACTCTTAGAATGGCTCCACAACTTAAAATATGAATTACATGCGAAGTAAAAGGAAGTAATTTCAGTCTTATTATGCAAATCAACAACAAAACTACTTATTCTAAGTAAGAAGTAAAAAAGCTAAAATATCATAAAATATGTTTAGTTAAAATGAACATATAAAAATTATGGTTATACCCCCCCCCCCCTCCTCCAACAGAAAAAAATCTAGCGCACGCCTCTGAATCAAATTAGTGGAAGTGTACACAAATTTTGTTGATATATATTTTTTCAATGATTTGAAATAATTGTTGTCACTTTTAAAGGTCAATTTGATATTAATAAAAACTATACATTCACAAAAGTCTGAGTTAGAACAAAAAATATGTTTAAATTAAACATTCAAATCATGCTGATCTATAACTTTTGGGACAACAACTTTATAAAGAAATATTCATTAATTTCATCTGAATTTTGAATAATGATTCCTTGGACAACAAGGTACAATATTATAAGCGATTAATCTCTATGATCACACATCAAAGAAGAAAGTGTGTCGTTGCATATTTTCATCTTTGTTTCAAATATAATTTGCTGAAAAAATGTTGCTTAATGTGCCCCTATATTTAATTTTCTAAAAAAAACTTTGTTTCATAGTTTTATGTTGGTTTATACCACTGTTTAAATTGATAAATCCCACATGGTGTTTTATTACATTTAATCTATGGGTGAGAAAATTAAAAGGATATTTCTCGTATTCATTCGAATCCGGTGGATATGAACCGGTTCTCATCCATACGAAAAAACTATGTCTAGCATCGTATTATATCCAGGTTTCTACGAATATAGAAATGTACAATCATAAGATTAAAACCAGTTTTTTTAGCCAGTGCCTTCGGCACTTCAGGGCTAAAAAAACTAGTTTTAATCTCATAATTGTACTTTCTATATCCGCGGAAAGCCGTTTATAATACGATGCGAGAAATAACTATTAATCCACTTGGATGTAAGTTTTTCTATGTATAGAATCGGTATGTCAGTCCGTGACGGATAGCTTATATTTCATATAGTTATATTTTTTGTATGTTATAATATGAAAATTTATTAGGATTAAACTCATTTTTGTTGACTCTTTTGGACCATCAAAAACAGTGACCAACTTATTTTTTCATGTAAAATCATTTATGATATATGATTTAAGACTATAGCTCAGAACCGGTTATAATCCAGATGGAATAAAACATGGAGCTTTACTGACAAAATCTTTCTTCATTCCAATTTTTTCTTTATAATAAATTTTCAGTGTGTAACCATAACATAACGGATAATTAATTTGTGGCTTTTGGAACTTGTGTCACAGTAGGAATATACCATTCTAGTTTAATGTGATCTTTTTGAATCAAATGACTATAGAAACATTCAGGCCATTTGAATTTTAATTTCTGAATGTGTACACAGTTTCCTCATCCTATCTCAGTACTTACTACTAGGTAAAAAAGCTTTAAACTTTCAAAAAAATCTAAATTTTGAAAGTTTCGAAGTTTTTTAAGCTAGTAATAAATATTGAGGATGAGGAAACACCGAGGAAACTGTGTACACATTCAGAAATTCAAATTCAAATGACCTGTATTGTTCAATTGATATCAATTACAGGGTAAATCTTCTTTACACTTACTTATGGATATAATATAAATGGATAAAATGGCTGTGGAAATATTATCGCCAATTTAGCTTGTTGATATGGACCTAATTTATTGGTAAGTTCATTCATACAGTAGAAGGAGGTGGGATAGGGTAAAGAGGGTACTTTAGGCCAGCTATATCACTTTGTCAGAATATATAAAAATTTGGTGCAACATTCTAGTAATTATATATTGATTCAACAAGTACATATCAAACACTACAGCGAAGAGAATCCGCTGTAAAATGAAACACACTTTTATCATTACAAATATACCTCTAGGGGCGTAGCCGCTCGTATTATAGATTAAATGAGAACAAAAACAACAATATATTTACCTATATTAATGATATTAATTACCTAATTACTTATTTATATACAGGTGCAATTCACCAACTTATGCAATTTATAAGCTTTTCTCTATGCCTTATTTACTAAGTATATTTGCGATAACTTTTATTTAATGAAATCTTCTAATTTTTAACATGTACAAAACGGCCTGCTTAATTGCTTCAAGATCCATGTTAGATCTATATAGGAAATAAATGTCTATAAACGAGCTCAAATTTTCCAAGGAATATTTGTTTAAAACTCATAGTGCTCCAATAATCCATAATAAACTCTCATTGCCCAGAACGATAAGACCCATTATTTTACTTTATTAAAAATAAATTCCTTTTTTTAATTTCATGTTGCTATTTACCTTATATTGATGTATTTAATTTCTAATACTAAAAAAAGAAAATTTTAACTTATAATATAATAAATTTAAGAAAACTCTGTTTTAAAAGAATTCGATTGTGGCGACATTTTGTGTGTTCAAATATTAAACTAAAATTGTAATCATCATTATTAACCCTTTGGTGATGGTAATGTAAAGAAAAAAATATAATTTAAAAAATCTTTTTAAAATCATTTAAATTATTAAATATTTACTTTCTTTTAGATAGTAATGCCGGGTGAGGAAAATAGATTTATTGAGAAAAGATATGCATATAGAAAACTAGCCAATAGGGAGATAATTATATCGAGCCAACTCTAGTATTTTTATATCGAATATACATGTATTTGTATGTATGTAAATTGTACAATAAATGTATAAGTTTAGATGTATGATCCAGAAACCTGGCTCTATGATGAGGACCCTTTTCTGGTAGCAAATAGCTATCTGTACTTTTGTAGGGACTCGGCTGTGTTAATATTTTTTTTCTTTTAGCTGAACCAATAAAAAATCGGGATACAGAGGGTAGAGTTACATATAGCTCTTCTCCCCTTTATTCTTTTACTTTAATATGTATGCTATAAATCTTATTATATAGATATTCTGTCAATTAAGAATTGTACAATATAAAACACAATGGGGGTTTAATTCAGGGTCCAATGTTGTACAGTACATATTTTGTACACATCAGATTTTTAAAAAAGATCTATCTATATTCAAATATATATAAAAAAAAATATTCTTTAACCAACTACCAAATAAAGGTTTAAAACAGTATTTGAGTATCTTTGTACTTTATTAACTTGCTCAATTCTCAGTCTACTAGGTGTCTGTCATCTCTGTTTAATAAGAAAATAGTGTTGTGACTGATAAAGAATATATAAAGAAGTAAGGTATTTTTGCCTGTAGCTTACTTCTCAAAGAATATCACTAACTAATAATCCGATATGGTTCTCCTTTAGATCATCAAAGCATCTTTTATGTTTATGGAAGCTTTATAACTTTTTAGGGTAGGGTTAATCAACTCCATATTTACTTTGTTTGTTCATAGAGTTTAATGTCCTTCATGAATAGTAGGGATCTATATATTGATGTACAACCGAATGATAATTATAACAACTAAAAATTTTCGGATTAAAATCATTCCTTAAAGTGTGTTTAGACACTGCAATTTTTAATCAATCGCTAAAGATTTGTCAAAAGACCCAAAGTCTTTAAGCCAACGAAGGAGAAATTTTGGTTATAAAATTTTGGGTTATTTGATTTACATTAACTTCGCTAATTATTGATATTGTCAACCTTGTTTATCATTCAAGCACCAAATATTTGCCACCACTCTATTCACATTTTTTTATTAAAGTAAAACTGTGCACCTGTTACTGCCTATAAAAGGGATGCAATTTGCATTTCATCCTCAGAGACAGAGCGGCCATGGTTCTCCTAGTGTGGAAACCAGTTTGTCTCTCCATAATTGGCTGCCTCCTATTGGTTGTTGCTCCTGGCCAATCAGGATTCATCCAGCATACAACTGTCAAGGCTGTTCCTTTGCAGAACCTGGAAAGCAAGAATGTTATTCCGGTAAATTCAAAGGTTCAGATTTAATAACATTATTTTTTTTACTTTTTTCAACCGATTGGGTTCTCTGTTTAGGGTAATCTTCATATTTGTCTGCTATGAGTTTTGGGTTATTTTATTCTCAGATTTTAGTCTTGAGATGGTTTTAAGGCATTTTTTTGTCCCTCTCTTAAAATCCAGAGCCCCAAAACACTAGAAGCGTCGCCACTAGTTCTAATTATAAAGTAAAACCAATTGGAAAAATACAAAACAATTTTTAAAAAAGCCTTTGATATCTGATAAGAATATTGTTTTTTAAAAAAAATATCTAAAAGTAAATAATTTTTACTTTTAATGTAAAAGTAAAGAATCTGGCAAATTAGATCATCATGCACTATTTAAAATTATTAAGCTTTAAATTGTACAATTTTGTCTTAAGATATATTTAAAACACCTAAAATAAATTTAATAAACATATTTTTTAACAGAGAATCAGGTTTTTTTCCTCATATTTGTTGTGTCAGAAAACGGAAAAAATCAGTCTATTTCTTCCTGTTATGTACCTACATGTTTATATAATTTTGTCCAACTGCCTGTTTTTTAGGTAGAGTCAACAGAAAAGAAATTGTTTTTATCTGGACCTTATGGACTACCATTACCAAGACCACAGGTATACACGCATTCTCTCATTTGTCTGCTTATACATTTCGGATACTTATCTGGGTTGTGTTATGCAAATCCTTAGTGACCATATTTAACCACACATAACTTTATTTTACATATGGGTTAATTATATCCAACAAAATTTTGGGTATACATTATTTTATCATTCTATGTCTTACTCCTTTAGATACCTAACAATATATAATTATGCTAAGTCTTAACAACTCAGCTAAAAGTAAGAAAAACCAGCTTGTTGCTTGAATTAAGTCCAAGCCACCATTTAGTTATTCACCCAAGCAAACATTTTATAAATAAAGTAATAGAAGAATCGATATATAATCAAGAAAATTACCTGGAGTGCAGTCTTGGGGACCAATTTCGTTTGCTGGCAAATTGCTTTCAACTCTTTTATGGTGACTTGCGCTGAGTTAATATTTCCGATGCTATTGACTGAAATACTAAGACCTAATTAAAAGTCGGCACAGAGAACATAGGGTTGGGACATACAGTTATTTAACCCTTTCCCACTCTATTTGTTTACTTTAATACTAAAGTAAATGAAAGATTTAATTTTGTTTAGATAAACAACAGACAAGAAAATATTCTAGAAAATATAGAAACAACAGTGGATGATGGCACAACTATAACCTCTGAACCATCAAACGCTGCTTTATCAGAAGCACCAACCGCTGCTCCATCAGTAGCACCTTTTCCACCATCTTCAAATGCTGCTCCATCAGTACCACCTTCTCCGCCATCAACAAGTGAAGCTCCAACTACACCTTCAAAAGGTTGCATTTTTTATATAAACTTCTTGACGAATTGTAAATTTATCATCTAGGTACATTAAATACACATAAGATGATTTTATGGCCTCATCTGATTCAACAATGGATTTAGAATAAGTGGATATACTGACAGGGGAAAATTTAAATCTAAATTGCATGCTAAAATAATTATTTTTATTTATTGGTCAGTTCGTTCATATAGATGGAGGATAGAATGGATGGGGTAAAGGTGGTCGATGGGAAGTTTGTTATTTTAGCCAGCTCCTATTGTTAATTTATTAAGTACATGCATCATCCAAATAATAATACATCGATTGATCCAACACCTTTTTATGCAATTATATGTTTAAAGTTGCTTTTAGTATTAAACCCAATAGAAGTGTCAAAAATATTTATATATTTAATTGCAAAGTTTAATGATTTTCTGAAAAAACTAATATTTCAGCCTCAAGTGGTATGAACAGCAATGGATATATTGACTGGACACCATACAGTCAAATCATGTCTAACGAACTTAGTCAGGTTAGATATAGAGTTTTAAATTTATTATCTTAATCCCATTAAAGGTTTTCTGTCTTTTATGTTTCTTTCAGTCAAACTCAAATGTTTGTAAAGAATTTTAGGTTATATTGTGTTTATGTGTTTCAAGCAAAAGTGTTTTGCTTCTTTTTATTTCTGAATGTTTTTACATCTATGCAACTTTAGGTAATTTGTCACATTGCAAACTTTAATTTGCAAACCAAAGTTTAAGAAAAAATGAACATATATGTTAGTAACAAAATATAGTTCCCAAATATAATTTTTATTTTCTTTTTCATGCTAAACTGTATAAGATTAGATATCATACAAGTTTTCTTACCGTATTGTTAAGAACCAGTTTGAAGTCAAAAATGAATCCTACTAAAAACCATTTACATTTTTCAATATAAAAGTTGTCACAAATATAGGTATTAAAGGAATTTTTTTTGTTGCAGACTCCTGTAGCAACTGGAAGAGTTAAGATCTTCAACATCCGAGCTGACTACCTGCTTCCAAAAATACCAGTTTCTGAGGAGGAAGATAATATTACCAGCAAATCCGATAGGGAATAGCTTAGCTAATACAATAACCAGTATGGCTTTGAAACCGATTGATATTTGAATGGGTTCTCAGTTTTACTGAAAGATCTTGTATATTATCTTTTACAGACAAATTCCCACAAATATTTAAAAAAAAAACCTAAAATTAATACCAGTTTTCTTTAGCCCCTAGGTTTTAGTATCAGAATATTTTATTTTCATATCTGTGGAAAACTGTCTATTAAACGATACAATAAAAGATAATACAGATTTTTTATTAAAAATTATCTAATTATTTTCTTATTTATTTATACTTTTATTTATCGAATAAATCTTTTAAAAATTATCCAGTTTTCTTAAATTAAAACAGCTATAGCTAACAAAATAAATAGAGGCGAGAATGAAGACTCAACTGACAAAACTCTTGATGCAATAGATGATATTATTATTGATGAGCTCTATGACAATATTGATGATGCTGTTGAAATAGAAGAAGGGGCGCATTCAAGAAAAAAGAGAGGGACAACTGCCTATAATTCAAATCTTGCTGGGTGTGGTGGCACCTATAGGTAGGATCTATTATTTGTAGCACAGCTACTCTATTAATTATTTTGTCTGTCTGTCAGTCAGTCCATGAGGATATTGGAAAAAATATTTTCTCAACAGCTATTTAAAGATATACAGCTTGACTTATGTGAAGATTCACTATGGGCAGCTGGTATATTATTTGCTTGGTTCGTTGGTCTGTCAGTGATACTACATAATACTAATGCATATTTTATACTAAAAGATTTTCTACTGTCACTTTATTCATGACTTTTTAACATACTCAAAAGATTATTTTTTTTCCTGATGTCTATCAATAAATTTTGAGCTTCGCTACTTTTAGATGTTGTCATCCTTGTTTATTGTACGTTTACAGTAAAAACACATTATCTGTAGTTTCGCATGTTGTAAAAATTGCAGTCTTCCAGCATTAGATGGAAGATAAAAATATTACCAAAATATGAAATAGCCTGAATCCTTAACACACTTTTTAATACCGGTAGGTAAAGTAATAATATAAGAATTTTAAAAAAAATTTATTTTTAGGAACTTATATGGAATTATTGAAAGCCCCCAATTTCCTTTATATTATCCCAGGAACAAGGAATGCTTGTATGACATTGAGGTGAGGATTATAATATTAATAATTGTTATGTCATGTAACTTGGTAAAAGTTCTAAAAAAAAAAGAATTAAGTATTATCATTCTACTTCTAATAAAATAGTAAGGATACTGAGTTCTTCAGATTAGGGAAACTTGACTTAGATTTAGTCTTTAAAATTTGTTCTTTAAACTTTAAACTGTTAGAATGGTAATCATAACATAAAGCTGCCCTTTTTATTAAGCCAAATCAAACTCTTTTCCTATGAAATAAAAGAATAATGTTTATGAATAACTTTATCTTATGTTATATTATAGGTTCCAAATGAGAATTATACAGTCAAAGTGACCTGTGATGTTTTTACTCTCCAGGTACACATTTATTTACCACATTTAGTTTCTTGATGTTTTGGATGACATATACCCAGTAGTCAGTGGCTGTACATCAGTTAAAAAGTACTAGGGCAAATATCAAGGTTAAGAAAAAGCTTATTAAAGTTGAATTAGCATTTGGTTACAAAAATCACTTTGTTTTGTACAGTTTATAAATAAGAATATATACTGAACAAAACAGAACCATGAATTTCCTATCGTGCTAATAACTCAATCTTACAAATAATCTATTGCGTAACTTTTTTTCTGAATGAAAGACTATACACAAGTACATTTTTTGCAACAAAGGGAAGAGGTGGGATGAAGGGGTAATTCTTATAAATCTTGAGTTGAAAATGTACATCTGACTAACTCTTGGCATCCCCATATTAACAACAAATCTGATTATTACTAGGGTGGCAACTGCACATTTGACTACCTGTTGGTATCACCCAGCGGCAATTCATCCTTTCCTGACGAGGAGAGGTATTGTGGAGCAGTGCCTCCAGTCATCTCCAGCAATACAAGCAAACTTCTCATCAAGTTTATCACTGATGACCTCTTCAGGTAAACTATGCCTCCAATAATCTCCAGTACCACAAACAAACTTCTCATCAAGTTTATCACTGATGACCTCTTCAGGTAAACTATGATTCCAATCATCTCCAGCACAACAAACATAATAAACTATAATCAAATTCCAGAATCCAATCAGACAACTTTTACACAACTTGTAGTTATTTAACATTTACATAATTAGTCAGCTATAAAAAGTTTGATGTAAGTTATGATGTAAGCTTTGTATGGTGAAATTATATTTTCCAAAAAATATTTTGCGGGTATTATGGATTAAACTATTTTTCAATAACCAATTTTCTGCTAAAAACTGCTTTTGTGTGTCTGATTGTTCATCTATTGTAATACATTTTATAGATATCAAGGATTTTCATGCCGGTACCGTGCCATCCAGCCCAATGGAATAGCTGTACCTGGAACCTTTGGTAATACAACAGAGAATGCCAAGAATTCCCTGGCAAATACTAATTTTCTTCAGACTGTTCAGTGTCCACAAGTTGGTAAGCTAATTACACTTTTTTGGTGCTTTTAGTAAATTCTATATTGAAATCACAACCCACCCCCCCCCCCCCACACTCCCTCCATTCCCTTTAAACTATTTTTTTTCTTTCATTCTTGCGGTCCAAACTCTGCGAAGCCCTAATACTGCAAAAATCTCTTTACCTAACTTAACCAATTAATATATTAAATTATGTTCATTCTTTCAACAAAATCATTTGTGATGTTATACAATTGTAAAACCTACAAAAAAGATAAGATGAAAATGTACAGGACCACAGTATCTAGAGACAAAGGAGTTCATTTACCGATGCACTTTATAAATATATTTGCGGTTTTGTCACTAGGACCAGTAGGTATATTCCTTTTAGAGTAGATCTCAATCGATCGGTTCAGTGGTTACCAAGACTTTAAGCTGTAGACGGACAGACAGACTGACGAACATCAAGCTACTTTGTAGTATAGATGTATAATACATACAGTTTCCTGCCCCAAGAGAAGATACCCTTTTCTTCTAAAAAAAAATATCAATTAAAACTCTTTTTTTTATTAATTTTGTCTAGGGCCTGCAATATCAACAGGAGGAACGGATGGGACCAAAGAAGAAGAATCTACAATGGGCACTTCAATGTATTCAGGTGACTTAATTTTTTGCCAATACACGATTTCCATTTTAGCAACCTAAAATGACTAAATTTTCTTCCCCTGTCATAATATACACGTAAATTCTACATACATGTATACTACTAACTTTATTATAAGAATACAAGTTATCCTGCATCCAAAAGTAGCAAAGATCAGCTATATAGTATACTAGCGGCTACGCCCCTAGAGGCCTCTAGTGGCACTTTAAATGTTTTTGTTTGTTAAAGTTAATTTTTTATGTACGATACCACCTTATTTGACGTTGAAGTCTCCCAGATTTTAAGAAAATTTTCAATTTTTTTGTCATTTCTTTTGGGAGGGTGGTAGTACCCTCCCCCAAAATAGTTAAAAACCTTCCCAGGACATATGAGAATCTACCCTGTTAAGGAGAACCCGATCGGTTCAGCGGTTAGTGAGATCTTTCGGTACACACAGACAGACAGACAAACATCCTGTTACTTTGGTTATAGTATATAGTACAGTTAAGCAGACATCTGATGATATAGAGCACTACCGACTCAGACTGACGAACCAAGTAGTAACGTAAAGGTATTGGGATTATTCACAAAAAAATCTGCCGTCAATCTTAAATAGCAACTAAAAAAACTACTTTAATCCATAAACATTTTTGACATACGGAAATTTGTAGTTATATTATAGATTCTCTAATACAAATTCATTTGAATGTATGCTATTTCTAGGCTTATGGAATGGAATGTGTGGAAATCAGAATGATGCACCTTCTGGCAGAATTGTTGGTGGCTGGGCAGCTATTGTAAGTTTTATCCTTGTTCAATAGATATAGAATATATGTGGATATGTTGAAAAGGGAAAATTTATCGTCAATTTAGGCTCATAATATGGACCCCATTTATGAGACAGTTCAGTAGGATGGGAGGGAATGGGGTAAAATGAGCGGATATTGTGTATCATTATTTTAACCAACTTCAAAAAACAATATGAAATCACAAGGTTTTGTGATTCTAGAATTCTAGAATGTGCAGTTTATTAAAATCTACTATTCTTTCTTAATTCTAACAACTTTTTTTCTTTTATCCAATTGAAAGGGGGTTGTTTACACCCCTTTGGGAGGTCCTAACCTGCGGGGCTTTGCCAACAGTGCCATAAACCTGAATGGTAAAAAATACCTAATGTAACTTGACCTAACTTAAACAAAAAAACCTACTCTCCTAACCTCTCTTTTTTCAATTTTGTTTACAAATAAGAGTTGGTTTCTGTGCTCATTGATGGTAACCACTAATAATTATAAATTGTTGAATTGTAGGAACACCAGTTTCCCTGGATGGCTGCGGTCCTGAGAACCTGTGGAAACGAATACTGCCATATCTGCGGAGCTACAATCATTTCAGGTAAGAGGTTTATTGAAACTTGTTTCCTGGATGGTGAGAACCTGTGGAAATGAATACTGCCATACATTGGGCTTTTTTTACTCTAGTTCCCAAAGTTTTATAATAACGTTTCCTTATGTGCATGCTTACCAACTTCGGATACTAACATTGAATTGATAAGTTTATTAAGTTGAGTGTTCAAACGTTTTAACCACTAATTGTAATCCAAAGAAGGGGTAATTTCAAGTATCATAATTGGGGATGTAAATCAATTTATCGTTTTTTGTCTTATCATAATCTCTTTAAATAAAATGATTGAAATTGTTTAAAAGAATGGATATAGAATATACGTGGATATTAAGGCAGGAAAAAAATTTCGTCAATTTAGCTTGCTAATATAGACCTCTTTTATTGGTTTGTTAATCCAGTAGGAGGTAAAGGGCTGGAGTAAAAAGGGATAAGGTAGGTATCTTTAGCTTGGCCAACTGCAAGCATCCCTTTATCATAGTTCATGAAAATCTGGTGCAACATCCAAGTAATAATAAATTCATTTTCAGAGGAATGGAAATTGACAGGAGCCCACTGTATGGCCATAGTTGCTAAAAAATATCTTTGTGTACTTGTAGGAGAACATATTCTACTAAATTGATTGATATTTGTTCAGAGGAATGGATATTGACTGGAGCCCACTGTATGGCCACAGTTGCTAAAGAAGAGCTTGGTGTACTTGTTGGCGATCATGATCTTTTCTCTGTCAGCAATGATCAAAAGTTTATCAGGGAAGCATTTATACAACAGTATTAGCTACATATTTAATCAGGAAGGGAGGGGACATTAGATAGAAAAGTATGCTACTTAATGTATTCTCCTTTATATAGAACTAGCGGCTTCGCCCCTAGCCTCTAGGGGCTTTGCCCCAAGAGGTGATCAAAAAAAAATTAAGGTGAAATTCGTAAAAGGACCAAGGAAATCTCCTGCAAAAAAAAGGACCAGGGAAATCTTCTGCAATGAAAAAAAGGACCAAGGAAATCTTCTGCAATAAAATTATCATAATTGGAGGTGTATGTAAATTTATCATTCATATTATTTGTTCATAAAGATCCCTGAAATACCAATCTTAAAGCAATAATAAAAAGAAAATTTGTTAAAAAAAAACGCAATAAGCCATTTGTATAAATGTCCAACTTGAAGAGTGAAAGAGAAGGTTATTCATCCTGATTACAACTACCCTACACCGCTTAACAATGATATAGGTAATTTTGATTCCAGTATAGTTTTGAAACCTGTTCTCAGCCATACAAAAAAAATCATGTATAGACTCGAATTAAAAACAATTTTCCAGAAATATTTTTAAAAATCATAATATAAATACAAGTTTTGTTAGCTAGGGACTACAGTCAATTAGGGCCAACAAAACAGGTTTTTAATATTATAGTTCTTAATTTTAATATCAGCGGAAATATATCTATAATACAATGCGATAAATAATTGTATACACCATAATCAAAATCAAAGTAAAAATCAAGGATGATAAAATCCATAAGTAGCGAAGTACAAAACATTACTGAAGATGCCAAGTTTTATTTTGGTTGTGCTTTAGTTATAGCAACGGAGAAAAAAACATTTTCCACAGATAAATATTATATCCAATATAATAGACATAACTACGGACATTATAAGTTCCAAATTTTTCACTCTTATCTCCCACTTTCCATTGGTTACACCACAAATCAAGTTTTAAGCCATCTATAAGCATCACAAATAATTAAATTTTCAGCAATTTCAAATCGAAATAATTTGCTGAATTTCAGCCCCCTGTAAAATAAATATACCCACAAAGCCGCTAAATAAGGGCTAGAGGCGAAATCTCTAGTTATTTATATAGTAATTATATCTAAGAAGGTTTTAATATATTTTTAATCATAGGATTGATAAGATTAGAAAATCCGATTGTGTTTACAAAGTATATTGCTCCACTCTGCCTTCCAGCTCTAGGTAAATGCAGGGGTGGGTTGAGGGGGCATTAGATAGAAATTTCACTAACGTTTGAAATTTTAGGTTCCATTATTTGGTAGAATAAAATTTTTGATTAGTTGTAAAGACTAGTGTCCAAATTTTTCCACCAATAACTTTATTCTACACTGGGATGATTTTTTATATTAATTGAGAGTGTAGATAAATTCGACATCAATTGATTTATCCTCCAAAATCCCAGTAATCTATACATAAATTATGTTTGATTTTTTTATGATAGAAATGTTCCTAGTCCAGATTAAATTAAATTTATCTAATTGTCTAGGTGAAACTGGTTTCGAAGACTCTCTGGTTGTAAATAAATCTATGCTTGATACAACAGGTATAAACAAACATTTTTTTATATTATTAAAGCTGCAGCTTCCCTACATATTGATAAATTTGTTCTTGTTTGAATTGGTAGGAATGAATAGGTTGCGCGATTTTTTGCAATTGTATTCAATTTTTCTCATGTGCATCTTTTATATAATAAAGTCTTTCTATACGTCCGTAATGATTAGTCTGATGGCTATTTCATGTATGTTTGTCAAGGTTAATTTGTCTGTCTTATTTGTTGAACTTCGCATTTATGGATTATATAAGCCTTGTTAAATATATCTTAAGGTTTGAATGATAAAGTTGCGTGATTTTTTGCCATAAAATTTATAAATTAAATATTAAATTAAAATTTTAAGCGTAGTTTTCCTAAACTTATCTTTAGGTCTTCTATAAGTAGTATGATTTAATGGCTATTTCATTTAGATTTGTGTCGTCCATTGATTTTAAAGTTAATATGATGATTTATGTAACACTTAGGCATAATTTTATGTTTAAAGTTTTTATGTCAATTTCAAATATAATTATATAATGATTTGTGAATATTGTCATCCTTGTTTTTATGTCAAGGTTTAACCATTGTCGGTCAGAATGCAACAGTCTTGGGATGGGGTATGATCAATGATGCTAAGGTGTATGCTGAAGGACTTAGGGGTGTACAGGTAAATATCTTGGGATGGGGTATGATATTGATCAATGATGAGAAGGTGTATATTGAAGGACTTAGGGGTGTACAGGTAAATATCTTGGGATGGGGTATGATATTGATCAATGATGAGAAGGTGTATATTGAAGGACTTAGGGGTGTACAGGTAAATATCTTGGGATGGGGTATGATATTGATCAATGATGAGAAGGTGTATGCTGAAGGACTTAGGGGTGTACAGGTAAATATCTTGGGATGAGGTATGATTAATAATTAGAAGGTGTATGCTGAAGCACTTAGGGGTGTACAGGTAAATATCTTGGGATGGGGTATAGACAGGGTATAAGCAACCCTTCAATCCATCCCTTTTTAAGGGGTTTCTTTTCCCATTTCTCCACTCAACTATCCCTTTTATGACGTCACACGGCTCATTTTTTCTGACACTTTGTAGAGTCTATAAATTATTCTTGTTTATAAACTTTTACATTCATTGGCTGAAAAACTTCCAGGACTTCCTTCAAATGTTGCATAAGTTTTATATTTAAACTTTAGTGTTCAAAAGTTTCCTTAGAACCTACAGAAGGAGTAATTTTGTTAATAATTATTTGTCTAATCCCTATTTTATAATGAACATTGTTTTAGGTTGAAATTCTGGACAACGACGTGTGCAACCGCTTGTATGGGATTATGACAGAAAACATGATGTGCACTTCTGGCAACAATGGTCGAGGCACATGCTACGGAGACAGTGGTGGTCCTGCCGTTGTTCAGTCCACTGATGGCACTTGGGTTCAGGTACAGTTCTTCAATTTTACAACACAATGAAAACATCCATAAGTAGAAAAACACAAAAAAATTATAGAAGTGAGTAATAAAGCAGTTGGTAAGTTATCATAACAAAGAAAAAGTAGAAGGAAAATATGCAAAATTTTCAAGAAATTCACGAAACCTCAAAAACCGTTTACATTTTTTAAAGCATGACAGACAGACAGATGGACAAAACAATATTGATCAGGACTTAATAATGGACTGACTGACATAATAGACAGACATTATGAATTATAGAGTACTTTCCCAACAAAAAAAAAAAAACAGGGAGAGAATGACTTTTGACTCTCAATGATACTGATCTCCAATAATAAGCGGTAATTGTCTTATCACTCAATATCCCTGTATAATTATGAAATTATAAATATTTAAGGTTGGAATTCTTGCCTTTGGAGCTCTGGCAGGCTGTGAGCTCGGCTATCCTAGCGGTCAGGTTTTAGTCCACAAATACATTGACTGGATACAAGCCATTACCGGCATTGCTTTTGGCGCGCAATTTGGTTAACAGCCACAAAAGTCGTCTTTGATAACTGAAAGAATTTTTTACAAGTTGAAATTGAATCATTATGTTAATTATCTATCTTTGATATTGTATTTATTTTTGACTGTTATATTACTAATAAAGACTAACCAATAAATTAAAAATAGTATTTATAATGGTACTATCAATTTCAAACATTGTATGAAGATTCCTGTACCAGTTAGATATGATTTAGAAAGCGTAACTAGTATCATTAAGTTTATGTGTTCTTTTGTTTAATTAGCCTTTTTGACTATATAGTAGCCTTAATCAATAGCCATAAAAAAGCTTTTTTGAAAAACAAAATAGAATTGATCCAGCTGTTAATACATAATAATACATTTTGTTTTACAACTTCACATAAACTACGACAATTTTAACTATGTATGTATGTATGCTTTAGGCCTACGTTAAATACCTTTCATTTTACATACATACATACATATAAAAAGATAGGTAGATACATTCATACATAAATAGAACAAGGACTACAACATCTTAAAAAGCGAATCTTAACAATTCAGACGGCCATATATTCACAATAAATTATTTAAAAAACATAAGTTTCGTGATTTTTACATTTAATATTGTTAGAAGATTTTTTGGCGGGAGGGGGGGGGGGGTTGAGAGCTTAGTTAGTGCTAGTTGTAGATAATAAGTTTGTGTAATTTATCGTTCATTGTCCTATCCTTCATCCTTCTGTAGTTGCAAAAAAGTGGAATAGCATTGATAAAATACAAATTAGTTTTTTTTTTAAAGACGACATTTGAAGTAGAGTTTTCATTTACTTTTCTTTCATTCACAAATGGATATAAAATATACGTGGACATGGACATTAAATGATGGTCAATTCGTTCATCAAGTAGAATTAGAGGGTATGAGAGGATCGTTAGCACATTAATAGTTTCAAGATCCAAGAAGTAATAAATCCATTTATCTGTAGTTGCCAAAAATGATAAATAACAATGAAAAAACTTTTTATTTACTTTCTTTAATGCACATTTAAAGTTTTATTTCGTGTAATTTCTCAATTTTAGTGGCAAAACGACTGCATAGTTCAAACTAGTGGTTTTCCCCTAAGCTTCTAGGAAGGGGGGTGGTGTCCAGTTCACTATTAAAAGTTATAACACTTTCTCAAGATTTAAATCTAAAACTAGAATAGCCTAAAACCTTAACCCATAATCTATGTGAAGTTTTCCTAAAGCGGAGATTTCATTTAGTTCATTGGTTATGGTTAGATCTTAGCGACAACCCATAAAAACCTTACTACTTTGTTCTTAGTATCTGGAGGTTTTTAGAGTTCGATGGAGTAGAGAAATTTTCTAAATCTACATCAAGACTTTTAATTCAGAAAGAGAATAGCCTAAAAACATCCTGAAGCTTTGTAAAGCTTCCATAAACTGGAATAAATTCTTAAGCACCCCACAACAAATAAATATCTGAAGGGGACTAGATCCAGCCTCTACCAATAACGAATTTAATTCAGAAAATATAATAATAAATATAAAATAATATGATGCTTTTCCCGAAATATCTAAATAACCCTCCCCCGTATTTTTCTATGCCTAGCCCTGCTGGTGGTCCTAACCCTGCGTGGATATAGAGTGCAAAATAAATATAGATCTTTCTTTTCTTTAGAATTCCATTTTCATTTGATATTTTTCCATAGTATGTTATGTAAAGAATTTGCTATTTGAACCAAAACTGGTTGCGATTGTGTGTGTGTGTGTGTGATAGGCCTAGGAGATTTCAACGCACATCAGCTTGCTTGTATGCACTGCGGTGCGCGGCGTAGCGACTTTCTTGCAAATTGTCGGCTTTGTAACGCGCGTAGGACTGGTTGGAAGATAAGAATAAATGCGCGCAACTTTGCCAAACATCTCTAAAAAAAATTGGGTTTCTCAAATTCATAGCATTTCTTAAAATTTTAGTCTGTCCGTGCGTTTTAAATATTGCATCGACTTCTATGCTAGGTTGTCTTCATACGTCCTATTATACATGTAAAATTGTATTTTGTTATAAAAGAAGGATTTTTTGTTTAGGTCGGGTCTTTACTTTAAAAACATTTTATAGAACTTTCTTCACAGAATGATTGGATAGGTCTAAAGATTGGCAAAGTCTAAAAGCACTGACAAACAGACAGACACAAGAACGAACATTTCCATGGGGGGTAATTGGTATTTAATTTAAACCCAATTATAATTCCTTTTTCCACTGTGTCCTCACACACACATACACATTACACACACCCACAGACTGTGCAGAAATTCGCCCCACAGATCCCCCCAAAAATTTTGACCCATCCTAACCACTCCCCCCCCCCCCCCCAGATATTCTCTATATATAACCTGTTACATCAGATATGACTCAAGAAAGGGAGAGGGTAAATTTTCTCAACCCCCCCCCCCCTCATGCCTAGTTTAATGCTGTTGTTTTATGTAAGAAATATGGAATTTAGGCAGTGCAGTTGGAAAGTGGGTAGGATAGAGAGAGAGAGAGAGCGAACAAGAATTTTTTAAAGCTACAACATCCACCCTATGATGGAAAGAGAGAGAGAGAGAAAGATGATGGTTTTCTCCTGAAACAGGAAAAAAGTAAAAATAGCCAGAAATTATTTTTTAGAGTTTAAAATAAAACATAACGTATTCTAAAAAAGATCAGTATCAAAGCCTTAAGGCTTCGATACTGATTTTTTTTAGCCAACTATGTTTATATGTCTATTTATAATTATGTAATGCTAGTATTTTTTACTAAATACTACTTTTTTCTCAATTTAATAAGAGAGTTTCGCTTATTTTTTAAAGAAATCAATCATAGACGTAAGGACAAAGGGGTATAAAGAGCAGATTTTCAATAGTCATAAATGAAAAATAAATTGATAAAAGATAGAAAATAAATAAACCAATATTTGTAGCAGGGCTGATGGACCAACTGATCAAGTAAATTCTTTTCTGCATTCTCATTTTACAGAGAATCTAAACATAAATTCACAGCTGTATATTTTTGATAGCAGCCGAGAGAACCATTTTTAACCTAAGCCTTTCTGTATATATATTTATAAAAAATTAAATTTGTTGAAAAATCTCCCAAAAGCTTTTGAAAAAATTATCTAATTATCTTTAAAAAAATAATTAGTATCTTTATGAAGATTGCGAAAGATGAAATAAAAACGTTTTTTTACTGTATAAAGTATTTTTTAAAAATTAATTTATTCGCTATAATATCCAAATATTTTTTGCTGGGCTTCTAGGAACACCAAAGTAGAACCACCACTACCAAAATATCTTTCAATGACCCTTCCCGAGCAGTCTCTCAGTCACAGGCTGATAACAGCACACCACTAAGCTTTGTTGGGGATGTAAATTTCAAGGGATGCTGTACATTTAGGGGCGATGGAAACGGCCCCTGAAAAGATTTCAGCACACCTGTTCAACAATTTTTATTAATCCATAGTTTCAAACATCATCCAGAGTCGTACGCTTGCGTACGCCGTTCTAGTGATCCTTAAAAGCATACAAAATGCTGTTTTAGTTACTATTTAATAGGAAAAGATTTTTAAGAAGTGAATTTAAGAATATTTATTATGTATAAATTTTAGTGAAAATTTTGATAGTGAAAAACTAGTGATTTTAAAAAATTTTAGTTATGACTAATTTTTAGCTTTCCAGTGCATAAATTTTAATAAATTAGAAAAGCAAATAAGAAAACTTGGTTAAAAAGGCAAAAACACCCTTATAAAAAATTTCGGCAATATGACGGTCCACGAATCGCCGCGGCGAATGTCGGAGGCGGATCGCGCGGGCTTGGCGGCCAGATCGCCGGAGGGACATGCGGCCAAGTCGATGCATATCCGCGGCCGGGAAGAAGAGTGGATTCAGATTCAGGAATATTATAATTTTAGAAATATTCACCAAAAATATGACCAACAATAAAACAAGGATGACAATATCCATAATAGCAAAGCGCTGAAAAGATAGGACAAACGAACGTTTACACTTGTAGTGTCAGAAAGGATGCTGTACGTATTAGTGCAAAAAATGGGGACAATTTTTAAATTGATTTGACGGGGCTGTTTATTTACGTCACAAGGGGAAAGAAAAGGGAAGGAGGAAAGAAACCCCCAAGAAAAGAGATGAGGGTATGACGTCACACGCCAAAACAATTTGAAATTTGTCCCCATTTTTTGCACCAATACGTACAGCATCCTTACTTTTCTAGTACTTAATTATAGAGATACTTATAACATTGTACTTTTTTTCCTATGAATCAGTACTCGAAAGATGAATACGATAATTATATCAGAAAAAAAATTGGTTTTGTACTGGTATCGTCATTTTGATAATGGATATATTTCCCTAAATTTGTAAGTAAACACTTAATCAAAGTCAGATTTTTAAAAAAGAATAGTTAAAATACAAACTTACCAATTATGGCTCCAATTATGAACAGTACATTTTTTAACTTTGTACTTTTTATACATGTGTACATGTGGTCTCTTCATTACCCCCCCCCCCCATATTTCAAATTTATAAATATTTACAGGAATTCACTTAAATTCTTCTACTCAAGGATAACAAATTATGGGAAAAATGGATATATTATTACTTGGATGTTGCACCAGATTTTCATGTTATCTAATAAATTGATAATTGCAGCTGGCTAAAAAATACCCCCTCCCTATCCATTCCAAGCCCCCTCCCCCCACTCCTACTGGATAAAGGAACTTACCAATAAATGAGGACCATTGTAGCAACCTAAATTGCCCACAAATTTTCCCCTGTCAATATATCCTCATATATTCTATATCCAGTATTGTAAAATATTTTAAATTTTCTAGAATTGCCCATAAATATTGAACACATACTTCCTAACTATTTAAAACCCGGACAATCATTGTCATAAGAACAATAAAGTTTTATTCATTAGGAATTAATAGGACATTTTTTTACATTATTTCTTTCAAACGGATTAATATCTCCTGGATTAGAACCGGTTCTGAAATACTGAAATAACATGTATCTTATTTTGGTAGTTTTAAACGATAACTATTTAAAGGGAGGATTCTTTTTTGTATGAATTTTGTAAGTAGCTTTATGCAATTCTTTAGAATAATATATTTAGATTGACTATTTAAAAGCGAAGCTTTATATAATTAGGATCTATGATACGATCTAATCTAGTGGATATTAATTGGATTGGAAGCCATACAGAAAAAATCTATTTTCATTTTAGTTTAATTAATCAACAATTATCAAAACTTTACTACATTTTAAACTTCTGATTCATAATTACTGTATAAAACTTTAATGCTAACCTATAAGAACAGAAATTATAATATTACATTGCATCAGGCAAACACGTTCAAGAACTGGGTGAATGTGAACCTGAAGGAGGCAGGGATGCAGGTTCAGGACCTAGCTGCAGATTTCTCTGATGGTGTCAAGTAAGTAATGGATAGATAGATAGATAGATAGAACCTGAAGGAGGCAGGGATGCAGGTTCAGGACCTAGCTGCTGACTTCTCTGATGGTGTCAAGTAAGTAATGGATAGATAGATAGAACCTGAAGGAGGCAGGGTTGCAGGTTCAGGACCTTGCTGCAGACTTCTCTGATGGTGTCAAGTAAGTAATGGATAGATAGATAGAACCTGAAGGAGGCGGGGATGCAAGTTCAGGACCTAGCTGCTGACTTATCTGATGGTGTCAAGTAAGTAATGGATAGATAGATAGAACCTGAAGGAGGCAGGGATGCAGGTTCAGGACCTAGCTGCAGACTTCTCTGATGGTGTCAAGTAAGTAATGGATAGATAGATAGAATCTGAAGGAGGCGGGGATGCAGGTTCAGGACCTAGCT
Organism: Acartia tonsa; assembly: GCF_053477335.1. NCBI lineage: Eukaryota > Metazoa > Arthropoda > Copepoda > Calanoida > Acartiidae > Acartia > Acartia tonsa. The sequence goes on along the minus strand of NC_137261.1, from coordinate 61,334,021 downwards.
GCAGACTTCTCTGATGGTGTCAAGTAAGTAATGGATAGATAGATAGAACCTGAAGGAGGCAGGGTTGCAGGTTCAGGACCTTGCTGCAGACTTCTCTGATGGTGTCAAGTAAGTAATGGATAGATAGATAGAACCTAAAGGAGGCGGGGATGCAAGTTCAGGACCTAGCTGCTGACTTCTCTGATGGTGTCAAGTAAGTAATGGATAGATAGATAGAACCTGAAGGAGGCGGGGATGCAGGTTCAGGACCTAGCTGCTGACTTATCTGATGGTGTCAAGTAAGTAATGGATAGATAGATAGATAGATAGAACCTGAAGGAGGCAAGGATGCAGGTTCAGGACCTAGCTGCTGACTTATCTGATGGTGTCAAGTAAGTAATGGATAGATAGATAGATAGATAGAACCTGAAGGAGGCAAGGATGCAGGTTCAGGACCTAGCAGCTGACTTATCTGATGGTGATAAGTAAATAAAGGATAGATAGATAGATATAACCTGAAGGAGGCGGGGATGCAGGTTCAGGACCTAGCAGCTGACTTATCTGATGGTGTCAAGTAAGTATTAGATAGATAGATAGAACCTGAAGGAGGCAAGGATGCAGGTTCAGGACCTAGCAGCTGACTTATCTGATGGTGATAAGTAAATAAAGGATAGATAGATAGATATAACCTGAAGGAGGCGGGGATGCAGGTTCAGGACCTAGCTGCAGACTTCTCTGATGGTGTCAAGTAAGTAATAGATAGATAGATAGAACCTAAAGGAGGCAGGGATGCAAGTTCAGGACCTGGCAGCTGACTTCTCTGATGGTGTCAAGTAAGTAATAGATAGATAGATAGAACCTAAAGGAGGCAGGGATGCAAGTTCAGGACCTAGCTGCAGACTTCTCTGATGGTGTCAAGTAATGGATAGATAGATAGATAGATATAACCTAAAGGAGGCAGGGATGCAGGTCATAACCTAGCTGCAGACTTATCTGATGGAGTTAAGTAAGTAATGGATAGATAGAACCTAAAGGATGCAGGGTTGCAGATTCATGACCTAGCAGCAGACTTTTCTGAGGGTGTCAAGTAAGTAATGGATAGATAGATCCTAACAGTTATTTATTACATTGTATTATTGACAGCTTTCCGCGGATATTAAAATGATAAATTGTTGTTAGGACCACTTTTATTAGCCCAAGTGCCCAAAGGACTTTGCTAATAAAACTGGTATTAATTTTATGGTTTTATCTTAGAATTTTAAGGAGCCCACCAGAATAGGCTTAACAAAACTGTTAGATATATAGATAAAATCAAAATTTAATATGTCATGTATCTAATATTGATAATTTATGATTTTAAAGCTGAAACCACTTATTTAATGAATAATATTGAAAAAATAATAAATATTAAACTTTTTTTGTTTGTAATACATTTAGTTTTATTGGTTTCTAAAAATGTCAAATATTTATATTTAAGCGTGGCTCCACTATAGTTAATACCATATATATTAGACGCATATTTGATCACTTTAAATGTATGTAATAATGGTTACGCCCCTAGAGGCCTCGAGTTCCTTCGTTGAATTTAATTTTGTTTGGCTGGTTCATTAAGTTGAGTGTCCAAACGTTTAAACTATTAATAGTAATCTATAGTATGGGTAATTTTGTGTATTCTCATTGGGGATGAATTTCAATTTTTCGTCCTTTGTCTTATTTCTTTTAGTCCTTGACTACTTGCGACACACGTATCACCAATAAAAAATGGGACGTTTTAAAACCACAATTGTATTATAATAACATTATTTAATAACAGATTTTTTTGCAATAAATATAGGAAAGAGACAACTTTTAATAAGGACAATTGTTTTAATGTGAAGCGCAACAATAAAAAGGTAATATTTTGTGTTATCATATATTATTTCGCAGCCGGCTGTGAAAAACACTTTCAAAGCCGAAAAAAAGTGAAAATATATGTTGACACTTTTGAACCCCTTTTTACAAAAAATAAACTACTATAAAAAAAATTGAGGATACTAAAACCCTTTTTTCCTTCCAAAATTAACCCCTTGATAAAAACTGAAAATATATGTAATTCGGCTGCAGGATATCTATCTATTAACGCTTACATTTTTTTTATGAAAGAAATATTTTTTAAGGCATAAAATCACCAAACTTTCCAAATTGAAAATCAACTTTTCTACAATTAGGTTCGGTCCGTCTGTCCTTATATTCTTTTTGCTAATATAGACTCAATAGTCGGGCACCTTGCCGCTCCTTAATAGATTTGGGGGAGAGGAGGGGGCGTTCAACGCCCATCCCCCCTATTTTCTCATATCCTGTTAGAGCAAGAGGACTAAAATTTTTATAATAAAATCTAAATCATAAAAATCTCTTGGGGCCAACAAAACTAAAATTATTCTTTTAAAAAACCTTATTATCAGCATAACTGTCGATAATACGATGTGATAAATTACTATATTACCCAATAATGTAAAGTTAAAACTTTTTGTGTTTATGTATAAAGAGCATTTTAAGAATGCTCTACCTGCACTAGATATGGAATAGATCGATAGCATGTTAGAACTGTCCTATCAATTTCGAACTTTGTATGGTAATACCTGTAGTAATTAGGTATTTAGAAAGCATAGCAATTCTATAATCGTAACCAAAATGTCCGTACGTCCATTTTAAACATGTTGATTTTTAAAACTGTTTTAACAACAAATTTTATATGATATAATTATCTAATTGATCTGATGTTTTGGAATACTGATTCCTAGGACAACAAAGTACAAAATCATAAGCGGAGCATCTCTATAATCAAGTCCTAAAAATGTAAGTAATAAGTATGTCCTTAAACTTTATCCAGTATTTTGCAGTATTTACTTACAATTTTGTATTGACTTTTATACATCTCTATTCTGATAATTCAGTTCTTACACTCTACAAGTGTTTATGTTCGTTTGTTCTACTGCTGGAACGATTAATAAAAAAATTTCAGGGTGGTTTTAAAGGTAAATCATAGGTTTTATGCTATTTTAATAGGTGGATGCGACACTAGCTTTTTAAAATAACATATTTTTTTCTATTCACACAACGTGTCCTAATTATCAATTTATTGTTATGCATGTATGTGTGTATGTATGTCAACTAAGATCTTATTAACGGCTGGACTGATCATAACAAAATTTTCAGGGAAGTTATATGGAGTTCCAGGGTAGGTTTAAGCTATTTGGAGGAAGGATCAATACAAATTTAGATAAATAGATAGATAGCCGGTGCCTTCGGCACCACGGGGCTAAAAAAACTAGTTTTAATCTTATAATTGTACATTCTATATCTGCGGAAAGCCGTTTATAATACGATACGAGAAATAACTATTCTCGTATTCATTCAAATCCGGTGGATAGGAACCGGTTCTCATCCATACGAAAAAACTATGTCTAGCATCGTATTATATCCAGCTTTCTACGAATATAAAAATGTACAATCATAAGATTAAACATTCTGTATCCGCGGAAAGCCGTTTATACTACGATGCAAGAAATAACTATTATCGTTATTGAGAATGTTGTTTATAAACACATCCTCCAATATATTATCCCTTAAGGTCCAAGAAATGTTTAAAACTTATTTCTCGTATTCATTCGAATCCGGTGGACAGGAACCGGTTCTCATCAATACGAAAAAACTATGTCTAGCATTGTATTATAAACCGCTTTCTACGAATATAGAAATGTACAATCATAAGATTAAAACCATTTTTTAGCCCGTGCCTTCGGCACTTCGGAGCTAAAAAAACTGGTTTTAATCTAATAATTGTACATTCTATATCCGCGGAAAGCAGTTTATAATACGATGAAAGAAATAACTATTATAACCCTCCGTCCCCTTTCAACTTTTAAGTACTCCCCTTTTAAAAGCAAAGCTTTTCTACAATTAGGGTCGGTCCGTACGTACGTCTGGAACGGATAGCTTTTTTCGTTAATTTAGGCATGTTAGAATTGTCCTATCGATTTCAAACTTTACATGGTGATTACTGTAGGTACGATTATGGATATTGTCATCCTTGTTTTTACAGAAAAAGAACTTTCAATAGCTAAGTGGGTGGGAGATATCTGACACCTTTTTTTCAACAAATTTTCCCTTGTTAAGTTTAACCAATTAATTATATTACTTTCAACACATATTTTCATTTTTCTAGAAATATAGATATTTTTTAAATCTGAAATAGCTAGATTTAAAAAAATAAAATATAAAAAAGACAGCCATGTCGATAGACAAATAGAGAGATAGAGGACAATTAAAGTGTTAAAAGACAAACAGACAGATAGATAGAAAGATGGATAGACTTTTGTGATGGGAGGAGGAATGTCTTAACCTCATAAACCCCAGAATAAGTTTCTGTGACCTATTTAAAGTCACCCTGAAAAATAAAGGAATATTATTTATAAAAAGATATATTGGGTTGGAGGTAGGAAGGGAGTGGATTGGGTCAGGGGGGGGGGGGGGTGGAAAGGGGGTAATCGTTATTATTAGCTCGCTGCAAGTTTCATTTTATTAGAGAACACGAAAATCTGATGTAAAAGCCAAGTAATAATATGTGCATAGTAAGGTCGGCACTGGGCAGTTTCAATTTCAAATCTTTATAGTTAAGAGTCCCTTTAAAACAACAAAATTTTAAAGCAGTATGTTCATATGAAGTATATACAAAAAATGTTTTTATTGAACTTAAAAAATCATAACCGGACATTACTGCACAAGAAATAGTTTTATTAATAGTTTTACTTAACCTAATACCAAATCATATGGGTCCTAACCATTTTCAAACAGGCCTAAAATAATGATCCAGATGTTAGGACATACATTTCCTATTTATCAAAATTTTTGCTTTGACAATGTTTCATGGTACAAAAGTTAATAGTTGTTTAAAATAGTCTAGGCATTAGACTTTATATACCACCATCCTAATAGATTTTTAAATCGAAGTTTTCTATAATTAGGGTCGGTCCGTCCTTCTGTACGTTCGGATCAGTTAGCTCTTTTTGTTCATTTAGACATTGTCCTACCGTTTTCAAACTTTGCATGATGATTCCTATGATAGTAAGGTACGATACAAGATACGTAGCAACTCTATAATTGTTACTTGAAAGTCCGTACTTCCATTTAAAACATTCAGATAATTAATTTTTAAAAGCGAAACTTTTTAATAATTAGGCTAGGTCCGTCCGTCCTTACTCCCAATCGTAACCGTTAGCTCTTTTCATTAATTTGGACAGGATAAAATTGGCTTATTGTTTTTAAACTTTGCATGATGATTACGATGATGATATAGTTAGGTATGATTCAGAAAGCACAGCAACTGTATAATCGTTATCAGAATGTCTGTACGTACATTTATTTTTAATTTTTTGACTACAATATTTCTTGTGATTTATTTATCCTATTCATCTGGTTTTTAGAATACTGATTCCTAGGACAACAAAATACATTGTTATAATCGAAGCATCTCTATAATCAAGTCCTAAAAATGTAAGTATGTCCTTAAGCATTATCCTGTATTTAAGTAATTTTTCTTCTAATTTTGTTTATGCTTATACATTTACACTCTACTTATACAGTTGCACTTACCCCATAATGCGTAATTTTTATATGTGGCATGAGAAGACCTTTCTATAGACACCTTAACCAGGTTTCTAACACAATCCTAGCCAATTTGGCAAAAAAAAGAAAGGCCTGTCAAACATCAAGAACTAGGCAGAGCTGTCATGTCTCAGTGTATGGTGGTTCTGTCTTTTTTTTTTCTTCACAAGGGCTAAATCTCGAGCTTTAGTACTCTGGAGAGGTGAGTAGACTCAAAATTCAATGTTGATTAACTCATTGTTATTGCTTGAGCAATAGCATGAATTGTGTTACTTAAAAGCGAAGCTTTTCTATATTAAGGGTCGGTTTGTCTGTCCGTCCGTCTGTAACAGTTAGCTGTTTTCGTTAATTTAAACAGGATAGAATTTTCCTATTGATTTTTAACTTTGCAAGCTGATTCATATAACAGTTAGGTACGATTAGAAAGCGCAGCAACTCTATAAACGTTACCAGAAAGTCCGGACGTCAATCTAAAACAAGCTGATTTTTAAATTTTTTTCACAACTAATTTTTTGAATGTTAAAATCATCCTTTTCACCTTTTTTTTTAATACTGATTCCTATTACAACAAGGTATATGTTATAAGCGAAACATCTTTATAATCAAGTCCTAAAAACGTCAGTATGTTCTTAAACAGTATAATGTATTTAATCAATTTTGCAACAAATATACTAACAATTTTGTATAGACATTTGTATTGATTCAGTTTATTCCGTTCTGATACTCTTCAAGTGTTAAAGTTTGTTTGTCCTTCCATTTCAGAGCTTAGACTTTATGGATGTTCTCATCCTTTTTATTGGTTTTTGACCAAAACTATAGGATTTATATTGAAAAAAGTAAAGCGATTGTTATTTTAACACCCTTTATATATTTATGTCCATCCGTCTGTATCTGTATAAAACTGGGGGGAACATAAATTTCTCGGCTGCTATTCAAGTTAAAGAGCCTAAAAATTTCATGAGAATGCCCTATACCGATGAGCTCCAGTTTATAATATTTAGCTCTGAGAGTCATTTGATTTATTTTGGAAATTTTAAATTACTTAGCTGCTATTCTAGATAGATAACCAATTTGTTTGATTAAAAATTTCTTAATCGATGAGCATCTACTCTCTACTCTACTCAGTACGTCAGTCTGTTGGAAATGCTCTGATGGTCATTTGATTTGTATTGGATTTGTAAAGTTGTTTTGTCCGTTTGTCTTTACATCCTTCCTATGAAGCAGAAAGCTTCGACTAATTCTTAAACACATGATAGTTATTTCTGGCATCATATTATAAAAAGCTTTCTGCGGATTTGTAGAAAACTGGATATAGTAATGAGATAGATATTTAGATAGATAGTTAGAACGGTAGATAGAAATATAGATACATAGAAAGATAGATACATAGATAGATAGATGGATTAATCATTACTTGAACTTTTTTTTAACCAAATTAGTTTTTTTAGGTTATTGATAATTAAAACAACCTTCTTAAGTTAATCATTACAATAAAATACAATTTTAAAATTTATTTACTGTTTAAATATGCATAAATATGACGTTTTTACTGACAATTTGGTTTTACTCAAAGCATATTGCATGTTGACAATAAAATGATTATAACTTAAGTTCTATTTGAGATAAATTGATGAAATAAAAAGTATATTCAATTTGATTATGCTGAGAAGTCACTTATTGGTTTTAAAAAATAATAAACCCTTTTGATTGGGGGGGGGGGCGTTGAGTATCGAAATAAAGAAACTAATGTAAATTTCTTTTTTTTCTGATGGGTTTTAATGATTCATATAGCAGCAAAACTGTTTTTAGAGAATAGCCCTTTGTCTGTCTGTCCTTTTGTCTGTCTGTCCCTCCCCTTGTCTATACATCTGTCTAACTGCCTCTTTTTCGGATTTCAATGATTCATCTAGCATAGCCTAATTCTAATTAGTTAATACATGTATGAGAGCTCTATCCTGTCTCAATAACTTTTTTTTTCCTAAGTAAAAGTTGTACAGTACAGTTGTACAGAATAAGATTTTTTATTAAAGTCTCGAAATTGAAATTTAAAAAAACAGCTGATCATTTTTGTGGATTTTTTTTTAAATTACTTTTTTACCCAAATTTTCATAGTTTTTCCCCAAAAAAATCACAATATTCTCACATTTCCAGCTTAGGTATTCTAAATTTATGCAAAAAAAGTATAATAGATGACATCTATAAAAAGATCCATAACCTCAATTTTGAATTTACTATTCTAAGATTTGTAGGTAAAACATAGATCCTGGATGTGATAAAAGGATCCTCTGAGGTTCCACCAAAGAAGTTTAAACAAATTAGAATCAGCAATGATTTTGTACAATGTTTTCATTATAGTATTGACAAGTAAATCACTTCTAGATACCAAGCATACTGAAACCAGGGAAACCTGACAATCAGGGTTCCAGCTACTGCCCTGTCACACTTCTTTTTCCTGCCTGCATGATTCGTCCCTACCTGAATGATGCTGTTAAACTTGCAGACCAACATTATGGCTTTCACACAGGCAGGTTCACTACCTCTGCCTTACAGAGTATTAAAACCTTAATCAACAATAGCCTAAACAATAAGAAACCACTTTTTAGAACAGTGCCAGTTGTCATTTATCTTTCAAAGGCTTTTGACACTGTAAAAAATTAAGTTCTACTGTATAATATTAATGTACTAGACTTGACTGAGTACATGAAATGTTTTCATATGAATACCTTAGAGGTAGGCAACAATTTTTTGTTATCAGAGGATCTAGATCTGCGTACAAATCTGCCAAACAGGCTGTCCTCAAGGAGAGGTCCTATACCCTGTACTCTTCAATCCGTAAATTACATCAATGCCAACAACTCCAACAGCATATGTCCCCTTTTTGATCCTTATGTCAAGGACATTAAAGCTTACTTAGCAGTTCTTGATGATTGGTTAAAAAGTCAGAACCCATTCATTTCTCCAGCTAAATCATCTGCAATAGTCTTTACAGCCTTTTCGAATGAAGCAGGCACTGTAGTTATTGTAGAGGTCAATGTTAAAACAGTACCATAAGTCAGACATCCTAAGCTCTTAGGTGTTATATGTGACAATCTTTTCTATATTGACCATCTTGTTAAGTAGCCTAGAAACAAAATAAAATCTAAAAACAAAAAGCTTGAAGCTCTCTCCACTAAAGGGAAAGAAAAGTAAGTTATAGTAAATACATACAAAGCAATTTACCAGTCCCTGATAATCTACTGCAGTCCCATATTTAGTAATGATAGCTGGGACAGCATTCTGTTTGATGGAAAAGCTGCTCTGAGAACAGCCATCTACTGTCACATCATGACCATCATTGAAAAACTGCATGCAAAAACCAAGATTATGCCAGTGATAGACCATTAACATCTATGCTAAGCAAGCAAGTTTCTCCTGTCAACCAAAACACAAAATCACCTCTACATGACAAATCTGATCCCACCACCCTCTAAACACCAAATGAAAAACAGGATTTCCCAACTAGATCTGTCTGAAAAGACCTACAGATCCAGACTTAAGGTGATACACACAGAATCTGTCAGAAATACCAACAGAAACTAAAATGACAAAGATATAAACATACCAGCCCCATCCATCAGAAAACATGAAAACTCATTACCCAGAACAGCTACAACCACCCTGACTCAGTACTTTCAGGTTACAATGTTTACCTGAATACCTTAAAGGCCAGAGTAAACAAGAATCTGGTGCAGTTTGTGTCTGAAACTTGCAAGAATTTTACACAAACACCATCATTTCAACTGCAACCACAACCCATCAACACTAGATACCTTTGAAAGCAGCCACAATACTGAACTGACTGTTTCCAATGATGATGAGCAGCAACAAACAATAACAGAGGAACTATTTTGACATCAAGTCAGCAAGGAATCAATATTGAGCAAGATAACTTTTCAATATTACAAGGAAAACTTTATACAGAATCATTGCTGATTCTGAAGCATGTTAGTTTCAACTTCATTGATGGAACCTCAGAGGGACAGCCAGGAACTATGCTATAACAATTCATGAGGCATGTACGAGGGACATGAAAAGTGAGTATTTTTTTGTGTTGACTACCAAAACAAACTTAAGTTTTATTTAATTGTTTAGACATTAATTCAAATAACAACTTCAAATAACTCTTACAAAACTTCTAGACTACAAATCTTAGATTAGTCAATTGATTCTGTAAGATCTTGTTATTGATGATAACATAATCTTTGGTTCAGCTGTCATCTATTATGCTTTTCTTTGCAAAAATTTAGATTAACTAAGCTGTAAATATGAGAACATTGTGATTTTTTGGGGAAAAACTATGAAAATTTGAGGAAAAAAGTAATTTTTAAAAAAATCCACAAAAATGATCAGCTGTGATTTAATGAAAGTTATGGGCTGAACTGTCATACACTCCAGGTCATAGAAATATATGTCTTGTCATACATAACTCAAAAAAAACCTGTTTCCTATCCAGGACACCGGTGCTTAGCCGTTTTTTGCCTATTTTCAGGGCAAATTCATCATTAATTATGTAGGAATCAACTTTAAAAAAAAATGTTTTTGGTTTACTTCATGATAAATGATAGCAATAACCATTTTTTAAATTTCTAGTACCAGCCACTAAACAGCTAGAAACGGCTGAACATGGCTGGCAACGAACAAGAGTATTATGTTTAGATAGGGCTTGTGACATGTCTTTGGGTAGGTTTTTAGAGGTGCTGAGCTCAAAAATACCAACAAGAATTGTGACTGACCATCCATATGGCAACTAGGAAACGGCTGAAAACAGCTGGCAGCGATCAGGAGTATAATGTGTAGATAGGGCCTGTGACATGCCTTTGGGTAGGTTTATAGGGGTGCTATGGCAGCTGGGATACGGCTGAAAACAGCTGGCAGCAGTCAGGAGTATTATTTGTATATAGGGCTTGTGATGTGTCTTTGAGTAGGTTTTTAGATGTGCTGAGCTCAAAAATCCCAACAGAATTTGTGACCGCCCATCCATATGGCAGCTGGGAAATTGCTGAAAACGGCTGAGCTCAAATATACCAATAAGAATTGTAACCAACTATCCATGTGGCAGCTGGGATAAGGCTAAAAACAGCTGGCAGCAGTCAGGAGTATTAATTGTAGATAGGACTTGTGATCTGTCTTTGGGTAGGTTTTTAGGAGTGCTGAGCTAAAAAATAACAATAAGAATTGTGACTGACCATCCATATGGTAGCTGGGAAACAGCTACAGCTCAGCCTGTTGCCATGTTTTGTGGAAAATTAAGGATATGTGAACATCAAAAATTTTTATAGAAAAAACTTTTTCAATTAAAATTTTAACCCTATTTTGTTGAAAATATCAATAATAGAAAAGTTAAAAGTCCTTACATAGTTGTTCTACATCCAAAACTGCTAAAAACGGCCAAAGAAACGGCTATGAAAATCTAAAAATTGTACAAAACCAGCTGTAGTTATTACGAAAATGCCGTATGGATGGACGGCCACAAAAATTAGTAGAATATTTGAGCTCAGCACCCATAAAAACCTACCCATAGTTATGTCACAAGCCCTATATTCAACTCATACTTTTGGCTATACCTTGCCATTGTAAGCCGTTTTCAAATATTTAACAGCTAAATATAGAATTAAACAGGTTTATAATAAGTATTTTGATGAAAAAAGCTAAAATTTCAATTGAAAAAGTGTACTTATACTGCAATATTCTATGTTTAGGTTTCCTGGAAAATACCAAAAAAATGGTTGAATAGCTGTTACCCAGCTGACATAGAGACAGGCACTCAATTTTTGGTAGCAGTTTTGGGCTTGGCACCCATTAAAACCTATATCTAAACATGTCACAAGCTTATCTACTATTAAAACTTTTAGATTTTCATAACCATTTCTTTAGCCATTTTAGCAGTTTTGGATGAATAACAGCAATGTATGGACATTTAACTTTACTATTGTTGATATTTTCAACAATATAGGGTTAAAATGTTAATTGAAAAAGTTTGATTCTATAAAAATATTTAATGGTCACAGATCCTTATTTTCCACGAAATATGGCAAACAGCTGAGCTACAATCATGAAAAATAATAAAAAGTAACAAAGCACATTTTTTACATCAGTTGGAATTATTTTTATCATCTAGTTTTTGATTTACAGATGTTTTTATGCGTTTTTACCAACCAATCAGTACCCAAATTTATTTTAGCTTATTATATACAGGGTGTTTTTTTTTAATAGGACAAAAGTATTGCTTAATATAACCCATTTGCCACACAGTGCGATCCAGTGGGACATCCAAAAAATTTAAAATTGACTTTTATCTATCCTAGGAATTAATAGGTAATGGCTGTAAGTAGACAGCTAGAAAAGAAATTTTTAAAAAAATTTAATTTTTGGTGGATTTATACCATTTTTAAAAAAGGTAGTGAAAAATTTCGGTATTATCCTCTAACCTAACCTAAAATAGTTGTTCGTTGGGGGGGGGGGGGGGAGGTGGGGAAGTACTCAAATTTTCTAAATTGAAAAAAAAATCTAAGAGGATAACGCCAAAATTTCTTTTCAGTTTTGATGATTTTCCAGATTTTTTTACACAATTTTTTCAAAGCAACAAAAAATACATTTATGTTCATTTTATGAAAATAATTTTTGATTGAGGTACTTTTCAGATACCTGTACCAATGTCGAATTAAAGAAAAATTTTTAAAAAATATTTTTTTGGTGGTGCAAATTGACATTTTGTGAGAAAATTTCACCAAAAATATTAAGATTTTTAACCCCAAAAAATCAGTTTTCTCCATTTTACCCAAAAACGGCCAGGAGGCCCCGGGTTTTGCAATAATAATATCAATATGCAACATGTATTATGTATAAAACAGTTTTCACAACCTGGGGCCTTCCGGCCGTTTTTGAGTAATTTAGCATTTTACATTGCATGGTTTGAACAATTTCGTTCTTGTTAATTTCAAATTTTTCCCCCTTTAGAGGGGGAAAGAGTCATTTTAGAGCCCAAAGTCATCTCTGCAATGTTTTCAAACTTTTTGAGGCGGATCTTTCTTTACTTTTGCATAATTTGCCTTCGGCCATCCGTTACGCCATTATTTGCCGCCGTTTGCGTGATTTTTTCCGATTTTTGCATGTTCTCGCGGTTTTAATGGACATTTAAGGGTTAAAGGAGTCATTAAATAAAGATGACATAAAAATACTTTTATTTTTGCAATTAAATTTGCTAAATATCATGTTTTCTAAAAAGATGCGTATTTATAACCGGTTTTGGTCCAGCAGAAGTTCAAATTTAGGAAATAATTATAATATTTGCAAATCTTATATATGCGTAATTATGTTTATATTCTTATACAAACTTTAAATGAAGATAGCTAGACTTAGAGTAAAGGTATTAACACAAAATCAAAAGTTTATAAAAAATTATGTTATTGTTGTTTATATCTGTAAAAGAAAATATTTGAAAACATGCCTTACAAGTGTCCTATTTTACTTATACTGGACCTACCTAAAAATGCCAGGACTCGAACTGGGTGCACCTGATGCAATATTCTTGTTCACAAATGGAGATGCGATCCTCAATTTTCAAATTCTTTGAACGTACATATAAGACTTTTATAGAAATGCTTCGCATCCAAAACTATCTATCTATGCTTGATATAAAGTCAACACTTTATAGAGCAGATTATGAATATTTGATTGACGTGTGCCCCGCAATTATCCAGTAGCAATCAGGCGCAAGACACAATTACTTTAGCTAGGCCCAAGGCATTATTTGTATCCTTTTATGCATTCATAGGCCTATCTCTACCTATATGACACCATATATGGGTAACGCTAGCCTATTCATGGTAATTTGTATGTGATTTGCTAATAGTATATGTTTATTTAAGACATTATGTTTATTGTTAAAGTAACCATGTAAACAATCAGTACAAATATGTATGCCTACAACCATGCCTGATTTACGTCACATATTAACATACAGACATTTAATTGTACAGACAAACACTAAGATCCTGGTCCAAAGCTAATGTTATAGCATGTACCTCTTAAATTTAGTTAGTTATTTATTGACTCTCCTACCACCAACTTCTCTTTCTGGCTTTAAAAGGTAATGACTTAGTTGTTTGGCATGCATTGTAGTTTAAATTTAGGCCCCTTGGTACTTAGCATGAATTGAGCTTAGGCCTTATGTTAGAATTCTAACACTTAGCACAATTCACTGCTTGGGACTTAGGGCACATTTCTGTCCTACTCTACTTATAATTTTAACACTTATCCTGTAAATATTTTCATACTTAACTTATGCACTTGTAATATAAATACACTTTGTAAAAACATTTTCCTTCCTTAATACTTAATATACTTATATAATTCTGATCGAATATCAAAACCAACCATTTATTCTTAGATTAAAGCAACATAATACTTCGCGTGGGTCTTTTGTTGAGCTTCCACCAGCTCAACCAAATTCGTATTATACTTGTGGGAATAGAGGGTTAAGCATTCTTAACAAACGAACCGACGATGAGAATGTCTATGTGTATTGCAGTAAAAGTAGGTTTTTAGTAGTACTCATAGAAGAGCGGTCTCCATACCTAAATTTGGACAAACGCCCCATTTGCACACACACAAACATTGTTTGCATTGAAAAAATATTTACATGGACGTTGATTTTGTTAAAATATTCAAATCCTAACTAAAGTTATGAAGGTTTATAGATTTTTTAAAAATAGGGTAGCTTCGCTCTTCCAATACCGACAGACATACTTACCAAATGCACATTAGAAGTCAACAGGAGCAAAATTTAAGTTATTTCCTAGCTAAAGCAAAAAAAATTACATCATTTTCTCAAAAACAAGCCTATTTATTGAAGTTTACTTTTGTTTACTTTTAATGTCCCGTTTTTAGGCAAAAGATCGCACTGTGTACCACGTAGCTCCTAAACTATACCTAGCACAGGAATATTTCTTAAACACCCAAAAACTAGAGTTTATGACGATTCTAACAATATGCATAACATTTTTCTACTATTAACACAAGCCGCGCAATTTGAATTTTAAAAATATTCACATTTTTGCACATTCTTTAAATTGTTCATGATCCAAAAATCTTCCAATAAAAGGTACTTTGGAAAAGCCAGTTTTTAAGGCATAATTTGTTAAAAATCGCTAAATATTTTTTCTTATACAAATTGCCCCAACCCAGTAAAGAAATTAAGATATAGATCATTAATTTCTGTCAATGGCAAATGGGTTATATTAAGCAATACTTTTGTCCTATAAAAAAAACACCCTGTATAGTTAAAAGATAGATTGGTAGATAGATAGCCTAGATAGGTATTTTGATTGATTTGGTTAAATCCCAGCTATAATTTTCGTTCTACAGAAAAGGGAATTTAGTCCATTGTCTTATCACTTGAGATCCATAGATATATCAACTTAAAGGGATAGTTGCATTAAGTGCATTTCAAAAAATTTATTGGAAGCAAAAGTTACAAGTATACCATATATGATATTGTATTACAGTAAATAACAAACAATTAGACATAACAAAATTAGTAGTCACGCTGTTATTTTTTATGAATATAGCCAGTTATATAAATAACATATATCACAAAAATACTATTTTAAGTCCTAACATTTTTAAACTACATGGTAGAATATTGAAATTCTTTCAAATGTATGCCCTATAAATGTAAAGGGGTAGTTTCACGAAATGCATTTGAACTTAATTTAGTGAACCGCATATTTTTTCCTAGTTAATGGATTAAGCTACATTTAAATAGCATATATTTGAAATGAATTCAATTTTCTTCCTCGTAGTTTTTAAAATATCAAGACTTGAAAATTGTCCTTTTGTGATATATGCAATTTAAAAAGACGATTTTCTAGTCTTGATATTTTAAAAACTACGTGGTAGAAAATTGAAATTCTTTCAAATATATGCCATATAAATGTAGTTTAAACATTTAACCAGGATAAAATATGCGGTTCACTAAATTAAGTTTAAATGCATTTCATGAAACTACCCCTTTAAACCATTGAACAGGAAAAATTATGCAGTTCACTAAATTCAAATTTAAAGGCATTTCGTGAAACTACCCCTTTAAAAAAAGAATTATATTTAACTCCATGCAGAACCAGAGATTCTGTTGGACCAAAATATAGATATATAGATAGTAGATAGTTAGACATGTAGCTAAATTAATAGATAGACAGAAACAAAGCATATTCTATTGGTTTTCATTATAACAAGGATGACAACATTCATTAAAGTGAAGCACTGAAATGGTAGGACAAACGGACATTAATGCTTGTATAGTGTCTGAACTGAATAATCAAAATATAAATGAATAAGAGTCGAACCAAAATTTAAATAAATTTGTTGAAAAACGGCTTGATACAGGATAATTTTTATGGACATACTTACATTTTTATAGAGTTGCTTCACTTATGATATTGTACTTTGTTGTCCCGGGAATCAGTATACCAAAAATCAGATCAATCGGATACTTAGATCACATAAAAGATTGTTGTTAAAAAAGTAAAAAAATCAACATGTTTAAAATGGACGTACGGACATTCTGGTAGTGATTATAGAGTTGCCTAACTACTACAGGAATAAATAGGACAATTCTAACATGCCTAAATTAACGAAAACAGCTATCTGTTACGGACGGACGGACGTACGGATGGACCGACCCTAATTATAGAAAAGCTTTGTATTTAACAATTTTACTTTGTTGGTAACTATTCTTAAATTAGATTAGAGTAACATTGTGACTGTGCGTATGAGTTTGTCTTTCTGCCTGTGTGTACCAAGAATCTCGCTAACCACTGGACCATTAGTTCTCTTTCACATTGTTGCTTTTATAGGTCTTTTCTGAATGGAACCACAACCCTCCAAAGAGAAGGGGGGGGGGGGTAAAGGAGTTATTACGCTCAAAATTATCCATAATTTCAAAACTTCTATTCTTACAGTTTGTTTAAGGCTATAACCCACTTGAAGTTATATCTTAATCTTTTTAAAATATATTTAGTCTTAGATAATTAGATAATAAACAAAGGTAAGTGGAAATAGTTGTATCTGCAGCAAAAGTTTTTAGTAGCTGCGCTTCTTTAATAAGAAAGTAAATCTCTAGATGTAGGGAAGACTGTACTGAGTAATGTATGGCCACTATTTGAATAAAGCTGAAATAAAGTAGGGTTGCTGCGCTACTTTACTTCAAAAAAAGTATCCTATAATTGGATGATAATATAAATGTTTAAGTTAAGTTCAAATAGAAATAAAAATTTAACAAATATGGAACAATTTTAACTGGAAAATAAAGATAAATAAATGATTTTAAAATTAGATGTTTTATAAATACAAATTATACAACTTTTTATTATAATAATTAAATGTGATTTTTTTTGTATGTATACTATAACAATGGTTTAATGCTTTTTTAAACACAATCTCTCAAAAGTACAGGTTCTATTGGCTATGACCCATAAGATAAGAAATTGAAGTTTTTTTGTTTGAAGCAAAATATCTTGGAAATGGCATATCAAACTTCATAATCCATTTTTCTAACGTAACAAAAATTTCATAGCTAAAACATACAGATACTATATTACTTTTTACTTTATTTTTAGAATATAGTTTTTAGAAATGTCCTTTGGCCCCATGTATTGATATTTCAGGGATGATGTGGACGATAGGCTACATTTTCACTGGTACCCTAAGCTTTCTAAATACGTTATTTGTTTATTGATTCGAAACTTTTGGGTGTTTTTATTGATTTTTTATATAATTGTATCAAACTTTTTAACAATTTATTTTAATGTGCAGAAGGGGTAATTTAGTTTATCATTATTGGAAATGTTGTTTGTAAATGTTGAGGATTATTTTATCCTCCCTATCCCTTTTTTCACACGTTTCATTTTGTGTTTTAGTATCAAATAATTCAGGAAAAAAGGAAAAAAATACAAAAGAAAGATTTTGGTATTTTTATGAAAAAAGGTATAAACTATATTTTATTTCATAAATCTTTAATTTAGACCAAAACAGGTTTAAGGCTATTTTACCCAGAAATATAGATACATACTTCTTCTTTTCAAATGTTAATTCTTAAAAATTTAACTAATTGTAATAAAAATGTTGTTACTAAGTAATGGATATTTATTCCTGGTCACTTTACTGTTAACTTCATCCATGAATATCTTTTAGGAAAAGTTTTTCAATTTTAGCCCCCCCGGGGAGTGTGTGAAATGTTTTTTTGACCTTTTTTCCCACGTAATTAATTAAAGCATAATACTCATTTTTTTGTATTTATTTAAATTTTGATTTTTATTTATTTTTAACAGATTTTGAAAAGTTTTTTATGTATGAAAAATCGTTAAAGATATGTTTTTAAAAGGGATAGGGAAACATTTACTTTAGGATAATACATTTACTTTCTTAAACATATAATTGTTGAATTAAAAATACATTTGTATCATTGCCATGCATAGTTAAGACTTTCAGACAAAGGTCTAAGGGAGTCAAAGGGAGTGGGAAGTCAGTAATCAAAACCACTCAATGACATCATTAAGATTCCTTGAAAATAATATTTGATAGAAATATTTATAGATATTTCTATTATTATAAGAAACACTTTTGTGTAAGAATATTTTTTATTGGGTAACAGGAAACATTGGACGATTAAACTTGACATTTGTTGTGTGTCTTTAAAACTTTAAAACAGTGTGGTTGACAAAACAGCACAAACGTACACAACTTTTTGCTTCACTCCTATTATTTCACATACCCACTTTGGCAATTATTTTTTTATGCGTTAGCACTTAGCCTTTCCATGTTCTTTCTATAACACAAAGAAACCAAAATATTTCATTTTAGTGTACCCTTTTTATTATTTTACAACAGCTAGAAGTTTTGTAGTTATGAAGGAACACTTGGCAATAAATATTTGAGTTTAAAACAACAATTTGTTAAATATCTTAATTTCAATTTCTTATTAACTTATTAAACTTATATTTGTTCAGCAGTTATCGAGATCTTATGCTACACACTAACAGACATATGTTACTTTCTTAAAAAGATTTAGCATTTTACAATTATCCCGGGGCCTGTGAGAGATAGAAAAATAGAAATATAGATACATAGAAAGTAGATAGTCCGTTTAATGGATAAATAGATAGATATATAGTCAGTTAGATAGATAGATAGATAGATAGTCCGTTAGATAGATAGATAGTCCGTTAGATAAATAGATAGTCCGTTAGATAGATAGATAGTCCGTTAGATAGATAGATATATAGTCCGTTAGATAGATAGACAGATAGATAGTCCGTTAGATAGATAGATAGTCCGTTAGATAGATAGATAGATAGTCCGTTGGATAGATAGATAGCTCAGATAGCTCGTTAGATAGATAGATAGATAGTCCGTTAGATAGATAGATAGATAGATAGATAGATAGATAGATAGATAGATAGATAGATAGATAGATAGATAGATAGATAGATAGATAGTCTGTTAGATAGATAGATAGTCCGTTAGATAGATAGATAGATAGATAGATAGATAGACAGATAGATAGATAGATAGATAGATAGATAGATAGATAGATATATGATTTTCTTTGTGAAAGAAATTTTTTTCTTGAAATCAGTCCATTAACAAGGAAGTTGAGTTTAGTGGTTCAGAGAGTCATTCTAGGTAAACTACGATATCAGATTTGTAATCTCCAATTAATATCCAGGTGAAAGGGAAAAAATTGGTTGAAATTGGTAAATAAACAAAAAAGTTGGATTTAATGGTTTAAATAGTCATTTTAGGTAAAGTACGATATCAGATTTGGAATATCCAATGAATATCCAGGTGAAAGAAAAAAAAATGGTTGAAATTGGTCAATAATCAAGAAAGTTAGGTTTAATGGTTCAAAGATTCCTTTTAGGTAAATTACAACCAAACTAGAAGCGATCATGACAAGTTTAGTGATTTTTTAACTTAATAATTTGAAAAATTTATTTTTATTGATTTTCCCTTATTTAAAAAAAATTTCATTTTCCTCGAAATCTGAGAATGGTAATTAATCAAAGGAATTTATTGAAAAATATATGTGAAAAAATCACTAAAATTTCAAAAAATATTGAAGCCGGCTGCAATTTTATATATGGAGTTTTACTATATAAATACTAAGAAATTTTACTTAATAGCATATATTCTCTCTTTTTCGAAGCCACTTTTTTTCACAGCCGGCTTCAAAATAATATATGTTATCACATAAACAATAATCATATGTAATATTCTCTTATTAAACAAGCCGTCTTTTAATTGGACTGCCTTTTTGGAAATTACAAACACTACTTGTATGTGTTGAATAACGCCCGTTTATCGGCCAAGGCGACCATTCCAACCCAATAACAAAACACTATTTGATATTACAAAAATTAAAATTGGGAGAAAAAAACAACTATTATGTGTATTCAGTAATGATCTTTAAATTGATTTACACGCAATTGTAAGTAACAAAATTACCCCTTGTTTACATTAAAATTATTGGTAGCAAAGTTTGGACACTACTAGTCGTTCTCTTTACAACCCAATAAAGATTTAATAAAAGTCCCTAAAGTTTTCAAGCAACAAATAAAGAAACGGTTTATAAAATTCTGGGGACCATTTCTATTTTCATTCCAATGGCCCCTTCCCCCTCCCTGGTTTTTATCAAGTTTTAAGGAAGTAGTTTGGGGAGGAAATAAATATTTACTTAGAGGAGGCTTCATGAATTATTTTATAGGGAGGCAGAGTTCATTAGAATGTAAATTATACAGTCCCCAAAGCTTAAAAGTAGTATCCTCTTATTCGTTGGTTTTAAATCTTTGGAGACTTCTATAAAGTTTTGATTGGTTTGTACGAACTTTTCAACAAATGATCTTAATATGTAGAAAGAAAAATTTGTTTAAATATATTTTTGTTTACATCGTTATCATCTTGTATTTCAGCTATTTAAATTTACAGATTTTTTTGTTTTTTAAAGTAAAACATTTTGTCTTTTTGCTACATTATAAGTACAATGTTTGTCAAAGTTCGTTTGTCCGTTAGCTTTGATTAGCTTCGCTTTATGTATGTTGTCATCATTGCTTTTGCATATAGTTTACCGTAAGTCATATTAAAAAGTCGTACATTGTGATATTTAGAGTATTTATAGTGCATATCACAATCATATAGAATTTGAATTACAGTTTTATACTTTTTTTATTTACTGTATATTATTAATTATTATATATGAGAAGTGTTGGATGGTATTGAACTTATTTATTGGTCAATTCGGTCATCCAGTAGATTGGAAGGGATTGTAGTAAAGGGGTGGATGGGGGATATCACAATTTTAGCCAGCTGTGAGTATCACTTTTTTAGAGCACAGGAAAATCTGGTGCAACATCAAAGTAATAATATATCGATTAGTTAAGATTTGAATATAATTTTTTAGTGCATATTCTTAAATGTTCCTAACCCTTCTTTTATCATTTGAATCTTAAACATGATAAAATGTGCCATAAACCAAGACAAATAGACAAAGTAATTAATAGAGTAGATATGCAACTCTTAGAGTAATCTTCCTAGGACCTATGAGAACCTACACTGTTAAGGAGAACCATAACGGTTCAGCTATTATCAAGATCCTTTAATACAGATAGAGAGACACACACACAGATCCTGTTACTTGATTATAATGACTTTCCTTGTTTAAATGATGTTTTTATGCGTGTACGTAAAATAATCATCATTTTACATTTTTTAATGTTCACAAAAAGTCATTAAAGGCACACTTAAAACAATATTTATATGTTAAGACATTAGATTAATACTTTAGATAATGGATAGAGAGTATAGTTGCATATAATAACAGAGAAAATGTGTTGTTAACATGGACTTCAATTATGGGTTAGATCGTTCGTTCCATAGGAGAGGAAGGGATAGGGCAAAGAAATGGGTCTTTTTTTTAGCCAGCTGCGAGTATCAATTAATTAAAGTACATGCAAATCCTGCAACATCCAAATAATAATATATCGAATATAAAAAATCATATTAAGGAACGTATTTTCTAAATATTGATAAGAATTCTAGATCTGCAAGATTTCTTTTACATATCTGATATCTATACGAGAAATAATCTAGATACATACTATCTAAATCAGCCAATAAGAAAACAGTGTAGAAACAATCCGGCCATACTATTGGTTAGATTACTTTTTCTTGTAAAGATTTTTTCCCTCGCAAAATGCGAAAAATATATAATAAGTAAGATACCTTTAGTTGATTTTTTAAAGTTAAATTTCGGAAAATTATTTCGTCGAAAAATTTCGTTATTGGAATTAATTGTATATAAATGTATTAGGTTTGGCGGATCATGGGGCCAATTTAACTTGACCATCTTGATCTACTACATCTATATTAAAAGTTAAACAGATATAAGCCAGTCATATACAGTAATGCCTTGGCCTAAAACAGGTGCAAACATATTCTTAGATAGCATCTCCCCATCCCTGCTTGTTAAATTAAAGTTCAAGGATCAAAGTAATTATTTTGCCATCTTTATATCTAAATACCATCCTTAGATTAATATTTATAGAAAGTAATTAAGATAGATATTTATATCTAACTGCCTATCTTAGATCAATATAGATAGAGGATTGGTCAGGTAGATCTATAGTTCAATGATTTATGTCAACTAAATTGTATTTGATAATCAGTATAACAGATATAAGTATAGATGTAATACAGCCAAATACCTCCCTTCATTTTTCAAAGAACTCTTTTTTCTGCTTCTAAATGATTTCCTGCTACTTAGATGTGTTGATATAAGCGACACCATTGGTTGATTTTGAATGACCCAAGACGGTTGCGATGGGAAGATACAGTTATTGACCCTTTCTCCCTCTAGTGGTTTACTCTAATATCGGTGTCATAACTAACATTTCAATAACATATGTCATGATTTTATAAAAAGCTTCTATTTTTAACATTTATAATTTATCAATGATCTTATTAATTGATATAAGTTGATGTAAATTGTATACCTTCAATGTTCATAATCAAACTTTTCACGGTTGTAGATAAAACTATTGGTAGAAAAGCTTGGACACCAATAAAATATCCAAGATTTCAAAGCCATTTTCTTCTTTTAATTATTAGTACTAAAGGCTTTTATTTTCTTTATTTTTCCATGTTAAGGCTCCAAATATAAATACATACAAAGATGTTTGTATGAAATCACAACAATTTTAAAAAAAGATAAGCTGAACACTGAAAAAGTTAGTTATATCTATATTATCGACTTTGTATTACTAGCGGCTACGCCCTTGCATCTACGGGTCTGTTTTCGGAGGGCCTTGAAAAAAAGATTTCAACAATCCCAAGATTAAAATATAAAATTAAATAGCCTATGTAAAGCTTTCCTGAATAAAGAACCCAATCGATTTAGTAGTTAATATTCAGAGAAAAAACTTTACTTAAAAAATTAAGATCAATTTTAGCACTTCCAAATTAAATAATTTAAAACTATTCTGTATTATAGAAATACCACATAATACAGTACACACATGAGTAAGAACTTCTACAGGAGAACAAAAAGGCCTGTTTCATAATATGGTGTTTCCCTCATAGGACTTAGTCGAGCACAGACACCCCTCTTCCTTTTTGATATAAATTAAAAATAAGATGGGGAAAAGTAAAGTTTCATTTGTTTGGTCATTACTTTAGGTCATTTTAGGTTAGATTATATGGGGTACAAGGTAAGCTTGCAGAGGTTTGGACACCGCAGATATAGGGCCAGCAGGGTTAGGGCACTCCGCAGTTTACAGAAAAAGGAAAAAAAGGTATACAAATTTGTTTTCTTAAAATGTCTCCTGTAAATAAGAAATACTGTCTTTTTGCTTAGTTTATCTAAGGGTTATCTATTATCTATCTATCTGTGTATTTATAGGTTATCTAATTATCTATCTATGCATAGGTTATCTATTTAAAGATTTATGCATAAAATTTTTATCATATTTACAGAGGATAAGTAAATTTGGTAAATTATATTCATAAATGTTTGATAAAAGTAGAATAGAAATGTATTATACAGGTAAATAGAAATAATTTCAATGTTTCCCACAAAAACTAATCTAACCTTGGACTGTTTTTACACTAGTCCCCAACGTTTATTGTTTAACAACTTTGGGGACTTTTATAGAATTTGGATTGGTTGGTTCACTAAGTTGAGTGTTCTATTGTTTCAATTGTAATGTACAGAAGGGATAATTTGGTGTATCATCATTTAAGATATACATAAATTTGTCGGCCATTGTCTTATCCCTTTTGATCCCTGGCAATTAACTAATCCCTTTAGTTCTGCAATAAAATACACTATATGTTGATTTATTGTTAATTTTAAGATGATGGTTTAGATAAAAATTAATGCGGCTTAATAGCTTATGCCTAAACAATGCGATTACAAACAATTAATTTTTATAATAGTGGCTGTGGCCCTAACATCTCGAGGCTGTGTTCGAGGTGGAGAATAGGGACATAAAAACTTTTCCCAAAATAGAATAGTTTAAAACCATGTCAGAACCTATAATACTCACTAAAATGATAATTCAATTGCTTCAGTAGTTTGCATAATATTAATGTACAAACAAAATCTTTATAAAATTCTTATATAAAAGCTTTTTTAAACCTATATACATATAAGAAAGAATAGGAAACACGGCAGACTGACTTTAGATAAAGTTTAATCAGATTTATGTAGGAATAGGGAAATAGTTGTATATCGCATCCTATTATAGACAGTTTTCTGTGGATAGTAAAATGACAAATTTTAAGATTAAAAACATTTTTTTTATCTCCGAGGCGCCGAAGGCCCGGGCTAAAAAACTATTGCATAAAACTAACCACTTTGATTGCATGACCTTTGTCTATTTATTTCTTTTAAAATTTTACTTTACTCTTGTTTTCCTTATTTTCTTTGTGTTTCTTTTTCATATTTATTAATTTATTCAATTCATTTGATGCTTTTCATTCAATTTCAAATTACATTTTAATATCGAAGCTTTTTTATAATTAGGGTTTGTACGTCTGTCCGTTCATCCGTCCGTATGTCACTCACAGTTAGCTCTTTTCATTAATTAATGTATTATTCCTTTAATATTTTGAAACAATTTAGACAGCGTGGCAACCCTTTAAAAGTTACCAGAAACTTCGTACGTTCATTTTAAACATGCTTTTAACTTTTTGGATAACAGGTTTTTAAAAAATGTTAGTATGACTTTAAACAGAATTCTGTTTTTACGCGAGAAGTTTATATACAATTTGTATCCACTGTTAAACTAATATTCAGCTTATTAAGTTTTCACACTCTACAAGTGTTCATGTTCATTTGCTTCTACCGTTTGATTTAGGAGCTTCGGCTTAATGTATGTTGCCATCATTGTTTTTAATATAAGCTTTTGAAATAACATTAACTAGATAAAAGTGGTTTCTAATAGTGTGTGCATTGGCGTGCACAGTACGTTGGGTAGGTGGGGGAGGTCAATTTCCTCTTGACTATTTCCCGGGATTGTTTGTACCTTCCACCCCCCGCCCCCTCGGGGTTTTCCACTCACCTCCTTGGAATTTATTTGATTAATTTGTATGGGGTATGGGGAATTATTTAAACAAAACTTTAAATGAAGGGGAGGGGTTTACTTCTATTCATTCCTTCTTTTCGCCAAGCTAAAGTTAAAATTATGTTCTGATAATTGTGCGGATTTTATTTCACACCTAATAAGTAAATGTAAATTTCCATTTATGGTATTATGGTAACTTTTGCTACCAAATTTAAATTCTCTGTAAAATAAATTTAATCATTAGATCAATGTAATCGTTTAGTGAACATAAAAATTCATAAAAAGTAACGTAGCTATTCTATAATATAAAATAATTTCCTGTCGTTCTATAATGTTTGTATTTTGTAATCTGAAACAAATATTCTTGGTTTAAAAATGACGAAGCATCTCTGTTATCAAATATATTTGTACGTTTAATTTCTTTAATACATATATTTTATGTTCGTCTGATTTGTTGCATTCTATTTATGCATTCATCCTTGTTTATATGTGTTTTTAGAAGGTAAGCTACTTTATAATTCGCTTTGTCTGCCAGTCCATCAGTCAAACAGTATCGCAATGGGAAAATATTATTTTTCAGCTGCCATTAAAGAAATTTTTTTTATTTTTTCTCTATAGATTCTATTTCTTATTGAGCATGTAATTTGTCTGTTGGTCTTTGAGTCATGCTACTAAGTATTAATATAAAAAATATGTGAGAAAGTTTTTTGATACTTGATTATAACAAATGCTCTTTAAATCACCAAGTCCGTATTCCCATCCGTGATTTGCTACTTATGGATGTTCTCATTCTTTTTGTTTATGTTTTTTCGTTGAAAAAATTTCCATAAAACCTGTGATATATGCACAATTCTATTAATTGTGATTGACACTTGACGTTACACAAATGGATAAGCAATAAGAATACCCCATACAAATGGGCACACGCACACACGCACACACATATACACACACTCACACACACACGCTCTTGTTTTCTCTGTTTGTCTGTCTATCATACTCCAAAAGAAATATAAATTTTATTTTAAAGGTTTTGATAATTTCTTTTAGATTTTGCATATTCTCTTTTTTTAAAATGACAACTGAACATATGCTTTATAACTCACTTTGATTTTTATGCTTGCTACTTATAGATGTTACTTCCTTGTTTAATAATTTTTAAGGTTAGGTATTATAAGTATAATTCAAAAAAACATCTGGCCGAAGTTGTGGATTCTTTTCTACTGCTAGCAAATTGCTTCATGTTCTTTTGTGAGACTTAGTTGTGTCCCTGTCCAGTGGGTAGAGTTATGTTTAGCTCCTGTCCCCTCTATTCTTTACTTTAATGGTCTGCTAGTTAAAAAGAACCTTTATAAATTACTTTCAACTCACACCTCAATAAACTAGAAATGAATTTTAATTCATTTTTTAGCAAAGCTACTTAATAGATTATGTGTTTTGAATATAAGTCCGTTTATCCGTCTGTCAGTTAGTTAATAAAGTCTTTTAACTAGCAGTTGCCAACCTTTACAACCAATAGTTTCAATAATTTCTGAATTCTAATTTTGTCTGTATATCAATTGATCGTCAATTATCTGATCCCTTAAGATCTGACATATTAGTTGAAAGATTTGTTACTACACAGTTAGAAACCAATATCTACAATTCCTTAATAGCCCCAAGTTTAATTTGATAATATCTGATTTAAAAAAGCTAATACTTGTTCTTTTAAATGGATGTTGTCATCCTGGTCTTATTTAAATAGTTTATGATTCACAGTTCAATAAATTAGGTTAGGATAGATACACCAAGGCACTAAATTTCTCTTGGTAGGGTGGTGGTACCCGCCTCCAAAATAGTTATAAACCTTCCCAGGACCTATTAAAAGATACATTGCAAAGGAAAACCATATCAGAGTAGCGGTTAGCGAGATCCTTCGGTACATACAGATCTACACAAATCCCGATGCTTTTATATGAGGATTAAGACTCTGCATACTAAAAAGACAATCAACCTTTGTCTGAAAGATCTACAATAGATTTTAATTTTGCAAATTTTAGTATACCATCCTTGAATTAAATTGGCAAATCTTGATAAAAGTTGGGCAATGACTAGACCAACCCACACCCACATACCAGTGCAGGGAGGGAGGGGACATTGGGCTCTATAGTCTCCAAAATTTTGAATTAATATTTCATTTTTCGTTGGCTGAACAACTTTCAGGACTTTATTAAATTTTATTAGTTGACTCTTTAAGCTGTCCAAACGTTTCAACCAAACATTGTAATCTACACAAGGGGTAATTTTGTGTATCATGATTGGCGTTGTGTTGTACATCAATTGTCTTATCCCTTTAGATCCCTGCCAACATACATTAGGTATACAGGTATGGGACAACAATGAATGATAGATTAATCTTCTACTCAATTACTGAATGTGAAATTCTGTCTTTTATTCTGTGGATGGGAAACGAAGTTTAATTTTCCATTGTCCTGTCCCATCTGGTAGATATGAAGCAATTTTAAAGTAAAACTCCATAATTTAAACAGATTCAAATTCATGAATTGAAAAACAAGGATATCAACATCCAAATAGGAAGAAATGAAGCTGACCAATAGCCAGACCAACACACGATTGAGTTTGGGACAATAGATGATAAATTAATCTTCATAGATTCAAAATAGTTGTGTTAGTTATATATTTTATATACATTTATTGATTCACAGATAAACGGACATGTCAAGTGTAATTACTGCATTAATAAATCTAAATTGATGAAATTTTTATCTTGTTTTGATAAATCAAATCAATTTTAGGTAAGTTGTCTTCGAGATTTTTTAGTGGTGAAAAACACAGTTGCTCAATTTTTGTGCTGGACTTTTTTTATATTTTCTGTAAACGAATGTAAATTATCGACTACAGTAATAAAAAAAAATTAAACTTAGATAATTACTTTATTAGAGTACATGAAAATCTGATGCAACATCCAAGTAATGATATATCGATTTCTAATACATTGACCATTGACCAACCTTGAATATTAATATTAACTAACCCTTTTATATACAAGGACATATATGTCAATAATTTGTCAAATATTTGATTGATCCAAAAAAATCGTTCAGTTTGAAATCCTTCTCAATCCAATTTAAAAGGAAAAAGTCTACTTTATTATTCCGAAATATATTTCAAGTAAAAAATACTCATTATCAATCGCATCTGGAAAAGAACAAAACAATTATGATCCTAGTTATAGAGTAGCTACGTCAACAAAAATAATTAACTACTTTTTTTTAATACTTTGATTAATAGGTCACATTACAAAGATTCTTTATCAATTTGCAGAGAAGTTTTTTAAAAACAACACAAAAATTGTAATCTTTTAAATCTTTTGATAGCAGAAATTCACATATACATCTAGCAGGATCTCTATGAAAGATTTCACTAACCACTGAAACAATATGGCTCTCCTTTACAATGTAGCTTCTTATAGATCCTGGTAAGGTGACTTTTTTAAAGGAGGAAGGGGGTACCTTCAGTAGATAAATTGTTTATGGTTGTTTGCACCTGTTTCAATTATTGATTTTCATTGGTGCGTTCTGTAAGATCTCGAAACGGGCTGTTTTTTACTGTTTTATAAGCATACTATTAATGTCAAGTTTTTGAAGGACTAAAAATAAAAAGTAGAAATTCTACTTCAACATGTCCTTACATTTTAATGAAATTATCTAGATATTGTTTTAGTAGTGAAACTTCTCTATGAGTTAGTTTGTCTGTCCGTCCGTTCGTCAGTCAGTCCGTATCGCTATGGGGTAAATTATTTGGCTGCTATTGAAGATTGAAGATAGCTGACAGTTTTTGTCTACCCTATAAATTGCTTTGTTTTTCTGTCATGCTTTAAAAGACATACACTTAATTTTTGAATGTTTTTGCATAATCTCTCTCTGTTATTAGCTCTGAACATCTACTTTATACCTCACTTTTGTCTATTAAATAATTTTTTGTGCTTTGCAAATAATGGATGTTGCCATCGTTGTTTTCTTTCTTATTCCCTCTCTGTCTCTTTTTTCCCTTTCGTTTTGCTCTCTTTCTTTCAACTTCTGATATATCCATTTCTCTGTCCCTTTCTCTCTCTTTCTCTATTTATCTCTCTGGCTCTCTTTCTCTCTCTTTCACTCCTTTCGTTTTTCCTCATTTTTTCTGTTGAAATTATGGCTGATCAATTTGACTATGATAATAACAGAACTTAGGTTTGACTGGGTAGTTTAAAGTGTGGCTAGCCAATTTGAAACTTATGTTAATAACAGCTCTTAGATCTAGCTGGGTAGTTTAAACTGAGGCTAGCCAATTTGACTATAACTTATGTTAATAACAGCTGCTATGATTAGCAAGGTAGTTAAAACTGT
Source organism: Acartia tonsa (assembly GCF_053477335.1). Lineage (NCBI taxonomy): Eukaryota > Metazoa > Arthropoda > Copepoda > Calanoida > Acartiidae > Acartia > Acartia tonsa. The sequence continues at coordinate 61,304,356 of NC_137261.1, read as the reverse complement.
GGCTGGCGAATTTGACTATAACTTATGTTAATAATAGCTCCTATGATTAGCAAGGTAGTTAAAACTTTAGCTAGTAAATATTACTATAGCTTATGTTAATAATAGCTCTTTGGTTTAGCTGGGTAGTTGAAACTGTGGCTAGCCAATTAGATACAGATCCTTTTTTGATCACAATTATGCTCGGGGCCATTTTTATGCAGGGGAGGTATTCTCAAATTTGTTCAAAAAATTTCTCTTTTATACAGGGAGGGAGGGGACATTGGACTGTAAAGTTTACTTGTTATACATATGTTTTTTTAAAAACTTTGGTGACCTTTAATCAATCAGGAGTGAGATTTTTAAACCAGCAGTGTTCTCATTTTTCCACCAATAATTTTATCAAATAATTTTGAGAATGACTGCCCTGGATTTTTATATGCGATAATACTTATATGGTAAACATGACTATATGTATATTTAAAAAATGCGTTATAACTCTAAAAAATATATTTTCCCTCATTTTATTTATATTTTTTTGATGTCTTTGTGTGTGTGTGTGTGTGTGTGTATAAAGCAAAGGATCTCGCACTAATCGCTGATACGATATAGCTCTCTTTTAAAGTGATGCTAAAATATGTAAAATATTCAAAATGTGTACGTTATAAAATAAGTTTCTTTATGTAGGATCGAACGTATGGACGGGTTATAGACTAGCTTCGCTTCTTTCCATATAGCATTTTGTTATCCTTGTTTTTTTGTCAATACGCATATTTTAAGAGGATTGGTTTATATAAAGTGATGTCTTTAAAATGGTAAATTTGTATTTTTGTTCAACTTTAAAACATTTTATCTCTTGTACGTTTTTCTAACAAGAACAAATGTACTCATAAGTAGCGTAGCAATAAGAAGCTATAGCAGTTTAGATGAAGAATATTATTAACAGTTAACATTTTGCCTTTAAAATAAGCTAATAGCGTCGAAAATTTAACTCCAGTTAAGTCCCTACAATAAACAGAAAACAATTTTCTAGCAGATTAAAAGAGTCTCCACCACTTGGTCCAGCTAATTTTATACATCTATACTTATACATTAATTATCAATATTTAATCCAAATAGTTGAAAGCCAGTAATACCAGGGATCTAAAGGGATAATGGCCGGTAAATTGATGTATATTAGCAATGATGATACACATAATTACCCCTTCTGTAGATTTCAATTATTGTTTATACGTATCAACACTCAACATAATAGTTTTTGAGCCTACGAATAAGAAAACGCTATTATAAAACTTTAGGGACTAGTGTAATAATAAAAAGCCAATTGTACCTCCCTCCCTGCAAAAATAGAAACAAATAAAAATCAAGCTTTGTAATTTTTATTTCTTTGAACAATAGCAGAAAATACTAAACAATTTTACAAATTCATGCTCCTAAATTTATTGCAAGCACCAACTCTTTCAAAAAAACTGTTAAACTTAATCCATTTATTAAAGGTGTCTGTTTGTCTGTCTGTGTGCGATTAAACATTTTAATTATATACTATTTTAGTTCTTCATTACGGAGAAGCCTCCTATAGATCCTATTTCGATTGCATCTCTCAATATCCATCCATTTACCCGTCCACTTTCCATCTAAAATTTAAACATACCCATCTATCCAACTATTTATTTCTCTATCTATTTATTCATCTATCTATATATCTATCAATCTGTCAATATATCTATCTAAATATAAATCCATCTATCAATCCATCTATCTATCCATCTGTCTTTCTATCTATCTATCCATATAACTCCCTATCTTTCTCTATTTGTATTTCTCTCTATCTATCCACTAATTTGGCCATCTATCCATATTTAAATCTTCTGTTTATATATCTGTCTATTAATCTGTCTCTCTATCTATCTATCCATTTATTTATCTGTCAATCTATATATCTATCTATACATCTATCTATCCATATATCTATCCATATGTCTATCAATATATTTATCCATAAATCTATCAATCTATTTATCTATATATCTATTTTTCTATCTATCTATCTACCATACTCACCATCTACTATGAATCGTGATGTATGTAATGTATAAAAAGCTCATCTTAAAATTACTACATACATACCAAGCGATTGGAACTAAGTTTCCTAAGAACTATGAAAACAAAAAAATTACGTACATCCCAAATGATGATAAACAAATACAACCCTTATTTAGATGCAAATTATTGGTTGGAATGTTTAGACACTACTAGTTTGGACCAGCAAATCGAAAAAATTTATAAAATTGCAGATATTGTTCTAAGCAAACTAAATATAGAACCAATAAAATGATTATTATTGTCCACTTGAAGCATTTACATATAAGTCTTAGACTTTTATTAGAATTAATGTATTACAATTTACTGTTGTTATTATGCTACTGTTTGGACAAAAGCAGCTGTAACCAACCACTGAATTAATTCGAAAAAATTTCTATTAATTTCAGCAGATTTTTCGTGATTTTGGGGGGCAACGCTTTGCAGTAAAGATGACCTTTATATCTGCCCCCAAAATATTATCTATATTTTTTCCCCTTGTTGGATATACCGTATTTATGGGACAAAATTGTTTAGATTATAAATTCCTATCCTACTAAATTAAATATGTGTGTTATGTAGCACTTTAAAAGGTGTAAAAATAGTTAATGTTTTAGGGTAACAAAAATGGCATCTTTTAAAAGCTCACATCTTCTCTATAATGGCGGTATGTTCGTTATTCCCTTGTTTGTATTTTAAAGGTGTTAAAATATATTTCTTTAGACAGAACGTGGCTTCTCAACAACAACAGTAGGTCTGTCGGTTCAGTTTCTTGTTATGTTTTCTTACTTTTGATTAATGTCTTACTGTCCGTTCGATCAAATTAAAGGCTTAATAAGGAGTTGGAGTATTATTTTAGAAAATGTACAATTTGAAATATTAATTATATACTAAATTGGAAACATTTATATACAGAACGAGAGACAAACGGACAGAACCTATATAATGATATCATAGAAAGATCTGGGAGGATCATAATCTATCTAAGTGCAAAGTTTATCATCAAATGTCTTATCCCTTTATATCCCTGAAAAAGATATGCACATTGATAATGTGAAACACGGAAAAAAATAAGTTTTTTTTCAGGAAAAAGGGAATGTTGTACTGTAAATTAAACTGATACCCAAAATTTTATAACCACGTTATCTTATTCTTTAGATGAAAAACTTTGGGCGTTTTCTGTTTATCATAATCGGAGATGTACATTGATTAATCGTCCATTGTCTTATCCCTTAAAATCCCTGTTTTTTGGAGGGTTATAATAAGATGCGTATTTTTGGGAGTCGTGGCTTCGCATCTATATATTCCAAGGAGCAGGCACTTATTTGTTAGAAAACAAGGATGACAACATCTATAAAAGCGAAGATCTAAAGTTAGAAAGAAGGACACACTAACAACAACTGTAGAGTGTCTGGAATTAATGAATCATAAATGTATCAATTTAAACTAAATTGTAAGTACTTTTCAAAACTGCTTAAATACAGGATACCAAAATTTTTAGGATATCTTGCTTATAGTATTGTACTTTGTTATCTGAGGAATCATTATTCCAAAAATCAGATGAATATGATAATTATATCAAAAAAGTTTTAGATAAATATGTATTAAATGGACGTACGGTCTTTCTGATAACGAATATAGGTAGCTTCCTATATCGAATAACAACTTTGTCTAAATTGGACTGTTTATTATTCAAACTTTTAGTAAAATTTCCCATTTTTAAAAATTTTGGGGTTATAAGGGTATTTTATGTCGTGCGTGTTATCAAACTAAGTAATGTATATTTAGCAGGGATATAGGTATGGGCTGTTTATTACACTAGTCCCAAAAGTATCATAATCAAGTTTTCCTAATTGTTGGCTAAACAACTTTGGAGACTATAATTGTATTTTAATAGGTTGGTTCACTAATTGTAATCTACAGAAGGGGTAATTTTGTGTATAATCATTAGGGATTTATATTAATTAATCGGCCATTGTCTCATCACTTCAAATTCCTTATATTTTATGAGGGATAAAGGGATGGTTAACTTCAAGTTTTCTGTAGATAAGAATTTTGAGTAGAAAAATTTGACCACTGCTAGTTTGCACAATCAAATTAAGATACTTACAAAATATTAAGGAAATCTATTGTAAAACTGCTTAAAAGCAAAATGCTGTTTATTGACATACTTACATTTTTAGGACTTGATTATAGTGATTCTTTATAACATTGTACATTGTTGTAATATGAATCAGAATTCCAAAATTAAGATGAATAGGATAATTATATAACAAACAAATGTTGTTAAAAATGTTTTTATATGTATGTACTGACATTCTCTTAACGAGTATAGAGTTGCTACGCTTTTTAAATCGTACTTTACTAATACAGGAATCACAACTGTGCAATAAATAGGACAACACTTACATGACTAAGTTAGCAATTTGAGCTATATGTTACGGATGGAGGGAAGGACCCTTATTATAAAAAAAGAAGATAGATACAAAAAAGAAGAAAAAATGCGACTGATTGGAGCCAAATTTTTAGTGCCATATTTGGATTTTGTTTAAACTAACCACAAACAATTCTCAACAAGTTATCCTGAACAGCCAGGGTGGGGGGAGGGGTTATTAGACTGTAAATTACACTGGTACCCAGTTAGGTTATTCCTTGGCTATAAAACATTTAAGACTTTTATTAAATCTTGATTGGTTGGTACAAAATAGCATTATCAAACTTTTCTTATTATGATTTACAGATTTTTTTAAAAAATAATCGATCATGTCTTATCCCTTAAGACCCCTGTTAAAGTTGATCTGTCATTTTATGTACAATATTTTCTCTTCTCTTTTTTTTAATAGCGAAGCTACATCATTATAAGAATAGATCCGTACGTAAGTTTGTTCTTCATACGATCCCTATCATCTTGTTATTTGTAACAAATTAAAAATAAGGGTAAGGGTTAGTTTTTGGTTTGTTTGTTTATTGCTTTAAGTCAGGTTTTAGGTTAGGTTATATTTGGTTCTAGGTACCCCGCACGGTTGTGAAGCTATTGGTATAGGCCAAGCAGGGTTAGAATCTCCCACAGGGTTACACATAGGAACCCCCCTCCCCTTGTTTCTTATTTATTCAGAAAATAATGGAGGGGAGTTTATGTGCTCGATAGGCACTTTAAGGGAAGGCTAGAAAAAAAAGACGAAAAATGAGAAAGAGAGACAGCTAATTAGACTTACATACAAATTTACAGAGGGATCGACAGACTGATAGACAGACAAACATAAAGCAAAACAAGAAATATCAAGTAACAAAAGGGAGAAAGATAGATAAATAGATAAGAAAATAGAAAAATAGATTGCCTCCCATAAAAGGAATTATTATTTATAATTCAATAGCTTAGAAATTTGGTAACAACAATGGATATAGAATATACGTGGATATATTGACAGGGGGAAATTTGTTGTCAATTTAGGTTGTTAATATGGACCTTATTTATTGGTCAGTTCGTTATTCCAGTAAGAGGGGAGGGAATGGTATAAAATGGGGTGGATAGACAGCTACAAGTTTGACTTTACTAGAGTACGTAATAATCTGGTGTAAGATCCAAGTAATAATGAATCCATTAAATTTTGTAACAATAATCTTATCAGAGCAGGAATAAATGGATGGGTCTAAAAGACAAATAAAACAGTTATTTTATTCAGGGTTAAGACAGTGGACGATAAATTGATATACTTTTCTAATTTTGGCCTGCTGTATAAGAAATGTTTGTTGAAAAGTTTGGACGCTAGTTTTAAACTAACCAACTAAATACTTTAAAAGTAAGTAAGTTTTTAAGGTAACCAATAAGATAACGTGTTTAAAAAGTGTACCAGCGTACTTTACATTCAAATGTCTCCTCCCTCCCTGAATCTTGTTTAACCAGATATTAAAGGATGGGATGGTGATACCTAATTAATACAGGAATCATCATTAAAATTTTAATCGATATTATATTTTTAAGTAGGATAAATGCTTAAATTAGCGTACAGACCAATATTCTAGAAAAGCTTTGATTTGAAAAAATAAAAAAAAACTAGATTACATAAATAGGAAGATGTTAATATTTTGGGTATAAAAATGTTATCAGTGAGTAAGACACGCAATCCACCAATAAAGATAAATCAACTTTTTGTCATTTCTAAATCAGAGGCGTGCAGTAGGGGAGTGAACTCCCCCCCCCCTCCATCCCACTATATATTTTGTTTGCACATCGTGCGCTTATTTATCAGGTCAGTTTAAAAAGTTTTTTTCGCCCCTTAACAGTAGCACAGCAATTGCAATATAATTATATAACCCAAGAATCTTATGGGATGAGACAATGAACAATGAATTAATGTACATCTCCAATGATGATAAACAAAATAATCCTATCTTTAGGTTAAAATTATTGGTTGAAAAGTTGTGAACCGACCTATCCAGATTTAATTAAAGTACCCAAAATTTTTAAGCCAACGAATGAGAAAAGTCATTTCTAAAACATTGTGGACCGGTATAATTTACAGCCCAATGTCCCCTCCCTCCATGTCACTGATCTAAATTGAATTAGGTTTCATACAGGAATAAGGGGATAGGACAATGAACGATAAATCAATTCTTTATCTGAGAAGAAAATTCTGCTTTTTCTAAGCTTTAGAATTTCATCAGACAAACACCTTTATTTATAAAAATAATTTCTAAAATATGTACACTTTCTAACTTATAGTATGACAGGATTATTCCTCCACTGTATTCCTATTTGCTAATTTAAAAAGCATGTCTCTAGATTGTCTTTATTGCATTTAAATATGAGGGGAATGAAGGGTTGTAGAATAATTATATTTTCATTGTTATCTCCCTCCCTGAGTTATAAATTATTTATTGACACACGATTTTGTTTTTCTGCTGCAATGCGAAGCAACTCTATAATTATTTTTTTCCTTGCACGTTTTTTTGAAGTCAGAAGAAATTTTATGATAAACCAAATAACCCATTATGTATAGAGTTGTGACAATTATGGTATCAAAATTTAGAAATAGCCCAAGAAAGCTTAAATAAAATGGGAAGGAATGGAAATTGGGCTGTTATTATACTGGTCCCCAAAGTTTTATAATAACGTTTTCTTATTCGTTCGCTCAACAACAGCGACTATATTGAGTTTGATAAGTTGTTTCATTAAGGGAAGTGTTCAAACGTTTCAACCGCTCATTGTTATCTACAGAATGGGTAAGTTTGTGTAACATCATTGTGGATGTTTTTCAATATATCGGTCATTGTCTTATCACGTTATAATCTCTCCTCATTGTTCTTTGTCGTTTCTTATATGGCTGTTCTTCAATATATTGTCACATTCTTGTTAAAATTTTGCAAATATTATTTACAATGACTTTACAAAAGTATGAGTCATGGAATATGATCGATTTATGTGCTTAAATCATAGGCGTACACACATACATAGCATAAAAAAGTGTGGAGAGGGGGGGGGATCCTAACCTTACTTCTAATCTCATTAATAAAAAAAAATATGTCAAGAGGGGGATAAGATTCTACTTTTAACCTCCCTCTGCCTTAATTTCCTCAAAGGCATGCGAGAGGGGAGGTGTCTCACCCAGCTAACCAAACTTTAAATTGCTTAATTTTTGTTTTTTATATCGGGTGGGGGGGGGGGCGGGGGGGGGATGGGGTTATATGCTTCAAAAAACAGTTTCTCCTAAAAAGAGATGATCTACACCACTAATATTAAGCTTCCCTGAAAAAGTTGACCAGTGGTTAGATATAATACCATTATATCAGTGTTATGGCCAAAGGATTAAGGTATGATCCTTAATTTAATATTTTGTACTTATTGGTTTTCCTCAAGTTTTACACATAATTATCAAAATAAAAAAAATTAGATCCCAAAATATTAATAAAATAAATTTGGAAGCAGTATTTTAGAAGTGGGGGGGGGTGGTCAACTTCCCTCTACCCAACTTTGAGTGCTCTTATAGGCCTCTAGGGGCGTAACTGTTAGTTCTAGTTATAGAGTAGCTGAAGCACTAAACAGTTGCTGAATATTTGTCACGAATATTGCTAATAGTTAAATTGAAACATGGATAGTAGGACAGTTATCACGAATACAGGCATAGGACACTGAATCAAAAATTATTTTTCCCCCACAAAACTTGAATGTTTTTCAAAAGAATAAAGCATATCAAACTGCCCGATGTCTGATTTCTGTAATTGGGGTTTAGCAACTTTATAATATTATCCCCTATGTCCATTTAAAATTTGTTGATTTTTAACTTTTTTATTTTGCATTATATGACTATCTTTATGCATATTATAAATTTGTAATAATGATTTCTAGAACGTCTAGGCAATATTTTTAAAGCTATGCTTTTCAAATAAAATTTCATATTTTAATTTTAGGTAAGTCAAACTTACATATCCTCAAATAGAAATCGGAAGATGCGAAAACAATTTGCCACGAAAGTTCTTATAAAATGTTAGCTCGGGACTCGACCACTTGGGGCTTCAAAACTGGTTTAAGTCTTCTAGTTTTTTGTTTTTTTCATTTTATATCCGCGGAAAGCTGTCTATAATACGGTTCGATAAATTACTATTCCACTCTTAAATACCACCATCTATTTAATGCATAATTTTATATATGTAAATTAGGATAATATATAATTTATCTACTATTTTCTTGTCCCTGTATCTATATTTTTTCTGTTTGTCTGATGTTTGAAATTTAAAATTCACTAGCTCATAGACAATTAGACGCATATGTATACCAACTTCCATATATTTACATGGATGTATGATATACGTATATATATGGACAGGGGGAAAATTTAGCTTGCTAATTTGGACCTCAATTATTGGTCAGTTCGTTCTTACTGTAATTTATTGACATTACCTGCCAAAAATACTATCATTGTTTTTAAAATATCCCACTTTCTCTTAGATGCATGATGATTGATTTAAATTTGATATGATAAGTCTTGCATAAATTAATTTTCTTTTTAAATTAATCAATTTAAAAGCAGTATTGGAACAAAAGCATTTAATAATTAATTATATTTTAAACCTTTTTTTGCCTTTTCATTGTTATTCCGTATATTACATGATCTATTTAGGTTTTTATTATATTTTCTATAGGGGGGGGGGGGAAGTAGTCACTAAAAATAAGCCCCCCCCCCCCAAATATTCCTTTGTTAATAAAGATCCTATTAACTGAAGTTTTGTGATAATGATTCTTAAGACCATTGGTCATAATGTCATTAGTAAAGTAACTCTCTTTTATCTTAAAGCTGAACACAGTAATAGTGTCTGACTGATTATGACGTAACAAAAAAAATAGCCAATGAGAGGCCGTTATTGACCAATGGTAAAATTTATAGGGGCCTCTCATTGGCTAATTTTTTTGTTACGTCATAATCAGTCAGACACTATTACTGTGTTCCTTAAAGCTGAAATGTAATTAGTGATTGTCTGACCATTTAACTTAATGAGTTAGCTTTTTTTGAATACTACCATCATTGTTTTTTTTACATCTTTTTCTGAACACCGTCGGATTTTTTTTTTTAAAAGTTGAAATTGTTTGAATATCTTGGCTATTGTCCAAATCTGGACAAAAATGACAAAACTCATCCGAGGTAGAAGATGGGGGGATATTTTCTAAAAACAAATTGATGTACTTTTAGAATAAAACATATTTGGCTTTAACTAAGTTAGGTTAGGTTAGGTTTGTCTGGTTGCACCATAAGGTAATGGGCTGGTATCCAAGTTATATCACGATAAAGTTTTATCTGTATGTCTAGTTTTGGATGTGGGAGTGGGGGGGGGGGGAGATATTAGCTAGCTACAAGTTTCACTATAGTAAAGTACATTATCGTGTAATTATCCAAGCAATGATAAACCCATTTTTGTTGTTGTTTCTGTTTCTCATAGTTGTTGTCCCTTTTTAAATCAAATCCCATCTTAAACTTTTACAACCAATGGCGATGACTGGTAAATTAAGGTTGGAATTTTGTATAGTAAATATGTTGTATGAACATATTAGAATTTATAAAAAGTTTAATTGAAAGAATCTACAAAACAAATAGGTTCTTACAAAAACAGTATTATATAAAAAGAATATTAAATTATATTATAAATTATTTAGTAGTTCTTTTCCCTTTTGCCTTTTAAACTTGTGTACATTTATTTAAGGTTTATTGGGTGTCTGTCACCACTTTTACAACCCTTAGTATCCAGTTACGCAGTATCTCTACAATATTTTCTTTTCTTCTTAGGATAAAAATAATATTTATAAAAGAAATGCTGAATTTTAATGTAATTATTTTCTTAAAAACCAGTAACAACAAATTCGCAAATTTAAAAACCTAAAAATGAAGGTTGGTGACTAAATGGATTAAGGAAAAAAAATATTACTGTGTTATTGTCATTGTCAGAAATTATTTATTAAACAGGGGCACACACACTCTAAAAATACGTAGCCCTCTAGCTCCATAAGAAGTAGATAAATAGTTAAGAAAGTACTCATTTGAAAAAAAAATTATGTGTAGAGATGCACTGCTTGTGGATATAATTTTCATTGTTATTTCAAGATTACAGAGAAGCTTTAAACTTACTATAATATATGTATTACTTATTTATAAAGAAACAAGGATGACACCATTATCAAAATTTAGAACAATAAATATTGAAGAGTGTCAGAACTTAACAAGCAAAACACTACTTTTGTAAGTCTTAATGAAATTGTACATAATACAAGATACTGTAAATACTTTTATTTACCGACCATAATTACAGAAATTTTTTGCTTTCAACAAAAATACCCTACTACGCTAATGTCTGTGACTGTAGTAGTCCCAAAACAGGTTTAACTCATTTTATGCACATTTAGGACTTCCAGACAATTGTCGTGCAATTAATTGTCAGAAGAGCGTTTGGTCATATAATCATTCACTTTATTAGACAAGATTTATTTCAGATTCACAACAAAAATAAGACCTTTTGGTTTATTGCCTTTTTTTCTATATAGGTTATATTAGGCTTAGCTATGTAGAACAAACTTTGAGTGTTTAAAATGAATGGATTAAAGCAATAGATATATAATTACTTGGATGGTACATCCTATTTTTCATTACTCTAATAAATGGTCCTTCCAGATGGCTAATATAAATATACACCTTTTTTACCCTTTTACCCTTCCCATCCTACTGGAGGAAATAACTGACCAATAAATGAGAACTGAAGTAGCAACCTAAATTGACGACAAAATTTCCTCTGTCATAATATCCACATATAAAATATCCATTATATAAGCATTCATTGTTGGAAACCATTTCAAATGGAATAATTGCAGAGTATTGACGTATTTGATACACTGCACAAAAATATTTTTTAATGAAAGAACTTGGATGTCTATATTACTTTTTATAAATTTTATAAATTGATAATATTCAAGTTATTCTGTACTAATCAAGCACTGAAATCCCCCTTATTTTTTTGTAAACTAAAACTAAGGAGGGGGTAATTCCGTATGCCTAACCCCTGAGGTGCCTTAGCCCAAAATAGTTTAACCTAGAGTAATAAACAAAAAACGACCCCTCCCCATATTTTAAATTTATTTCAAAATAAGGCGGAAATGGACTAAAGTCTGACCAAACATTTTACGAGAAATTGCTAATTATATTATGACACAAACAATCTTATTTTCTTACAGTGCAGTGCATTGTAAATTCAAGTATGCATAAGTAATTTGCAATGGGTTTTGTTCTTAGAATTTTAAAAGTTCAATGACAATACCTGCTAAATATTAAGCTTTATATTAAGTCTAAAATATTACAAAATGTCATTTTAAGTATACAAAAGGTAATAAATATTCAAAATTGTACCTCATTGTTACAGGAAACCTCTGGTAATGCTTTATATCAATAGCAATAATTTTAGTTACTTTCTAATTTGGCATCAAAGTATTTTAAGACATTTCATTTCAATTAAATTGTCTTCAATTTTTTGCTACTATTTGAAAAACTATTTTCTCGTATTCATTCGAATTCGGTGGATAGGAACCGGTTCTCATCCACCGGATTCAAATGAACACGAGAATGATTATTATAACCCCCATTTTTTATTTTTTTTTTTGATTATTTTTTTAGGGGGGTTATTTTTTTTTAGAATTGTAATGGTACCCTCCCTGAAAATTGTTAAAAACCTTTTCGGGACCTACGAGAAGCTACTCTGTTGAGTAGAACCCGATCGTTTCATCTGTTAGCGAGATCCTTCGGTACAAACAAACAGACAGACTGTCATCGTTCTACTTTGTATAATAGGATATGCAACCAGCAATAATGAACACATGCCTTATATTTATAGAGTAGCTTCGGTTTTAACCATTGAGGGAGGGGACATTAGGCTGTTTTTACTTCATTAGTTCCAAAATTTTATAATAACGTTTTCTTACTTGTTAACTTAACAACTTTGGGGACTTTTATTGAGTTTTGATTGATTGGTTCTTTAATTTCAGTGTCCGACAGCAAATTGTATTTTACAGAAGGGTCAATTTTGTGTATACTCATTGGGGATGTAAGTTTATCGGCAATTGTCTAATCTCTTTTGATCCTTGGGTTTTAACAATAGATTTTGATTTGAGGATTCCTAACACATTGTATAAGTTTTTTGTAAAGAAAACACATTTTTAGCAAAATTTTAGTTTTAGGTGTTAACAGGAATAGAGGTTTATGTAATTTTTTTTATGAGAATCTAAATAATTGAGAGAAAAAAATCCCCTAATTTTTTTTTGTAAAATCTTTCAATTTATTTTGTAAAAATCATTAGCATATTTCTGAAGATTGTAAAAAAAACCTGAAACTTTAAGTTAAAAATAAATAAAATTGAAGAAAAAAACGATTTTTAATATATAAAATGTCAGCTTCCATAGAATACTCTGTGTAGTATCTTTGCTACTCTGGAAATACACGATTATCCTGTCACCTTGAAACAGTAGAGCATACTGTTCACTAAGGTAACTTAATAAAACAATAAAGAAATATGAGATTTCATACTAATTAAAGAATATACCAATTCTTTCGAGAGTTCAATATAAGAAACAACTTGTCAGCAAATTATAAAAGTTCATTAGCAATATGAGATAGCATGGTACTTTATCGACAAAGTTATGTATACATGATCTCTCAATCGTTGGCTTACAATCTTAAAGTATCTTAAATGAATATTGAATGATCGATACTAACTAGCTGTGTCCAAACTTTTCAAGGGACCTCTGACAAGCTGACCCACTAAGTTACAGCAGTTAGCGAGATTGATACAGACAGGCAAACACATCCACATGCTAGTACTTTTATGTTAGAATTGCTCTGTTTTTCAGCTAATATACATGTCCCTGAATTTTAAGAAATTAGTTTTGGTCGATTTTGTTTCCTAATTTGGAAATATCATACAAAAGTGTTTTATCAAAACCGCAAACGGAATTCTTGTTCTTTACATTACTTTTACATAAAGAATGGCACTTTTAATTTTAATATTCAAGGGAAACGAGGTTTTCTATGGGATAAGACAATGTATGATAAATTAATGTAATATTCTAATTATGCAGACAATGGAATTCTTAAATGTTTTTAACTAGTTTTTATTCAACATGAATATTCTTGAGCGTTAATGAAATAACACCCATAGAACAGTTCCTTTTATATTTAAAGCTATTTTTATTACATTTTGTATTTATTGCAACCCAAGAGTTTTCATGCCAATGAATAACTTTGGGCACCAGTGTAATTTACTTTCCAATGTTTTATCCCTGTTAATTTTTTGGGGGCAGCAATATAAACTTTGCATATATAAAAGCGCGCAACTTATTACTATCGAAACAAAAGTCGTACATTAATTAGTTGTGTTTATATTATGTACTATTTCTCTCTAAATCTCTCTATTTCTCGATATATTTTTATCTTTCTCTATTTTTTTCTCTCTCTCATTACATTTTTCAATTTTCTTTCTTTCTCTCTCTCTCTCTCTGTCTCTCTCTGTCTCTCTCTCTCTCTCTCTCTCTCTCTGTCTCTCTCTCTCTCTCTCTCTCTCTCTCTCTCTCTCTCTCTCTCTCTCTCTCTCTCTCTCTCTCTCTCTCTCTCTCTCTCTCTCTCTCTCTCTCTCTCTCCCTCTCTCTCGCTCGCTCGCTTTCTCTCGCGCTCTCTCTCTCTCTTGCTCTCTCTCTCTCTTTCTCTCTCTCTCTCTCTCTTTAGCTGTTTCTTTTTTTTAATTCTTTCTCTCTCAACCCAATACCAAATTTAGAATATCACTGAATTATCTGGGGCCCATTTTTTATAAAAAATGTCCTCTAAATTTATTTTTAGTGTACTTTAAACTAAAGTAGCAGGGAAACAAACTTTTGTACAGGAAAGAACTATAATAAAGAAGGGATACCCATATTTATTATAATACATCTAACTTTTTTTTGTGTATTTTCGATCACTTTTTCAACATTTTTTTGTCTTTTTTTACTTTAAAATAACTTACTTTTTTGAAATTATGTATCTGATTTTATTATAAATATATGAAATATGATTAATTTTGTGTAGGTTGACAAGGATAAGATGTGACTTATCAAAATATATTCCTACTATTGAGCTGTGTGTTTTTTCCTTGGATAGTCTCTTTTCAACAACGTTGCCATGTATTATTCCAAAATAATAAGGCTATAGTCAATACTATGAAGTAGATGTTATGTCAATAATAATCACCTATTTGTTAATATTTTTAGAAATTATTAACAGCTAGCCTGTCGATTTAATATTCATTGCTATTTACTCAACTTTAAATCAAACGCTGATACTTTTGAATGATCATTCCTGCCCCAAAGATGTAAAAATGTGTAATATTTCATTGTTATACTCATAAAAAATGTCGGAAAAATATGCTCACATAAAACCGCTATATAAGCCAACTTTAAATTTGCTATTTTTTAAACTTTAATTTTGAAAGTATATTTATTTGTGCTAATACTATTTTTCAAAGGTATATTCGTTACTTGTAATATGTATACAGGGTGTTAGAAAAAGTTTTTTTTTTACATTTTTAGGAAATGTATTACATAAACAATAAATGTATAAGTAAATTTGTGTCATTCAGATAACTTTCTGATTCAATTAGTGGGGACCTTTTTTAGCAAATTGCTTTCTGCTCTTTTGTAGCGACTTGATGGTGTTATTATTTCCGATGCTATTGGCTAATATTCAAAGACCCAATTAAATGTCGGCACAGGGTCCCCATTTAAAATTTTTTTTAACATTTAAATCTAACCTTTCGGGGACCTATTGCTACGGGTTATTGTTTCTGTGGATCACCCTGTATATACATATAAAGTTTCTATAAAAAGCTATCAGAATATCATTGCCATTTCTCTCTACTTTGAACCACTATTATGGTCTTACAAATTTTGAAAAAAAATCGTGAAAACTCATGGATCATAAGGGATAGGACAATGTAAGAAAATTTTGTATACATTCCACATAATGATAATTAAATTATCTCTTCAGTAGATTAAGATATTGATCGAAAAGTTTGGACACTTCCAGTTTGGAACTAACCAATAGCAATTCAATAAAAGTACCCAACATTTTATAAAATTTCATCTAAAACTTTAGGTACCAGTGTAGTTCAAAGTCTAATGTACGCTCCATTCCTAAAAGAACTGTATAAATCCTTTGAATATTTTTAAGTGAGCATTTAATCAAGTTTTGTTATTGTATGATAAAACCTAAGACAAAATATCAATTATCTCTTCTGTAGATTTAAGTTATTGATGGGAAAGAAATGGTACTGCTAGTTTATACTACCCAATTAACATATAATTATGAAACTATGTCTATAAACTTAGAGAATAGTACAATTTATTTTCCAATGTCCCGTCCCTCCTCAGTTTTACTAAAGAACATATTGGATTATTGAATGACTTGACTATGAACAATTATATATTTATAATAATGTATATTGAATATATGTGGATTTTGTCACTGAAAAAAAATTGTTATCAACTTAGGTTGCTAACATGGACTTCATTAATTCAGTACGAGGGGGACTTAAAGGGGAGTGGATGAGAGGTGTCGTTGTTTTAGCCAGCTTCGAGTTTCACTTTTTATATTTTTAAAATTTTGTAGTCCCTCTGAAATTTAGTGTGTCCAGCTAGTTTGAAACACATGTTTTAACATTTACAAAAAATATCATTCTACAAAAGATGTGCAAACTTGATTAAAATAAAAAATGGATAGAAAGATAGAACAAAATATAGATTCATTAAGTAAAAATGTAATAGGATAACCAAATGTTATAATAGTTATTTATCGCATTGTATTATAGACTGCTTTCCGCGGATATAAAAATGAAAAATTAAAAGGATTAAACCAGTTTAGTTAGCCCCAAAGGGCTTGCATACATGATTTTTCAATATGGTCGAAAAACTGGTCCTATTATAGCGGGTATTATTCGGTTTCGAAGAAATACTAAAATTCTTTTAAAATAAGTATTAAGGTTTGTTTTTGATTGGCCGTTAACATGTCACTAAAAACTGTACGAATTTAAATATTTACTTTAAGAAGCTTCACATAAGTCTGAGGATGATTTCTCTATATGTTAGTGGCGTAACCGTTATTGTATTAAAAATCACCTTAGATTACTAATAACATGATTATGAATAATACTGTTGTAAATTCAACAAAATATGATCATAATCATAGACGTCCAAGGGGGGAGGTAATGGGGCGATTACCCCCCTCCCCCCCAAACAATTTTTTTTTTGGGGGGGGGGGTAAAAAAAATTTGCGGCGCGCTTCGCGCGCCAGTTTACCCCCCCCAAAACGAATTACCCCCCCCTTCAAAAATGTTTACCCCCCTCAAAATAATAAGCTTGGATGCCCCTGATCATAATGGTTAATTATGCACACAAGGTAATATTCACAAAAAAGCCTATCACATATTACAGCTAAGTTAATATTTTTTTCCCAATTTAATACTCTAATCTTGATAAGTGTTTTCGACTGACTGACAGACAAAGTAAGTTACATTGTAGATGCCCAGGCGATGCAGACATGGAGTTTGAAAGTTTATGCTTATTCGTTAGAGGAACCTCAACCATCATACAATTACAAGATCAGATGCCTATCGCCTTAACCCTGTAAAATGTATATTTTATAATGAGATGGCTATTTTTTTCATGAGTATTTATTACACATGTTCTTAATATTAATCTTAGACACCTTTACAATAAAATCACAGGGATCTCAAGGGATAAGATGATAGCCAATGAATCAAGATTTAGTAAAGGTCCTTGAAGTTTTTTGAGCCAATAAATGAGAGGATGTGTTTATTTAACTTTAAGGACTTGTATAATTAACAGTACAAGGTCCCCACCCTCCCTGACAAAACTATTATATCCACTAAACATCTGCTATATAACTCACTTTGTCTGGTTGTCCAACCAAGATTTTTTTGTGCTTTGCTATTAATGATATTGTCATCCTTGTTAGTTTCTCCTTGATTAAATAATTTGATCTTTGTCTGACTCTTTGTTTAAAAAAAATACATATCACTGTGTTATTGAGCCAAAAAAACTGCCAAAATCCAATAGATTGCCTTCTATACTTATTCTCCCCTTTAAACCTTTTTTTAAATTACTTTTTTTACTTGCAAGTCAACTTGCTGGTACTTTGTTTTGCAAAGGGATTGTGGGAAGTGCATCTAAAATTTTTTACCTCCTTAAACCAAAATCAAAGGGGGTATGTAATCTTAGAACCTAGTAATAGTGTCTAACTTTTTATCTTTGTGACGTAACAAAAATCCATCTCTTTTTTAGGGGTTTCTTTTCCCACCTCCCGTCTCATCCTTCGATTTTTGTTACGTCACAAAGATAAAACGTTAGACACTATTACTAGGTTCTAATCTTATTGTGTGTGATATTTTTAAGTTAACCCTTCCCTCCTCTCCAATAATGTTTTTGGGGGGGTTGAAGATCCTTATCAGGGATGGTTTAGAGGGTTGTAGCTGGGGTTAGACCCTCCTGGCAAATTTATAGCAAACCATCCAACTTGTAGGTATTCCACTTTCCAATAAAGCGATGCTTCACCAAAAATTTTTAGATCTTTTGTTACAGTTTTAATTCTTTCAAGATACATGGATAAAATAATGGATGATAAAAAATCTTCCTAAGACTAAGCAAATTGAGTAAAGATTAAGAAATAAATTTTTATTTTCTTCGCTCTTAAAACTATGGTTATTCTTCTTGAAGTGTTAGTATACCCAAGTAGTGTTTAAACTTTTTAACCAATGATTTTAGTCTACATAAGAGGTTTAACTTTTACAGGATTGCCAAATTTTTAAAATATCTGAAATATTTTTACTGTGTGGCTGTTAAAACTAAACCGTTGAGAATTGAGTTCGCCCCCGCATTTTTGTAGCCAATTCCTTGGTCAATAGATTTATTATTATCACAAAAGATTTCGGGAACCAAACATTTATATCATGCTGTGATGTAACTGAATCTAGTTGGCTTCAAGAACTGCCTCTTTCATAATCACTTCACAAATGACCACCGCCCAAAAAAACCTTCTATGCTGAGACGCCAAAATTTCTTTCTGAAATTTAATAATAAATGTAGTTCTGAATTGAAATAACTGCCAATTTATATTAAAGTTTAATGTTTCTTTTCTTTAATTTATTTTATACCAGCGGCTGCGAGCAGCTTTTAATGGTTTTCTGATCGAAGGGTACAGAAGGTAAATAAATATCTAACCGATTTTATGGGATACTTTTATCTTACCAAAACAAAAAGGAAGGGTGATATAAAACCCATAAGTAATAGCATAAAACTTTCCAATAAATAATAACAACTTATAGGTTCTTTGGAAATTATAAAAGTATTGTCCTAGCCGTTTAAACGATCTTACTGAACATGATTACAGCCATTCATATACTGATTTATTTACATTTTTGTAATTTATCCAAATGTTGTTATTATGGTAACTTGAACGTTTAAGAAAAAGGTATCGTATTTTATAAAGCGAAGCTTTTCTAAAATTAGGGTCGGTCCTAAAAATATGAGTATGTCCATAACATTATCCTGTATTTATTCAGTTTGTCAACAAATTTACTAACAATGTTTTTTGACTTTAATACATTTATGTTCTGATTATTTAGTTCTGACACTCTACAAGTGTCAATGTTCGTTGGTTCTACCGTTTCAGAGCTTCGCTTTTATGGATGTTGTCACTCTCTTCAGCTTTATGTAGAGACAATCCTTTGATTAGAGAAGTAAGTTTTTTTCCAAAGGTCTCAGAAGCTGCTGAACTGATTTAATTGTACCGTTCAGGGAATCTTGAAAAAAATCTTTAGATGGTTTTAGGCTATTTTCCCCTCACTAAAGATGGGGATGGGGGCGAAGCAACTAAGATTTTATACATAAATAGTGAAACGTTTCATGATTAAGTTATAAAATGAAAATCTATTTATTTTGTTGATTTTTCAGTAGTTAGCGAGATCTTTTAATATACATTCTAATATTTTCATAGTGTTTGAATATAAGGCTTTACCATTTAAATGGACAAATATGGACTTTAAGGCAATGATTATAGAGGTGCTACGCTTTCTAAATATATATATCTAATGCATAGTACAGGAAGAAAGTTTTCACCAAATCTTTCCCAAGCAACACAGTGAGGGCATCTTTGAGCGTGTGTGTGTGTGTGTGTGTGTTTAAAAAAAAACATTTAGATAGGCTAAAAGTTTGGCAAAAAATCATAACTCTTTGAATTTTATATATAAAAAAAGATAATATTTATTAAAACTTTATCTTTTTATTAATGATATGATAGAACTAAAATACAATAAAAAAACAGAATTGTTTTATAAACACCAAAATATGTTATATATGTAGGTTATTTTTTTCTGCGCTAGGGGTCTCTTTTATTTTTTTATTTATTCTATTCGGATCTTTAATTTTACTGTTACTTTATTGTATTTTTAAATTAATATTTTAGAAAAAAAATTTAAATTGTATACAAATTAATAAATTTAGTTTTTTAATACAATTGCACAAAAACTTTAAAAGTTTAATTTCTCTTATCATTTATTATTTAATACATACAATGTAATTCGTAGCAGTTATCATCTATTGCCTTTAATTTAGTCTAAGTACAAATTTTATGTAGACGATTTTTTCTAACAGAAGCATCGTCAATTTTCAAAATTGAAGTTTTATTTTATTAATGTCCATTAAGATTTCTCCTATGACATTATATCCCTGAACAGACCCGAAACCTCCTATTACCCGTGCTCTTTTTAGAGCTCATGCTAAGTTGTTTTGAGCATAAAGAATAAAGAATCTTCTTATAGTCTTTTATATCTTCTTAAATATGTTTTAAGATATGTCAAATGCTTCTCCTTCTCTCTAGCTCTTTATTTATTTTTATCTTTATTCTCCCTTTTT
Organism: Acartia tonsa; assembly: GCF_053477335.1. Taxonomy (NCBI): domain Eukaryota; kingdom Metazoa; phylum Arthropoda; class Copepoda; order Calanoida; family Acartiidae; genus Acartia; species Acartia tonsa. The sequence continues at coordinate 61,283,820 of NC_137261.1, read as the reverse complement.
TTATTGTTTCATTTTAATGAGTTTATTACTTTTCACTTTTCCCTCTCATCTTCCCCTTCTCTCTTTCTTTCCCTCTTTCTTTCTATCTTTTTTTTTCATGCTCTCTCTCTTTCTTTTCTTTTTATTCTTTCTTCTTCTTCTTCTCTCTCTCTCTCTCTCTCTCTCTCTCTCTCTCTCTCTCTCTCTCTCTCTCTCTCTGTCTCTCTCTCTCTCTCTTTCTCTGTCTCTCTCTCTCTCTCATTATCTCTCTCTCTCTCTCTAATTCTTTAAGTCTCTCAATTTTGTATTCGGCCAACCTGGCACCATAATTATATCTATTAATGGTAACCCTTTTATTTTGTTGTATATTTAGTAAATTGATGGTTCTTAGCCAGTTGGGAGCACTGTAATAAGTTTTACTTGGGCTGCTATGATAAGTTTGATAAATGGAAACACAATTTGAATGTACTAAATCATGTATATTTAGTAAATTTATGGCCTTTAGTCAGTTGGGAACTTCACTAAGTCTTACTGTTAAACACGGTTACTTAGGAAGGAAGGGTTCGAAGGAGGGTAAATTATACTGATACCAAAACTTGTATAAACATGTTCTACCATTTGTTTGTTTAATAACTATCATTGATGAGATTCTCTCTGTTTTAATTTCATTTTTAATTAAAAAAACAGAAAAACTTATCTAATTCTATGTAGAATAACACAGTTTCGTGATCCCAACTCTGACTATAATTAGGAAGATTCTGTATTTGGTCAAATCCTTTTCTAAACTTACATTTTTACTAATTGCCTCAGAATCAGGGAAACAGGGATAAGACAATCCTATTTGTGTGTGTGCTGCAGGATCACGCTAACCACTGAACCAATATGGTTCTCCTTTACAATGTAGCTTCTCATAGGGCCTGGGTAAGTTTTTAACTATTTAAGTGGAGGTTTCTTTCCTTCGAAAAAAAAATTGAGGAAATTTTTTTCATATTATGCCTTTAGAAGATTGTAATTATTTGGCAAATAATATTATTGTATATGAATTTAGAATTCATTGTACTATCCCTCCCTGGCTTATAATGCAATATTAGAAATTGAGTTTTGACCAAAAAAAATAACTAATTAAAATTTTCATTTTAAAAATGAAAGAAAATAATTTTATAGGAACAATATGCAAAGAAATTAGTATTAAACGAGTGAATATATTTTAATCACCCAAACGCATAAAGAGAAAATACATATTATGATTTTTAGGAAATAAACCATCCCAAAACTTAAATTTCAAATAAAAATAGCATTAAGCCAAAAGTTTTACTAATATCAAGAACTCAGAGACAAACAGAAAACCTTTGAGTACTTTCTATAATAGAATCAAAACAGTTTTAGTTGAGAATCTATACTAGGATTTACCATGTCTGTCAGTAAAGATGTGTAGGAACTGGGATTTCTAAAATAAATTATTCTAAGTAACTAAATGAAAATTCTTGTTATTTCTTTAAGATAATTTTAACTGTCAATGCTGCACTACTTATGAACATAAGTGTTCTTCTTTTCAAACGCATAGTTCTAGCATGCATCATTACTTTACATTTAACTTTAGAATTATATTCAGAGATCTAAAGGGATAAGACAATGGCCGATAAATTGATGTAGATTCCTAATGATGATTAAAAAATTACCCCTTCTGTAGATTACAAACTAGCGGCTACGCCCATAAAGGCCCCTAGTGGCACTTTAAAAATGTTTTTTTTAAATTTAAAATATGGCTATTTTGCGTTTGACGTTTATTTTTCGTTAAACTCTCTTTCTAAAATCGATAAATTAAAAAAAAAAAATTTCTCTAGGGAGGGTGGTGGTACCCTCCCCCAAAACAGTTATAAACCTTCCCGGGACATATGAGAATCTACCCTTTTAAGGAGAAACCAATCGGTTCAGCGGTTAGCGAGATCCTTCGGTACAAACATACAAACACACAAACACACAGACAAACATCCTGTTACTTTATTATAAGGATAGTGTTTGAAATATTAGCACTTTCAACTTAATCTACTAACCAATTTTAAAGAAGTCTTCAAAGTTTGTTAACCAACAAATAAGAAAACATTAAAAACTTTGGGGACTAGTGTGATAAACAGCCTAATGTCCCCTCCCTCCCTGCCAAGCAAGTGTCAGACACCTAAAATTTTATAAACACAATCTCACATTCGTTGAATATGAGGACTCTGTATATACCAATTAATTTGTCATTTAATGTGTTCTTACTCCCTGGGAATTAATGAGTCAGATTTCTTGATAACTAAAATCAATAAAACAACTAATACTAAGCCCTTAAAGTTTTTGTTTAGTTTAGATAAACAAAATATTTTAGTATACAAAAACACGTGTTATCTAGGAATCGTTGTATTATTACTTGGATGTTGCACCAGATTTTCATAAACTCAGATAAAGCAATGCTCACAGCTGGCTAAAATATGAATACCCCCAGTCCACCCTCTTTACCTCATCCCCCCCCCCCCCACCTCCTATTTGTTGAACGAACTGTTCAATAATGAGCTAGCAAGCTAAATAGACGAAAAATTATTCCCTGTCAATATATCCAAGTATATACTATATCCATTGCGCTATCTTACAAATAGCAAAAAGTTGTATGTTTGTTTTGTTTTGTTTGCTACTTAGTTTTGTCGGTGCTTTCCTTTAAGGTGCCTAGCGAGCACAGTTCTCCCCTTCCCCCTGCTATTTTTTAAAATTGAATTAATAGAAATTATAGGAAGTTCCCGAGCCCGGCCCTGCTACCCTGTTCTCTTAACATAGCATAACCTAAGAAAAACACAAATGCGCGAAAAAAAACCTTACCCCCTCTTTTATTATACTAAAAATAAGGGGGGGGGGGAGACTGGAGTTTACTGTGCTCGCTTGGCGCTTTGAGAGAAACTTTTGTCAAAACACTAGAAAATAAGAATCACCTATTAGATAAAATAGAAAGGTATTCACTATATTTCGCCAATCACTGAACCGATTGAGTTCTCCATTTTATTGAAGCATTACATAATCTAGGATGGTTTTAGGCTATACTAATTTTTGATTTTAGTAAATGTCTTTGTTTGTTGTCGTTGGTTTGATTCCCAAACATAACGACCTTGAAAATCAAATAATTTAAAGAAAAGGATTTGACTGTAAATTACACTCGTACTCAATGTTTTATTTCAATGCTATCTTTATGCTATAAGATTTGGTTACTTTTATTGAATATAGACTAATTGCAAACTGATAAAGTCCAAACATGTCAGCAAATAATCTTATTCTACAGAAGGGGTGATATTGTATATACATAATCATTGGAAATATTCTACAATTTTACCGTCCATAGTCTTATCCCTTAATATCCCTGCCTGTGGCACTGATCTATATTTATCTTCTTAATCTTTAGCTGGGGATATGGGCGGATTTTTTACATAAACATCAGGGAGGGAGGGGACATTGGAGTAGAAATTTTGCTAGTACCCAAGTTTTATAACCTATCTTATTCGTTGGTTACTTGGGTACATAGTGAATTATGATTGCGTAACAAGTTGTGTCAAAACTTTTTAACCATTAATTTTAATTTACAGAAGGGGTAATATTTGTATCTTCCATTGTCTTATCCCTTAAGATCCCTGCATATACATACATATCTATTGCTACTCTCCATAACACAGTTTTCTCAAACTAACAAATAAAATTAAATTTAAAAATTCACCCTTATTTCGGGGTTCTTTAGAGGTTAAGAAAGTAACAATAAATTGGTATATAATCTAAAAATTACCTTTTAATAGATTAAAATTAATTGTTAAAAAGTTTGGACACCATCATCAAAACAACTAAATTAAGATTTTATAATTGAAATTCTTTCTTTAAAACATAGACGTCCAAGGGGGGGGGGGAAAGTGGCGATTACCCCCCCCCACCCCCCATTTAAAATTTACCCCTACTCTGGGGGTGCCGTAGGCACCCCAAACCATTAAGGAGGGGGTATTTACCCCCCCAAACAATTTTGGGGGGGTAAATACCCCCCCAACATAAAAAACCTCTAACAAAAAAACTTTTGCGCGCTTCACGCGCATTTTTGATACTAAATATTTAATAAAATTTAAATTACCCCCCACAAAAATTTTACCCCGGGGGTAAATTTTGATGGGGGGGTAAACAAATTACCCCCTCCCAAGCAAATTTTACCCCTGGGTTAAAATTTTAGGTGGGTAAAAAAAATTTGCGGCGTACTTCGCGCGCCATTTTCCCCCAATTGCGAATTACCCCCCCAAAATAAAAAGCTTGGACGTCTATGCTTTGGAAGCTTACAAACAAATACATGCTAAAATGTATAAATATCTTTACTTTAGATATATTTGGGTGTAGACCTATTTTAAGATTTCTTTATATACATAACATTTAAATATACACTATTAAAAATATCTAGGTATATCTATCTTCATATAGATATACCATTAAAGTAAAAGAATAGAGGGGGCACTAGCTACATGTAACTCTACCTACGGGGTGGGGACTCTATCCTTTTTTTGAATTGGGTCTTTGACTGTCAGCCAATAGCGTAAGAAATATAAACACAAAAGAGCAGAAAGCAATTAGCAAGCAGTCGAAAAGAGGTCAATTGGGCCAAGTAGTTTGTCTGGACTATAAATCTATACTTATACATTGATATGCCTATTTATAGATATATTTAAATGGATGAAGATCGATAAACTGTAAATTACAATGTTCTCTGATTCGTTGGCTTAAACTTTAGATACTTTGATTTAATCTTAATAGGATGATATAAATCATCAACAATTTTAATTGACTTTTTTAGGGTAATATAACTTAATATCCGAGGAAAACTGTTTATAATACGATGAGATTGAGATAATAACTTTCATCCATTTTTTTATATTTTTTAGAGTGTTTTTACCAGGCCATAATTTAAAACTTTACTACTAGAACTTCTAAGATAATTTTTCAGTGCCATTTTCGTTGATTTATTAGGTTTTCAGCTTTTTAAGTGCGAAGATGCTAAATAAGTTTGTTTGCTTTGATATATTCTTACCTGCCTGGAGTTGTGGTCTTCAATCTACTATGGAACCATTAACCCTTACAGATCGGGCCCCTATTCCCACCTTGATAGATCAGGGGGGGGGGGTCATATTGACCCCCCCCCCTCTATCTCGGCTTCTGTTACAGATAAAGACGTAAAAATTTTTTCTGGTGGTTCATGTGTATTTTCAGAGAAAATTACCTTTTCTAGTCATAGCGATCAGGCCGCTCCTTAGCCGCATTTTAGCGGCCAGCCGCTAAATTTTAAAACAGCTGTAGAGCGGCCAATTTTGCAGCTAGGATGACCAAATTTTAGGACGAACTTTTATTTTTCATAACAAAAAAATTACTTTTTCTGATCATCGCCAAAAAACGGCAAATAACGGAAACCGCCATTTTCGGCGGTTACGGCGGTAAAACGGCGGTTGGCGGCGCCAATTAATATTTTTATCTGTTAATATTGCTCAAGGATTTACCAAAAAAATTTATAGGTCTCTAGCTGTAATAGAAGCCACGATATTCATGATATATGTCTGTAGTAAAAGCCGGACAAAAATCGGTCATAAAGGCGGTCAGGGTGCGGTCAAACGGTCATAACACCACTTTTCTCATTCACAAAAAAAAATTTTAGGTTTCTACCTTATATACAAAGTCATAGTGTAGAAATTAAGATTTATTTAGAATTTTTTTAAAAATTTTGGTGCTACCCAACCGACTTTGACCGGACACCACGACCGACACAGACCAGATATCCTAATAAAATCAACTCTTGCCGACGTATAATTACTAAACTTAAAAAGTCATGAAGTCACAACTCTCTATCTTACCTAAAAAAAAATGACATTGAAAAAATAGAGGGGGGGGGGTCAATATGACCCCCCCCCCCCCGATCTGTAAGGGTTAATTAAATTGCAAAAAAAGGCAATAAGAATTGTTTTTAGTAAGAAACACATCTCACACACAATGCCTTTAATTAAAAAAATGAATGTCCTTTCTTTACACGAATCAGCTAATTATTTGAAATTATTATTTATGTATGATTTTATAAACAGTAAGCTACCAAGTTCCTTTCAAGGTACATGGCTTCGCCGTAATCAATTACATACCAGAAATCTTAGAAACGCCAATATGTTTGATGTAAAAAAACCGAAGTTTAAATCTATTGAAAGATTTCCTAAGTATCATTTCCAAGAATTATGGAATAACCATTGTAATAATGATTTATTAACCCACAATCAATCAAGAAAAAAATTTATTAAAAATCTAAAAGAATCTTTGTTATCAAGCTTATCTCTAGTGTGTAATAACCCATTATGTCAAGAATGTAGATAAATTTATATTTCTTTTCAATATTGTTTGAAATCTGATAAATTAATCAAAATCTATTTGTTGAATTATCTTTTAGAATTTCTATTATTGCAATAATGGTGTGAGACTTGTATGCCCTAATCAATCCTTCCTATTATCATTCTTTCCTCTCCAATATTATTTTATTTATTGCTTATTATCTTTTTTTTCTATTTTTTTTGTCTTATTTATATGGCCTGTATGAAAACAATGTGTGAATACACATTACTGCATACTTCCTATTTTTTAGGAAACTGCCATTTGGGAAGAATTTTTTTTTTATAAATTAACCATATCAATAAAATTTTACTGTATATATAAATGTATATAATATTCATTTAACCCCTTACAGTCGGGCCCCTTGCCGCACCTTAATCGGTCGGGGGGGGGGGGGAGGGGGCGTTCAACGCCCCCCCTTATTATCTCAGTTCCTATTAGAGCTAGAGGGCTAAAATTTTTTTACTTAAAAATTTCCAACGGCTGTAACTTTCTTATTTTTGAAGGTAGAAGAAATTTTTTTTTCCAGAAAATGTTTATCTTTATGTAAATTTTACATTAGAAATATCAAATATAAGTTTCAGCGGCCGCAGCTGTACTTGGCAGCTGCCAGCCGCCGCAGTCGGCGGTCGGCGGGAAAACGGCGGCGGATCTTCATGAAATTTTAATACGTTATGTAAACATGTAAGAAAAGCTTAAGTTTAAAATTTGAAGTCTCTAAGTCAAAAATTACGGCCACAGGAGCCTTTTAAAGATTTCTGGAGACCTGGAGGACCAGGACCTGCAGGATCATACCTGGAAACTGAAAGTGACTTGAACACCTGTATTTTATATAAGGATGTACTACTAGAGGATTTTTTAGTATTTTGGTATGATAAAATGCTTTGTTTTAGTCAAAAAAATATTTTTGCTCTTTACCTGGATGACCCTGCCAGGTTTGCTGGCATCCTGTGCCCGCCAGGATGGAGATATTAAAAAAATTCCAACTCTCAGTTATGTGTCATACCCATACTTAAAAAGTCAAGCAGTTTTGGCTCTTTATCTTTCACACACAGAAAATGAGATAGAAAAAACCGGATGGGGGGGCGTTGAACGCCCCCCCCCCCCCGACCGTTAAGGGTTAATTCATTTGTTATTTTTTTTTTATTCTATGTATGTACACCCAAGAATAATAAATCTAATCTTTATTCCCATATTATATCTTTATGTAGTTGTCTTTGGACCTACATAAAGCTTTCCTAATAAGCCTCCTTAGAATGTAGGTATGGACTGGAAATCATATTCTCACAAAAAGTAAACAACTACTACCATTTGTTCGTTGGCTTAATTTCTGTACGGGGCCTAGATTGACTCATAATTGGTCGGTTCAAACAATTGGGGTCAAAACTCTGCCATTAACAAATTTCATTGGGTAGTTTTTTGTACAAAAATTTGTAAGCTTCTTAATTTTACGCTGTTTCTTTCTGCTCAGTTAATATCGCTGTTAAAATTTTATAATTTACTCTTCTACATTGTTGCTATGTTATTTATCACATCTTATTACAGTCAGCTTTCCGCTAATATTAAAATAAAAAAAAATTAAATAAGATTAAAACTGGTGTAAATTTTGTGACCTTACTTGTACTGATAATAAATAGTATGTTAATTTTTTTTATAGGTAAGTTGACATTGAACTTTGTTGATTAGTTTGAGCTTAAAAAAAGAATATACTATACTTTTTTTACAACATTATTTAATAGGTGCAAGATGTATGTTTGTCTATTTGTGTTTGTACCGAAAGATCTCACTAACTTTTGTACCAATATGGTTTTCCTAAGTATTTTTTTTGGTCTCAGTTTTATATATATATATTTGGGGAAGTTATCCCCTGCTGAACAGAAGGCCTCTAGTTTTCATAATTGGTATTAAATTACCAGAAAATCAGACAATAAATATGCTCTAGTTATAGAGAAGACGCTACAATACAAAAATTGTTTTTTTTGTATTCTACAATAAATGTTGATAGCATCATATTGTATGAAGGTATACTTACTTGCTATTTACATGCCACATTTTCTGTTATTCTTTCTCTGCTATATTTAAGTCATACTTGAAGTTCAAAGAGAGGGGGAAATGCGCTGTTTATTACACGTTTATTAACGTTTTCTTATTCGTTGACTTTTATGGAATTTTGATGGGTTGGTTTATTAAATTGAATGTCCAAACGTTTCAACCATGGAACTAATATATATCTAAAGAAGGGATACTTTTGTGTATCATTTTAGGGGATGTTTATCAATTTGTCGGCCATTGTCTTATCACTTTAGATCCCTGCTTGATGTTGGTATTTTAAAGAGGTAATTCTTTCCGTCTGTGACAAATTTTTATTTGTCTGCAAAAATCTCAGAAATGTTGGACATTTTCCATTGAAAAAAAATCTCAAATCAACAAATTTTTAATGTTAATTCAACAAAAAAATCTTATTTTCTAAGACTCATACAATAAATGAAATAGCTTTAAAGCATGCTTAGAAATTTCCCTTAAATCGTGAACCTAATCGATTTTTATGGTAAGCGAGATTTTAATAGACAAACAAACATAATCTTGCGTTTGGGGTTTTTCCTACATTTTAGATGTCCTTGTAATTCTTAGAGTATAAATATTTTAAAATATTTTAGCATACGTCTAAAATATTAGGATTTTAAAGAGATAAGACAATTGTTAATAAATTGATGAAATTTTCAAAGATGATACACAAAATTACCTCTATGTAGATTACAATTAGTGGTTGAAACGTTTAGACACTCAATATAATGAACCTACCAATCAAAATTAAATAAATATCCCCAAAGATGTTGATCCTACGAATAAGAAAAAGTTATTATAAAACTTATGGGACTTGTGTAATAATTTGTCCCCTTCCTCCCTGCTAAAATATGCTTAGATACAGAGTATATCTTTAATTTAAGACATAGGTCTCTGGATGGTTTTATATTTTTAAAAGCGAAGCTTTTCTAAAATTAGGGTCGGTCCGTCCGTCCGTAACGGATAGCTTTTTTCGCTAATTTAGGCATGTTAGAATTGTCCTATTGAATTCAAACTTTGCATGTTGATTCCTGTAGTAGTTAGGTACGATTTAGAAAGCGTAGCAACTCTATAATCATTAGCAGAATGTCCGTACGTCCATTTTAAACTTATTGATTTTTTTTTACTTTTTTAACTACAAATTTTTATGTGATCTAATAATCCGATTGATTTGATTTTTGGTATACTGATTCCTGGGACAACAAAGTACAATATTATGAGTGAAGCAACTCTATAATCAAGTTCTAAAAATGTAAGTATGTCCATAAACATTATTCTGTATCAAGCAGTTTTTCAACAACTTTACTTACAATTTTGCTTCGACATTTATACATTTATATTCTGATTATTCAGTTCTGACACTATACAAGTGTCAGTGTCCGTTTGTCCTACCGTTTCAGTGCTTCGCTTTTATGGATGTTGTCATCCTTGTTTTTTTAGATTTACATATGTCTTGGGATAGTTTTAGGATATTTTGCTTCCCCCCTCCCCCTCTTTTACCTTTACATAATACAATAGCCAAAAAATGGATTATTTTATAATATTTAATATCCGTAGAAAGCTGTCTTTAATACGATGCTATAAGTAACTTTTAATAAGATAAAATTGCAGATTCCTTTATCTATAAACAAAGGAAGGGTATTACACATAAAAAAAACACATTTTTTTAAAATATCTACTCAATATAAAGCTATTTCAACAAAAATATTTCATTTACTCAAGAATTGAAATTTTCATTCCCATATAAACAACCCCTTAAATAGTGGATGTAAATATTCATTTATTTCCCTGGTATCTCATTTATATCCCTGGTATGATTTTAGAAGATTTTTAATTTTTTTTGGAAGATTTTAGAATTTTTATTAATTACTAAAAGAAAGAAAATAATAATATAAATGATCATAGCCGGGAAATAAATGAAAATTAAAAACCAAAATTAAACCACATTTTAGCATAAAAAATGAGTTTTATGTTTAAATGAGAATGATATTCCTGTCCAGTTTTTTGTTTAGGAATGAATATTTCTTACCCTCGTGAATAAATGATGACCTATCGGTCCATCATTTATTCCCTCGGGTAAGAAATATTCATTCCTAAAGAAAAAACTGGACAGGAATACCCCATTCCTAAACAAAAAACTGGACAGGAATACCCCATTGTATACATCTCCGAATATAATAAACAAAATTACCCCTTTTGCAAATCAAACTAGGTGGTTGAAAAATATTAGACACTGCTAGTTTCAACCAACGAATCAAGATTCAATAAATAGAATTCAGATTTTGCTATATTGATTTTTCTGTCACATTGTATGATATTATCGTATAAAATTAAGGGTCATGTTTTATGATATTTACTACCTGTACGTGACAATTAGGTGGTTCCTAATGTTATTAGATTATATAGTTTCTCAGTAGACATATTAAAGTAAAACAATAGAGGGGGAAGGGGTTAAATAACTACATGTCCCAACTCTGTTCAATTGGGTCATTGAAAATTAGCCAATAGCGCCTGGGTTATACAGCTGTTCTTACGCATTTATTGCCGCTAGTATTCTCATATTTGACATGCACATTAATGCATATAAAGTAAACTAAACATGTTTATCACAATTTTGAACATATTTTTGCCTTTGTTGGTAAAGTTTTTAAAATTTCATCCATCTCTATTCTGTTTGTTTTTTAAACAAATTGTATTCACTACCCCTGTTGATAAAGAGTGCCAAATTTTTGTTTATTCAGCTTTTTGCCTCTACTACATATCGTATGCTCATTACAATCCTTCAAATCTATATATTCTTTTAAATAAAGTAGTAAGGTTTTTTTTCTGTAGCTTAAGATTTTAATAACTACTTTTGATTGAGTTCTGCATTTTTTTGGAAGCTTCACATAGGTTCCGGGAGGAATTTATGATACCGAAGTTTTAGATTTAAGAGTTGTGATGGTTTTAGGCTATTTTTATGCTTTCTCTACCATTAGAATACTGCTCAACGGCTTGTTCATTTCCAAAATAACTAATGTTTTAAAATAAAGACTCAAATACATCATCAAACATACTATAATGCTCTTTAGATATTTACTAATTGCCTGCCACCCTTGCATCTAGGAGAGCAGTTAAATAGCCAAAAACCAACTCAGGTTTTCTGTAAAGCTTCATTTATTTCATGGAGAGTTTTCGGCCATTTTAGTACCTCCTTCCACCTTCTAAAGTAATTTCCTTCGAAGCTAGAGATAAAGCTGCTAGTATCTTATACTGTATCATATGAGAAAGGCCAATTTATCACAGTTTTTGCTTAACATACTTTAAACTGTTTGTCAAGATATTGATAAGTATGTTTTATATGCATAGCATTTGTATAAATAACTAAATAAGAACAAGAATATGTATATACAAAGCGTAGCAACTCTTTAGTAAAGCATATGTAGATAGTTATTATATAAAGCTTACTTACTATTTATCCAGATTTAGTTAAGTATGTTTAATATGCATAGCATTTGTATAAATAACCCACGAAAAAACAAGTATACAAAGCGTAGCAACTCTATAATAGGTCATATGTAGATAGTTATTATATAGCTTACTTACTATTTTTCAGGATACTGATAAGTCTCTTTTCATTTGCAAAGCATTTGTGTAAATATCCCATAAATAAGTATATGTATACAAAGCGTAGCAACTCTATAATAAAGCTTATGTACATAGTTATCATATACAAATGTAGCTTACTTACTATTTTTACAGATACTTTTAGGTATGTTTTATATACATAGTATTTGTATAAATAACTACATAAGAACAAGTATATGTATACATAGCGTAGCAACTCTATAATAAATAATATGTATAGTTATTATATAGCTTACTTACTATTTGTCAAGATAATGATAAGTATGTTTTATATGCATAGCATTTCTTTAAATAACTAAATAACAAGGATGACAACATCGATAAAAGCGAAGCTCTGAAACGGTAGGACAAACGGACATTAACACTTGTGTAATGTCAGAACTAAATAATCAGAATGCGAATGTATAAGAGTCAAAGCAAAATTGTAAGTAAATTTGTTGAAAAACTGCTTGATACAGGATAATGATTATGGACATACTTACATTTTTAGGACTTGATTATAGAGTTGCTTCGCTTATAATATTGTACTTTGTTGTCCCAGGAATCAGTATACCAAAAATCAGACCAATCAAATAATTAGGTCACATACAAATTTTTTGTTAAAAATGTAAAAAAAAATCAACATGTTTAAAATGGACGTACGGACATTCTGGTAATGATTATAGAGTTGCTACGCTTTCTAACTCGTACCTAACTATTACAGGAATCACCATGCAAAATTTGAAATCGATAGGACAATTCTAACATACCTAAATTAACGAAAAAAAAACTATTTAAAAAAGTAAAAAAAACAACATGTTTGAAATGGACGTACGGACATTTTGGTAATAATTATAGAGTTGCTACGCTTTCTAAATCGTACCTAACTATTGAAGGAATCACCATGCAAAATTTGAAATCGATAAGACAATTCTAACATGTCTAAACTAACGAAAAAAGCTATCCGTTACGGACGGACGTACGGACGGACCGACCCTAATTATAGAAAAGCTTCGCTTTTAAAAACAAGAATATGTATATATAGCGTAGCAACTCTATAATAGATCATATATAGTCATTATGGAGCTTACTTACTATTTTTCAAGATAATGATAAGTATGTTTTACATGCATAATATTTGTTAAGAATAAAAAAGTATATACATATGTATATAAAGCATAGCAACTCTATAATATAGCATATACATCTAGTTTATATGCTAAGCATTTCTAGGGATATGACAAATGACCATAGACTAAATTAAGTTACGAAAGGATAATTTTTCCATGTAAATATATCCACCTAAATCCATGGATCTATAGTATGTTAAAATTTATAATTCCAAATTTTGGTTGTCTTTTTTTTTTGATTTTGTAGGTTCCGTTTAAGATTAGTATGCCAGCAATTTTATGTGTAGATTCCCATAAATTTAAGTATTGTAGTTTTCAAATTCCTTGATTCCTGGAAATAAAAAAATGCACTTTTGTTGCCTTTAAAGGGATGACAGGAGCCGTAAAAAAACTGCAATTTTTCATGCTTCACTGAAAATTGCAAATTCTCATAATCCCAAGTGGACCACCATTTATTATCCAACTCACCCCTCCTTCATCAGAACTATATTTAAAGCCAGAGATCTAAAGAAATAAGGCAATGGCCTACAATTTAATGACTTCCCCAAAAATGATACAAAAAATTTCCCTTACTTTAAATAACAACTAGCGGCTTCGCCCCAAGCCTCCAGGAGGTATAATTACATCAACTATTACCTACCCAGCGGAAAATAATGCGGATGAATCGCAAATTTTTGCGAATAAATGGCAAATTCGCAAAATTCGTAAAACTTCTTTAAAAAAAACAATGTGGGAAGGGGGTTTGGTCTGCCCAACCCCCTAGAAAATAGCTTAAAACCACTACAGGATCAGTAGGTATATTCCCTGAAGAGTAGAATCCAATCGGTTCAGTGTTCACCGCGATCTTAAGGGACGGACGGACAGACATACATCAAGCTACTTTGTAGTGATTGAAACGTTTGGACACTTTACTAAATTGCCCAACCAATCAAAAGTCAAAAGTAGTTAAGCCAACAAATGAGAAATCATTATCATAAAACTTTGGGAACTGGTGTAATAAAGAGCCCAATGTCCCCGCCCTCCTTGGTTTAAAGAAGTATTCTAAACCTTGTTTAATTACAGGCTCAAAGAAGGCATAAAAGCTCTCTACAAATTATTAAAGAGTTGCTTCTCTCTATGAACGGTTTAAATCGATAGAACGATGCAAATCTGCGTAAAGAGCTACCTGTAAATCGAAATTGACCGGCAGATGATAGGAATAATCTAGTTATAGAGTAGCTGCGCTATTTAACAGAGAGCAGAGATATGTAAATGTAAATAGCATATAAGTGGATATATAAACAGGAGAATATTTATCGTCATCATTTATTGGTCAGTTCGACCTCCAGTAGGAGAGGAGGTGATGAAAGTATAGTTATTTAGCCAGCTGCGAGCATTACTTTACCAATTATAAGAGTACATGAAAATCTGGTACAACATCCAAGTTATAATATATTGATTGCACTGAGTTATTTCTGAAAGATTTAACTAACCTATCAATCAACCAAAGGAGAACTAAAATGGATAGAAATAAAAATAAGAAAGTGAGAGAAAGAGAAAAATAAGAAGATAGATAATAGAAAAGAGGGATTCAATTTTTTTTTTAAATTGAGAGATAATTGTAATTGAATGTAACTTAGGACAAAAAAATACAGAATTTTAAAAATATGTTATGACAAGGACAATTACGCTCTGAAGAAGACAAGTTTTTTTTAAAAAAGGGAAATCTGATACGATTTTAATTTGAAACTTTTGGTTAGATTGGTGAGACTCAGCTTGCACAAAGCTATCTGATTTCATCAAAACACAAAGACAGAAAAACACAAATTATAAAATTGAATGGTCAATTGAAAAACTAGCAAACTCTTACAATCAAAATTCCAAAAAATGCAATCTTTGCTTGACAGAAAGCTTCGAAATAATGAAAGCTTTCAAATCTAACATACAAACTTTAAACACCAGAAATGAAATCTTCAGCAAGTGTCCACACAGAGAAAAGTTCCTTCTTTCAAAGTGCATGACGTGAAACATATTCAAAGCAGTATTTTTTTATATAATATGTATTAATTTGTAAAACTGCAAATGATAAAATATGACCTATATTTTTGTCTTTAAAGATTCTCTTTAAACCAGGGAGTAAGGGAGGGGACAATGGGCAATTAATTCAATTTAAGAGGGTTCGCTGAAAAGCAATAAAAACCAGATTTTTCAAGAAAATTTTACCAAAATTGTTAAGGGATCATGGTAACCAAATTTAGAACAAAATTAGTTCTAAGAAAAAAATCATTTACTTGATAATTAAATTATCAACACATCACAATGTAGTAAACATTCTGTAATTAATCACTAGAAAAATCTTGTTTAGAACTACCACAACCCTTCTTATATATTTATAACTGACCCCAAAATTCAAGCGGTTCTTAGATTATTTAATACATAAATATCACAGTAGAGTTTCTATACATGAAAAGACATTTTCTTGGGAAAAAATATTTGTTAAAACCAGCGATAAATAACAAACTTTTCTGTCTGCATATTCAAAACTAGCTCAGCTAGTTAGCGGGGCATTGATGCGCAAGTCCCCAAAATCAGTAAGAATCTGCTGTATTCGTGCACATTCCCTTTAAGCCAGTCCCCAAAGTCTGAGACTCCTTAAAAATTGAATATTCGATCCATTGTCCCCTCCCTTACTCCCTGCTTTAAACACCTCCCCCGTTTTATATAAAGATGCTAATTCCCCCCCAACCCCAAGAGGATACAAGCAGTAAAAAACCCCGCAGGGGGTATAATTTTCTAACACTTCTTTCTTATTAATATTTAGTCTTTAAAAAGGATTCAAAATGCAAGGACATATATTTTTTAACTCTTACTTTATACATCTTAATTGTAACTGATGATCTATTTTTATAGAGGAACATATGTATTCCATCAATAAAGAAAGTTAAAAAATTAAACTGTGTTTATACATATAATAATTATTCCTAAAAAGTAACATTTCGTATTTTATGAAAAGAACGTTTATTTAATTATTACTTCATCTAATGCAATGTAAAATCATTGCAACCACTAATAGAAAATTTTAAAAAATTCAATCGTTTCCACACTAAAATCTAGTTATTATATAATTATGAAAGTATAAAATAAGCTTAATAATATTTTACAGTATTGCAAAAAAAGGTATATTGAATTTAAGCGTAGATTATTAAAACAGCGTCATATTACCTTGACAAAAATTTTAATAGATTGCATTTGTATTTGGATACTTTATACTAAACTAGTTGCCCAGCCCCTAGCCAAAGGGCAAATGAGATCAAGAAAATAGCCTAAAATCAACCCCGTGCATATAATAAGCTTCCCAAAAAGTAAGAAGTACATTAGAGTTTTTAGATTTTAATATTATATTTTATACTTTAGCGGACGTTATAGTATATTCATAAAGTGCAAGCTTTTACCAATTTATTATCTTATTGCATCTTTGGTTGGAAAGACAGGGATCTAAAGGGATAAGGCAAATGGCTGATTGATATACATCCCCATGATTATACATATAATTACCATTTTTTTATTACAATTAATGGTTAAAACGTTTGGACACTCAACCTAATTAACAAACCAATCAAAAATAAATATCTGTCACCAAAGTGGTGAGTTAACTTAGAAGAAAACATTATGGACTAGTGTAATAAATTGCTTTATCATCATAAATATACACTATGCGGGAGGGGAGGGTTATAGTTCTTGTATTTATATAAATTCATTGTGCATTGTGTTATCCCTTAGAATTGCAGATTATGTTCTTACAGCATAAGATTACCATTTCAACATCCTGTTTTATGTTTTGTCTTTGTACTTTTCAATAATGCAATTGGACAATAAACAAGCATGATTAGTAGTTACTGAATTTCCTTAATTTATAGTAGATAATTAAAAATAGATTATAGACGTCCAAGCTTTTTGATTTGTGAGGAGTAAAAGGAGGGGTTTCTATGGTGTGAAGGGGGTAATCTAATGAATTTTTTTTTTGAGGGGGGTAAATGATTTATTTAGGTAAACACCCCTTTTACACCCAACCTTGGACGTCTATGGAGACTATTGTTGTTTTAGATAAATAAACAATTGATTAAATAGATAATTAACCTTTAACTTATCAAATATCCTTATATATAAAGTAGTAAGGTATTTTGGTCTGTCCGTTAAGATCTTACTAACCATTAAATTGAAAAAAGTTCTCAATTTTAGAGAAGCATCACATAGTTTGTTATATGATTTTAGGCTATTTTATATCAATATTTAAGTTATGAGTAGGTTTATGCTTTTTAATGCCTTCGAATACAGAGCCTAAAATATAATATTCATATAAACGGTATGCGATCAGTCCCACAAATTTTCTTTATTGCAAAAGGCAGTCTACATTGAGGAGGGTCTAGTCAAGAAAGTAAAGAGTAGAGTGCCAGTTTGCGCTGTAGCAATAAATTACAGTTCTAAAAGGGAGGGATGGTTCATTGGTTAGTATATTACACTGTTACCCAAAGTTTCTTAATGATATCTCTTCCAAAAACTTTGAAGGCTTTTTGCTTGTTTAGTTTCAAACTAGCAGTGTCCAAACTTTTCAACCAGTAATTAAAAAATATATAGGGTGTAATTTTAGGAGTAATGATGGCTCCCCCCTTGCTAAAGCTTGAATATTAATGCATATTTTGAAGGTGTATAATTAATTAAACTCTCAAACTGACTTTAATTAATCGCATTGGGATTAAAAGTGTTTGTACCACTTCACCAAAAAATATTATTGGGTAAAGGGACAAAACAAAGAAGATTAACCTATTATACATAGAATTTTGGGAAAGTTTTGTATTAGTCCCAGGCTTATTTAATAATAAAAAACCAATAATATTTTTTTTTGGTAGCTTTTTGTGAATATATTATAAGTAAGAAAAGTGTAATGAATAATCATTAAAAATTAGCACACAGATGTAGAACAGAGTGTTTTGGAGCAAAATACTTTATATATGTCCCTTAAGATCTCGGTAACTACTGAACCGATCGGATTCTACTCTTTGGGGAATATACCTACTGGTCCTGTGGTGGTTTTAGGCTATTTTCTTGGGGCAGTTTTTTCTTTTCTTTAGGTAGGCTGTAGTAGTAGGTAGCCTATAGTAGTGCCTTTTTTTTTTAACAAATTCTATATAGGATTTCCCCTAACCTCATCTAGATTTTAAACGATTATCAAAGAATTAATAGTTATTGGAAGAAATAATTATTTTTGCTAAAAACTATACACCATTGAAAAAAAGATTTTCTTTATCGCACATTGTACCTGTAATAGCTCTTCATTCCTCCGGGGAACATAATTCTGCAACAAGGGCTATCCATCCATTCTATTCTGTGCACTACTAAAGAGAAAATATATTTGTCTCAATAATTCTTTGGCCTCAAATGAATTATCCCTGGCTGAAATATTATGCATAGTTTAATTAAAATTGTTGAAAATCATTCCACTTTTTATCAGCATAACTTAGAATTAAAGAAATAGTCGATTGGATGGGTTTTCAGCAGGGATCTTAAGGGATAAGATTAAATTAATTGGTTGAAATGTTTGGAAACTACAAGCTTGGAACCACCAAATCAAAATTTAATAAAAGAACCAAAAGTGTTAATACTGCACGGTTGAACAAGCAAATAAATACTAAGAAAAGGTTTTCAGCCAACAAATAGGAGAGTCTGTTGTAAAACTTTGGATAACTTAAATTCCAATTCCTCCTCCTTCCCTTGTTTTTGGCAGGTTTCAGAGCAATGATAAGCAATAGTTTTTAAAGGAAAAAACAAATTTTTCGTAGGTATTGTAAATAAATCTCTATGTTTGTCAATAAATTATGTAGTTTTAGGCTAGGTACTAAATACTAATGTCTAATTCTAAGTCATTATAAATTTAAAAGATTGCTTTACTATTGTAAATCAAGTTTACTGTATCCTGTATTTAAGCAATTTTGCAGAACTTTTTACACAATTTTGTTTAGACTACAAATTGATATTCTGCTCCTTAATTATTAATGTTCGTTTGTCTTGCCCTCTAGTTTGTGTGCTCCGCTTTTATGGATGTTGTCATCATTTTTCCAGAGAAAACTATCATAAGATAGTGTCCTCTTAAAACCATCTTACTAAATGTGTATCAATTGTCAAAAGATTACAAAATTAACATAGAAAATCCATTAAATCTTTCATCATTACTATAGTTTTCCTGTTTTTTCAACATTAATTTTCAGCTACATAGGGATATGTAAAAGACAAAGATGGAGGGAACATTACACTGGTAACCAAAGGCCGTTTATTAACACGCTTTATTATTTGTTGGCTTAATTTGAGTATTTTGATTGGGTGGTTCCAGACAACATCTAACATCAATTTATCATGCATTGTCTTATCCCTTTAGATTCCTGTTTATAAAACTTTTGGTACCAGTTTTTCTCTTTTTCTCTGATAATTATTGGTTTTTAAATGATTTTGATTTGTTGATAATAGTTGTCTTTCTATTAATTGATGTTAAAAGCAAAGTATATCTTTATAAAAGTAACAGGACTATATGTATCGAAGTTTCTCTCAAACCACTGAACCAATATGGTTCTCCTTTATATTTTTCTCATAGGCCCTGGGAAGGTTTATGACTATTTATCCCACCGCCAATCTTTTTTGACTTTTTTCTTTTTGAAACTAGAATTAAAAATTGAAGGGGTGGGGCCTTAAGGAGGAAGTCAGTAGTTTCTGTGCTTAGGCTTTGTACGTAAGATTCAAGGAAGCTTTACGAAGGACAATGAAAGTTTTTTGGCCTCCGGCCCAGAGGCTAAAGGCCTATTTTATTTATAAGTAATTTATGTAAACACTAAACATATTCAAAATTTAAGTAAAGGTTTCGTGATTAATATCAAGTACTATATATAACACGAATTTGTTTAAAATGTAATGTTATTTTGTACATATGGGGATTAGTACATTGTTCAGTAGTAAGCAATTTAATAGTAATAGATCTAACTTGTTTATTGGTGGATTATAAAAGTTTGAAAACATAGATTACGTAAATTTAATAATAGTAGTAGGAAAGGTTTCGTGATTAACATCTAGTACTATCAATTCGAAATGGCCGGGCTTATCCATAAGCATTAGACTACAGAGATCCAGATGCTAGGGGCGAAGTTGCAAGTAATGCATTACTCTGTTTAATTAAATCTTATTTTTTTAGGTTAGTAACCCTAGTTGAGCTGTTACAGCGGCGCAAACTGCGTCACAACAGAACCCCGCAGTCACAGCCACATGCACTAGAAAATATCACAATAGCTCTGGATGCTATCAAGGAGGATGGAATCAAGTTGGTTAATATAGGTAAGCATTTATTGGTCAGTTCGTTCATCCACTAGGAGGGGATGGAGAAAATGAGGTGGATCAATTTCATCACAGTTTAAAACATTTACAGCCAACGAATAAGAGTAGGTATTGGGGACTTGAATTTGAGTCCAGTGTTCACTCCCTTCCTGGATGCAACTCTAAATAGAGCATTTGTATTGCTATCTATTTCGACTTAACTTTTACGAATCAAGGTTTGTTTATTCAAAGTTAAGAAATTATTGAATTATATTTGTAATACGTGTGTTTGTATTATTAAGATCTTGTAGACAATAGTTCCGGACACATTACAATCTTTCCCGATTTTGTATTACTTTTGCGGAACATGATTCCCGTTACGTCATATTTTTCTTTCCCGAAAAAGGAAAGGGGGGAAGAAAAAAAGATATGGGAGAAAAGGGGGTTTTCCCCATCTCTTTTGAAGAGATTTTCTCCCCCCCTTCCCTTTTTCGGGAAAGAAAAATATGACGTAACTGGAATCATGTTCCGCAAAAGTAATACAAAATCGGGAAAGATTGTAATGTGTCGTAGTTCCGCAGTTTTCAGGAAAATTGAGTATTGTTCTAGGGTAGACTTTAGGCTGTTTGGATGGACCAGGATTGGGCGGGTGTATTCGACCTCCATAGAGATATTGCCCATAGAATAAAATCCTAGATGGGCCGGATTTCTATGACATATGCACATCTAGCTTATGCACTATTTTGTCCGTCTGCCTGTAGGCCATGCTCCAAAAGACATAAACCTTATCTTTTTCGTGATTTTTTCTTAAATTTTTTGCATATTCTCTCCCTTCTCTTAGTTATGATAACTAATATCTGTTTTATAACTCTCTTTGTCTGTTTGTCCATTTCAGGATTTCTTGTCTTCGCTACTCGTGGATATTGTCACCTTTAATATCTTTTTAATGCCTGAAATACCATACAATTTAATTTTCCAACTTTTTAAAAGTACTTCTTTGATTTAAAATACCATTTAAGGCCATTTTAATACTAATTGAAGGATTAAGTTACAATCAATGCAATTTAAATAGATAAAATTTTCAGGGCTCGGCAGCGTCATACTACAACTTTGAATTTCAGCTGGATGTCTAAACCTTTTCCTAAACGGACAATTCATATTTTCATCGTTCTACTTTGTCAATGTAAAGCCTCTAGATGCTAGGGGATACACCACTTTTACTATAATAAAGTAAGGTTTGTTTGTCTGTAGCTTAAGATTTCTATAACTACTGAACAAGTTTGGCTTTATGCTATTTCCTACTTCCCTCACTCTTTCAAATACAAAGGTCCTAGATGCTAGGAGCATAACCGCTAGTTTAGTATATAGTTACAATTAGTGTTCTGCTTATGTAAATATTTTATTGGCTTAGTGCATTCAATAAAGATAGAGTTCGCACTTTTCCTCTAATCTATCATAGAAGAACTGAACCCCCCCCCCCCCCCCCCATATTTTTAATTCATATTTATAGGCCTATTGTATTATGCAGAGCTTTCAACTAAACATTACCTAACCCAACCTAACCTAACTACAATCTTTACTTAACCTCCTCCCCCCCCCCCCCCCCAATAAATCTATTTAACAATAGCAAAAGAATATACACAATAATTGATTTATCATACATTGTCCTATCACGTGCACTAGTGATATCCTTGTTTCCTAAATGGATATAGTATATACATGGATATTAGAACAGGGGAAATTTTGGTTGCTAACATGGACATCATTTATTGGCCAGTTTTTGCATCCAGTAGAGGGGAAGGGTATGGGGTAAAGAGGGGTATTGCTATATTAGCTAGCTATAAGTTTCACTTTATTAGAGAACATGAAAATCTCGTAAAAGTTCAAAGTAACAATAAATCTATTGTTTCCTATCATAATTTGTGATCAAACTTTTTATTATAACTTTTTGTTCCAACCTTTTTGTTACGGGAAATACAATGATCAACATGGCGTCCAAGCTTTTTATTTCAATAGGGTTGGTAATTTAAATTTGGGTGGAGGAAAACATGGCACAATTAAATTCTTTTTTTTTAGGGGGGGGGGGATTAGATGACTCTCTACAACCCCCCCGCCTCCCCACTGCACCTCAATCAATGTTTGTTCACATAGCAAAACTTTAAATTTTGTTATTTATGCCTTGTTTTAGGCTAGTTTATTGCCTTAGTCCCTAGATTATAAGGGAACAGCCGCTGGTGCTTTAAAAAGATTTCTCGTATTCATTCGAATCCGGTGGATAGGAACCGGTTCTCATCCATACGAAAAAACTATGTCTAGCATCGTATTATATCCAGCTTTCTACGAATATAAAAATGTACAATCATAAGATTAAAACCAGTTTTCTAGCCCGTGCCTTCGGCACCTCGGGGCTAAAAAAAACTGTTTTTAATCTTATTATTGTACATTCTATATCCGCGGAAAGCCGTTTATGATACGATGCGAGAAATAACTATTGAAATATATATTTTTTAGATGAAATATCCCTGCATCCAAATCTGAAGAAAAAAATTTCATATTTTGTATTGTTATCCTTTTTATCAAAGAATAGGGATCTTAAGGGATAAGACAATGGATAATAAATTGGTGTTCAAATATATATATTTGATAAAAAATGTCCCCTCTTTAGAATATAACCCAATAAAGGTTTATTAAAAGTTATAAAAGTTAATTTTAAAAAATATATATTTTGCTAATTTAATCACGAAACCTATTAACGTTGTAATAAGCACCAAACCTTTTAAAAATAGTAGAGGTTGCGTGAATTTATTAGTTTTTAAAAAAAGTAGAATTATTTATTTCATACAATTTTATTTCTCGAATTCATTCGAATCCAGTGGATAGGAACCGGTTCTCATCCATACGAAAAAACTATGTCTAGCATCGTATTATATCCAGCTTTTTACGAATATAAAATGTACACCATAAGATTGTAATTGTACATTCTATATCCGCGGAAAGCTGTTTATAATACGATGCGAGAAATAACTATTCTCATTCTTGCAGTTCTTAAAGCTATAGTGGTTTCGCCCCTAGTCTTTAGATAAGGGCAGGGAATGCCAGGAAAATAACCTAAAACCACCCCAAAACTTATTTATAAATCATCTAGGAGCTCTTTCTTCGTAAGAGAAGGACATAAAGATAGCCTGAAACCATACCATAACTAAAATTAAATAGCCTTGATCCATCCCTGGACCTTTTTGGTGAAACTTCCATAAAATTGAGAAGTTAAGTGGAAAGAGAAGTGATGTCAATCCTTTCCTTTTAATTTTAGTTTTTAAAATAACCTATCTAATCTCAGGAATCCAATTAATAAGACAATGGCCATTCCCAATGATGATACACAAAATTGCCACTTCTATAGATTACAATTATTGATTGAAGAGTTTGGACACTCAACTATATGAACCAATTAATCAAAATTCATTAAAAGTCCCCAAGGTTGTTAAGCCAACTAATAGGAAAACGTTATCGTAAGACTTTAGTGAATATTAAAATAAACAATGTCTCCTCCATCCCTGAATCCTATAACTTTAATCTATCTATCTATCTATCTAAATTATTAAGAAAGTGCACTCGTATAATAACTGTATTAGATCATTTTGCCTCCCACTATACGATGCTCTGAAACATGACAAAAACTTTAACTATAACTAGCGATTACAGAGGTGGTGGGAAGATGACCCTCCCCCTTTTTTATTTTAGTTTCTAAAATAAAAAATAAAATCCCACGGGCCCCCCCCCTCCCAAAAAAAAAAATCGTTTGTTAAGCGGGGATCCCTTCTCTCCCCAAATAAACCTTCCCAGGACCTATGCTAAGGTATATTGTTGAGGAGGACTATATTAAGCTTTATTGTCTAAAGCTTAAGATCTCGGAAATTGCTGATGCAAAATGGTTGCCCTTTTCACAGAAGCCTTAACAAAGTCAGATGACAGGGTCAAAGCATCTAGTGTTACTAATAAAGTTTATTGGTATCTAAGAGGTATAAAATGAAATAATTGATCCTCATTTCAACTAAGAAAACGAAGAAAAATTTTTAAAAAATGACAAAAAAGGCCCATAGTAATAGAACGAAGAAGATATCTTTTTCATGATATAATAAGAGGTATTTTAACCTTTTTGCCAAACACAAAATAGCATTGAGCTAACCCTTAAGCGTCACTATGATAATAGGCTATGTAGTCAAAGGGTTTACAAGAGAAAGAAGTTTTTTAAACGAGTTCCCTTATTCGTTGGCTTCAAAACTTTTTATTAAATCTTGATTGGTTGATACAGATAAGTAGTGTCATTACTTTTCCACCAATAATTATTAATTATTAATCATAAGATTAAATGCCTTTGGCACCTCGGGGCTAAAAAAACTAGTTTTAATCTTATAATTGTAAATCTATATCCTTGGAAAGCTGTTTAAAATACGATGCGAGAAATAACTATTCTTCCAGTATGTAAAAATCCGCTACAATGTATAAACACCAAGGCAACGGATATTAAAGAGGAAGGGAAGAAGATAGATTTAGAGAACATTTACAATTGAATAAACTCCAATATTCAAAATGGATATTTTACACAGTTACCAAAGCTAAAATTTAACACTTTAAAATTTGTTGTCCTATCCTATTTCCCTGGTGAATAGAGATGTAAAGAGAAGGGGGGTAATTACCATAGGACCTTTTGATCTTTGATGTAGCGAAGCTACTATATACTTAACTTTGTCTGTCCGTCCGACTGGAAGACTAAGAAAGTCGCTCAAAAAATTATGACGTCATAAAAATGAGGGATGAGGAGAGGAGGAGGGGGAAAGAAATGCCCTAAAACAGAGATGGAAAATCCCTCATTTTTATGACGTCACGTCACATGCTGATTTGTTGAGCGAATTTCTTCGTCTTCGTCCGACAGTATTGATATGGGGGAAATGTGAAATTCTCTTAACTTCTTAATCTTATTTTATATGACAGCTGAACATCAGCTGTAAAACTCACTTTGTCCGTATGTGCATCTATATTTTATTGGGGTTCGCTCCTTATGGATGTTCACATCATTGTTTATTTTTTTCTGTAAACTATTTAAACAAATATAGATAGATAGATAATGAGACATGGGCGACAAGTTTTTTTTCTTTCTGTATTAAATTCAAACACAGATAACCTCTCTCCAAATAGTTAACAACCTTCCCATGACATAAGGAAAGCTACATTGTAAAGGAGAACCATATCGGTTCAGCCCTTAGACAGATTCTTCGGTATAGACAGACATGCAAAGAAAAAAATAGTGGCTGCCTAATTCTGCCGCTAACCGCCGCATATTCTGGGGATCTAAAGTGAAAAGACTATGGACAATACATTGATGTGCATCTCCAATGAATCATAAAATTACCCTTTTCTGAAGAATAAAAATAGTGGTTGATACTTTTGGACACTCAACCTAATGAACAAACCAATCAAAACTAATTAATGTTCCCATATTTGTTAAGCCAGTGAATGAGAAAAAATTATTATAAAACTTTGGGGACATGTGTAATAAACAGCACATTGTCCCCTTTCTTTCTGCCACATATTTTCGTTCTTGTTTTGTACAATTCATACTTTATGTGCGAAAATATCAGGGAGGGAGGGAACATTAGGCTGTAAATTATACTAGTCCCCAAAGTTTTTATAATTTTTTCTTATTTGTTGGCTTAACAACTTTGGGGTCCTTTACTGAATTTTGATTGGTTGGTTTATATAGTTGAGTGTCCAAACTGATTAAGATTACTGTCCGAATGTTTTAAACAATAACTTTAATCTACAGAAGATTAAATTTTGTGTATTATCATTGGGAATCTACAGAAGATTCAATTTTGTGTATCATCATTGGAGATGTAGATCAATTTATCCAGCCATTGTCTTATCCCTTTGGATCCCTGGAAAATATACAACCATATGTGTATTTTATATAATTGGAGAGGTATATATTATCTGTGGAAAAAACTATTTTGCCTAAAACTTTTAAATATTAAAATATCTGTTTGTTTCTTTGTATGAAATTAACAGGATTTCGGATCTCGCTAACCGCTAAATTTACATGTTTTCTTTTACAGTTCAGCTTCCTATTGGCACAGAGAAGGTTTTCCTTTGTACCTTACGGCATTATCAAATTCAACATTAAAAAAAAAATAGGATATTATTACTCATAAACAATAAATTTTTATTATTTTCCTTTCTAGTCTATACCATGGCCCCTACCATGTATGATCCTCTTCCTACGGGGTACTATCCTTGCGGGGTTCTTCTTACTTTACCTTAACTTGACCTAAAATAAGCACAAAATACGTTTTTCGTTCTCAAAATTTATTTTTTACTTGATAAGAAATGTTCCTACATCGGTGTTGTATAATATATATGAAAGATATAACCATTGAATTCACCGGGGGGCCATTTAACCTTTTGACAGTTCGTAATCAGAGTGCAAGGGAGGGGTATTCAGTCACTTGGTAGTTTGTAATCAGAGTGCAAGGGAGGGGTATTTAGTCCCTTAGTTGTTTGTAATCAGAGTGCAAGTGAGGGGTATTATTTAGTTACTTGGTAGTTTGTAATCAGAGTTCAAGGGAGGGGTATTCAGTCACTTGGTAGTTTGTAATCAGAGTGCAAGGAAGGGGTATTCAGTCACTTGGTAGTTTGTAATCAGAGTGCAAGGTAGGAGTATTCATTCACTTAGTAGTTTGTAATCAGAGTGCAAGGAAGGGGTATTCATTCACTTGGTAGTTTGTAATCAGAGTGCAAGGGAGGGTTATTCAGTCACTTGGTAGTTTGTAATCAGAGTTCAAGGTAGGAGTATTCATTCACTTGGTAGTTTGTAATCACAGTGCAAGAGAGGGTTATTCATTTATTTGGTAGATAGTAATCAGAGTGCAAGGGAGGGGTATTCAGTCACTTGGTAGTTTGTTACTGGTATTTATTTTATGATTTTCATTTTAATATTTGTGGTGAATATTCTGTAATACGATGCTATAAATGGATTATCAGTTTGGCTGAGAACTAGTTCTAATCTTAAAGATATTAATCTGTTTCGAAGCCATATAAAATATTTTCCGATTACTTTTCCTCTAGCTGAATTTGAATCTAACAGGGAATGTCAAAGCTTAAATAGTCAA
This sequence comes from Acartia tonsa, assembly GCF_053477335.1. Lineage (NCBI taxonomy): Eukaryota > Metazoa > Arthropoda > Copepoda > Calanoida > Acartiidae > Acartia > Acartia tonsa. Next base: position 61,256,135 of record NC_137261.1, on the reverse strand, counting down.
GTGTTGACATTAGGTGTCAATATATTCTAACAAATAATCATTACATAGAAATAAAAGTATGTATATTAATGAATCTATATATGTCTGTGTGAACCGATTTGGTTCTCCTTTACAATGTAGCTTTACATAGATCCTGGGAAGGTTTAAAACTATATAACACCATCCCAAAAGCGCCACTAGAAAAATATTACCATTTTTAAAACCCTTTCTTTTCAAAACTAAAATTGAAAATGGACTTCTGTTTTGATCTTTCTCCATCAAACATTAAATTAAATTTTAAATAATGGCCCCTAATGGCCCTTATTTATACTATATATTGGATTTTAAAAACACCTAGGGGATGAGACGTTTGCAAATACTATTATGAATATTAATGAAAAATCAGGAGGGAGAGGACTATAGCTATAAAATTATATTCATCTGATTTCTTAACCTTTTCAAGTTACTAAAGTCATATGATTTTTAACAAAAATATGATTAGGCTATCAACAAGAAGGATTAAAATATCTATTGAAAAGAAAAGTTTAACTGGTGCAAAAAGATTAGAGGGGTTGCTATATTTTGGTCAGGTTTAGACTTCTAGCTGATTTTTAAAATTGTAAAAGGTTGATTTCCTTTTGAAGGTTGGGGTATACAGGTGGCTGACGCGCAGCTTCCGAGCCCTTGAAATATATCTAGAACATTTGCATGAATAAATGACGAATAAAAATCTTTCTGTGCATCTGCTAATGTGGTACAAAATGTTATGATTTCCCTGTATCTACTATATTATAATTTACTTTCTACTGTTTCAGAGTGTAGAATCATGTTCAAAAAATAACAAAAACACATAAAAATATGACAAAATTTGGCGATTTCCTTCTAAGTAACCGATTAAGCACAGAAACTCCCTCCCATCTTTGCCTTGATTTTTTTCTGGAATAAGGGGTGGGAGGAGAAAGTTATTTTTTAGGTCAGGTTAGGTTATATTGAGTAGAGGGCAGCCCTGAGTGGTCAGAGTTCCCCGTATGGATTAGGCATTAAGAAGAATTTACCCACCCACACCTATTTACGATTTTAGGCGGAATAAGACGGAGAGGGTTCTGTGCATGACAGGAACTTTGAGGGAAAGCACTAAAACTTTAAATATGAAGAGCTAAGCCGCTTAAAAATGGCTGATGGGTCATTTAAAACCTTTTGAATAATTTTGACGGGGTGTAACTAAAAAATGGGTTTTAGTACTAAAAAGTAAAGAAAAACGACTGTGTAGATTTTGAAAACGGTTTTTATTGTATTAGAGTCTGTAAAGTTCATATATCTTCTTTCCTTTTTAAGTACATCGCTCGCTTTACAGTCGTCACACAATGGAATACATGTAGATATTATGACAGCAATTTAGGTTTCTTACATGGACATCATTTATTGGTAAGTTTGTCCATCCAGTAGGAAGGGGAGAAGATTGGGTAAAGGGAGTAGATGGGGGGATTATTGATTTTGCCAGCTACAAGGTTCACTTTTAAAAAGTACATGATAATTTGGTGTAACATCTAAGTAATAATAGATTCACTTTTTCAGTTCACTGTTTTTTTAAACTATATCAAAGATATTGCTTTAAAAAGAAGTTAATGATGCTGTGCTACTTATGGAAATAATTGTACTTGTTAAATTATATTTCATTGACTTCAATGAAATATTTCTTGAGTTTTGAAAGGTTTCCTATAGCTTAATGGTTAGGGGACATTTAGAAGCTTACAAATTTTTATGTTTAAACAGAAAAAAGGGAAGTGTATTCTTAAACATTCAATAAACTAAATTTTTGAATTACCCATTCTTTAAATTACAATTTGAAAGTTTGGATACCCCACCAATGAACCAATTAATTAAATTTAATACAAGTCCCCAAAGTTATTAAGACAATGAAAAAAAAACGCTATTTTAAAACTTTGGAGACTTGTGTAATAAACAGCCAAATCCATTGCTTGATTCACTTCTAAAGAAGATGCAAATGAAGATTTTTTCTTTGAAATATATTTCTTTATAGTTACTAATTTTAAATGTTATGGTTTAGATAGATTTTACTTGTCAAAAGTACCAATTATCAGATAAGCTTTACTTTTATTAAATGTGCAGGATTAAGGTTACTTTGGAACTTTAGACCTTTGGTTTTTATTGATTTTTTTTTTATTAAGGTAACACAGATATCCAGAACGGGAATGTGAAGCTGATCCTCGGTCTCATCTGGTCCCTTATTGCTCACTATCAGCTGGGTGCATCAAATTTCCCGCCAAAAAAACTGATGCTGGCATGGTTGAAGGTAAGACGACATTTTCAATATTGTTCACTATCAGCTGGGAGCTTTAAATTTCCCGCCAAAAGACTATTGTTTACCTAGCTAAAGGTATGATGACCTAAAAGTGGTCACTAAAGCTGGATGCATTTTGCCCGCCAAAATCAAATCAATTAACTTCTGAATATTGATATAAGCTAAATCAGGGAAGGACTGCAAAACAAATTTCATTGTTACCCTAGATTCATTAGAAATTTTGGTTACTTTATTAAATCCTAATTATGTTGTACAAACTATTATAGCCTTCTTTTCCATTATTGATTTTTTAAATTTACATATCTTAATCTTAATTTTGGGATTACATTAATCTAATATTTCATTGTCTTATCCCAGCTTAACAATGTAAAAAAAATGATTTTCTTTGTGGACACAATTGAATACAACATTAAAAGGCATAAAAAGTTGTAGAACAATTGGATTGTGGCTATATTACAAATCTGTTATTTCCTTTTCTATTATATTCAACCTCTACCCACTAATGGGCCATTTCAATTAAAGAGCATTTGGGTGTTACAAAAAAAATAAAGTTTTAAAGATCCACAAACAAGGCTAAAATCATATTAAAGCTAAAATATATTCTAATAATACAGTAAGAGGATCTTTATCTTTCAATCGTGTGTATGATCTCTGTAGCCACTGAACCGATTTGGTTCTCCTTTACAATATAGCTTCTCATAGATCTTGTAAAGGTTTATAACTATTTAGGGGTAAAGTAGCATCACCCTCCCAAAAAAACTCAACTCTAGAAAAAAAGGTTCTCGCCCCCCAAAATTTTTTTCTAACTTTTCCTTTTTTAAACTACAATTTTAAAGACTGAATTGCTGTAAACTATGGAAGAATCTTTACAAATAGATATTTAAAGTTACAATACATCACAACCAGTAAAATGTAGAAAATATTCATGATATATTTCATATTTTAAAACACCACTTTTTCCATTTTTATAATTGAATTTTCACATTGTGGCTACTAAATATGAATTTGAACCATTTGCAAATTTTAATAATTTTGCAAATGGTTAAAGGAAACATTTATGAACATTTATATTTTCTAATGTTCCTTTCTTTTCCAACACTTTTCTCAATGGACTGTAGATTTAGTGATTTTTCTCAAAGTACCTATTAAACAGTTAACTCCCTCCTTATTTAAAAATAAATTTAAAATTAGGGAGAGAGGAGAGGGAGGTTGCTTAACCAGTCTATACCTACGGTGACTGAACCTTGTGGGGATACCCAGTCCCTTTATAACCTAACCTAAAGTAATCAAACAACACGAAAAACTCCATAATTTGTTTTGAAAACCCACACATAAAAAAACACAAACACACCGATACTCACAAACAAACACAAATTTGCTAAGTATGAACTTTTAATGCTAGGGGAAGAGGTTAGGCTTTGTATAAACAATTTCTTTGAATTAGCCTGAACCAAAATTATTTTAGGCATTTTTAAGATTTGTCCGTTCATCCGACCTTACCTTCTATAAATGTTCAAAATTATGACAGGCGGCAAATGTACTCAATCTTCACTGATTAACAGTTTTTCTTCAACAGGAAGCTTTGCCTCTGTCTTTGAAGGTTTAACCTTATAAGTGGGGGGGGGGGGGGGTACACTCATTTATTCCTTTTTAAAAAATGATATGGTTTTAAGGTTATGGACATTTAATCATATGTGTATTGTACCTCTATACAAGTAGCCTAACACCTTCCCTAGACTATTCCCTAAAAATCTGCAACGATTGTGTGACTGTTTTTTTATTTTTAAATTTTTCAAATTTCTTTTTGAACCATCCTAATAGTAAGAGAGTGAGAAAGAAAGATATCCTAAGGTGTATCATATCTTTGTATTGGTATTCTTACAATAATTTTATATTTGTCAGCATTTCTTGGTGGGTTACATAATATTATAAATATTTGATTTAGTGGCTTCAAAATAATTGTACAGTAGTACAGAATATCATCAATAAATTGTATTGGTATTTTTACAATAATCTTATATTTGTCAATATTACTTGGTGGGTTAAAACAATATTAAAATTTTTGTTTTAGAGACTTAAGATAATTGTACATATAATTCTTTTGGTAGGTTACTAGAATATTATAAAAATCTTTACTTGATAATCCTTCAGTAATTATATCTTTGTCAACGTTACTTGGTGGGTTAATAAAATATTGTTTTTTTAGGTGTCCTGAAAATAATTGTACATTTCTTAATACTTTTTAGTGGGTTGCTAGAATATTATCAAACTGTAACAATAATTTTACTTGGTAGGTTTAAATTGGAACCCAAAAGAACTAGACCTCAATCACCATCGTTAAAATGTTTTTTTTTTAATTTTTAGCCCACCTAAAGTTACTGTTGAATATGTTTTGCATATTGTATTATTTATGTCGTCAACCTTTGCTGAACTCTTCATTTGTCATACTGCACACACACACATACACACCACACATGCATACATACACACATACACAAACTTTTGTTGTTAGTTAAATTCTTCATTTGTCATGGAAATCAATTTTCTTTTGTGTGTTTTTAAATCCATATGCATTGCTCATTTGTGTTTGATTCTGTGTGCGTTGTTTGTGTGTGTGTGTTTTTATGTACATTTATGTAACTTAAAATTTTTGATAAGTAGTCACCTTAAAATTCTTTTTTATGGGGGGGGGGGGGGATTAAAGACCTCTCCCCCTCTTTTAAACGTTCCTTTTCACACCGCTCAACTTTAACCCTTTACAGTCGGGCCCCTTGCCGCACCTTAATCAGTCGGGGGGGGGGGGCGTTCAACGCCCCCCCCTATTATCTCAATTCCTATTAGAGCTAGAGGGCTAAAATTTTTTGTGCAAGTCCCCTGTGTTATGATGAATTTTCGACCTTAAGTAAGTCAAGGTCAATTTTCGCTTCCTTCACCCTTTTATTTTACAACCTTTGTTTTTAGGTCCTTTTTTACTTAAAAATTTCAAACGGCTGTAATTTTTTTATTTTTGAAGCTAGAATAAAATTTTTTTTGCAGAAAATGTTTATTTTTATGTAAATTTTATGTTTGAAATATCAAAACATAAATTTCAGCGGCCGCAGCTGTACTTGGCAGCTGCCAGCCGCCGCAGTCGGCGGTCGGCGGGAAAACGGCGGCGGATCTTTATGAAATTTTAATACATTATGTAGACATGTAAGAAAAGCTTAAGTTTAAAATTAGAAGTCTCTAAGTCAAAAATTGCGGCCACAGGAGCCTTTTAAAGATTTCTGGAGACCTGGAGGATCAGGACCTGCAGGATCATACCTGGAACCTAAAATTGACTTGAACACCTGTATTTAATATGAGGATGTACTAATAGAGGATATTTTAGTATTTTGGTAAGATAAAATGCTTTGTTTAAGTCAAAAAAATATTTTTGATCTTTACCTGGATGACCCTGCCAGGTTTGCTGGCATCCTGTGCCCGCCAGGATGGAGATATTCAAAAAAATTCCAACTCTCAGTTATGTGTCATACCCAAACTTAAAAAGTCAAGCAGTTTGGGCTCTTTATCTTTCACACACAGAAAATGAGATAGAAAAAACCGGAGGGGGGGGCGTTCAACGCCCCCCCCCCGACCGTTAAGGGTTAAGAGTTTTACATTTTCTATATCTTACCTAATTATTACATGATTCATCATCCAAAGTTTGACATCGATAGGACAATTCTATCATTCCTAATTTAACGAAAAGAGCTAACTGTGAAATGGATGGATGGACGTACAAAAGAATTGCTTTAAGATATAAAGTCCATTTTTATTTTAGGAATGCATATAGGGTATACGTGGATATTATGACTGGGGAAAAGTCGTCTTCAATTTAGGTTGTTTACATGGACATTACTTATTGTTCAGTTCGTTCATACATTAGGAGGGGATGGAATGGGTTAAGCGTTATTTTAGCTCGCTGAAAGAATTAAGTATTGAAAGTATTAGAGTGCATGAAAAACTGGTGCAAAATCCAAGTAATAATATATCCATTATTTTAGGCTGTGTTGCCAGAATCCAAAATAAAAAACTTTACCTCCGATAATATCTATCTATCTATCTAGGCTGTGTTGCCAGACTCCAATATCAAGAACTTCACCTCAGACTGGAACAATGGAATTGCCCTGTCTGCCCTTATTGAACATTGCAGGTAGTATTTTCTAACAACATTTGTAACTAAGGAGAAAGTCCATGCCCTTTTTAACGTCAGGTCCAACTGTGGTATTCGGCAACCGTGAGCCATGCCTATGGCACCCCTGATCTGGGGTTCGGTGGAGGGTCAATGGCCCTCCCCCGAGTCCTGGGGAAGGGGTCTAGTGACCCCCTCCCTACGCTTAGAATTAATGATTGAATCTGTCATGTTTATTATGGTTAACTGTATTCTTAATTCTCCCCCACCCTTTTTCAGGGATGGGGGATCATTATTGCCCAAACTGACCATTGTATATGTATTATTTATGCTTTTATGTTATGATTATTTATTCCTATCCATGTAATTATTGTTTGTTGTATATAGCTTCAGTATCTTTTAAACCTTCAATAAAGTGACAACTGAAAATAGATGTTGATCATTATCTAGTGAAAGCTAGAGAAGCGTAGCTTCTCTATAGTAAGGTGTCCACGTCTGTCACACTGCCGTAATCTAATTGAACTCCGGTGTCTGCCATTTATCCTCGGCGGATACCACAACTTTGGTGACAGCTGTGTGAGATTACGGCGAACCACAAGTGTAGAGCAGACGCGCATCTGAGGCTAAGGTACTCCCAGCAGTGAATCTGGCAAAACTGACGCAAGCAACCTGAATTACCCACCCTGGACAGCAAAGTTTAACTCTGCATCCGGCAGTTGTGGAAGCGAGACAGCGAAATCTGACGAATAACCGCGAGCAGCGCTGATATCTAACGGAGAATTGAGCGCCAAAAGGGCTGAAACAGGCCTGCGGACCGGCTGAAACAAGCCAAATAAGTGTAAACGGCTGGAAATAGGCCAACTTTACTGCAAGAAATAGCAGGATCCGAACCAGTGGCGCTAGCAGGACGGGACATTCCCTGCCGCCATCAGCCCGATTTGGATCAGCGGCGCTAGCAGGACGGGACATTCCCTGCCGCCGATAGGCTGAAACATGCCACATAGCTGCAAGCTGCGAGCTAACATACGAGTGTAGTGCACCAGAACAGAGAAAAACTACGTCAACTCCGAGTATCCTGAGAAGCTACAACGCAGCCACCCATCTAGAAAAACAGATATTATGTTACATTGCAGGGATTACCACCCTGGTGTTATGGCCAAACAATAGATTTATGAGCAAAGCTTGGCAAACAAATTGTTGTGTTGTGATAAATCTAAGAATAGAACAGGCTTGGATTAGTGTGTATTGTGATAACAGCTAAAAATAGAACAGAGTTGGTAAACAAATCTGTTATGCAATTGTGATAAGGACAAAAATAGAAGCTAGATGTAATATAATCAAGACCCTGATATACAATCAAAACATCTCAAGCCCACAGCACAACAACAATACACCCCTTATTCCAAGGGAAAGGGAGGAGCCCCTCTCCATTGAAGGCAAATACAATCAGGGTGATATAATAGATAAGCCTAGGATTAAGAAGAAAAGGCAATATTACACCAGCACACAGTTACCCCCTCCCTCACAGGGGGAACGGACGGAGTTACCCCCGTCCCCTCACGCGCTTCCCCCTTCCTACCCACACTAGACTAAGTCCGTCTGTAGTGTGGAGCTAGCGATCGGACACACAGAGCGCCATTCACGGGTAGCGCAACAGAGTGCGGGAAATATCATAAATCCAACGGACGAAGCGGACCAATGAGAGAGCGAGTTGAGGGGTGAGAGCGCGTTTTCCCCGTGTGCGCGGATTTGACGGCGCGGACGCGCGTTACAAGGACAGGAGATTCCACGCACACACACACACACACACTCACACCGGAGCGGAGCTACTCCATAGCATTTAACAGGGGTATTTTTAGCAAATAAAGAATTACAAGCTTCTTTCCTTCTAGCTCTAGTGTGATAAAGGAAAACCCAATCAGTTCCTGACAGCAGTTCAGACCCTCAATATCTGCCTACCCTACTACCTCAACACCTAACTAGTGATAAGTACAGCTAAGTTATATCTTTGCAACTAAACTCCCAACCTAGTGATACAAACAGTGTTGGCTGTTAGGCTAGGGAGCCTCAAGTGACAAACCATTCATTTTAGTACTGTATAACTTTGTGCCCGCCGTTGCACCGTTGACCCAATGGACCAGCATCAAGCCCCAGGAGGTGACCAAGCCCCAGGATGGCTCCAGGATGACCCTCAGCCGGCCCCAGCCGAGTACCGCAAGCTGATGCTGAGCAATCTGCCGGAGTTTAGAGGGCCGCCCAAGCAATCCTGGTCGGCACATATCCGCAGACTCGAGATGTCATGGGCGGCTTACCGCGTGCCACCTCATGATTCCCTCAACCGCCGCAACGCCCTACTACTGTCACTGGTAGGGCAAGCGGCGGAAATGGCGTCCCATCTGTTTGGCGAGGCAGGCCAAGCCTTGACCTACGAACAGGTCAAGACCGAGTGTGAATTGCTATTTCGCCCTGCTTTTGAATCCCAAACGCTTAAACAAGCGTTTAGGGATTACAAGCAACACTCGACAGAACCTTTACAAGCGTACATATCAACTAAGTGCGCCTTGTATAGGGACGCCTACAACCATGAGGATCTTGAGTTGTTGGTGGACGAATTAAATCGTGGAATTCGTAACGCCAATGTAAAACGCCTCATGATGAACCATGAAATTACGAGTGTACCTGAGTACACTCGTAAGGCCATGTTCACCGTGACCATGGTTACTAAGCAGCTGAAGGAAGGTGTGTGCTTAGTGGACTCGACCGACGGGCTGACTGGATCTGCCTGCATCCAGTTGCCCCAATATGACGAGTCGGAGCCAATGGAGATTGGCTCCTTGGCTCCGGGTCTCCACCAGATGGGGAAGGTCGCTCCAGATGACAAGGTTCCAGGCCGCTGCTACCGCTGCCAGGGGAGAGGCCACCGAGCTCGAGACTGCCCAACGCCTGTGGAAGTTAGCCTAGAGGAGAGACGCACCCAGCCACGCCGTGACCGTTCTGCCAAGTGTGAGCGTTGCCACTATGACGGTCACACGGCGGCCGATTGTAGAGCTGACTGGGCCCAGGTAGCCAGCCGCAGGCGCACCGCCGACAAGGGTGCCCCTCCAGGGAAGCCCAGCAGAGTGGCCCACATGGAAGGGAGCGCGCCCCCAGCACCACCACAGCAAGCAGCCGCCCCCAGAGCTGCGGACCGAGCCGATGGGATGCCGCAGTTTGGGACTGTCCCAGCTAGGATCAACGTACTGGGCGGCGCGGCTGAACCCAACCGGGTTGGCCTAGGCTTCAGTCTTAACCATCTGGGGCCAGAGCTGATACAGCCCAACAACATAGCCGAGCCAGAGGTGCTGAGGCCCCAGCCTTTTAGCCTCAACATGATGGAACCTGCCCGGCTGAGCCTACCCAGCAAGAGTGGAGGGGCGCTGCCCAGCGTCCCTGAGACGGTGTATGGGGAGGTCCTGGCAGCCGCCGAACGAGAGAGGCAGGAGGTGCTAGCCAGCACCTCTGCATCGATGTATGGGACGCCACCCGGCGTCGCCACCTGGGATGATGGGGGGGTGCTATCCAGCGCCTCCCACCTGGTGCCTGGGGCGACAACCGTCGCCGCCACTGAGATACCTGGATCCTGGAACGAGCCAGCCTCCAACCTGATGTCTGGGGCGACAACCGTCGCCGCCACCGAGAGACCTGAGTCCTGGAACGAGCCAGCGGTCCCAGAGGAAGGGGTGACACCCGTCACCCCCAGTCAGCCAGCGCCACCAGCCAGCGCCACCAGCCTGCAGGGAGAGCCCAGCTACATGCCATCCAGAGCCCCCTGCCAACCAAGGGAACCCAGCTGCTCAACATCAGGATAAGTTGAATTTGTTAAATGTGTTGTATCCAAGATATTGTAAAAACCCAGCCTTGCCTGTGCCCCCTGCACCAGAGGCTGGGGAGATTGAAATTTGGGAAAATAAGGACTTGCCTGTGCCACATGCACCTGAGTTCCAAGGGCAGGGGAGGGAAGTGAGTAAGGGCGAGCCTGTGCCACATGCACTTCAGCCCCATGCCACTGGGCATGCTTTGGACAAGGGAAGGGAGCACTTAGGGCTAGGGGAGCCGACACCCAGGCAAGTGCCAGTCGCTTGCCAGTCTGTCATTGGGGAGGGTATCGGGGTGCCTCGGCCGCATACAGATAACGCTCAATGGAAACTTGTATCTAGCCAGGAGCAGCCCAGCCGTGTCCAGTCCCAAGAAGCAGCCATGACCAGAGCTGAAGATCCCCAGCCGCGTGTACGAGGAAGATGGTTGCCTGGAAGCCTCTCCCATTGGTGGATGGTCCTGTGGGGCCTCCTGCTGGCAGCCGTGTGGCCTACGACCAGCTACGTCCTGGTGGGGTGGGACTGTGCCAACCCCACCCATGTCACGTCTTACAATAAAGAAAAGATGTGTAACACGGAGCCCCTACACCAGGAGGTGCCCCTTGGCCATGAAGTACACGTCCTGCAGCAAGTCAAGGTGAGGGAAACCACTGGGTACAGTTGTCAGCTCACCGTGTCCCAGTGGACATTCAGGTGTGGGGTATGGGGTCACCTCAAGGTGACCTCGGTCCCCACCCTCATGAGGCCAACCAAGATAGACCCAGAAGCGTGCCGAGACCTGGCCAGGAACCGAGTCTACACGTTGCCAGGCAAGACCCAGCCACTGACGTTCCAGCTGAACCATCCCCTGTTCTTCACCATCGACATGGTGGGCGCCCTCGTCAACAGCCCCGAGGGGGTGGGTTGTGAGGGGGAGGACGTCCACTTCGAGGGCCAGCTATACCGCAACGAATTAGTGCTCCAGGAGCGACGGCTGCTGGTCAAGGAGGAGACCTATGTGGTGGAGGATGGACGGGTGGAGTCCCAGTCTGACCACCTGACCCTAGAGTGTCCCCATTCTGAGCTGTCCTGCATCACTGGGGAAGCAACCTACGTGTGGGACCACCTGGGAAGAGATTGCCCCTTGAGGCTGATCCGCAGCCTCCAGCCCAGCCTGGTGATGGATGCATATCTGGTTGACCATCAGGCCCAGTTTTTCATCAACATGACCAACCCCACCTCGATTGTGAACTGCGACTTCGAGGCCCATGCCACAAACCATCCAGCGTTGTTCGTGGCAGCTGACCCAGCCGCGGCTGCGCTGCCCAGAGTGTCGGCCAGGGATGTTGACGTTCCCCTTCAAGCACAGATACATGCAGGTTATATTGGGTTTACCCTGGAAACGCGCATGAAAAGCACCGCAGCAGAAGAAGTAGCGGCCAACTGCTGGAAGCTCCAGCAACTAGACCCGGCCCACCCGGTGCGTGTCCAGGGGAGCACGTTCTCGGTACTGAGGGGAGACATCCTGCTGCAGCTGACCTGCCAACGTCACAAGTACGTTGTCCGCGAACACAAGGAGTGTTGGGACAAAGTGCCAGTAGAGCCCACAGGTTTTGTAGACGCTGTGACACGGGTATACAGTGAACACGCCACCAAGATTCCCTGCTCCTCCACCTACCCCCTGACTGTGCACGCGGAGGAAGGCTGGATAGAGTTAACCCCCGCTCCCAAGAAGAGGCCACCCCCGCTGGATACGCCTAAACAGTTGTTGACAGAACCCTTAGATGACTTCAGTTCAGGTGGCTTGTATTCGCAGGCTGAGTTGAACGACTGGCAACAACTGCTGGCGTTCCCAGCATACAAGAGTGCCATGCTGACCGGCCTATCCTATGGCTCCTGCGTTCAGCAAGGCAGCTGTTCGGCCACAGGAGACCATGGGATAGTGTCCTACAACATTGACCGACTGGCGGAGGAAGGAGAGGCAGCCCTGGATGTCTGGGCTGGATTTAGACAAGCCATCCACGAGTGGGGAGATGGCGCAGCCATACTGTGTTTGCTGTTGTTGATCCTCAAACTGCTGGGGGACCTAACTATCATTTCCCTGGCAGCAGCACAAGGAGGAGTCCGAGCAGCCCTGAATGCGATATCACAAGTGTTCCTGTACCATCCAGCTTTATATAGGAAAGTGCTGGCTAGAGCCAGGCTCAACCATGCCAAGTCCCGGGACTTTTCGGTGGACTGGGATGCCATTCCCATCGGCAGGGAAGCAGCCGAGGAAATGGTGTCTATGAAATCAACTGACAGCGGGCATGACCGCCCAGGTAGGCCAGGACCGCCCTCTGGCAGACCCCGCGGCCCCTCAGGAGGACAGGCCGCTGCTCAGACGATCAACCTGGCAGCCAGTGCCCCAGCCGCTGCCAACAACAACCAGCAGGCCCCACTGCTGACTGTTCCAGCAACCACTGTGCCACCAGCAAACCTGATACCTGCCGGCGCTGACCAACGTGTCCAACCCAAGCCAGCCTCTGCCTTCTATCCCACATTGGGAGCCCATCAACCCTAAGAAGATACTCACCACTAGGATTCCATTGAATCATTATCGTTTGTATATACTTTAGCCCTAAGGAGCGGACCGAAGGCCTCAACCACTGTCGGAAGTCTGGTAGGGAAACCACCTCCCAGCCTTCCGAGGGGAGAGTTGTGGTATTCGGCAACCGTGAGCCATGCCTATGGCACCCCTGATCTGGGGTTCGGTGGAGGGTCAATGGCCCTCCCCCGAGTCCTGGGGAAGGGGTCTAGTGACCCCCTCCCTACGCTTAGAATTAATGATTGAATCTGTCATGTTTATTATGGTTAACTGTATTCTTAATTCTCCCCCACCCTTTTTCAGGGATGGGGGATCATTATTGCCCAAACTGACCATTGTATATGTATTATTTATGCTTTTATGTTATGATTATTTATTCCTATCCATGTAATTATTGTTTGTTGTATATAGCTTCAGTATCTTTTAAACCTTCAATAAAGTGACAACTGAAAATAGATGTTGATCATTATCTAGTGAAAGCTAGAGAAGCGTAGCTTCTCTATAGTAAGGTGTCCACGTCTGTCACACTGCCGTAATCTAATTGAACTCCGGTGTCTGCCATTTATCCTCGGCGGATACCACACAACAACCAAGGATATCTAAGAGGGACTAGATTTCTTTTTCTGTTCAAACAACATGGGTATTACTATTAGGTTAGGTAACACCAAACAGATAACTATTTTTTTCACGACCTTTGTCTGGGTGTCCTATTGGTGAACCTGTTTTAGTCCAAGGCATTCCCCCTACTCTGTCTATGATTATTGCGCATCTGACATAGTAGCAGTAGGAATCACTTTTAATCTATCCATCCATCTATTCATATATCCATCTCTCTATCTATTTATCTATCTTTCTATCTAGGCCTGGATTGTTACCAAACTGGTCACGCCTCTCACCCAACAGCGGAGAAGACAATTGTAAAAGGGCCATGAAGATTGCTGAGAGGTAATATTTTTGAATTTAGCAAAAGACAATAAAAAATTTAATATGTAGAATATACAAGGATTTTATGACAAAGGGAATAATTATTGTCAATTTAGCATGCTAACATGAAACTAGTTTATTGAACATGAAAATCTGGTGTAAGATACAAGTAATAAATTCATTCATATATCACAAATAGCCATACTTTTTGTCTAATAGACAGTGTCTATCTATGTATCTATCTATCCATCAATATAACTATTGAACCTGACCATTTTGCCTTTACACATATAGTATAGATGAATTGTCTGGCATGACCTACCTATCAATATAACTATCTATCTATCCTAGAGAGTTCAATATCCCCATGGTACTGGAACCTGAACACTTTGCCTCTCCACATTTAGATGAATTGTCTGGAATGACCTATCTATCTATCTATCAATCAATATAACTATCTATCTATCCTAGGGAGTTTAATATCCCCATGGTACTGGAACCTGAACATTTTGCCTCTCCACATTTAGATGAATTGTCTGGCATGACCTACCTATCTATCTATCTATTTATATAACTATCTATCTATCCTAGAGAGTTCAACATCCCCATGGTACTGGAACCTGAACATTTTGCCTCTCCACATTTAGATTGAATTGTCTGGCATGACCTACATATCTATCTATCTATTTATATAACTATCTATCTATCCTAGAGAGTTTAATATCCTCATGGTATTGGAGCCTGAACATTTTGCCTCGCCACATTTAGATTGATTTGTCTGGCATGACCTACCTATCTATCAATATATCTATCTATTTATCCTAGAGAGTTCAACATCCCCATGGTACTGGAGCCTGAACATTTTGCCTCTCCACATTTAGATGAATTGTCTGGCATGACCTACATATCTATCTATCTATTTATATAACTATCTATCTATCCTAGAGAGTTCAACATCCCCATGGTACTGGAGCCTGAACATTTTGCCTCTCCACATCTAGATGAATTGTCTGGAATGACCTACCTATCTATCTCTCTATTATATAACTATCTATCTATCCTAGAGAGTTCAACATCCCCATGGTACTGGAGCCTGAACACTTTGCCTCTCCACATCTAGATGAATTGTCTGGCATGACCTACCTATTTATCTATCTATCAATATAACTATCTATCCATCTATCTATCAATATAACTATCTATCTATCCTAGAGAGTTTAATATCCCCATGGTACTGGAGCCTGAACATTTTGCCTCGCCACATTTAGATGAATTGTCTGGGATGACCTACCTATCCTACTTTTTAAAGGTAAAGAATTATTTTGTTGAATACTAGTAATATCCTACTACATATTTAAAAGTAGCAAAGATTTTTTTGTCTTGAAGCTTAAGATTTCGATAATTATTTCAAGAACTGATTCAGTTCTTCCTTGTAGGGAAGCTTTGCATAGTTTTAGAGATGGTTTTAGGGTATTTTATGTTTAGAATTAAGACTTGTCATGAATTTAAGCTATTTTACTGCCCACATATTACCCTTTCGAAGTCATTAGATGTTAGGGGGGCAGCTGCTAGTATACCAAACTTATCGTCTCAATTGTATAATTTGTAGAAATTTCCCCTGAAAGCAAAAAAAAGTAGTCCAGCGATTAAACCTGAACCGTACTGATTTTAGCAGCCTTTATAATTCAAGTACCAAATCTAATTTTAATTTTACTTTAGGTTTAGGATTCACCTGGGTATTATTCCACTCTGAACTGGGTAAAGAATTTATCTATCTATCTGTTTAGGAGGAAGATTCCCCAGGGTATTATTCAACTTTAAACCTGGTAAAGAATCTATCCATCTATCTATTTAGGAAGAAGATTCACCTGGGTATTATTCCACTCTGAACTGGGTAAAGAATATATCTATCTATCTATTTAGGAGGAAGATTCTCCTGGGTATTATTCAACTTTGAACCTGGTAAAGAATCTATCCATCTATCTATTTAGGAAGAAGATTCACCTGGGTATTATTCCACTCTGAACTGGGTAAAGAATATATCTATCTATCTATTTAGGAGGAAGATTCTCCTGGGTATTATTCAACTTTGAACCTGGTAAAGAATCTATGTATCTATCTATTTAGGAGGAAGATTCACCTGGGTATTATTCCACTCTGAACTGGGTAAAGAATCAGATTCCAAATTTGAGGATCAACAACTTTAGGGTAAGTAAAATTTTATTTTTTAATGCTAGATTTTCATCTTCATCAACTACTGACCTCATTTAATGGTCAATTCGTTTATTTATCCGGTAGGAGGGGAGGGTATGGGTTAAAGGAGGTAGAAAATTTAGCCAACTGCGAGAATCATTTTATCAGAGAACATGAAAATCTGGTGCAAAATCCAAATATTAATATACCGATTAATGATTAATGTATATCATATTTAAATTATAAAATTTCATCAATTATTATTACACGATATAAATCTATTTAAAATCATTATTTAACATATTTTCATGGAATCAGTACAAACCTTCTGACATTTAAGTTTCCCTAGGATAAAAACTGGTTTTGAAAACGTGATGAAAAACCATGACTCATATTGGTTATATCAGTGATCCTAAGGGATAAGACAATGGACGATACATTGATAAACATCCCCAATAACTATAACTGCATATACATCCCCAATGACGATAAACATAATTATCCCTTCTCTAGATAACATTTTTTTAATAAAAATATAGAAACTTTAACAACCAATCAAAATTTATAAAAAATACTAAATGTTTTTGAGCCAATGCATGAGATACCGTTGTAATAAACTTTGGGTACAAGTGTAATTTACAATCTAATGTCTTCTTCCTCCCCGGGGTTTTATAGAATTTTCCACAGAAAAACAAATAATGACTAAACGCCTCATTGTTGTTGGCTGTCTACGAATCTTCTGTCAACTTATTTCTAAAGGACGGACAGACGGACGGACATTTATAGAGTAACTTCGCTAATGATAAAACTACATAATTTCTAAACTTAGGTAAACTTTACATGATATATGGACAATCTAAGGTTAATAGTTTATTATTGGGCTTAATATTTGCTGGGGATAAATGTTTAGGAAAATGGAAGATTTAAAATTATCCTTCATTTTTTATGTGTAAAACACTAACTTAAGTATATCATAGACGTCTAAATTGGTGTTTACCCCCATCTAATGTTGAAGCCTCTCATTTTACCCCCCACAAAATTTTAAAAATTACATAAGATTACCCCCTCTCAAACCTTTGAAACCCCTCACTCACCACCTCAAAATAAAAAGCTTGGACTTCTCTAAATTTTATTTTTATTGTTCGGGAGAAAGAAAGAGATGCAGATTGGTTTAACTTACTTTGCCATTTAACGATTATATTTCAGGCGTGTGACAATTATTTGTAAGGCTAGAAGGAATGCCTAAATCTAAATGCTACCTTTAAATATGTTTTTGGATTTTTTTAAATGTGTTTTCCCTGGAACTTTAAGAAGCTTCTCTGTAAAAGCTTTAGTAGTTCAGCAGTTCGCGAGATATTTTTATAGACACTCACAGATTGACTTACAGAAAGACACACATAATGCACCTCGTTTCTTTAGCTGTGTTACTTTTAGACACCCTTGCTATTTGATGTAATTGTCATTGTCTTTTTTTTGGTGGTTTTCAATGCATACCATTTTAGATAATTTGTTATAATTTTGTATATATTTGTAAATCACTTATCGACTTAGCATGGCATTCATGCAATACTGCCAAAAACATCATTGTGAATAAGGCAATTGATGATAAATTGATCTACACCTCCAATTATAGCAAACAACTCAACCCTTTTTTAGATTAAACTATTTTTAAACGAGTAAAATTTTTAATCCAAAGTCACTTCCCTTCCTGGATTCCTCAACTACAACTCTTAAAGCAATGGTTTATATGATTCTTAAGTTGATATAATTACAGCCGAAATGGTTGGACACCCGCAAACACTTATCTACACTTGTCTTATCCACATTGGAAATCTTTTAATATGTTTGTTGTAGGTCTTATCTTATATCATTAATACATACTTAAATTAATAATAATACTAGCTGCACACAAAGCCTTATTTATGAAAGGAAAAGAGGGATTTCCATATTTGGGTCAGTTTTAGACATCCAGTCCAGCTGATGTTAAAAATTTTAATAAGTTGACTTTTCTGAGGCTTAAAGGTGGCTGACACGCGCACTATGTTCCAGCGAGTGACAAAAAATCGTTTTTTACATATTGGAAAATACACTTTTAAACAATTGTTTAGTAATATACACAAGTTTTTGGAAATAAAGCCGAAAGAATTAACTCTTTACTGGAAAAATAAGAATTTTATGTGTAATTATACCAGAGGTATGGAATTAAGTTACTTTTTATCATTGTTAACAACTATTTTTAAGGTCAACTAAACTACATTTCAAATCAGTGTGGACCCTTTATTTTTAAAGCTATTTTTAAGTATTATATATTTTTGGATCAGTATGTAATAATTGATACGTTTAGCCTTTAAAAGAAGTCAAATCTCCATTTTTTGTTGTAATTGTAGATGGTTTTCTAAGCATACCCGATTTCTGTAAAATAGACAATTTTCTTCTAATGAAAATTTTACGTTTGGTTCCAGATATCTTAAGCGCAAAAGAGCGCAAGCAAATCCTCTTACATGGTGATATTAGATGTATGTATAATATCAGAGAACTTTACTCTGTGTATGCGAAGCTATGCGAAGTTTGTTTTTTTAAGCCCTAAATATACTTGGTCTATCAAAAAATAACAATTTTTGAAGATATAAAAGTAATTTATTTTCTACTTATTTTAAACACATATTCATTAAAACTAAAAGTAAAGAAAAGTTTTAAATAAAGATTATCCCTAAATGTCTAGGCTCTTATCTGAACCATTTTACCTTTTTTATTAGGGGGGGGGGGGGAATGCCCCACTTATATCCACATCTGAACCCATTAAAGCTAGAAGTCATGTCGTTTCCTAGTTCAAATATACATTCTTATTTAATTCGTTAGCTTTATTTATTCCCTTCACCCTTTTATTAAGCAACCTTTTTCCAAAGGTGCTTTCATACTTATTAAAAAAAGACAAGTATAATTTTTATTGTTTAAGATAGAAAATGCTTCCTTTCAAGTAAATTGAAAATAAAATTAAAGTCTTCCATATCAGAGATTTATAGGGATTAGACAATGGCCGAGAAATTATTGTACATTCCCAATGCTAATACACAAAATTGCCCCTTCTATAAATTACAATTAGTGATTGAAACGTTTGGACACTCAACTTATAAACCAACCAATCAAAATTCAATAAAAGTCCCACAAATTGTTATGCCTACAAATAAGAAAACGCATTTTGGTGAATTTGGGGACTATTATAATAAACAGCCCATTGTCCCCTCCCTCCCTACATATACACACAGAAAATAAATAAGAAATTGGCTCATCTGTATGTCAACTTTAGATTAGAAATCTCAAAATATAAATTTCGGCGGCGGCGGTCGGCGGGAAAACGGCGGCAGATTTTCATATGATTTTAGTAGGTCATACATACTTGCTAGAAAAGCTTATGTTTAAAATTTGAGGTCTATAGGTAAAAAATTGCGGTCTTAAGAGCTGTTTAAAGATTTCTGAAGGATCAGGACCTGCAGGATCATACCTGGACCCTGAAATTGACTTAAACACTTAAATTTGATATTGGTATGTACTGGTATAGGATATTTTAGTATTTGGTAACTTAAAATGCTTAGTTTAAGGCAAACAAAATATTTTTGCTCTTTACCTTTATGACCCTGCCAGGTTTGCTGGCATCCTGTGCCAGCCAGGATGGAGATATTTAAAATTTCGCCATTATATTGAAAGATATATGGATACTTATTGCTATTTAAATAAAATTTCTTTAAAATTTTAAAATATACACTCTCTATGATTTTTTGTCATTTTTTGGCTTTTCTGGAACACGGTGACGCGGCTGCCGAGCCCTGCTTTTTCCCACACTTCCTCCTTCTCTCTCTTTTTCTCTATCTCTCTCTCTCTCTCTCTCTCTTTGTGTCTCTCTCTCTTTTTTTCTTCATATTTTTTTTCTTTACGTTTGAGAAAAGACATGGGAATACTAAGTCTGTCTCTCTTTCTCCTCTCCATCTTTCTCTCTGTCTCTGTCTCTCTCTCTCTGTCTATTTCTCTCTCATTATTTCTCTCTGTTATTTCTTTATCTTTTTTTATATTTTTTTTTCTTTATGTTTGAGAAAAGACATGCGAATACTAAGTCTGTCTCATTAGTAGCGTAGCTAACCTACAACTCTGTCTAAAAGTAATCAATAAATATAACGGAATCTTCCTTGCTTTTTATGGATTATGGTTTGAAATCTTAAAAATCTTTGTTTTTTTTTATATTTAAAATGTAGTTAGCTTGTTATTGCTGCGTTACTCTATAATTAATTTTGTCTGCCTACCCATCCGTCAGTCAGTAAAGCTAAGGTTGAAATATGATTTTCTCTTCTGCTATACAAGATAGACTACTGCTTCTTATGGATGTTGTCCTCCTTGTTTAGTTATTTATTACGTGTTTATGGATATTGGTAGGGTAGGTGTAGAATATAAATGGCCTAATATTCATTAGTGGAACTATCTTCTTAAACCATCTTTATGCCCGTTCTAAAATTTATGATGTATGTTTGTCCGTCTGTTTGAGTACATTATTAAGGAAGCTTTACTTTTTTATTTTAACTTGAACGATTCGATATATTAATACTTGGATGTTGCAATAAAGTGATACTCGCAGCTGGCTAGAATATTGATACCCCTCATACACCCTTATTATCCCATATTCTCCTGTTTTACCAACCAATAAAAGAGGTTCATATTAGCAGCTTAAATTGACGACAAATATTCCTATGTCAATATATCCATGTATTCTATATCCTTTTTAAACGAAATCAATATAAATTTTTTTGTGATTATTTTTTTAGTGGAGAATTTATCTACCATTATTCTTCAATAAATAGACTAAACCCTGCTAAGTAAATATATATAGCTTTCCTGAGAATTAAATGCTTTTAAGTGCCTTGGTTTCTGAGATGTTAATTATAGACAACAAACAAAAATTAAGATACGTCCCCAATGATGATAAACTGAAAATTATAAAACTAAGTACCAGTGTAATTTATAGCCCAATGTCCACTCCCTCCCTTATAGATTCACTATTGCTTCATACGATGGTTAGACGTACAGCCTGGTTAAAGTTTTGATGAAGCTTCGCTTTTCAAATAGCAATTTCTTTATTATTACTTGGATCTTACACCAGATTATCATGTGCTGTAACAAAGTGAAACTTGTATCTGACTAAAATAAAGATCCCCATTCCCTCCCCTCTTACTGGATGAACAAACAACCAAACTTGAAGACAATTTTTCCTCTGTCATAATATCCACGCACTTTATATATCCATTTAAATAGTGACCTTTAATGTTGCAACGAAATATGTTTGGAATTTTTGTGCAGAATTTTTATAAGTAATCAAAGCATTCTTTGTAACTATCTATCTATTTTAATTTATATCTCTTTATATTTCTATCACTTTTAAAAATTAATATCTTTCTATCTATCTGGCTATCTTTTTGTCTGTTTTGGTGTTCACTCTCTTGTTTTGTCTACCTATCAATCTCTCTATCTGATTATTAATCTAAGGACGTCCAAGATTTTTTTTAGGTTTTTATCAACAAAGTATGACTATTTACCAATCCTAAAATAAGGATCAGTTAAGGACGTACGGATCGACCCAATATTTTAAAAAGCTATGATTCTTTTTTACATATATTTATTAAAGTATTTATAATCACGCAACCTCTCACTCTTAAATGTATTTATTGTTATGTAACGAAATCAAACAAGTGTTAAACCGTAAAGTCATAGAAACCATTCCAGAAATAAATATGTATCTTGGTAAGTTAATTTATATTCCATTGCCCTCTCCTTCCCCTCCATGCCATGTTAAATACCCATCAGGACCTCTTCTAGACATTGGAGCCTAAACATTTGCAATGAGCCATACTTTTAAATTATGCTTAACTCCTTAACCCTATCGGGACACCATTTACCCAATATAACCTAACCTAAGCCGAGCTAAAGCAAAAAAATAAACAAGAAAACCAATTATTGGGATATAAAAAAAATCAGTTTCCAAACGTTTCCAGCAATAAATTTAATAATCTACAGAAGGGATATTTTTGTTTATCATGATTGAGATGGTAGTGTAGATTAATTTTACGTCCATTGTCTTGTCTTTTGAGAAATTGAGATCTTTGCATTAAACCATAAAACATTACATATCCTATTAAATAAAGAAGTAAGGTGTTTTTTGTCTGAAACTTTAGATATAAATAACTACTGAACAGAATGTGTTCTCAATTTTAGGTAAGCTTCACATAGGTCCTATTTTGGTTTTAGGCTATTTTATTTATAGATTTGAGTCTTAGAGCGGTTTTAAGCTATTTTCTATTCCCTCGGGCCTCTCTGCCCCTTTGATTATAGATCCTTTAGATACTAGGAACGTAGCCACTTATACATTGCTATCTAATGATAAGAAAAAAATATGTAAATTTATAGTAACATCTTAACTTATATATGAATGACTTTAAGTAATTCAAGTATTATATGTATATCTTTAGAAATTAAGGAATAAGTAACATGTACCATACCATAATTTTTATGTGGAATGATATTATTGGTGGAAAACTTTGGACTCTGCTTGTTGAATCAACTTATAAAAGAATTACCAAAAGTCCCCAAATTATTATTTACAGTCCAAATATCAATTGAGTCTCTGTACTACTAAAAACAGATCTATATTATAGATATATATACAGATAACTACCTACCTTCCTTTTCAATGACCTCTTCCGTCGCTACCAAATTATTTTCTGCTACATCATTGGTTGATTCTCAATGAACCAATTGAAAGTAGGAACAAGGACAGTACAATAGAGAGATCCAGTTATTTAACACTTTCTCCCTCTAGTGTTTTACTCTAAACTACTAAAGATCATGGAGGGAGTTGACATTGGACGGTCAATTTTACAGGTCCCAATATACTCGATCACGTATTTGTTGGATCAGAAATCTGTTAGGACTTTTATTAAATCCTAATAGGGTTGTACAAATACGTAAACGCTAATGACTTTAACAAATTCATATTAATTGATAATCCACAGTCTTATCCCCTAAGATCCCTGCTAGAACTAAATAATTACCTATTCCTCTGTCTGTGAGAATGTTAATATATTTTTGGCATGTAATAGTGAATTTAGAGTAGTTACAATTTAGTACGGCAGTTACAGTTTACACAGTGATAGGACAATTGAGTAGGTATAAACTTCCCACATAAAAATATTGTCTACATATAAAAGTATTTGGCAGGTTTTAGGCAATTTAATGGCAGGGAGTTAGAGGAAATGGGGCTGTTTATTACACTTGTCCATAAATTCTTATAATAACGTTTTCTTATGCGTAGGTTTTATAACTTTGGGGACCTATATTAAGTTTTGATTAGGGGGGTCATTAAGTTGAGTGTTAAAACGTTTCAACCACTTATCTTATTCTACAAAATGGGTAATTTTGTGAATCATCATTAGGGATGTACATCAATCTATCGTCCATTGTGTTATCCCTTCAGATCCTTGAGTTTAAACAGAGATAGAACAATAGAGCATAAACTTTTTAAGAGGCTTGTCTATTTTTCAAAGATGTTGGCAGATTTTAAGCAATTTGATGGTGGTGGACTCTTTACCTTTTTCAATAAAAGAAAGCTACTAGATTCTCTAAAAGGAAAAACTATGCGATTCTGACTTAGATAAACCTTAACGAAAGAAAGAAAACCATCGTATATTTTTAAAACTTAATTTTTCCCAATTATCTATCGATATAAATTTTTCATCTCTCTATCTATTTTCATAATTCATCAATATTTCCATCTGTAAATCCAATGTTACTATTTGAACCAAGCATATTGAAAAGTTTAAGATCTTGGAAATGACTAAAACTATCAAAATATCCATCTAACAACCTATCAATTTCTCAATCTATTTATTTACCCATCTTTCAATCTAGCCATTTATTAATCAACCAATATGTTTCTCCATTTAACACATCCTTATGTCAATCTATCCATCTATCATTCTATTTCTCTATCCATCAATCTATCCATCAATGCGAGACAAAGTAAAGTAAATGATGAAACAACGATTAACAAATTCCTTTGCTTAAGCATTAAGAACACCACATATACACATACACAA
Organism: Acartia tonsa; assembly: GCF_053477335.1. Lineage (NCBI taxonomy): Eukaryota > Metazoa > Arthropoda > Copepoda > Calanoida > Acartiidae > Acartia > Acartia tonsa. The sequence continues at coordinate 61,232,008 of NC_137261.1, read as the reverse complement.
CTCAAAAGCAAGTGGGTGTGTGAGTGTGTGTGAGTGTGTGAGTGACTGTGTGTGTGTGTGTTGCGTGACCTTGAACTCTGATTGTGTGCTATGTGTATGTGTGTGTGTGTGTGTGTAAGCGTATAAATGCTCACTTTCCCTACAAAATCACATAAATTTGATGAACATCGCTCAGTTAGTTACTTTTTTTCCTTTTTTATTGATGGATTTCAACATCTAAAACCATTGATTGCTTATTGTTTATTTGGCGTAAATGTAATTTATCACAAATACTTAAACTTATCATAATAATAATAATTTGGAATTTTTGTTTAATAAAAATATTTTTTTACAATTGCAGTATAACAGTACTTTTGGTTCTTAGTTGGGCTCAAAGAATTGTTAAAACCTTTTACTAATTAGCTATTTAGCTATCAGCAGTTTTCTAAGGAAACTAATATTAAGCGCGTTAGAAACATACTCAAAAGCACACACACTCACACATACACACACACACACACAATATAAAGGTCCGCTATGTTTTCATATATGTTAAGAAGAAGTTAAGAAAGGAGGATTCATGCAAAACTAGCAACTTTTCTGCCAGTCAAAATAAATTTTTTCCAAATATTTTCTCTTATTCCTATCGGGACTAACAAAACTGGATTGAGTCTTATAATTTTAATATCTGCGGAAAGCTGTCTTGATACGATGCAATAAATAACTATTAATGTTTTTTTGGTAGCTTTGAAAAAACAGAATTATGATGATAAAGGAATTTGAAGTATGCGATATTGGTAGGCGAGAGATGAATATTAATGTTGCTTCTCTATATGTAGGGTCTGTCTGTCTGTCTGTCAGTAGTGTTGGTAGGAGAGAGATGAATATTAATGTTGCTTCTCTAAATGTAGGGTCTGTCTGTCTGTCTGTCAGTAGTACTGGTAGGAGAGAGATGAATATTAATGTTGCTTCTCTATATGTAGGGTCTGTCTGTCTGTCTGTCTGGCAATAGTATTGGTAGGAGAGAGATGAATATTAATGTTGCTTCTCTATATGTAGGGTCTGTCTGTCTGTCAGTAGTATTGGTAGGAGAGAGATGAATATTAATATTGCTTCTCTATATGTAGGGTCTGTCTGTCTGTCAGTAGTATTGGTAGGAGAGAGATGAATATTAATGTTGCTTCTCTATATGTAGGGTCTGTCTGTCTGTCTGTCTGTCAGTAGTACTGGTAGGAGAGAGATGAATATTAATGTTGCTTCTCTATATGTAGGGTCTGTCTGTCTGTCTGGCAATAGTATTGGTAGGAGAGAGATGAATATTAATGTGGCTTCTCTATATGTAGGGTCTGTCTGTCTGTCAGTAGTATTGGTAGGAGAGAGATGAATATTAATGTTGCTTCTCTATATGTAGGGTCTGTCTGTCTGTCAGTAGTATTGGTAGGAGAGAGATGAATATTAATATTGCTTCTCTATATGTAGGGTCTGTCTGTCTGTCTGTCTGTCAGTAGTATTGGTAGGAGAGAGATGAATATTAATATTGCTTCTCTATATGTAGGGTCTGTCTGTCTGTCAGTAGTATTGGTAGGAGAGAGATGAATATTAATATTGCTTCTCTATATGTAGGGTCTGTCTGTCTATCAGTAGTATTGGTAGGAGAGAGATGAATATTAATATTGCTTCTCTATATGTAGGGTCTGTCTGTCTGTCAGTAGTATTGGTAGGAGAGAGATGAATATTAATATTGCTTCTCTATATGTAGGGTCTGTCAGTCTGTCAGTAGTATTGGTAGGAGAGAGATGAATATTAATATTGCTTCTCTATATGTAGGGTCTGTCTGTCAGTCTGTAGGTCAGTAGGGAGAGAGATGTACTGAATTTATAATATATTTATAAAATTAATGCATAGTTAAGGACAATCATGTTTCTTGTAAGAATCATTAGCTATCATAGAAGTATATAGTGATGCTTAGTAGTTAAAAGGTATATAATTTAACTACTATCTTTATTCTTAATGTTGAAAAATATGTACAATTTTAGGTAGAATAAGTCTTAACAACAAAAAGTGTCAGGGTGTAAAAGGTTTATTATGTACAGGACAGCCCGCAGGGTTAGGGTAACTTTATTTTCTATAGTGGGGTTCTATGTTTGCTAGAAATTTTTAGGCGGGAAAGTATCCCATCCTATATTATGTTAATTGAAAACGCAGTACTACTAAGGGAGGGAGGAGACATAAAGACACTATTTTCTGAAGTTTTTAAAATCACGATTTCCCATTCGTTGGCCTATTTGTTCTTTTAGGGTTGCATCTTCATTAAAATATTACTTATATTTAATTTGATTTAGGAGCAAGCTTTAAATTTCTATACATATATCTATCCAGATTTTTTAAGTGACAAATTTAAATATATGTTTTGCGATCTCAGCCAGCATAAAGAAATAAAGGTTATAGATTATCAAACATATACCATCTATAATTTTCATTTCTTAGTGTCACAGTAGGTTATTATCCTATTATAGGTTAAAACCATTATGTTACATCTATCTAATAAAAAGGCATTAGAAATAGTCTTTAATACCTAGATGGCTTTAATAACGTTCTTACACGTTCGCCATATTTTAGCTACTTTATTGAATTTACAATTTAACCCAGTATTCTGAAAATGTACGCTAGATTAAAAAGTACACGGGCTGTACAAAATCGTACAATTAATATTCCTATCATCATTTTTTTGGCAAGAATAATGAAGTTCAATTACATATCATTGAAGCATAAGAGAATATATCAATTACTTGTAGATTTATGTTCTTCACTTTACCTTAATGACCCTTTCTCTCAGATTATAGTTTATAAGTTACTGCTGCTATGTCAGCTGGGTGACACTAATAATTAGAATAAGAAAATTTGCAGTTTTGTGCTCAATCCCAAAAAGATGCTTTTTATCATTTATGTTTGCACAAAGAAGTGCTTTTGCAATGTAACAATCATTTGATGACAATTTTAGATAAAAATCCTCAAAATGGTTTATGATTTAACAATTTCAAATTTTTATAGTTAATTGAAACTCTCTAAAAAAATCAAAAGTTTGCAAATAAACTTCTGATTATAGATTGAAATAGAGTAATAATTATTGACTTTGGGTCTATATTTAAAATGTACTAAAGCATGGCTATTTAAATTTTGTATTACTCAATTGAAAAAACACCTGTATTTAGAAAAGATAGAAAGAGAAGCTGCGAGTGTGGGATCAAAAAGTCATAGTTGTTTAGAACATATCATACATATTAATATTATACGTAGCTACTCTATAATAATATTTATCATTATTGTTTAGAATATATATGATACATATCAATAATGTATCAAGATACTCTTTGAATCTCAACTAGAAAACAAAAGAAAAGTTTGGAATTTAATCTCTAGTCTCTAATAACAATTATACCATTGCTATGCTTTCTAAACTGTACTGCCCTTAAACGGGAATTATAAAGCATAATTTTGAATTAATAGAATAGGACAATTTTAACATTCCTTAAACTATGCCTATGTTATGTCTATCCATTATGCAAATACATAGGTTAGGCTTTAAGTGCAGGAAAGCTTCAAATTTTAAAATAAAGTGATTCTAATCAAAAATATTAATGAACATGCAAATTTGATTGATGTCGTTCTTGTTATAATTAATGTTGACGGGTATACATTTTTAGGTTTAATATCAGAGACCAAAGATCACAATAAAATATATGATAGATAGATAGAATGTTTGGTTGGATATATTAATAGATAGACATAAGATAAATAGATTCATAGATTTAAGATCCATAAAAACGAAGCTCTAAAACGGTAGGACAAACAAACATTAACACTTGAGTAGAGTGTCAGAACTGAATAATCAGAATATTAATGTATTAAAGTCGAATGAAACAAAATAGATCTGTTGAAAAACTGGTTGAATACATGATATTGTTTACGGACATACTTAATTTTTTAGGACTTGATTATAGAGATGCTTCGCTTATAACAATGTACTTTTCTGTCCTAGAAATCAGTATTTCAAAAATCAGACCAATCGGATAATTTTATCACATAAAAATTAGTTGTTAAAAAGGTTGAAAAGAAACATGTTAAAAACGGACTTTCTAGTGACGATTATAGAGTTGCTTTGCTTTCTAACTCCTACCTAACTCATGCTAAGTTTGAAATCGATATTGTTTACGGACATACTTAATTTTTTAGGACTTGATTATAGAGATGCTTCGCTTATAACAATGTACTTTTCTGTCCTAGGAATCGATATTTCAAAAATCAGACCAATCGGATAATTTTATCACATAAAAATTAGTTGTTAAAAAGCTTGAAAAGAAACATGTTAAAAACGGACTTTCTAGTGACGATTATAGAGTTGCTTCGCTTTCTAACTCGTACCTAACTCCTATAGGAATCATCATGCAAAGTTTGAAATCGATAGGACGATTCTAACATGCCTAAATTAACGAAAAAAGATATCCGTGACGGACGTACGGACGGACCGACCCTAATTATAGAAAAGCTTCGCTTTTAACAATATACTGTCTTCAAATCAAAATGATTTCGATATTTAAAATGTATGAAATCTATTTATATTTTACTTATTTTGTGTTTCATTTTTAGGTAAGTCTTAGAGCTATCACATCCGCTAGTTGTAATAAGTAGCTCACTTCCTATTTCTTTTCAAATTTTCATAATAATGTTTTCTTATTTGTTGGCTCTACTACTTTAGGGGGTTTTGATTGGTTGGTTCATTTAGTTGAGTGTAAACCACCAATTATAATCTACAGAAGGGGTAATTTTGTGTATCATCTTTAATATTGTACATCAAATTATCGACCATTATCTTATCCCTTTAGATTCCTGTATCCCTTTACTCCTGCTAAAGTACCCAGAAGCTAGAATAGTAATTTTACTTAAACATTTCTAGTGTTTAAGCATTGAGTAATGTTATTAAGAAAAGACAATCAATGAAAATTACTGCAATGTATATTTTTTTTGCTTTCGATAATAAATGTATAAGTATTTATATATAATCCAGACAAATACCTTGTTCAAGTGTTGGAGACCCCTTTCGTCTGCTTCTGCTAGTAAATTGATTCCTGTTCTTTTGTTGGGAATTGGCTGTGTTTATATTTACTTCTCTCTCTTCTAGAAATACGTTTTTTTTTAAACGTTAGTAGTTAGGTAAACTTGATAATATAAGCTATGCTTCCATATACGTCCAAGGTTGGGTTTAAAGAGGTGCTACACCCCCTCCCCAAACTTTGAAACTGCTCATTTTACCTCACACAAAATTTTGGAAAATATATTAGATTACCCCTCTCATACCGTCAAAACCCCTCATTTTATACCCCCTTAAAAATGATAAGCTTGGACGTCCTTGAATCATTCTTCAAATATTACTCTTTCATGTTTCGGTGTCTTTTTTACACTCTTTTTGATTATAAATTATTTAACCTCACTTTATATACTTTTCTTTACTCAGGGTTTAATAGATAGAAGTATTTAACAAGTGTGTCCACAATATTCTAGGGATCTAAATGGATAAGATAATGGCTGAGTCACCAAATTACCCCTTCTGTAGATAATAATGGGTCTTTGAAACGTTTTGACACTCAAGCTAATGAACCAACCAATCAAAATTTAATAAAAGTTCTAATGTTGTTAAGCCAACTTCAGACAAATGTCCCCTTTCTCCCTGGAAAAAAAAAACAATCCATTTCTCCTTAACTTGCACCCTAGGATTTTTATAAGCTTTTTCATACCATAATTTTACACAATTTAAAACTTTGCCCCCGAGAAAGCTTGAACAATAATTTGTTTTATGAAAAACGAAACAATAGAATCTACTTTTAATATCTTATTATGTAAAGTAGTAATTTTTTTGTCTGTCAGTTAAGATATCATTAACCAATTCACCAGGGATCTAAAGGGATAAGACAATGGCCGATTAATCGATGTACATCCCGGACGATGATACACAATATTACCCCTTCTGTAGGTAAAAATTAGTTGAACACTCAACTAGGCTATTTTCTTATTTACACCTTCAAATATAGAGCTCTCATTTTTCTTTATAAAAAATATCCCTATTCAAAGAAATGCCCCTAGACAAATAAAAATTGTATATGAATTAAAGAGTAAATTTTTGCCTACATCTGTTTACTGTTCAAATTCTTTAATTTTTTTAACTTTCTTCCTTTTAAAGGCAAAACTTATTTGCGTAAATGGTTGGTCCGTCAGTGCGTCTGTAATGGATAGCTCCTCTTGCTTATCCATAATTGTTGAAATAATTGCATGATTCCTGGGATAGTTAAGTCTTATTTAGAAAGTAATGTAATAATTACCGGAAAGTCAAATGCCTATTTTCTTATCCCTAAAGTAAATGATACTATTTTAATGAGTCTGACTCAAATATTTTATCTACATACTAAAAGCTGCTTCTCTATATGAAGGGGAAGTAAAAGCCTAAAACAACCCCAATACTTACACATAAAAATAAAACAGGCTGAAACCATCCCGGGACCCCAGTAGAAATTCCCTAAAATGGATAACTAAATCGGTTTAGATAGAAATATGAAGCTAGAGAAAAAGACCGTACAACTTTATGTATTACTAGAGTCTCCGCCTCCTAAGGCCTCTAGTTTTTTTTGGTAAGCTTTCCTAGACCTACGAGAAGCTTCACTGTAAAGTAGAACCACACCGGTCTTTCGGTAAGCAAGATCCTTCGCAAAAAGACAGACATCTTGCTATTTATACAAAAGAATAGCGAAAGTGGTCTACATAACGCTGAAGTTGCATGTTGAGAATTGTTTAACTGCACCCCTGCTGGGTTGGTTTGAACTTATATTTACCCTCTCTACAGGTTGAGGCTTATATTTCTTCTGGTTCAATGGATATATTATTACTTGGAGCTTACACCTAATTTTCATCTTCTCTAATGTGCCAGTGTAACACGCAGGAGGCTTAAAACGGTTCCCCCGCCTCCACTACTTTTACCCCATCCCTTCACCTCATACTGGATGAACGAACGGACCAATAAATAATTTCTGAGCTAAATTGAAGATAGTTTTTACGTGTCATAATATACATGTATATCCATATCTGGTTCATTGCAACTATATTTATATGGTTTGAACTTAAATGTGCCCTCTCTACAGGTTGAGGCTTGTATTTCTTATGGTTCAATAAAACAATAAAACACGCAGCAGGCTGAAAAAGATTCCCCCATTCAACTATCTTTACCACATCCTTTCCCCTCCTACCGTAAGAACGAACTGACCAATAAATGACAGGGAAAATAGCAACATGAATTTTAGACTACAATTATCCTCTGTCATGATATCCACGTATATTCTACATCCATTTCTGGTTCGTAGCAACTACATTGATATGGCTTGAATTTGTATTTACCCTCAATTCAAGTTAAGGGCTACATTTTCCCTGGTTTGTAGATATTGTGTTTATTAGTACGTCCATTAAACTAGACATTTAGATCCTTAAGAATACAGTGTCTACGCAGAGTCTTTCTGCTAGAATCGTTTTATTTATTGTTCTTTCTTTGATAACAAACGCTTTATAAATAAAATCCTCATATAAATAAGGATCTCGTTAACTGATGAACCGTTGTGGTTCTCTTTTACAATCGGGAAGAAGAAATGGTTGTAGATTACATCTCCCTTTCCTAGATAACTGTTGTTATTTTTTTTTGTCTGTGACACTGTTTGATCTAATATTATATCACGTCCGCTAGTGGATATTATGTAAGAGGGAAATTGTTGACAATTTTGGTAGCTAATATGAACCTCATTTATGGGTCCGTTCTTTCATCCAGTAGGAAGGGAGGGTAGATAATAATAATAATAAAGGTATTTTAGCCAGCTGTTAGTATCTCTTTAATGTAGAGTTCATGTAAATCTGGTGCAGCATCCAAGTATAAATTGATTTTTGAGTGCAGAAATAAAATGTTCAATAATCAATAGGTATTTTTTGAGGAACTGATAACACACCGCGCCGTTTGATCTTTGGGTCACACTTCATTAGATAGATAGGATAGCAGGGTTGGTTACATAATAAGGGAGGGAGGGGACATTGGAATATCAATTGTTATGGTATTCGTGTTTCACAAACAGGTACTCTTATTCGCTGACTTAATCAATGTTGAAAGGGGTAATTTTGTTTATCATCATTGGTAATGTGTAAATCAATTTATCTCGCTTAAGATCCCTGAAAAAAGCATAGGTTATTAAATCATTATACAAAACAATATTGGCTGTAACTTTGTTTTTGTCATGAAAGGTCTCTGTAAAAGCTAAGTAATTTTTATTCGTGGATTTGTAATGTTTATGGCACAGGGCAGATTTAAGCTTTTTTTTGAGTAACGTGAATAGTGTGTTATTATGTGTTATAGAAAGTTACCTATCAAAATTTTTAAATATATCGTGCAATAAAAAAATTAAAATAAATGGAGTAGGGGGAGAGGTTTCAGTGCTCGATAGGCTCTTTGTGGTAAAGCACTATTAGTTCTATAAAAATTATATAAAGAAATACAAAATAAAATTGTATGTACATTTGTTTGACACTTTTTGATCTTTAGGTTACACCTTATTAAGTACACTACATATTACGTTTTAATAGTAGCAAAGCTACTTTGTAAATGTGTATGTCAGTCTTACTGTCTATTTTTCTATCTTTAAATGTTGAAAACATGTAAAAGAAGCAAAGTATAAAACGTTATGTATTAACGTGAGTTAAAAGTGAGTTACAACACAGTAGTCGTCATTAAACAAGAATGACAACATCCATAAAAGCGAAGCACTGAAACGGTAGGACAAACGGACATTGACACTTGTATAGTATCTGAACTGAAAAATCGGAACATAAATGTATAAATGTCGAATCAAAATTGTAGGTAAATTTGTTGAAAAACTGCTTAAAAACAGGATAATGTTTATGGACATACTTACATTTTTGGACTTGATTATAGAGTTGCTTCGCTTATAATATTCTTCTTTGTTGTCCCAGGAATCAATATACAAAAAATCAGATCAAACAGATAATTAAAACACTTGAAAATTTGTTGTTAAAAAAGTAGAAAAATCAACATGTTTAAAATGGACGTACGGACATTCTGGTAATGATTATAGAGTTGCTACGCTTTCTAAATCGTACCCAACTTCTACAGGAATCATCATGCAAATTTTGAAAACGATAGGACAATTCTAACATGCCTAAATTAACGAATAAAAGCTATCTATCTTGGACGGACGTACTGACGGACGGACGGACGTACGGACGGACCGACCCTAATTATAGAAAAGCTTCGCTTTTAAAAAATAGAAGGGGGGAAAGAAAGATAGAGAATCTTTTCTACAACTTTTACCTCTGACAAACAAAGAGAAGGACGGATAGACATTTAAAATTGTACACGATAGCTTTGCTATTAAACAAGGATGAAAACATCCATAAAATCGAAACTCTAAAATCTAAAACAATAGCTCTTGTAGAGTGTCAGATCTTAGTAAGCAGAACATTGATTTGTAAGTCTAAACAAAATTGTAAACAAATTTATTTTTTGTAAAAACAGAGAACAATAAAAAAACATACTTTAATTATTAGGATTTGAATAATGACATGTGTCATTTAAAATATTGTAGCATAATGTTCTAGGCATATATATTACAAAAACAGATGAATTTTAGAAAAATTTTAGAAAAGCTTCGCCATTTAAAAGTTGTTCTAATTTGTGTAAAATTACTACACACAAGTTATTACCTAAAATTACGTGTAACAACCCATTGTGTCAATTTCAGTATTTTTTCAAAGATCAGCAACAGCGCCCCAGCCGCGCATATTTCTCAATTTTAAACCCACTTGGGTGAGAAAAAAAACTCCGGACGCGCGACTGTTGAGCACCTGGCATTTTTGTTTTGAAAGGATATAGGGATAAGTTTTTTTGCAGTGGAGTGCACCGGGTTATGCTTTTACATTGTCTAAAACCCCCCACCCCCTATATTGGTGCTGAGAGGGGCGGTTTTTTAATAATCACTAAGGTATTTTGATAACGTTATCTTATTCGTTTTCTACACAACTTTTGGGAAAGGTAAGTTTTGTGTATCATCATTGGAGATGGAGATTGACTTGTCCCTTTAGATCCCTGGTCTCTGTAGATAGATTGGATGCATTTCAATAAAGTGAAGTTCACATTATTTAACACCTACAATCCCAATCTCGTTTATTTATAACAAAAATGCTTTAAGTTTGTTTTTAATAGCGAAGCTTTTCTTAATTTCATTATAGATGAATTAGTCTGTTCGTCTGTTTGTCCGTCCGTCCATGAAGTTTTAGAATAATAAGGTTCTTTAATGTCAAATATACATATTCTATTAATCTATTCTTCTATTTATCTATTTGTCTATCAATATATTTCTGTATCATTATATCAATTCATCTAATTATCAATCTATTCATCTATTCATCTATCTTCTTATCTATCAATCTATCTATTTTTAATTATATATCAATTATTCTATTGTATCTATCAACCTGTTTATGAATGCATCTATTTATCCAACTACTGATGTATTTGTTTCTATATTATTATATCCATCTATTCATCTATTTATCCATTACTCTATTAACTATTTATCTATCAATCTATTCATTAATTTATTTATTTAAAAAACCATCCAATTATCTATCAATTTACCCATTCGTCTATTTATTTATCAATCTATTCATAATATATATACCAATTTATCCATCTATCTATTAATCAATCCATCTATCTATTAATCAATCCATCTATCTATTTGTGACTAAAGTTTATCATGGTTGAAATAGAAGATGTTCTATCACATCCGAAGAATAGCAAAGTTATACTACTTTGCAAATGCCAGGAATCTTACAAGATAAGACAATGAAAAATAAAATTATGTACATCCCCAATTATGGAAAACAAAACTACCCCACCTAGTTTAGACACTGCCACGTTGGACTAACCAACCAAGATTTAATAAAAGTTGAAAGTAAACGAAAGAGAGAACTTTGTGAACAAGTGCAATTAAAAAACAAAAAATGGGATTTTAATAAAGTGGTAGCTGTAGTAAAAAATTTTAGTCGCAATTGCTTTTTAACAATAAAAATGTAGCAAAAGGGATTGAACACTGAAATGAAATCTGTGGGTCCCGCCCCTATCAATTTAAATACTCTCAATCCTAAGTATGGATAATTTTACTAAAAATAATATAGCACTATAAAGAAATATAGTCTACATAGAATGAAAAACAAAAGTTTATTTGTAAAAAACATCATGTTTTATGCATTAAGCAATCTTTAGTTACACTTAACTTTTGATACTGACAATAATATTAGCATTAATAGATTTTTTCAATTAAATTTAGAGGATTTTTAAAAATATTGAAATTACAAATAAACATAATTTTGAAAAATATCTATTTTAATCATCTCAATCACATTTAACTTAGGAACGAATAACATATTGGACTGTAAATAATACCGGTAACTAAAAACCATTCTTTTAAATAAACAAAATCTCTTTAAAAATCTCATTGTCATAACTTTTTTATTGAACTTTGAATGAGTTCTTAAATCCTTCAAGGACAAAAGATTTCTACCAATAATTTTAATTAAAAGAAGGGTTAAATTGACTATCGTAATTGGGGTTTTATCATAATATATTGTCCTCTTTTGAAGATCCTTTGGTAATTGATTTTGATGATTCAAGTTCCTTTCCGAGATAAATTGATTCTGTTTTATTTTTAATGCACATATGTGTAGATTTTATAGGATATGACAATAGGCGAACATTTTTGTACACCTCCAAATTATCCCAATTAAGATTATTGGTGTAAAAGCCTGGACACTGCTAGTTGGTACCAACAAATCAAGATCTTATTGGAAGTCCCCAAAGTTTTAAGGAAATAGATGATAGTAGGTATTTAAAAAACTTTGGATACGGTATCACAACAGCACAATTTAACATTTTTTGTGTATTACGACATTTAATTTTAAATAATCCCTTAAAATTTTATAAACACTTTTCTCGTATTCATTCGAATCCGGTGGATAGGAACCGGTTCTCATCCATACGAAAAAATTATGTCTAGCATCGTATTATATCCAACTTTCTACGAATATAGAAATGTACAATCATAAGATTAAAACCAGTTTTTTAGCCCGTGCCTTATGGTGCCATATAATTGTACATTCTATATCCGAGGAAAACTGACTATAATACGATGCGAGAAATAACTATTACTTATTCGTTTGCTTAAAACTAATTTACGTTTTTTATTCAATAATGATAACATTACTATAAATGATTTTAAAACTAATAAAGGGGTAATTTTTCAGTTTATATAATTTTCAATGCAAGCCTTGAGATGTTTTTTTGCCATTTCCTCCTCTGTGATAGGGGCGCAGTCGCTAGTTTCATAAAATTCTGACCATTCCACCTTCACTGCAGAAGCAAGATATAATCTTTTTCAAATGAACTAAAAGAGAAAGAAAAAAATGCAACAGCAAATTTTCTTATTTTGCACCTAAAAAATGTTTCTTTATTGTCGCTAAAATATTATATTACAATCAGCTGTGCCCCTTGCATCTAGGAAGGGAATTGCATACAAATGGCCTAAAACCATACTTAGACTAAAATGCAAAAAAAAGATTTGCCTAGAAGCATTCAGGGACCTTTGTGAAGCTTCTCTAAAATAAATAACTCAATCGGTTCAGTTATTGAGATTTTAAGCTTCAGAATATAAACAAAGACAAAAATACTTCTAGAATATAATACTTTTATAATAAGAGGATAGTGGCTGCTTTCCTTGCCCCCCATATTTATTTCAATTATTCTGGGAAGGCGTGTTCTACCTCCATGCCCTATCATAGCTTGAAACCTTCACTAAAACTTGTGGAATGATCGATATCAAGCCGTTTACAGGATATTAACGGTATGGATACCAACAATTAGACATCCAGTGTACAGCATATTATATATTTTACTTTAGTTTACACACATAGCAGTTATCTTTGCTATTTAGAAAATAGGAGGTTTGTATGAACCTTCTTTTTAAAATTGTATTTGAATATTTTAGTATTTGTTTGTTTCAGATATTTGTATGTAATTTCTTTAACTGTAATTTTTCACGGAGGGAGGGGATATTGAGCTGTTTATTAAAACGGGCCCCCAAAGTGTTATACTTTTATTCGATGACTTAACAACTTTGTGGGTTTGCATTTTTATAAACGTTTCACTTTCAACCACTAATTTTAATCCACAGAAAGAGTAAGTTTGTGTAAAACCATTGAGGGTGTATATCAATTTATCGATCATTGTCTTATCCCTTTCGATTCCTGATTTTTTTTAGGTATGGTAGGGTGAGTAAAATGACGTTAAGATTATTCTCATTAACTTTAACTTAAAGACATAATTCATAATTGGAGGGTAGATCATTTCTTTTTACCTAATGTCCTTTCCCTGGTAATATTTGCTGTTTCTAGATAAGGAATAACAATCGATATATTATTACTTGGATGTTGCACCGGATTTTCATGTGTACTCGCAGCTGGCTAAAATATCCCTCATCCTCTCCTAGTGAATGAACGGGCTGACCAATAAATGAGGTCCATATTAGCAAGCAAAAATGGCAAAAAAATTTACCTGTCAATTTATCCATGTTTATCATGTATCTATTGTTTCTAGATAAGAAAGCAAACGTTTTAGTTTGTGTAGCGAAGCTACTCTATAATTTATTGTTATATGTCTAAACAAAGACGTCCAATCTTGGACGTAAAGAGGTGCTTACCCCGCTGAAACTTTGAAACCCTATCATAATTTATAACAAATACTTTGAAATACACCCTTCTAAATAAAATGCTTGGACGTCCATGAACATCTATCATTAATATAAAGTTAATAGGAGCAAAATCATAGTTGCCAGATATTTTTCAGATCAAAGTGTACAAATAAGGTGTACATTGGACCTCCAATGTGTACATTTTGGGGGGGAAGGGGGAAAAGGGAGGAGGGAATGGGGAGAAGGGGATGGGGTACAAGGGAATTTGCTATGCTATCCTAATAGGAATTACACTAGTGGCATCTAGGAGCTCTTAAGGGAGAAGAGGGAGTCAACCTCACACTTTTAGTTGTAATTTTACAAGTTACTACAAAAAATATAAATATTCAGTTAAACTTCAATGTTTATAACCAGAAAATCGAGAAAGGAAGCCAATTTTTGGGGGTAAAAAGTCCATTTTTGGAAGGAAAATTTCAATTTTTGTGTGTACACGTGTACATTTTTAAAAAAATGTTGAAAATGCGTACATCCTCATCGGTTTTGCCCAATGTGTACATTTGTCAAAAATCAGGTCAAAAATGCGTACATTACGCACAAAATGTGTACATCTGGCACCGTTGAGCAAAATCGATAAAAAGGTGTCGAAGAATTGTAATTGGTCGATAATTAGATGTACATCTTCAAAAATATGGACTGTAATGACTGTTTTAGTTACAAGCTTCCTGATCCAGTGTTGGATTAATCAGCTGAAATTATTTTATTTGTTTTCAAAAGTAAACTTTTTATCAGCATTCATAAAATAATATTCATTATTATTAAGTATTTTACAAATAATAAATTTGTATATTTTGTTATGAATGGGGTTTTTTAAATAATAGTTTGTAAGTCAAAAAGCTTTTGATTTAACAATTTCAAATGCACTCTCTGGCGGAAAAATTTAGAATTACATAATATATTTTAAGCACCTAACTGTGAACTAAAAGAAAAAAACTCATCTATTAGTTCAGCTAAGAAAGATAACGTTTGAATTTTATTGGCGAAGCTACACTATAATTCTCTTTAATAAATTCTTTTATGAAAAAACACGATATTTGATTGACTTTTTTCATCAACTTAAAGTAGAAAAATGTTTTATAAAGTAACTAGTGACTGCGACCCTAACATCTAGGGGCCCTATATTAAGATTAGAAAATTACCTAAAACCATCCAAAGACTTAAATCTTAAATGAAATAGCCTAAAACCACTCTGAGAACTATAGAAAGCTTCCCAAATTAGAAAATTCAAATTGTTTAGTGGTCAACAAAATCTTACTACTTTATATTATTGGATATTATAACATACTTACTGAAGGAAAGAAAGGGTTGTATATTAATTTGATTTTGATTAATTTCTAAGCCCTCACTAAAAAAAAGTAAGATAGAAGTCATATTATTGTAGGGAAAGGGGGGGGGGGGTAAAGTGGGGTCATATCCGGTGTTATACAAATAAAGATGAGAGGGGGTGGGGTAGTTGGTTGAAGATAGAGAAAGAAACAAGGATGACAAAATCCGTAGTATCAGCACATAGAAAAAAAAATAAATGCACTTTTATCTCTGCATTACTGTACTTAAGTTTTAGGTTATTTTGGAATCCTCAATTCTGATGGTTGTAACCATGAGCTACTTTTCTGAACCTAATAACCTTACCTAAATGAAAATTTTAAACACTTAAATTAAAATAGTAATTTATTATGCTCCCCTGCAGTTTATACAATAAGTGATTGAATTTTTGGACACTCAACTTAATGGAAAAAATCAATCAAAATTTGATGAAAGTCCCAAAAGTTTGTATGCTTACGAATAAGAAAACTTTATCATAAAACTTGGGGACTAGTGTAAAGAGCTCAATGTCCACTCCCTCCCAGTTTCATTAGCTCCAGACTTCACCTAACCTATGGAGATGCTAGGCATGTAATATTGTGAGAGGAAGCGATGCAAAGACTTAATTAATAATTAAGTAATTAATTTAGCGGCAAAATAAATTATCTAGGCTTAAACAAAGACAATATAATATCACGGAGGAAGGGGATAATGGGCTGTTTATTGCACAAGTTTTCTTATTTGTTGGCTTAACAACTCTGGGGACTGCGGTATAGCTCTTTACGTTAATTTAGAGATGTTAGATTTGTCATATTGATTTTAAACTTTGTACAAAGAATCCTATAACAGTTAGGTACTATATAGGAAGAGAATGATCGTTATCCGAAAGTCCATAACTTGCTGATTTTTATCTTTTTTTTTACAATAACTTTCTGTATGATTAAAATTATTATAATTATGATTTATAGGACAATAAGGTATAATGAAAGAATTTCCCTAATAGTAACTTTCAAATTAATGTTCTTCCTATTAACTTCTGACACTCTACAAGTTATATTGTTTGATCACTTCATTCTGATTTTGTAGATTCAATTTATGGATGTTGTCATCCTTGTTTTTATAAAATAACATTTTCATACTATAAATGTATAAAAATTATATAACTATGAAAAATATCATAAATGAGGGTGGATTGTACTATATGTCAAAGGAAACTAAGATTAATGTGATCAAAATTCATTAGGCTTTATAAGAAATAAATATAATCTTATTCAATAGATGAATACAGTTATTAGATTAGAGGATTTTAAAAAAATTAGGGTTAGTAGTAAAGGGGGGGGGGGGAAGTCTAGTCTCCACTTTCAATCTTAGTTGAGTTTTATAAAGAAATTTAGGGAGGTGTATCTTTGTTAGAGGTAATTTCTCTTGAAAAGCAAGGACCCTCCTCCAAAATAATTATAAACTTACTAAAACAAACTTCACTGTAAAGATAACCATATTGGTTTAGTGGTTAGCGAGATCCTTCGTTACATTCACACAAACGGACACATAGACATCCTGTTACTTGTGTGTAAGGATAAAACAAGAAATTGGAATGCTTGGGGTTTCCTCTAATGGATGTAGAAAATATGTGAATATTTAGACAGGGGGAAAATTGTCGTCAATTTAGGTTTCTAACATGAACATTATTTCTTGATCAATTCGTTCATATAGTAGGAGGGAACGTGATAGGGTAAAGGGGTTGGATGGGGGGTCATTATTTTAGCCATTACAAGTTTCACCTAATTAGAGTACATTATAATCTGGTGTAAGATCCAAGTAATAATAAATCCATTTTCCCTCTATATTTAGTAAATCACTTGTAGACCTGAGACTCCAATTGAGAAAATTGCCCTGAGCTTCGAGCCTAACTTAGTGCGTCATCTTTCAATTTAAAATTAGACGGATGATTGATTGTTTGTCTTTCTATCTATCTATCTACCCACCTTTCTAACTATCTTTTATCCATCTTTCAATATACATCTTCCTATCTGTCTTTCAATATACATCTTTCTATATATCTTTCTATAAATCTCTCTACCTATCTTTATATCTATCGTATTATATGTATCCATATTGCTTGTAAGTATATTTTATCTTATATATTTTCTTTGACATTTTTCCTATATTTTTGGCTTTTCCTCTACATTGGCTGCTTTATGTTAGAATTAAAGCAGCCAAAAACTATGTGCAGTTTACCTGAAATGGAGAACTCAATCAATTCAATGCTTATCGAAATCATAACGGACAAACAAAAAAATCTGACAGCTTTATACAATAGAATTGTTTTGACATCTACATATTATATAGATCTATTTTATATAATTCTGTTTATTTACAGGCTACTTATTTTACTAGTCCCCAAAGTTCATAATAATGGTTTCTTATTCATTGTCTTTACAACTTTGGGACCTTATACTGAATTTTGGTTCATTAGGTTAAATGTCCAAACGTTTCAACTACCGAATTTATGGGTAATTTTTTGTATCATCATTGAGGATGTGTATCTATTTACCGGCGATTGTCTTATCCCTTTAGATTTCTGATTTGTATGTCTATTTATCATTTTTATTCCAGTTATTTTTTTTTTATCGTGGTTATGATAGATTGTCACAAGAAATATTTTAGGATATTTATATCAGGAAGGGGATATTGGGCTGTTTATTACACTAGTCCCCAAGGTATTAAAATATTCTTATTCGTTGGCCTAACATTTTTGGGGACTTTTTAGAATTTTTATTGGTTAGTTCAGTAATTTGAGAGTCCCCACGTTTCAACCACTAATCGATATCTAAAGAAGAAGTGATTTTGAGTATCATTATTTGGAATGTGCTTCAATTTATCGGCCATTGTCTTATCCCTTTAAATTCTTGACTTAAATTACAAGTTAGACAGTAAGCAAAGTTTATGCCGAAATTATATAATTTTGGTTTTAATCTCTTTCGGAGACTTTAATGAAATCAAAGAAAGTATCGTAATTTAAATTAAATCACAAATATGTTGCTAAGAATCTCGCTAACCGCTAAACCGATACAGAAATTTGAATAAATAACCTCTCCCCCCTCAAGTGTCTCTAGGGGCTTAACTAGTCCCACTAGAATTAATGTAGAATATGCGTGGATATTATGACAGGGGACATCATTTATTGGTCAATTAGCTCATCCAGAAGGAGGGGAACGAATGGGAAAAGGGGGAGAATCGGGGTGTGATCGTTATTTTAGCCAGCTGCAAGTTTCACTTTATTAGAGTACATGATAATCTGGTGTAAGATCCAAGTAATAATAAATCTATTATTATAGAGTGGCTACACTGCTAAATTTTAATAATAGCCATAACTGTTAATGGATGTAAGAAGTTTCTTAGTTTCTTTAAGTGGTCTTGTTTTTACTAAATTATTTATACACACACTCTGGGACAGGGATAACAATATACAAGGACAGTCGTGTCCTTAATAAGCGAAGCTAATAAGATTTTCGATAAAAAAGTAATCTATGCTTTCTAAGAGTGAAGCTTTACTAATCGATGTGTTATTACTTTGATGTTGCACCAGATTTTCATGTACTCTGACAAAGTAATGCTTGCAGCTGGCTAAATAATATTACCCCATCTTAACTTGTTAACAACCTAAATACTAACAAGGACAATTATAAGCCAAACAAGCGATGCATTAACAAGCGAATAAGAGTTTTGTTAAAAAAAAGTAGTAATTAGAGTTAAATATATTGAAGAAAAAAAATATTTTTGGCCTTTTGATCTTGAGTACGATTCGACATAATACCAAGCATCCTATTTAGTAATTTTGGAATGATCTTTAAAAATAATATTGAATACAAAATGCACATTTGCCGAAGTTCGTATGTCTGATTATTTTAATAAATAAAACTGTGTTTAATTGTCTATGTCTTCATAGCATGGTAGGGGACGTGTCAGACTTTTTGGAGCAAAAAATTTGAATAGATAAGTACAAGGACATAACAAAGAATGTACCCCCACAAGGCTGATAATTAAAAGCTCTAGAATGGACGTATATTGCGAAATATATTTGACAAATCTAAGAAATATAAAAGTATGTTTATCTTTTTTTAGATTTTGATTTAGAAAATCATAGCTTTATTTGAGCCTTTTAATTATTTATTAAGTGCTATAATTATTTTTGTACTTTTTATATAACAATTCTGTTTTTTTATTGACAATTTTTCAATCCTTTCTTAAAAACAACTTTAAAAAAAAGAGTTCAAAATATAAAAACATTTTGCCAGGGCTCGGCAGCATCGCGTCAGCCGCCTTTAAGCCTCAGAAAAATCAAACTTTTACAATTCTAACCTAACCCAAATTATGACAATACCTCTTTTCAAATAATCCAAATGGGTTTAAATTTGAGTTTAGTCGCGGCTAACGCGCAGCTGCCGAGCACCAAAATTTGCTTGTTCAATAGAATAAAAAGTTAGAATCTGATATGTCAATTTGACAAATATTTTATTTCAAAGATAAAAAGATATGTCTTTATGACAAATCATACAAAAAGTTCAGTGAAAAATAATTACAATTCTTTTTATACAGTAGGTAGGAGGTTTGTCTAATGGATATAAAATATACGTGGTCGTGGATGGTCGTAAAGTTTAGGTTTCTAAAATGAACATAATTTATTGGCCAGTTTGTTCATCCAGTAGAATTTTAATTTAGATTTAATTCACCTGATGGCTTTATCTTATTTATGGATTTGAACAAATTTTTCTCTTAATGTATTATGTAGAAAGTATTGAATATTCCCTTTGGTTTCTTGTAGTCATTTAGAAAAAGGTTAAGATCATATTTTCACTTACCCAACAAATTGTCGTATATAAGATCCCCCCCTCCCCCCGATAAGTGATAATCACCCTTTCTTCAGATTAAAATCATTAGTTGAAAAGCATCTAAAATAGAATCAATTAATCAATATCTAATAAAAGTACCCAAAGTTTTTGACAAAGATAAAATGTTAAATAAAACTTAGGTTACCAGCGTAATGTCCAATGTCCCTTCCCTATAGGATTTTCACATTAACTGTAATTCTTCTTCTTCTGATATTTGTAATTATTTGCAAGGAGGGAAAGGACAATAATGATAAAATTTATCTTTGTATAATTCTTACTTTTTAAATATTTTTACGGAGGTAAATTGAGAGGTTTAAATGTTTGAGGAGGGTAAATACCCCATCTTTGGACGTTTTTTTTTGGGTGGTTTAGGGATTAATTTCTCCATCTTCCTATCCCTATAACCTTGCATAATTATTAGAGGTAATGATGTCAACTTAGAGGAGTTGCATTACAATTATTTCTGTCAGGGATGAATGGGATTGTTGTAATATTTTTTTTTTTTTTGGGGGGGGGGGGCGGGGGGGGCCAGAATGATTTTTGTAGACTATTTGAATTACGGTCGTCTTTTCATTGGATCCTTTTAATATGATTGTCACCCCCGATAAAATAGACAAATAGTAGGGTTGTGTTGTATATTGAATGTTTAAGGGATGAATCTTTCAGTAGAGTGAAATGAAGAAAATTCTGTAGTTATTTTATGGAGGGAATTAAACAGAAGATAACAGAACTTTCAGTATAGCTTTAACACTTTCCTCGAAAGATTTAAGATTTATTTTACATTGGATGTAATACATCTATCGGCAAAATGACAAATATGATATTCATTGTCCAATTCCCATATCCCTGTATTACCCATACTCTTTGTTCAATAATTACAGAGTAAATTACAGGCAGCTGATTAATCCACTAGTTTCCAAAGTTTTATAATAAGGTTTTCTTATTCGTCGGCTTAACAATTTTTGTAACTTTTATTGAATTGAGTTGAGTTTCCAACTTTGGTATCATTAGGTATGTACATCAATTTATCGGCCATTGTCTTATCCCTTTAGTATAATCGTTGTTTTTTTTACTCATCAGGGACTTTACTTGGATTCAAGCTTCGATACTGATAATTTGAGCCAAGCAATCAAGATTTAATAATAATATCAAAAAAGAATTTTTGTAAACATCTTTAGGACCATTAAATATTTTTCGGTTGTTATAAAAGTTAGATATCTTAATTTTGTTGTGAAGATTTATTTTACCAATAAACATCAACTCATTAATATACTTTGTCCATAGTTGCGCTTCCCTACTTGTCTTGTCATCCTTGTTTGTTTATTACCTATTAAATACTTATATTAAAGTAGGTTCATAAATAATAATTAAATAGGTATAAATAGTTTAAAATATAATTTTAGTCTTAAAACATGTAAAAAAAAAAATTCTTTATTAATATCGTCCACGCCCTAGCATCTAGGGGCTTTGTATTTGAAGGGTTAGAGAAAGGGGAGAAAAATAGCCTAAAATTATTCCACTACTTTAACCTAAAAGTTTTAAAAAAAGAAGTCTAAAACCATCCCAAGACTTAAGCGAAGAGCTTCTCTAAAATTGAGAACTCAATCGGTTCTGCTGTTAGCGAGATACTACTTACAAATAACTTACTACGTTTTTCAATAGGATAGGAGTTTACACATGTAAAATTATAAAAGCTTTAAAATATATGCAGAAAAAATATCATACTCGGTGATTGATTGGTAATAATTCCCAAAAATGGACTATATTACCAATAAAATACCTAAATAATTACTGTATTATACTTTACTGTTATTTACTATCTTTGTTAAAAAAAGCAATTATTTGTTTCCTGTGTCCTGTGATTAATTTTTATTCTAATTAAAATTAATAGTTTCTTGTAAAAAAGAGTATAATTACAAATTAAGGCACAACTTCCAAGGATCTAAAGGGATAAGACAATAGCTAATAAATTGATGTACATATCCAATTATGATACACAAAATCCCTCTTCTGTCGATTACAATTATTGGTTGTAACGTCTGGAAACTCAGCTTAATAAACCAACCAAACAAATTCAATTAAAGTTCCCAAAGTTGTTAAGTCAACGAACAAGAAAAACGTTATTATAAAGCTTTGGGGACTAGTTTAATAAACAGCTTAATGTCCCCTTCCATCCCTGACAACATATAAATCTTGCTTCTCAGAAGTCACAATGATTGCAGACACCTTGTAGACCGAGAATGTACATAAGTTTAAAAAGCACAAAAAATACATATAATACTATATTAGATTACTGTTTCTAAAAATAAAATTTTGTTTTTAAAAAATTAAAATTGTTTTTTTACTATTTGGGAATATTTATAAAACTTAGACCCTTATATTTATTTGTAATATGTACTGTACTAAATTAAACCATGAATTAGCTCATGTTCGAAAGAAAAAACTTTGGGTTCCTATAAACCAGCAGTTTTAGCACTAAAAATATTTGATATCTAAAGGGGTTTATTTCTTTTTTTAGGGGAGAATTATCTTAGGAGGGTGGTGGTGGTACCCTCCCAAAAACTAATCATAATCCCTCCCAGGACCTATGAGAAGCTACATTGTAAAGGAGAACCATATATGTTCAGCGGTTAGCTATATCCTTTGATACACACATACAGAAAGACATCCTGTTACTTTTGTATATCGATTTATTGTCTGTTTAATTGAATGAACAGTTCATAAGTGTAATTAAACAAGGGAGCACAAACAAAGTCAAATAATCAAGTCTATGTTCAATTTTCTGGAAATAATTGATGTACAATTGCCAATAAGGATAGACAAATATAACCCCTTTTGTGGATTAAAATCATCGGTGAATAAGTTTGGACAGAGTTGTTTTTACCATCGAATCAAAACCACGGTTTCAGATCGATAGGATTATTCTCATATTCCAATATTGACAAGTACAAATGGCTTTAGAGAGTCAATAATAGTCAGTTCGTTCATCCAGTAGGAGAAGAGGTGATTCACTTTATTACAGTACATGATAATCTTGTGTAAAATCCAAGAAATAATATATCCATTAGTGGGTCACAGTATACACTTGACTACAAGACATTTACTAATGAGACAACCATAAAAACAAATATTAATTATTTACTTAATTAACATAATTATATGTATTAATTATCTTTATAACAAAATAACTATAGGGTTATCTGATAATCTATCTATAAACAGAGAAAGAAAGATAGTTTTAATAGATACACATTGACATAATCTAATGTCTAATTCATTTTTAATCCTTCTCTACCACAAAATTGATCAGATACCAAAGGCCGAATTTAGGGTTATTTTTTCTGGCAGATATTTCTCATTGGAGAATGTAGGTAACCTCAAAAAAATTAAAACCTTCCTTAGAACTATAAGAAGCTTCACTGTAAAGGAGAAACATATCGGTCCAGCGGCTAGCAAAATAACACACACAGAGTTAGACAGATAAGACAAATAAATATTTTTTCTTGTATTCATTCGAATCCGGTGGACAGGAACCGGTTCTCATCAATACGAAAAAACTATGTCTAGCATCGTATTATATCCAGCTTTCTACGAATATAAAAATGTACAATCATAAGATTAATACCAGTTTTCTTAGCCGGTGCCTTCGGCACCTCGGGGCTAAAAAAACTAGTTTTAATCTCATAATTGTACATTCTATATTCGCGGAAAGCCGTTTATAATACGATGCGAGAAATAACTATACCCATGTTTTGTTTTATTGTGTTTAGATTGAATAATAATTGATTTACTTTCATAGAGCGACATGATAACAAACAAACTAAAAGAGATTTCCTATGAATAGAGAAGCATCGCTTTTTTTGAAGTAGGATAATAGTTATTTATCGCATTCAATAATAGATAACTTTCCATGGACATTAAAATGAAAAATGAGGGCTCGAAGGCCCTGGCTGACAAAACTGGTTTTCATTTTATGGCTTTTATTTTATTATTCGTGGTAATTGTTTATAATACAATGCTGCACATGATTTTTCAGTATGGTTGAGGATTGGTTCTAATCCAGCGAATATTAATCCGAAATTAAACTGGAAAAATAAATAGTTATTAAATACTTTGTAATTGCCGATTAATTTATATTCAAGTTACAACCCCATTTATGATAAACTAAATTTTCCTAAATAGATTAGAATATTGATTGAAATTTTTGGCACAAATAATTTGTACAAACTAATCAAGATAAAGTACCCAAAGTTGTATATAAGCCAACTAACAAAGAATGAGTACCAGTATAAGTTTAGTAATTTTTTGTTGTTGAAAGATAAGAATTAAATGTTTATTAGATAAATACACTTCTTATATATATTGAAAAGAGCAAAAAGAGTCATCTTCGAACTTTTTAAATATTATCAAAACATTCTTTTAAGATAAGACGATTTCTTGTTGAATAGTTTATTTATGCTCATAATAATGGATATATTATTGGATGTTGAAACAGATTTTCACGTAATCTAATAAAGTAATACTCGTAGCTGGCTAAAATAACGACACCCCCATCCCCTTCCATGATACTGGAGGAATGACCAATAAATGAGGTCCATGTTAGCAAGCTAAATTGACAAAAAGGTTTCCACTGTCAATATATCCACGTTTATCCTTATCCATGCTAAGAATTCCTTTTTTCTAAATTACGCAGCTACTTTATACTTAGTGTTTGTCCGTCAGTCATAATACAGACGAAGCTCAATCTGCACCATTGTTGTAGCACTTTTGATTTCTGTGACGTCATAAAAATGAGGAAGATGAGATTAGAAGAGGGAAAGAAACCCCTTCAAAAAAGAGATGGAAAATCCCTCATTTTTATGACTTCACAGGAATCAAAAATGGTGCAGATTGGGCTTCGTGTAATATCATTAATTCTGAATTTACATTATTATCCTTGTTTATTTATCAATTCATTATACTTTATTTGTATTTTTGGCATATTCCCCTTAAGTTGAGTGTCCAAACGTTTCCACCACTAATTATAATCTAAAAAATGGGTAATTTTGTGTATCATTATTGGGGATGTATATTAATTTATAGGCCATGGTCATATCCCTTTGATTCCTGAATATTTGTCTCTTTTTCCTTCTGGAGTTAAGCTTTTTCTTACACACACACACACACACACACACATACACACACACTCACACACACACTCACATACACACACACTCACACATACACACACATATACAAGGATCTTAAGGGATAAGCTAACGGATGATATATTGATTTATACCCCCAATAATGATAAATAAAATCACATCTTCTGTAGTTTTTTTTTAACTTTGGGTACCAGTGATTTAATTTTCAGTTCAATGTCCCCTCCCTTCCGTGGAAAAATAAGAATTACAGTTTGGAAGCTTTTTTGAATTCCTTTGATGCTTTGCAAATAAGGGTTGGGGTGGGGGCAAGAGGTGGGGTGTATTTTTATTTAGGGGGTCTTGCCAGAATGGGGGTTAAAGTGTTGGAGGGAGGCCCTAAGGGCCTTATTTAAGTAAGAAAGCTTAAAGATTTAGGCTATTTTTATGTGATTTTTCTTTGATGCATAAAACATTCTTTACTATTTTTAAAGAGGCATTAAAAGTACAATTTTTTTATAAAGTGTATATGAAAAAAAAAGATTTTGTTGAAATGGATTTTAAAGGGTATGGGTTCTTTGGGAAGAATGGGCCTTTATTGATGGTTTTAAGAACTAAAATACTGTATCACAGCTTATTGCATTGTTGTAAAGATTATTACTGTTCTGTGATTTTTAGAAGCAAAATGACTTTGGAATGATGGTACGAGGTGTGCAGTTGATACTTCAGTAACATATGTACCTACACACACACACACACACATACACTCACACACACACTTTCGGTGTAAAAACTTTTCAGCAAATATTTCAAATATTTGGATGGGTTTTAGGCTAGTTTCTGCAATAGTTTTAAGAGATGAAACCTTTAATAAGGCACAAAAAATAAGTATAACTAAAATATGTATGTTTGTCCGTCATTATTAATGAAACATTTGGTATG
This sequence comes from Acartia tonsa, assembly GCF_053477335.1. Classification (NCBI taxonomy): domain Eukaryota; kingdom Metazoa; phylum Arthropoda; class Copepoda; order Calanoida; family Acartiidae; genus Acartia; species Acartia tonsa. The sequence continues at coordinate 61,205,869 of NC_137261.1, read as the reverse complement.
CTTGTTATTGCTGCGCTTTTTAGTGTTTTTTTTCTTTCACTAATTTCGGTACACCCCCTCCCCATACTGGAAAACAAGTGTGTGTGTGTGTGTGTGTGTGTGTGTGTGTGTATGTATGTGTGTGTGTTTATATGATACTTGGGGGCGCCTAACTTTAAACACACTCACACACAATATTGGTTCAACATATATTAGGCGCCACCCTTCCCCTGTCCCCATCTCTCCATTCCACTTTTACAACCCACTTAAGGGTGAAAGGGGGGGGGGGGAGAAAAGGGGTATTTCCTGTCGCTCTACTTGGTTGAGATTTGGCATGAACAGATAGATAGATAGATAGATAATGGATAGATAATTTTGGATAAAGAAACGCATTCCATCGTGTTCTTAAAGCTAACAATAAAAAGATAAATAGATATTCAAAAATTGATGTAGTTGAAAAAATTTAATTTTTAAGATTTAGACTTATTCCTAAAATTTGAAGTTCTTATTTTTTATCTTTCTCTATTTTTCTTTCTTTTTCTCTCTTTATCTGTGTTTCTCTCTCTCTCTCTCCCCTTCTCTCTTTATCTCCTTCTCTCACCAAAAGCTGTTACTTGACTTAAGTTTTCATCAGATGCTACCTGCCCATAAAGACAATAGACTTATAATATTGACATTTTCAGCAGGTTTTTAAAGGGATAAGAAAATGGCTGATAAATAGAGGTAGATCCCAAAATATGGTTAACCTCTTAAGTAGATTACAATTAGTGGTTGAAACGCGTGGACACTCAACTTATTGAATCAACCAATAAAAATTCAATTAGATTCCCCAAAGTTGTTAGGCCAACTAATAAGAAAACGTTTTTATATTTAGTTTAACAAAAAGCCTAATGTCCCTTTCCTCCCTGCAAGAAATTTTGTAAAATGTAAAATATTATATTACTAACGTTATTTTTTATTTTAGGTAAGTTTAATCAGTTAAAACTTTACCAACAATCTAAAATTACCATTACATTATCAACACCGCTTATTTCTTTAAACCAATACACCTAAACAAACATGTTTACAGCTACTAATTTTATATTATTACTTTACTACATTCTACTGTGCTATTTATTCGACAATAGACATAATTGTCCATGTTGGTTTTTTCATTCTTAATACTAGTAGGTCTATTGCCTACCATAGGACGGTTCTTACGGCCTACTCAAGCATCTACACACACACACACACACACACACACAAACACACTCACACACACACACACAGAAACACTTGTTACATGGGCACACAGAAACACACACACACACAAAGTTGCAACTATGTGTATAACTGAAGTTTAGTTGAGGAAAAGTGAGCGCACTTTGACGAGCGCGCCCATAAATATTTTTCAGTGTATGCCAAAAAAAGTGACGTTTTGAAAACACAAATGTTATGAATTTTTTGCCCGTTTTGGGGCCCTTTTTCGGTGACTAATATATACACATAAAAATTAAGATATAAAAGTGATTTTTAAAGCATTACAAAGTTATGATTTCAGCTATATTGTGAAATGTGTGTTAAAGAAGTTTAAAAGTGATTTAAAATGTAAGTGTCTTTCTTTTTGTATACATATGTGTTTAGTTATGGGGAGTGCCCCTCCCCCACCCTCCTCCCTTTAATTCTACCTTTATATGTGTATAAATATCCACCCATTTATCCTGCCCCCACCCCCCTCCAACAATTATAAGTGTGTTATTTTTGTATCCACATACTGCCCCCACCTCCCCTTGTTATTACTCTTTTTTTGATAATACACAAAAATGCCTTTGTGTGTTAAATTTTAATAAAAATATTTTTGGAATTTATTTTATATATAAAAATTAGTCATATTTTAAGATTTAATAAGGATATTTTAAAATAAAATCTAATGGTTTTTGGGTCCTAACTATATGTGAGTCATTTGTGAAAACCTGATATTTTTATCTATGTAGCCTTAAGATTGAAATGATTATAAGTGCAAGAAGTAATATATTTAGAGGGGGTAAAGGGATTGTGCAATTCATATTTTTGATATAAGAATTAATGTAAGGGAATAGGTATAGTGCAATTCCTATTTCTTATATGAGAATTGATGTATTTAGAGAGGTAAACGGATTGTGCAATTCTTATTTTTTATATGAAATATAATATATTTTGAGGGGGTAAAGGGATTGTGCAATTCTTATCTTTTATATGGGAAGAAATATATAAGGGGGCAAAGAGATTAATCATTTCTTATTTTTATAAGAGAAGTAATATATAGAGAGGTAAAGGGATTGTGCAATTATTATTTTTTTATGAGAATTAATGTATTTAGAGAGGTAAATGGATTACATAATTCTTAACTTTTATTGGAGAAGTAATATAAAGGAATAGGTAAAGTGCAATTATAATTTTTTGTATAATAATTCATTTGTGATGGGTAGGACTGTAAATTTATGTTCAACATTTACTTAGGTAAACCAAATCACCCTTTTATGGAGTTTAATCATTGGTTAAAAAAATTTGAATGCTGATAAGTTGTTAAACTCAATAAAAATTAAAATTCTATGTCCCCTCCCTCCTTGATTATAAATATACCAAATATTATGCTCAATTTAACCTTTTAACAAATTAAATGATTACAATATTTCAAGATTTTGTTAAATAATATAATGAATTGAACTTCGAAACAGATATTTATAGCTTATTATCTAGATATCTATGTTTAGTAGATATACTTATTTCAAACTTCCAGGGAGGGAGGGGACATTTGGCTGTAAATCATACTGGTATCCAAAGCTTCATTGGGGACTTTTATTAAATATTAATTGGGTTGTCCAAACTTCACTGTTCAATCTTTATACATATTGTTTATCCTATTATGTAAAGTAGTAAGCGTAATTTGTCTGTCCCGAAGGATCTCGCTAACTGCTAAACCGATATTGTTCTCCTTTACAGTGAAGCTTTTTATAGGTCCTGGGAAGGTTTTAAACTATTTTTTGGGAGGGTGTCTTCACTCTCCTCCCCCAAAAAATATTTTTTAAATTTTTTTGAAACTCAAATTTAAAATGGGATGAGGTAAACTTTTCTTTCTCCTATCTTAAGTGCCCCTAGAGGCTTTTAGGGGGCGTAGCTGCTAGTATCTACTAAAGAGATAATTTTGTTCTTTGTAATTCTAAGTTAACATCAATTTATCGTCCATTGCCTTGTCCCTTAAGATCGGCTTTGCTCAAAAATATTTATGGTATATGAAATATTTCTGGATATATTGACAGGGGAAAAGTTGTCGTCAAATTAGGGAGCTAACATGGAACTCATTTATTGGTCAGTTCGATCAAACAGTCGGAGGGAAGGTAATAGAGTAGAAGGTGGATGGAGGGTATCGTTATTTTGGCCAGCTGCGAGCATTACTTTATCAGAGTACATGAAAATATTGTGCAACATCCAAGTAATAATATATCGATTCAGTCTAGGCTCAAAAGTTTTAATTTTCTTTTTCTAAAATGACCAATCAAAATGGGGCATGATGACTTTTGGAAGATTTCGTATGAAGTAAACTAAATAATTGTTACACACAAAAACAAGTATAAAAAATCCATAAATAATGAATAAGGCTTTATGGGAAAATAAATATATAGGTTAACTCAATTAATATATTATTACTTGGATGTTGCACTTGATTTTCATTGACTCTGTTTAAGTGATGCTCGCATCTGGCTAAAATAATGATACTTTCCATCTTTCCTCCTTACCACATCCCCAGCTCCCCTCCTTATAGATGAACGAACTGACCAATAAGTTATGACCATGTTAGCTAACTAAATTTAGAACATTTTTTTTAAATATCCAATTAATGTATATTTTATATCCGTCAAGAACGTGATAACCAATGAACTTATTAAGTTTTCCATTTGAGGGAAGCTTTTATAACTATCGGATGGTTTTAGGCTATGTGATATCTGAATTAAAGTCTTGAGGTTGGTTTTAGGCTTTTTTTTGCCACCTATTTTTTACAGAGCTCCAGTACTGAATTTAAGCAACTAGTTTTGATATGAAGTAGTTATAGAATAAAAGAAAGACGAACATATTACGTGAATTGTAAAGCAAGTTAAATTGGATGATCTTTATATTCTTAATATGAGGGAGGGAGGGGACATTAGGCTGTTAATTTCACTAGTCTCAAAATATTTATAATATTTTTTTTCTAATTTGTTGTCTTTACAACTTTGGGGACTTTAAATAATTTTTTATTTGTTCCAATTTTAATTGTGAAGTAGGCTACATTTGGTTTTATCCTTCTAGGATTTTTTTTTTCAATTTTGAAAATTTGTATACCCCCCCCCCCCCTTAGCGGGGAAGTAGGCTACCTCTTAGCACACCACTGCTTTCGACACAGGCATATATGTCGATATAATGACAGCAACGATTGTAAACAAGGAGTTTGTTAATTATGATATGAAGTGCTATTAAAAGCCTTAATTATCCTTCGGTAAAATTACTTTTCCAACAATTAAAACAGAAATACAATTGTCTAGTTTTTATTACAACAATCGATTTAATATTACTTGGATGTTGCACCAGATTTTCATGTACTCTAATAAGTGATGATCGCAACTGGCTTAAATAAGGATACCCCATTAAACTCCTTTACTTCATCCCTCCCCTCCTAGTGGATGAACGAAATGACCAATAAACGAGGTCCATATTAGCAAGCTAAATTGACTAGAAATTTTCCCCTGTCAATATATCCACCTATATCTTACATCCATTATTACAACAGAAGTTGATATTACTTGGTTGATAAATGGTCAAAATACTCAGTATATTAAGGACAATAATGTCCATAAGTAGTGCAGCAATATATAATTTTAATAGTAAAATTAATTAAAAGTAAATCTACTTTTTAAAAAATTTTAGAGAAGGTCGACTCTTTACTTTCAAATTTAGTTTTTTCTAGGGTGATTTCTCTTACAAGGGTGGTGGTAACCGTTTCCAAAATGAGCTTCACACTCATGAAGAATCATATCAGTTCAGCGGTTATCGAGATCCTTCGCTACATATCGATTATAGACTTTATGTTACTTTTGTATAAGCAATTGCAATACAAATATAGTTCAAAATGTAAAAAAAAATTCTAAAACTTAAAATCTTGCAAAAGATATTAAATCTTTTGGGATATAATAACTTTGCCTAACGATTACAAAAATATCAAAAAATGTAAGTATTAAAACATTAAGATATCTCTTTCAAGTTATAGAAAAGCTTAGCTGTTAATATTTTATGGCATTTCAATTACAGATTTGCTAAATTTTACCCCAAATCCGTGTAAAATCTTAATATTTTAACTAGCAAAAAAATGTTAAATTCTTAATTTAAAATCATGAAATCTGCCGCAAATTTTGACCATAAAATCTTTTAATTTTGTTCTCTGTTAGGGCAGGGATGGTACATTTAAAGAAAATATTTTTCCCCCAAAGTTTTCCGTCAGTCAAAAGTGACAAATTGGAAATGAAAAGAACGTTACCAGAATTCGCAGGGCCATAGAAAACGCAGGATAAATTACTATTCCCAATCCAGAATTATATAAGCCTTTAAATCCGGGTGGGAGGATTGAATTGGACTGTAAATTATACTGGTACACAAAGTTTTACAATTACGTTATCTTATTTGAGTAGGTGCCTCAATGTTTCGTCCAATTTAAGATACATTTTTTCATAATAATGATTAATTTTTAAGTTGTGGAAAATTGTTCTCGATTTTATACCCTTCTCTCTCTCTGTAAATTAAAAGACAAAGATATTGAGAGAGTTAGAAAAAGAGAATTAAGAACAAGGATAATAATAGTCATTGTTCCATATCAAGTACTTAGTTCAAATAATGGAGAAAGAACTGGGCGAAAAATATACAAAAATAAGACAGAAATATACTGTTAAATAAAGTAGGGAGTTTTTTGTCTGAAGCTTAAGATCTCCGATTCGGTTCTCTATGTAAGGTAAGCTTCATATAGGTCCTGTGATGGATTTAGACTATTTTATTTTTAGATTTAAGTCTTGTTTTAAGACATTTTTCTAGCCATTCTCTGCCTCTTTGAGTACAGAGCCTCTAGATGCTGGAGGCATAGCCGCTATTATAAGAAATGGATTTAAGGTAGTTTGGACCTTTAGGGAAAAGTAGATTTTACACAGGTACATAAAAAAGACAAATAAAAGAAAGACACTAAGAAGCAAGTTAAGTTCTGTATGTAGAAAAGCTAGGCATCTCCAAACTAACTCACGCCTGCCTAATATGATAATTACAATACCAAATATCATTTTTAAACAAAAAATCTGACTGAAAGATATAAACTTTATAGGCCTTTCTCTTATAAAATAAGCAAAATATTTAATCTATTTTTTTTTTCAAGCACCTAAAATATTATAAATTAGACTTTAAATGAATATTCAAACAAATTTTTTTTTATATTATAAAAAATCAAGAAAAAATTTATATTATAATGAAAATGAATAAAATTTTAATCTTCATTTTGCATAAAAATGATATAAATAAGAGAAACGAACCATACCAAAAAAAAATCTTTAGAAATTTTAATCTACAATGAAATTTAGCAAGATCTTCTTGTTTTCAGAAGGGTGGGGAGATGAATAAATTTAGCATATAACCATCCAAGACTCTAATTAGAAATGTAAAATCCTTGATGCTTTTCTTTAACCCTTACAGATCGGGCCCCAATTCCCACCTTAATAGATCGGGGGGGGGGGGGGGGGGGGCTCAAAGAGCCCCCCCTCTATCTCGGCTCCTGGTACAGATAAAGACGTAAAATTTTTTTCTGGTGGTTCATGTGTATTTTTAGAGAAAATTACTTTTTCTAGTCATAGCAGTCAGACCGCTCCTTAGCCGCTTATTAGCGGCCAGCCGCTAAATTTTAAAACAGCTGTAGAGCGGCCAATTTTGCAGCTAGGATGACCAAATTTTAGGACGAACTTTTATTTTTCATAACAAAAAAATTACTTTTTCTGATCATCGCCAAAAAACGGCAAATAACGGAAACCGCCATTTTCGGCGGTTACGGCGGTAAAACGGCGGTTGGCGGCGCAAATTAATATTTTTATCTGTTTATTATTGCTCAAGGATTTACCAAAAAAAAATATAGGTCTCTAGCTGTAATAGAAGCCACGATATTCATGATATATGTCTGTAGTAAAAGCCGGACAAAAATCGGTCATAAAGTCGGTCAGGGAGTGGTCAAACGGTCATAACACCACTTTTCTCAGATGGTCATTGATATCTAAGTATTCACCAAAAAAATTTTAGGTTTCTACCTTATACACAAAAGTCATAATGTAGAAATTAAGATTTATTTAGAATTTTTTCAAATTTTTTTTGCTACCCAACCGACTTTGACCGGACACCACGACCGACACAGACCAGATATCCTAATAAAATCAACTCTTGCCGACGTATAATTACTAAACTGAAAAAGTAATGAAGTTACAGCTCTCCATCTTACCTACAAAAAAAATGAGATTGAAAAAACTAGAGGGGGGGGCTCTTGGAGCCCCCCCCCCCCCCGATCTGTAAGGGTTAATTAGATAGATAGATATATAGATAGCAAGTTACCTAGTATATATTTAGATACCGGATAACCGGATATTTGCCGGATATCCGGCGTTGGCCGGATATCCGGCCGGTTACCGGATATCCGGCATTTGAAATCCGCCGGATATCCGGTATTCGGTATCCGGCCAAAAAAGTATCCGGCCCAACCCTAATGGAGAACTCAATTGGTTCACTGATAAGCGAGATCTTAAAGGACAGACAAATAAACCTTTACACAAATGTTTCAAATGAGTAAATTAACTTTTGGTTGATCTAAAAATTACGTGAAACAGTTCATGACAAGATTACTCAAAAACTTTTTTTTCACGTAATAATTTTTTTCACTTCTTTTTAGTAGCTTCTATAGATGACTTTTTTATTAAATATAATTCTAAAGTAGTTGTATGTATGTTTTATGTCCAGTGCAGATTTTCTGGCTATTTTTAGGGTTTGTTAAGTCAAACATCTCCAAAAAGTAACTTAAGTGTAAGATTAATTTATTGTCTAGATTTATCTTAATTCTAAAATATTTTGACAACTACGAATAAGTCACTTAAGTAGTAGGATTTCATTTTCTTATTAGGTTCTCTTTTTTTTTAGGAATCCTTTTATAAATCTTGGGATGGTTTTTGACTTTTTTTATTATAAGATTTAAGTATTGAGATGGTTTTAAGCTATTTTCTATGCCTTTCTTATCCCTTTAAATAGAGAGTTACAAGATGTTAGGGCGTGTCTGCTAGTAGTTTTTAAAATCAGATAGATTTATTAAACTTTTCGTATTATAGTAAAATGTCTGTATAGTAATATTTTTACCTTACCCAAGCGGGTTCAAATTAGCGGCTTGCGCGCGGCTAACATGCGGCTATAGAACCCTAATTGTTATATGGGTGTAATTTACATGCTAATAATTAGCTGTGTACCATTATTTTTTTTCTTTTTGGGTGAGGTTTATGGCAGTTTTTTGTGTGAGCAGGTAGAAAGGGATTGATGTATAGAAGATTCTTACTTAAGATGTAGCCCTAACAAATAGCCTAAAACCTGTCTTTTACCAATTAAAATTTTCCAAGAAATAACAATCTGTTTAGTCTAGCTGTTTTGAAGATCTTGTAGACACACAATCATTTTCTTATGTACCTTTTTAAGGGTGTTTTTTCTTCTTTGCTTCCCGTTCTTTTTACTCTAAGGGTTGTAGTGGTTTATGGCAAGGTGGGAGGGAACATTGGACTATTTATTACACTGGTTCCAAAAGTTTTATGATAACATTTTCTTATTCGTTGTCTTAACAATTTGGGGACTTTTAATAAACTTTGATTGGTTAGTTGAGTATCCCAACGTTTCAACCACTTATTTTATTCTACAGAAAGGGTAACTTTGTTTATTACTTAAGAGGATGTACATCAATCTTTCTGCTATTTTCTTATCCCTTTTGATCCCTGAGTGGTTTATGGTTTATTTACTGTATGTGTATAGGTGTGTGTGTGTGTTTGTGTATGTGGGGTGTTTGTGTGTGTGAGTGTGTGTGTGTGTATTAAGAGATATAAGTTTTCCGGAATTTTAATGTAGGGAGTAGATTTGAAATCTGCATCAAATTTTAAGGATTTTTTATAAAATTCGTTTTTTGTAAAATTCTTTATCTAAAAGCGAAAATACATTTTAAGTTAATTAATTTTGACCAATAGGATAGGTGGATTTTAAACTACCTGCGCTCTAATTGGTTGGATGATGTACGACATCCAATCAGAGCGCAGATTTTTTAAATCCACCAATCACAGATGCCAAAATTAATTAACTTAATTTGTATTTCCGCTTTTAGATAAAGAATTATACAAAAAACGTATTTTATAAAAAATCCTTAAAATTTGATGCAGATTTCAAATCTACTCCCTACATTACAATTCCGGAAAACTTATATCTCTTAGTGTGTATGTATATGTCTCTAATATTGTAATTACATGACTTTTCATTTTTTTCATCTTTTTGTCTATGCATATATATTACATTACTAAAGGCTGTTTTATCAATTAAGCAAAAGCTGTCAAAACAGCCAAAAGATGTATTTCTTTCTGTATAGAAAAAATACCTTCAGATACAGGTTGAAGAAACGGGTAAAGGGCAAAAAAAGCAACCCTCCCTCCCCCATACAAGTCATAATAATAAATTAGGGTTTGATATAAATTTATAAAATTAAAAACTTTTTGTAGGAATATCTAATTCATATAACATTTTTAAAAACAAGGTTGACAACATTATAAAGTAACAAAGCCAAGAAAATTTTATTAATTTTCGTGTAATATTTAGGTTTATATTAAATTTTTATTACAATGATATATATTTTATTAAAATCTTTTGATTGACATTAAATTCTGAGTCAAATTCTTAAAATATGTAGCTATGTATTTTAGGCTTTAGTAATAGTTAAATGAATTAGATGGCGTTTTTCCTTAAAATGCCCATTCGAGCATAGAACCGTCTCCTTATTTTGAAATGCTTTTTCTTGAGGGCTTGTTAGGATAGGTACTGGGTAGCACCGCAATTAGATGGGCATTTGAAAAAAAACTACCTCCCCCTTCCCTTACTTTTTTTTTCTTTCAAAGCTTTTTAAAAATTGTAGACCAATCAGTCCAATGGTTTCCGAGATCTATGCAGGAAAGCTAAATATAGGCCCTAGGAAGGTTTTTTCTATACAGTTTTCTGCTTAAACCTCGAGATGGTTTTAGGCTGTTTTTCCCTACAGAGTCTCTAGATTCTAACCATCTGTTTATGCAGTTACTTTTCCCTAGCTCCTAATTTGATATGTGTATATTTTTTTGTGTAACCCATGTTCGTAAATATATCAAGGACCACAGACAAGCTTCCATAAAAATAAGTAGTATATAAAATGTTCCCTGTTGAAATACGAGCTTTCATTATATAAACACAAGACTGTAGTTCAATTATAGCTTCGAAACCGATTACATCATCTGGATTAGAACCGGATACCAGCCATACTGAAAAATTATGTATAACATCTTATTTCATACAATTTTCCACGAATATTAAAATTAAAAATCATAAAATTAATACCTGTTTTATTAGCCAGGGACTTCGGCCACTCGTGCCAATCCAAACTGGTATAATTATGATATTTTTTTTATTTTAGATATTCGAGGAAAGTTGTCTATATATAAGCATTTATAAACCTCATAAGCACCATATTGGTCAAATTGTCGACGTACTAAAAATAGCTAAAAACTCTCAGAATTATAAATGAATAATCTACATATGCTCTTAAACTTCTTCTCTCTGCACCGAACTAACCAACGAAATTGGAAGAATAATTAATTTTTCAGTATGACTGTTCCCTTTCCCTATTTTAAAAATATCTCAGGTTACGCCCATAAAAAATTCACAAATCCTTCACTCTCGCTGCATGTCTTAGATACCAACATTCTTTATATCTATCTATCTAACTATATTCTAGGTATCTTACTATCTATATATCTATCTATCTAATTAAAACAATAAATAAATCCTTCACTCTCGCTGCATGTCTTAGATACCAACATTCTTTATATCTATCTATCTTACTACATCATAGGTATCTTATTATCTATATATCTATCTATCTAACTAAAAAATTCACAAATCATTCACTCTCGCTCCATGTCGTAGATACTAACATTCTTTAAATTTATCTATCTACCTAGCTGGTTCTATCTATCTATCTATATTTTAGGTATCTTTCTATCTAACTAAAACAAATCGATTACTCTAGCTGTAAGATTCTTTATATCTATCTATTCTAGGTGTCTTTCTAGCTATCTAGTTAACTAAATTCTATGTATCTTTCTATCTATATATTTAATTTTAAACAATCCATTTCTCTCGCTGTTAGATAATAACATTCTTTATATCTATCTATCTACCGAACTATATTCCAGGTATCTTTCTATATCTATCTATCTAACTAAAAAAATCGATTACTCTAGCTGTAAGATTCTTTATATCTATCTATCTCCCGAGCTATTTTCTAGTTATCTTTCTATCTTACTAAATTCTAGGTATTTTTCTTTCTATCTATCTATATAATCACAAAAATTCATTATTCTCGCTGTTAGATAGCAACATTCTATATGCTATATCCTAGGTATCTTTCTTTCTATATCTCCAGTTATAACAAAACTCAATTCCTCCACTCTCGCAAGATTATTTTTGTCTATCTATCTAGCTAACTAAATTCTAGATATCTTTCTTTTTGATGATAACAAAACACAAATTATTCACTCTAGCTGTTAGATAGCAACATTCTATCTATATCTATCTATCTTACCCGATTTTCATATATTCCAGGTATCTTTCTATCTATCTAACATACTAACTGGATCTGCATATATCTAGATTATCTATCCAACCACCTGTTTATTTTTTTTTAATCATGGTGTCCATTTTTTATGAACGTATTATGTTCTGTATTTTTAGAAGGCTTGCATTTTTTTTACTGTGTGAAATATTCAGAGCGTAGAAACTCTATAGATATCTTAAAAGTTATTTATTGCATAGCACTATAGACAGATTTCCGTGTATGTTAAAATTATAGTAGGGGACAAAGTGAATAAAAAATTAGCCATGTGACGTCATAAAAATGATGGATTATTCATATCTTTTTAGGAGTTTTCTTTCCCACTTCTTCTTTCATCTCCCTCATTTTGATGACGTCACATGGCTGATTTTTGAGTTACTTTGTCCCCCTACAAAATTATATAATATAAGATAAAAAACAGTTTTGCAAGCCCAGAAGGGCCGAACCATTGACCTTAAGGGACAATAAAATCAACGATAAATTGATGTAAATCCCTAATTAGAATAAACAAAATACCCCTTCTGTAGAGTATAATTAATAAATTATTGTTGGAAAAGTTTGGACACAACTAATTTGTACAACTCAATCAAAATTTAATTAAAGTCCCATTAGAGTAAAACACTAGAGGGAGAAAGGGTTAAATAAATGTATCTCCCCATCGCAACAGCCTTGTGCAACCTTTCTATTGGTGTCGCTTATATTGACACAGCCAAGTAGCAGAAAATAATTTAGAAGCAGACGGAAGAGGTCTTTGAAAAAAAGAGAGGTAGTTGTCTGTATATACATCTATAATATAGACCTGTTAAAGTCCCACAGTTTTAAAGTCAACGAATAAGGGACAATCTAATTTACAGTTTAATGACAATTTGTGTTTTTTTTATTGCTGCGCTACTTATGGTTATTTAATCCTTATGACTTTGTTATCTGCATTTTGATACAAATTAGAATGGATTTACTATTACTTGGATCTTACACCAGATTATCATGAACTCTAATTAAGTGAAACTTGTAGCTAGATAAAATAACGATCCACCCCATCTCCTCTCCTACTAATGAATGAACGAACTGACCAATAAGTGTTGTCCATATAAGCAACCTAAATTACACAAAGCAAAACAATATTTCCATTGCTGTGCTATTTATTTTTACAGTTTTTATTTCTTTGTTTGCAGCTGTACATATTTTTGTTATATGCATGTTTTATGTTAAATATCTCTAGTGCTTTAGATATTTTTTGACATTAAGAGTTGACATACAATATACATATATACGTTTGGAAATCAGAGATCTTAAGGGATAAGACAATGAATAATAAATTGATGTATATCCACAATGATGATACACAAAATTACCTCTTCTGTAGATTAAAATTAGTGGTTGATAGGTTTGGACACTTAACTTAATGAACAAACCAGTCAAAAGTAAAGCGAAACATTAATATAAAACTTGGGAACTAGTTTAGAAATATAGCCCTCCCCTCCCTTCCTGTTTTGAAATGCTAATGTTTGGTATTGCAGTTACTCTATAATAAGGTTTCGTTCGTTTTTTGTTGTCTATTGAAAGCATTGAGATAGCATATACAGGATACAACACGAAGATATGATTCTAGATATACAACTGTGTAGCTTGTAGTCCAAGGAATCATTATTTTAAAAATCAAATGTTTAGGTCAATTATGTATAGCATACAAAAAAGTGTTGTTAAAAAAAGAAACAACATGTTTAAAATGATTTTCTATTGGTAACGACACTATTTAGAGTTGCTAAGGTTCCTTAATCGTACCTAATTGTTATAGGATTCATCATGCAAATATTGAAAACGATATGACAATTTTATTATATATAAATAATATAATAGAGCTAACCGTTACGGAGTGATTCTAATTATAGAAAAGCTTCGATAGTAAAAAGATATAGGAAATATTTTAAGAAAAAAACATCTGTTATGTATTTACAGAATGACTAAATCAATTTGATGATTTCATAAAAGAATGGGCATTTTTCTTACAGCATGGCTGCTCTATAACTTAAGTGTAATGGCCGCATGTAAATATAATAAACTTTTTTGTTATTTTTTATTGCTGAATTAGGTCCATCAAAACGTAACTTATCGAAACAAAGACTTTGTTACATAATATGTCTAAATAAATTATTATATGAATGAATATAATATTTCTCCATTTACTAATCTTTATAGGACTTGTGACTTCATACTCAAGGGGGGAGAGGACATCGGGCTGTTTATTACACTAGTTTCCAAAGTTTTCTTATTCGTTGGATTAACAACTTTGGGGACTTGTTGGTTCATTGAGATGAGTATCCAAACGTTTCTATCCCAAATTAGAATCTAAAGAAGGGCTAATTTTGTTTATCTTCATTTGAGATGTAAATTAATTTATTGGCCATTGTCTTATCATTTTTGATTTCTGAGAGACAACTTACTGCCTATGGTTGCATAATATTGTAAACACATAAAGATTAGCGTTTATTCTAAACAACTAAATCACAACAAATTATTTAGATACTAAGTATTGTTTTCTGAATCTTATGACGCAATACAACTTTGATTTCCTTATTCAAAGATAAATTTAAAAATAAAATAATATTTGCTCTATATCAAAAGTTAATACTACCCACAATTTGATTATTTGAAGAAAAAAATTAGCTTGTCATTTTTAGTTTGAATGTAAGCATACCAAATGAAAAGTGTTAGTCATCAATTGTGATGTATTGATGCAATTATGCATAAAAAAGTATTTTTCATCAGTGCAAATTTAAATAATTATTGAACAATATAATTCTTAACACTTCTATACATTGCTTTACTGTTCCTTTCTTTTCATTGATTATTAGAGTGTTGAAAATTGTCTTTATTTCTCCAATATATGTATTTACTAGCATCCACGTCCCTACCATCTAGCGGCTTTGTAATCGAAAAGCCAGGTCTTCAATATGAAAATAAAATAACCTAAAACCATCCTAGGACCTACTAAAATCTGTTTTCTGTAACATTTTTAGTTAGTTTAAAGAAACACTTATTATAAAAAGAATAGTGATCTAATATTTGAAGATTCTTAAATTCAATTCATATTAATTATTTTTTTTACTTTAGGTAAGTTAAAGTTATTTCTTTAAATAAATGTGTAAGGAAAGATCTCGTAAACGGAAAGATTACAGTTTATAATTCTATGGAAAAAGCTCTCATTGATCTATTGCAAGTTTTGTTGTATTTGCGATGGTGTAGAAGGCCAACCACATTTAAAAAATAGACAATCAAAGCCTCTTCTTGGCAAACCTAAATTTGTTAATGATTTCTATACATCATTGGGTATAGCAATACATCTTTAAAGTAATTCATGGAGTAGCTATGCTCCAAAAAATGTCCCAAAACAATTATTTAAATGGGCGAATTGCATGTGGCAAATAAATCACTTTTTACTGTAATCAACATTGAGTATATACTTTAAATAACTTTTTATAATGAATTTTAGAAGAAGAGGGGGGGGGGGGATTTTGGACTTTATTTACTGGGCCAAAGTTTTATATACACGTTCTGTCATTTGTTTGGTTATTTTTATTTCTTTATTGGGATGTGGACAAACTAATAGTAAAATCTTTTCGACCAATGGTTTAAAGAGCTTTGTTTTTATGGATGTTGTTATCCTTGTTAAATGAAAATTTTTATTTTTACGCTACTTATAGACAAATTTGTATTTGTTAAAAAGAAATAATAGTACGATGGTCGTAGACTGCAAAAAACTCGGTCACCAAAGTGTATTTTGACAGTATTATATACCAAATAGATAATTTACAATCTTATGGACAGAGAGGGAGGGAGGGGACATTTGGTTGTAAATTATGCTGGCCCCTTTATATACGCTTTATAAACGCACATTGCATTGATACTAGCATTGATTGGCAGAACAAATATGAAAGTTTTGCTTATTACTAGCAGTGTTCAAACAATTCTACCAATAATTTTGAATTTTGTACAGAAGGGGTAATTGAGGGAGTGTTTCAATATATTATTTACTGTCTTATCCCTTAAGATCCCTGTTAAAAAAAAGATAATTTACATTCGTATGGGGGACAATTGTATCCTACGGGATAAAAGGATGGGTAAAATGGCCCAAAAAGGGTGGTAAGGGATAAAACAATTGACTTTACAAAAATTACCACTGATTAGAATTATTGATGGCAAAATATTTTTTTTATGCAACGGATTAGATGAAATGTCTAGTTTAGAGAACTTTGGGTACCAGTATGATTTAAGTTCATTTTTTGTGGGTTCTTTTTTTCTAGGGGCGATTTCTCTTGAGTGGTGTAAAGTATAGTTCCTTCCCGTATATCTTTTCAGTGTTTAGCAGTTACTTATTCTTGTATATTCAGATAATTTACTAATTTTTTATTCCTGAACAATTGTATCTTAAAGAACATAAAGGAATTTGTAGAGATTTTAAATTCTGGCCACTTTTAGACCTAATCTTTGTGTGTGTTTCTAATGGATATAAAATATACGTGGATATATTGCCAGGCGAAAATTTTTCGTCAATTTACCTTTTAATGTGGATCTCTTAATTGGTCAGCTTATTCATCCAGTAAGAGGAAGGGATAGGGTAAAGGGGATGGATGGGGGTTATCGTTATTTTAGGCAGCTGCGAGCATCACATTATCAGAGTACATAAATATCTGGTGCAATATCCAAGTAACAATACATCGATTGTGTTTGTGTGCCTTTAATCTTTGTGTAATTCTTTTTTTTTCGATGGAGGGATTTAAAGGGATAAGACCATGGACGCTAAATTTATGTACACCCTCAATTATATATAAACTAAATTACCCCTTATGCTAATGAAATTATTGGAGAAAATGTTTGGACACTGCTAGTTTTTGCAACGCAATAATGATTTAACAACTTTTGAAGTCCACGAATAAGATTAAGTGTAGCACAAGTATAGGAGTATAGGGAGGAGGGGAAATTTAACTTATTATCATTCTTTTCCAAAAGTTTTATAATTCTCATATTCTCTCATTCGTTGGCTTTAAAAACAGTAGGAACTTTAATGAAAGCTTTATTTGGTGATACAAGCTAGCAATATGTCTAAACTATTACATCATATAATTAAAATCTGGAGAAGGTTCTTGCTAACCACTGAATCAATATGGTTCAGCTTTACGTTGCAGTTTCTCATAGGTCCTGGGAAGGTTTATAACTATTTTGCGGGTGAGTACCTAGGATAAATCGACCCTAGGGGGCCCGTAGGAGCTTGAATTACATAAGTAGATAGGCAGGCGGATTCCTTACATGTACCTCTAGTACTAACTCTATTGTAAGTACTGTAAATTTACCAGAGGGGTCAAACACACATACACACACACGCACACACACACACACACACACACACACACACACACACACACACACACACACACACACACACACACATGGACATCGCTAAATTGTAAATTGGTATAAAGACCTATAAAAATATTTGACGGTAAACGTAAAGGCATTTTCAATTTTTATGTAGCCAAAAAGCTAGGTGTTTGTATATTGTCCAAGAAAGGCTATAAAATTTAAAAACATTTGAATGTTTATAAGGAAAAAAAACAAAGTAGCGTTACAAGGAAGGAAAGGAACACTTGGCTGTTTATTATACTAGTCCCCAAAGTTTTAGAATAACGTTGGTTCAATTTTGGTGTAATTGAGATGGGTTAGTTCAGTAGGTTGGGTATACAAAAGTTTCAACCACTAATTGTAATCTACAGAAGGGGTAACTTTGTTTATCGTCATTGGGGATTCTGATTAAACTTTTTTTATGTGTGGATTAATCCTTCTTTGGCATTTGGACTTTCAGATATACTTTAAATAATACTAGCGGCTACGCCCCTAGAGGCCTCTAGTGGCACTTAAATTTTTTTTGTTCCAGTCTCTCTTTAATTCTATACGATACCTATCAATGTTTTGATCAAGTCTCTAAAATTTTTTTTTTTAAATCGATTTTTCATGATTTCTCATGGGAGGGTGGTGGTACCCTCCCCGTAAATAGTTATAAACCTTCCCGGGACCTATGAGAAGCTACCCTGTTAAGAAGAACCCGATCGGTTCAGCGGTTAGCGAGATCCTTTGGTACAAACACACATACACACAAGCATCCTGTTACTTTAGTATAAGGATGTAGCTGCGCTAATAAAAATACCATGAATTTTGTCATTTTTAAACGAACACCACAAAAAAATTCCTTTAAAAATGATTATTGAAATGATGGTCAATTTTAACTGTTTATAGCCTAGGCTTTATTACAACTGTCAACATGGTATAAATATTTTAATTTTTGTCATAAAATATGATAATTAATGTGGTAACACGAACGTTAAGAAACAAAGATCAAATAAAAATGAATGATATAAAGCGTTTTTACCAATTGGAAAAATTTTATTCGTAACATTGTTTCTATTTTTATTATTTCCATTCTATATTCAGTCAAAGTTTTTATTATTACTTTTATTTAAGAAAATAATTCACAAAGAATTTTCTTGGTTTTTTCAATGCACCTGATATATTTTAATAACATAAAATTACTCCCCCCTCAAATTTTTTTTACTATCCACAATATATTTTACCCTAACAAAGATGTAAGGCGAAAAACTTTATTATCCCCCATGTACTAAAATTAGCTCACCCCCCCCCCCTTCCTCTAAAAATTGATATTTTTTTGTCGAGCTATTTGTAGCTGTCATAGATGTAGTATTACCCGTTTTATAAAGATGTTCATTTATTAAAATGGATATATTATCACTTGGATGTTACACCAGATTTTCATGTACTTTTTTATTTAAGTGATACACGCAGCAGGCTAAAATGACGATATCCCCAATCCACCTCCGTCTACTGAATGAACTTACTTACCAATAAATGAGGTCCATGTTAGCAATCAAAATGGACGACAAATTTTCCCCTGGGCAATATATCCACGTATATCTTACATCTATTATCAGATTGGTATATTTTTGTAAAGAATTCAAGGTCGAATAAGTTTTCTTTATAGAAATATTTTTATTTTAATTGATTTATTTTATGATAAAATCTATCAAATATAGCTTACAATTGTTATATAATAAAAGAATATAAATTTAACAGGGATCTGAAGGGATAAGACAATTTATGCACATCCCTGAAGGAGATAAACAAAATAACCACTTTTGTAGATTACAAATATTATTTTGAAGTTTAGAATTTGTTAATTTCAATCAATCAATCAACATTACGGACAGACGGCCAAAGTGAATTAAAGCGTATCTTCACTATTAAAACCCACGATATTAGGCGTTTTTTAAAAATCATAAACTGATAATTATAAAAAAACAGTTTGGAATTAAATGTTAATCATTCCAATTAATGATTCAAGATAAAATCCAGGGCTTGGCAGCTGCATATCAGCCGCTTGTAAGCCTCAGGGAAATCAACCTTTTAAAAATTTAAAAATTCAGCTGGAAGTCTAAATCTTACCTTAGTATGGTAATCCTTCTTTTTAAAAATTGAAAGCATACAAACGGTTTAAATTTGAGGCTTATGTGCGACTTACGCGCTGCTGTCGATCCCTGATAAAAAGCAAGAAAGAAAAAATATATTTTTTCAAATGTAGAAAAAAAAAGATAATTGAGCTGATTAAGGATGTATTTGGGCCAAAAACAATAACCACAAAGCCAAAACTACCCAAATCTTTTGTTACACTTTAAACCCAGGGAGTGGATGAACATTAGGCTGATTATTACAATAGTCCCCAAAGTCTTATACTTACGTTTTCTTATTCGTTGGCTTCACAACCTTGGGGACTTTTATTGAAATTTGATTAGTGAATAGTATCATGTAGTTTTTTAATCGATATATGATTACTTGGACGTTGCACCAGATTTTTATGTACTCTAATAAATTGATACTCCTAGCTAGCTAAAGTAACCAACTACTTTTTTCCCATCCCCTCCACTTCTACTGGCTGAACGAACTGACCATTAAATGAGGTCCATATTAGCAACCTAGATTGGCGACAAATCTCCCCCTGTTAATACATCCACGTATTCTATATCCATTATTTTGTTTCATTTATACCATAGTGCATCCTTTTTCTGATTACTATGAAAATCTATTTCAAACATCTGTGTTGAGAAAATTTTTTCAACAAATTTTAGCATAAATGCAATTTTGCTTATTTTTATAAGTAACACAAACTAAGGCAGGAAACAATGTATTGATAAATAATTCGTTTTGGTATTTGTAGGCATAAAAAGTTTCATTATTTATTTAATCTTCAGGAAGAAGCACTTTCTCCATTAATCTTTTTTTTTATATGATACGATAGTGTATTATGGATAAAAAAATACTTGTTTTATGTGTATTGTGTAGTATTTAATTTAAAAAAAATACTATGTATCATATCATATTCAAAAATAAATTTATGTTTGGTCAGGATTTGCAAAAAATATTAATTCTATATACCACACTATCGGCTACACTCTTAGCATCTAGGGGCAATGCAAAAAAATACCTTAAAACAATACAGGAGCCATAATGAAGCTTCATTAAAAATGAGAACTCAATCGAGTAAGTAGTTAGCGAGATCTGAAAGAGTTATCAAAACTGGTTTTACTCTTATAATTTTTTATTTTAATATCCGCGGAAAGCTGTCAATTATTATAATACGATGCAATAAATAACTATTCTAACAATAAATTTAATTTCAGACTGACTGGAATGATGGTTTAGCTGCGGCTGCCTTGGTCAAGTCCAAAGGTAAAGTGTTCATACAAAAATATAAAGTAATCAAAAATAATATTTCACAGATTAAAGAATCTTGAATTCAAAATATTTAAACTAATATTTATTGCTTTCATAATTATTCACTATTCAGTCAAATTCATTCCTTTAGCAAATCTATCGGACTTTCATAAAAATAATTGTTTGATAATATCCAAAATTAAACAAATTTACTTTGAGCATTCTGGGAATGATATTTTTTATTAAAACATTTTTGCCCGAAGGGTTGATAACAAAATTGTTTTTTTTACAGATGAATTATATCACCCTGTTTTTTTTTAAGTAAAAAAATACAGTCTTATTAATCAATGAATGAAAGTTGAAGTATACATAAACAATTAATCTATTTTGTATGAACACTACTTACCTGTCCCAGGTGGCGCTATACCTGGAGCCCGTGAGTTCAGCACCCAGCCAGATAACTGGCAGGATAACCTGGATAAAGCCCTCAGGAATACAAAATATTACAATCATACTGGTACCCAAAGTTATCTTGTTTGTTGTCTTAAAACTTTGGGTACCTGAATTTTGATTCGTTGGTTCCCACCTGATAGTTTGATAACATTTTAATAAATAATTTTAATAAGTTTGGGCCGGATACCGGATATCCGGTTCTGGCCGGATATCCAGCGTAAAAAATCAGCCGAATCTCATGTAACCGGATAGTTTTAATATCCGGTATCCGGCTGGATATTGAAAATGGCCGGATATCCGGCCCAACCGTAAATTTTAATTTACAGACGGGAAAGTATTGTTTTTCATCATGGTGGATATAAATTAATCATTGAAACTTAAGTAGCAGAGTGTCTTAGTTTGGCTGTTTGACTACTTAGTCTACAAAAAGTTTTATATTGGTTCATTAAAGGTTCTAAACTATTTTAAGTGGATTTAAAAGTTACAAATATAGTTTACTTAATGTTAAAAGTGTCTCAGACCATTAAAAATCTTAACTCTAAATGAGAACTCAATCAGCCAAGACGTTACCCAGATCTTTTGGTACACAGACACACATTCTTCCTTTTTTATTTACTTTTTGTAGTAATTTTTCTCTCTAAAGAAGTAAAATCAAAGAAATTTTAATATTTGAAATACAACAGGGGAGGACAGAAATTGGGGGTGAACCCCGTCTTAGAAGCAAAGGATATCGCAAACCCAGGGTAAGTTATTTCTTTAGTTTTTGTAAATAAAACCTCCTACCTACCACTCTGGCCTATTTTGATTTAGGATATATCAATACTCACTCAAAAGGAAAGTTGTTCATTTGTCGTAGCACCGTTACTTACCGTTACAAATCTGAAGAAAAAAAATAAAAATAATTTGACGATTTTTAAAAAATTAAATGTCTCAATTAACTAGCTTTACAGTATGTAATAAGATACTTTACAGTTAATATAAAACGGCGGTTTGTCGCCGCTATAGGCTGGAATTAGCGGCCAAGATATCGCCGTTTTCTAAACGATCTTAGAAAAACAGGATTGAAAAGATTTAATTTTATGCTCATTTTAAGATAGTAGGACGCACCAGGTTCCAAAAACCTTTGCTACCAGGTATATCTATCAACAGCCTTTCTGTGGCCATAAAGAATTTACTAAGTTTATTATTAATGTTACTTTGATTTGGAGCGCAATGTCAATTAAATTTAGTTCTAAACCTATCCGCTCGGTGTCATATTACTTTTTTTGTTCTAGTGTTGAGTATCTTGGCGTGATGGCGTGGGCCGCACAATTTCAGTGGATCCCGGATCAGAACACACCAGCAGATATGGTCGAGATGAGACTAGGCAGGACATTTAGTTTAGATACGTGTGGCTACGTCCCTAGAGGCCTCTGGCAGCACTTAAATTGTTTTCTTTTAATTACCTATGTTGAGAAATAATTTGTCTATATTAAGATCAGCTTTTCATTTTATGTGTCTATGAAACTGGTGCCGCCATATCGGTTCAAAGGTATAAACCATTAAATGAAACAATATGTTTATAAATTGTCGTGTACCAGTGTAATTTAATGTCCAAATTCCCTCTCGCCCTGGTTTTTTCCCCCTATACTTCATAGATAGGATAGCTTTTATAAAATGATTTGAGGGTAAAAAAGCTATTTCAATCTTTTTACTGTGAGGGGGGCAATTTTAAGTATTTTATATTGTTGAGGGTTGGGGGGGGGGGGGGGAATTGAGGGGTTTCAAAGGTTTGAGGTGGATAAACACCCCTTTACCCCCCCTCTGGACGTTTATGGTTTGAGTGATAGTTTAAAATTTTATATCATGCTATTTATATATTTTAACTATGAGAATATAGTTCCGTATGCGCGGACGCAACGCAAATTGTAAAAGTGGAGTAATGCGGTTGAGCGGACAATTTTATGCGGTTTGGCTATTTTTTATTTGCCTTGCACAAGTTGGTCCATATGTAGGACAACAACAATAAATTGTAGTTATTGCAGAGGGGATTGGAACATTGTAATTAATATAAATGTTACTTATATCCAATGTTTAAAACTTTGGAGACTTTAATTGAATCCTTATTGGCTAGTACATACTAAAACTGTGAAAGGTTGTTGTACACCCCATTGTCTTATCCCTTTAGACCCCTGCTTTTTATGGAAATGTAAGCTATAATAAATACATCCATCATGATAAATATCTTATTAGGGAAATGGGCTGCGTAGATACTGTATGCAGTGTGTACTGTATTAGATATGTATTATTAACGACCTTCATTTCAGTATATTTTTATCTCTTTTTCTATATTTCTCTCTCCCTTTATCCCTTTCTCTCTCCCTCTTTAACTCTCTCTTTCTCTCTCCCTCTCTCACTCTTTCTTCAATTTTAACTATTTCTTATTCTTTTCAAAAAAACTTTTCTCATTCTTCATCTATCTATTCCTTTCACTCTTTGCTTACGTTTTAATCTCTTTTTCTGTTTTCTCACTCCATATTTTGTTCTTTTTTCTCTCTCTTTCTCTTGTCTATCTCTCTCCCTTTCTTATTCCATTTAATTCTTTCTCTCTTTTTCTCCATTTGTCTGTCTGTCCTTTCTCTCTCTCTCATCGTTTTCTTCAAAATCATGCTTCAATTGCATTTTTGTAGAAAATAAATATTATGTTTAAAAAACAATCAGACGCTAAATTTGAGGTTTTATATGTCTGTTTTTTACTGTGTTTATCTATATATCATGTACTTTTGAGGTTTTATCTGAATGTTTAGGCATGTAAATACTTCCTTTTATTATATCAACTTGTCTATCTATCTATTTGTCTATCCAAAAGCTATCTATCCATCTTAAAATCTATCTATCCATCTAAAATGTACTTTTGAAGTTTTATCTTCATGTTTAGATATGTAAATATTTCCTTTTATTACATCAATTTATCTATCTGTCTATCTTTCCAAAAATCTATCTATCCATCTATCAAGTAGTTTTGAGGTTTTATCTGCATGTTTAGGCATTTAAATACTTCCTTTTATCATACCAATTTGTCTATCTATCTATCTATCCAGAAATATATCTATCCATCTTAAAATCTATCTATCCATCTAAAATGTACTTTGAAGTTTTATCTGCATGTTTAGGCATGTAAATTCTTCCTTTATTATATCAATTTGTCTATCTATCTATCTGTCTATCCAAAATCTATCTATCCATTTATCACGTACTTTTGAGGTTTTATCTTTATGTTTAGATTTGTAAATACTTCCTTTTATTATATCAATTTGTCTATTTATCTATCTATCTATCCAGAAATATATATCTATCCATCTATCTGTGTTTAAACAAGGATGACAACATCCATAAAAGCGAAGCTCTGAAACGGTAGGACAAACGGACATTAACACTTGTATAATGTCAGAACTGAATAATCAGAATGCGAGTGTATAAGAGTCAAAGCAAAATTATAAGTAAATTTGTTGAAAAACTGCTTGATACAGGATAATGATTATGGACATACTTACATTTTTAGGACTTGATTATAGAGTTGCTTCGCTTATAATATTGTACTTTGTTGTCCCAGGAATCAGTATATACAAAATCAGACCAATCGGATAATTAGGTCACATACAAATTTTTATTAAAAAAGTAAAAAAAAATCAACATGTTTAAAATGGACGTACGGACATTCTGAGCTGGATCTTTAAATGTGTAGCCGTTGGCGTGGCTGTAGCCGTGGCCGTAGTCATGGCTGTAGTTGTAGCCACACTTGAGCCACACTAACGAACTGTGGTCACTTTTAGCGTGGTTAACCACGCTACAACTACGACCACGCGTTGTCAATATGATTTAAAGATCGCATTTTTTTTTTGTGACCACGGCAACGCGTGGTTAATATGATTTAAAGATCGCTATTAGGTTGGTGGCTGTAACTCTGACCACGACTACGGCCACGGCTACGCTTTTAAAGATCCAGCTCTGGTAATGATTATAGAGTTGCTACGCTTTCTAACTCGTACCTAATTATTACAGGAATCATCATGCAAAATTTGAAATCGATAGGACAATTCTAACATGCCTAAATTAACGTAAAAAGCTATTTAAAAAAGTAAAAAAATCAACATGTTTAAAATGGACGTACGGACATTTTGGTAATGATTATAGAGTTGCTACGCTTTCTAAATTGTACCTAATTACTAAAGGAATCACCATGCAAAATTTGAAATCGATAGGACAATTCTAACATGTCTAAATTAACGAAAAAAGCTATCCGTGACGGACGGACGGACGTACGGACGGACGGACGGACGGACGGACGGACGTACGGACGGACCGACCCTAATTATAGAAAAGCTTCGCTTTTAAAAAAAGAAATATCAAGAAAATCTATTTGTCTATTTATCTTCTGTCAGTTTGTTAACCTAAAATATTTATTTATCTATCAAGTTTTCTATTTTACATATATCTATCTAATAATACTTAAGTCTACTAATCTATAGTATGAAATCCATCTATCAATCCATATACTTATATTTATTTTTTGTATCCTTTCTGTTTGCAACAATATTTTCATGTTTGTTTATTGATTCATATCCTTTTTAAAAGCGAAGCTTTTCTATAATTAGGGTCAGTCCGTCCGTACGTCCGTCCGTCCGTACGTCCGTAAAGGATAGCTTTTTCCGTTAATTTAGGCATGTTAGAATTGTCCTATCGATTTCAAATTTTGCATGGTGATTCCTTTAGTAGTTAGGTACGATTTAGAAAGCGTAGCAACTCTATAATCATTACCAAAATGTCCGTACGTCCATTTTAAACATGTTGATTTTTTTACTTTTTAACAACAAATTTTTATGTGATCAAATCATCGGATTGATCTGATTTTTGGTATATTGATTCCTGGGACAACAAAGTATAATGTAATAAGCGAAGCAACTCTATAATCAAGCCCTAAAAATGTAAGTATGTCCATAAAAATTATCCTGTATCAAGCAGTTTTACAACAAATTTACTTACAATTTTGCTTTGACTCTTATAAATTTATATTATGATAATTAAGTTCTAACACTATACAAGTGTTAATGTCCGTTTGTCCTCCCGTTTCAGTGCTTCGCTTTTATGGATGTTGTCATCCTTGTTTAACCTTAGATTTTATATTATTTTGATAAGAAGGTCTTTTGGTACTTTACCTCTTGAAATAATCAAATGAGTTAGTTTTTAAGGTAAAACTAGTTAAATATATCATTGTTTACTTCTATTCTAATTTCACAATGCTAAGTTTTAATTAGATAGAACATTTCTAACATGCATAAATTCTAAACTAAAATACAAATAATAAAAACTAGGAGCAAACAAATGCAAAGTTGGGGACACGTGTGAATTTGTAATTGACCTGGACCGTTCTGGCGGAGTGAGCACTGACCAGCTGGACGCCAAGGTGACTGGCCCCAGCGGCCCAGTCAGTCTGGACAACTTTGACCCGCGGGCGGGACGGGGAGCTTTCACCGCCCATGAGTTTGGTATGCATGAGGTAATTTTTTTTTTGGGGTCTTTAGATAGCAGCATAGTTCAATGTCAAATGTCCCTATCCTTCCTCTGGAAGGTGAAAATTAATTTTAATTTCAATCCTTGCTCCTCTTTAAATAAAAGAAAGTAGATTCATAAAATATAGAATAGGATGAACAAATACCATCCTACTTGTTCATATTAGCAAGCTAAATTAACGGCAAAACTACCACTGTCATAATATCCACATATATTATATCCATTAAGGTGCTGCTTACGGCTGACGGAGAGGCTGTGCGAGGTGCGCCAAGCTACGTGCGCAGCATGCCTAACTCAAAGAAGGACTACGATGGAATAGAACCCTGCAGGGTCGGCTCTACTGTCGAGGTTTTGGTAAGTTAGTTTAATTATTACTAACTAGCGGCTATGCCCCTAGAATGGGTTGTATATTCAAAGGGGAAGAAGTTGAGGGGGCTAAAAAAATAGCCTAAAACCATTCCAAAACTTAATTCTAAAAGAAAAAAGTATAAAACCACCATCAGAGGACCAATGTGAAGCTTACCTCGAGAAGCCAAAAGGTTTAGTTATTAAAATCTTTTGCTCCAGACAAAATTGCTTCACAAATTTCACAAAAACCTATCCCATAAAAAGTTGAACATAATAATTACTTCGGACATACTATTTTTAAAAAGATGCTTAGCTTATAACAATTTGTCTATTCGTCCTAGGAATCACAATATCTAGTGTTTATAGCATAAATAACCATAAAATAAGCTTTGTTTTCATAATTAAATATTTTTTTAAAAATATGTAAAAGGTCCTTGAGTATAGCAATTAGCGAATTTAAGCTAAAAATGCTCTTTTTACTAAGTGTCTTATTTATCATAATTTTAGCCTTATAATTATCTAACACCCCGCCTCTAACTCCAATTAACACATTGTTAATAACGAAGCTTTTTATAATTATGGTCAGACTGTCAGGAATGGATAGCTCTTATTGTTAATTTAGGCATATTAGAATTGTCCTATCGATTTAAAACTTTATTTCTTTCATCTGCTTGGATGTTCTTCTAAGCTTTAGATTTCTGAGCTTCGCTACTTTTAGATTTTTTATCCTTGTTTCTTATTTGGCCACTTTTTAGTATTTAAAGATCATTTTTAGTAGCGAAGTAGCAATGTTTAGTCAACTCTGTCAGTATGTCTGTCAATTTTTTTCAATTTTTGTTCTTCAATTTACAGTATCTACTCAGTCTAGACTCTGTAATATTTATATGGAGGGAGGGGATATTGTACTTAAATTTATATTGGTACTCAAAGCTTAAAACATTTGGTGACTTTCTTGATTGGTTGGTTCATTAACTACATGTTTACATTGTCATCTAAACTAATAAGTCTTTCCAATTGTCTTATACCTGTTAAAACTGCTTTGTATTGAATAAGAGATATACAATAAATTAATACACTAAAAGCTTAAACTCAAATATCTTAATAATTATCTTTAGTCGAGACTTTGTAGCAAGAATAAGGGGATAGAAAGAACTTATATGTTATAATATTTTATTAAAAAATAACATTTTAAATAGTCTCATTAGTTTAAATCTGTTTTGATGATGTTGATATGTTGGTTTTATAAACACATTCTGCAATGCGTTGGCTTGAAAGTTTGTCAATCTTTTTTAAATGGATGGTATTAACTTTTCCATCAATGATATTATTCTAAGGAGGGAAACATTTGTTGTTCATATATTTGAATTGATTTCAATTGTAAAGGAGAACCATAACGGTTTAACAGTTAGGGAGATCCTTTGGTACAGGCAGACACACAGACAAACACACAGACACACATATATCCTGTTGCTTTTTTATAAGAATTGTCTTATCACTTAAAGTCCGTGTGTCCAGACTCATTATAATATTATCATTATTATCTTATGGGTATAGGGAAGGACACACGGACAAAACAGTCAAGTTCTGCTTTATGGAGTAGCAAAGTACAATAATAAAATAATCAGTGGCGGTCTTGGTATATCTTTTCTAGGGGCGATTTTTATTGGGTGATTGGTGATACCCTCCCCAAAAATAGTTTTTAACCTTCCCAAGTCATATGAGAAGCTACATTGTAAAGGTGAACCATATCGGTCCAGTGGTTAGGGATATCCTTCGGTTAAGACAGGGTATGCAAGAATCTCTCACAATATCCACGTATATTATATATCCATTATTATCGTTTGAGAACTTAATTTGTGTTAAAAGCCACAGTAAAATTGGTCAATTTTCAACATAATTTACTGAAAGCCCAAGCTTTAATGTAGAACAGCTATTCCATAATTTGTTCCATGATGGTCTGCAGTTGCCAAAAAGATAGGCATAAATGATTCTTTCCCTCAAACTTATAAAATAGTCCTGTCAATGGCATAAACGTCAAACGGTGGGATTATAGGAGTGTTTACCTCCTCAAACTTTCTATTCCCTCATTTACTCACTTTAAAATTTGAAAAATTGATTACCCCGTCCTTAAAATCCTTATAATTAAGTAAAAGGATGTTTGTATATTTGTCTGTACCGAAGAATATCGCTAAACGCTGAACCGATAGGGTTCTTCTTTTTTAAATCTAAATTTTATAAATTGGGTTTAGGGATTCAACTTTCTCCTCCTAAAGTGCTCCTAGAGGCTTCTAGGGAGCGTATCCGCTAGTTGTATAATAAGTTTGATAATAATTTCCTCCAATGATTATTTGCCAGAAAAAAAATTTGCAAATGTCTGATATGGGAAAGTGTCTAAACTTTTCATCCAGTAATTTTGTTACCAATATCCTAAAATAGGATAAATGAATTTGATTGTTATATAAGTCAGATGTTAAAATTTTATCATGTAAAAAAAATCAAGTCATTAACCATTTATGGAAGTATCTCTAGCTAAAAAGAAAGCACTTACCTCATATTAGGATTTTGAACTTTAGATATTTTTTACGCATTATTATCTTATCATTTCCAATATGACTATGAAACTGATCAATATCCGCTGAATTAGAACCGGATCTCATCAATACTGAAAAATCATGTATATCATCATATTACAGACAATTTTCCACGAATATTAAAATTGATACACGTTTTGTTATCCTGGAACTTCGGTCCCTTCGAGCTTAACAAAACTGGTCCATTATAAAATTAACATGTAAGGTTTTTTTTTGACAATATCCACCAAAAATTGGGTCTATTTATGGTACTAGTCAATTATGGTTATTGATATTGCTGCGTTACTTATAAGCAACATTATTATTGTTCTTGAATGTTTATTTTATTTGTACGATGCGAGAAATAAGTTTTAAGTTATCATTTTTCTCCATACTTACCTCGATGTTTGTATTATACATAGTATAAAATTTTGCCGCTAGAGCGTGCAAATGAAATTTTATATTTATTTTAATTTTCATATTTAAAAAAAAATTATTATTAAGATTTTATTTATATTATGAATTAATAATTATATGTTGTTAAATTAATAAAACATTACAGAATAAGATTTAATATTTGAGTCCCTACGTTTTTAATTCTATTTAAATATTAATATTCGCTCCAATTTACAGGTGATAAAACAGTGAAGAATGGGACACCTTTTCACTATATCACTCTAATCATCTTTTGGATTGGGATAAATATATCATTAATATATCCCACTTTATAATCAACTAGTGGTTTCGCCCTAGCCTGTGGTGGCTTTGCCCCAAGAGGTTTGAACGAACCAACTTTTTGTATTTTAGTTTTGAAAGAAACTTTTTAAAAAAATCTCTTGGAGGGGGAAACTTTTTTTTTTTTTTTTTGGGGGGGGGGGGGGTAGTCGACCCCACTATTTTAATTTTAGTTATCAAAGGAAATTGGTTTTTGGGGGGTAATTTTTCATTTTTGGGGAGGGGTTGGTGGTGTCCCACCACCCAAGATAATAGTTGTAAACCTTTCCGGGACTTATGAGAAGTTACCCTGTAAAGGAGAACCCGATCAGCTCAGCGGTTAGCGAGATCCTTCGCTACAAACAAAAAGACAGACAGACATCGTTCTACTTTGTATTATACTAGCGGCTTCGCCCCTAGCCTCTGGGGGCTTAGCCCCAAGAGGTTTGATCAACCTATTTTGTGTTATCTAAAGTTAAAAAGAAAAAGAAAATAAAAAATTTTGTGTGGGGAAATTTTTTTTTAGGGGGGGTGTAGGTTAGTCGACCCCATTTTTTTAATTTAAGTTGTAAAAAGAATTTTTTTTTAGGGGGGAGGGTATTTTTCATTTTTTTGGAGGGGGGGGTCCCACCCCCCAAGAAAATAGCTTAAAACTATCACAGGACCAGCAGGTATATTCCCTGAAGAGTAGAGCCCATCAGTGGTTACTGAGATCTTAAGCTTCAGACAGACAGACGGACAGACAGATAGACAGACAGACAGACAGACATCGTACTACTTTGTATTATAGATATATTAGAGGCTACGCCCTAGAGACCTATAATGGCACTTTAAATACTTGGGTTTTTGGTTCAAGTCTCTACGATACCTATCTATGTTGCGTTGAAATCTCTCTGCATAAAAATCAATTTTTTTTGTGATTTCTCTAGGAAGGGTGGTGGTACCCTCCCCCAAAATAGTTAAGGAGAACCCGACCGGTTCAGCAGTTATCGAGAACATTCAGTGCACACAAACAGACAGACATCTTGTTACTTAATTGTATGGATATGCGTAATATAAATTCAATTCTCTTAATTTGGAAGCTAATCTTAGGTTTACATGTTTATCTGTCAAAATATAGTCTTTTCATGCTATTGAATACTAGATATGAAACAATGCTTTATTTCTAAATGTAGTAGGCATTTTATGAGAAAGTCGTTTTTTTTAGATGGGCGTTTTCTGAGATTGGCGTTTTTAAAGATAGACGTTTTAATGAGATAAACCTGCAATAGCAGCTACGCCCATAGCATGTGCAATTTGTTAGTAGAGGCTATAAAGTGGAAAAGCTTAACTAAAATAGAGAAACCAATGGGTTCAGTAGTCATTGAGATCTTAAGCTTCAGACAATAAAAATCTTGCTATTTTAAAAAAATTTGATATCTATAAATAAATCAACTCTAAGATATTTTTTACAAGCTTCATTATTTTATTATTTCCAGTATGGCTTCAAAACCAATAAAACTGGTTCTCAGTTATACTGAAAAGAATTATGTATAACATCGTATTACAGACATTATTGGACACATATTAAAATAAAAATCATAATATTAATATCAGGGTTGTTATCCCGGGACTTCGTCCTTTAGTCCATTATAAGATTACCATGTAAGGTTTTTATTGACAACATCTACCAAAATTTGGTTCTATATACGGTACTAGTCATTCATAGTTATTGATATTGCTGCGCTACTTATAAGCAACATTACTATTGTTATATTGTGTTAATATCTTAAAAGTACCCTGATTGAAATAAAGATTTAAAATAACAATTTTCGCCATACTTATCTTGATCCATGTATTATACATAGTTTGAAATGATGCCGCTAGAGCGTGCAAATAAAATTTTATATGATCTCTAATTTTCATATTTTATCAATTATTTTATTCCTAAAATTTTATTTACATTATAAATTAATAATTATACATTGTTTTATGAATAAAACATTACAGAATAAGATTTAAAAATTTGAGTCCGAACATTTTTTAATTCTATTTTAATAAATTAACAAAGTGGCCAACACAAGATGTAATCTACTCAATACATGTAATATAAAATATTTGTCATGGGATAAGTACATCATTACAAAATCCCTCATAATGTTCGTTAAATGTGTACTAGCGGCTACACCCCAAGTATCTATGGATTAGAAAAGTTGCAATGAAGTAATAATAGTTATTTCTCGCATTGTATTATGAATATAAAATATGTATTATATATAAACGGCTTTCCGCGGATATAGAATATATAAATAAAAGTATTTTTTTTTTGCCCCGAGGTGCCGAATGCATGGGCTAAAAAAACTGTTTTTTTTTACATTCGTAGAAAGCTGGATATAATTTGATGATAGACATAGTTTTTTTTTGTATGGATGAGAACCGGTTCCTATCCACCGGATTGAAATGAATACGAGGAAAATCATTATATTATTTAAATCTGAAAACAAATAAAATAGGACATTTGTAAAGCTTACCTAAAATAGAGAAACCAATGGGTTCAATAGTTAATGAGATCTTAAGCTTCAGACAATAAAAATCTTGATATTTTTTAAAAAATTTATATCTATAAATAAATCAACTTTCAGATATTTTTTACAAGCTTCATTATATATTTTATTATTTCCAGTATGGCTTCAAAACCAATAAAACCGGTTCTCAGCCATACTAATAAATCATATATAACATCGTATTACAGACAATATTGAACACATCTAGAATAAAAATCATAATTTTAATATCAGGGTTGTTATCCAGGGACTCCGTCCTTGGGGCTAAAAGAAACTGGTTTATTTGGTCTATTATAAAATTAACATGTAAGGTTTTTATTGACAATATCTACCAAAAATTGGGTCTATTTGCGGTACTAGACATTTATAGTTATTGATATTGCTGCGCTACTTAAAATCAATGTTTTTTTAATGTTTTATATTGTTTCTGTAGGCTAGGAGTAGAGAGATTTACTTTTTTCATCATTCTAGTCTCGATGTTTGTATTATACATAGTTTAAAATTTTGCCGCTAGAGCGTGCAAATGAAATTTTATATTTATTTTAATTTTCATATTCTAAAAAATTATTTTATTACTAAGACTTTATTTATATCATAAATTAATAATTATTTAGTGTTTTATGAATAAAACATTACAGAATAAGATTTAAAATCTGAGACTTTACATTATTTAATTCTGTTTAATCACATTAAGATGAAACCATTAATAAATAGGTCAGCTCTTAAGTTCCTAAATAGATGGCAATGTAATCTTTTTTTTGTATGGGGATTAATATATTAATAATATATCCCTTGTATGCACATTAATTAGCGTCTACGCCCCAGGCATGTGCTATACATTAGAAGAGGCTATAGGATGAAATAGCTTGATAATAAAAAAAAACCAAAGGGTTCAGTAGTTATTGAAATCTTAAGCTTTAGACATAAAAGCTTACTGTTTGATAAAATAGGATATGTATAAATATATCTCTCTTATTGGACAATATCCAAACTTCGAAACCTAATGTTTCCATGTATACCTAACCAAAAATGTTTCCACATTTTTTAAGGTGATTTATAGTTTCCGCACAAAAAAATGATAGATTATTGCCTGACTTCAATGTCACATACCTAAGTATTAGTTGACAATTCCTGCCAAATTTATCAAAATTTGATAAATTATTATTTCTAAGTTTAACAGGTGGAACACCCTCTATTTTGCGTGCATACAAATGACTCAGAGCCCCAAGGGTGTGCTTATGATATTTATAATAATAAAATTCAAAATTACATTTGTCTTTCTTTATTGAAAAATAGTCTAAAACCTTACCAAGCTCTTTGAGGTAAAAAAGAACCTTTATTGAGCCATTACTGGTATCTTAGGTAACAAATAGAAACGACTCTATTCATATATTGATTGGGTTAAAAACGTTGTTTTCAAGAAACATCTGAAAAAGGTGAAACACAGCGCGCCCACGCAAAAATTCTCTAGCATTGTTCATTTTGTGCATTTTTTTTACCAACTAGTTATAAAATAAGCAAGTATTTAACTAAAATATGTCCGTTTGTACGTTAACATGTCTGTTTGATCGCTCATTATACTGTAATATGTCTGTAAATGCCTTTGTTTTAAAAGTACATTTTTATCGTAATATAGGTAAAAATCATAATAGGGAGAAAGGGACATAGTAGATAATACTGGTTCCCAAAGTTTTATTCACACATTTCTTATTCTTAGGCTTAAAAAATTCTTTGACTTTTGTAAAATTTTGTTTGGTAGAGTAATATCTAAACTTTTCAACAAATGATTTGAATCTACAGAAAGGGTAACTTTGTGTATCAACATTGGGGATGTGCATAGATTTATCATCTATTGACTTATCCCTAAACACGCGATATTTTAAACAACATTGTCCTATAGTTTACTGTATACATGTTTGCTGCTCTTTTTTTCATAATTCAGTAAAAGTCATCATTTCCTAACTTTTTGTAAGTTTAAAAAATTGTTGCAACCCAAAAAGTAATTTTAATTTACCCTTCTTTAAAAACTCTAAAAACGGTCTGAAAAATGCACTTTGTCAGCAGCTAAACTTTTCTACAATTAGTTTATGGATGTATGTTTTCCCTTGGGGAACTTGAGGGAAAGGGGGGAGAGAAAAAGTCGACTTTACACTTTTAATTTTAGTTTTTTAAAAAAGTAGACATTTTTTGGGAGTTGGTGATTTTTTTCTATAGACGAGTTGGATAAATAGCGCAGTACTTAAAAAAAAACACCTTTTTAATCAATTTCATAAACGTACACAAATATTAAGTGTATGAACTGTTTTCAAAGCTTCATTTCTGTGGATTTTGACTTCCTTGTTTTTACTTAATAAATAAATGCATCTGTTAGTTATTTTTGTTTGTGGAAAATTATTGGATTTTTATAGCAAAGCCTATAAACAAGCGATTTTTAGCATAAAGGGAGGGGATATTGGGCTGTTTATTACACTAGTCCCCAAAGTTTTTCTTATTCGTTGGCCTAACACATTTGGGGACTTTAATTGATTTTTAGTTGGTTGGTTCTCTAAGTTGAGTGTTCAAACAGTAAAACCTCTAATTGTAATCTACAGAAGGGGTAATATTATGTATAATCATTGGAGATGTACATCAATTTATCCACATTGTCTTATCCCTTCAGAACCCTGGATAATATTGTTGTTTCATATAAAAACAAGGATAAAATAATCCATTAGTTGCTAAGAACAAAACTTTTCCACGTAGCCGGACAAAGTGTCTCAAAAATCAGCCATGTGACGTCATAAAATTGAGAGAGATGAGATGAGAAGTGGAAAAGAAAGCCCCTAAAAAGATATTATTTTTATGACGTCACAAGGCTAATTTTTAGACACTTTGTCCAGCTACTTTTCTATATTTCATCTTTAGCTTGATAACTATAGTAACCCCCAATTATGATAAACAAAATTACCCCTTTTGTATATTGAAATTACTGATCTAAAAGTTTGGACAAATAAAGCAATCAACGTTTTAAGCCAACGAAGCTGAGAACTTAAGATGTATGTTTAATTTCCAGTCCAATGCCCCCTCCTTACCTGAGTTTAAAGGAATGTTCATACAAATTCAAGTACATCACTTATGACGAACGGACAGACAAAGTTTGTTATGAAGTAGCTTCACTATGGAAAAGTTGTATTCTTTACATAATACAATACGAAAAAATACGAATAAAGAAAAAAATAACTGATATAAGACTCATTAAGGGGGTAATCAGATATCAAGAGACATACAGAGGAGAGAGAGATATCTAGAGATTTAGATAGCAAGACAGAAAGGTGGATAGAAAGTCAAGGGGGATGGGGGCGGAAATTAAACATCCGTTCTTGACATCTTATATAACTGATTCACTATTAAATACATAGTTATGGACATGTATTCAATTGTTTAAATACAAGCATGTTTACATGGATAAGACAATGGACGATAAATAAATGTACATCCCCAATGTTGATGCACAAAAACACCCAATCTGTAGATTAAAATTGCTGGTTAAAAAGTTTGAACACTACTTGTCTAAAAGCCACTCAATCCTGGTTTGGTAATAGTATCCAAAGTTTTTAAACCTACGAATGAGAAACAGTGTTTATAAAACTTTAAATTGCATAACAATAGAGTCAATATCTTTGACAGGGGATGTAATATTGTTGTATAAGATCTCTATCCCTTTCCCCGCATAAATCTATCTTACCAACTGTATGTCTGCTTGGAAACAGATAAACTTAAAGAAAAACATATATCATTATATAAAAGTAATAGGATCTGTGTGTGTGTTTCTGGCTGTAACGAAGGATCTCGCTAACCACTGAACCTATATGGTTCTCCTTTACAATGCAGCTTCCTATAGGTCCTGGGGAGGTTTTAAAAAATTAAAAAAAAAATATTTTAGGGTAGGGTACCACCCATAGACGTCTAAGGGGGGGGGGGGGGTAAAGGGGTGATTACCCCCCCCCCCTCCAAGTGAAATTTGGGGGTGCCGTTGGCACCCCCAAAATTTTTATTTTCAAATTTTTACCCCCCCCCCCCCCCCCCCAAATGAAAAAGCTTGGACGCCCCTGGTACCACCACCCTCCTTAGATAAATATAATAACCTCCCCCCCACCCCTAATTTTTTTTATTTTTTAGAGGGGGGATTACATTTTTCTTGAGTATACCTATCCCACCTCTTTGTTTGACATGTAATATAACTGATTTGGTATTAAATCACAAAAAAATTAGACAAAGATGGCTATTAGATATTGCACCATGGATTATTTCTGTAATTTTTAATAAAAAGGAATTTTTAAAAAATTAACTAGTTGTACCCAGGGAGGAAGGGTACATTAAACTGTTTATTACACTAGTCTCCAAAGTTTTATAATAAATTTTACTTACTGGTGGCTTAATAATTTTGGAGGCTATTATTGAATTTTGATTGGTGGGTTCATTAAGTTTAGTGTTCAAAGGTTTCAATTAATTGTAATGTACAGAATGAATAATTTAGTGTATTTCATTGGGGATGTAATTGTACATCAATTTATCGACCATTGTCTTATCCCTATAGATTCATGTTTTTTCCACTGTTAAATTAAGATAGTCTTTAAGGGTTAATTGGTAAAAAGATAGGCATGAAACTATTTAGATAGATAGATTCCTTAGAATCATATAAAAGTACTAGTTGCTTCGTGAGAAGCCAGGAAAGTAGCCTAAAACCACCCCAGGACATTTATATAGCTTCCTTGAAAAGTACAGCCACTGAGCCAATTTAGATTTACATTTTCAGAGATCTTTAGCTCAAGACAAATAAAAATCCTACTATTTTATATATAGGATGTATCTTTACATAGTTTATGTGCACAGGGTTTTATCTTCTAACTTAAAGAATTTTTTTATCTCCAAAGTCTTTGGTATCTTATTTTAAAAAGTATTAAGGGTTTTTGTCTGAAGCTTAAGATCTCAATAGCTATTGAACCAATTGAGTTATCTTCTTTAGGCAAGCTCCAATAATGGTTTAAGTATTTTCTGGTTTAAGGCTTGGAGTAGTTTTAAGCTATTTTACTAGCTCTTCTCTGCTTCTTAAAGGCTAGGGGCGTAGATCAAGCAATATTTGATTCTAATTATGTCTGTTTTAGACCAACACCATCCTTTTTTGCTATTAAGTCCCAACAATTATAGAATCAATGTTTCATCATGAATATAAAGCTAGGACGGACGAACATATGCTAGATATAGAGTAGCTACGCTAACAAAAATAAGTCAATTTTGATAAAACAATTTATTTGCAAGAAGCTTATATATAAGGGCATAATTTCATTTTTACAATCAATCTTTATATGTACATATATGCAAACAAAATGGATGTATTATTACTTGGATGTTGTACCAGATTTTCATGTACTCTGATAAGGTTGTGCTTGCAGCTAGTTAAAATAACAATATCCCCATCAACTCTCCTTACCCTTTCCCCTCCTACTGGATAAACGAACTGGCCAATATATTAGCTTGTTAGCAACCTAAATTGTCGATAAATTTTCTTCTTTCGATATATCCATATATATTCTATAAACATTATTAACATACAAACTGTTCTTATAAATAAGGGCATAATTCTGTTTATACAGCCGCCCCTTTATGCAAATAAAAAGTGATAGGTATTAATGAAAAGGGATGGTATGGGCAGAAAAATAGCCTAAAAACAGCCTGTGTGAAGCTACTTTGTTATTGAGGATTTAGATAGATTGTAGTTGATTTTAAAATTTAAAAGGGATTACCAGTTTTGTTGTAAATTGTAAAATTACCCGGAGGCGTATGACCGGCTGACGCGCGGCTGCCAATTTCTACATACTTCTATAGAAAATAGTATGGTATCATCATCTACATATTGACCAAATTTTTACTATATATCTTACTAGCGGCTTCGCCACTAGCCTCTTGGGGCTTTGCCCCGAGAGATGATAAAAAAAAGTTAAGGTGAAATAAGTAAAAAAAAAAAAAAATAAGATCAAAATTGAAAAAATATATGAATTAGCAAAAGATAACAAAATTATCAGTACCAACATCTTCAACTCGCTACACAAGTAGAAAATGAAGATTAACAAGCCAAGTATCAAGTAAGTAAGGACCAAGGAAATCTTTTGCAAAAAAAGGACCAAGGATATCTCCTACAAAAAAAAAAAAAAAAAGGGGGGTGATTTTTGTTTTTTTTTTGTGAGGGGTTGGGGGTGTCCCACCCCCCAAAAAAATAGCCTAAAACCACCACAGGACCAGTAGGTATATTCCCTAAAGAGTAGAATCCGATCGGTTCAGTGGTTACCGAGATCTTAAGCTTCAGACGGACGGACGGACGGACAGCCGGACAGACATCATTCTACTTTGTATTATAGATTATTTAGAACTAGCGGCTACGCCCCTAGAGGCCTCTAGTGGCACTTTAATTGTTTTATTTATATTCAAAATATAGCTATTTAACGTTTGATGTTTATTTTTCGTTGAACTCTCTTTCTAAAATCGATAAATTTTAAAAAAAATTTAATTTCTCTAGGGAGGGTGGTGGTACCCTCCCCCAAAATAGTTATAAACCTTCCCGGGACATATGGGAATATACCCTGTTAAGGAGAACCCGATCAGTTCAGCGGTTAGCGAGATCCTTCGGTACAAACACACAAACACACAGACACACAAACATCCTGTTACTTTATTATAAGGATATCTATATATATTTCTGCTAAAAAGATCAAATAAGGGCAGATTTTACACACACCCCACCAACCCCTAAAATTGCAAAAAGTTGTTTGTAAATTAGGGCGAGGAATTT
Organism: Acartia tonsa; assembly: GCF_053477335.1. NCBI lineage: Eukaryota > Metazoa > Arthropoda > Copepoda > Calanoida > Acartiidae > Acartia > Acartia tonsa. The sequence goes on along the minus strand of NC_137261.1, from coordinate 61,166,173 downwards.
TAGAACACTAAAAAATAGAGTTACAATAGAGCTCACTTTAAAACTTAAAAATAATTAAATTATTGGAATTTTTAATGGTTAATACAAATGGGATGTAAATTATATCGTTCATTATTAAAAGTACCCAATGTTTTTGAATCAGACAATGTATTTATAAAAACTATGAATACCAGTATGATTTAAGGCCCACTGTCAACTAACTCTGAATTAAAATAGCATTACTAATAGCTTTCTAATCGTTTTTCCATTATTTATTTAAAGGGTTGTGATCAACCCCCAAAAAATGCAGACACAAAATTATGATGACAGGAATTGGACAATGAATGATCGGTGCTTGCTTACATGTGAAGACCGGAGCACCGAAAACCCCCCCCCCCGCTTAGTTTTGACAAAAATCAAAAATAAGGGGGGGGTAGTTTTTTAACCCCCCGCTTAGTTTTGACAAAAATCAAAAATAAGGGGGGGGTAGTTTTTAACCCCCCCCTTAATTTTGAAGAAAATCAAAAATAAGGGGGGGGGTAGTTTTTTCACTGTACAACACGCCAGAAAGTTGAGTGAGGTAAATCAAGTAAATCCAGTATACCAGAGGGGAAACCTTATTACAGGGATATTCATGTTTTGGGGCATAATTTCCTTATTTATTGACTTTGGCCAGTAAAAGGTTTTAATTTTGCGCAAAATTAAAACCTTTTACTGGCCAAAGTCAATAAATAAGGAAATTATGCCCCAAAACATGAATATCCCTGTAATAAGGTTTCCCCTCTGGTATACTGGATTTTCTTGATTTACCTCACTCAACTTTCTGGCGTGTGTACAGTGAAAAAACTACCCCCCCCTTATTTTTGATTTTCTTCAAAATTAAGGGGGGGGGTTAAGTCTTTGCCTTGCTGAGCACTTTTCCTCCTTGCCGTTTTCCAGACATTAAAAAACTACCCCCCCCTTATTTTTGATTTTTGTCAAAACTAAGCGGGGGGGGGGGGGGTTTTCTGTGCTCCAGTCTACCACATGTAAGCAAGTACCGAATGATCCTATCATATAAAGTAATGAGGTTTTTTGTCTGTAGCTTGGGATCCCAGTAACTACTAACCCGATTGGGTATTCTGTTTTAGGTAAGCTTCACTATAGCTCCTGTAATGGTTTTAGCCCATTCTATTGACAAATTATGTCTTGGGGTGGTTTTAAGATATTTTTTCATATACTTAGCCCCAAGGGGCTTAGTCGCTAGTTAATATAAAAATTATAATATTTTTTTAATTTTAATATTGAAAAAATGTTGGTGAAAAAGTAGAAAAAAACTTTTTTTTATGATAAATACCCCTCTCCTGATTGATAAAACCAAAAACACATGTGTACAAAAAAAACAGTGTAAAACACATTTTGCACATAATTATACACAAAAACACACCCATGTACACACAAAAACAGACCTATAAGTAAGCAGGCATAAAAACCAACACACAACAAGAACGAGATTACACCTCTCATTGTAGCGTAGCTTAGGCGACATAATAATTCAACTCAGGGATCTAAAGGGATAAGACAATGGATAATAAATTGATGTACAATTACATCCCCGATTATGATACACAAAATTATCCCTTACATAGATTACAGTTAGTAGTTTAAACGTTAGGAGACTCAACTTTATATACCAAACAATAAAAAAATCAATAAAAGTTTCCAAGGTTGTTTAATCAACGAAAAAGAAAACGTTATTATAAAACTTTGAGGGCTAGTATAATATACACAATACAGCACGACGTCCCCTCTCTCCCTGATGAATAAATACTTTCAGATACTACATATACACACACAAACAGACAGACGCACACCCAAAGACACAGTGAATTAAAATTACGGTACTGAATCGGTATTTGTCGATATGAAATGCGTCATGACAAATTATTTGATTGGCGCTCTCACAAAACACCCAAAAGTTAAAATAAACAGCGCAGCAATAACAAGCTTACTACAGTTTTCATAAAATAGAATAGCTATTTTTTTGCAGAGAGCTTAAAGATTTTTTGATTAAATGATAGAATATTTTAAAAGCAGAAGGACGAATGGACAACTTGTCATATAGGGTTAGATTAAATGACAACAATATTAACCTAACCTTTGAAACCTTTTTTTTAATTAAAAGTTTGAATTAATGTATATTCATCTTATTATGCAAAGTAGTAAGGTTTTTTTTTTGTCTAAAGCTTAAGATCTCAATAACTACTCAACTGATGGGTTCTCTATTTTAAGCATGCTTTACATAGGTCTTGTGATGGTTCTAGGCTTTTTAATTTTCAGTTTTAAATCCTGGTTTTCAGCTTTTTTCTAGCCCTTTTATGCCTCTTTTAATACAGAGCCCCTAGATGCTAGGGGGCGCAGCGTCTAGTTTATAAAATAATAAATAAAATAAAAAAAAAATTAGTTGGTATGGGTGAAGTCCAATTTTGATATGTTTTTGAGCAGCATTAGTTTATTAAACTCAGGAACATAGGAAAGTTATCTACTGCATTGTAATTTAGACAGCTTTCCGTGGATATTAAAATATAAAATTTAATATAACAGATTATAATTTTATATTTTTCGCTTAATTTTCATGGAAAGTTATCTGTAATGGCTGATAACCTGTTCTAATCCTGTGGATATTAAAAGGTTTCGAAGCCACCATAAATTAGGTTCTGTTTGGGTATATTTAGTACTTGCAGGGTTAGTGCACCGCAGGAATTATAGTTTATACATCTCTCCATAAGGGAAAGGACCCATGTACTTTTAAGTACAAATTTAATAGCCAAAATCATTTTTGTTTAAATATATACTGCATGTTTAAATGTCTAACAAAAGCCATTTTTTGGTAATTTGATAGCATTAAGTTGTCAAATTATATCTATAAGTATACATGCAGGAATCAAATATATGTTATATTTAAGGTAGAAATAGGTTTAGGTTATGGTTCAATACCGATTAATGTCCACTGGATTTAAACAACCGGTTATGAGCCATACTGAAACATTATGTATCATTTGGTATCATAGAGAAACTTCCACCAGATTTTGCACTAAAGGCCTCTTGGAAGGGGCTTGGGTAATCTCCTCCAAAAATAAATAAAATTAACCTTCATATGACCAACAAAAGATTCACTTTAATATAAAGCCATATCGGTTCAGTGGTTAGTTAGATACAGTCACATAGACAAACATCATATTACTTTTATACTCATTTTATAAAAAAATTTTTCAGATAAACCCTCATCACGCGGCCCGGCCTGACTTACTGGAAGTAACTGCATACTCACCGACCAACAAACCATTAGGGTGTCCAGTTTCAGGTAATTATATTTTTGTAATCGTTCTCTCATTAGTTGGCTTTAAATTTGGCTACTTTTATTAAATCTTGATTAGTCAGTTCAAAGACCTACATTTATTTTGCAGGTATTAAATTAAAAGAAAGTAGGGGGGAGGGCACGAATATCATCCATTAGCGATGGAAATATAAACACAGGCAAGCCTCGACAAAATAGTAGACATCATTTTGCTAGCAGACGAAAAAGGTCTCCACCACTAGTTTCTGCGGATGTCTGCATTATACATTTATTATACCTTTACACTTAATATATTATTTAATAGAAAAGCATAATGATATCTGTTTGTCCGTTCGTTGAAATCTTTTTTTTGTAGGGGGGAGGGGAGGGGAAACAAAAAGAATGTATTGTAAAAAGGTCTCTACAATTTGGGTCAGGCATTTGTCTAAATTATGTATCCATACTAATAAATATATTTTTCAGACGACAATGGGACCTTCTACGCGTCGTTCCAGCCTGACGAGGCGGGTGAGTGGCGGATACACGTGCTCTACGACGGCGAGGATATTGAGAACAGTCCCTTCAAATGCATGGTCTTCGATCCCAGAGCCATCTTTGTAAGTAGATTTCATCTAAATTTATGTTTAATAATTTGTTTCCCTAATGTATAGGTTACCCTAATATAATTTTTTTTAAATCGTGCTTTCCCTAAATATGCCTAACATCATATGGCTCCCTTCTCCCCCTAGGGACATCCAAGTTTTTTATTTTGATAGGGGTAAAATGAGGGGTTTCAAAGGTTTAAAGTGGTTAATCTAATGTATTTTTTTAATTTTAAGGGGGTAAGATGAGGGGTTTTTGAAGTTTGAGAGGGTAGACAGCCCTTTACACTCACCCTTCACTTCTAATGGATAAACGAACTAACCAATAAATAATGTCCATATTAGCAACTTAAACTTTTCCCTGTCAATATATCCACGTATATCCTATATCCGTTGATATCAATTTCTGTATTTAATTTACTTAATATAAAGTTACTATCCTGTATTTACTCAGAAACAAAATACGCTTGAATTACCTCTAAAAAACGAATTAAAATTGTTTGCTTAAATTCTATGTAAATAAATATGCAACTTTCTTTTACTGAAAGGTTTAATAAGTTGGAGATTTTTTTTTGTAAATTTTAACTCAATTTCTGTTTTATTTCTCTTTCTTAGTTCTTCTCTTTTTTCCTCTTTTTTCATTTCTCTTTTTTATCGTTGCTGTAAGGCTCTTTATCTCTTTTTAATAGCGAAGCTTCTCTATAATTCAATTTGTCTGTCCTTCTGTTTCTGTCAGTAAGTCCGTAATGCTATGTGGGAAATTTGATTTCTGGTCTTCTATTGAAGATAGACTGCTGAAATTATCAGGGAAGATTACTAAGTCCCTACATTATTTTGCCCGTCCGCTGTTGGTCATGCTTTACAAGACATACTAAGATTTTTTATGCTTTGCTACCTAAGAATGTTGTCATCCCTGTTTTTATCTCCCCCACTTTTTATCTAATCGTGCTTAAATAATTCCATCATAATTTTGGCTTCAGAAATATTATAAAACAAATTTTACATTAAGATGGGGTGCTTAAAAATAACTAAAAATATAAGATAATAGTTATTTATCGCATCGCATTATAGACAGCATTCCGCGTACATTAAAATTCAAAATGTTATTGATTTTATGATTTGTATTGTAATATTTCGTGGAAAATTGTCTGTAATACAATGCTTTACGCGATTTTTCAGTATGGCTAGAACCGTTTTATATTTGGATTTTGATTGGTTTCGAAACCATACTGGAAAGACATTTCTTTGTTTTCTTTCTATATAATTTGCATGATTTTGCTGCTATTGGACAAAATCGTCCAAGTTTTTGTATCACCTCCTTTAAGGAAAACCAAGAGGAAAACAATTTTAAAATAACTTTTTATTAATGGGTTCTCAACCAATCCGTCTACCTGTCATTATTAGTATTTTCAGGGATCCTAAGGGTATAAGACTATAAAAGATAAATGGATGCAAAGCCCAAATACAATAAAACGAAATAACCCCATCTCTAAATTAGAACTGCTAGTTTGTACAATCCAATCAAGATTTAATAAAAATACAAAATGTTTATTCTTATCCAACAAATAAGACGACGTGTTGTTAATCATTATAATCAACAGTCCAATGTCCCCTTCTTCCCTGAGTATAATAAACTCTTTATTTAGATAGTCTATATGTCTGTAATTGTCTTATTATATTATTTGTCTATTTACTCACCCTTCAATGGCTGTATACTTGTTGAACAATAACATAATTTTAGATTGAATATTTGTTATCTTATCTATCTTTCTGTCTATCTATCTATCTATTTGTCTATGTATCCACTCTTTAATGGCTGTATACTTGTTTAGAAATAACATGATTTTGAAGTGAATATTTGTTATCTATCTATCTGTCTGTCTGTATATCTACCTATCTATCTATCTATCTATCTACCATGTATCCACTCTTCAATGACTGTATACTTGTTGAACAATAACATAATTTTGAATAGAATATTAGTTATCTATCTGTCTGTCTGTCTGTCTATCTACCTATCTATCTATATAATTAATTATCTATCTATGTATCCACCCTTCAATGGCTGTATACTTGTTGAACAATAACATAATTTTGAATTGAATATTTGGGCAAAGGCAAATATACACATCTGTTTGGGCTTCATACAGTTAGTTTCATTTTAGTATAGTAGAATTTCCATTTTTTGTTTTATGGACATTCTGTCCGGACATTAAACAAAGGGATTTTGTGACATCATTTTAACTCATTAAATAAATGGTTTAGGGGTTTACGGTTCGAATCTTGGTCTGTTTTTTTGTATTGGCCCTTCTGCTACTATGTCAGTCGACTATGCATTATGGTATGGGCTGTGGAATGCCTTGGTCATAAACAAGACAAAACTTAAGAGTAAGTTTAATCGGGACTTTAAGACAAAGGACATGCAATAAAACTTTTCATTTTATTTAAGCTATTTGAAGTTTTTGACTGTATTGGTTCAAATTCCACATCTGGAATTTTTGGTTTTCTTGTGGTGTCGATTTTTATATGTTCTTTGCAGACTGCAAATTTTCTGTAGTAGCACTAGATTTTCATGTATTCTAATAAAGGAAAACTGGCAGATGTCTAAAAATATGATACCCCCATATCCAATCCCTTTAGCCCATCCCCTCCCCTCCTTCTGGATTAACAAACTAACCAATAAATGAGGTCCATATTAGCAATCTAAACTGAGATAAATTTTCCCCTGTCAATATAGCCATGTATTCTGTATCCATTGTTGTGGCATAGCTGCTATCTAGTATTGACATTTTTCGGGTAATTCGGTCGGTAATGCAAATAAGGCTTCATAGTATATAGCTCATACTTGTAAACAAACATACATATTATACAATTAGGAACCCGGTATTAGTGTCGGACTGATTATGACGTAACAAAAAAAATTAGCCAATGAGAGGACATTATTGACCAATGGTAAAATTCATAGTAGCCTCTCATTGGCTAATTTTTTTTGTTACGTCATAATCAGTCCGACACTAATACCGGGTTCTACAATTAGATAAATTACAATTTGTTTGTTTATAAGGAGGGAGTGGACATTAGACATAAAATTTCACCGATTCCCCATGTTTTATTAACACGTTGTCCATAAGTATCGAAACTTATCAACCAATGGTTTTAAAGTGTTTTTTTAGCCAAATACATAAGGAGTGAGATATGAAAGTTGCTTTGTGCTTTAGTAATAATTTGCTGTTTAATTTTGACTTATTTTGCATTCTATGGAAACCTATTTGTTGAATGAATAATCAAGATACATGCATAGCATAGCATAGGCTTTCTTTTCTTTATGTCTCAACCAATAAATTTAATTGTCAATTTTTAAAAGCTAAGCTTTTCTATAATTAGGGTCGGTCCGTCCGTACGTCCGTCCGAGATAGTTAGCTTTTGTTCGTTAATTTAGGCATGTTAGAATTGTCCTATCGATTTCAAACTTTGCATGGTGATTACTATAGTAACTAGGTACGATTTCGAAAGCGTAGCAACTCTATAATCATTATCAGAATGTCCGTACGTCCATTTTAAACATGTTGATTTTTCTACTTTTTTAACAACAAATTTTTATGTGATCTAATTATCCGTTTGATCTGATTTTTGGTATGTTGATTCCTGGTATAACAAAGAACAATATTTTAAGCGAAGCAACTCTATAATCAAGTCCTAAAGATGTAAGTATGTCCATAAACATTATCCTGTATCAAGCAGTTTTTCAACAAATTTACTTACAATTTTGCTTCGAATCTTATACTTTTATATTCTGATTATTCAGTTCAGACACTATACAAGTGTTAATGTCCGTTTGTCCTACCGTTTCAGTGCTTCGCTTTTATGGATGTTGTCATCCTTGTTTTCTGATTCTCCGCCCCCCTTTTAAAAAATAATAAATTAAAATTTAAAAAGAGGGCTCTAACCCTGTGAGGATAAACTATGAACTTAATAGGGTACTTTGTTTATTAATAATTTAATTTATTCAACAATTTAAATTAAATGAAAAATGTTAAATAAAGACCAAAATTTTTATCAAGAATTATTAGCCATAAAATCTATTTTTTCTAGCACATATAGATAGAAACATTGGACTATAATTTAATCTGGTACCCAAAGTTTTATTATCATACTATTTGGCTCAAAAATTTTGGGTTCTTTTATTTTACCAAACGTATTTTAATCAATTAAAGTTGTCTTATCCTTTAGATCCCTGAAAAAAAATGTATGAATGCGTTACAATTTAAATTTTTCATTCATTTTCCTTTTTCGTGACAATTTATTTTAAGCTTTTTCTTCATTATTCATTATTAGCGCAATTTTTCTAGTGATGTCATAACTATTTTTAATAGCAAAGCTACTGTTTAATTCACTCAGTATTTTTTCAGTCTATAAAAAAGTCTGTTATGTTATTTTCTCGGATACTAATTAAGATAGGTTGCTGATTTTTCTTGTGAATTTGCAACCCTCTCTTTCCAAAGGCATCCAGTATACTTACTTAGTCCGTTGAATGAAAGAACTTACTTTAAAACTTTGGTTACCAGTATTTAGTCCTTTGTACTATAAGAACATTGAATATAAACATCATTGTTTCATATTTTTAAAAATTTCTTTTTTTAAATATAGTCATTCAATAACAAGGAATAAAAAATTACAAAAGGCGAAAATCATCTAATTTATGATTGGTTTTATAAATGTTTAAGTATAGATGTATACTTATACAATTTGGTACTTTACCTCAAAGTGCCTAACGAGCACTGAAAAACCCCAACCGTTTTTATATAAATTACCCAATAATTATTACAGCCTAACCTAAAAATAAACAAACAAACGAGTGATATGAGATAACATAAGGAGATGGGGTTGGGGGTACTTTGCTCGACTAGGTAGTTAAAGGGAAATAGTCAAAAATTGTTTGATTTTGAATGTCAATATGACATGTTCATTTTAAATACATTTTAAACATCTTTGTTCAATTTTAGAACATGATCAATGCGGAGGTGGAAAATTTCAACTTTTCTTATTGGTAAAAAAAACACTTCTGTAAATCAAAGTCCTTATTGAAAAAATTTGGGAACTGAAGGTCTGTTCAACTTAATTAATACCCAAAGTTTTTAAGCCAACGGATGAAATATGGTGTTATTAAACTTTGGGTACCAGTGTACTTTACAGTAAAAAGTTCATTCACTTCCTTCATACCCACCTTTGAAAATGGTCAAGTCCTGACCTATGTTAATTATAAGCAATGCTCTGGGGATCTTACTAGCATTCATCCTAATTCTTTAAATGGATGTAAAAACATCACCAATAATGATTCACGAAATATCCCTTCTTTAGAATATAATTAGTGGTTGAAACCTTTGACACTTAACCGAATTAAAAAACCAATTAAAATTCAATAAAAGTAATTTGTTGAGTCATCGAAGTGGAATAAGCAGCCTAATGTCCCCTCCCTCCCTGATATATGCGTGTGTTTTGTGGATTTCTGTTCATTTTTCAATCCAAATATACTGAAAGGTTGCTGCTACGAAGAACATTAGTTAATATGAAAAAAGTTACTGCTTTATTAAACATTCTCTTATTCGCTCAGTCTTATTAGACTATTATTAAATCTTGATTTGTTGGTTCAAACTAGTGGTGCCTGAAATTTTCAACTGATAATTTTAATATAGAGATAGGGTGAATTTGTTTATCAGCATTGCATAACATTTTTTCGTTCATTGTCTTATTCCTTAAGTTTTAAGGTAACTTGACCCCTAAATTTATAAAAAAAAAATTATAGGGATGGAAAGTTTTGTAGATTAATAAAAAATCTTTCAGCGCTAACCAAATGTCTTTTTCGTAGCCCAACTTGTCTTATTCATAAATATATATACATTTTTTTTAGTTACTTGCCAAAAAAGGTCTGTACTACATATGTAATTTTATGGAAATTTTTTTTTTTTTAAATTTTATGTTGTAATTAGTGATTGAAACTTGATGAACCAACCAATCAAAATCCTACATAAGTCCTCAAAGTTTTTTAGAAACGAATAAGAAAATGGTATTATAAAACTTTGGGAACTAATACAATTAAAAGCCCAATGTTCCCTCCCTCCCGGATCTCAATGTCCATCTAACGTCCTCGACTAACACCTTCCCATCCCGAAAAAGATTTCAACGAACAGACGGACAGACATCGTTCTACTTTTCTAGTAGATAATATAATGAACATATAACTGTATATGTATAATTTACCCACAACCTGTATAATCTGGCCCAAGTGGTAGCAAATTGTATTCTGTTCTTTTGTAGGGACTCGGCTTTGCTTATATTTCCGACGCTATTTAATGATTTAAAAGACCCAGTAAAAAAATTGGTACAGGTTCCCCGCCACGTGGACAAAGTTAAATATAGCCAATATTCTTTTACCTGAAATTTTAAGTTGTAAAGTCTTTTTAAAAAAACTGTATGTATAACTCTGTGCTCTGTGTGTAATGTATAACAATACATGTTGAAATCGATATATTATAACTTGGATCTTACACCAGATTTTCATATGCTCTAATAAAGTGAAACTTGTAGCTGCCTAAATTAACGATTCCATTCCCCTACCACTAAATGAATGAACTGACCAATAAGTAATGTACATGTTAGCAACATAAAATGACGACAATTTTTCTCCTGTCATAATATCCACTCAAATTCTATTATATCCATTATGTTAAGAATATTTAAAACAAAAGATTTTTGAATATCAAGAGATAAATACATTCTTTTATATGGATATTATTTATGGGGAGATAGACAGATACATAGATGGATAGATAAATAGAAAGATGTATGGATAGATATATTTATGGATATATTGATGAATAGATTTATAGATACATAGATAGATTGAAAAATAAATATATATGTAAATTAGATAGATAAATACATAAATAAATGTAAAGATAAGTAGATAAATAGATGCACAAAATAGATATTTATAGTTAGAAAAATAGATAGAAATATATGTCCATTCTTCTATAAAATATATAGTTACTAGTTTCTTCGTCCCTACACTTCAGGGGCGGACTGAGGATGTCAGGATTAGGAAGTTATAGCGTAAAACCACCCCGTCCCCAAGATCAGATATATATAAAGCTTAACTGATAAGTACAACGAAGACCAAACTGCATTACTTTTGCACCACTTATGACGTCATATTCTCTATCTCTTTTTTAGGGGGTTTCTTTCCCACTTCTCATCTTATCTTCCTCATTTTATGACGTCACATGAATCAAAAGTGACACAAAAACAATGCAGTTTGGTCTTCGTTATAAGCACAACCTGTCAGACCAACAAATTCCACAATCTCTAGCTTAGGACAAAAAACTTACTACTTTATATTTAAGAATATATATGTATGAATTTATATCAAAAGAGAAATTGATAAAAAAAGTATAATCGTACTCTTACATAAAAGAGAATTCTAAAATAATTTTTGATTTGATTGTTTTTTTTTAAGTCAAAAAATCAATTAATGCATCTTATTGTAGATCTCTATATATACATTAAGAGATATAAGTTTTTCGGAATTGTAATGTAGGGAGTAGATTTGAAATCTGCATCAAATTTTAAGGATTTTTATAAAATTCGTTTTTTGTATAATTCTAAAAGCGGAAATACAAGTTAAGTTAATTAATTTTGGCATCTGTGATTGGTGGATTTAAAAAATCTGCGCTCTGACTGGATGTCGTACATCATTCAACCAATTAGAGCGCAGATAGTTTAAAATCCACCTATCCTATTGGTCAAAATTAATTAACTTAAAATGTATTTTCGCTTTAAGATAAAGAATTTTATAAAAAATCCTTAAAATTTGATGCAGATTTCAAATCTACTCCATACATTAAAATTCCGGAAAACTTATATCTCTTAATATACATTGTCAAATTCTATCCTTAAGATCACTTTTGACTGTAAGTAAATTTTAATGCACAGAATACGTAATGTACAAAATCGAGCTCTTTATTAGCCTGTCATCTTAGAAACATAATAAAGACTTAATTATAGAAAAGCTTCACTTAAAAAAAACAACGTAAAGCATTTTAACATATGTTCTAAGACCTTTTTTGGCGTCCGCTCACCCACATATAAAAAAACAAGGACAATTTTGTCTCTAGGTAGCGCAGCAATAATTAGTTTACAATACAAAAAATCTTATTTCTATGTATTGTGTAAGAGTATACATCTGATTAATACCTTTTTGGATGGTTGATAAAAACATAGAGCCATATCTTTTGGTTTGACCCATATATATGTGGATTATATGTGGATATTATGACATGGGAATAATGTCAATTTTTGTTGCTAACTTGGACATCACTTATTAGTCAGTTCTTTCATACATTAAAAGGGGAGAAATGTTGGGATCGTTAGTTTAGCCAGCTCAAGATCATTTTTTAGAGTACATAATAACCTGGTAAGATTCAAGTAATAATAAATCTATTGTCCAAAGACATTAACACCCAATCATTGCAAAAAACAAACCCTTTGTCTGCTGTACATTTTCTCTAATTTCTAAGTGGAGTAATGGATTGCTCCTGTTTTGGGCCAAGGCATTTTAACCTACTCGTAATGTTATAAGTATGTACAAATTTAAAGTCTTAAGTTATGACGTATTTTTTGCCGAGATTCGAACCTGTAAGACAAGTAGATGAGCTTCGGACATAACTTAATCATAGAGTAGATGCGCTATTAAGAAGTAAAAAAGTTGAATTCCTTTGCCCAAAAATTAAAATATACACAATAGTCATATTTGCATGTTATGAGTAGTGAAGCTACCATATAATTTGTTGTTATGTGTATTGTGTATGTATGTTCATTAGAACTCTGATTCTTTTCTTCTAAACATTGTCCATTATGCTTATATGTTTAGTTATAAATTCATCAGCCTAAGTATCTGTCTATCTATCTTTATTTATCATTATATCCATATATCTATCTATCCATATGTATATATATCTATTTATCCATCTACCCATCCATGTCAGTCTATCTGTCTTTTTATTTGTTTATTTATTCACCTATTCATATGTCTATCCAAGTCAGTCTATCTGTTTGTCTATCCATCTTTCTATCTATCTGTCTATTTATCTGTTTATCTATCTGCTTTTTTATTTATTTAGTATAAATTCTCTTTGGATTTTATTGTCTCAGTTTTTGTTATTTTCTTGACTTAACTATCCCTTTTTGGGATAGGTTTTTTTCTAATTGAAATATTTTGAACCCAAAATTTAGTTTTAAGATATGTATTTATTAAGAAATTAAAATCAGTGCTAAGCACCGAGCGTCAGCTACTTACATATATTGTATAGTTTATTGATCTAGGGGTAATTTTGTTCATTATTGTTGGGTGATGTACACACATTGTCCATTGTCTTATCCCTGAATAATACACAACAGTTTAATAACAAGTGTAAGTTAGGTAAAGTAGATTTTATTAGGGTTATGTCAATGGATTTAGGATATGTGGATATTATGACAGGGGAAAATTGTCGTCAATTTAGCTCTTTAACAAAGAACTCGTCTATTGGTCAGTTTGTTTGTTCAGGGAATGGAATGGGGTAAAAAAGGTGGAAAGAGAGAATTTTAGCCCGCTGCAAGTTTTAATTATTAGAAGTACATGATAATCTGTATGGTGTAAGATCCAAGTAATAATATATCCGTTATTATGTCATCCTTATTATGTAAATTAATATTTATTTTTATTTTAGATCCCGGACCAAGATGCGGCCCGTAGGGCTAAGCCCGGCCAACCCTTCACCTTTACAGTGGATGCCTCCAAGACAGGGTGGGGAGAGGTGGCTATCGACGTGGTCTATGATAACAAGTCAATCAGGAGAACTTTCTATATTGAAGAAATTAGGGAGAGGGTAAGTTATTCATTGTTTTTAATCCTATTGGAAGGTTTTAGGCTTTTTTTTAGAAGGGGGGTACTGTTGTTCTTCTATTATTAAAAGGAGTTAAGCTTTTGCTTGTCTTTTAAAATCGCCAAACCCATTTTAGGGGAGCTTTGCAAATGTTTATTTATATTCGATCTAAGTCTTTATATGTATGGTTTAAGGCTATTTAACTACAGCCACACAAGCAAATAGATCTCGATTTATAATATAATTAATTATGGTATCGTGTAATTGCTGCGCTACTTATGGACATAACTGTATATGTATTTGTTTAGGTGTACGCAGTCACCTTCACCCCGGAGGCTAGGGGCAAGCACCGAGTCTACGTGTATCTGAATGGCATGGAGGCCAAGGGGTCCCCATTCTCCCTCAGGATCGGGAAGGACATCAAGGAGACAAGGGCCAGCAAAACAGAGGCATTTAAGGTTGGGATAGTTAAAATGATAGATATATAGATAGGAATAATTAAAATAATAGATTGATAGATATGTAGGTTGAAAGTTAGATAGATATCCAGAACGATATGGTATTACATGGATGTTGCACAAGATTTTTATTTTCTCTAAAAAAGTGATTCTCGCCACGGGCTAAAATAACGATACCCCCATCCACCCCCCTTACTCCATCCCCTTCTCTCCTACTGTATGAAAAAACTGACCAATAAATGAAGTCTATATGAGCAGGGGCGTCCAAGCTTTTTTTTTTTTGGGGGGGGGGGGTAACTCGTTTTTTTGGGGGGGTAATTCGTTTTTTTTTTTTTTGGGGGGGGGGGTAAAATACCGCAAATTTTTTTACCCCCCCCCCCCCAAAATTTTTACCCCGGGGGTAAAATTTGCTTGGGGGGGTAATTACCAAATGTTTACCCCGGGGGTAAAATTTGCTTGGGGAGGGAGGGGGGGGGGGGGGGTAATTTAAATTTTATTAAATATTTAGTATTAAAAATGAGCGCGATGGGCGCAAAAAATTTTTTTAGAGATTGTTTATATTGAGGGGGGGGGGTATTTACCCCCCCAAAATTGTTTGTTTGGGGTAAATACCCCCTCCTAAATGGTTGGAGGTGCCTACGGCAACCCCAAATTCGTTTGGGGGGGTAATCCCTACTTTACCCCCCCCCCTAGGACGTCTATGTATATGAGCAACCCATATTAAGGAATAAGTTTTCTCTGTAAATATATCCATATATGTATATCCATTAAAGAACAAATTTAAAATTTCTTCTAATAGAGAGGTTGCGTGATGATTTAATAGTTTATTCTATGTAGTCTTAAAACTGTCCGCTAGGTGACTCAATTTTTATTTATTATTACCACAAAATATTTGAAAATCCACATATTACAATTATAAGTTACATTTGATGAAAACATTATTGTAAATAAAACGAGCTTAATTAAATGTCATTTTATTTTTCGAGTTTCAAAACAGAGCAACTTTTTTTACATCATAAAAATATATATTTATTTAATGAAACTAATTTCAGTATCTTTATTATTTTATTGCCTTGGGTACAATTAAGATGTTTTCTGGCGATGAAAAAAGCATTGAAGTGTACGATTCATCAATATGATTTAGAATAAATTTATCTTCCCCAACTGTAAAGGCTGTGGTAACATGGTTGTTGATACAGCGTTTTACAGCAAAACTATAATTCATTTTATGATTTGTATAGCAGAGCTATAGTATAGATGTACATATATACACTATACAGGCAACTAACTCCCTTCATTTTTCAAAGACCTCTTTCGTCTGCTTCAAAATTATTTTCTGCTACTTGGCTGTGTTAATTTAAGCGACACCATTGGTTGATTTTCAATGACCCTGCGATGGGGAGATACAGTTATTTAACCCTTTCCCCCTCTAGTGTTTTACTCTAATATTTGTTAAAAATTGTCTTTAATATGATGCTATACATGATTTTTATTATGGCCAAGAAATAGTTCTAATCAAGTGGATATTAATTTGTTACAAAACTATATGGAAAATGAATAAAACATATGCTTTATTGGCCCTTACAATTTGGTTACATTGTGGTATCCGCCGAGGATAAATGGCAGACACCGGAGTTCAATTAGATTACGGCAGTGTAACAGACGTGGACACCTTACTATAGAGAAGCTACGCTTCTCTAGCATTCACTAGATAATGATCAACATCTATTTCAGTTGTCACTTTATTGAAGGTTTAAAAGATACTAAAGCTATATACAACAAACAATAATTACATGGATAGGAATAAATAATCATAACATAAAAGCATCATAATACATATACAATGGTCAGTTTGGGCAATAATGATCCCCCATCCCTGAAAAGGGTGGGGGAGAATTAAGAATACAGTTAACCATAATAAACATGACAGATTCAATCATTAATTGTAAGCATAGGGAGGGGGTCGCTAGACCCCTTCCCCAGGACTCGGGGGAGGGCCATTGACCCTCCACCGAACCCTAGATCAGGGGTGCCATAGGCATGGCTCACGGTTGCCGAATACCACAACTCTCCCCTCGGAAGGCTGGGAGATGATTTCCCTACCAGACTTCCGACAGTGGTTGAGGCCTTCGGTCCGCTCCTTAGGGCTAAGATATATATATACAAACGATAATGATTCAATGGAATCCTAGTGGTGAGTGTCTTCTTAGGGTTGATGGGCTCCCAATGTGGGGTAGAAGGCAGAGGCTGGCTTGGGTTGGACACGTTGGTCAGCGCCGGCGGGTATCAGGTTTGCTGGTGGCACAGTTGTTGCTGGAACGGTCAGCAGTGGGGCCTGCTGGTTGTTGTTGGCAGCGGCTGGGGCGCTGGCTGCCAGGTTAATCGTCTGAGCAGCGGCCTGTCCTCCTGAGGGGCCGCGGGGTCGGCCAGAGGGCGGTCCTGGCCTACCTGGGCGGTCATGCCCGCTGTCAGTTGATTTCATAGACACCATTTCCTCGGCTGCTTCCCTGCCGATGGGAATGGCATCCCAGTCCACTGAAAAGTCCCGGGACTTGGCATGGTTGAGCCTGGCTCTAGCCAGCGCTTTCCTATACAAAGCTGGATGGTACAGGAACACTTGTGATATCGCATTCAGGGCTGCCCGGACTCCTCCTTGTGCTGCTGCCAGGGAAATGATGGTTAGGTCCCCCAGCAGTTTGAGGATCAACAACAGCAAACACAGTATGGCTGCGCCATCTCCCCACTCGTGGATGGCTTGTCTAAATCCAGCCCAGACATCCAGGGCTGCCTCTCCTTCCTCCGCCAGTCGGTCAATGTTGTAGGACACTATCCCATGGTCTCCTGTGGCCGAACAGCTGCCTTGCTGAACGCAGGAGCCATAGGATAGGCCGGTCAGCATGGCACTCTTGTATGCTGGGAACGCCAGCAGTTGTTGCCAGTCGTTCAACTCAGCCTGCGAATACAAGCCACCTGAACTGAAGTCATCTAAGGGTTCTGTCAACAATTGCTTAGGCGTATCCAGCGGGGGTGGCCTTTTCTTGGGAGCGGGGGTTAACTCTATCCAGCCTTCCTCCGCGTGCACAGTCAGGGGGTAGGTGGAGGAGCAGGGAATCTTGGTGGCGTGTTCACTATATACCCGTATCACAGCGTCTACAAAACCTGTGGGCTCTACTGGCACTTTGTCCCAACACTCCTTGTGTTCGCGGACAACGTATTTATGACGTTGGCAGGTCAGCTGCAGCAGGATGTCTCCCCTCAGTACCGAGAACGTGCTCCCCGGGTGGGCCGGGTCTAGTTGCTGGAGCTTCCAGCAGTTGGCCGCTACTTCTTCTGCTGCGGTGCTTTTCATGCGCGTTTCCAGGGTAAACCCAATATAACCTGCATGTATTTGTGCTTGGAGGGGAACGTCAACATCCCTGGCCGACACTCTGGGCAGCGCAGCCGCGGCTGGGTCAGCTGCCACGAACAACGCTGGATGGTTTGTGGCATGGGCCTCGAAGTCGCAGTTCACAATCGAGGTGGGGTTGGTCATGTTGATGAAAAACTGGGCCTGATGGTCAACCAGATATGCATCCATCACCAGGCTGGGCTGGAGGCTGCGGATCAGCCTCAAGGGGCAATCTCTTCCCAGGTGGTCCCACACGTAGGTTGCTTCCCCAGTGATGCAGGACAGCTCAGAATGGGGACACTCTAGGGTCAGGTGGTCAGACTGGGACTCCACCCGTCCATCCTCCACCACATAGGTCTCCTCCTTGACCAGCAGCCGTCGCTCCTGGAGCACTAATTCGTTGCGGTATAGCTGGCCCTCGAAGTGGACGTCCTCCCCTTCACAACCCACCCCCTCGGGGCTGTTGACGAGGGCGCCCACCATATCGATGGTGAAGAACAGGGGATGGTTCAGCTGGAACGTCAGTGGCTGGGTCTTGCCTGGCAACGTGTAGACTCGGTTCCTGGCCAGGTCTCGGCACGCTTCTGGGTCTATCTTGGTTGGCCTCATGAGGGTGGGGACCGAGGTCACCTTGAGGTGACCCCATACTCCACACCTGAATGTCCACTGGGACACGGTGAGCTGACAACTGTACCCGGTGGTTTCCCTCACCTTGACTTGCTGCAGGACGTGTACTTCATGGCCCAGGGGCACCTCCTGGTGTAGGGGCTCCGTGTTACACATCTTTTCTTTATTGTAGGATGTGACATGGGTGGGGTTGGCACAGTCCCATCCCACCAGGACGTAGCTGGTTGTAGGCCACACGGCTGCCAGCAGGAGGCCCCACAGGACCATCCACCAATGGGAGAGGCTTCCAGGCAACCATCTTCCTCGTACACGCGGCTGGGGATCTTCAGCTCTGGTCACGGCTGCTTCTTGGGACTGGACACGGCTGGGCTGCTCCTGGCTAGATACAAGTTTCCATTGAGCGTTATCTGTATGCGGCCGAGGCACCCCGATACCCTCCCCAATGACAGACTGGCAAGCGACTGGCACTTGCCTGGGTGTCGGCTCCCCTAGCCCCAAGTGCTCCCTTCCCTTGTCCAAAGCATGCCCAGTGGCATGGGGCTGAAGTGCATGTGGCACAGGCTCGCCCTTACTCACTTCCCTCCCCTGCCCTAGGAACTCAGGTGCATGTGGCACAGGCAAGTCCTTATTTTCCCGAATTTCAATCTCCCCAGCCTCTGGTGCAGGGGGCACAGGCAAGGCTGGGTTTTTACAATATCTTGGATACAACACATTTAACAAATTCAACTTATCCTGATGTTGAGCAGCTGGGTTCCCCTGGCTGGCAGGGGGCTCTGGATGGCATGTAGCTGGGCTCTCCCTGCAGGCTGGTGGCGCTGGCTGACTGGGGGTGACGGGTGTCACCCCTTCCTCTGGGACCGCTGGCTCGTTCCAGGACTCAGGTCTCTCGGTGGCGGCGACGGTTGTCGCCCCAGACATCAGGTTGGAGGCTGGCTCGTTCCAGGATCCAGGTATCTCGGTGGCGGCGACGGTTGTCGCCCCAGGCACCAGGTGGGAGGCGCTGGATAGCACCCCCCCATCATCCCAGGTGGCGACGCCGGGTGGCGTCCCATACATCGATGCAGAGGCGCTGGCTAGCACCTCCTGCCTCTCTCGTTCGGCGGCTGCCAGGGCCTCCCCATACACCGTCTCAGGGACGCTGGGCAGCGCCCCTCCACTCTTGCTGGGTAGGCTCAGTCGGGCAGGTTCCATCATGTTGAGGCTAAAAGGCTGGGGCCTCAGCACCTCTGGCTCGGCTATGTTGTTGGATTGTATCAGCTCTGGCCCCAGATGGTTAAGACTGAAGCCTAGGCCAACCCGGTTGGGTTCAGCCGCGCCGCCCAGTACGTTGATCCTAGCTGGGACAGTCCCAAACTGCGGCATCCCTTCGGCTCGGTCCGCAGCTCTGGGGGTGGCTGCTTGCTGTTGTGGTGCTGGGGGCGCGCTCCCTTCCATGTGGGCCACTCTGCTGGGCTTCCCTGGAGGGGCACCCTTATCGGCGGTGCGCCTGCGGCTGGCTACCTGGGCCCAGTCAGCTCTACAATCGGCCGCCGTGTGACCGTCATAGTGGCAACGCTCACACTTGGCAGAACGGTCACGGCGTGGCTGGGTGCGTCTCTCCTCTAGGCTAACTTCCACAGGCGTTGGGCAGTCTCGAGCTCGGTGGCCTCTCCCCTGGCAGCGGAAGCAGCGACCTGGGACCTTGTCATCTGGAGCGACCTTCCCCATCTGGTGGAGACCCGGAGCCAAGGAGCCAATCTCCATTGGCTCCGACTCGTCATATTGGGGCAACTGGATGCAAGCAGATCCAGTCAGCCCTTCGGTCGAGTCCACTAAGCACACACCTTCCTTCAGTTGCTTAGTAACCATGGTGACGGTAAACATGGCCTTACGAGTGTACTCAGGTACACTCGTAATTTCATGGTTCATCATGAGGCGTTTTACATTGGCGTTACGAATTCCACGATTTAATTCGTCCACCAACAACTCAAGATCCTCATGGTTGTAGGCGTCCCTATACAAGGCGCACTTAGTTGATATGTACACTTGTATAGGTTCTGTCGAGTGTTGCTTGTAATCCCTAAACGCTTGTTTAAGCGTTTGGGATTCAAAAGCAGGGCGAAATAGCAATTCACACTCGGCCTTGACCTGTTCGTAGGTCAAGGCTTGGCCTGCCTCGCCAAACAGATGGGACGCCATTTCCGCTGCTTGCCCTACCAGTGACAGTAGGAGGGCGTTGCGGCGGTTGAGGGAATCATGAGGTGGCACGCGGTAAGCCGCCCATGACATCTCGAGTCTGCGGATATGTGCCGACCAGGATTGCTTGGGCGGCCCTCTATACTCCGGCAGATTGCTCAGCATCAGCTTGCGGTACTCGGCTGGGGCCGGCTGAGGGTCATCCTGGAGCCATCCTGGGGCTTGGTCACCTCCTGGGGCTTGCTGCTGGTCCATTGGGTCAACGGTTCAACGGCGGGCACAAAGTTATACAGTACTAAAATGAATGGTTTGTCACTTGAGGCTTTCTAGCCTAACAGCCAACACTGTTTGTATCACTAGGTTGGTAGTTTAGTTGCAAAGATATAACTTAGCTGTACTTATCACTAGTTAGGTGCTGAGGTTGTAGGGTAGGCTGGTAGGGGTAGATAGATGTTGAGGGTCTGAACTGCTGTCAGGAACTGATTGGGTTTTCCTTTATCACACTAGAGCTAGAAGGAGAGAAGCTTGTAATTCTTTATTTGCTAAAAATACCCCTGTTAAATGCTATGGAGTAGCTCCGCTCCGGTGTGTGTGTGTGTGTGTGTGCGTGTGTGTGCGTGAAATCTCCTGTCCTTGCAACGCGCGTCCGCACCGTCAAATCCGCGCACACGGGGAAAACGCGCACACGGGGAAAACGCGCTCTCACCCCTCAACTCGCTCTCTCATTGGTCCGCTTCGTCCGTTGAATTTATGATATTTTCCGCACTCTGTTGCGCTACCCGTGAATGGCGCTCTGTGTGTCCGATCGCTAGCCCCACACTACAGACGGACTTAGTCTAGTGTGGGTAGGAAGGGGGAAGCGCGTGAGGGGACGGGGGTAACTCCGTCCGTTTCCCCTGTGAGGGAGGGAGGTAACTGTGTGCTGGTGTAATAGTGCCTTTTCTTCTTAATCCTAGGCTTATCTATTATATCACCCTGATTGTATTTGCCTTCAATGGAGAGGGGCTCCTCCCTTTCCCTTGGAATATTCTATATATAAATATTTTCCCTTCTATTTTTGTCCTTATCACAATTGCATAACAGATTTGTTTACCAACTCTGTTCTATTTTTAGCTGTTATCACAATACACAATAAATCCAAGCCTGTTCTATTCTTAGATTTATCACAACACAACAATTTGTTTGCCAAGCTTTGCTCATAAATCTATTGTTTAGCCATCACACCAGGGTGGTAATCCCTGCAATGTAACATAATATCTGTTTTTCTAGATGGGTGGCTGCGTTGTAGCCTCTCAGGATACTTGGAGTTGACGTAGTTTTTCTCTGTTCTGGTGCACTACACTCGTATGTTAGCTCGCAGCTTGCAGCTATGTGGCATGTTTCAGCCTATCGGCAGCAGGGAATGTCCCGTCCTGCTAGCGCCGCTGATCCAAATCCGGCTGATGGCGGCAGGGAATGTCCCGTCCTGCTAGCGCCACTGGTTCGGATCCTGCTATTTCTTGCAGTAAAGTTGGCCTATTTCCAGCCGTTTACACTTATTTGGCTTGTTTCAGCCGGTCCGCAGGCCTGTTTCAGCCCTTTGAGCGCTCAATTCTCCGTTAGATATCAGCGCTGCTCGCGGTTATTCGTCAAATTTCGCTGTCTCGCTTCCACAACTGCCGGATGCAGAGTTAAACTTTGCTGTCCAGGGTAGGTAATTCAGGTTGCTTGCGTCAGTTTTGCCAGATTCACTGCTGGGAGTACCTTAGCCTCAGATGCGCGTCTGCTCTACACTTGTGGTTCGCCGTAATCTCACACAGCTGTCACCAAAGTTGTGGTATCCGCCGAGGATAAATGGCAGACACCGGAGTTCAATTAGATTACGGCAGTGTAACAGACGTGGACACCTTACTATAGAGAAGCTACGCTTCTCTAGCATTCACTAGATAATGATCAACATCTATTTCAGTTGTCACTTTATTGAAGGTTTAAAAGATACTAAAGCTATATACAACAAACAATAATTACATGGATAGGAATAAATAATCATAACATAAAAGCATCATAATACATATACAATGGTCAGTTTGGGCAATAATGATCCCCCATCCCTGAAAAGGGTGGGGGAGAATTAAGAATACAGTTAACCATAATAAACATGACAGATTCAATCATTAATTGTAAGCATAGGGAGGGGGTCGCTAGACCCCTTCCCCAGGACTCGGGGGAGGGCCATTGACCCTCCACCGAACCCTAGATCAGGGGTGCCATAGGCATGGCTCACGGTTGCCGAATACCACAACATAATGTAGCTTAGAATATGTAGTAGACATATAAATAATAATAACTTAATTGATCTTAGTATAAATAAGTATACCTTCATTTTTTTTTTTTTTTAAATCTTTGTTATGTTAAGGTTGATTATTCCCTTCTCTCTCAGTAAATGAACAAACTGACCAATAAAATAGGTCTATATGAGCAAGTTAAATAGAGGATTAATATTTCCCTGTCAATATATCCACATATATAATTCATATATCAATAAATATCCAATAAAGAACAAATTTAAAATTTCTTCTTATACAGAGGTTGCGTGATCATTTAAAAAGTGTATTTTATTTAGTATTAAAATTGCCCGCTAGATGACTCAATTCTTATTTATAAATATAACATTTTTCTTTGAAATCCACATACTAAAATTTCAAATTTAAATAACTCTAACTATAATTGTAAAATAAAACGAGTTGAATTTAAAATTATTTTGTTTTGGAAGTTTTAAAAACAGAGTAGTTTATTTTTCTAAAGAGTAGTTTATTAATTCCTAATATTGGTATATAAGGTATGAGCGGTCAAAGACGTAATGAGTTACAAACTTCTATCCTATTTCTGGTGGTGATTAAAGCACTTTAATGTACGATTCATCAATTACAAGCTGTAGCAAGAGTTAATTATATATCCTGGGTTTACACTAGATTATCATATCCTCTAATAATGTGAAACTTGTAGCCGGCTAAAACAACGATTTCGGATCTATTTTCTTTTACCAATTCCCTTCTTTTAACATCTTTGTTAAATTTAGGTTGACCGCAAGTATAAGAAGTTTGAAGAGCAGAAGGAGGAAAGAAGAAATATCAGTCATAATTTGGTGGAAAAGGAAGTTTTCATTGAGAAACCAGTTGCCCCACCTAGGTAGATATTATATAGATAGAAACAGATGGATAGCAAAGTATAAATAGATAGATAGAGAAATGAATATGCAGAAAGATTGATAGGTTTAAATTTCAGCCATAATTTGATAGAAAAAGAAGTTTTCATTGAAAAACCAGTTGCCCCACCTAGGTAGATATTAGATAGATAGATAGGTAGATGGATAGATAGATAGATTTGCAAATAAATATATAGAAAGATTAATTTCAGTCAAAATTTGAAGAAGTTTTTTAAAAATAGTTGCTTCACCTAGGTAGATATTAGATAGATAGAAACATAGAAAGAACTACTTAAAGCTTAAATATTGATGTATAGAATTGGCCGTACCAAAGAATAGTCTCAGTTATATAGTAGTTACACTCCTTTAATAAAAATCAATTTCCTTTTTCAGGTCTAAACGTGAGAAGCGTCAAACTTTCAAAGATTTTAAAGATGAAACTACCCAGCTATTTGCCTCGGATCATAAAACAGAAGAAGGGACAGACTTACTTCCCGTTAACAGGTATAACAGATGGACATATAAATAGACAGATAGATTGACAGGTAGATTGGCAGATATATAGACAGATATATATATCAGCCAATAGCATCTGCAATATTAGCACAGAAAGCAATTTAATAGCAGACGAAAAGGGTCTCCACCACTTGGGCCAAGAAGTTGTCTGGATTATACATTCATACTTATACATTTATTTTCAGGACTATTGCCTTTGATTGTCCAACAGACGGTGCTGACAAGAACGAAATCCATGTCACCATCACTGGACCAAGAGGGGAGAAATGTCCAACTCACATCAATATAAACCAGGTACGGAATAATTGTCCAGAGAAATATATGTATAAACAAGGATGACAACATCCATAAGTAGGAAAGCCCAAAAATTCATGGATGGGAATACGGTTGTTTTCTTAAAACGACAGGAAATTAAATTTTTATATCCTTAACTTAAAAAATTTGAAAAAATTCGGGCTATATACATAAGAGAAATGGAAAAAAAAGGAAAAAATTTAAAATAGCAAAAAACCTGCAAAAAGGCAGTTTGACTGACATGGTTGTTTTCTTTAAACGACAGGAAATTTAATTTTGGAAATCAGACCATAAACATCAAAGATATGGAGAAAAAAGTGAAATATACAAAAATAGCCTAAAACCTGCTAAAAAGCGCTCCGACCGCCATTGATGTTTTATAGTTAATTGTGCTCCTTATTAATATGAATGTTGTCAAAAAATTTCAGCATTCTATCTTTTATAGGAGCTGAGTAAATCCCATTTCCCCCATAGCGTTACGGACTTACTGACGGACTGACTGACGGACAAAGTGAATTATAGAGTAGCTTTGCTACTAGAAATGTAACATTACTTGTATAAGTGGGAAGAAATGTCCTACCAGGTAATTAAAACAATTTAGGAATATTTGTCCAGAAAAATTCAAAAATCTTCCCTAAGAGGGTAGAATATTGATATTATCCCTGGAAGAGATATTTTGTCATGGTACTTTTTGATTTAAAATTAGAGAAAGGGGGTAGTTTTTGTCGCTTGTTTGTGTTTTACTTTAGGACAGGTTAGGTTTGGTTAGATTATATTAGATAAAGAAAAGCCCTACAGAGTCAAACATTAAAAATATTTATATTACCACTTTTTTAAAATGTTTTTAAAGGGAGGGGTTCTATGCTCACAAATCACTTAGAGGAAAGCATCACTAATATTGTTTTCTTTTTAGGATGGTTCCGGAACTTTTACTTGTGAATTTACAACTACTTATGTCGGAGAACATAAGATTGAAATTATTATTCAGGTAAACATAGATAGATAGATAGACTATATTACTGATAGATAGACACACACATAGATAGATAAATAGACAGATAGACTGACAAACGAAAAAAAAGTTACTATTTCTTATGTAGGGGAACATAAGATTGAAATTATTATTCAGGTACATATAAACAGACAGATTAACAAACAGACTGATAGATAGACACATGGATATACACAGACAGACAGACAGACAAACGAACAAAAAAAGACTGATAGATAGACACATGGATAGATAAATAGACAGATAGACTACTTATGTTGGAGAACATAAGATTGAAATTATTATTAAAGTAAACAAAGAGGGAAAAACTAACAAAGAGAATGATAGATAGACACTTAGAGATATCTATATACAGACAGACAAACACACAAACAAACAATAAAGATTTACTACTACATATGTAGGTGAACATAAGATTGAAATTATTATTCAGGTACACATAGACAGACAGATTAACAAACAGACTGATAGATAGACACATGGATAGATAAATAGACAGACAGACTGACAAACGAAAAAAAGTTACTACTTATGTTGGGAAACATAAGATTGAAATTATTATACAGTTAAACATAGACAGATAGACATACTAACAAACAGACTAATAGATAGACACATGGATGGATAAATAAACAGACAGACTGACAAACGAAAAAAAAAGTTACTACTTCTTATGTAGGGAAACATAAGATTGAAATTATTATACATAGACAGACAGATTAACACACAAACATATATAAAGACAAATATATATAGGCAGACAGACAACCTAACTTAAAGACACACAGATAAATAGATTGACACTGAAAAAAGGACAGACACACAAACAGAAAGACTGGAGGGTAATATAGCAAATACTATTTATATTTAGAATGAACAACTGAATGTAACCCCAAGCTTCTACACATTCGACTCATCCAAGATAAAAGTGGGACAGCTGCCATCTGGATACATTGGCTTGCCTGTGGAATTTGATAGTAAGATTTATCATTGAACAAGGATAATTATGTTCATAAGTAGCTTGGAAGTTTACAATTGCTTGGATGATAATAGGAGCAACGAGGGAGGGGACATCCACTGTAAATTACATTAGTATTTTAAACACAATCTTTCATTGGTCAGTTTTAAAAAATCTTCATTAAAATTGCAAAAACCTGATGATATTCTGAAAATCTAGTCAATAATATAATATAATGATATATAATTTTTAAAACAAGTAGTCTAAATTAACTCTGTATAATGTCTATTGTATTGAATGAGATAGGAGTTAAATGAGAGTTTTGTTTAATTGGAATGAACACTCTAAATGCATTGTATCATGTCCAGTGTATTGAGTAAGACTCCTGATTAAGGACACCCTAAGTCAACTCTATCATTCTTTGTATTATGTCTAGTGTATTTAACAAAGTGTTAGATAATTGAGTGTCGAGTGATATACTATTAGAACAAACACTCTAAATTACCCCTAATATCATTGTATTATATATAGTGTATTGAATAAGACTCCTGATTAAGAATAAGGATACTCTAAATTACCTCTATTATCATTGTATTAAGTCTAGTGTATTGAATCAAGAGTTAGTTGAATGTAGTGTGATATATTTTTAGAGCAAAAACTCTTAGTTACCTCTAACAGCATTGTCTTATGTCTAGTGTATAAAATAAGACGCCTAATAAATGACGGTCTAAATTATCTCTAATTTGCATTGTATTATGTCTATTGTATTGGGAAAAGTTTAGACAATAGAGTGTCGTGTCATATATTGTTAGAACAAACATTCTAAATTAACTCTAATAACATTGTATTATGTCTAGTGAATTGATTAAGACTTCTGATTAGAGGAACTCTAAATTACCTCTAATATGAATTACATTAAGTCTGGTGCATTCAGTTAAGTATTAGGTAATTAAGTGAAGTGTGATATATTGCCGAAAGAACAAACACTCTAAATTACCTCTAATAACATTATGTATTATACCTAGTGTATTAAATAAGACTCCTGATTAAAGGCACTCTAAATAATCTCTAATATACATTGTATTTGTCTAGTGTATTGAATTTAGTTTTACATACTTGTCGTCCAATATCCTGGTAGAACAAACACTCTAAATTACCTCTAATATCATTGTGTTATGTCTATTACATTCAATTAAGTGTAAATTAGTTGAGTGTCATGTGATATATTGTTGGAACAAACATTCTAAATTACCTCTGTTATCCATTGTATTATGTCTAGTGTATTGAATAAGACGCCTGATTAAGGCATAACATAGTCGTGGATGCTAATTTAAGTGGGGATATCGAGGGATATATAGTTTACCTGATTTTAATTTAAATTAAGATATGTAAAGAAACGTTTAATTTGAGAATTCAGTCAATTGTTGCTGAGATCTTATGGACAGAGAAAAACCTAACCTTTCTTCTTTATGTAATACTAGCAGCCACGTCCCCTAGAGGCCTCTAGGAGCTGGCACTTATTTTAGTAAAAAAAATTGGGGAGTGTATTTTTTTTCTTGTGGTGATTTCACTTGAAAAGACGGCGGTATTCTCCCCTAAAATAGCTATAAACCTTCCCTTGATCCATGAGAAGCTGTATTGTAAAGGAGAATCATATCGATTCAGTGGTTAGCGAGATCTTTCAGTTCTTTTATTATTTTGGCATTATTTTTACTTAAAGATTTACAAAGTCTCACTAAGTATGGTACGACAACTTTCTGCAAAACTGTAGATCACGACAATTCTTTTATGTTGAATTTGCGTGCAAAAAATCCCCCATTTAAATATCTATCTATCTTATACACAGGGAGGGAGACGACAATTGGACTGAAAATGACTCTGGTACCCAAGGTTGTTGGTTGCAAACTAGTAGTGTTCAAGGTTTTTTTTAATAAAAGTTTTAATCTACAGAAGGGTAATTTTGTTTATCATTATTGGGGATGTACATCAATTGTCTTATCCCTTGAGATCCCTGGATTTAGTGTGTTTTGTTTGTTTGTCTGTCTGTCAGTCTTTCTCACACACGTGTGTTTTAGTAGCTAGTAGCGCAGCTACTTTATAATTATGGTCTGTAGGTTCTTCCATAAAACTATGAGTTCTTTAATCAATGAAACCTGCTGTTGACTATAGAAATACAAAGGCAAATGATGTGTCAGTCCTTCTGTCTGTCTGTTTGTCCGTCTGAAGCTTAAGATCTCAGTTACCGTTGAACCGATTGGGCTCTACTCTTTAGAGAATATGGCTACTGTCCCTCATGGGGTTTGAAGCTATTTCTTAAAGGGTGAACCCCCCTATTCTATTGAACATATTATTATGTACTAGTGGCTTCGCCCCTAGCCTCTTGGGACTTTGCCCCAAGAGGAAATTTAAAAAAAATAAAAAATTCAGTACCACTGGTGCAACAACAATCCGTTAAAAAACAATGGGGGGTTTTTCATGTTTTTGGGGGGGTTTGTGGGTGTCCCACCCTCAAAGAAATAGCAACAAACCACCACATGACTAGTAAGTATATTCCCTGAAGAGTAGAATCCAATCGGTTCAGTGGTTATCGAAATCTTAAGGGACGGACGGACAGACATCATTCTACTTTGTATTATAGATTACGCATCTACTCTACCAGGAACGTCTAAGGGTGGGAGGAAAAATGGTTGATGTAACTCCCCCTCCCCAAAACAAAGTTTGATTCTTTAGATTTCAAAATTTTACCTCAAAAAAGTATAAGGGGGTGGGGGCATTGCCCCTCATCATCATTAGAATGTTGTAGATATATTTAATAACCATTGTCTTATCCCTTAAGATCCCTGAGTATTTAACAGAAGCTAGATATTTATGTTTTAAATGCGCACGAACTTACACAGACAAAGTATCTTACAATCTATATGATTAAAACAAAGGGAAAAACATAGAGTTGTTCTATATACATTATTACCAGCTATGCACCTAGAGGCATCTATCTAAAGATATACATCCTTTATTCCTGTTTCTTTTATATTAGTATTAACCCATTAGTGCCGAGCGCCACTTTTATGGGCCGATCGAGCTGTAAGTTTCAGGGAAGCTTTATAATGGTCAAAACGGAATTCGTATTTTTTTGTTTTGCTCTAGTGGCGTGCACAGGAAAGTTGCAAAAAACCCGGTTCGGCTTGGCCATAAATACCAACCAGGCATTAACACCCGTTTTTGGTGCTTTCCCCCAGTTTTAAAACCCGGTTGACCTGTATAAACCCGGTTATTTTGACCAAAAATCGAAAAATGTAATTTTTGAACGCCAAAAGTGAGATGAACACTTTTTAGAACTTTGATACGATCCGTAATTGAAAACTACACAACCTCATGTAATCTAAAGAGCTACAAGTATAATACGAAGCGATTTATTTCAAATTTAGTGTTTCGGCTATAGGTGCCGCCGTTTTCGGGTAAAAAACCCGTTGCTCGAAGTTTTAAAAGACACACACTACAAAAAAAGAACATATAAAATTTGGGTGTTACATATCAGAAAACGAGCATAAAACTATTGGGTGACACCT
Source organism: Acartia tonsa (assembly GCF_053477335.1). NCBI lineage: Eukaryota > Metazoa > Arthropoda > Copepoda > Calanoida > Acartiidae > Acartia > Acartia tonsa. The sequence continues at coordinate 61,136,178 of NC_137261.1, read as the reverse complement.
ATAGAGATTACTAGGGTTAGTAGGGTGGCTCAAACTCTTACTAATGACGTAAACTGTTATTTTTATTGGTTGAAAAGTTAAAACCGGGTAATAAAAACCGAAACCGAGCCGGGTTTTAAAATTTTCGGGTATTTATGGCCAAGCCGAACCGGGTCATAATAGGGCGTAAAAAAACGATAAAAAAATCATATAAAAAATTATAATTTGAATAAAACGAATTCACAAATAGATGTACTTGTCAATAAACATTAGATTTCACAAAAAAAATCAGCGACTTTACTATAAAAACAAAAAAGTTAGAAGGGGTATTTTGAATTTTCATGATTTTCAAATTTTGTTGAGCTATACCAGCAAACGGAAGTAAGCTAAACTGCCTGCTCCAGGGGGAAATGAAAGTCAGGGTAGTTGAGGGGGGATTCATTCTGAGAATGATGCAATTATGAAGCCGGAAACCGGTTTTTATTCCATTTTTCGGAACCGGGTTTTGATGCCCGGTTCGGCACTAATGGGTTAACATAGTTTTTTTTAAGTTCCATTAAGAATAATATCATCTTTAAATGACAGGTGTTGACTAAAATTCACAAAATATAATATACTAGTGGCTATGCCCCTAGAGGCCTCTAGTGGCACTTTAAATGTTTTTGTTTGTTAAAGTCTCTACGATAATTTTTTACGTACGATACCTCTTTATTTGACGTTGAAGTCTCCCATAAATTAAAATTTTTTATATTTTTTTTTGTCATTTCTCTTGGGAGGATGGTGGTACCCTCCCCCAAACTAGTTATACACCTTCCCGGGACCTATGACAAGCTACCCTGTTAAGGAGAACCCGATCGGTTCAGCGGTTAGCGAGATCCTTCGGTACAAACAAACACACAGACAAACACACAAACATCCTGTTACCTTATTATAAGGATTTGTCATAAAAGTCTAATAAATATATACTACAGCGCAGAAAAATGTCTGTCCGTCTGTCTGTACAGATGACTGTTTTAGTTCTAATTTCAAGGGGCAGTAGGTATTGTCATTCAAAGGTTTTAAGCTATTAATAAGTTATATTGCTGATCTATTGCACAATTTAGTCTATGGGTAAAATGAGTAAATTATATGATTTATGTCTTTTAAGTACATCATCTCAAAATTGTCTCTTCTTTCTTATACTTTTGTTTCAAAACATGCAATTTTTAGTATATAAGCAAGTTGGTTCCCTTACTTTCAAACCTAGTATCTTAAGGAATTAGACAACGGACGATAAATTAATACACGTTATCATATCTGTAGATAACAATTATTGGTTGAAACTTTTATACTCCTGATAAAAGTACCCAAAGTTTTTGAAACAACGTATAAATTTGTTTTAAAATCATGCAATTTTTAGCCTTGGATCTTACAATCATTTAAAGCACATACTTAATAATGTTAAACAAATTATCCCTTTTGTAGAACAAAATTTTAATTGTAAAGTTTATATGCTACTACTATGAATTTAAAAAATCACAATTCAATAAAAGTATCCAAAGTTTTGAACCAATGAATAAAATAACAAGAATATAGAATGTAATAAGCTTCTCTGATTTTTACTACCTGATTTAAAAATTGTCTCATTTTTTTGCAATTTTTGTTGTATATGCGTATAGGCACCCTGACTTTTTAAACAGAGAGCTTCAGGAATGAGACAATGGACGATAAACTAAGATGCATCTCCAATTATGTTAAAAAAATTCCTTTTTTGGATACTACTTTAGAACTAATAAATCCAATTTTTGAACCAACAAAAATAAAAACTTGATTATAAAACTTTGGATACCAGTGTAATGTAAAGTCAAATTAAAAAACAAAATTGTTGTCTCTTATTGAACAGTTAGGGAGTTGAATCCATTTTTATAGAAGCAGAAATATAATCTATGATTATGGTTTGGACCCTCTAAAACTGTAATCTACCCTTCCACTTTCCCCTCTCTTGGTGAAGATATCTTCAACGCCGATACGATTTTTGAAATATAAGATTCCACTTTTGTCTCTCTTGTTGAAGATATCTTCACCAAGAGAGGCAAAAGTGGAATCTTAAATTTCAAAAATCGTATCGGCGTTGAAGATATCTTCACCAAGAGAGGGGAAAGTGGAATCTTACATTTCAAAAATCGTATCGGCGTTGAAGATATCTTCACCAAGAGAAGGGAAAGTAGAATCTTACATTTCAAAAATCGTATCGCCGTTGAAGATATCTTCACCAAGAGAGGGGAAAGTGGAAAGGTAGATTACAGTTTTAGAGGGTCCAAACCATAATCATAGATTATATTTCTGCTTCTATAAAAATGGATTCAACTCCCTAACTGTTGAAAGTTTTTTTAACATTTGTATACAATACATTTGTTATAGTCTTGCTTAGAATCTAAATAATATCAACTTGATTAAAACCGGTTATCAGCCATACTAAAAAATTATGTGTTGTATAATATTCCAGACATTTTTACAGAATATTAAAATAAATATCAAATTTAATACCAGTTTTTAGCCAAGGCCTAACAAAACTGAATTTATGCTATACATGATTTTTCAATAAGAGTAAGAACTGGTTCTAATCCAGTAACATACGTGGAAAGGTGTCTGTAATTCAAAGTGACAAATAACTATTTTATTTTTTTACTTTTTAGTTGATGGTAAAGGAGCTGGTTTTGGAAACCTAGAAATTATTGTAAATGGAGGAAGAGTTACAAGCCATGTCCATACACTCTCATCTGAACAGTTCCAGGTATAATACATGTTATGTCAGGTGTTTGACAAGCCATGTCCATACACTTTCATCTGAGCAGTTCCAGGTATAATACATGTTATGTTAGGTGTGTGACAAGCCATGTTCATACACTCTCATCTGAACAGTTCCAGGTATAATACATGTTGGTGTGTGATGAGCCATGCCCATAAACTGTCATTTTGTTGTAATCATTTTTGTCTATGCTACAAAAAATACATAGCGGTCGGGCTGCTTTAAAAGGTTTTTGGCTGTTTGTTTTATCTTATATTTATTTTTTAGGCTAATTTTATCCCCCACGACCCTGGCCGCCACAGAGTCGACGTAAAATTCAACGGCGAAAAAGTGCCCAACTCTCCGTGGTTTGTTGAAGTCAAGGACCCCAATACGCCGCTGATGTCGCCGATGCTGGTGGCCAACCCCGCCAAGGCGAAGGAGATGGAGCTGAACGGTGGCGGCAGTAACGGTCTGAACGGATCCTATGATCCGTTACCGATTACACGTAACTACGAGACTCTGCCGAAAAAATTGAACAACGAATCTTCACTTTTAAGTTCTTCAAGGTATAACATAATAAAATGGGGATAAGACAATCGACGATAAATTAATGTACATTCCGAAGGATAATAAGTGAGATTAATTTTGAAATTAATAATTGGAAATTTTTTAAACTATCAGTTTGATACAAACAATCATAAATTATAATGTTAATTATACTATACATCGTTTTTAATCCAGGAAACGAGAGATTGATTTGGGTACTAGCATAATTTACAGTTCAATATCCCCTCCCTCCATTATACATTCCATTATACCTACAAACTATAAGTGTAGAGTAGCAAACTTTTTACAACATGCATCATACATATTTATTTATATAAGATAATTACTTTTACTTTTACTTTTGTAGGATTTATAAGACATTGGTTATATTTTTAGTCCAATGTGTTCTCCCTCATTGATAAAATCTTGTTTAAAATATATTAATTTCAGGTTTAGTTCAAGCCAGTCCAAGCTGAACAATTCAACATCTGAATTCAAACAAAGCTCTATTTTTCAACAATCTTCAAAGGTTTGTAAAAATATATTCCAGCATGCTTTCCACTGGACAAGAACTGGTTCTCAGCCTTACTGAAAAATCATGTATAGAATCGAATCACAGACAATTTGCACTGATATTATTATAAAAATATAAAATTGACGCCTTTTTTTTAACCCAGTCTTTCAGCATTTTGGGGTCAACAAAAATTTGTCTTATAATTTCTCAGTTTAATATCCGCGGAAACTGTCTATAATTCTATGCAGTAAATAACTATTCCAATATGGCTTCAAAACTGATTAATATCCGCTGGATTAGAATCGGTTCTCAGCCAAAAGGAAAAATTATTTATAGCATCTTAGTAGGGATAATTTTCCACGAATATTAAAATTATTATCATAAAATTTAAATGGAATAATACGTTGTTGAAAAGAGACTATCCAAGGAAAAACACACAGCTCAATAGTAGGAATATATTTTGATAAGTCACATCTTATCCTTGTCAACATAATTAACCATATTTCATATATTTATCATAAAATCAGATACATAATTTTAAAAAAAGTGGATTATTTTAAAGTAAAAAACAAAAATGTTAAAAAAGTGATCGAAAATACACAGAAAAAATTAAATGTATTATATTGAATATGGTTATCCCTTCTTTATTATAGTTCTTTACTGTACAAAAGTTTGTTTGAAACTGAGCAATAAAATTAAAACAATTTTTGTTACTTCAAACGGGCGGTGTCAGGTCCAATAACCCAGGATAACTAAGGGGAGCCAAATGTCTCCTTTTCTGTCCTAACATCCGAGATATTAGGTTTACCATTTTTGTTGGTAAATCATGTATAGCATCGGGTACATGGCGTTCCTGCAACTGGCAGAATTACAGTTGGATGTAATTTTGTCAAAATGTAAAAACCTCTGCCAAAAATACAGTCATACTTAAAGTAACCGCCATAAATACATCTAACACAGGCATTTATACATCCAAAATTGTTAAATTTACATCTATTTCTTGCCAATTTTACATCTAAACTTTTTTATATGTCATAAATACATCCTATTTATTTTAATTAATAATAATCAATAGTGAACTGTATAGTAGACATTTATTATCAATACAAGAACATGCATAAATATTATATTAAAATTATAGTTAAATGTTTAAGAATTTTACAAGGTAATACACATTTAGTAGTCAGACATACAAAGTTAGTTTTAGGGTCGATATGCTACAAGGTTATTTGCACCTTTTCTAAATTGCACCTATTAGTTATAGGAATCATCAGGCAAAGTTTGAATTCAATAGGACAATTTGAACATGTCAAAATTAATGAAAACAGCTAACCTTTTTGAACGGACGGACAGCCCAACCCTAATCATAGAAAAGCTTAGCTTTAAAAAGTTAAAAATCTGCATGTGTTGCTTGGAGGAATAGAATTGCCGGTTACGATTATAGAATTGCTACACTTCCTAAATAGAAAAAAGGGAGGGGGGCGAAAGTGACACTTTTTAAAACCAAAACTAAAAGTCAAAGAAACTCAACTAAATACCTAAAGAGTTACAGCTCTTAGTTTTGGAACTGTGAGGAAACTGCAGTGGAACCGCCTCCCCACTTTATAACGTCTAATTTAACGAACAGGGCTGACGGACATACATACCATAATTATAGAAAAACTTCGCTTTAAATATAACAAGAAAACATAATGACCACTTCTTTTTTAAAAATTCACATACCTATTATAAATTGATATTGCACCCAGTTAACAATTACTAACATTTTTGTACTGTACATTTTCTGACGTAAATATTAAGATGAAATAAATTAAATAAAAAAATACAAATATAGGTTACAATCAATCTAATTAATAAATGACATTCTAAAAATAATTCGTGAAATGGATAAACAGGGAAAAAGGAATAAATTATAGAATAAAGATTTTAAACATTTAGCCATAATCTAATATATTAATTATGTATATTCTTGTAGTATAAATATCTACAATACAGTTTACTATTGTTTATTATTAATAAAAATGTACAAGATGTATTTTTGACATATAAAAAAAATTAGATGTAAAATTGGCAAGAAATAGATGTATAATTGACAATTTTGGATGTTTAAATGCCTGTGTTAGTTGTATATTTGTCAGGGTACCTACGATATATGGCAAATTACTGTCGAATTTACATCCAGACAAACAATTTTGACAAAAATACATCCACTGTATTTCTGCCAGTTGCAGGAACGGCAACCTCCCATAGCATCGTACTACGGACAATTTAAAAACAAATTTTAAACTCCCTTGATTCATAAAATTTAGTTTGTCCTGTTCTACAATTTAATAATTTCAGGAAATCCTCTCCTCCTCACTGAACAGCAGTTCCAAGTTCGAGTCCAAGTATTCTACTCTGCCATCCAAGCCTAGTAAACCCAAGAACACAGAATATGAAAAATCAGCTGATTTTGGAACATTTAGTCTTCTTAACACACCCAAACTTCTTACAGGTATAACAAATATGTGTGACTTAAGACTTAATTTGGCTGTTGAGCATTTATACCTTCAATGCCCCAACTCATTTTTAAATATAATTTTGAATATTTGTCTAACCCATATAGAAAAACTACCCCCCCTCCCCCACACACTTTCAATTTATATAGTTTTTAAGTTATGCATATATTTAAAGTATTTTTTTTAATCCACCATTTTCAATTTTTCAGGTGGCGGGAAATCCACGAACAATGAAACTTCCGGAACAACGACTACTTCTGGCGGCAGCTTCAGTAAGTTTCATAGTAGCAGTGTGGAACAGCTAAACAGTTTGAGTAACAGCTACTCGCCAAGGGCTACATATTCTACCACTATTGAAAGGTAAATGTCAAAGAGGGAAAGGACATTTGGATGTTTATTACACTAGTCTCCAAAGATCTATAATAACGTTTTCTTATTTGTTGGCTTAACAACTTTGGGGAATTAAGAAATTTTGATTAGTTGGTTTATTAAATTGAGTGTCTAAACGTTTCAACCACTAACTGTAATCTATAGAAGGGGTAATTTTGTGTATAATGATTGGGGATGTACATTTATTTCTCGGCAATTATCTTATCCCTTAAGATCCCTGAGATTAATGTAGTCATAAATTGAAGAATTTTTTTTTTTCAACAGTCTTTTTTTCTAGATCTGTAAACACTGGTAAGAAAACAGGAACAATGAGCCCCGAGCTCAAGGGGTTTACCAACGGCGGGGGCACTAATGGCCTATCCAACGGAGGGGGCTCGAACACGATGCCTAAATCTACAACAAGCAACTTTGGTAGCAAGTCCTCGGTGGAGCGTAGCAGCCTTCATACAAGGTAAATACTTTGGTTTTTAATAATGATTTTTGTAACAATAAGGAATAATTTTAAACAATTTTTCAGCTAGTTGACATTTATAATATTCTAGGCAAAACAAATTTCTGCTAAATATAGGGCCAATGAAGAATAGGCCGGGAAGATAATAAATGTATATTTATAATCCAGACAACTACCTAGCTCAAGTCGCGGAAACCCTTTTCGTGTGCTAGCAAATTGCTTTCCGATCTTTATATTTCCGACGCCATTAGCTGTTTTCGAAGACCAAATGCCAATACAAAGTCGGGACAAGGTCCCCATCCCTTAGGCAGTGTTACGCTCGTGACCCCTTTATTCTTTTAGTTTAATGTCTGGAGTCCTCTACCTAACCAATATACATTTAATTGTTATAGGTTGAAGGATAGTGAGAAGGAGAACAAAACGCTGGGGCTCGGCAGCGGCGATACCAACGGATTTGGCAGCAAATCGGCTGCGTTCAGCAGCAACAGCCTTTCTAAAACTGATAAATCAGCAGCATTTAGCAGCAGCAAAGTCAGCGAAACCGTTGCCAGCTTTTCTTCAAGCTATAAGGTAATATATTTTTTTTCAATCTAATGCAAAATGTCCCTGGTAACGATTATCAGGGCTGCTTTAAAGTGACTTTTTATAAATTGGTATGATGCATGATTGAGAGATGAAACTTTTTAATATCACAATCCTGGCAGGCACAGGATGCCAGCAAACTGGCAGGGTCTTCCAGGAAAAGAGCTCTATTAGGAGCTGAATGATAGGGGCCAGATTGTTATGGGTTTATTTGGGAATAGCTTTTAATAAACAAATAATCATTGTTATCAAATATGTTTATATATTTTCAGGCATCTTCTAACAGCACAAGTAGCCATCATCAGAATGGTGGAAGTAAAACAGCTGCCATAGCCGGCGGCAGCAAGATACCAACTTATAAGGAATTTACAACTATAGATTAAAACGATTTTTTTAGTAGAGCTTCGAAGCTGACTAATATCGCTTGAATAGAACCTGTTCTTAGCCATTCGAAAAACTATGTAAAGCAAATATTATTATTACTTGGATGTTTCATCAGATTCATGTGCTCTAATAAAGTGATACAAGCAGCTGGCTAAAATAACGATACATCCAATACAGCCCCTTTACCCCATGCCTTCCCCTCCTACTGAATGAATAACTGACCAATATATGAGGTAAATTTTTGCAACCAATAATCCTTAGTTATAAATGTATTAACAGGGCACAGCAGAAAAATGTAAATTTGTTGGAGAAACTGTTAGAAACTTCAAGGAATGTTCATAAATGATATTTATTTATCGTATCGTATTATGTACAGGTTTCAGCGGATAATAAAATTTTAAGACTTAATGCAGTTTTGTTAGACGTCTGGGGCCGAAGTCAGGGCTAACAGTGTCCAAACTTTTCCACCAATAATTTAATCTACATAAGTGCTGATTTTTAGAGACAAAATTTAAATATCCCTTCTGTAAATTAAAATTATTTGTACAAACGTTTGGACACTGATAAATAATGAACCAACTAATCAAAATTTAAAAAAGTACCCAAAGTTTTAACAAACAAGAAAATAAAAATTTGGATAATTGGAGCGCATCTACTTTGCAATATGAATTTATATATGAACATAAACCTTGTTAGGCTGGCAAAGTGGCCACATTTGAGTTGTTTGCTCCGGGCACAAAGAAACCTGACATTAATGTTAATATTATAAGTAAGTATCTATCAATTTTAAATGCGAATCTTTTATATAATTCCAAATGTACGTCTGTATGTCCATCTAAAAGTTTAGGAGGAATGACAATTTCTCTGCTACTATTTAAATTAGAGTAAAACACTAGAGGGAGAAAGGGTTACATAACTGTATCTCCCCATCTCAATCGTCTTGTGCAACCTTCCTATAGGGTCATTGAAAATTAACCAATGATATCGCTTAAATTAACACAGTCAAGTAGCAGAAAATTATTTAGAAGCAGAAGGAAGAGGTCTTTGAAAAATGAAGGGAGGTAGTTGTCTGTATATACATCTATACTTTAGATCTGTTCTGTTTAATATAGATTGTTAATTTTTTTTTATTATTGGTGTACTTATCTACTTATTGATGATGTCATCCTAGATTTTATAGCAATTGATATATTATTACTTGGATGTTACACCAGATGTGTATGTACTCTGATAAAGTGATGCTCGCAGTTGACTAAAATAACGATACCCCCGTTCACCCTCTTTAACTTAACCTCAATATGAGGTCCATATAATCAAGCTAAGTTAACGACGAATTTTCCCCTGACAATATATCCATTATTTTTAGCAATTCAAATTATTCATATGATTTGCGTTTCTTACTGTCCTTTTGTTTGCATTTTAAAGACATGCATTTTAGGAAAGATATTTTATGAAAAAAGTCCTTTTTTTTTGGTATACTGTTATTTCATCAACATAATATCGCTACATCACAGAAGGGGACAAAATATTCAAGTTCTATTATTTGTTGGCTCAGAAACTTTGATTACAAGGTCCTATGACAAACAAAGGAGTCACAAACGTCGGAGTGGAAAAACGCAGGAGTTGACACTTAACCTAAACTAACCTATTTTAAACCATATTTTAGATGCCTAAACCCTGCGGGGGGCTTATTTGTATATTCATATCTTAACCTAACCTAACCTATATAGAAATATTAACTTAAATTTATATTTAAACACTCTTGTGTTTGTCCACTCCGACATTTGGGAATCCTGCGTTTGTCCTGGAATCCATTTTAATTGGGTTTACAGTTTGGCAGGGTTTAATTATTTTACTCTATATTGTTGTAAAGGGATGTTTATTTTTCTGAATACAATTACCTATCCCTAACTTTGTGGGGGCGTCGATTTGTCTAAAGAAATTAGGCTTGTCTTGTCTTATTTTAGTATTATAGAAGCTTCTCTTAAACTCAGTCTTTGAGGTCTTTGAGTCTCATCAATCTTTTATCTTATTAAGTTTCCTTAATAAGTTTCATGATCAAGGACGTCTAAGCTTTTTTGAGAGAGGTGAAATAATAGGTTCTAAAAGTTTGATGGGTGTATTCTAATGTATTTTATAAAAAAAAATTAGGGGTAGTAAAATAAAGGATTTGAAAGGTTGAGCGGGGGTAACCACCCATTGATAGATTCCTAGGCATCAAGGCACAATATTATAGACTAGCTAGACTTCTCTATAATTAAATCCCAAAAATAAAATTTTGTCCTTTTTCTGTATCCGGTATTTAAGCAATTTTGCAATTAATTTATGTATAACATTGTTTAGACTTACAATGTTGCATATTAAGTTGTGACACTACAAGTATTATTGTTCGTTTGTCTTTCCTTCTGATTTTAGAGTTTTGCTTTAATGGATGTTTTCATCCTTGTTTAAACAATGATTTGTAATATTCAATAAATTAGAATAAAAGAAAGAGAAAGGAGTGGTGAATACCAATTTTAGCTACAATAATCGATATATATTATTACTTGGATGTTGCACCAGATTTTTAACTTATTTACCCCACCCCCTATTACTGGATAAACGAACTGACACTGTATATCCTATATCCATTGCTACAATTTAACAATTAATTTTACCCCTAGTATCTAGTTGCAATGTATTTGACGCTGGAGGAAAATAAATAGAATAGAAGGATCTTGGACAAAGTAGCTTCGGACAAAGTAGCTTCGGACAAAGTAGCTTCAGGACAAAGTAGCTTCAGGACAAAGTAGCTTCAGGACATTTACTCAAGAAAAGTAGCTTCTAATATTAATAAAGGTTATGGCTGTAGCGCTCGGCCCCCTGGCCTGCCTAGCCGCGGGCGCTCGGCTCCCTAGCCTATAACCTAACCTAACCTAACCTATGTTAGCCTTAGAACATTTATTTAAGAAAAATATCATCAAATGATAATACATAGGTGGTTTAGAATTTCGTGGATTTTGCAAAAAGTGGTTGATAGATTTTTACAATTTTTAATATTGTTTTTATAAGTTTTAATAATGTTTTTACAATTTTTTGGTTAGGTTAGGTTAGGTTATAGGCTAGGGAGCCGAGCGCCCGCGGCTAGGCAGGCCAGGGGGCCGAGCGCTGTGGCCATGACCTTTATTAACAGTGGAGGCTACTTTTCTTAGGAAGCTACTTTGTCCGGAAGCTACTTTGTCCTGAAGCTACTTTGTCCGGAAGCTACTTTGTCCTGAAGCTACTTTGTCCGAAGCTACTTTGTCCAAGATCCGAATAAAAGCCTAAATCATCACAGAATCTCTATATGATGCTTCCCTAATATGAAAAGCTTTATTTGTTTATTTATTAATTAGATCTTCCAAAAAATTGTATACACTTGGATTTTAAAAAAATTTTATCATTAAAAAAGTAATAAAAATATTGATTGTAAAAGTATAAATGTATTGTATAATCCAAACAACTTCCTGGCTCAATTAGTGGTGATCCTTTCCTCATTTATCAATTTTTTAAATATTTCAGGTCCAGAGAAACGTCATATCCCCAGCAAGGTTGTGGATTCTGGCAATGGAGTTTTTAGAATTGAATTTACAACAGTGGAAGTTGGAAGCTATGCTGTAGATGTTAATGTTGGAGGTAGTTTTTTGTTTCTTGCTATCTTTATATCTATCTATCTAGATCTGTATCTAAGATGTAAGTTCGCATCTATGCTGTAGATGTTAATGCTGGAGGTAGTTTTGTTTCTTTCTATCCGACTAGCTACCTTTTATATATATATCAATCTATCTATTTTTGCAATTATCCATCTGAAAGTAAGTCAGTATAGTTTTGCTGTGGATGTTAATGTTAGAGGTAGTTTTTTATATTTTCTACATATCTGCATGCTTATCTATTTATCTATCTGGGTCTATCAAATCCCAATAACCCGGTGATTGCCGATTGATACTTCCCTTAGTAATTTATCAAAATATTTAATTGCTTTTTACCTATCTATCTATCTGCATACTTATCTATCTATTTTTATACCTACTAACCCTCTAGGTCTATCAGTTCCTAACAGCCCACTGATTGTCAAGGCATACTTTCCATATTGACGAAGCCCAATCTGTCCCACTTTTGAGCAAGACGATTCCCTTTTCTCCCATCTCTTTTGAAGATATTTTCTTTCCCCCCCCCTTCCCTTTTTCTTTTCCCTTTATATGACGTCATATAGGAATCGTCCTGCTCAAAAGTGGGACAGATTGGGCTTCGTCTCCATATTAATTTATCAAAATATTTAATAGATTTTTACCTATCTATCTGTACACCTATATATCTATCTATCTGCATATTTATCTATCTAACTACAAATCTATCTATCTAGGTCTATCAGTTCCGAACAGCCCGCTGATTGCGAAGGCCTACGATGCTTCCCTGATAAAAGTAACAGATATTTCTGATGGAGTGGTGGGAGAACTTAGCACTTTTAGAGGTAACAATACTATAGAAGAAATTTTTGGGCAAATTTAAAAAAAAAATATCTAGCTTGAAACTTGCTCTGTACCAATAAAGAGCACTCCTAAAACTGACCGGTCTAGTGATTTCTAAGACCATTTTCATACACATATTGGTACATTCAGCTACTTTAGGATTTAGTATGTAATTGGAATTTTGGAATTTAAATCATGACAATTCTTATTTTAATGCCAAAATATATGGCAATTATTTGGTTCAAACATTGTGTATTCTCTTAAACCCATTACTTATTAATGATCTTCAAAAGGCAAGGAGGAAGGGGACAATGGTCCGTAAATTGTCTGAGTTTTTTTTATTAAATTATCATTGGTTGGTTCTAAACTATAAGTATCCTTTCTTTTCTACCAATAATTTTAATCTACTGAAAGGATAGATTTGCTTATCATCATAAAATTGCACATAAATTTTTCGTCCATTGTCTTCTTCCTGATAATATCAATTGTTATATATAAAGTATCTTTCCTGTTAAAAAATATGATGTATTTATTTTTTTCTTTAGTTGATGCCTCCAAAGCAGGAGAGGGACAGCTAGAGATTTCAATCAATGATGGAGATGTACCCAATGAAGTTCAGGTACTTTTTTTCTATCTTGCTATCTAATAACTATCTATCTTTATACCTCTAATATAACAGCTAGAGATATCAATCAATGATAGTGATGTACCTAAGAAGATCAGGTGCATATTTCCTATCTTGCTATCTAATAACTATCTCTCTTTCTATCTCTAACCAGCTAGAGATATCAATCAATGATGGTGATGTACCCATGAATGAAGTTCAGGTACATATTTTCTATCTTGCTATCTAATAACTATCCATCTACCTTCTTATCTGTGGCAGCTAGAGATATCAATTAATGATGGTGATGTAACTAATCTATCTAAACTATCTATCTATTTTAAATATTTATTAGTAGTTTTTAGCAATTTCTCTTGGGGGTTTGGTACCCTCCCCCAAAATATGTTTAATAGTTATAAAACTTCCCAAGAACTCTGAGAAGCTACAGTATAAGGGAGAACCATATCGGTTTAGCGGTTAGCAAGGTTCTTCGGTACAGATAGACACACAGATAAAGGTATATGGTAATCTAATTATTTATATATTACAGGTATTGGGAGGAGGTAAATGTTTGGTGACCTTCACCCCCGAGCAGGCATTCACCCATGAAATAGAGGTCATGTTCAATAATGACCAAGTTCCTGGTTCACCCTTTCTCACAAGAATAAGGGTAGGTTCTTTGCTATTTTATATGTTCTTTTGAAAACCCAATTAATAGAACAATAAGGGTAAGTTCTCAGCAATACAACACTAAAGGAGTGGATAATGGACTTTAAATTATGTTGTTACCCTTTATTTTTTTTTATAAACACGTTCTCTTATTCGTTGGCTTTCATATCTTTAAAATTTTATTCAGTTTTAGTGATTGTCAATGAACATCTTGTAAGGCCGAATCTTATAAAATATATTGAGCTAGACTATCAGTTAAGGTCAATTCTTAAAATTCCTCTATTATTATGTAATGCTAAGGAAAACCTAACTTTTATGCTATGAAACTTTTTGAATTTGGCTTACTATCTTTATTATAACATAAGTTAATGAATAAAGAATATTCGTGGATAAATTGGCTGGATAGTTTGTCGCCAATATAGCTTGCTAATATGAACCTTATTTATTGGTCAGTTCGATCATCCAAATAGCTCACACTAACCTTTTTGCTAAATCTATCAAGTCTAAACTAATTAATGCCTTGCAATAGCTATTTTTATCAAATAATCTAAATCTCCAGCTCTGTAAATTTTGCAATCTTTTTTATGTTATTTTTATTTTTGCGATACTACCTAGGTTCTATAAGTTTAAAGGGATCCAGGATACCTTTGTTTGATATATTTTGGGCAAAGTAGATAGATCAATAGTGACCTATTCATGGTTACCCGGGCAGAACTGATGAGGATTTAGGTTGTTTATTGTTATAGTAATTTTAATTGTATATTCTATTTTTTTTGATTTTATGACTTTTTTTTGTTTAATTTTTATGCCCAAATAAATATGTTTATGTTTATGTTTATTTATAATATTGTAACATGAGTAATTTTTTGTTGTGTGTATAAAAAACTAAATATCTAATATATTCTAATTGTCTAGGATGAAGATGATGCCAGTTTCGGCGGCAGCAGCGGCGGCAGTTTCAGCCGTGTCCTCGTAGAACTGGATCACCTTGGACTGGTGGCTGTCGGCCAGCCGGCTGAGTTTACCATCCGTGTGCCAGAGGGGGCTGATGCTGAGCTGGCTGTCAGTGTTCAGGGACCAGTGGAGGATATTCCTGTAAAGGTATTGATTAGTAACTCAACAACTAGTGCTTTCCTTCAAAGTGCTTAAAAAGCACTAAAACCCTTTCACCTTATTTCACTTAAAATTAAAGGGGGAGGGTTATTTTTTTTCTCTGCTTAACTCTTCGAGGCTACACAGTAAATAATATAATATAAACTGACATAAAGTAACAAACAAACAAAAAACTTTTTAGGAAGAAACTTCAGAATAAAGTTTGTGCAGTATGGTGGATTGAATCTTTTTTTCTACTTTATATTGTTTAATTCAGTTTTAGGAGGGTGGTGGTAACCTCATCTATGAGAAGCTTCTCTGTAAAGAATTGGTTCAGCAGTTAGCAAGATCTTTCGGTATATACTTACAGACAGACAGACACAAATCCAGTAACTTTCATAAAATGAATAATTTGATCTTTGTAGGTTACTGGAAACGTGAAGAACGGCTTCATAGCCCAATTCATCCCTAACGCCGTTGGCCTTCACGTGGTCTTGGTCGAGTACAATGGAGTCGCAGTTGGCGGAACCCCCTTCTACTCGAAGGCGTATGACAGCGAGGCGGTGGGCGTCTCGGACATCCCCAAGGGACACGTCGGTAAAACAGTCACGTTTGCAGGTAGAGTAGTTTAGACACTGCCATCTAACATTTGACAACATTTTAACCTAACCTAATATATAACAATAAAAAGGGATCTGTGCTAAGATTTATAAAATAACGATATTTATGTCAATAACAATTACTTTTAAATTTCTTAAAACTCCTTTAGCTTTATTTAAAAATCTTAGCATTTTTCACTTTTAATTTTTAACAATTCTAATGTGTAAAAACCGCCTTTCAACTTACAATTCTAACATAACAAGATAAATTATATGTTTTTTTTTGCATTCAAACAGTTTTGAGCATTTGGCCATTTTAAAATTTTTGTGTTGTTTAACATTTTCTAACATTATTAAAATAGGTGTTGGGATACAACATTAAAAAAATTAGTATGTTATATCCGAACTCCTGATTATATAAAGCATGATTTGTTGTTAACACCTTAACCTAACCTAATCTATTTCCACCTTGCGCACCCCTCAGTGGATGCTAGTGATGCTGGAGAAGGCAGTTTGGAGATTTTGGTGTCCTCGCAGGACATGGTGAACGGGGAGGAGGTGAACACACCCACCAGGGTGGAGCCACTCGGCAGTGCTAGATTCCAGGTCATGTTGTACACAAAAAATACAATAATTGAAATATTATTACTGGATGTTACACCAGATTTTCATGCACTCAGACAAAGTAAAACTTGCAGCTGGCTTAAATAACGATACCCCCGTCCACCTCATTTACCCCATCCCCTCGGCTACTACTTGATGAATAAACTGACCAATGAAGGAGGTCCACGTTAGCAAGCTAAATTGATGATAACTTTCTAAATGTTAATATATCCACGTATTCTTTTTCCCTTCACTCAACTTTTTACCAAGGATCTCAAGGGATAAGGCAAAAGGGATAAATTGTTAACCCTTCAGTTGATGAAGATTATTGGTGCAAATGTTTATACTCATTAGACCCAAGCAAAAAATGTTCAAAACTAGGGCCTAAAGTTTTTGAGCTTATGAATAAAAAAACATAATTGTAAAACTTTGGGTACCAGTGTAATTTTCAGTCCAATACTCTAAACAACTAAAACTGGTAATGTTATTGTTTAAAAACACAGTTTTGATTCATATTTTACTCTTCCGGCAAATTTTGTTAACTTCATATAGCTTTATGACTTAACCCTTTTTGGTTGAAGGGATATGGAACGTGGGTCGTTAAATGTTAAACTTTTCACACCTTTCAAAATATTATTTAATTAAAAATAGAATGATAAGGATGGATATATTATTATTTGGATCTAGCACCAGATTTTCATGTTTCTAATAAAGTGAAACTTGCAGCGGGCTTAAATAACGATTTCCCCCTGCTTTTCTCTTTACCTCATCCCATCCCTTCTACTGGATGAACAAACTAACCAAAAAACAAGTTCCATGTTAGCAAGCTAAAATGTCGAAAATTTTTCCCCTGTCATATTCTACATCCATTAGTATAAGGCTAAAAAAAACCTTTCAAATCATATGTGTGTACAATTTGAATTTGAATCAGGTGTCCTATGTTCCTCAAATGATAGGAAATCACAATATTTTTATCACATTCAATGATGAGCCTGTACAAGGTAACCCACTTTAGAATTTTATTCAGCATTGCTACTCTATACCTTTGTTGTTCCATCCTTTTGTGTTTGTGTATGAATGACTGATAATTATTGTGTAATGCTTGGGGTCATAGCAATTATGAAGTATATAATAAACTTTCAATTTGTTAAAAGTATTAGAGTAATATAAACGAATCAATGAGTAAATTTATTTAAGAATATAATAGATTAATGATCTACTTTTGATTTTAGGTTCTCCATTTGTAAGTGAAATAATTCCCTCAACCTCTTCCTTCCTCACCTCAACCCCACGGGCTAACTCCCCCTACACCAACACTGGCCACAACAACCCTTCCTCAAGCAGCCAATACCACTATCTCCAAAACCAAAGTTCCAGATCCTACAACAACAGCAGTCCTGGCATGCGGACAGTTCACATTGACCGGGACCCAAATGAATCAAAAACTTTTCGTGTAATGGAAAAAAACACAGTTGACTCCCATGAGCATAGTAGAAGTAATAGTAATCATAATAATTACTCCACTTCTGCATATCATAACTCTAGTCACTCAGATGCCAGACCTACTGAGTATACCCTAACAACAACCAGTAACACAGGTGGTACTGCCTCTAAGCCTTACTCTAGTCATGAGCAGACTCAATACAGTATGACTGCAGGTGCTGTTAAACCTACCTACACAGAATATAAGGAATCAAAGCATTACTTTCGCCACATAAATGCACAACGTAACCCAGTTGACTCTAAAGACTATCACGACCAGGAAGCCACTTATCATGTCATGAACAATAGTAGTAATAACCAATCACACATCAAGTCTGAAGAATCTCTGTCACCCACTCGCAAGAATCAACTGTTACAGACTGAATTTACTAGCTCCAACCTAGGAGGTGGTAGGATGGGTAGAAGTCCAGTTCCTGGTAAAGATAAGAGAGAAAGAACTGTCCCAATACAGATAGCTGCTGATGATAACATTGACAGCAAAATATTCAGCAGCAGTATCAACAACTTAGGAACATAATTGTTGTACTATGATTATTTGTTTTGTTTTTAAGCATCTTTGATTTTATTGTTTCTCAAATTTTTAAAATTGTTCATTTAAAAATGTTTTACCCTCACCCTTTTCTATTAAAAAACAGGAAGAGACATACAATTCTTTTGTTGTGGGTTGTCTTGAATGAAAATTTGTCAAAATAGGATTTTGCAAACAATTATCTAAAACAGGTCAAAACCGGTTATCATCATCATTAACAACAGTGCACCAACCTCACAAAGCCAGCACCCCAACTCATCGTAATGTCAGGAGCTACATATCTGTGGACAGAGAAATGACGCACTCTCCTGGTGCGGGTTATTACAGTGGAGCAGCTACATTGGGCAATTCAAATCGACTTAAGAAACAACAACAGAACAATTCTCGAGCTTTTTTCAGCCATGACGACCTCTTATCAGCCACAGCTGTTTCCTCGCCACCCCCATCTCCTTACTATTTTGGCAGCAACACTGATCTAAAACAGAAAACCTACAGGAATACCCCAACATATCACCATGAGTCGTCCAGTTATTCAACAGAAAAGTTTGACTCCCCCAACAGCAGAGGGTTAAATAACACAAGCGGTAGGATAAGTGATGGATTGGAGAAAACCGGTTCTACTTCTCATCGTGTACAGAGTCGGGTATCTCGAACTTATGAGTCTAGTCAACATTATAAAGGTAACAAGTGAACTTACAAAATAATATTCAGAAAAAAAGATTTTGTATCATTTTCAAAATTGCACAGTTAGGTGTAAGAGCACTTTTTACTATTAGTAATATATTTTGCATGTGATTTTTGTGTTTTTTTTTGTTTAAAAAAATCCATTTGATCTTATGCCAATATTATCTTTATTTTTCAGGCTACAAGAGCATGTCAGGTAGAATTGCATGATAATGTATAAAGTTTATAGGGTTATTGTGTAGTAATTTTAAAAAAAAAACCTATGAACTTTATTCACATTTTTATTATAAAACAATACTGCATGTGCATGTCTTTTTGCTTGCAATTTTTAAAATGCATGTTTTTTATATTATTGCATGGTTCTAGCTGAAAATTTACAAAAATAAATATTAAATTTCAAAAACCTTTGTTGATAAATTTTCAGGTAGAAATGACTAAGATTGCTAAAACATTGATCACTGCATGCTTTTTTATATTAATTCAGTTTTGAATAAATTTTTCAAAACTTCCTTTTTTTGTATTTCACCAAATTTATTTTGCATGAAACAAACAGTAAAATAAATATGCACTCATTAAAGAGCTTCATAAATTGTTAGGCAAATAGATTTTAGATTACATTTTTTTACATCCTAATATTCTAATTTTATATTTGTTTAGGTTCAAGTAGATATTGATTGCTGATATGCACAGCAAGTTCAATAAATTAAGTGAAAACTGAAGAAGCCATCTCATGGCAATATTATGAACTAAAAGAATGAATAAAATCATTTTAGAGCTTGAATCCCCCCTACTATCCTGCAAATTAATTCTTAAAATTTTTGACAGACTTAATAAAATGACGTTAGTGTTAGCTACCTTTTAACAAAAAAGAACAAAACTTTTTAATGTATTGTTTTTGTTAATTAGAGGAATTTTCCCTCCATTACTAAATCCTGACTTTGTAAATCATAAAAAAATGTAACTCCCTCATTCCTAATGTTAAAAACTAAATATTTGACACTTGAAATTCCTTTTATTACTAATTGTTAATCTTATTATTATAAAATGTATATAAATGTTTTTTTTTATATAATATTGTGTATTAAAATTTATTGGTAATAATATCAAAATTTTAAATTTGTTATTAATTATACTTTTACATAACTTTTAAATAACCTTTTCATTTGATTTAACTAATTTATTTACAACAAAAAGCCACTTTATTTTTGCCTCACATAAACTAATCTTCATAAATATTTTTACAAAAAGTGTAAACATTTTTTTAATAACATACTCCATAAAAAAAATAATATTAATAAAATAAACTTTTATGTTGATATATTCTTTTGATTATAAATGAAACATTTTTAAAAATTGTATGTGCCATTTGAGCAATTTTCTAAGTCAAATTATTTCACTAAAGTCAATTGTTACTTTAAACTTTTTTTCAATTTCAAAATCAAATAACTAAATAATCTTTTTCTTAAAAGTCAATATATTGCATTTTGTTAGGTATTATAATTTTTAATAATAAAAATTTGTTAAATTAAGCAAAATTATTTTTTTGTTGCTGTATTTGTAAGCATTTATAACATATGTATATTAATTCATTATTTCTTAAAACAAATATATTTTCAAAGCGTACAGAAATTATGTGTTTTTAATAATTTTTTCCTTGTTGTATGTAAATATTAAACCAGGGAGAGAAAGGACATTGAGCACATTAGTTTTCTTATACGTTGGCTTCTAAATTTTGGGGTCTCTAATGTCCATGCATTTCAACCAATAATTGTAATCCTCATAAGTTGAAATTTTGTGTATCATTATTGGGGATATACATAAATTTCTAGGCCATTGTGCCACCCCTACATATCCCTGTCTGATAAATAAATCTTTAAACAATAATAATTTTCAAAGACTATCATATAGTCAAAGTTATTCTTATTAGACCAATATTCGAGTATCCCATAAATCTGTATTTATCCATAATCCAGGTATGCATTTTGATATTAAAAAAAAAACTTTTGCTTCGAATATAATAAATTAACAGGAAGTCTTTTTTAAGCATTTTGCTTTTTAACTTTTTTAGCATAAACTTTTTATGTGATAAAATTATCTGATTGGTCTGATTTTTGGAATACTGATTCCTAGGACAAAAAGTACTTTGTTATAAGAGAAGCATGTCTATAATCAAGTCCTAAAAATGTAAGTATGTTCTAAAACAATGTCCTGTATTTGAGCAGTTTTTCAGCACATTTACTTACAATTTTGTTTCGTCCGACTTTTATACATTTATTTTCTGATTAGTCAGTTCTGACACTATTCAAGTTTTAATGTTCGTTTATCGCTTCGCTTTTATGGATGTTGTCATCCTTGTTATATAGGGATTACTTTGAAGCATTTGTGTTTAATGGATATTATTACTTATAATTTACAAACAAGGAATAAGAAAGGATAATATAAATGTCGCCTTTGAGCTATGAAATAATTGCAAGTTTTCTACCTCTGCAAAATAACGCGCGCCCTTTACACTGCATGCACAGCAAATGACGCGCAAAATATACAAATTCTTAACACGCAAACACACCCCTCTCAATAACACATACACCCACACATTGTAGCTTAGAGCAAAAAAACACTAATCTTACAAAACTGTTGCACATGCACAGAAATGAAAAATTTTAGTTGTTATTTTTAACGCTAGGAGCCTTTTTTGCATTACTTGTAATTTCTTAGCATACTTTGAATTAAATACAAATAGTTTAAAAGTGTTTTTTAAATTAAGAAAATATTGGCAATGACATCAAATAAGTTTTTAATGAGAATTACAATGTTTTATAAAAAAAGAAATATTATAAAATTTTAATAAATATATATAAATTTGAACAATTATTAAATTTCGTTTTCAAAGTATTTTTTGTACTCATGCAGTATGCATTCCATTTATGAAGCTGTACGTTAAGATAATGGTCTTAATCAAACAGCAATAGAGTGCGAGATGAAGGGAGGCTAATACCCTTTCCCCCCTTATATGTGGAAAATAACTAACTTTGCCCCCCCTCCTCCACCAAACAGATAGATTGACCTTCAGATCAAAAATGCAATTGCAGGTTATTTTGCCGCTTCGCGCCAATAAGACTTGTCATTTTTTCAGCTACCAATTTTTAATAAGTTATTTACGTTGAACTTTTAAAAGCAGGTAAATGTAAAGGACTTTTTGTACAATTTAAACTTTTTATTTTAGAAAATAAACATAATCAACCTCTTTAATTTTATATATATAATAACCTTTGTTTTTAAGTTTTTTCTACTAAAAATTAAAAACAATTGTAATTTTCGTATATTTGAAGCTGGAAGAACTTTTTTTAGAAAATGACCTGGAAAATCCCCTTTTTTCACATACAGAAATTAAGATATCTGAATAAACCCTCACATTTATTGGTCAGGCCGTTTATCCAGTAAGAGGGGAGGGGATTGGGTAAAAGAGGATGATAGGGGAGATCTTTACTTTAATCTTTACGATACAACAAGTAATAATAAATCTATTTCTCGTATTCATTCGAATCCGGTGGATAGGAACCGGTTCTCATCCATACGAAAAAAACTATGTCTAGCATCGTATTATATCCAGCTTTCTACGAATATAAAAATGTACAATCATAAGATTAAAACCAGCCCAGCCAGAAAGTAGCGTCACTATCGCGCTACTATAGCGCACGATATCGTGTAGCAATCGAGCACGAGTTCTTACGATATCGCTAAATAGTCGTCCAATGCACATCGACGATATGTTACTATAAATGGTCGAAAAGGTACTTAGAGCTGAGCGATACACCTACGAACTCGTAAGCGATATCGTAAGTATCGCGCGCGATGTCGTACCAAAATTGTAAATATAAAGTACATTAAAAAATTTATTTAACATTGTGTAGTTTTAGGTAGGGAAATGGTTACGTAAAACAACAATATTCATAACATAAACTAATTTTACTTTCCATACAGAAAGAGAGAGAGAGAGAGAGAAAGAGAGGGTGATTATCTTTATGTTTCCTCTGAAATTATAAGGGTGATTTTAAATCTGTTTCCATTATAATTATAATTGTGAGGAACTTGAAATTTCTTACATGATTTATCTTATTTTAATTGGCATTTAGACATTTTTGTACACTTGCTGTGGTTTAAAATGAAAATGATTAAAAAAAATTTTTTTATCCATAAAAGACCATTAACACATTATGATTTTATGTTATACCAGTTTTTAATTTATTTTGTTTGAAAACAGAAAGATTTTAATTGTCTATACAAAGTAATGTGAATACCTAGTGGCCAATTTATAAACTATATTTCTCACACAATGATTTTGAAATTGTTGGTTGTGTGTCTGTTTGTATGTGTGTGTTGACAAACATAAAATGCGAGATACATACGATAGTCACGATTTTTACTACAAATTCGAATTAATCTCTTTAAAATCGTAAATTCGATTTTTGCTATAATATAGTAAATATCTCCTTACGATTTTCCTTACGACGTTTCTGGCTGGGAGTGTTTTAGCCCCTAGGTGCCGTATCCGCGGAAAGCCGTTTATAATACGATTAAAGAAATAACTATTATTTAACAATTTTGTATATAAGAGTAATAAAATGTCGTCATACATCTGGAATTTATAAAAAAAATACAATAAGTAATAAAAAAATATGGTAGTTTTAGAAAATAAATTTTCCATGTAGAAAAAAAGATACCTATTCGAGAGGACGTCCAAGCTTTTTTTGAGAGGGGGGGGGGGTAGATAATTTTTTCTTTAATATCTATAGGTTGCGTGAATTTTTAATAAAAAGAAGATAATGGCAATATATCAATTCAAACATAATTGTGAAAAATATTCTTTGTTCCCTTAACATGTTGAAGGGTTATTGTTGTGCTACTTTTTATGAATTATTTACATATCAAATATATTAAATGTAAAATATGTTTTTTTAAATTGCTTGATTAATAAACAGGGATCTATTTTAAAAGTCGTCTTTGATATGTGATTTCCTCAAAATTTAATATTCAAAGATATAGATCAATTTGCACAATATTTTCATGTACTCTGATAAAGTGACGCTTGCAGCTGGCTAACATAGCGATACCCCCATTAAACCCCTTTACCCCATCCCCTCCCTTCTTACTGAATGAACGAACTGACCAATAAGTGATGTCCATACTTGCAAGATATATTGACGACAATTTTTTCCCTGTCAATATATCCAAGTATATTCTATCTATAGCCATTTTTATATCCTATTGTCCTATCCGTGGTAAAAGGGTAATTCAAGAGATAACAATCGTAAACTCTGAATTTGTGTAACAACTTATCATGTTCACACAAAACTGTGCAAATTTTTGGCAGGTATACTCTCAAAATTAGTAATGTAGTTCTACTTCAATGGATATATTATTACTTGGATGTTGCACCAGATGTTCATATACTCTGATAAAGGGATGCTCGTAGGCTTGTAGCTAAAATAACTATACCTCCCTCTTTGACCCCTTTACCAAATTCCCATTCCTCTTATTAGATGAACGAACTAACCAATAAATAATGAGGTCCATATTAGGAAGCCAAATTAAAGGCAGTTTTCCCCTTTCTACATATCCTATATTCATTTTAGTTTTTTATCAACCCTGAAGCATATAACTATACAGTGCAGTGGTTACATAAACTAGTGTCTTCTCCCTAAGCCTGATGGGCCATTTTCTCTTGGGGCTACAAATTAAATATATGATGGTGAGGGTCATCGAACCCTCCCTTCAAATATCCTAACCCTTCCATGGACCAATAAAAACTTTCTAGTCAAGCCGTTGATGTACAGACAAACATACTTTTACTTCAGTATATAGAATTTATCTATGTTAAAATTGAAATAATTTTATTTTTATATCTTTTGAATGGCAAATGGTATTTTTTAATCATTTATCAGAAATGCCCATTTTTATTTAAATGAAAAAGAATTGTTGACACATTGCTTTTAAATTTGACATGGTTTTCAAGATAGGTGTTAATCTATCATCTATGGTCCGATTTTGAACAGTAGATATTTTGTACATATTGGTCTTACAAATATTTTGAAATAGTTTAGTAAATTAAATGTTCAAAGAATAGTTATTTATCGTAGCGTACTATAGACAGCTTTCTGCGGATTTAAATATAAAAATATAAGATAAAACCAGTTGTGTTAGTTCAGGCCTTAAGTTTCTGATTTTCATTTTTATATTTGTAGAAAATTGTCTGTAATACGATGTTCTACATGATTTTTCAGTTTGGCTGAGAACCTGTTCTAATCCAACGGATATTAATCGGTTTGGAAGCCATACTGGAAAAGCGATTATTTAAATCAACTAGTAAGTGTGTTGTACATTTCCGGTATACTTAGTCTTTGTCATCGGTTCTAATTAATTTTGGTTGGTTTTGCAAAAACCTTTTTTTGTGTATCAGTAGCAACTTTTGGTAGAGTCTAAGGACAATTGAGTATACTCAAATGATAGCACAACACAAGGCTAAAAATGTTAATAGCCTGCTCTCATAGTTAGTAATAAAAAAGCTCTTAAATCCACTTTTCGCAGACCAGTTTCTAGATAAGCATCTGACAAATTTGCAGAACTATATCTGAACTAACTATCTTTATAATAGATATATTGTGAGATAGATAAACAATTAGTTGGATAGAAATAGTATATGTGACAAATGGACAGTTAGTGGGATAGAAAATAGCAGAGAATAGAGATATATCTAAACAATTTTTAAATATGCTTTACTTAAACAGTTGAAATCAAAGAAATACATCAAACTGTATTTTTAATATTTTATTTAATTAAAATTAACGTCCTTAATTGACGTTATACATAGAATAATTATCTTTTTTTATCAAAACAGTTATTTATAGCATCGTATAATAGACAGCTTTCCGCGGATATTAAAATGAAAAATAATAACATATAAACCAGCATTAGTTTCATAATTTTTATTTTAGTATCCTTTGGAAAACTGTCTGTAATAATGCTTTCATTCAGTATGACTGAAAACTGGTTCCAAACCAACGGATATTAATCAGTTTCGAAGCCATACTGGAAAATAATCTGAAAGGTACAAAAATGTTCATTTTATTTTTTAAAGATTTTGATTTTGAAATCCTCAGGAATCTTAAGGGATGAGACAATGGGCGATAAATTAACCGATTTCTCTTATTTTAAGAAACAATATTACCCTGTTGATTAAAATAATAGTTTGGAAACTGCTAATTTTAGCCAACTAATCGAGATTTAACAAAATTAACCCTCTTTTTAAGTCAACTAATAAGAGAACTTGTAACTTTTGATACCAGTTTAAATTATATTTCAATGCCCCCCACCCCCCTCCCTGGAAATACTTTTCTGTCAAAGATTTGAAAGGCGATATATACAATAAGATATATACGTTTTCCGGAATTTTTAAGTTAGGGGGAGATTTGAAATCTGCATCAAATTTTGAGGTTTTTTTTTATAAAATTCGTTTTTCTATAATTCTTTATCTAAAAGCGGAAATGCAATTTAAGTTAATTAATTTTGGCATCTGTGATTGGTGGATTTAAAAAATCTGCGCTCTGATTGGATGGCGTACATCATTTAACCAATTAGAGCGCAGGTAGTTTAGAATCCACCTATCCTATTGGTCAAAATTTATTAGATAAAGAATTATACAAAAAAAGAATTTTATAAAAAATCCTTAAAATTAAAACATTAAAATTCTGGAAAACTTATATATCTTAATATACAAGTTGGTTTGATACAGAGTTCTTAAAAAACGACAGCATTTAACACAGTCAATTTATTTAGAACCAAAGTCGTGTTGTACATCTCCTCTACCTTTCTCGATTATGGTTCAAGGGGGGTGTCTCAATTACTAAGAGCAATATTTGGATATATTGACAGGGAAGAATTTATCATCAATTAAGCTCGCTAATATGGACCTTATCTATTGGTTAATTTGTTTATCCAGTGTTTAATAATTGCAATTTTAATGACGTTTTTAAATGGCTAAATGTCAGGCTCAGCAATGGCAAAGACGTACAAGCTTTTTTCTTTTAGGGGTATAAAATGAGGTGATTTAAAGGTTTTAAGGAGAAAATCTAAGTATTTTTAAAATCAATTTTTAGGTAGATTCACATTTGAGGGTAAAAAACACATCTTTACCCCCACCCTTGGACTTCTATGATTAATGGTCACTAATACCAACAGGTTTAAATGAAAGGTACTATACTACTAATGTTGATTTTTAAAATACTTGCCGTTGCGTATAAACATCATTTAATGGGACCAATATATCAAAATTTTATCTAAAATTAAAGATGTAAGATGTTAAATTAAGAGTATGACGGAATTTCAAAAGAAGAGGCAGAAGGGGGGGGGGGAAGTTGAAATTTACTGTGAATTTTATGGTTCCCTAATTTTTGTTGTAAAATCCATCCCTCTTTCGTTGGGTTAAAGCTTTAAGGACTTTATCATGATTGATTGGCCGCTAAAAATTTGTTTTTATATATAGAATAGGGTTAGTTTTGTTTATCATAAACAAGGGTGTATGTCAGTTTAGCGTGCTAAAAATAATCACACTAACATTTTAAGAATGGCTTTTAAACATATTTATTAGAGCTGGTTCTGAGCCATACTGAAAAATCATGTACAGCATCGAATTACTGATAATTTTCAACAATCATAGGATTAATACCAGTTTTAATTTTATAACGTTTCATTTTAATATTCGCTGAAAATGTCTATAATACGATTCGATAAAAAAAATATTATATTTGATGTAAGCCTAGCATATTGTTTTGAAATGTTATAGTACAAGGTTTAAATCATTTCTCTGACACTTTTGTGTCTTATCTTATTTTTTAGTAGCGAAGCTACTCTATAATTTACTTTGTTTGACCGGACGTCTGTCAGTCAGTAACGTTAGTGGGAAAATAGGATTTTCTCGGATACTTTTCAAGATTTCCTAAACCAATGTACAAACATATATAATAAAACATAATATTACATGTGAGAGGTATTGAAAATGGAGCCCCCCCCCCCCCCCTTCTTACATTAAAGGCCTTTTACTTTCTATTTATTAAAGGATTTTTAGAAATTTGCTTACAATTAAATATGCTATAATATGACGATTTACTAACAATTTCTGCCCCTCCCACAAAAATAATTTCTAAGAAGATTGTTAACTGTGCTGCTTATGTTAATTATAGTTCTTGTTTATCTATATAAATCTAAACCATCGTTTACATTAATTTCTGACACTTTAGTGCCTTATCATTATTATCATCGATATGTTAGTGGATGCTGCACCGAATTTTCACGTACTCTTGTAAAAGGATGCTCGCAGCTGGCTAAGATTAATTATTTACCCCATCCTTCCCCACCTAATGAATGAAGGAACTGAACAATAAATAAATAATATATTAGCCAGCTAAATTTACGAAAATTTTTCCCCTGTCAATTTATTCACGTATATCCTATATCCATTATTAATATGGAATGTCCTTATCAAGATTTTATTACCAGTGAAGCTACTTTATATGTAGGGTACGTTTGTCCGTGCAGATGAATGGATAGCTCTGATTCATAAATTTTATTTTCGTCGCGTTACATATATTTCAATCCCTAAAAAAATTGTTACTAATTGTATATATGCAATACAAATTATAAAGATATATGTTCGTCTGTCTCGCCAAAAAAAGTACTTATTTTTCCATAATTGTCTCATAATTGTGTCTTAAAATCTTATTTCTAAGCAATTTAATAATAATTTAGATCCTTAAGTTTCGCTTTTATGGTAGCTGTCATCCTTGTTTATATCAATATCTTCTCATCTATAAAAGTTTAAAACATAACGAAGACAATTATGATCATAAAAAGTGAAGCAATAATAAGATTATATTATTCTTGATGAAAAAACAATAATGTATTTTATGGACAAAAATAACTGAATGTCATATTTTTGACTAGCGGATACGCCCCAAGAGGCCAATAGGGGCACTTGAGGAGAGGGGAGTTGAATTCGATAACTCAAATTTTAATTTAGGTTTAAAAGAAATATTGAAAAAATTGTTTTGGAAGGTGTCCTACTTTATTAGGTACCGATAAAAAAAGAACTGTCTACATCAACTAACTGAAGATCGGCTTCGCTTGATAAAATATGTTTCTAAAATTGTATTAGCTTTTAATTGTAAGCTTTCTCCTAATTCGTCTTTTTAAAAGCGAAGTTTTTATATAATTAGGTTTTCTTCGTATGTCCCTAACGGATAACCTTTTTACTTGTACTTTCGAAGTGGGAATTTTGTAATATCACTATTCTGACAGGCACAGGTTGACAGTAAACTAAGTCATCCAACTGTAGTTCAAACTAGATATAGGTTACAGGTATGATCATGCAGATCCTGAGCCTCCAAGTGTCCGACGTCTTTATACAGCTTATTTAACCTTTATTGAAACTTAATTTTGATAATTTTAAACTTATAGGAAACAGAAGGGTAAATTTTGTTTATCATTACTGGAGAATGAGATTATTCATTGTCTTATCCCTTAAGATCCCTAACTAACCTATTGTGGATAATGTTCAAACTAATAGATTGATTTTCATTACACATTAAAGTAAATTCATAGAGGAGGTACGAGCCACGGTGTTGTGACCCTGTGATATCAGCAAATTGTGCTGGAAATATGAACACAACCAAGTCGCTAAAAAAGGGCAGAAAGCAGTATGCTAGCACAGCAAACGAAAAGAGTCTCCATCACTTGGGTCAGGTAATTGTCTGGATTATACATCTATGCATTTATTGGTGGTGCTAATTAATCTATAAATCCAACTAAAATTTATGAATATTTGTGTATATTATGATGGGTAGATGATATATATATTTTGTATGAAAGACCCCTTACCATGCCACTACTATTAAAAATCAATTTAATAGGACACTCATTAATTTAGTTCGTTTGATAGTATATAATCTTTAAACAAGTCAATGGACCTTAAAATGATAAAAGTGAACAAAAATACTCTTTGAAGATTTCCTAGCAGACTAAAAGATTCTTCACCACATGGGCATAAAGTTGTCTGGATTATACAATATACATATTATACATTTTATTGCTCATAAAATAAAATTGAGTAGTCTCCCTTTAAAAATCAATTTCGACATCATTGAGCCACTACTGATCTGTGAACTAACCCAGGGGAAACGTATGTGCTATGCCAGGTGCGTGATTATAGGCCGTAAATCTTGATTATGAAGTTTTCTTATAATATAAGATATAATTTGTCTATGTTGAGAACCGATATGTTACATTGTAAAGAAGAACCATTTTGGTTCAGTGGTTAGCGAGATCCTTTGGTACAAACAGACACATTGAGCCCGTTACTTTACAATAAAGATTAAAGGACATGTGAAGAAAGTATTCTTAAATTCCCTGAAATGAAAACACACATAGAGAGAAAGATGATGAATTTCATGTGACCCAGAAACCTTTCATATATCTATCTATCTATCTATCTATCTATCTATCTATCTATCTATCTATCTATCTATCTATATATCTATCTATCTATCTATCTATCTATCTATCTATCTATCTATCTATCTATCTATCTATTTATCTATCTATCTATCTATCTATCTATATATCTATCTATCTATCTATCTATCTATCTATCTATCTATCTATTTATCTATCTATCTATCTATCTATCTATCTATCTATTTATCTATCTATCTATCTATTTATCTATCTATCTATCTATCTATCTATCTATCTATCTATCTATCTATCTATCTATCTATCTATCTATCTATCTATCTATCTATCTATCTATCTATCTATCTATCTATCTATCTATCTATCTATCTATCTATCTATCTATCTATCAATCTATCTATCTATCTATCTATCTATCTATCTATCTATCTATCTATCTATCTATCTATCTATCTATCTATCTATCTATCTATCTATCTATCTATCTATCTATCTATCTATCTATCTATCTATCTATCTATCTATTTATCAATCCATCTATCTATCTATCTATCTATCTATCTATCTATCTATCTATCTATCTACCTATCTATCTATCTATCTATCTATATATTTATCTATTAATCTATCTATCTATCTGTCTATCTATCAATAGAAATCATCTCTCAAATGGCATTATGACCTCTGTTTGGCTTTTGAGCCAATATCACTGTTTATAAAGTCATTAAAAACAGGGATCTTAAGGGATAAGACAATAGGGGTTGAATTGATGAATACTCTTGTTCATGATAAACAAAAAAAATTTTTAGCCAACAAATGATAGATTGTGCTTATAAAACTTTGAGGACCAGAATAATTTACCTTCTAATGACCCCTCCCACCTTGATTAAATAGGAGGCATGTGGTTAATTTGATAGTGTTAATGATCAAATTTAGGTTATCATTGGAAAATTATTTCTTTAAAATGTCAAAATATCCATTTAAAAACCTTAAAAAAATATAGGTTTCAAAACAATTTTTTGTAATAACTCTCTGATAAAAAGTTAAGGATCTCTTTTTATCTTTTCATTTATAATCAGAAGAGCTACTGAATAACTAGAATTCACTCAGGGAGGAACAGAACATTCGACTATAATATACATACACTGGTCCCTAAAATTTTAAGACCACTTTATTTATTTTATTATTTTACTCAAAATCTTGGGTTATTTGTAATAACTTATAATTGGTTGGTTGAAAACTAAAAGTGCATAGGTTTTTCAAACTAAACTTTTAATCTAAAGACGAAGGTAATTTTGTTTTTTATCATTGGAGAGTTTTATAGTTCATTGTCCTATCCCTTAAGATCTCTGGAAATTACCTTGGTATATTTTTTTATTGTTGGATTTTTAATTTTAATGAAGTTTCCAAAAATTTAATCTTAATTTAGAACATCTATTGACAAAATAAATAAATCTTTCTGGTCTTTACCCTCTTATCTGATTTGAAAACATTGTTACCTTGTTGTTGCTACACTACTTATTATTATAAAGGTTCTTGTGATATCTAGATAACTTGTTATTGCTACACTTCTTAATATTACTATTGTTCTTGTGATATCTAGATAACCACAAATATGATAATTTTATCATTAAACTTCATTTTGGGAAACCATCTTTTTCGATTTTATTTTCCTGTGCTATGTAATGATTAAAATTTATTCATAGCATAATGTAAATTGATTTTATGTTTAGGTAGTTTTTCTAGTAGCGAAGCTACTCTATAATTCTCTTTTCTGACCGTCTGTATCGGATAGCTCTTTTAGCTAATTTATGTTAGAATTGTACTGTCGATTTCAAACTTTGCATGATGACAATTAGGTATGATTTGAGGATATTGAGTTAGTGCTCTAAAGTTTTATTAAATGCTCATTGTCCCCTCCCTATATCCCTTCATACATATGCATACTTCTTCATCTAGCTACTGAAAGGGTGACAGATTTTCAGTAGTCCAAGAATGTACTCAAGTTAAAAAAAATACAAAGGTGAGTAACCACTAAAATACTGCTTCTGAAACTGGAATTATATGTTAAAGATAAAACCTTCACATTTGTTTGAAGTACTCGAAAGAACAATAAAATAAATACTGTACAAAAACGGACCATGATTTAGTCCATCATTCCTGAGAGTATATATGATCAAGGATATAAAAGGATACGACAATTGACGATAAATCAATGTACATTCCTAATGATGATAGACAAAATTACCTACTATGTAGATTATAATTAGTGGGTAAAACGATTGTACACTCAATTAAACTAACTAACCAATAAAATCCCTATAAGGTTATTGACAAAACGAATAAGAAAACGTTATTATAAAACTTTGGGGAATAATATGATAACAGCCCAATGTCCATTTCCTCCCTGATATAAGATAGCATATGGAATAGCTGGGAATGACAAGTGTACCTTTTGAAACCAGCCCTCAGGTAATGGTATTTCACATGGATCTAAAGGGATAAGACAATGGTCTATAAATTAATCATTCTTCCCCACATTTATCATAACTAAAATTCTGAATTTGCGTTTCATATAGGCTTAGCCCTCCAAACTTCGAAACCTCTCATTTAACCCCCCTAAAAAACTTTTAATAACAATTACATTACATTACCACCCTCAAACCTTTGAGACTCTCATTCAACTCCCCTTAAAATAAAAAGCTTGGACGTTTCTCAGTTTTTATTAGGGCTAGAAAAAAACTACCCTAATATTTCAAAAAGACTGGGAGTGTGTTTTTTTGGGGGGTGGGGGTGGAGCTGGGTTGTAAAATCGAATATTGATTGGTTTATTCATAGTAACTGAGCAAAATATTTTCCACCCATAAAGGGTAATTTTGTATACAATATTGTACATTTATTTTTGTCCATTGTTTATCCCTTGTTATCCCTGGCAATATGGAAGAGCAATTATTGGACCTGACATCTTTGTTTTGATATCTAATTAAGAGCAAACCTTTTCTAGTAATAGTACATTCTGTACAATTTACATGAATGGGGGTTGAAAATTGACAACTAGGGTATGAAATGAGAATGATTATTCGTATCGTATCATAGACATATTTCCGCGGATATTAAAATGAAAAATTATTCTTGGTCTCACAAAACTGGCTTTAATTTTATCATTATCATTTTAATATTCGTGGAAAATTGTCTTTAATACATTGCTATACATGAATTTTCAGTATGGCTGAGTTCCGATTCTAATCCAGCGGATATCTATCGGGTTCGAAGCCAAATTACCTGATTAGTAAAAACTAAGAGCTTTTTTTTTAAAGAGCTTCTAAAAAGCTTTACAGGTGCCTGAAATCTATATGGAGGGAGGGATGTGAGGCAAAATATAAAAGATTAGCAATCTTTTTTTTTGGGTACCTATTTAGCAACCAAACACAAATCCCCCAATTTTTATGGCCCTATCCCTGGTGAATATTGGATATTGATGAACCCTGTTGAAGACTGATCAAGCTAACTCCCTAGGGATTTCTATATGCCGGGTTTTGACAACAAAAATTATATCAGTAATACAGTGTGAAATAACAAGTTATTTTAGGCTAGAATTCTGTTGTGATTCTTGAAACTTAAAGATCTTTAAAATCACCTAACAAGTAAATTTCCTTATTTGGTGCTTACCATCAAGTACCTATTAAGTATAACTCCCTCATTTTTTAGATAAATTTTAGTAATTTGTTTCTTAACCTAACCACTGTTGGGGGCACAAACCATACGTTCGGGGCTGCTTAGTACCTAATACAACAAAATTTAACCTGTAATAAAGTAAAACCCAACAACATCAAATTTGTAGTTCAAATTAGAAGTGGGAGGTTTCTTTGCTCGACCATACACTTTCAGGGAAACTACTCAATTTTTCCACCGTCCATGTTCATTTCTCTGATTACAAATTTATCTTTCTTATTGTATCTTTGATTTTCTTTTATTGTTCAAGCTATGAATATAAAATTATATTGTCAAAATTAATAGTATTAGCGGCTACGACTCTAGAAGCTTCTAATGACGATAGATGTGATAATTCTAAATATAAAAAAGTAGAAATGAATAATTTGCAGGCCTTCTTTAATAGTCAATATAGCTAATTTAGGGTTTTCAATCCCCTGAATTTTACCAGGGGGAAGGATACTACCCCATGCACGCCTCTATGTAGATGTATATCATATTGACTTTAATCACGGTAAAAACTTGAAATTTTTAGGCCCTAGTGGCCAATTTATTATTACTTTTTCTTTACTCATTTCAAAGCTATTAGAAAAGTATGTAATTTTTAAGTTTAAAACAGTCTCTCGATTAACCTTGCAACAAGGGTGTAAAAGTTTTTTTTTAAAGGGGATAAACACTCCGTTTCCCTCTCCACTCAGATGTCCTTGCAATCTAAAATGATTCTTGCAGTAAAACGTAGAATATAAAAAAGAGAAAAACACGAAACCTCTATCCAATGTCTTTCGGCATGACCAACAGACTAACGGACTAAGTTAATTGTAAGAAGGCAAATTGGTCTACGGAAGCTTCATAAAAATATACCGAAAAATTATATTTTTCATTAATATCTTAGACAGACACACAAACAGACAAGCTTATCTAATTATAGAATATCTTCTCTCATGGATCTAAAGGGAAAAGACAAAAGTAAAAAAATATTGACGTACCATCATCCCCATTATTTATACATAAAACTACCCCTTCTGTAGATTACAATTAGTGGTTGACACTGAACTAAATGAACTAATCAATAAATTTCATTAAAAGTCTCCGAAGTTGTTAAGTCAACATATAAGAAAACGTTTATAAAACTTTGGGGACTAGTGTAATAGCCACAATGTCCCCTTCCTTCCTGATCTTCACTACTAAAACACACAACTGTTAAATGAGCAGCTACTATGGGATTACATACTCCATTACAACTACTTTGATTTAAGTCATATATCTTTAGGTCAGGCCATGCACCTGAGCTAAAATAGATATAAATAAACCTATAAGATTTAGAGGGTTAATTCAAACATTATAATGGATTTATTATTACTTCGTCCTTACACCAGATTCACATGTATTCTAATAAAGAGAAACTTGTAGCTGGATGAATTAAAAATCTTCCTTTGAACCCTTT
Organism: Acartia tonsa; assembly: GCF_053477335.1. Lineage (NCBI taxonomy): Eukaryota > Metazoa > Arthropoda > Copepoda > Calanoida > Acartiidae > Acartia > Acartia tonsa. Next base: position 61,100,616 of record NC_137261.1, on the reverse strand, counting down.
GCCACATCCCCTCCTTTCCTACTGGTTGAACGAACTGAACAATAAATATGGTCCATATAAGCAAGCTAAATTGACAACAATTTTTCCCCTGTCAAGTTATCCAGGTATATCATGTAACCTTTATTAATTACATAAAATGGAATAAAATGTGGGGTTTCAAAGTTTGAGGGGGGTAAACACCATTTACATCAACCCTTGGACGTCTATGTCCTGTACCTTTATTTTATGTATCACACAATGTATCCACTCTATTTTCTACTTGTTATCAAAACAAATAAAATATAATTGGCTTTTGCACACACACACATACACACACACAAACACACACACAAACGCACACACACACACATACACAAACACAACCACACAAAAAGTTACTATTTTGATCAGGCAAAAGTCAACTCTGTGGACCAAAATTTAGGAAATTTTTGAAGTGGTACAACAGTGGATTTTTTAACAACACTTAAAAAACCTCCAATTTTCAATCGTATCATGTAATATTTTAAAGTTCTTATAGGAATTTTCTAGCTTCATATCAAAATATAAAGGGTTAAGCTACTGGTTTGAAAAAAGTGTAGACTTATAACATTTCTATCCAAGTCCCTACTATGAAAAACTAAAAATACACCTAACATTTAAGACAAGCTTAAAAATGCTTTTAATCTATTTTGATAGCGTCTCAAAGAATCAAATTACCCTTTTCTTGAAATGTTTGCCATTAGCTGGAAAAAATGTGAATGCCTTGCAAAATGTTTCCCTCTTTAGACAAGCAGGGAGAATTATTAAAAAAATAATAATGAAACAAAGAAAAACCTGAGTTGTGTTCTTAAAAAACTTTTTTGGCTTTCTGGTTATGATTGTTGCCTACCATCGGTAAAAATTCGGTCTAACAGGCAGACAGACAAGCTCCTAGACATCTTGTTACTTTTGTATAAAGATTATCCTTAGATAAAAGTAACTGGATGCTTGTCTTTGTTTATAACTATTTGTATTCAGGAACCACCAACCTCCCAGATGAATATGCCATTGGAAAACATTCATTAAAGAAATATGAGAGGGTTTCCCCTCCCTCTCCCCCAACCTTAAGTGCTCCAAAAAAACAATAATTTAAAAAAAAATTCTAAATGCTCAAAAAAACTGTGTTATTATCATCTTTTCTTTGTTTTTATTTTAAGATTACTTATTACTGTCCTTGAAAGAATAAGATTACCCATTTCAGATGATAGCTGCGATTAATTAATGTTTTAAAGGTTAATGTTTTGCTAATGTCTTCTTTTTCATACAATTTCAACATTTTGAGTTTCTTTCTTTTCAAACTAGCGGCTACGCCCCCTTGATGGCCACTGGGGGCACGTAAGGGAAAACGTAAGAAAATTTGTTAGATTTAATTTTTTTATTGGGTGATATCCTTGGGAGGATAGGTTTACCCTCCCCCAAAAAATTATAAATCTTACCCTGGAGGGAGAACATTATTGGTTCAGCAGTCAGTGAGATCCTTTGCTACAGACAGAGAGACACAATAAGAGAAAAACTTCTTGTTACTTCTATATAAGGATAATAGAAAAAAGATAAATAATCCTGAAATCATGTAATAGATATCCAGAAATAATAAACATAAAATGCAGGTATCAAATAATATAAAAATATCTTGTATCAGAAAGTATTGCAAGGTATATAGACATTACTTGTTTAATAATGATGAAACCTGTATAAAAATCCAGGAATCAATGATTTAAAAATATCCTGTAACAGAAAGTATTGCAAGGGTATATAAACATTACTTGTTTAAAAATGTTAAAACCAGATATAAAAATCCAGGAATCATATAATATAAAAATCTGCTGTATCAGAAAGTATTGCAAGGTATATAGACATTACTTGTTTAATAATGGGCAAAGGCACGATACATCCTAAGTATTCTATTAATACATCAAATTTTTGGAGGAGAGATTGAGAACATTGGCTACTATTTTTTTACATAAAAGTTTATTTAACAAGAATGACAACATCCATTAACGCAAATCTCTGAAAGGTTAAGGCAATCGAACATTAACACTTGTAAAGTGTCAGAACTGAATAATCAGAATATAAATGCATTTTAGTCAAAACAAAATTGTAAGTAAATTTGTTGAAAAACTGCTTATATAAAGGATAGTGTTTATTTAATCATTTATAAAATCAAGCATTTCTATTCTTTAAAAATATTTTGTTGCAGTATATTATGAAATATTTAGAATTGTATGCAATTTTATTTTGATATTTTAAAATAGTTTTAGACTATTTTATTCTTACGCCACCCTCCTTTGCGTGCCCCTTAATGCTATTGCCTTAGCCTCCAGTAGTTATACATGGAGGCAATAAAATAAATAGATAAACTTGTTTTTTCGTAATTGATTGAAAGTAAATAAAATTTGCTAAAATGTATAAATACCTTTTTGTTAACTAAGTATAATATTTATATTCCTAGTATACCATTTCTCATGGCAATTATTACAGATTTTATAACATAAAGATTATAGGATTTTATTCTTTAATGCTGTCGAAGTGACAAGCGAGTCATGTTTATCGTATTAAAAAATAATTGTTTATCGCACTGTATTAAAGACAGCTTTTCGCGCATATTTAAATGAAAAATTTTAGATTAAAACTTGTTTTTTTAGCCCTGAGGGGCAGAAAGCCTAATCTAATAAAACTATTGTTAATTTTAAAATTTGTATTTTAATATTCGTGGACAATCGTCTTTAATACAATGCTTTACATGGTTTTACATATTTATCGGTTTCGTAGCCATAATGGAATAGTTATGATTGTACATTTCTATAATAGCAGAGAACTGGATATAATACGAAGATATACATAATTTTTCAGTATAACTAAGAAACGGTTCTAATCCACAGGTTATTAATTGAATTCAAAACGATATTTGAAAACAATTACTACAGCTGCATATTGCTTTAAATAGCATTTTAGAACCTAGTAAAGTGGCTGACTCAGATTATGACGTCAGAAAAAATTTAACTAATGAGAGGCCACTATAAATTTTACCATTGGTCAATTACAGTGTATACTAGCCTCTCATTGGATAATTTTTTTCTGACGTCATAATCTGAGTCAGCCACTTTTACTAGGTTGAGCTTTTTATATAAAAGGATGACATCGATAAAAGCAAAGCAAAAAAAATAAGACAGACAAATATACATTGATTTAAAAGATAAAGTAACAGCACATTCAATATGCAACTAATCAGGGGCGTCCAAGCTTTTTTATTTGGGGGGGGGGGGAAATATTTTTTAAAAAATTGAGCACCCCCAAGCTCATTTTTTGGGGGGGGGGTAATCTGTATTTCATAGAGGCATTTTTTTTTATTTGGGGGGGGGGGTAATCACCCCCCCTTGGACGTCTATGCAACTAAATCTAAAATTATAAATAAATTTTCTAACTTTCTAGTATGCTGTCTTGGAATAAAAATCCAGTGTACATCGCACAGCAATAATTTTTGATATCCTTTAGTGATAAAACTTTTACAGTAATTTTTTATTGTTAAAGGCAGAGTTTTTCTACATTAAGGCCTTGTACTTCAAATTGAATATTTTGCAATAACTAGCGTCAATAGAAGCCTCTCGGGGCACTTAAGTTGAAAAGGGGAAAAGTTGAACCCTCCCTCTCATTTTTTTGAGTTTATAAAGAAAAGAAAGATTTTTTTAAGGGGAGTTTTATTTAGAGGATGAAGATATCCTCCCTCCAAAAATTGAAAAACCTGGACGTATAAGAAAATTCACTGTAAAGGAGAACCATATCGCTACAGACAAAAAAAACTTACTTTTTTTCATAATAGGATAAGATTCAAAAGGATTACATAATTCGAACAGAAAGTGTATGATTATGCACTAAGGCTTAACTGGAAATCTACAATTAATAATTTACATAAATGCCTTCATTTTCAACAGAGCGTGCAAGGAGGTACTTATCGGACAAACTAAAAGTATATTAAAATCTTGGCAAAATTGTAAAGTATTGGTATTGCTATAGAACCAATGCTTTACTTGGAAGGTACAATTTAAAATGTGAAAAAATGGATCCTTTATATCTGACAATGCAAGTATGTACTTATTGTTCAGGATGGAAGTATATTAAATCTTGGAAATTTTGTGGAGTATCGGTATGACTATTGTACTATAGCTTAACTGGGAAGGTATAATTTATGATGTAAATAAATGCAAAAAAAATTTAACAATGCAAGAATATACTTTTTGTCAAAATTCTTGTATTAAATTCTTAGAAAAATTGAAACCTCCTTTAGTTAAGGCTCTTATTGTAATTATTTTTTAATATTAATGTTTCTGGCTTTGACATATCAACCATTATTTGAAGCTTTACAAAAAGTCTGAAAAATCAGCCATGTGACGTCATAAAAATGAGGAATGAGAGGAAAAGTGGGAAAGAAAATCCCTAAAAAGAGATGGATAATCCCTCATTTTTATGACGTCACATGACTGATTTTTTTAGACACTTTATAAGTTTGTAAAGTTTTTATTATTTACGATTGGCATCTGTTTTTCCCTTGGTTATTTCATTGATTTAAAATTAAATTGCTTTGAAATTAATTAATATTTCTATAATGCAAAATTAATGCAAAATTAATTTTTGACAAAATTTTGTCTTGTTATTTTTTAAAATTATGTAAATGTAACGGAATATCTACACAGATATGTTTCTCCACTACTGATGCTTGATGTAAATGTTTTTTAAATATTTTGGAATGTTCACTCTACAAAAAGAAATCACCCATAAAAATAATCCCCTCCCCTCAAAAAATTTACTTACAATAATTTAAAGTGGAGGGTCAACTTCTGCCCCTCTTCCCTAAAAAGGCTTCTAGAGGCTCACTACTAGTTACTTTAGATTCCAACAAATTAAAAGTCTGTTGTATTGTATGCTTACTATATTGATAGTTTATAGGTAAACTAATTTAACCAGATAAGTCTTTATGTATACAATGCAATGCTGATATTTTCTACATAGATCAATTCGTTATAGATCAGATACAATGTATCAATTCTTTTTTCTAAGATAGGCGAAACATGGATAAGAGGCATGTAGGCAAATGCTATAAAAAAACACTTAAAAACTGCAGATTTAGACAACAGTTGTTCATAATTTCTTTAAAATTTAAGCCATTCATTATAGAGGAAAAATACCCAAATTGCATGTGTCTTTGCCATAAATGAAGTTATTTTGAAACTATTTACAGATAAATTGAATGTTTTGTGATAAAAATATAAAAGTGATACACATGATTCCTTGTAACTCATCCATACTATTTTGAGACGTGTACTCCCAAAAAATACAAAATAGACCTTCCTAGAACCCAGATGAGAAATATTGTTTTTACACAAAAAAAAGATTTTCACGATTTTATCAAATCAGCATATTTTTTCAGTCGACTGCTTGGAGATATTTCTAAGAATGTCAATTGGAACAAAAACAACTTTCAATAAAATATAGACGAAATAGAAAAAAATCAGAAGATTTTTTACATCACACATGTTTCTCAGAAATTTAAAGATCAAATATAGGGACAAAAATGCAAAGCTGCAAAATTTGTAAAATTTGATGGAAAAATACAAACAACTAGTTAATGCTCTTCTCATTGTTATAAAAGTGTTAATAAAAGTAAATAAATCTTTTTCCACTTCGTTTCAAAACTGATTATTATCTGATTAGAACTGGTTCTTAGCTATACAAAAAAATTTTCAATAGAATTGAATTATATCCAGGTTTCTATATAAATCCAGGTTTTCCTCCTAAATATAAATGTTTAAAATACATCAAATCTTTGAAGATCCATTTTGTCTATTTTAATTCTCTATGACAACATTTTTTACTATAACACTATACTTTGTCTATGGTAGGCTACCTATCCTGTCTGATTATGAATACAACAATATTATCTGATCCATAACCCTATACTTTGTCTATGGTAGGCTACCCATCCTGTCTGATTATGAATACAACAATATTATCTGATCTATAACCCTATACTTTGTCTATGGTAAGCTACCTATCCTGTCTGATTATGAATATAACAATATTATCTGCTCTATAACTCTATACTTTGTCTATGGTAGGCTACCTATCCTGTCTGATTATGAATACAACAATATTATCTGCTCTATAACTCTATACTTTGTCTATGGTAGGCTACCTATCCTGTCTGATTATGAATACAACAATATTATCTGCTCTATAACCCTATACTTTGTCTATGGTAAGCTACCTATCCTGTCTGATTATGAATACAACAATATTATCTGCTCTATAACCCTATACTTTGTCTATGGTAGGCAACCTATCCTGTCTGATTATGAATACAACAATATTATCTGCTCTATAACCCTATACTTTGTCTATGGTAGGCTTCCTATCCTCTCTGATTATAAATACAACAATATTATCTGATCTATAACACTATACTTTGTCTATGGTAGGCTACCTTTCCCCTCTGATTATGAATACAACAATATTATCTGATCTATAACACTATACTTTGTATATGGTAGGCTACCTATCCCCTCTGAGTATGAATACAACAATATTATCTGATCTATGACATTATACTTTGTCTATGAAATGCTACCTATCCCCTCTGATTATGAATACAATAATATTATCTGATCTATAACCCTATACTTTGTCTATTACAGGCTACCTATCCCCTCTGATTATGAATACAACAATATTATCTGATCTATAACACTATACTTTGTCTATGGTAGGCTACCTATCCTCTATGATTATGAATACAACAATAGTTTCTGATCTATGACATTATACTTTGTCTATGGAAGGCTACCTATCCCCTCTGATTATGAATACAAAGGCATTCCATAGTAAATTATTGGCTTATGGTCTATAGTTAGATATATCAATTTATTATTGTGTCTTAGGATAGCTTTTTAATAATATCTTTTTTACATTTTATTTAAAACTACTATCTTAACAGAGTATTAAAAATATATTCTTCGCAGTTTAATAATTTGAAATAAGTTACAAGGCCAACAACGGATTATAAGGTCCCCCAAAACACAAGTATCTATTTATGCCCCTTACTGGTGCAGACTCTGTAATATTTCATTATGTGCCATACTAAACAAAAGGACCAATTAATTGAGTAAATATAAACAATAGAGGAGTCATAAAGTGACTTTCATCATATTTTTGGAAAGCCTTTAAATGGCACAGATACTTCAAAATTAGAGCATTTGTTGGTCCATATGACAGTCGATTAATGATTGATTTTAATAACACTTATTCTGCAATCTACAGCATCTACGTTATCTAGACTTTACACAGTCTGGACTCTACAGTATCTATGCTGTCTAGACTCTATAGTATCTTCAATAGCTCTACAGTACCTACTAAGTCTTGAATCTAATAAAATTAAATAAAAATTTATCACTTAGGCCATAGCTGTACATACCAAAATACATATATCAATATGTTTTTAATGGTTATTCTAACAATAATGCGTGGATAAATGTTATCTTCAGAAAGCAGAAGCTATGATTTTCTCTGGACCACAATAGGGTTAAATAATTACTCTGTTATGTAATTGCTAATTTAGGAATTCAGGATATTTTTTAGTTACCTAGCTACTAAAAAATCAAGTCATGTCCAAATGTCTGTCTATTCTTTACTCTTTTACAGTAAGTTACATTGTCTATTGGTAGATTTTAAAATTCAAACACAGGATATTTATGGTAAAATATTCTACAAATGGCTGCAAGCGGTCAAACTGCTAAACCTATATATAATTTTATATTTTGCAGTGCAAAAAAAGACGTATTTTACGCATTTTCTTCATTGAAGCTTACCCTGTGCATTATTTGAACCTGTATTTGAACATTGCTATTCAATATTATATAAACCTTTTTATGCCGCTTAAAACGGACATATTATGAACGTTTAGCCGTTTGACAGCTAGATGCCTTCAAAGTTCATAGATTTTTGGTGATAAGCGTTACCAGGAACATTTTACTGTGAACTGCACTGGATCCCAGTGATTTAATGATAATACAAGTTGATTTAATGTATAACCAAAATTGATACGAAAGTTATAAACTTTCTGTATTTTTTAAGTAGCAGACTAAATCTATTTAGATACATAATAATAGTTTTTGTATTGATATATTTGAATTTGATATTAAGGTATTAAGGTTCATTCTAAACAAATAAGTTCACAATACAGAAGGGATAATTTTGTTTATCATCATTAGGGTTGTTTATCAATTGTCCGTAGATTCCATGATAATTCCCAAGATCTTAAGTAGCAGACAAAGAAACACATTTATGTCTATTTAAATACATAAATAACAGCTTTTGTTTTCAAATGTTTGAAATGCCTATTAAAAGTAAATTTGGCATGTTTGTCCATATTTAATCCCAGGATCTTAAGGGATAAGACGATGAACGATAAATGATATGCAATCCCAATTCTTACAAATAAAATCGTCTCATCTCTAGATTAAAGTTATTAGTTTGAACACTGCTGATTTTTACCAACTAATTAGAATTAAACAAAATAATGTTTTTTAGCAAACGATTGAGAAATTGTTATTAAAACACTTTGGAACCAAAATAAATTTTAGTCCAATGTCCCCTCCCTTCCATATTTAACCCCTTCTCACTACTTATGATAAATATTTTGGGTTCCAAAATTGTTTTGTCTTCCAAAGCCCCCTCATTTTTCAAAGTTTCTACAAAACAGTGAAATTTGATTTGTGCTTTTTTTTATTTAAAAAAAATGTAAAGAAAGAGATAAGACAATGTTGAAGGGGTTTCATAGGTTTTGGGGGATAATATATGAACAAAATTTTTATGGGGGTGGGGGATAAAAAACATTTTAACATTCCCACTTGGGCGTTCATGGCTCCCCCTCCCCCGTTTTAAATATATTCTAGATTCCTATGAGAAGAGGGTATAGATGTAGGTATTACAAATTAGAAATGGTATTTCCAGTATGGCTTCAAAACCGGTGGATTTGAACCGGTTCTCAGCCATACTGAAAAATCATGTACAGCATCGTATTACAGACGATTTTTCACTAAGATCAAAATGAAAATCATAAAATCGATACCTCCCAGTATTTTAACCATGGCCTTCGGTCCCTCTAAGCTAACAAAACTAGTTTTTATCTATTAAAATTCGATAAATAACTATTATGCTTTTTTATGAACCAAAACTTCAACTTCATATTTTTTGTATGAACACTATTGACTTGGCTACTGCCACTAATCTTGGAACATAAACAATAATTTCAAGAAAATTATTGGTGCCTTAATTGATCTGACTGTCTTATTGATTGATCAACTAGTTAACTAAAATATATTTTGGGACGTATTTATCCAATTAAATGTTCTTGTGTCTGTTAAAGTCTATAACAGACAGGGATACTAAAGGATAAGGCAATGGAGAATAAATGAACCAAACTTTTGATAACAATTAAGATAATTGGTTTTTCTCGTATTTATTCGAATCCGGTGGATAGGAACCGGTTCTCATCCATACGAACAATGTTTAGCAACGTATTGTAACCAGTTTTCTACGAATATAAAAATGTACAATCATAAGATTAAAACCAGTTTTTTTTAGCCCGTGCCTTCGGCATCTCGGGGCTAAAAAAACTAGTTTTAATCTTATAATTGTACATTTTATATCCGCGGAAAGCCGTTTATAATACGATGCGAGAAATAACTAATAAAACTTTGTGTAACATTATAATATTAAAGTTTAATGTTCCCTCCATCCTTAAATAAAATGCTCCTTTAATGACAAAGTAATTGCTTTATTATTGCTTTACTGTTTTATTTTTGAAAATTATTTCTTTTGCAAACAATACAATTCTATTAACATTGCAAAAAATTCCGGAGCAAATTCTCTTTGTGCCAATAATTTTAGGTCACTCGTTTAAGCAAATGTTCTTACAATATGATATTGTTTATTTTATTAAATTTTTATCAATAAATTCATAAGTATAGATGTATAATCGAGACAACTAGCTGGACCAAATGGTGGGAAACTTTATCGTCTGCAAGCAAACTGTTTTCTGGTCTTTTGTAGCGACTTGGATGGGTTAATATTTCTGACACAATTTGCTGATTTGAAAGTAGGCACAGGATATTAAACTTACTGAAAAAAACATGCAAAACATCGTATTACAGACAATTTACCACAAATATCAGTATGTCCTTTTACTGAACACTGTTTTTATGCAATTTTGCAAGAAGTTTATTTACAGTTTTGTTTAGACTTACAAATTAAGGTTTTGCTTTTTAAGTTCTGACACTCTATAATAGTTATTGTTCGTTTGTTCTTCCTTTTCATTTTAGAGATTAGCTTTTATGGATGTTGTCATCCTTGTTTACAGCTGTCGATTTTTTGTCTTTAAGCTATTTATATGTTTTATATAGTTTGTGTGCAAACCATGCTTCATTTGAGGCCCATTTCAAGACATTTTGAATAAATACTGCTCATAATTCATAATTATGATATAGTAAGTAGCGCAACTATAATTATTATACTTTTTAAAATGCATTTTGTTGTAAAATATTTATTTTAGTGAACAGAGCGTGATAACTTGTGAAGATAGAGTGATTGATTTGCCAATCAAAAAGATAGTTGTATAAAAAGATAGATTAAAAGATATATGGACAGTTAGAGAGAAAAGGTATAATATTTTTACAGAAAAATAAACAATATAACTAGTGAGAGAGAAAAATTTAGCTATTTGATAGAATAGATAGATAGCTAGTCAGAGAAAAAGCTAGCTATTTGATGGATAGATAGATAGAGAGATATAAAAAGTTAGCTATTGATGGAATAGATAGATAGATAGATCTAGAGAAAAAGTTAGCTATTTGATGGAATGAGTGGTTTGCAAATGATGTAATAGATAGATAGACAGATAAATAAATAGTGAAGGAAAAAAGTAGCTTTTTATGTTATAGAAAAAAAGATAGTGAGAGAAAAAAAGTTAGCTATTTGATGAAATAGATAGATAGAGAAAAAGCAAGCTATTTGATGGATAGATAGATAGATAGATAGATCAAGAGAAAAAGTTAGCAATTTGATAAAATAGATAGATATAAAGATCTAGAGAAAAAGTTAGCTATTTGATAGCTAGAGAGATAGATAGATAATGAGAAAGAAAAAGTTAGTTATTTTGATGGAATAGATAGATAGATAGTGATAGAAAAAGTTAGTATTTTGATGAATAGATAGATAGAAAGTCAGAGAGAAAAAGTTAGCTATTTTGATTTGATAGATAGATAGACAGATAGATAGATAGATAGTGATAGAAAAAGTTAGTGTTTTGATGGCTAGATAGATAGATTTAGAGAAAAAGTTAGCTATTTTGATGGAATGGGTGGTTTGCAAATGAAATTTGCAACATTACTAAATAACAAAAACTGGATACAAACTTACGAACTTACAAACTTACAAAACTGTTAAAAATTAATATTTACCAAAAATTAGAAGCGCAAATTGTGCTGTATTGTAATGGGAATCAATATTTAAATATTAGACCAACCGATTGATACTCTCTTAAAAAGGTTTAAATGCAAATATTTGTAAAACTTTTTTGTTAGGATCATTATGTTGATACGTTTCTTTAATGCTACCTTATACCTCATATGAATCATATAACAATGAACAGACAGACAAACATCATCCAGATAATAATAGCTATTTCGCTTTTGACAAAACAATTTCGTTTGGTTGAAAAGTAAGGCGTATTTGAATAGTAAGTTGGTACAGGGAGGGACGGGACATTGGGCTGTTTATTACACTAGTCCCCAAAGTTTAAAATTAACGTATTCTCATTAATGGCGTACAAAATTTGGGGACTTAAATTTTGATTCGTTTTTTTACATTATTGTTTAAACGTTTCAACCATTAATTGTTATCTACAGAAGGGGTAGATTTGTGTATCATCATTGGTAATGTACATCCAAATTTTGGTCATTGTCTTATCCCTTTGGATCCCTGATAAATTGGGACCATCTAAATCTAAAATTGCATCTTGAAGAATTGTTGTACAAAATTAGTTGATTGATAAGCCTTTATGTAGTCTTAAAACAGGGACTTAAATTCTTATATAAAAGTAACAGGATGTGTGTCTGTTTGTTTGTTTGTACCGGTGTGTTTCGCTAACCGCTGAACCTATATGGTTCTCATTTACACTTTAGCTTCTCATAAGTTCTGGATTGGATTATAACTATTATGAGCGATGGTACCACAATTTCAATCAAATTAATTCACTTTAACTTTATAAAATAAAATAAAAGTTTTGTTTTCCCAAGTATAAATGGTTAAAATCGATTGCTTTATTTTAAAATTACAAATAACATAAACTTGTTTTCCGTATCCATGGTTAAAAAGTATTATTGTTAAATTAGAATAGTATTTTTCGTACTCTTCTTTTATTATTGCTTTGAATTTCGAAGACTATTGATAGATAGTTTCTCATAATTATATCAGATTCAATCATAAATCTTCTCGGCTGCTATTTAAGAATGCTGATTTTTTTGTGTTCAGGTACATCTTACAAAACAAGTATGACAACATCCATAAAAGCGAAGCACTGAAACGGTAGGACAAACGGACATTAACACTTGTATAGTGTCTGAACTGAATATTCAGAATATAAAAGTATAAGAGACGAAGCAAAATTGTTAATTTTGTTGAAAAACTGCTTGATACAGGATAATGTTTATGGACATACTTACATTTTTAGGATCTGATTATAGAGTTGCTTCGCTTACAATATTGTTCTTTGCTGTCCCAGGAATCAATATACAAAAAATCAGATCAAACGGATATTTAGATCACATAAAAATTTGTTGTTAAAAAAGTAGAAAAATCAACATGTTTAAAATGGACGTACGGACATTCTGGTAATGATTATAGAGTTGCTACGCTTTCTAAACCGTACTTAACTACTACAGGAATCATCATGCAAAGTTTAAAATCGATAGGACAATTCTAACATGCCTAAATTAACGAATAAAAGCTATTTATCTCGGACGGACGTACGGACAGGCCGACCCTAATTATAGAAAAGCTACGATTTTAAAAAGCAACAACTTTATAACTTACTTGTTCCGATGTTAGTCTGTTCAACTAACATATGCCTCTATAAAATCGGTCAACCTAAAGCTTCTTTAGGTCAAACTAAAATTTCCAGAGGTCGACCTATGTCTTTTGTGAACTAGGCTATGGTCTATGACTTTCTTATACCGCTTGTCCATGCATGCATGACTTTGTGCAGCTTCACTACATATGGATGTTGTTATCTTTGTTAATCTTTATTATCGTATAGACATACAGACACACGGACAAATTCAAGATACAGAATAGCTGCATTACAAATCAGGGCTCTGCAGCCGCGCGACAACCCCAAGTAAGCCTCAGAGGAAATCAACCTCATACGATTTTTAAAAATCATTCGAAAGTCTACACCTGACCAAAATGTGCAATCACTCTTTTCAAAACAATTTTCAAAGCATAAAAAAGTGGCTTAGTCGCGGTTTGCGCGCGGCTGCCGGGCCCTGATATAAATAGATACTGTCATTTCTATATCAAAAACTACCTTTGACCTAAAGACATGAGAGCTGTAATTTATAAATTGTATCTCCCATCTCTAATTCTATATGATACAAAATATAATTTTATAACAAGGATGACAGTGTATCAAATAGGCTAGGCTCAATGATAAGATAAATAAAAAAGCAAGAGTGCTTTTAATGATAAACAACCAACATTAATATTAACAAAATTTCATCTTTTGTAGATGAAAATTATTATTTTAGGGTTTAGTCACTTCTAGTTTGTACAACTCAATCAAGCTTCTATCAAGTTCCCATAGTTTTTAATGTAACAAATGAGAGACCTGTATATTTTAATATCGAATTTTCCATAAATATACCTAATTTTAAAATTATCCTAAATTAATTTATAATTAGAACTACCTGATACTGACTGAATGACGTACGGACGTACAGACACATTGTGTAGGGGAGCTACGCTTTTTACAGTCATTTTTTGCACATCAAACGATACTTACACACAAACACTTACCTTATTCAGGGATATACAGAGATAAGACATTGGAGGGCGGTAAATCAATCTTCATATTTTTTTAATTTTGTCTTAGGTGGTTGGGTAATACTGCGAAAAGAACGGATTGTAGATTGTCCCTAACTAATATGTAATAGTTAATAAATGTGAGCGCTTTCCTTTCAATTATCTATCGAGCAATTAAAACCTTTTCACCTTATCAATAAAATTTATTATTTTTTTGTCTAACCCTAACCCTGAGAGGCCACTATCTGCGGAGCCAAAACCCTGCAGGGATCTATAGATAGATAGATAGATATATAGATGGATGGATAGATAGTGTATATATATAATATTTTGAAAGGGTTAATTTTTCTCAATATTTGGACAAGCTAAAGTGCAAGGAACAAAAATTAAACAAGGATGACTATTAAGCTCGGTAGCATGGCACAGTTTGTATAGAACATATTTTGTGATAGCATCTTCTATGTACGTATGCTTTCTATATTCATACGACAACAGTATCATTATTAGGACTTCTAGACAATGGTTTCATAATTAAATTACTAGTTATATGTATTTGTAAAGTGGAACTAAAACCTTTGGTGTAGGTTTAAACCAAACCATTTGATTGTACAACCGTTATCGGCAAGTTTATATAAAAATACACACTCCCCTTGTAATAAAGAAAACTATCTATAATACAAAGTAGAACGATGTCTGTCTGTCCGTCTGTCAGTCTGTCTGTCTGTCCCTTAAGATCTCGGTAACCACTGAACCGATCGGATTCTACTCTTCAGGGTATATACCTATTGGTCCTGTGGTGGTTTTAAGCTATTTTCTTGGGGGGTGGGACACCCCCAACCCCCCAAAAACAAAAAAATCCCCCCCCCCCATTTTTTTTTTTTTTTTTTTTTTTTTGCTTAAGATTTCCTTGGTCCTTTAACGAATTTCACCTTAATTTTTTTTTATCACCTCTTGGGGCAAAGCCCCTAGAGGCTAGGGGCGAAGCCGCTAGTTATTACATACAGAAGGACACAAAAACTACCTAAAGAGTAGCTTCACTGCTAAAAATGCTCTTCAAAGTTGTAAGCTTAGAGTTTTTTTGTAAAAATATTTTTGTTGGACATATCTCATGTGATGTGATACATATAATATTTGTGGGGTGTCCATTCAATTCATATAAAATCTTAAATATGAAAACAGCCACAATTTATGGTTTGGTAGCGCAGCAACTTTTTAATCAAGGGCTGTCCGTACATTACTTTTTCGTTTTGCCTTAGAGCATTTTAAATCATAAATCGCCTAAAAATAACTTAAATAATGAAATTTTTTATAATTTTTAAACAATACCAGCCATAAATAACTTTTGTTCAATGAATAACATTTCATCCGAAAGTATCTTTTTTTTTCTTTTGCTACGTTAAAAATATTGTTTAGGAATCTTTAAAAAAAAACGTGTAATTAGAAGCTTAAAAATCTTAAAACATCCATTTTCAGTTTTTAATTTTTACACTGAATTTTTGCAGATTTTTTGCAATATTTTTGCTGCCCTGTGGTCAAGGTATTTCTATAATGTGACCTGTTGACACTCATCAAGGTTGTGAATACAGGGTGCAACATTAACCCTTAACGGTCGTTCAATGCCCTCCTCCCCCTTTTTTTTTCCAATCATATTTTCTGTATTTGGCAGCTGCCAGCCACCGCAGTCGGCGGAAAAACAGTGGCGTATTTCATAAATTTTAATATGTCATGTTGACATATTAGAAAAGTAAAAAATTGCAGTCACAGGAGCCATTTAAAGATGTCGTGGAAAGGACTATACCCGAAAATTTTGCAAACAATGTATAAAGTTATGTTATAAAAACTGAAATGATATAATAGTTATTTCTCGCATCGTATTATAAACAGCTTTCCGCGGATAAAAAATGTACAAGTATCAGATTAAAACCAGTTTTTTTAGCTACAAGATGCCGAAATAGAAATTTGGATAAAATACAATGCTAGACGTTTTTTCGTATGGATGAGTACCGGTTCTGGATATTTATCGCTTTCCCATAAATACGAGAGAAAAAAACTATTTGTCAACCTTATTATAAAACTTTGATTGAGGCTAGATTGCACAAAATAGAAGGCACATACTATACAATCTACTTATATACTAGTGCATGTATATATAATATATATATAGCTAGCATCTTCAAAGCATATTTTTTGGACTCCTTTTCCTTTTTCCTGCAATTGATACAAACATTAGGGTGCTTTAAAAATGTTATCTACTTTACACAAAAAAGTAAATGCATAGTTGTAATTAGCTAAGATATGATTCTTAAATCTCATTTTGATTCGGTCCTTTGTTGTAAGTAAGACTTACATAGGTCCTGTGATGGCTTCTTTATTTAGGCTCTTTGCCCATTCAAATACATGGCCTCTAGATGCTAGGGTCGTTCGTAGCCACTAGTATTAAAATAAATTAAAACATGTTGTTCACTTCAACTATATTTTGCATTTAAAACTTTGTAATTTAACAAATGTAGATGTTTTCTAGCAAAATAAGAATTATCTATTTTGTCAAAGTAAAATTTTTTTTTATGTTGTTAAAACTTTGTGGCACCCTAAAGAATTTATATATATGATGGTATTCGCTGACACTGATCCTAACCCCCTCGCATCAAAGCATCAAAATTGTCCAGATTCCTATGTGTTTGTGTGTGTGTATGTGTGTAAGAGTGTTTGTGTGTGTGTATGTGTGTGCGTGTGTGGTGTGCAAAAATAAAAATAACCTAAACCTTTGCAGGGTCAGTTAACTATAAAGTAAAGAAGTATGACTGAAAAATTAGCTGGTTTTGATATTGGGAGAAATTTTTCTTTCTTTCATTATTTAGGATTCTTATGGGACATCCTCAATGAAGATACACAAAAATAAACCTCTGTAGATTACAATTATCACTGTGGATTACAATTAATGGGTGAAACGTTTGAACAGTCAACTTAATGAACCAACTAATCAAGTCATCAATGGTGTTAAGTCAACAAATAAAAAACGTTATCATAAAACCTTGGGGACTGATAAATTAAACAGCCCATTTGTCTATCATCAATGGGGATATCAAGTTTTAGTCCATGTGATTTATCACAGTATATTTCTCTGATTTTCATGCCACTGCACTGGTTAAAATAGATTAAAGAAACCATACTTATAGTACCCAATCCATGCATAGTTTATATGAAGCACCGGACACCAAAAAGCAATCACTCTAATCTTTCAGGGAATGGATAGGACAATGACATCTTATCCACCTCCTCTCTCTAAAATTAACCCGATATCAAACACGCCATTTTACACTAAACTATTGGGGGAAGATTGATTTAACGTACATTGTCCTGTCCTTGCTTCCCCCAAATAATCTTTGAACTTTTACATGAATATAAATATTTTTATCTGCACCGGGTTTACAAAAAAATTTCATAAATATTTTTTAGGTTGATAGACTGAGTTAGATAGATAGACTGGATTATTGAGATAGATAGATAATTGTTTAGTTAGATAGATAGATAGACTAAATTTAATTTAACCTTTAACAGTCGGGCCCCTTTCCGCACCTTAATCAGTCGGGGGGGGGGGCGTTCAACGCCCCCCCTCATTATCTCAGTTCCTATTAGAGCTAGAGGGCTAATATTTTTTGTGCAAGTCCCCTGTGTTATGGTGAATTTCCGACCTTAACCCTTAACAGTCGGGGGGGGGGGGGGGCGTTGAACGCCCCCCCCTCGGGTTTTTTCTATCTCATTTTATGTGTGTGAAAGATAAAGAGCCCAAACTGCTTGACTTTTTAAGTTTGGGTATGACACATAACTGAGAGTTGGAATTTTTTGAATATCTCCATCCTGGCGGGCACAGGATGCCAGCAAACCTGGCAGGGTCATCCAGGTAAAGATAAAAAATATTTTTTTTGACTTAAACAAAGCATTTTATCTTACCAAAATACTAAAATATCCTCTAGTAGTACATCCTAATAATAAATACAGGTGTTCAAGTCAATTTCAGGTTCCAGGTATGATCCTGCAGGTCCTGATCCTCCAGGTCTCCAGAAATCTTTAAAAGGCTCCTGTGGCCGCAATTTTTGACTTAGAGACTTCAAATTTTAAACTTAAGCTTTTCTTACATGTCTACATAATGTATTAAAATTTCATAAAGATCCGCCGCCGTTTTCCCGCCGACCGCCGACTGCGGTGGCTGGCAGCTGCCAAGTACAGCTGCGGCCGCTGAAATTTATGTTTTGATATTTCAAACATAAAATTTACATAAAAATAAACATTTTCTGCAAAAAAAATTTTCTTCTAGCTTCAAAAATAAAAAAATTACAGCCGTTTGAAATTTTTAAGTAAAAAAGGACCTAAAAACAAAGGTTGTTAAATAAAAGGGTGAAGGAAGCGAAAAATGACCTTGACTTAGTTAAGGTCGAAAATTCATCATAACACAGGGGACTAGCACAAAAAATTTTAGCCCTCTAGCTCTAATAGGAACTGAGATAATAGGGGGGGGCGTTGAACGCCCCCCCCCCCCGACTGATTAAGGTGCGGCAAGGGGCCCGACTGTAAAGGGTAAAGTAAGTCAAGGCCAATTTCCGCTTCCTTCACCCTTTTATTTAACAACCTTTGTTTTTAGGTCCTTTTTTACTTAAAAATTTCAAACGGCTGTAATTTTTTTTATTTTTAAAGCTAGAAGAAAATTTTTTTTTTGCAGAAAATGTTTATTTTATTTAAATTTTATATTTGAAATATCAAAACATAAGTTTCAGCGGCCGCAGCTGTACTTGGCAGCTGCCAGCCACCGCAGTCGGCGGTCGGCGGGAAAACGGCGGCGGGTCTTTATGAAATTTTAATACATTATGTAGACATGTAAGAAAAGCTTAAGTTTAAAATTTGAAGTCTCTAACTCAAAAATTGCGGCCACAGGAGCATTTTAAAGATTTCTTGAGACCTGGAGGATCAGGACCTGCAGGATCATACTTGGAACCTGAAATTGACTTGAACACCTGTATTTAATATGAGGATGTACTACTAGAGGATATTTTAGTATTTTGGTAAGATAAAATGCTTTGTTTAAATCAAAAACAAATTTTTGTTCTTTACCTGGATGACCCTGCCAGGTTTGCTGGCATCCTGTGCCCGCCAAGATGGAGATATTCAAAAAATTCCAACTCTCAGTTATGTGTCATACCCATAATTAAAAAGTCAAGCAGTTTGGGCTCTTTATCTTTCACACACAGAAAATGAGATAGAAAAAACCGGATGGGGTTAATAGATTAGTAGATAGATGGATTGAATAACATTTTAAAATAAACAGAAAGATAAAAACACAGACAAATGTGGATAGATAAATAAATAGATAGAGTATCTCAAAAACTCAAAAGTTAATGAATGCAAAATGTAACTTTATATATCAATGAATATGAAATTTGTCGTGAATTAAGGTTGCTAATAGGGACGACATCTATTGGTTAGTTCGTTCATCCAAGAGGAGGGGATGATCTAAAGTGGGTGAATGGGGGGTATTATTATTTTAGCCAGCTGCGAGCATCCTTTCAACGGAGAAATCATGAAAATCTGGTGCAACATCCAAGTATACAAAAATAAATATATCCATTCTTATGTTATAGTTATAATAATGTGGAGAGCTTAATTTACATAAATTCATTAGCTTTATTAGATTTTGGACTCTGCGTGTCAGGGATAAAGAAGATGCATATTGACAGGGATAAGACAATGGTTGATGGATTGATTTACATCCCCAAAGATGATGCACAAAATTACCCCTTCTGTTAAAACGCTGAACTTAATGGACCAACCAATCAAATTCAATTAATGTCCTTAAAGTTGTTAAGCTAACGAATAAGAAAACCTTATCATAAAACTTTGTGGACTAACGTAATAAACAGCCCGTTTCCACTTGTAAAACTTTAAACTGTTATCATCATTAGAATGGAGCTATAACGTTCATATAGGTTTATCACCTGTATTAGGAGATATATTTATTAGGCAATTATCTGTTGTTGTCGTTATTACGTCAGTCTTGATTTCCATTGTTGAATGAATTTTAGTCGAAGTAAACCATTAAAATCAATACAGTACGCTTATATTTTTTAAAATTGATTTTCAGTTTTTTTAATCCCTAAAATGATTCAACCATGCCTCCTTTTTTTATTGCTTTGTACATAAGTATGCCATTTGGGACTATAAGCAATGTTTTAACCCTTACAGATCGGGGGGGGGGGGGGCTCAAAGAGCCCCCCCCTCTAGTTTTTTCAATCTCATTTTTTTTGTAGGTAAGATGGAAAGCTGTAACTTCATGACTTTTTAAGTTTAGTAATTATACGTCGGCAAGAGTTGATTTTATTAGGATATCTGGTCTGTGTCGGTCGTGGTGTCCGGTCAAAGTCGGTTGGGTAGCAAAAAAAATTAGAAAAAATTCTAAATAAATCTTAATTTCTACATTATGACTTTTGTGTATAAGGTAGAAACCTAAAATTTTTTTGGTGAATACTTAGATATCAATGACCATCTGAGAAAAGTGGTGTTATGACCGTTTGACCGCTCCCTGACCGACTTTATGACCGATTTTTGTCCGGCTTTTACTACAGACATATATCATGAATATCGTGGCTTCTATTACAGCTAGAGACCTAAAATTTTTTTTGGTAAATCCTTGAGCAATAATAAACAGATAAAAATATTAATTTGCGCCGCCAACCGCCGTTTTACCGCCGTAACCGCCGAAAATGGCGGTTTCCGGTATTTGCTGTTTTTCGGCGATGATCAGAAAAAGTAATTTTTTTGTTATGAAAAATAAAAGTTCGTCCTAAAATTTGGTCATCCTAGCTGCAAAATTGGCCGCTCTACAGCTGTTTTAAAATTTAGCGGCTGGCCGCTAAAAAGCGGCTAAGGAGCGGTCTGACTGCTATGACTAGAAAAAGTAATTTTCTCTAAAAATACACATGAACCACCAGAAAAAAAATTTACGTCTTTATCTGTACCAGGAGCCGAGATAGAGGGGGGGGCTCTTTGAGCCCCCCCCCCGATCTATTAAGGTGGGAATTGGGGCCCGATCTGTAAGGGTTAAATCAAAAGATCAATTCTTTAATTCACAATTTAGTTCTTAAATTAAGGTTGAAAATAATAATAAGATTCTATGCTTACAAAGAAACTTTTGATTTCAAATTTATAAGTTATTTTCCTTTTCCTTTATCCTATAGGGTATGACTTTCAGTGCCTTTGGGACTATTAATGATGTGCTATACAGGAATAGTAAGGGATAAGACAATGGATGATAAATTAATTTACATTTCCAATAATGAAAATGTAGATTAAATCATTCGAAAATGTTTAATAGAAGAAGTACCCAAAGTTTTAAGCAAACAATAAACATTGGAGATATCCTGTTTATAAATCTTTGGGTTTCAGTTACAGTTTACAATATAATGTATACCAACCCCCTTTGGAAAGTAAGGAGGGCTTTGATTTGTCTATAGTATTATATCTATTACCATAAAGATCATAATTTTTACAAGAATTTTGCTAAATGGATACTTAGGATTGAGAGAGAGAGAGATAGAGGGGGGTGACAAGAATGTCAATTCAAAGAAGAACATAAATGAGAATATGTTGGGAAAGAAAAAGTGTTAACAATAAATATTTTAATATTTCATGTGGATTATCAAAATTCTAAAAATTATAATAGTTTGTATGTCTATTTCCAGTATGGTTCTGAAACCGATTAATATAAGCTGGATTAGAACCAGTTCTCAGCCATACCGACAAACCACGTATAGCATAGTACTCGAATTACAGTCAATTTTCCACGAATATTACAATAAAATCAAAAATTTGATACAAAATTAAAGACTGGTTTTAATTATTTTTTCTTTCTCAAATATCCACGGAAAGTTGTCTATAATACGATATATAGTGCTTTTGCTAATTATTCTATATTCTTTTTTTTGTTATATCGTGTTGACGTTATTATAACGACAAACCAATATATTTGATGAACTATGTAAGAACTATCATCAGTAAATTAAGGCCACGTACAGGGACATTTATATGCAATAATTGATTTAGTATTACTGGATGTTGCACCAGATTTTTATATGCTCTAATAAAGTGATATTCGCAATTGGCTAAAATAGCCATTCCCCCAAACTACTCCCTTTACTTCTCCCATCCTACTGGGTGAACGAACTGAATAATAAATGAGGTCCATATAAGCAAGCTAAATTTTATTTTTTTAAATACATTGAAAATAAGGGGGCAGTTTTTGTTTATTAAGGAACTGTATTTACAATTGCATGCACAGACATTTTCCAGATTGAAGGGTGATGAGGAGGAAAAAGGGGGAGACACACCCTAACTTTTGTCATAGGTTTTAAGCAGGAAAGGAAAAATTGTATTTGCCCATTTTCTTCCGAGTGCATGTCCCTACCAAAGTGTATAAGGCCCCAACCAAAGAAGATGACTTTAGGTAGCCTGCGGGGAACTAACAAAATCATCAACATAGATAGAT
The DNA here is from genome assembly GCF_053477335.1 of Acartia tonsa. Taxonomy (NCBI): domain Eukaryota; kingdom Metazoa; phylum Arthropoda; class Copepoda; order Calanoida; family Acartiidae; genus Acartia; species Acartia tonsa. Next base: position 61,077,938 of record NC_137261.1, on the reverse strand, counting down.
AGATGGATACCAAGTGGATAGACAGATATCTAGATGGCTCTAGGTAGCCCAAAGGCAAGACAGAAAATCATCAAGTTTCAAGTTTAGCCATTTATAAAACTGACTAGTCAACTAAAACAGTTGGGGACAACAACAATAAATTGGTTTTTAGTAAAATTAGAAAAGTTCAAATTGGTAAACATGAAATTTGATTAAAATTTCCAATCGATCAAACATTCAAAATATGTGTATATTCCCAAACTGTTAAACACTTATTGAATTCTCTTACTGTTAAAATTGTGACACTTGCTATTAGACAGTGGGCTGCCTATTTACGAATCAATAAAACATTTAAACTTTTAAATACTTATTTTGTAACTGTTAAAATTGTGGCACTCGCCCGCAGACAGAGGGCTCTTAATCAAATATTTAAAATTTGGTTCCTTAGTGCAAATCAAATGAGATAATTTCACAATAAAGGCCACTCATTCAGATTTGTAAATATGTTTAATTTCCTGAACTTATTGAGCTCCCTAACTGTTAAAATTGTGGCACCCTCCTCTACACAGAGGGCTGCTTCTATACCAAGCAATCAATCAACCAAATATTCAAACCTGAGTTATGTGTATATTCCCCAACTATCACATGCTTATTGAGGTCCCTAACTGTTAAAATTGTGGCACTTGCCCGCAGACAGAGGGCTGCATATTTGCCAATCTATCAATCAGACAAACTTAAATATGTGTTCATACCCTAACTGATAAATACAAGTTGAGCTCCCCAACTGTTAAAATTGTGGCACTTGCCCGCAGACAGAGGGCTCATAATCAAATATACATAATTGAATTCCTTAGTGCATATTAAACTCAGATCAGATCAGAATATGCGATGGCTGATGGAGTTTTTACAAAAGATATTTTAGGAACAGAGGAAGTGCAGAAGTAACAGGAGGGCTGTCTGTATTTAGCTAAAGATATCGCTAACCACTGAACCGATATAGTTCTCCTTTATATTGAAGTCAAGGGAATGTTCGTGACTATTTTGGTGGATGGTACCTCCACCCACCTTAACAATAAAGATTTATTATTATTTTTTAGATATACAAGACTAAATGTGATTGTGGATATGCCCTGATCCCCTCCCCTCAAGGTTTAATAGACGCCTCAAGAAGCATAGCCGCTAGTTTTCTGATAAATTTACTGTTTTGTAGTGACTCTTAAGTTTTAGCTTAGGAAGCGTGATCTATTTATTTTCTTTTCATGTTTCTTTTTTTTCTGCCCTCTGTGTACTGTGGTTTTAAATAGAGGGAGAGAGTGGACAATCAGCTGTTTATTACACTAGTCCCCAAACTTTTGTAATAACGTTTTCTTTTTTGTTGGCTAAACAACTTTAGGAACTTTTAGTGAATTTTGATTGGTTGGATCATTAAGTTGAGTGACCAAACGGTTCAATCATGAATTGTATCCTACAAAAGGGTAATTTTATGTTTCATCATTGGGGATGTACATAAATGTATCGTCCATTGTCTGACCCCTTTAGATCCCTGGATTTAGAATTTATCATATGTCATTAGATTTATTGCCCTAGATGGTCAACCAGACATGATAATCCTAACAAATATCCTATAAAATATAATTATATTTAGCTGACTTGGTTATTTATGGATGCAATAGAAAAAATCTATCCTTTCTTACTAAAATAGTACCTTTTCTAACCAATAATATTAATGAATTATTCATGCAATTTGTACAATATGTGAAATTAAAGAATCTAGGATCTATGATTTATATATTTATTCATTTGTGATTGAAAATTAATTTTAAAAGTATCTCAATTACTTTATAGCTAGGACATGGACGGACAAACTTTCGTCCATCCTTGTAGTTATTTTTTGCAACTTTTTACTGTTTCAATGCTTTTATGATATCAAAAATGTATTGGAATTATTTTTGAGGAATATCTTTATAAAACAGTGTATAAAATGGAATTAAAGCTGAAATTGAAAAGAATTTTTAACCAGTTGGCAATGAAAATCTGCCTTATAATTTTCTTTGTCTGTTAGTCTGTCTGTCCGTCCAAAACAATGGGAAACAAAATATCTCTCTTTCTATCTTTGTATGTATCTATCTATCTATCTGTGTATGTCTCTAATATGAAATCACATATTTCGTGATGGTTGCTCATCTGAGAATCATAGAATAATATACAATAGAACATTACTAGAAGCGTAAATATTCTATATCTATCTATTTTTATATGTCTCTAAAATAAAATCACATTTCGTGATGGTTGCTTATCTGAGAAACATAGAATAATATACTATAGAATAATAGAACATTATTAGTTGCGTTGCTAATCTATATGTCAGGTCTACATATTTTTATCTTTATGTGTATATGTCTCTAATATGAAATCACATATTTCGTAAGGGTTGCTCATCTGGAAAAATATACAACAGAACATTAGTAATATTTTTTTTATATCAGCAAGTTTATTGAATTTTGGCTATGTCTTAAGTCCGCCTATCTGAAATTCTACCCTATCATGTTTTATGCAAGGGTAAAACTAAATTCTGGTTTTTATATGTCGGAAGCTTGATTAGATTTTGACTTTGTCTCAATTCTACCTATATAAAATTCTACCCCATCATATTCTATGTAAAGATGAATTCTGTTTTTTATATGTCGGAAGGTTGATTTTATTTTGACTCAGTCTCATAACCTATGTGAAACTCTACCCCATCGTATTCTGTGTAAAGGTGAAACTGAATTCTGGTTTTTATATGTCGGGAGGTTTATTGGATTTTGACTCAGAGGTCAACACTAATATCCTAGGACAAAGTCGAGAATTTAAACATCATGTTTCATTTATCATACAGAAGAGTTGTCGATAATTTGGAGAGAAGTCAACACTAGAGATCATTTGTATAAGGTAGAGTTGTCGATTGGTTGGTCTAAGGTCAATAATAGTATCATATGATAATGGAAATAGATTATATGTGGATTTTTTGACAGTGGAAAATTTGTAGTAAATTTACCTTGCTTTTGTTGACCTCATTTATTGGTCCAATAATATTTACTTAAAAGGAGAGCGACAGCAATCAAAATACATAGAGATATAAATTATGCTACTTTAAATAAGGATCCAGCGGTTTCGCACCTACCATCAAGGGGTTTTCTTGAATAGCTTAAAACCATCCCAGAACATATATATTCGGTTCGGGTAATATTGAAATCTAAAGCTTCTGCAAAAAATCTTTATTTAATACTTATATTTGCGGGAACTTTTGTTTAATGAAATCTTCCAATTTTTAACATTTACAAAACAGCCTGCTTTATTGCATCAAGATACATGACAGATCTATATAGGAAATAAATGTCTATATATGAGCTCAAGTTTTCCAAGCGATAATTGTTTAAAACTCATAGTGCTCTAATAATCCATAATAAACTCTCATTGACCAGAACGATAAGACCCATTATTTTACTGTATGAAGAATAAAAGAATAAATAAAAGAAAACTTAGTTTTAAAATAATTTGATACTAGCTATACGTGCGTAATGTAGTCAGATATTGAACTACAATTTAACAGTTTACCAAACATTTTAACCCTTTCAGGATGATAATTTGAAATAAAAAATATTAAGATCCTAAAATAGTTTAAAGAAAGAAATCGTCAGGGAGAAGATAATGAAAGAATAGGGTTAACCCATTAGTGCTGAACCGGGTATTAAAACCTGGTTCCAGAAAATGTTAAAAAAAACGGTTCCTAGTTTCTTAATTGCATCATTCTCAATATGAATCCCCCCTATATTACCCTAGTTTTCATTTCCCCCTAGAGCAGGCAGTTTTGCTTACTTCCGTTTGCTGGTATAGCTTGACAAAATTGGAAAAACAAGAAAAAAAAGGTGATTTCAAAATACCCCTCCTAACTTTTTTGTTTCTGTAGTAAAGTTGCTGATTTTTTTCGTGAAATCTAAAGTTTACTGGCAAGTACATTGATTTGTAAATTCGTTTTATTCAAATTATTATTTTTTATATGATTTTTTTATCTTTTTTTTTACGTCCTATATAAGCCCAGTTCGGCACATGGGGGAGGAGTCTGAAATTTTTATTACCTGGTTTTACTAATAGATCTTTTTTGACAACAACAACAAAACAGGTTTTTTTTAACCGAAAACGGCGGCACCTATAGCCAAAACACTAAATGTGATATAAATCGCTTCGTATATTACTTGTAGCTCTATAGATTACATGAGGTTATGTAGTTTTCAATTACGAATCGTATCAAAGTTCTAAAAAGTGGCGTTCAAAAATTACATTTTCATTTTCAAAACCGGGTTTTAATACTGAGGGAAATGGCCCAAAACAGGTCAAAATGCCCGTTGGGCATTTATGGCCATGCCGAACCGGGTTTTTTTTCAACTTTCCTGTGCACGCCACTAGAGCAAAACAAAAAAATTGGAATTCATTTTTTACCATTATAAAGCTTCCCTGAAATTTTCAGCTCGATCGGCCCATAAAAGTGGCGCTCGGCACTAATGGGTTAATAGTCAGAATTCAGATAACCAAAAGAAAGTAAACAAAACATTGAATAAACCTAGCCAATAGCGAGATAATTATATCGAGCCCAACTCTAGTTAATTTGTATAATAGCATTAAAAAATTTTATTACTTCACTACTCAAAGACTTTCATTGTAGAAGTTTTTAGTTGTTGAATTATTTTTCAGATCATGATAAATTAAACGTACAATCCTTTTCTATGGCTGTAATATATGATGTTAAGGTCTCTAAACACCCGGGATATAGAGATATGTAACTAGGTGTGTGCACAGGAATTTATATGGAGGTAATATATGATGTTAAGGTATCTAAACACCCAGGATATAGAGATATGTAACTAGGTGTGTGCACAGGATTTATATGGAGGGAATATATGATGTTAAGGTATCTAAACACCCGGGATATAGAGATATGTCACTAGGTGTGTGCACAGGAATTTATATGGAGGGAATATATGATGTTAAGGTATCTAAACACCAAGGATATAGAGATATGTAACTAGGTGTGTACACAGGAATTTATATGGAGGGAATATATGATGTTAAGGTATCTAAACACCCGGGATATAGAGATATGTAACTAGGTGTGTGCACAGGAATTTATATGGAGGGAATATATGATGTTAAGGTCTCTAAACACCCAGGATATAGAGATATGTAACTAGGTGTGTGCACAGGAATTTATATGGAGGTAATATATGATGTTAAGGTATCTAAACACCCAGGATATAGAGATATGTAACTAGGTGTGTGCACAGGATTTATATGGAGGGAATATATGATGTTAAGGTATCTAAACACCCGGGATATAGAGATATGTCACTAGGTGTGTGCACAGGAATTTATATGGAGGGAATATATGATGTTAAGGTATCTAAACACCAAGGATATAGAGATATGTAACTAGGTGTGTACACAGGAATTTATATGGAGGTAATATATGATGTTAAGGTATCTAAACACCCAGGATATAGAGATATGTAACTAGGTGTGTGCACAGGAATTTATATGGAAGGAATATATGATGTTAAGGTATCTAAACACCCAGGATATAGAGATATGTAACTAGGTGTGTGCACAGGAATTTATATGGAGGGAATATATGATGTTAAGGTATCTAAACACCCAGGATATAGAGATATGTAACTAGGTGTGTACACAGGAATTTATATGGAGGGAATATATGATGTTAAGGTATCTAAACACCCGGGATATAGAGATATGTCACTAGGTGTGTGCACAGGAATTTATATGGAGGTAATATATGATGTTAAGGTCTCTAAACACCCAGGATATAGAGATATGTAACTAGGTGTGTGCACAGGAATTTATATGGAGGTAATATATGATATTAAGGTATCTAAACACCCGGGATATAGAGATATGTCACTAGGTGTGTGCACAGGAATTTATATGGAGGGAATATATGTTGTTAAGGTCTCTAAACACCCAGGATATAGAGATATGTAACTAGGTGTGTGCACAGGAATTTATATGGAGGGAATATATGTTGTTAAGGTCTCTAAACACCCAGGATATAGAGATATGTAACTAGGTGTGTGCACAGGAATTTATATGGAGGGAATATATGTTGTTAAGGTCTCTAAACACCCAGGATATAGAGATATGTAACTAGGTGTGTGCACAGGAATTTATATGGAAGGAATATATGATGTTAAGGTATCTAAACACCCAGGATATAGAGATATGTAACTAGGTGTGTGCACAGGAATTTATATGGAAGGAATATATGATGTTAAGGTATCTAAACACCCAGGATATAGAGATATGTAACTAGGTGTGTACACAGGAATTTATATGGAAGGAATATATGATGTTAAGGTATCTAAACACCCAGGATATAGAGATATGTAACTAGGTGTGTGCACAGGAATTTATATGGAGGGAATATATGTTGTTAAGGTCTCTAAACACCCAGGATATAGAGATATGTAACTAGGTGTGTGCACAGGAATTAAGGTCTCTAAACACTAATGGACATTTTACACATTACAAAGTAAATTTTAGTTTAAAATAATTTTAAAGCAATAATTATTAAAATATTTTTATATAAAAGCATCTTATGTATTAGATTTACTTATTCTTTAAACCAATCACACACACATATACATCTTAACTAGTTTAAAAAGTGCTTAAAATAAAATATTAACAGTACAAATTCTACCTTTAGTAACTTCTGTAATTAAAGTTTAGTGTTGTCTTTAGAACCGGAATTTTAGCATGCAATGACCACCTACGTGTGTAGATCTTAGAATCACACAGGGCACTGCAACCGACGAAAATGATAGGTTTTTACTTTGATGATGGACCAGATTTAGTACTCCAATCCCCCATCCCCTCCTACTGGATAAACGAACTCACCAATAAATGAAATTCATTTTAGCAAGCTAAATAAGACAATTGAAAATAAATTTATTTAAAACTCCCAACGATAATTAAAAAAATTACAGCATCTGTACGTTATAATTATTGGTTCAAAAGTTTGGACACTTATAGTTAGGACACTTAAACCCACCAATCAAAATTTTAAAAAATGTACCCAACGTTTTTGAGCCAACGAATAAGATGTCTTAGCTTTAAAAACTTTGGTTACCAATGTATAATTTACAGTCCAATATCCCCTCTTTAATTGCTACCTACAGCTATTTTTTTCAGCAATCACAAATTTTTCTCTGCAGCTAAAAATGCAACTGCCATTATATTTATGTTTTATTGGCTCTAAGACAGTATGATCAGCTGCGACCGCAGCTGCAAAAATCGGATAATAGTTTAATCTATGCGGCTGGCGAATCCTCAAATCAAACTTTTTATCTAAACTTTTTTTATAGAGAAAATAATGAAATTTATATTTCTAAATAGTGTTAAATGTATTATGTAAAAACGTCTCATAGAAAAATAGTCAAATTCTCGGAATTAGATTAAACTTTTAGAAAGAATGCTCTTAACAATGAAAGATTGGTCTTCGGTTAAGGGAATGGGGTGGAGGCTTTAAATCACATTTACAGTATGGCTTCGAAACCGTATAATATCCGCTGGATTTGAACCGGTTCTGAGCTTTATTAAAAACAATAAAGCATAATATTACATATAATTTTTCAAAAATAATAAAATAAAAATCTAAAAATTCATACCAGTTTTGTAAGCCAAGGCCTTTCGACCCTCGGGACTCACAAATTGGCAGGAATGAATCGAATTAGGAGTTATACTGGAAAAAGTTTTCTTTTGCCACCGTTCTAGCTTTACTTTTCCAGGACAAAAAACATTTTTTTTAAATAAATCATCAAATATTACATTTAATATTTTTTAGGCCACCGCCATTGTCAAAACTTCGAAACCTCTCATTCTAACGTCAAAAAATTTTATAAAAAATATATTAAATTATCATCCTCCTCATTATACCCCCCTCAAAATAAAAAGCTTGGACGTCCCTGGCCACCGCCATCTTTGCATTGGTTTTTCTGTGTATGAAAATCACATTTGATAATGGAGACTAAAAGCGCCAGTCGTTACATTAGACAAATGAATTCAAGAATGACCTAATATCTTCTTCTTTTACTACTTTATATTATTTGAAAGGATAGAAAATTTGTTTTTTTGAGATCTTACTAAACAAGCATGGTTCTATTTTTGATAAGGACACTTTTTGGACTAACTGGCTTTTCATGTAAAGATTTATCTAAAAGAGTGGAATAGCGATTTAATATCCCCCCAGAACCCAGGGTTCCTAGGGGCTAAATTAATGCACCACAACCTTTAATTACTCATTCTTTAGATCAAAATTGTTAATTGAAAAGTTTTCTATATTTCTAGTTTGTACAACCCAATCAATGTATATTAAAGTCTACAAGCAGACAAATAAGGGAAAGTATTAAAAAAAAATATATGGAGACTAGGGTTGGGCCGGATATCCATCCGGATATCCGGCTGGATATCCGGCCATTTTCAATATTTTCAATATTGAAACTATCCGGCCGGATATCCGGCAATATAATCTTTTATATTTTACAACAAAAATCTCTGTTTTTTTAATCTTAAATAGAAGAACAATTTTTTCTGAATATGTTTATCTTTATGTAAATTTAATATTAGAAATCTCAAAACATAAATTTTGGCAGTGGCAGCAGTACTTGGCAGCTGCCAGCCGCAAACCGACGGTTGGCATGTAAACGGCAACGGATTTTATGAAATTGTAATATGTCATGAAAATATATAAAAAAGCCTAAGTTTAAAATTTGAAATCTTAGTAAAAATTTGCGGTCATAGGAACCATTTAAAGATTTCTGAAGACCTGGAGGTTCAGGACTTGCAGGATTATACCTGGAACCTGAAATCGACTTGAACACCTATATTACATATGAGGATGTACGACTATAGGATATTTTAGTATTAGATAACATGAAATGCTTTGTTTAAGTAAAAATATAAATATAAGCTTCTTATAGGTCCCAGGGTGGTTTTAGGCTGTTTAATTTTTACAAAAAAGTCGTTGTAAGGTTTTAAGTTATTTTTCTGCACTTTCATGTCCCTTCTAATATCCCTAGATACTAGGGACGCAGCCGCTAGTATAATATAAAACACCAGTTTATGAAAAGAAATTTTTTTGCGGGTATAGTCCCTTTCGTGACAACGCCCCTTAAGTAGCAATTATTCGTATTTTCACAGTAGCTTTCCTCCTATTTCTAGCCCCTGACGGGGATTCTAACCTTGAAGGGCCAATTGCCTAAACCTGCGGGGCAATCACCTAACCAAATATAACCTAACCTAACCTAAATAACCTATTGAAAGCAATTTTAAAAATACAACGAATCGCACCTTAAGGTGCGTTGCCACGAAAGGTACTATATCCTTTTTTGATACTTTAATATATGGTAATTTGGCCGGTTATCCGGCCGGATATCCGGTAATTTGGCCGGATAACCAAATATTTGCCGGATACCGGCGTTGGCCGGATATCCGGCCGGATACCGGATATTCGGCATTTGAAATCAGCCGGATATCCGGTATCCGGCCAAAAAAATATCCGGCCCAACCCTAATGGAGACCATTATGATTTATAGTCCAATTTACCCTTTTTCGTTAATAAAACCCTACAGCCTAATATGACATCTTAGAGTAGGAAGTTATATTATCTTATTGTCTATTGTCCTATCCCTGTATTATCCTGCCAAGACAAGGTCTGAATTATCTCTATTATGACGACGCTTCGGATATAAAATGTGGATATTAAAACGCCTACGCACGGTCAAATAATCTGATTGTAGGTAGGTAGACAAATGGATATAATATTAGTGGATATTAGGACAGGGAAAAACTTGTCGTGAATTTGGGTTGCTCTTTTAGTTCTTAGTTATTGGTTAGTTCGTTTATCCAGTAGGATGGGATGGATATGAGGTAAAGGAGGTGGATTAAGGGTATCGTTATTTTAGCCAGCTGCGGGTATTACTTAATAAGAGTACATGAAAATCTGGTGCAACATCCAAGTAATAACATATCGATTGGCAGACACAAGACATATATTTGTTCTTAAGGTTGTTTGATTCCTTATAATAACATCATATTCTAAGGTTTAGATAGATTTCCTTAGTTATGTGTTTCAAATGCGCTTTAGGACTTTAGAAATTTATATTAAACTCGCAATCATAAAAGAGTTAAAAGGAAACTACATGTTTTAGGAATCCTTTTAGATAAAATAGCAAGTTTTTTGTCTGTAGCTCAAGAATCGATAACTGCTGAACCGATTGAGTTTTCTAGGTCCCAGTATGGTTTAACATTTATATTCCAAGTCTTGTTTTAGGTTTTTGTTTGCTTTCCCTACTTATTCGAAGACAGAACTCTTGCATGCTATGGTCTCAACCGTTAGTTTAAAAAAAAACATATTTTTGATAGAGTATATCTATAAGTATAGATATATAATTTTAGACATCTACTTATCCCAAGTGGTGGTGACCCTTTTCGTCTGGTAGCAAGTTAATCTATTTACAAGAATATATCCTTATAATAAAGTAACAGGATGTTTGTGTGTTTGTACCGAAGGATCTCGCTAACCGCTGAACTGATCGGGTTCTCCTTAACAGGGTAGATTCCCATATGTCCTGGGAAGGTTTATAACTATTTTGGGGGAGGGTACCACCACTCTCCCTAGAGAAATTAAATTTTTTTTTTAATTTATCGATTTTAGAAAGAAAGTTCAACGAAAAATAAACGTCAAACGTTAAATAGCTATATTTTGAATATAAATAAAAACAATTAAAGTGCCACTAGAGGCCTCTAGGGGGCGTAGCCGCTAGTTCAAAATATAATGTTAGCATGATGTTGGAAAACTTGGAGAGTGTCTTTCTAACCCCGCTTTGTCTCCCTAGCCTTTACAGTTGACCCTTCATTAGTTGGACTGTCTCTCTATCAATTTATTTTTTGCTGTTTTCATATCAACATATGTCAGTAATAACCACTTTATATGATTGCCATATAGTCGACAATGTATGTAATGTTTCGTTCGAATGTCAATCCTATTATATAAAGTAGTAAGCATTTTTTGTCTGTCCCGAAGGATCTCGCTAACCGCTGAACAGATATTGTTCTCCTTTACAGAGAAGCTTCTTATAAGTCCTGGGAAGGTGTCAAACTATTTTTGGGGAGAGTGTCTTCACCCCCCTCGCCCCAATTTTTTTTTACTCTTCTGAACACAAATTGAAAAAGGTTATGAGGTCCCCCTCCTTCCTTAAGTGCCCCTAGAGGCTTCTAGGGGGCGTAGCCGCTAGTTATAAATATAATGTCATAAGAATAACTGCCTTTTATATGTCATCTTTAACTGCTTTTATTTAATGTCTTTAATTAGTGAAACAAAATAGACATTGATTTCAATAATATAAGGCCCGGGCTACCAAAACCGGTATTAATTTTATAATTTCTTCTTTTACTATTCGAAGAACATTGTCTATGATACGAGCTTTCTACAGTCTACTTATAAATTTATTGTTACAAATTACAATTTTTAAAAGCGAAGCTTTTCTATAATTAGTGTAGGTCCGTCCGTCCGTCGTTAATTTAGGCATGTTAGAATTGTCCTATCGATTTCAAACTTTGCATGGTGATTCCTTTAGTAGCTAGGTACGATTTAGCAAGCGTAGCAAATCTATAATCATAACAAGAGTGTTCGTACGTCCATTTTAAACATGTTGTTGTTTTTTTTACTTTTTTAACAAAAAATTTTTATGTGATTTAATCATCCGATTGATCTGATTTTTGGTTTGTTGATTCCTGGGACAACAAAGAATAATGTTATAAGCAAAGCAACTCTATATATTAAGTCCTAAAAATGTAAGTATGTCCAGAAACATTATCCTGTATCAAGCAGTTTTTTAACAAATTTATTTACAATTTTGCTCCGATTCTTATACATTTATATTCTGATTATTCAGTTCTGACACTATATAAGTGTTAATGTCCGTTTGTCCCACCGTTTCAGTGCTTCGCTTTTATGGATGTTGTCATCCTTGTTTTATAGGTGCAAGAATTATGAACATCATATATTTCTCTATTTATAGTTTAACTATATATTCCAAAATTAAATTCTAGAATTTAAGTATGTCCATTTGCTGCATCTTATATATCTGCAAATTTGCAACAAATTCTTGTACAATTTTGTTTAGACCTATTCATGTATGTTCGGCGTATTAAGTTCTGTCTTTCTTCAAGAGTTATAGATCGAAAGTCCTTCCTTTAGTTTAGAGCTTCGTTTTTAAGGATGTTGTCAATTTTGTTTATTCAAAATTATTGGTCAAGAAGATGTATGAATGAATGTGTGTGTGTGGGTCAGCGTATGAGTGTTAGTGTGTGTATACGTGTGTATGTTGAGTTCACATGACATCTCGACTAATTTTTGCAAATGTGCCCCCTTCACCCCCCCCCCCCCTCCCACCAACTTTTTTCATCCCTACCTCATCTTTAAAGAGTGTTCATACATTCTGTATAGTAGCGCAGCTTCTCAATAATTAGAGTTTGTCTCTTAATACATTTGTCTGTTAAATTATGTTGTTGAATTGCTTATAGTATTAATATTACTGTTTATAAATAGATATAGAATATACGTGGATAAAAGAAAAAAAGGAAAGGGTATCCTAATTTTAGCCAGATGCAAGCATCACTTTATCAGAGTACACGAAAATCTGGTGCAAAATCCAAGTAAAAATATATTTACTTTTATTGTTAAATATATGCTATTCAAAGGTAGGCTTTTAGTATGCAAAGTTTTTGTTTTATACAACAATTCATACTATATAAGGTTAAAATAAGCTTTTTCTTGTCTGGCAGTTTTGTGAGCAATTTTGTATCCGCATAGATGTTAAATCATTTCCCCACACATCATTATCAATGGATATTATCCCTTCTGCACATAAATCACATCATTATCTAATCATTATATCCTCCATATAGTCACCAGTACATAGCCCTGTGGTACTCCATGTAGTCACCATAACAGAGCCCTGTGGAACTCCATAAATGTGTAATAAATTTTTCACATCATTATCCAAGAGATCTTAAGGGATAAGGCAATGGATGACATATTTATGATTACTCACTCTATAGAATAAGATCTAGACACTGCTAGTTCAGAACAAACAAATAAAAAATAATAACAGTACCCAAAGTTTTTAAGACAACAAATAAGATATAATGGTAAGAAAACTAAAGGTACAAATCCAATTTACAGTCTAATTTTCCAAACCTTTCAGCAAAACAGAAACTACACCTCCCTCAATTGTTACTTTTTTAAAGGAAATTTTTTTTATTTATTTAATATTGTGCTAAGATACTAATATGCAAATATAAAATTGTGCGGGAGTGAATGTCCACCACCCGCTTACTGTGTATGATCACGCAATGTTTTGACCCCTATGCAACCTCAAAAACTGGACATAAACCCCCCAAAATGTCCAAAATCCCTCCCAAGAAAAAAGTGTCTCCCATCCATTATGCCCCCCCCCCCCTTCTCCCCAGTAGACTTCTATCAATCAGGAAGGAAGGGACATTCGACTGTTCATTTATACTGGATTCCAAAGTTTTATAAATAAGATTTTCTCCTTCGGTGTCCAATCTTTTACACCAATAATTGTAATATACAGAAGAGATAATTTTAAACATCGTTATTAATAGTTTGCAATGCATTAATCTCTTCTAACTCATTGTCTTATCCCTTAAGATCCCTGTTGAATAAAGTCAGGGATGGAAAGGATATGCATATTAAGACAATTAGTTTATCTCAAACCCCTTAAAATTTAACAGCTACCAAAGACAGAATTCCAAGAACGAAAGGGATATGTAAATTTAGATACATTTTAAGTTATTGTACTATCCCTTCCTATACCATATTAACCCCCTCTCCGCCCATCCCCCTCTAACGTCCTCACAAAGAAAATAAAACCTCATTTTGATCTTCCCTTGAAATCTTCTTTTTTGGAGCGAAGCTTCTCTACAATTATGGATCTTAGAAGATAAGACAATGTAGTTAAATTGTTCATGCACCCAATGATGATAAAAAAAATTACACCTTATTTACATTACACACATATTAGCACAAAAGATTGTTCAATTCAGCCAATCAAGATTTCATAAAAGTATCCAAAGTTTATAAGACAACGATAACTTGTTTATAAAACTTTGGGCACCAGTACACTTTGTGGATGTATTATATCCTTGTTTAAAATGTAACCCCCCAAAACGTTCCATCACACGCAAATTTTTGCTAAATTGATTTTTGCTAACCTTATACCCCCTGTCCCCCCTATTTGGTCAAAATTAAGGTTACCATACAAAACGGTTAAATTTAAAGCTATTCCAAATATGGACAATTATGTCCATAAGAAGTTCAACAAAAACAAATTCACAACAAGTAAAATAATAGAGGGGGCATAAGCTTTATGTAACTCTACCTACGTGGTAGGGATCCTGTGCTGACTTTCGATTGGGTATTTGAACTGCAGCCAATAGTGTCGGAAATATAAACACAGACAAGTCACTACAAAAAAAAAATGCAATTTGCTTGTAGATGATAAAGATCCCCATCACTTGGGCCAGATAGTAGTCTGGGTTTTACATCTAAACTTATACATTTACTACTTTATAATATAACTAGCGGCTTCGCCCCTAGCCTCTAGGGGCTTTGCAACAAGAGGTAACTAAAAAAAATGTAGTACATGTGGTAAATTTTTTTTTGGGGGGTGGGGGTGTCCAACCCCCCCGAAGAAAATAGCCTAAAACCACCACAGGACCAGTAGGTATATTCCCTGAAGAGTAGAATCCAATCGGTTCAGTGGTTACCGTGATCTTACAGGGACGGACAGACAGACAGACATCAAGCTACTTTGTATTATAGATTTTGCAATGATTATGTATTTAATTCCTGTTTTGAAGGAGCATACCGTTCATTTATTCTGTTGACAGTGCCTTCATTACCCCCCTTACCCTTTTTACCAGGTACCCTTTTCAAAATAGCGAATCTACTTTATATTTTTTTTCATTTGTTTGTCCGTCAGTGTGATTCCACTTTGTAACTAACTTTTTCAGTTTGAATCCCTGCTCTGGTGAAAGTTAAAACTTTTTTTTCTAATGGAGATAGATGGCCAAAATATATTATACTAGCAGCTACGCTCTTAGAGGCCTCCAGTGGTACTTGAGTGAAGGGGGTTAGGAAGAGGAATTTTTTTAGGGGTGATTAGGGTGGATTGTGTTGCCCTTCCGGAAAATAGTAAAAACGATTAATATCTTCACTGAAAAGAAGATACATACATATATGTTCGGCGGTTATCTCATGTTTGTTTTATATAAAGATTAATTTCATATCACATGTAAAATTTAATTATAAAAAACTATTTATACTATTCATAAATTAATTTGTCCTTCTGTCTGACTGACAAATCGTCAATTTGATAAATTAGCTTTGCAAAAACTGAATGTTGTCATCCTTGTTTATCTATATTTTTGATATTTTCTCATACGTATAATCTATTTTTTATTCATGCATTTTTAAACAACTCGCAAATTTACCAAAACAAATTTTATTTACTCAGAAAATGAATATAAAATATACGTGGATATTAAGATAGGGGAAAAACATGAACATCATTTATTGATCAGTTTGTTTATCCAGTAGAAGGGGAGGGGATGGGCTAAAGGGGTTGTATCGTTATTTTATCTAGCTACAAGTTTCACCTTTTTGAAGTACATCTATAATACAAAGTAGAACGATGTCTGTCCGTCTGAAGCTTAAGATCTTGGTAACCGCTGAACCGAATGAGCTCTACTCTTCAGGGAATATACCTACTGGTCCTGTGGTGGTTTTAAGCTATTTTCTTGGGGGGTGGGACACCCCCAACCCCCCCAAAAACAAAAAAATCCCCCCCCCCATTTTTTTTTTTACAAATTTTACGAATTTTATGAATTTTACGAATTTTACGAATTTTACGAAATTTACGAATTTTACGAAATTTACGAATTTTACGAATTTTGCGAGTTTAATCGCAAAATATTTTCCTGCTGGGTAGGTGCGAAAATTTGTGATCCGTTCTGCTGGGTAAGTAATAGAAGATGTAATTATACCTCTTGGGGCAAAGCCCCTAGAGGCTAGGGGCGAAGCCACTAGTGATATTATATAGTGTAAGATCCAAGTAATAATAAATCCATTACTTAGAATATTAGAAGACAAGGATGACACCTTTCATGAATTCAGAGTTGAGAAGAATTTCACCAAGTGCTGAACTGATACGGTTCCCCTTAGAGGGGGTCGAATTCTACCCAACAACATCTCAAGTGCCCCTAGTGACCTCAGGGGTCTATCCGCTAGCCAGATAAAATCTAATAATATAATAAAAAAATATTTGATACAAAAAATGTGCCGAGCCCTGCATTTATTATAATCAAAAAGTACACTTTTAATTTTAAAAAATTTAATAATATACTAAAAAAAAATAATATTTGATTTTAAAAATGTGTGAGATAAATGATTTGTTGTGTTTTTGTTTTTTTCATTTGCCAGGGATAATGGATGATAAAAAATAATTGGCGTATTCCCTGGTAGTGCCTTGTTGAGCACTAAAACCCACCTACATTATTTTAAACCAGCGGCTACGTCACTAGAGGCCTCTAGTGGCATTTTTAAACGTTTTCTTTTAAAATATCCATGTTGAATAATAATTTGTTTAGGTTAAGATGTTTTGGGGGGAAGAAATTAAATTAGTTACCAATGTCCAATCCCCCCCTGTTTATTTACTCATCCAAAAAATTTTAATTACAATGAAACTGAATTTTATTTGGGTGTTTATACTATCCAGCAAGGTTGCTGGATACCTTGAGGATCTAAACCAGCAGAAGGATCATACCTGGAACTTAAAATTATTGTAGTCGTTATCTGTAAGCTAGATTTTTTTCAGGGATCTTAAGGGATAAGACAATTGACTATAAATTGATGTACATCCCCAATGATGATACACAAAATTATCACTTCTGTAGGACACAATTAGTGGTTAAAACCAATGAAAATTCAATAAAAGTCCCCAAAATTGTTAAGCTAACAAATAAGAAATTATAAAACTTTGGGGAGTGGGAACTTTTGTAATAAACAGCCCAATAATCCGTCCCTACCTGTTTTTTTATCCCTAGAATTGCAATAAAATATTTATTTATTGTATCGTATTATAGAAAATTTTCCTCGGATAGTAAAATGATCAAGTTTTATTGATTCAGAGGAGCCAATAAACAATGTTATTTTTTAGCTAATTTAGCTTTTTTGCTGAAATGTAAGCAAGTTTATTTAATTGCTATTGCATTTTTCATGGAATATATTTGACAATGAAATAATGAATGCTTTTCAATCAGATAACAAAAATTATATTTCCTTACACACGGTTTTTTAAGGAGCAAAGGTACTATATAAGTATTATTTGTCTGTCCGTCTGTATGTCTTTTTATGGAATATATTTGACAATGAAATAATTATATTCCTTATTATATATTTCCTTACACACGGTTTTTTAAAGTAGCGAGGTTTGTTTTAAATTTCAATTTGTTTGTACGTCTTTTTTATGGAACATATCTAAAAATTAAATAATAAATGCTTCTCAAACAGATACAAAAATTATATTTCCTTACACACGGATTTTTTTATTAAGTAGTGAAGCTACTCTATAACAAGGATTTGTTTGTTTGCAGGGGCGTCCAAGCTTTTTATTTTGGGGGGGGTAAAATTTTATTAAGGGAGGGGTAATTCGGTTTTGGTGGGGGTAAAATGACGCGCGAAGCGCTCCGCAAATTCCCCCCCCCCCCAAAATTTTTACCCCGGGGGTAAAATTTGCTTGGAGGGGGGGGGGGTAATTACCCCCCCTGAAATCTGTTGGCAGGGGTAAAATTTGTTTACCCCCCCCAAAATTTAACCCCGGGGTAAAATTTTTTGGGGGGGTATTCTAAATTTTGTAAAAAAATTAGTATTAGAGATTTTCTATTTTTGGGGGGGTAATTACCCCCCTAAAATTGTTTGGGGGGGTAAATACCCCCTCCTAAATGGTTAGGGGTGCCTACGGCACCCCCAGGGTAGGGGTAAATTTTAAATGGGGGGGGGGGGGGGTAAAATGCAAAAAATTTTGGGGGTGCACGGCACCTCCAAATTCGTTTGAGGGGGGGGGGGTAATCGCCCCATTACCCCCCCCCCTTGGACGTCTATGTTTGTTTGTACGTATTTTTAGAGGTTATATTTAACAATGAAATAATGATTGCTTCTTCTCAATCAGATACAAATATATATTATCTCCTTAAACACAGATTTTTTTAGCCAAGCTATTAAAACTATGATTTGTCTGTACGTCTTTTGTATATAGAATTTATTTGAAAATAAAATGATTACAGCCTGTTTTTAGCCATACTGAAAAATATGTAGCATCGTATTTAGACAGTTTTCCACGTAGGATAAAATATAAATAAGAAAATTTATACCAGTTTTGTTAGCCGGGATTTTCGGAGCTAACAAACAGGTTTAATCTTTCAATTATTCAAACTTGACAATCGACAATAATTAACCTGTTAAATATTTTGTTTACAAATCAAATACATAATAGCATGGCCCGACAGCCGCAACCGAAATCAACCGCAACAAGTTTTAGTTAACCAGTCGCTTTGATTTTTGGTCATACGTATTGACATAGGAAAATTTGTCTTTAACTTAGCTTGCTAACGTGGCCCTAATTTATTGGTCAGTTCGTTCATCTAGTAGTAGGGGAGTGGTTGGGGATAATGTTTCATTAGCCAGCTGCAGTCATCACTTTATTAGGGAACATAAAAATCTGGTGCAACATCCAAAAAATGATATATTGATTGGCTGTATAGTAGCCAACCGACTACATTGTTTCTCAAACTTATATAACGTGTTTAAAAAAAAAAGCCCTAATCTAGATGCCATTTTCACATAAGGAGCCGACACAGCCAGCCGTCCTGAAAATTAGCGGCTGTAGAGCCTTGTTTAGTTGTATGAAAGCTTGTCATTTTTTAAAGAAAAAAAAACAGTAAAATGAAAGGAAAATCAAATATTTAAATATTTTTTTTTTACGGGTAGAAGAAATCATTCATTTTCTGTGGAAATTTTTCCGTCACCAATTCTGTATAATTCACTAGCGGATGCGCTCAAACATCTAGGGTCTATATTAGGGTTGGGCCGGATATCCGGTGTGGCCGGATATCTGGCCATTTTCAATATCCGGCCGGATACCGGATATTAAAACTATCCGGCCGGATATCCGGCAATATAACCTTTTATATTTTACAACAAAAATCTCTGTTTTTTTAATCTTAAATGGCTGTAATTTTCTTATTATTGAAGAACAATTTTTTCTGAATATGTTTATCTTTAAGTAAATTTTATATTAGAAATCTCAAAACATAAATTTTGACGGTTGGCAGGTAAACGGCAACGGATTTTATGAAATGGTAATGTCATGAAGATATATAAAAAAAAGCCTAAGTTTAAAATTTGAAATATTCAAGTAAAAATTTGCGGTCACAGGAACCGTTTAAAGGTTCCAGGAGACCTGGAGGTTCAGGACTTGCAGGATTATACCTGGAACCTGAAATCGACTTGAACATCTATATTACATGTGAGGATGTGCGACTATAGGATATTTTAGTATTAGATAACATGAAATGCTTTGTTTAAGTAAAAAAATATTTTTACTTTTTACCTGAATAATCTTACCAGATTTGCTGGCATCCTGTGCCCGCCAGGAAGGAGGTATTAAAAAAATTTCAACTCTCAGTTATGTGTCATAACCATATTTCGAAAGCCACTCAGCTATAGCCCTCTCACGGTTGGTTTTTTATTTAATGAATAAGTTAGGGTACAATGTTTGGCACTTTCGATATAAGTAAATGATAATAACAAAGCCACAGAATACGATAATACCTTCAGAAAAATCGATGAAAATAGTTTTCATACTAAATTTTGTTTTTTTATTTTTTTTTCTAAAATGTCATGACAGAAGATGTAAAATGTCGTCTTAGCTTTTTGAAAGGATTAATCTTCTCTGAAATCTAAATTATCAAAATATTTTTTTTGGTAAATGATTATACAATATATGTCAAACATTTTATCAAAAAGAAATATTTAAAATTGTGAAGTAGAAACCTGAATAATTTTTCTTGTTGAAATAGCTTTCTGCAAATGTTGATAAACATATGTCTGCTAGCATTAAGATGTTTGTACTGCCAATACACGTTGGGTTTTATTTAAATAATTTTTTAAAAATGTTCTTTTTTTTACCTCGTATACCAATAACGCAAATTTGCTATCAGGAATTTAGGAACATTAGAAAAAATCATTTTTTGTCTATGATTAAAAATTTTTTTCTATTTCTATCATTTCAGTTTATGTGACACGGCTTCGCAAATTCTTTCTTTTTTAACTTACTTTCCGAATAATATACCTAAAGCATTTGAATTAACAAAGGATATGCTAATATTTTTACCATTCAAGTTTATTTAATATTCTAATAAATAGCGCAACCCTCAAAGTTATGGCTACTTTTCATGAACATATGATCTAAAGAATAAGCTCTGACGCAATGTCATATAAGGATATTATAATATTCATTAACCCTTACAGATCGGGCCCCTATTCCCACCTTAACCCTTACAGATCGGGCCCCAATTCCCACCTTAATAGATCGGGGGGGGGGTCATATTGACCCCCCCCTCTATCTCGGCTCCTGTTACAGATAATGACGTAAAATTTTTTTCTGGTGGTTCATGTGTATTTTTAGAGAAAATTACTTTTTCTAGTCATAGCGGCCAGACCGCTCCTTAGCCGCTTTTTAGCAGCCAGCCGCTAAATATTAAAACAGCTGTAGAGCAGCCAATTTTGCAGCTAGGATGACCAAATTTTAGGACGAACTTTTATTTTTCATAACAAAAAAATTACTTTTTCTGATCATCGCCAAAAAACGGCAAATAACGGAAACCGCCATTTTCGGCGGTTACGGCGGTAAAATGGCGGTTGGCGGCGCCAATTAATATTTTATCTGTTTATTGTTGCTCAAGGATTTACCAAAAAAAGTTATAGGTCTCTAGCTGTAATAGAAGCCACGATATTCATGATATATGTCTGTAGTAAAAGCCGGACAAAAATCGGTCATAAAGTCGGTCAGGGAGCGGTCAAACGGTCATAACACCACTTTTCTCAGAAGGTCATTGATATCTAGGTATTCACCAAAAAAATTTTAGGTTTCTACCTTATACACAAAAGTCATAATGTAGAAATTAAGATTTATTTAGA
Organism: Acartia tonsa; assembly: GCF_053477335.1. NCBI lineage: Eukaryota > Metazoa > Arthropoda > Copepoda > Calanoida > Acartiidae > Acartia > Acartia tonsa. The sequence goes on along the minus strand of NC_137261.1, from coordinate 61,056,568 downwards.
AATTTTTTCTAAATTTGGTGCCACCTAACCGACTTTGACCGGACGCCACGACCGACACAGACCAGATATCCTTATAAGATCAACTCTTGCCGACGTATAATTACTAAACTTAAAAAGTCATGAAGTCACAACTCTCTATCTTACCTACAAAAAAAATGACATTGAAAAAACTAGAGGGGGGGGTCAATATGACCCCCCCCCCGATCTGTAAGGGTTAATAGATCGGGGGGGGGGGTCATATTGACCCCCCCATCTATCTCGGCTTCTGTTACAGATAAAGACGTAAAATTTTTTTCTGGTGGTTCATGTGTATTTTTAGAGAAAATTACTTTTTCTAGTCATAGCAGTCAGGCCGCTCCTTAGCCGCTTTTTAGCGGCCAGCCGCTAAATTTTAAAACAGCTGTAGAGTGGCCAATTTTGCAGCTAGGATGACCAAATTTTAGGACGAACTTTTATTTTTCATAACAAAAAAATTACTTTTTCTGATCATCGCCAAAAAACGGCAATTAACGGAAACCGCTATTTTCGGCGGTTACGGCGGTAAAACGGCGGTTGGCGGCGCCAATTAATATTTTTATCTGTTTATTATTGCTCAAGGATTTACCAAAAAAATTTATAGGTCTCTAGCTGTAATAGAAGCCACGATATTCATGATATATGTCTGTAGTAAAAGCCGGACAAAAATCGGTCATAAAGTTGGTCAGGGTGCGGTCAAACGGTCATAACACCACTTTTCTCATAAGGTCATTGATATCTCAGTATTCAACAATAAAATTTTAGGTTTCTATCTTATATACAAAGTCATAATGTAGAAATTAAGAATTATTTAGAATTTATTTTTAATTTTGGTGCTACCCAACCGACTTTGACCGGACACCACGACCGACACAGACCAGATATCCTAATAAAATCAACTCTTGCCGACGTATAATTACTAAACTTAAAAAGTCATGAAGTCACAACTCTCTATCTTACCTACAAAAAAAATGACATTCAAAAAATAAAGGGGGGGGGGTCAATATGACCCCCCCCCCGATCTGTAAGGGTTAAAAAAATTGTTATTTTTGCATATATGTTACATTTTACAGTGTTTTGTGGCTCAAAAGAAAGACAATTAAAATTTATTTCATATTATATAGTTTAAATTGCATAAGATAACCTAGAAATAGTAAAAAAGTCCCTTTCTTTTTTTGTCGTAAAACAGAAATTAACAAAGATTTTTATTAAAAAACACATTAGTGTAAAAATTAAAAATTTTAAATATGGTCACAAAAAGATTCAATTAGTTTATTAAATGTTTCATTTTCAGCAAATGACGATTAATCTCTATTACAAAGAATAAAGTGTAAAAAGATATTCTCGTTTTAATTTTAAGCAACTTAAAATGCATTTTAATACCTTTTAATGATTTATTTTTTAAAACATCATTTTATAAAATGTTATTGATTTTTAAAGTTATATATTAGAATGTTTTTAAATTTTGTTAACATTTTGTTTTAAATGTAGAAAATTGGTAATTCTAAACATTCAAAAAATGATTTTATTAAATTTTCATCACTTAAATTGCATGTTTGATGAAATTTTTAACTGATAATTCAAGAAAAATCGTTTAAGTTTTATTATATTTTACTTTGAAATGTTAAAAAATATAATTATTGTCAAAAATGTGGATGTTATACTTTCCTCAAAAAAAGACCTAAAACATGCAAATTAACACGTGTAATGAGATTTTTTTTCTTCCAGGTTTAATTTTAAGTAATTATTGATATTTTTTGTAAAAAGGATTTTATATAAAAAGTTTTAAAACTCGAGTTATGTAGTGGTTCTAAAAAAGGTTGCGAATTTATGCAATTTTATTGCAAAAAAAATTTTCTAGGATTTTAAAAATAGAAAAGGGTGTTATTAGACGTACTTACAGATACAATTGCTAAGTCATTTTGGCCAAACACTAAAATAAAGTTTTGACATCTGAGGGTCCAACCGTGCTCTACCTTTTATACACAGAAAATGGGATAGAAAAAAACAGATGGGGGGGGGGGGGGGGCAGGCATTCAACGTCACCTACCCGCCAATCCTCCAACCGTTAGGGGTTGATATTACAGATTGAGGGTATTAATAGTTAATTAGATTTATTTGCTAAGAAGAAAGATCATTAATAGTTTAAGCGATTATTCATATTTTCACAGTAGCTTTCCTCCTACTTCTAGCCCCTCGCTGGGGACTCTAACCTTGCGGGGCCAATTGCATAACCCTGCGGGGCAATCACCTAACAAAATATAACCATTAAAAGCAATTTTAAAAATACAACGAATCGCCCCTTAAGGTGCATTGCCACAAAAGGGACTATATCCTTTTTTGATACTTTAATATGTAGTAATTTTGCCGGTTATCCGGCCGGATATCCGGTAATTTTGCCGGATAACCGAATATTTGCCGGATACCGGCGTTGGCAGGATAACCGGCCGGATACCGGATATCCGGCATTTGAAATCAGCCGGATATCCGGTATCCGGCCAAACCCTAGTCTATATACTCCAAGGCGTAGTGAAAAATAGCCTAAAACAAACCCATAATCTAAATCTGAAGATAAAACTGTCTAAAACCATTCTATGTGAACCTAAAAGAGAGACCGCATTCATTCTGTAGTAGTTCTTGAAATCTTAAGCATCAGACAAAAAAAGACTTTACCTACTACTTTATAAGGTAGGATTTACAAACTTGTGTGATTTCCTTCAAAGTGTCTAAGGGGCATTGACTCCCCCCCCCTTTTAGATTTAAAAAAAAAATTAGAATAAGGGATAAAATTGCTAGGTTACCCTCTAATAAATGTAACCAAACCTAAGGTGACCTAAATAAAAACAAGGATGACAACATCCATAAAAGCGAAGCACTGAAACGGTAGGACAAACGGACATTAACACTTGTATAGTGTCTAAACTGAATTATCAGAATATATAAGTATAAGAGTCGAAGCAAAATTGTAAGTAAATTTGTTGAAAAACTTCTTGATACAGGATAATGTTTATTGAGTTTATGGACATACTTACATTTTTAGTATTTGATTATAGAGTTGCTTCGCTTAAAATATTGTTCTTTGTTGTCCCAGGAATCAATATACCAAAAATCAGATCAAACGGATAATTAGATCACATAAAAATTTTCTGTTAAAAAATTAGAAAATCAACATGTTTAAAATGGACGTACGGACATTCTGGTAATGATTATAGAGTTGCTACGCTTTCTAAATCGTACCTAACTACTACAGGAATCATCATGCAAAGTTTGAAATCGATAGGACAATTCTAACATGCCTAAATTAACGAATAAAAGCTAACTATCTCGGACGGACGGACGGACGGACGTACGGACCGACCCTAATTATAGAAAAGCTTCGCTTTTAAAAAGGGATTATTTACCGTCCATTGCCCTAACCATGCTGTCATGCGAGTGTAATCATTTTTATTTCAACAAAATCTATTTGTCCAAATAATTTACTGATTTTATGTGTCTTCGTTACAGCCAAAATAATAATAAAAATGATAGAAAATCCTGATAGTAAAAGGATCTGTGTCTGTGTTTGTACCTAACCTCTAAACCGATATGGTTCTCCATTACATGGTAGCTTCTCATAGGTCCTGGTAAAGATTGTAACGGGGAGGGTACCACCACCCTACAATGAAGAAATCACCTCTGGGGGCATAGCCGCATGTATAAAATATAGCACCAAATTTAAGAGTATAGCATTGTTTATGAAACATTTAAGAATTATGTATTCAAACATGAACTTTTCCACCAATTATAATTTTGTAGTCCAAAATTGTAATTGATTTTTTAGTATGGCTTTGAAACCGATCACTATCCAGTATATTAGAACCAATTCATAGCCATACTGAAAAATTATGTAAAGCATCGTATTACAGAAAATTTTCCATGATTATTTTTTAAGCCCAGGACTTCGAATCCTCGGGACTGACAAAATATTAAGATCCGCAGAATGCATAAATTTATTGTACTTTAATATGTAAGTTTAGCTGTTTTGTAAGAGAACTTTCTTGTAAATGTCACGCATGACAAGAGCCTGGACATGTTAACAAAAAGTATTCAACCCGAGCATTCGATAGGTTCTACTGACTTTCAGTACAAGATAAAAACAACAAAATTGCAGCTTAGTTTAGTCTTAATATGTGTTGTGATGTAACGGCAACTAAATAGCCTAAAACCTGGCTGAATGGAATGACAGAATAATTAAACTTTAAATTTTAATTACAAGTTTCTTGCAAACCTTTTTATTCAAGGAGATCACTAGCCATTTAGGGGGCACAGTGGTGAAGAGAGATACTTTTGCTACATGATTACTATTAGCCCTTTTTTCAGGTACAGAAGTAACTTATTTGGGATCATAGAAAACACTTCTTTTTTTGAAATTTTTGTCACTGAAATAAATATAGACAGCTCTTTTAAGCAATGTATGTTTCATTCGATCGTGTTAGAGGTATAGATATGCTATAGCGATGAAGTAAAACGTCTACTTTAATAATTATTTTTTCTTGGTGAAAAATAAATTTAGGGGGAGGGAAGTATAAAAATTGTTAAAAAATTTCTGCATGACAGAATTGCGGATGTGTGATTTTAATGTCGTGAAATATGTTCAGAGAAAAAGGAATTAGTAAAAAAATGAGACCACACTTCATAATCTTTTTCTCAATCTATCTGTGTAATAATTTTCTGTTCTTTATTACCAGAAAGACAGCCATTAAACTTATATTTTTTAATACATTATTTTGTTGATTTATTTATTTTTTCATTCCTATAGTCAAATAAAATGATGGAGTAAAGCTATTCATTAATTAACACATATCAAGTATAATTGAGTTTCCAATAACATTTTGACTTCAGAATAACGTTCGAAAAAAATAAACCGTATTACCTAAAGTACAACTGAAGCTTAAGATTTCAATAACTACTAAACTTACTGAGATTTCTTTAAATCTCTAAATCAATCTTTCAACTAGACAATCTTTCTATCAGCCAAAATGGCATTAAATTGATTTATCTATCCATTTAAATCTATTTGCTTTTTAATAAATCAATATACCTTACTATTTATGGATCTATATAAACTATGCATATTTACTTACTAAATCTATCTGTCTAATTATCTATCTATCTATCTATCTATCTATCTATCTATCTATCTATCTATCTATCTATCTATCTATCTATCTATCTATCTATCTATCTATCTATCTATCTATCTATCTATCTATCTATCTATCTATCTATCTATCTACATATCTATGTGTATGTGTCACACATGACCACTCTCACACAATTAATTACCAAATGATATCGTGACCAAATAATCAGGAATAGATAGAAAGGACAAACCAATCGATATATTATAAATTTGATGTTGCACCAGATTTTCATAAAAAATGAAATATTGCTCGCAACTGGCTATATAACGATATCTCCATCCTCCCCCTTTTTTCCATTTTCTATCCTGGACAAACGAACCGCTCAATGAAAGAGGTCCATGTTAGCAACCTTTTCTGACATACCTTTTAAAAAAGCTTTGCTACTATTTGACCTAAATATCGTTATTAAATTTTTAAAAAATGTATATTTCCTTTTATCTCTGTTGAAAATGCAGTTCCCTCTCCTAATTGTTAACATTCAAGAAATTTGACAAAAACTTGATGATTAATACACATAATTTTGTGTATGTGTGTGTTAGTGTTTAGTTAACTATTGCCTTAATTTTTGTTGTTTAAAAATTTTAAAAGAATGAAATTCTTTAAGGAAAAGTGTTTATTTTATACAAAGCTTTATATTGGTCAAGAATTGTTTTATTCACATTTTCTAAACAAATAAGTCAACCCTTTTAAACGATGTATTGATATCTACATAGATAAAAAAAACAGTAATAATCAAGCCTTTAGAATATAGCACTTTACATACAAGTGAGTCCGATACAGGAATATAAACTATTAAGTAAATTTTTAGTAACCGATTGAGTTCTACAGTCCAGCTATTTCATTTTTAAAGCGAAGCTTTTCAGTCCGTCTGTCCGTAACGGTTAGCTTTTTCAGTTGTAATACTTGCAGTGCAGTATTCTGTATATAAGAAGTTTTGCAACAAATTTGAAAACAATTTTGTCAAAATATTTATGTTTTGCATATTAGTTCTGACACTCTACAAGGGTTAATGTTGATCTGTCGTACTGTTTAAGAGCTTTGCTTTTGTGGATAATGTCATCCTTGTTTAATTAACGTTTGGGTCATTTATTGGCCTTATCGGTTTGGTTGTTATGAGCGCAGCTGCTTTTGTGGCAAATGGAGAAAAGATTGATATGACATATATTTTTACATTTTAATAAAGTAGCTGCACTAATAAAAATGCAAAATTTAGAATTAAAAAGATAGAAGAATACATTTACATACATTATGTTTACGAAAATTATACATTTCTTTCCCATTTTTGCAGGACCGACAAATAGTTGTCAGTAATAATAATGAGAGGATAACCAGTGCCGATATGGAACATGGATCTTCATTCAGAATTTTTATTTTGTGCATTCGGTGATCCACGTCATATCTGGTGATACAAAATTAAGTCAATACTGATGCTATGCAGGACATGTGATGGTGGTTTCCCTCAAAGTGTTGAGTCGAGCATAAAACATCCCAATCGTAATATTTTAAAATAATTTGAAAATAAGTGGGGATGATTGTAGTTTTGATTGTTTGTTTATCATTTTATCTAAAACAAGAAGCTTCATTGTAAAGGAGAACCATATCGGTTCAGCGGTTAGCAAGATCCTTCAGGACAGACAAAAAACGCTTACTACTTTATATAATGGGATACAAAGTAGAATGATACCTACTGGTCCTGTGGTGGTTTTAGGCTATTTTCTTAGGGGGTAGGACACCCCCAACCCCCCCAAAAACAAAAAATCCCTTACCATTTTTTAAAAATTATTTAAAATAGTGGTGGAGTGGGGGATCTCCAGGTAATAAAAGATGTAATTATATTTCTAGGGGCGAAACCCCTAGAGACTAGGGGCAAATATAATGTCAATTATACAGTTAACTAACAATTTCCATATGCAAAATAATTTGATCAAAATTATCACTAAAATGACAAAAATTCGAAATTTTTGGGCATTTTTCTACCTCACTACACCTTATAAAATTACAATTACAAAGAGATTCATGTTACCTTTACTGAATTATAAAGGGGCAGTAGTCTTACCATCTGAAGAAATAATTACACAAATTAAAAATCTTATTATTTCTTTCTTGTGTCAAAGTAGAGCAATTGTAAAATCTAAAATCTTTTCTCGTATTGAAGATAGAGGTTGGGAATAACAAAAGTTATAGATTTTTACGCTATTTAGAATTTTTTTATGTATAAAAAATCCTTTTCAATTGTAGATACTTGGTCTTTGGAATTAAAAAATACAAAATGTCAACTATTGATCTATTTTATTTTTATAAAAAATTCTATAAGAATATTAATCCCATTTTATCTAAAATTATTAAAATATACAATTATCTCATTTTCTTTTTGGCTAAACCATGACAACTTAAATGTTATGAGAATTAAAAAAAATACTTTATTTAATACCTATATTTGCGACAACTTTTATTACACAGAAACTCCCAATATTAAACAACAACAAATTCACTGCCCCTCTCGGAGAGCCTCAAACCCGCAACATACGGATAAGGAAACCAACATTCTATAAATGAGCTTTATTGGAGACCAATTATCCGTTGTGAAAATAGACAATGTATACAAAAACTTATTTCTTATAGTATACTTTAAAATTTTACACTCTTCCATGTCTGTCATCGTAGCTCAGGGGTAGAGATGAGGTTCCATTCAGAAAGTTTTCAGTTCAAAACTACCCAAACACCAAATTTAATTTTCACTGTCTGAGATATTAAGTAATAAAAAAAATTTAAATAGTTATTTCTTGTATCGTATTATAAACGGCTTTCCAACAACAACAAAATCACTGCCCCTCTCGGAGAGCCTCAAACCCGCAACATACGGATAAGGAAACCAACATTCTATAAATGAGCTTTATTGGAGACCAATTATCCGTTGTGAAAATAGACAATGTATACAAAAACTTATTTCTTATAGTATACTTTAAAATTTCACACTCTTCCATGTCTGTCATCGTAGCTCAGGGGTAGAGATGAGGTTCCATTCAGATAGTTTTCAGTTCGAAACTACCCATACACCAAATTTAATTTTCACTGTCTGAGATAATAAGTAATAAAAAATATTTAAATAGTTATTTCTCGTATCGTATTATAAACGGCTTTCCGCGGATATAGAATGTACAATTATAAGATTAAAACTAAAAATTCAGAAAGTTACTATTTATAAATTTATTTACAATAGTTAGTGAAATAAAAAGTTAGGATCTACTGCAGTTCACGGTAAAATATTGCTGGTAACAAATATTTCCAAAAATCTATGAATTTTAAAGGCTGCTAGCTGCAAAATGGCTGAACGTACAGATCACACCCTTACGCCATTTTAAGCGGCATAAGAAGGCCCACAAATCATCTGGAATAGCCATAAATCAATAATGCATAATTATCTCGCAGTGCGAAGAAATGCGGGAAAAAGAACTATTTTACGCGTTTTTTCTTTAGTAAAGCTTTCCCTGTGTATCATTGGATCATGGCTATTCCAGATTATTTGTTGGCCTTCTTATGCCGCTTAAAATGGTGTGACTGGTGAATGATGGTGAGGTTACTGGGATATGTTACAATTACAAATACAAACTTACATTACAATTAATAATAATATAATAAATATATAATCATTATAAGGTTACTGGTTAATAATGAATTTTCAGCTGATGAATATTTACACTGGATAAGTTGGATATGATGCCGATGGTGAATGATGAAATGAAATTATGACTGGTGATTCAAATGATTATTTACAATGATGCAGATGGTAATGGCAGGCAAGGCAGTTACTGGTGTTGTTGCAGGCAGACAGTAAACGTTACTGGTCCGTGGAAGGTCACTGAACCCTGGATGTTGCTGAACTAGATGTAAGGAAATTGTGGCTGAAGGGCACCGCAGCCACCGCCACAACCACTGCGGACATTACTGCAGGGAGCACCGCGGCCATTATTGCGGGGAGCAACACGGCCATTACCTCCACGACCTCTGCGGGCACCAACATTACCGCGGCCAAGACCACCGCGTTCAGCAACAGGGCGGGCACCTCCACGGACACCGCGACCGCCGCAGACACCAACACGTCTGGAATTGTCCATGTGTTGATTAACTACAACACGTGAATTTGGGCCAGGATTGATGGTGTTGGTGTTCCTTGTTGTAACTGCCATGGTGAAAATAATGATGATATAAATAAAAAAAATATATTATATAATTATGATGACTGATGGAAGATGTAGGTTGCGACTCTTAGCAATTTCTCATAATACTGAGGTGAATGGCTTAATACCTGCCCTTTATTTACCCAGTGGGTGGAGCTTTTTACTTACAGTCATAGTGTTAGAACTTAGCGGTCAATCAAGTCATCCGTAAAAGGCAAATCTTTTCTTCAATTGCGCGATTAATTTTTTAATTAAAGCTGTATATTTATAAAAAAAACTGATGAAATGAATCATTGAATGATAAAAAAAGGATAAAATAGAAATAAATCCATAAAAGTTTCTAGCTACATAGTTATTTGATATTATAAGAAATTAACATTTCATAAACAAATTTAAGAACCGCAAATATTTCTTCACTTATTACATTATACTTTGTGTTGTACAATCTTAAATTATTATTTTGTTTAGTAATAGTGAATAAAATTGTAAGGGCTATTTTTACAGAGACAACATGGTATCACTATGAAAAAGATATAAACAATTTGATTTGGCGAACTGTTAAACACTGATAATAGAAACTTTAACATCAAATCAAAGGTCAATTTCAATTATATGGAAAATTTGAGACATCAAGGATTTCTTCAGCACAATATTGCCATATAGAAGTGTAAACTCTCAAAACCCTAAACTAAAATCAGTCCCCTATTCTTTACACCAAAAAGTGAAAATTAAAGAATCAAATGATAATAATAATATAAAGCTATCTGTTACAGATGGATGCACCTAAACTTTTAAAAATGTTAAATCCCAAAAAAGATATTTTTGGTTGAAGGTCCTGGAACTGAGGATTATGTCTGAGTATTGCAAAGGAGCAGAGCATTGTTTACTTTACAAAAAGAACAGAAAAAGGCTGGATTGAATGACTTCGGTATTCTGAAGAGATTAAAGAAGAAAAGAATCCAGTACAGAATTAATATTCTCCAGGAAAGAAAAATCAGCAAACAAATTAGAAGTTTAGAAGACCTTAATATCAATGTTGGAGATTTTGAGAAACACTATGATGATAAAGTGTTCCTTGATTTCACTAATATTATAGAAAAGCAGTTGTTGATTTACTGTATATCTGGGTAGGCCAAACAATTGCTGTCCTGTACAGATTCCATATTTGTAGATGGCACTTTCAAACAGGCCCCACAGCCATTTAATCAATTATACGTCATTATGGCAGAGGCAGAGAATGACATAGCTGGCCATGTGGCATATGTCCTAATGTGGTAAAGATTAAAAACATCTACAATATATTGTTTGATCATCTAAAACAATAAATTGGAGAGGATCAAACTATTAACATCAATGTTGATTTTGAAATGACAAGCAGCATCAAAAGTGTCTTGAAAATGTAAAAATTCATAGATGCTAATTCCACTTTCCCAAAGCTATAGTTTTTTTTTAAATTTCAAGCTTAAGAAGGTTATCACAGCCTCCAACGTAAGAAGAAGCAGAAGCTAGCAATGCTGTCCACCAGATGCAACGCCCATCTGTTTGAGATGAACATCTACAACTTCTAAAAGAGGTGAGATATTCCTTTCATGCCTTGCCCTTATTTCCTACAACATCAATCAGAGGGAAGGTTTATATCAGAATACTTTGAACATACTTGGCTAATAAGACTCAAGCAAAACAATTGAAATGTGCATATGAGGATTTTACATCTAAAGAATGTAACCAACAATAAGGTGGAAACATTTTCGGTGGTTTCAGAAGCCTTGCATGTCTACTTTGTTTGAAAGATTTAAAGAGTTTGATACACAGGCACAAGCAGATATGTTGGAGGCTTGCTAAACTCATGGAGTGACCCCTTCCAAAATTAGGCTACTTTAAAAGAGATGGTGAAAGGGATGGCTAGAAATCAACCTTATTCGACATTCACTCAAAGCCCCAAAAATAATGGACTTAAAAGTGTATTAAACTGTATATAAGACATTTGCGAATATATTGATACCATTAATTTGCCTCTTAGATAGAAAAAAGTATGTTTTTTTAATATTTTTCTCTTGCTACAAATCAAATTTCAAATTTGAGTCACCAAAAATGCTAAACTAATTTTTGCTCTGGAAGAATCAATTTTTGGAGTTAGAAAGTGCTTAATACCTCATTTTAATCACCTGGCATTGCTTTATAATATACAGGTAATGACTTGGTTTTTTATGGAACAGCTGACTAAAAAATCGAGGTTTTGTAATAAACCCACTTTTGTTGTTGCTCCATAAATGATATTTTTTTTCCCAATTTTTTTGGCTGTAAAGAAGCTTTATATATTCATATAACATCCACCTAAATTTGACTTTTGGTATTTTATTTATAACATCACCAGAGGGAATTGAATTTTGGAAAAAAAATACCAATTTATATTTTACACTGCTATGCATTGTTCTTGTTCTTGTTTCTAAAAAAAATTTATATTATAAAAAAGAGATTTATTTAACGCTTCTATAGGTATGTTCATCATTTTTCTAGGCTTAATATAACTATAATTACACCATTTTAAAGTTAGACATCATAACATGTTAACACAATTATTGAATCGGTCTGTATTATTAAGCTGGCAACTCTTAAAACAGCTGCATTTCATTATCTTATTATATAAAGTAGTAATCTTTGTTGTCTTTAGCTTAAGATTTCGACAATTACACTACCTATTGAGTTCTGTGTTTTATGGATGCTTCCTATAGGACCCTGGATAGTTTTGGAATTTTGAAAATAATATCAATTTATATTTTACACTGCTATGCATTGTTCTTGTTCTTGTTTCTAAAAAATATTTTTATAATTAAAAAGAGAATTATTTAATGCTTCTATAGGTATGTTAATCATTTTTCTAGTCTAAATATAACTATAATTCCAGCATTTTTTAAACATCATTATATTCAAGTTATTGTAATTTTTAAATAAAATATCAATATCAAGAACTATTGGAACAATTTTTACCATGCAAAACAAGGTGTTATAAAGTGTAGGATCCCTCACAATATCTATCTGTCTGTCTATAATGCATTACACATGTAATGCTAATAGAGAGGATGCTATAAGAGTGCTCTTATAATGTGAACTTCTCATAATTGAATGGGCTTCCTGAAACCAGAGACCATAAAGTTGGCCTAGTAACTACAAGGGGGAGTGCAGGAGTATCCAGGGGGAGGTGCTTGTAAAAGGGTAATTTTTTTAGGGATGGGGGTAATCACCCCCCTTAATATATTATGGGGGGTATAAACCCAGCCTTTTAAATTTTTTTTAATAGGAGTAAAGAAAATCCTTAAAACTTACAAATCTAGGAATCAAACTAGCACCCCAACCAATAATCGGTTCCATGCCAAATGTAGGAGTGGAAAAACATTGAAGGGACAAATGCATGAGTCCCAAACGTCAGAGTGGAACAAACGCAGGAGTGGGACAAACGTTGGAGTGGACAAACGCAGGATTTTTGGGACAAACGTCGGAGTGGACAAACACAGGAGTCCCAAACTTTTTTTTCAATTTTGAATTTTTGTTTACAAACACAGCCCCCCCTACCTTCGTCCCGTTACTTTTCTTAGTTAGGTTAGGTTAGGATATAGGCTAGGGGGCTGAGCGCTGCAGCCATAGTCATTATTTTGTAGACAGGGGTATAAAAAATTTCAAAATTGTAATATTATTAAAATAGTAGACACTCCTAGGTTTTATTTAAGCAATGTCCACTCCAATGTTTTCCACTCCGACGATTGTCCACCTTGATGTTTGTCCACTCTGACGTTTGTCCCATTCTTACGTTTGTCCACTCCAATGTTTGGGACTCCTGCATTTGTCCACTCCGATTTTTGGGACTCCTATGTTTGAGGTAGAACCCCAATAAGTAAATCTCAATAAAATTTGATAAAATTATGCAAAATATCAAAGTATTCAATCCCTGAATTTCAACCATCTATCTTGAATAGGAGTAGAGAAAATCATGAAAACTTGAATTGTAGGAATCGATATAGCCCACCCCAATTTTTTGGCAAATCCTAATGAAACTTGATGAAAATATGGAGTATTGATAGAGAGAGAGAATATTCAATCCATGAAAATTTAAGCCTTCTATCTTTTATAGAAGCCAAGAAAATCTCCTTTTCCCCTTTCTGTCTCAGACAGACAGACATACCAATGGACAGACATACAGATGAATGGACAGACAATGGACGGACAAATATTTTGAATTATAGAGTAGCTTCACTACTAAAAAACTAAATAGGATAATTGTTGTACACAAATTGATTTCAGTATGTTTTAAATGAGCTTACATAATCAAGGACGTCCAAGCTTTTTGATTTGGGGTTAAGGGGGGAGGGAAATTTGGGCATCCCCATGTTTATTTTGTGGGGTAATCTTTATATAAAAAAGGCAAGGACGTCAAAGCTTTTTATATTTTTTTTTTTGGGGGGGGGGAGAGGGGAAGATTAAAAATTAAAAATTTAAAAATTATGGGGTTGCCCCAAATTAATTAATAACCCTTAACCCCCTAACCTCCCCCCCCCCACTGGGACATCCCTTTACATAAAGTAATGATTATAAAGTTGCTAAGTACCTTACTGCTACAATAATCATCTTCCAACATTTAAGATTAATTCTTAAACGCCTGAATTAACAATAAGAGCTAACCATGCACAGTGCCTTCGAAGGTGCTTTGACTTAAGTGTCAGAACCTAAATTGGGACATAGTGCATTTCATTACCCTAGGTTAGGTAACTTCATTTCACTTTTCAAAAAAATCTAAAATGCAGCGGTTTTTGAGAAAATTAGATTTAAAAATTTCTAGTTAAATTTTCACCCACTAGGAGTTACCGCATAATCATGACAAGAAAATCAAAGATTATTTATTTAATATTTTGAACAACTTTGCTTTTATAAAGTCAGTCATAAAACCTCCCTATATAGGATTTATTTAAGGCTGAATTTCTGTGACCTTAGCAAAGCAATTGATAAAAATAGCCATTAATTACATCACTTCAGGAGTGGTTTTATGAAGAAATTTATAAGAGCAAACTTCAAAATTAAAAATAAATAATCTTTGCTTTTCTTGTTATGATTATACGGTAACTCCTAGTGGGTGAAAATTGAACTTGAAAATTTCAATTTTAATTTTCTCAAAAACCGCTGCATTTTAGATTTTATTGAAAAGTGAAATAAAGTTACCTAACCTAGGGTAATGAAATGCACTATGTCCCAATTTAGGTTCTGACACTAAAGTCAAAGCACCTTAGAAGGCACTGTGCATGGTGTGGATATACACATCCTAATTGTAAAAATGTTTTGCTTTTTAAAATTGTAAATCAATTATTAAGGAATTGTTTTACTTTGTTTGTTTACTAGCAGCTGCGCTCCAAACATCTAGGAGCTCTGTAAATAAAGAAGTAAGGAAATTAGTAAAATAGCCTTATACTTTACCGAAATCTTAAGCTACAGACAAAAAAGCTTTATATAACATGTATTAATTTGTAAAACTGCAAATGATAAAATATGACCTATTTTTTACTCTTTAAAAATTCTCTTTAAACACCTCCCCCTTTTAATATAAAGATGCTAATTCCCCCCTAACCCCAAGACGATATAAGCAGTAAAAACCCCGCAGGTGGCACAATTTTCTAACACTTCTTTCTTATTTAGTCTTTTAAAAGGATTCAAAATGCATTGACATATATATATATTTTTTTTAACTCTTATTTTATACATCTTAATTGGAACTGATGATCTATTTTTATAGAGAAACATATGTATTCCATCAATAAAAAGTTAAAAAAATAAGTGTGTTTATACATATAATAATTACTATATATAATAGGATAATGAAATGCAGCTGTTTTAAGGGTTGCCAGCTTAATAATACAGACCGATTCAATAATTGTGTTAATATGTTAAGATGTCTAACTTTAAAATGGTGTAATTATAGTTATATTTAGCATAGAAAAATGATTAACATACCTATAGAAGCGTTAAATAATTCTCTTTTTTTTAATATAAATTTTTTTTAGAAACAAGAACAAGAACAATGCATAGCAGTGTAAAATATAAATTGATATTTTTTTCCAAAATTCAATTCCCTCTGGTGATGTTAAAAATAAAATACCAAAAGTCAAATTTAGGTGGATGTTATATGAATATATAAAGCTTCTTTACAGCCAAAAAAATTGGGAAAAAAAATATCATTTATGGAGCAACAACAAAAGTGGGTTTATCACAAAACCTCGATTTTTTAGTCAGCTGTTCTATAAACAACCAAGTCATTACCTGTATATTATAAAGCAATGCCAGGCGATTAAAATGAGGTATTAAGCACTTTCTAACTCCAAAAATTGATTCTTCTAGAGCAAAAATTAGTTTAGCATTTTTGGTGACTCAACTTTGAAATTTGATTTGTTGCAAGAGAAAAATATCAAAAAAACATACTTTTTTTTATCTCAGAGGCAAATTAATGGTACCAATATATTCACAAATGTCTTATATTTAATACACTTTTAAGTCCATTATTTTTGGGGCTTTGAGTGAATGTCGAATAAGGTTGATTTCTAGCCGGATGTAACTGGATAAGAAATTTAAAAATCACAAATAAAAAGGTGTACTTTTAAATATTTCAAATTCGTCTTAGCTAATAAGCTAAAATTAAAAATATAATAAACATTCATTGTTATTCAATCCTATGTACATTGCTATCCTTTTTAATTTACTATTTTTATATAATTAGAAAACTCTGTTTAGTCAATCTACATAAAATTAGCAAGCCAGGAGATAATTGCTAATGATAGACAACAAAGAAATAGAAAAGTGGGTTTTATTAATAAAACCTATTTCTTTTTTCTAAAGATTACAAGTCAAAAAATATAATTTACAATGTATCTTAATATATAAAATCTTAAGATACATGTCCAGGCTAACATATTAAGTTCCACAGCAAACAAGATGAATAAAACCATAGGTGTGCTGTAGGGAAGGAGGAGGTGTCAACACACCCTTGAAATTCCCATTATCATTCTCAATGAGACTTCACACCCCTGTTGATTAGCTGTGCAAGCCACTGAATAAAAGTACTCTTATAATGATATAAAGACTTTACAGCATTGTCTTATTTCAATTTTTCAATAAAGAGAAGAATAATATTATTATATTGAGTGATAGTCAGCACTCTAAAAACACCAAACTACTGCATAGATAAGATAATAGAAAAGATTGATTTTGTATAGAAAACAAATCTTCACCGTTGTTACAGAAAACAATGCTAAGATGGAAAGAACTCCAATCTTACATTCGGTTGTGGAGCAACACTGTGCTAATTTAGCTGCTGGTATGAGTATTGAGCCCAATACTAAAAAATCGTGATGTTCATGATCATAGCATTTAAGAAATCACTATAGAGCTCATGGGCTCTTGAAAGAAAAGGTTGGACAGCAGGCAAAGCTACCCTTTGATGTCTGCTGGAATGGCTATGCTGATACGCTGGAAAGCTAATCATCTAGTATCAGCTATTGTGTTAAATTATGTACATAATATTTTGATGACCTGTTAGCTGTAGAATTAGATGACACAACAGCCAGAATTATTGTGTTTTAAATGATATATTTCATCTTTAGGAAAATACCATACATAATTAACTAAAAATTACATGCACAATACAAAATAAAATAATGTTTTTGTTCTAATGGCTACATTTTGATAAAATTAATGTTATATTGTTGTTTTGATAATAGACAAATAATAACATGACAATATATGTTTTACCATGGTACTACTCCAAGGCATTATATAAAGTAATATGATTTAATAATTATTTCATGTGATGATATCAATATAAATCAAAATAAAACACAATGTTGCAAAAAAAACATTCATTGGATTAAACTACAGTTTAGTAAACACATTTAGGGTACTACTCCTTAAACAACATAATGTTGTCTTCTTTTTTGGTACTACTCCATAGGCATCTCTTGTCTGGGAAGGATGCTGTATCCCCCGAGAGGTATGAGACTTACAGACAGGATAGTTATAGAGCAGCTATAGCAAAGATAATCTACCTGTGTCTGCACAGCAGGGCTGATCAAAGTTACCACAAGAATCTCCAGATATGGGTTTTTAATAAATGCCGCGTTTTTTTGACAATTTTTTAGACATTAATTGATTGAATGAAGACGATGGGAGAGTATACAACTTAAGAATTCAAAATTTTAAAATTTTTATTTTAGCCATTTGGATAATGTCTAATACAACTTAAATCCATTTTCGCTGCATATTTATTAATGCATCTTTTTAGAGCTGTATTAGATATTATACAAATGGCGAAAATGATAACTTTAAAATTATGATTTCTTAATTTGTATACTCTGTTAAAATCATACGGGGCATTGATCTTCAAGATGAAATAAGGTTTAAAACAGAATATACAACTTAAGGATTCAAAATTTTAAAATTATTATTTTGGCCATTTGTATAATGTCTAATACAGATCTAAAAAGATGCATTAATAAATATGCAGTGCACATGGATTTAAGTTGTATTAGACATTATACAAATGGCTAAAATAATAATTTAAAAAATTTTGAATTCTTAAGTTGTATACTCTCCCATCGTCTTCATTCAATCAATCAAAGTCTAAAAAATTGTCGAAAAAATGCGGCATTTATTAAAAACCCATCTCTGAGGTTATCCAAAGGGTGCACTGCTGGCGGGACGGGAGTATGGTTAGGGTCTCCAGAGAGGTGGGCAGGGCATTAATGGATTCTGGAAATATGTGGAATTCTTGATTTAAATACCTAAACAAGATATGTTATAATTTTGGCCAGGTGGCTGAAACCTAAACTTCACCCGGCCTATACTATGTCCTATTCTCCCCCCAGTTACATTATATACAATATTTATTAGTGGGGAAAGAATGAAACGGTTAGTATTATTTAGAGAATTAAGCTGTACCTGTGTGATAATTCTGGACAGCTTAATTCTCTAAAGAGCCGGCAAACATAATTAAGTGGTCTGAAAAATGAAAATCTTTATTTGCTATTTGCAACCGCGAAATTAGAATGTCTGCTGCAGTGAGCCGCAGGCAGCCTGTGTTCCTCTCCAGATTTGGTGGCCTGAAAGTGTACATACATTAGTGTACATGACACTCCCAGCAAGAACAAGAAGAACATAGGGCTGCGGGTTGATCACTGCAGTTTACAATATGGAGAGAGATGATAGGGAACAATACACTCGGAAGCCTTAACCATAACGTGTCTTATCAGGGGAAGTGGAATATGGAGTGGCTGTTCATCTCATTTTGGGGTGTTTTATGTCTTTTTGAAAGACATTTTGGATTTGAATTAAAAATAGAAGGAAAGGAAAGAAACACATTGGAAAAAAAATGACTTTTTACAGCTTTAAGCTCTTAAATTGGAGGCAAAGGTTATCCATCTTTATGGTCTCCTGCTCTTTTTTGGTGGCTGAAACCTCTGCCCTGGCCTCTTGGGTTTGCTTTTGGGCCTTCTCTGCAGCTTTTGAAAATTTCCTGATCTTGGTCAAGGAAATTTGACGCCAAGGGGTCGTTGCCCTCAAGGGGAAATACAGCGTAGTGCTGGGCCTCCGCAGCGGGGCCCATCTTGGTCATGAGCCAAAAAATTTGGTTCCTAAGGATGTTTACCTCCTTTCTGGCTTTTCGTGGTGGCATCCTGGATGCCCAGAGTTTCCAGGAATCAACTTACCCCTCCCAGTATAAAATCTGGTGGGCGAAGCTGTCCAGGTAGCGGCGGTTTACGTCGTCCCTGGGGAACAGGCGGCCATGGTTGTAGATGCCACGACGTACCTGCTCTAACATACCTTTTGCGTCTCTTATCTCGGACTTGATGTGCTTGTAATGGTTGTAAGGATGGTCCAGAGCAGAGAACATGTAGAGAGGTACGCTCATTTTGGTCTTGTAACTTAGATTTTATCTGAAATTATAAAATCATGATAAAATTATTTTAGAAACAAAGTTTTGTATAAAACATAAAATGCGATTTTTTTCATTTGACACATCTCTTTTAATTTTTGTTTTAAGTACTTCTCTATAGGCATCCATAGTACTACTCTACGGGAAATATGCTTAAATTATAAAATATATAGCTTCAGCACGCAAAACAGAATTCTTCTTCTGTAGTGTGAAGTAACTTCTCAGAATAACTTTGCAGACAAATCCACAGATGTCCAACAACTTGCTATGGCTGGGAAAAATTACATTTTTTACAATGTCAACAAATATCTGCTGCTTTATTACAACGCCCAGTTCAGAGTAGAAAGAAACATGAGTAGCCAGTCGACATACATGGCTCAATGGATAAAATAAATTATCCCCTCCCCCTTTCTTCATATTATAATTAGTCAAAGGGGTAGGCTTGGAAAACACCATTGGAGTAGTAAATGAAAGGGGAAGAATATTTCCATTTTCTTCCCCTTTGCCCCAGTTCTTGTTCAACTGATGAAATTAAGGTGGAATTTGTTCCACTGACAAGAGCTTTTGGTTTTTTGATAACCCGTTCTACCCCATCCCTTATCCTCCTTCCCCACTTTTGCTTTCATTACAAAATTCTTCCATCCAATCTTAACAACGCTACTCAATAATATAGCTCACCAAATTTACACATAAGCTGACGTTAAAATCAGAAATACATATCATTCATTATGAAAATAATATATCCAAGTGCGTCTGTCGATAAAAAGAGAAAGACGCAATCACTCATTTAGCTCTTTATTTTAAATTTTAAGTATAAAAATATCGTTTTCGGCTATTCGTTGGCCGATTTAGGCTTTTAATTATATCCTGTCCGAGACAAATTTAGATCCGCTGACTAATCAAAAATCAGTTCAGTTAGAGGTGTACCCAACGTCTCATTTTATTGCTACCCAAAGTCTTATAACTATGTTGCAATTATATAAGAAACCCTAAATTAAGTTTAACAAAAGGAGTATACTACACATTTAAATCACGCCCCCACCGCGTGGTTTAGTTTGGCATTAATTTGTTAACAACCGAAATTAATTGTCTGAGATCTAAAGGTCAGGTCACATTTCGCACAACGGTCAATTGTTGAAGGGTGTAGAATATTGGGGGTAGGTGGATAGTGGAAAGGTGTGGGCATAGTGACTTTGTGGTGTAGAGTAGGGGGGGGGGGTAAGGTGGGTTGCTGAAACTGAAACAGTTGAAAACAATAAAAAAAAAACATACACACATGTATATTTTTCTTATATGTTGAAGATAGCACGAATTTTTTCACTGCCTTCTCATTATATGAGAGGTTACTTCTAATTCTGATGATATGATGACAATATCTGCATTCAATTTAAAACAAGGGTAGCACTTTATTTAGCTCATGTGATTTATCTATTAAGCTATTAGTGCCATGCTAGCCGAAAAAATTCGGCATCGCGTCCACACAAAGCTACATTCTCGTCTCACCTCTCTGTATGACGGTTAAGTTACTACTGAGCCAGAATTATTAGACATAAATCTTTGAGTCAATATCTGTCATGAACTTGTTTTGATGAAAAAGTTCAGTGTTGCCATCAATAAATTACAGGCAGATGATTGCAGGTAAAGTAAACCACAAATTTGTTTTTAAATAAAGTTTTTGGTTTAAGAATAATCTTCACCAAAAATAGTGAAAAGGTGAGCAAAAAAAATGCGTATATTTTAAAAATTCAAATTGCATGGCTTGTGTTAATAGTAGAAAAATGTTACGCATATGTTATTTGTAATATTTGATCACCCTACCCTTTCCCTAAAGCTTGAAAGTTGCATAAAGTTACAAGGATGCTGCAGTTTTGAAGAACAAAGCTAAAACAGTAAATTAACCCTTAACGGTCAGGGGGGGGGGGGAGAGCGTTGAAGGCCTCCCCATCTGGTTTTTCTATCTCATTTTCTGTGTGTGAAAGATAAAGAGACCAAACTGCTTGACTTTTTAAGTATGGGTATTAGTGTGGCCCAAATGAAGGTCTAAAGCGCTTTTTGATGTGCGGAATGTAAAAATAGGTTATGTATTGTTTGTAGATTTTAGCCCTATAATTGATTTTAAGAAAAAATCTATCGCTATCTCGTCCAATGCATATTTATTTTCACCTTTAATTCCCCAAATTAAGAATGCCTTACATCAGATATAAAGCAAAACATCAAATTTTCTGTCTGTTTGTTTACAAACATTGAAATAAAATATTAAAATCACCAGGAATAAACATATGAAGTAAGAAAGTATAAAAATTTATTTTTGTACAATTACAATAATTTGGGAATTCACACTGCAAAATCATTGAAGAAAAATAAGTAAAGATAAGCCTTACTCTTTATTCCTGGTTTAATAAAAAACAATCAAATTATTTTTTGCAATATTAATTTTTTTATTAGTATGCTTTTTTTTAAAGTTGAAAGTGAGAATAAGTATATTACATATTTTTTTACCTTCATTTAATTTTTTATTTTAGTAAATTGTCTCTTTGTTGGCGACCATGTCTGTTGAGCCATGAAATTTATTAAAAACACTTTTTGCTATTTTATGTCTTTAAAATGTATATTTTTTAGAGTTTTTCATCATTTCTCTTCTCATAAGACTAATAGCTACTGTTTTAGTTCAATTTCTTACACAAATTATCAATTTAAATAAAACAATGTTTTTAGACGTTGTTTCGTAATTATTCGGCAGGAATGGCGGTTCTGCCTACTTTATATAATTGCTTTATATTTGAACTCTTGTTACATTATTTTAGGTTGGCAGTTCTTTAATTATTTCTTGTTAAAATCATGAAAATATGAAGATTTTGATAAAAAGCTTAAGATTGAAATTTCGAGATCAATTTTCATTGTAGAGAGGTCTAGTTTTCACTAAAAGGTCTACATTTGAGCCGGTAACAACTTCAAGGAAACCGCAAATTGATATGGTAAAGATTTAAAAATTCATGTTTTTTTGGGCCAGTCTAATGGGTATGACACATAACTGAGAGTAAGATTTTTTTTAATATCTCCATCCTGGCGGGCACAGGATGCCAGCAAACCTGGCAGGGTCATCCAAGTAAAGAGCAAAATTTTTTTTTTGACTAAAACAAAGCATTTTATCATACCAAAATACTAAAAAATCCTCTAGTAGTACATCCTTATATGAAATACAGGTGTTCAAGTCACTTTCAGGTTCCAGGTATGATCCTGCAGGTCCTGATCCTCCAGGTCTCCAGAAATCTTTAAAAGGCTCCTGTAGCCGCAATTTTTGACTTAAAGACTTCAAATTTTAAACTTAAGCTTTTCTTACATGTCTACATAACGTATTAAAATTTCATGAAGATCCGCCGCCGTTTTCCCGCCGACCGCCGACTGCGGCGGCTGGCAGCTGCCAAGTACATCTGCGGCCGCTGAACTTTATACTTTGATATTTCTAATGTAAAATTTACATAAAGATAAACATTTTCTGTAAAAAAATTGTTCTATTAGCTTCAATAATAAGAAAATTACAGCCCTCTAGCTCTAATAGGAACTGAGATAATAGCCCCCCCCCCCTGACCGATAAAGGTGCGGCAAGGGGCCCGACTGTAAAGGGTTAATAAAAAAAAGTTAGTCAAAGAGAGGCTTCATTGCAAAAAATTGTTAGCATACTGTTCATGCAAGTACATAGCTTGGGGATATACCACATACAAATTAGGATTTTAGCTTTTTAAAACCGAAGCTTTTCTATAATTAGGGTCGGTCTTTCATGATTTCTACGACAATTAGGGACGATTTACAATACTAAAAAGTCTGTATGTTTTACTATATCCTGTACTATGCAATTTTGCTACAAGTTTATGTACAATTTTGTTTAACTTAACAATTTACGTTCTGACGCTCTACAAGAGTTATTGTAAGTTTTTCCATCCTTCCTATTTTACAGCCTTGCTATGATGTTGTCATCCTTGTTATACATACATTGACGACATCTATCTATCCAGCTATATAAATCTACTGTACATATTGATTTTAAGTCCATAAATGTATTTTATAATATTAAATCTATCAATTGATCATCTAAATATATATCCAACTATCTATACAATGATATGTTTAACTTTATATATCTATTGTCTTCATCTATCTATATATCTATCTATCTATCTGCTATATTCTGCTCAGGTATTGCCATTAGTGTCTAATTTCCTAATTTCCTTATACATAATAGAGGAGGGTGGTGGTACAAAATTAGAAATGGTTTTTGGTAGCACTCCTTATTTGCAACAGTAGAATATACATTGAAATTATGACAGGGGTTAAATTGTCGTCAATTTAGGTTGCTATTATCACCAGTTCGATCATCCAGTAGGAATGGAAGGGACGGGGTAAAGCGGGTGGATGGGGGATCGTCATATTAGCCAGCTACAATTTGATGATAATCAGGTGTAAGATCCAACTAATAATATATCCATTTTGGTATACATATCCAATGGTGATCAACAAACTACCCCTATTGTAGATTAGAATTATTTGTTAAAACAATAAATCAAGATTTAATTAAATAACTAAAGTTTTAAAGCCAACAAGTGAAATTCTTTGAAATAAGTTTTTTAATTTAATACATTGTTACTGTATTATAGTCTAATGGTATTATTTTTACACAGCTTTTTATAAAATGTCATTATTTAGTATTATTTTTGTAAACCCCCTGTCTTGGAGAACAAATGGTTGGTTGTATATCTTTTTACTATTTAAAGTAGCAAGAGAGTAGTATATATATATGTAAGGTACCATCCTAGTAGACAAATTAGTATTAGAAATAATAAATACAATCATTTTTAACGACCTCGTTGGGGCTGGGTTCTTTTAAATTTCAAGACATTCTCTTGTAATGGGATGCAATACTCTAATGCCCACTATAGGATATTAGGTTAAATAACATCTAACAGACAACCAACTCTTTGATAAAATGTCCTTTTCAGACTGAGGCTGTTTCGGCATATGACTGAAAGTGGAGATCTTTCATTTCTGATGACAGAAAAACATCAAGTACTGTCCGACGGATTGATAGACTCAGTAGTTTACAAATCTTTATTTTAAGATGAAAACTGTTTTGCAGAAAAAATATAATATACATTAGATAAAGTAATACATAAAAATGCAAAAATCAAAATAGGTTAAGCGTAATAAGATCATAGATTGTTACCTGGTCACTATCTGTGCAAGCAGGACAGTCTTACAGATGAATTCTTCATGCACATATGATTCTTTTAACAACAATCAACATACATCTTACATCGCACGCATTCTATGAACAACAGAAGAACATGCGCTCAATGGAGTCAAATGCGCACCTTGCTAGTAATGCCGCACTTTTGGGATGTCTCTGGGAGACAGAAATGTCGTCATTACCAATTTTGGTGTAAGGATTAATAGGTTTGGAAATTTTCACAATAGTACACAACTCAAAGGACGCAAGGTTAGCTTCCTTGTCGATACAGAGGCATTACCCCATACTCTTACTAAGTGTCACCAGGGGTCAGGATGTCTATTTTTTTCTACCAAAATATCTTAGTTTTAGTTTCGGACTAATATGACTCTCCTTTGCAGTGAAGCTTCATAGAGGCCCAGGTACTTGTACCTTTCACCAGATTTTTGTGTTCTATAAAATTAAATCTTATAAAGTGAACCACGCAGCGGGCTAAAATAACAATCATCTCTTTTACCCCTATTCATCCTACTAGATTAACGAACTGACCAATAATTACCAGAGAAATAGCAATCCATGACAGTCTAAAAAACCTCTATTTTGAACAAAGCTGTATACATTATAAAGTATTATCTTCATTACCTTTTATGACCATTAGGACAAAATCAGGAAGGTAGGGATATGTTAATTGACTATAAGTCATACTAATACATTTTTATTTTATATTAGTTCAAACACATATTATCCCCACCAAATTTGTTAGCGAGCCTCAGTGATTTCAGTGAGCCAATGAGCCAATTTTATTAAAAGAATCCACCTATTATTATTTTAACCCTAAAAGATTGGGGATGGGGGGGGGGGGAAGAGGGGCGTAGTTAGGGATAGAAACACCCACCTCACAAATATTTTCTCTTTTTTGTGTAAAGATAATAAGACATTATTGAAATTTAAATTTAAGTTTAAAAATTAGACATAAGTGAGAATTTGATTTGTGTACCTAGAAGCTAAAATGTAAAAGAAAACCATATTGGTTCGGTGGTTAGCCAGATTCTTTGGTACAACCAGACACAAACAGATCCTGTTATTATATCATACATTGCTACATTAACTATCCATTTATGCCTATGAAACAACTAAATAGCTTGCTGCTGAGTCTTGATTTGTCGATATTACATTTTATTAGTTTCATTTTGCACAGGGCTCGGCAGCCGCGCGTTAGCCGCGGCTAAGCCTCAAATTTAAACATGCTTTGACATAACCTTTTAATGAGGGTTATCAAATTTGGGTAAGGTTTAGACTTCCAGCTGGTTTTTAAAATTGTGAAAGGTTGATTTTCCTGGCTTACAAGCGACTGAGGCGCGGCTGCTGAGCCTTGCATTTTGCAACTTATAAGACTAACAAGGTTTGATAAAAGTTATTAATCCTATATTATAAATCCTATTTTGCCTTTGTCTAAATTATTGGAGGCGCCGTCGCTAGTAAAATAGAAATGCATTGATTTATTTTGCATTTTTCAGTTTTACAAACGTCCGACTAATATAAGATATTTTGGCCTTCCAATTACATTTTTAAAAAAAGCATGAATTATCTACATTTCATACAATAAAATGCCTATTATTTCAAGCATCATTTAATTTGTATAATACCCTGCTATCAAAACTGTTTTAGCTATTTATTGCTGCGCTACTTATATACATCATTGCTTCGTTTACCCATCTTTTAATGAAATATCTTTTATATTAAATATTTAAAATGGTCTATCTATCAATTTTATAAGATCATGAATAAATACAAAAGAGTATAGTATAGAAAAGTATGTTATTAGATAACACATAAATCAAAAAGCTATTACTTTTTTGTCTGACTGTTAAAATAGCTATCCACTAAACCGATTGAGTTCTCTCTTTTATGGTAGCTGCATATTTTTTCCCGGATGGTTTATTGTTATTTCTAAAGAAGTTGTATCAACTTTTTTGCTTTTTATTTAAGATAGCTAGCCGGTTCTTTCAGTAAGTAGTAGATGTAAAATTTTTCATAGAATTCAGATATGCAATCGGTTTTTTTGTAGACCTCTTATTTTTTAAGTAATTTAAGTTTTAAAAAAAAATAATTAAGTCGGTTTTAAGGTACTAAAACGCAACAAAATAAAAGAAGAAAATGGCCAGTATGAACAAAAATAGTAAGATCTTTAATTTGACACCTTACTTTTAAAATTCTGTTGAGTAATTATTGAAAAAATCTATTTTTTTAACCTCGGTTTAATAAAAACTTTAGACCTAAATATTTTCTCAAACAGACATAAAAAACATGGGTTAATATATACCTTTAGAATCAGAAAAATATTACGAATCTATTCTAAGCAAAATTGAAAAAGTTTTATAAAACTATAATAAAAAAAATAAGTTTATTTTAAGAATCATAATTTTCGGCTTTAAAGGGTTAGCTTGAACCAAACCTGAACCAAACCTAAACAAAAGACAATGCAATGTAGCAGATATTTTTTAAACACAAGAAACAATAATGTATTTTTAACTGCATTGTTTTGAAGTTTATAAACAGACTGATGCATATTTGTTCATAATTTTTCATTCTTTACATGTTCTTTAATATCACTATATTTATTGTAGTATCTATTGTATATATTGTATGAACGTTCTCCTTTTTTTCTGGCAATTCTATAGGTTAATTTTATAGATAAAGCTTCCCGATTCGTCAATTTTTGCGATTTGTGATTGGCTAGTTTAGTAGTTACAATTCTTAAAATAAACTTTTTATTTTTTCTATTTTTTATTACAATTTTTTAAAACTTTTTCAATTTTGCTTAGAATGAATTCATACTATTTTTCTCATTCTAATGGTATATATGAACCCATATTTTTTATGTCTGTATGAGAAAATATTTGGGTTTAATGTTTTGATTAAACCGAGGTTAATAAAATAGATTTTTTCAACAATTACTCAACAGAATTTTAAAAGTAAGGTGTCAAATTAAAGATCTTACTATTTTTGTTCATACTGGCTATTTTCTTCTTTTATTTTGTTGCGTTTGAGTACCTTAAAACCGACTTAATTATTTTTTTTAAAAACTTAAATTACTTAAAAAATAAGAGGTCTACAAAAAAACCGATTGCATATCTGAATTCTATGAAAAATTTTACATCTACTACTTTCTGAAAGAACCGGCTAGCTATCTTAAATAAAAAGCAAAAAAGTTGATACAACTTCTTTGAATTTTTGGGGGGTTAATTTAAGTTATATGTATGTGCATTTCCTCTCCTCTCTAGAATAAAAAAAACTTAAATGCTATGGGACAATTGTCGTGAATTTAGGTTGCTAACATGGACTTCACTTATTGGTCAATTAGGTCATCCAGTAAGAGGTAAGGAGATGGAGTAAAGTGGGTGGATGGTGATAATCGTTATTTTAGACAGCTAAAAGTTTCACTTTATTAGAGTACTAGCGGCTACGCCCCTAGAAGTCTCTAGGGGCAAATAATGTGGGAGATACCTTCTACCAAAATAGTTAAGAACCTTCCCTTCCTATAAGAAGCTTGATTGTAAAGGAGAACCATATCGGTTCAGCGGTTAGCAAGATCCTTCGCAACATACATAAAAGCTTACTACTTTATATCTGATGCAACATCCAAGCTGTCGAACATCCATTACAAAGATTTCAATGTTTCAAAAAGTTTTGTATAGATATTATTTATCTATCCCTTTTCCCCTGACATGATCTGTTATCATAAAAATGATTAGCATCGTGATAAAACAAAATTGTTGACATTAAATTCAAATTTTAGGATAAATTTTCAATCAGCTGAAAATCGTTTTAAAAAAACAAGGATGACAATATTCAAAAAGTATATTACTTCAGAATAAAAAAATCTTGATATTTTTCTTTAAATGCAAAATTATTTGGATGTACTATTGTTTTTTAGGAATACTTAGTTACTTTGCTTTTTATTATTCTGCCTAATTTTCCTGAGAATCAATATTATATTAAGAAGAAAGGGGGCACGATCTATGAGTAACTTTACCCATAGAATTGGGACCCTGTGCCAACTTTTAATGGGTCTTATCAGCTAAAAGCGTCAGAAATATAATCACAGCCAAATCGCTACAAAACAACAGAAATCAATTTGATAGCAGACGAAAAAGGCCCCTACCACTTGGGTCAGTTGTCTGGGTTATACATCTATACTTATACAATGATTTCAACATGAGTAAAAGTTCGGTCAAAAGCAACCGATTGCAACGGACGAACAAATACATAGACCAACAAAGCAGAGTAGCTTCGCTCCTAATACTAATGAAAAATGAACGAACATTACTTTTTTTAACACAAAGCTTTTTATTAATAATATAATAACAGTTTTTAAAGAAATAATTAATCCAAGCACACTTTTATATAATTAATAATTAATCAAAAAAATTGTCTGTGTGTATGTTTTTTAATTAAGTAGATGTAAAAAATTAGCTAAAAATGTGACTTTTGATAATATAAAACAATAAGAGAGGTTTTTTTATATAAGTGCTTCGAATTGGGGGAAAAAGGGTCAAAAATTAATTTTAGAAATTTTCATGGTTTAAATGGATGAGAATAGACTAAAAGTGTTCGAACAATTTAACCAGAAATTTAACCAGATTATTACTCATATTAAAAAGGTTTACCTAAAAACTAAATGTAAATTGTATTTTAAATATTTTCAGCATTTGCTAAACCTTTTTTCTATGATTAGTCTGATTAAAAAAATTCTTGGTTATTTTGATTGAACACTTGATTGAAAAAAGGGGGCTTGCACTGTTTAACATTAGGTGCACATTACAGGAATAAGACAATGGACTATAAATTAATCTATCAAAATTCTTTAATTCTGGGTATGAATTGTGTAGAATAATTACGTGCCAGTGTCCTTTCCATTCCTGATATTACATTCAATTTTGTTTGAGAGTTTTTCACTTTTTGAAAGTTTTTTTTCATCTCTAATTTTTATTTTGTCATAACTTCTAGATAGAGTTACTAAATCTCGCTCTATTTTTGGCAATTATACATAGTCTCACTTGTGGAAAAGTGTTTCTCTTTACATTTTTTTGCATTTCACTGATTTTGTTCACTTTGTACACTTCTGGTGTACAGAATGTACACATTTAATTATTAATCATCACAGCAAATTAAAAAGTTTTTTTTAATAATAATTTTTATACACTTAACATTATATCTAGGTCTAATTGCAGGGTTCCTTTTTAAATTAACTATATGCATTAAGATTATACAAAAAAATCACAATTATTACAATTTAAGAAAAAATTGGCATCAATTTTATATAATATATAAGAAAGAATAGGTTTTCAAAAAAGTCTTAACTAATGATTTTCAATTTTAGCCATGCTGGCCATTGCCATGTATTTTCGTAAATTTTCTTCCATTAACTTTGCTTGCTCGCCACGTTCAGACAATCCGCCACTCCCGCCGAAAGGGCTCCCGCCTTTACTGGCGGCGTTAAATAAATTAGGAAGGCGCGACATGTCGCCGCCTAGCAGAGGGTTAGCAAAGGGAAGCATACCGCCGAAAGGCGGCTGAAAACGGGGCGCGCTCGGCGGTAAACTGGCGGAGTTTGGCGTTAGTCCAGGAATGCCAAATGGGAAGGGAAATCTTTGCTGTTGTTGTTGTTCCGCTAGAAATCTGGCAAAAAATTCATTTTGATATGGAGAAAATGGTGGCATTTGGCCGCCACCAGCTGCACCACTGGGAAAATGCAGTGGTAACCGCGGTTTATTATCGCCATCCCCGCGCAGATTGCCGCCATTTCCGCCGGTCATTTCAATATCATCATTGTCCGCTGTTGTTGAGAGTAACTTGCGGTGCAGGGCCAAGTTGGACGCGTGGCGGTCGCGGCTGCGCTTTGAGGGAAACGCGGCGTTACAACCTTCAACTGTGCACTTGTGGGAAAGATTCAGATGAATGCTTTGGTAGTGTAACTTTACGGCAAAATGATTTGGGAACTCCTCTCCGCAATCCACACATCTTCCAGGATTCTCTTTGTCCAGTGGAATTTCATCAAAATCTATTTCATCATCGGATGCATTTTTATTGTTATTAGCAGAGCCGTTGTCAGGTTTAGCATTTTGCGATTCCCTGGACAACTCTTGCGCTCTTGTCAGATCATTTCTTACTTTTAATTTAAGAGCAGTGTTGTTGCTACCCTCCTCAAGTTCACTGTCTGTAGTAGCTTCATTGGCATCTTTATTATTGGAGGATTTATTTTTTTCACTGGCCTCATCATATGGTTTGTTATTACTCCCCTCAACTCTGGATTTGTCTACATCAAACTCCATGACACTGTCTTGGCCATCAAATTCTTCTATGTCCTCCATGGGGTCAGGGAAACCTAAAACAAAGAAGATCTTTATTTTCTACCATTTAGTTTTTAAAAAAAAATAACAAAACTACTCTAAATAATAAAAACATTCTGTGTAGAAATGCAAAAATCATAACAAATCTTAACTCAAATTGGAATATTTCATCAAATGAAATATTCCAATTTGATTCCATCAGTCTGTTTGTATATAATTAGGTCTGTGTATCTATCTACATATCTACCCATCTATATATCTAAAGATCTAAAGGGATAAGACAATGGCCAATGAATGTTTGTGACTTAATCTACCCATTTTTTCCTGTCTGTGTCTGTCTGTTCGTTTGTAACTAAGGCTCTGTATCTATCCATCTATCTCATTGTATACCTATCTTTTTTTGTCTCTGTCGTCTTTAAATCTATTATCTTATTCTAAAAATATCTTTTGATTTATGTATTGCAGATATTAAAGAACATGTTTATGTCTAGCTAGCTCTTTATTTATAAATCTCTCTTTTAATTTATCCATCTATCAATATTCAATTTATCTACCATCTTTTATCTATCTATTTTAATACCTTTAACTAAAGTATCTATGCATACATCTATTTATCTATTTTATTAATTTTTATCTGACTAAGTATCTATCCATATATCTTACTGCCTATTTTAATATCTAACTATATTTATCTAAATGAGTATCTATCCATACTTCTATAATCTATTTGTCTTTTTTATAACTAAATAATTATGCATACATCTATCTATCTTTTTTATTATCTTTGTTCTAACTAAATATCTATCAATACATCTATCTGTATATTTTATTACCTTTTTATCTAACTGTATCTATCTTTTTATTATCCTTTTTATAACTAAATAATTATCCATACATCTTTCTATCTTTTTATTATCTTATTTATAACTAAATATCTATCAATACACCTATCTGTTTATCTTAGTATCTTTTTATATAACTAAGTTTCTATCTATTAATTCATGCATCTTACCTTCATCATTATCATCACTAGAAAAGTTTCCATCCTCCTGATTATCCCCCTCCTTGGTGTCACCATTAGCAGAGATTCTTGTTGGGTTCAGACACTTGCGTTTGCGCCCTCCCATACCATTGCTACCATCCTCCTCATTAATATTAGTCTGGTCCTTGTTGCTACCACCAATGACAGTATTATCACTGTTCTCAATGTCTATATCATCCTGTTCAACATCACTATTGTCAGCCGCAGCTATGTCAGAATTTGCACTGTTCACATCAGACTTGCCGCAATCTGCAGCGGTTTGCACATAATCTTCAGAGTCAGACCCGCCACCGCCACCACCGCCGCCAAATGCTTCAAATAGGCGTTTGTTGCCGCGGTTTTGTTGCTCCGCCATGTGGCGGGAGTACAGCGATGTCAGCTTTTGCATTTCTTGCAGCCGTTGCAGCTCAAGTTGGTGATGGTGAAATTTTTGCAATTCTGGCGGCAGCAGATTTGGCCCTGCAAGGTTGGGAAAGTGATGAAATGGGGGTGGGGGTAGGGGTCCATGTGGTCCTCCCGAAACCGGAGGCAAATGATGTTTGGGTCCTCCTCCAAGGGCTCCAAAGGGGAGTGTTGGCCCCTGATGTGTGCGCCCGTCGTGGGGTGAGATCTTGCGCCGTATGTGGGGTGTGTGCAGTTTGGGGTTGGGGTTGGCTGAGTGGCGGTTGCGGCTGCGTCGGCTGCTGAACATCATGTTGCAGCCGGGCACGGAGCACTTGTGCATCTCGCGCAGATGCACGGCTGAGAAGTGGATCTTGAGTGCACCCTTGTCACAGAAGGTCTTGAGACAGACGTTGCACTGGACTCGCTTTTTACCTAAAAAAAAACAAGATTAATTTTGTCCATAAGTTTGCAACAGAAACAAGTTTTCAATGAATAATACTAATTGATAAGTAAATAAAGAAATAAAAATACCAAATATAAATGTCATAGGTTTGTATTTAATCTATTGTATCTCTCCTATTAATAATCATATCTTAAATTTTTTCAACATTAGATCCTTAAAATAGGTTGCTATTTTCCAATAATTATAGACATATATAATTTATGTTTAAATTTACTTTTGTTTAGTGTTTGGACAGGGGGGATATGAGTTTCTGAATCCCCCCCCCCCCCCCACAAAGAAAAAAAAATTATTATTCAGATATGAAAAACTTTTTTTTATTTCCCTCAAATTGCCTAGTTTAGCACATGACCTCCAAAATTTGAAGAAAAAAAAAATGGGGAGGAGAGGGAGGGGTAGGCGTTACTATGCTTGTTAGGTACTTCAAGGGAAAGCACCAGATTATTTTTTACCTGTAGCTGGATTAACATAAGGGGTGCCCAGATCATCATGGAACGCACTAAACTGTCGGGGGGAGTCCAACCCTCCCGCCCCACTGCCAGGCCTTCGCCCAGGTCCCCGGGGAGATTCGTCCCTGTCCCCTGGCTTGTTGTCTGCCAAGGGTTTAGGGGTGTTTTGTGGTAGGTTCATGGGGTTGAATAGCTTGTTGTCTTCTTTGATTACAGCGGCCGCAGCTTTGCGTGATTCTTGTTCTTGGTGGAGCTTGTTCATCTGATGGTGATAAGATGCCATGCCTGTTGGAAAATAGATACTTAGGTCTAAGTAATGATAACAAATGATTATTATATATGTGGATATATTGATAAGAGAAATTTATGCAACTATTATATTGGTCAGTTCGTTCATCCAGTACAAGGGGAGGAGATAGAGTAAAGGGAGTGGATTTGATTAAACTTCATATTCGTATTCATATACATATCAAGTGGATAATAATTTAAATAACAAACAATGTTATAACTAAAGAAGTTATTTTGCACACAAAAACAAGAAAACTAGGTATTACATAGTAAACAGTATGCTGTAAAGATTAATAATAAAGAATAATATATAATATTCAAAAAAAAACGAAATCTATTAACTGGCAAAGAAGATAAACTTTAGTCCCAAGTTCCAAAAGCTCCATAGATAAAAAAAGTTTATACACTTTTCTACACAAATAAAAAAAAAAGTTAATTTAGTGGGAATTGCTTTTTCATTATTAAGCTGCAAATTATTTTATGCTTAGCAAGCGAAAAATTTTATGTAATAATATGGTTTAATTATATTTGTAGAAAATATTAAGTATCCTTTCCTGGGTGATGTAGGCCAAAATTTGGGGGCATAGGGTAGCCCGGCGGCCCCAACCCATGTGAGGGGGGCGGCGGGAAGCGCATGGGGCTCAACGACGGGGGCAGCGGCTTCTCTATGGAGGAGCTTGAAGAGCGCGGCATTTCAGGTGTTTTGCGCTGCGCTTGCACGGCGTGCGCATGCTCCAGTTTCCGATAGTCAAACGGATGCATGCTTTGCAGTTTGTTCAGCGGGGAAGGCGAGGTCATTGAGGAGGTTGGGGAGGGCGGCGGGAGCGATGATGTAGCGCCACCGCCGTTCATTTGCAACACCGGGGATATTGTGGAGTGTGGTGGGGGTATTAGGGGGCCACCCCCTGGCCCACCTGAGGGGGTGGTGCTGACAGGACTAGCGGAAAGAGGGGAGGCTTGACTGTGGTTCCCAGGTGACAGGGCAGCTAGGGAACTACCCCCCAGTGAGGGGCTGGCTCCTTTTCTTTCTGATGAATCTAATTGAGGACTCGAGTCACTGTCCACAAGGCCGTTGTTTGGCTTGTTATTGTTCATTAGCTTGCTGATGTACTCTTGCAGTTTCTGTTTTGAGTCTGGGTTTTGTTCGCATAATTCTTGTAGCAGTAACTGTTGAGTTAGGGCGCGCGTCACACCAAATCTGGTCATCAAAATATTTTAGATTTTTTAAAATTTTTTTTTGTTTCTTGATTACACAATTAAATAAACTTTTCTGAACCTGTTTTTTACTCATCCTGTTATTATTTTGTTAATATTTGGCCTTATAAGTATTAGTATCACAGATGTATAAATAGGAAAAAAAGGGAAAAAGCATGAAAATTAATATGAATTAAATCTTTTTTCCAAAAATTATTTCTTATTCAAAACATAGTTTAATTACTACTATAACAACAAAAATTACATTATTTAAAATGGAATAATAAAGATTTCGTTTTTGCTATATTCATGTCCCCCGCCTATCCAAAGGGGAAAAAAGACAATTACAATATATATACATATTAATATATCAGAAATAAAGGGGTAAATGAATATAACCAAATATATTTATTATGTAAAAATTATGTCAGTTTTTAAGAGAAAAGTTTGGATTGAATATATGTAAAATCTCATTTGTAAGTATTCGACGGCTAATAACAGAAATCTTAAGGGATAAGACAATAGTTGATAAATTCATGTTTCAATAGATAATGTGTCTGTAAAACTTTGGGTGCTAAAGTTAATTGTCAGTCCTACGGACAAACATTATTTAAAGAGTAACTAGGAATAAAAAGGGCTTTCTTATGTTTTTATTTATCTTTTTAACCCTATGTACTCAAGCTTACACAAAAACGTACACCCACACACACACACAAACACAAAGTTTCCCCCGCCTGAAGCATCCCTTTACACAGATTGCCTCTAAATAGTTAATGAGTATACACACAAACACACAAAAACACACACACACTCACATAACAAATCAAGAGAAAGGGTAGTTTTGACTCTTGAGAGGGTTCTCTTAACCCCACCCCCCTGCAAAAAATTACTCCGTCTCTTCCCCCCCCCCCTCTCAGATTTTATTGCAATCTTCCCTACCTAATATTCCTTCAAGGGGTGTTTTTCAAAAGTAGATTAAATTTTGTAAATTTAAAAATGATGGTTTAATTTTTTTGGGGGTAATACAAAGTAGAACGATGTCTGTCCGTCTGTCTGTCCGTCTGAAGCTTAAGATCTCAGTAACCGCTGAACCGATTTGGCTCTACTTTTCAGGGATTATACCTACTGGTCCTGTGATGGTTTTAAGCTATTTTCTTGGGGTGTGGGACACCCCCAACCCCCCCCAAAACAAAAAAAATCCCCCCCCCATTTTTTTTTTTTTTTTATTGCAGAAGATTTTCTTGGTCCTTTATTTTTTTTTTTGCAGGAGATTTCCTTGGTCCTTTTACGAATTTTACCTTATTTTTTTTTATCACCTCTTGGGGCAAAGCCCCTAGAGGCTAGGGGCGAAGCCGCTAGTTTTATATAAGGTAAGATATCTGTAGAGTAAAAGTAAAATAAGTTTAGTTTTAAAAACGAAATTATTTTTTATTTAATGGCACATTGATATTAGTAAAGCATTTAATCAGTTATTTGAAAATATTATAACTTTATATATATTTATATGTTATGTCTTATGTTAGATATTTGATTTGAGGGTTTAATTGTATTCTAATATTTAGACTTCATGATCGAAGCCATAAAATAACTCTAATCTTATAATGACTTTATATTGATAAAATAACAGCACAAAAAGTTTGTTATTTTGTTGGAATACTACCTTTGGGAATAGTATTATCTTAAGTGAATTTCTGCAGTGATTTCTTAATAAACCTTTATAACAAACATAAAAATAGATAGACAAATACTAGATAGATAGATTGACAAACAAATAGATGGATATAAAGATAGACCTATTTCTGCAGTGATTTCTTAATAAACCTTTACAACAAACATAAATATAGATAGATACACAAACAAATATATATATATATATATGATTAGATAGATAGATAGACAGATACAATATAGATTGATAGACAATTAGTTAGATAGATTTACCTATTTTTGTAGTGATTTCTTGATAAACCTTTTAAACAAACTTAAATATAGATAGATAGACAAACAAATAGATAGATGAATAAATAAATAGACCTATTTATGTATGGATTTCTTTATAATATACATAACAAACATAAAAATAGATAGATAGACAAACAGATAGATAAATAAATAGATAGATAGACAGATACAAACACAAACTAGATTTGTAGACAGCCAGATTTATAGATAGATAAACCTATTTCAGTAGTGATTTAACAAACATCAATTTAGATAGATATACCTCATTCTGTAGTGATTTCTTAACAAACATAGAAATAGATAGAAATACAAATTTTGATTAATATACAACAGATGGATAGATTTTAAATATAAGATAGATTTAACTATAAGATGTTAGGACATACAAAAGTAGATACATAGATAGTTTTTCCTTACTTAAAATTAATCAACTTTAAACCTTTAAAATTGTACATGTTGGATATAAGGTTTATTGTTAAAAAAAAAACATAAACCTACTAAATAACGCCTACTGCATTTTAAGATGTGCGTTCACTTCCGAAAATGAAACATTTAATTTATCTCATTGCGATTTCCCTCAAAGTTCCTAGTTGAGCCCCTCCCTTACTCTTATTTTTATATTATATAGAAAATAGTTTTAGTTTGCTTGTTTATTATTATAATGTTATATTGGGTAATGGGTAACAAACAGCTTAACAGGGTTATAGTATAGGCCAGCAGGATTAGACATAGATAAAAAAGATCTACCCCTCACCCTCTTATTTCAATTTTAAAAAAATATGGGAGGTGTTATAGATGGGTGAAGTAAAGGTGGAAAAACACATTTTATTTTGCTAAAGGGATACAACCCCTAAACCCCCCGTCCTTTGTATGCCTATGAATGGCATACCAAATTTTATTTAGATACCTAGATATTAGAAAGAAATATAGACACTAGATAAATAAATTAATTACATAGAAAGTTAGGTATTAAAAGTAAGATTTTTTATAAGCTAGAAGTAAATTTATTTACTTTAAAAAAGTAAAAGTGATAAAAGAAAAAGAATGTAAATAATTTTTTAACACCCCTTGAATCGAATTGTAAATATATATAGGTACAACTGCGAGGGAGGGGACATTGGACTGTAAAATTATATTTGTACCTAAAGTTTTATTATAAGTTTTCCTATATCTTGGTTTGTTTTAACAAGCTAACAGAGTCCAAACTTTTCCACCATTACATTAATTTTTTTATGTACTACTAGCATCTAGGGGCTCTGTATTCCAAAGGGCATATGAGCTAGGAAAATAGCTTAAAACTATCCCAAGACTTAAATCTTAAATAGAATAGCCTAAAACCATCTCAAGACCTATGTACAGCATACTTAAAATAAAGAATCCAATCGGTTGAGTACTTATTGAGATCTCAAGCTTCTTAAAAAATAGTACTTTGCACTTTTAGATATTATTTAAACGTCTATATTCATTACATTAACAAAAATCATTACAAAATCATAGCTCACCTTATTTAATTATACACAGTGCGCCTAAATTAGGCCGCAAGGGAGCGATTCAAAGACATTTGGTGATAGATGTTTAGGTAACCT
This sequence comes from Acartia tonsa, assembly GCF_053477335.1. Taxonomy (NCBI): domain Eukaryota; kingdom Metazoa; phylum Arthropoda; class Copepoda; order Calanoida; family Acartiidae; genus Acartia; species Acartia tonsa. The sequence continues at coordinate 61,018,289 of NC_137261.1, read as the reverse complement.
TTACTTCTGTTTTATAGCATACTAATTCAGGAAATAAGGGGCTATACAATAGGATTTATTTAAGAAAATGATTTTCCAGTATAGCTCCGAAACCAATTAATATCCGCTGGATTAGAACAGGTATTTAGCCGTACTGAAAATTGATGTTTAGAATCGTATTACAGACAATTTTTCACTAATATTAACATGAAAATCATAAAATTAATACCAGTTTTGTTAGGCCGGGCTATCGTCCCTCTAATCTAACAAGTTTATAAATTTCATAATTTTTCTTTTTGATATCTGCTAATTAATGTTTTAATTGCTACTTATGAAAATTTCTACAATCCCTAATTCTTGAAAAATGGACTCATTCATTTAACAGTTTATCTTAGGTAAAGATTAAACAGACACACAAATAATATGCAGGGAGGGGACATTGGACAGTAGATTATACTGGTACCCAATGTTTTATAACCGGCCACTGCTTCTAATTCGTTGTCTTCAACCTTTTTAATTATTTTGACTAGCTGGTTAAAAACATTAGTGTTCATATTTTTTAACCAATAAATTTAATCTACACAAGGAATAACTTTCAGATACATATGATCCTAATATTCATTGGCTTATCCCCTAAGATCCCTGAGAAGTTATCTTTTTAGAAAGCCACACTAATTCTTATGTTTGTGAGTGTTTTTAAATATCTAATTTTCTAAAGGGATCTTATTATATCACAGTACTTTACTGCTACGCCACTAGAGGCCTCTGGGGGGGGGGGGGGCTTGAGTAAAGATGAGAGGGGGGTATGGAGTTGATCAACCAATTTTGGTTTTTAAAAAAAAAGTAAAAAAAACGTTTATAGGAAGGAGAGTGTCATTTTTTTATGGAGGGGAATGCTACCCTCCCTCAAATAGTCATAAACCTTTTCGACATACTTTAAACCACTTATGAGCATCATTAATAAGAAAATAAGCGCTTTTGTCAAAAGTAATAAACATATCTTTGAAATGTAAAATATTTGATTCCTTAAAAATTGTTGAAGAATTTGTGGTTCATCCTCTGTAGAACACATTTTCCATTTATCCAGGCTTCCTCCGTTACCATCCTAGATAGATAGATAGATATATAGATAGATAGATAGAAAGATAGATAGATAGATAGATAGATAGATAGATAGATAGATAGATAGATAGATAGATAGATTGAGATAAAGATAGATAGATAGATAGATATATATATAGATTAAAAGATAGGTAGATAAATATATATATAGATAGATAGATAGATAGATAGATATTTAAATAGATAGATATAGAGACATTTAATATATAGCCACTCTGATAAACTTGAATTGTCCATACTAAGCCATAGATAGATAGATAAATAGATAGATAAGCAGAAGGACATAACTGTAGTATATAGCCCCTTTGATAATCTTGCATCCATCCAAAGCAACACAGGACAGTTTTTTCTTTATAAATAGAAATAGATAGATAGATAAACAGATGGACATACCTTTAATATATATCCTCTCTGATAATCTTGCATTGTCCAGCCAAAGCCCCATAGGACTATGTTAACTTTACAGATAGATAGATGGACAGATAAATAAATAGATATACATACCTTCAGTATATATCCTCTCTGATAATCTTGCATTGTCCAACCCAAGCCCCGAAGGGAGTGTTAACTTTACAGATAGATAGATAGACAGATAAATAGAAAGACACATATATAGATAGATAGATAGACAGATGGACATACCTTTAATATATATCCTCTCTGATAATCTTGCATAGATAGAGATATAGATAGATAAATAGAAAAATAGATGATTAGATAGATAGATAGATAAATATTTAGATAGTTAGATAGATATTTAGATAGATAGATATATAGATGGATAGATATATAGACAGATGGACATACCTTCAATATATATCCTCTCTGATAATCCTGCATTGTCCATCCGAAGCCCCGCAGGACTGTATTAACCTCTTCTGGTGAAAGACTAGAGAAAAGTTTGTCCAACATCATCTTCAATTTCACTGGCACAGCCTGGTATCCCTGAAATTTTGATATGTTAGAATTGACCTATCGATTTCAAGCTTTGCATGAAGATTACTATAACAATTAGGTACAATAAAATGCGGGGCTATTAATATTTTAGCCGGCTGCGAGTATCAATTTATTAGAGTACATGTTAATCTTGTGCAACATCCAAGTAATATTATATCGATTGATATATTCTATTTTTCTTTTTTTGGAAAGCTTCAAATAGATCCATTCCTGGATAAGTTTTAATCTACTTTAAAGAATTTTTTAAAAATATAATATTTCATTGCAATTTATGCAGCATTACCTATTTTAAAATCTATGCCTCTGCCTTATTTCTAAAATGTCAAACCATAACTAATCCAAGCCAACCTCTAGATTTTCAACATTTATACAGTAAAAATGTGCTCTTAAGTAGCGAAGCTACCTTATAATTAGTTAATATCCTTTTCTCTGTTAAAGTAGGTAGGAAGATTTATCGATATTTTTGATTTATCGATATATTTTTATTAAAATATACAAATAATTATACATAAATTTTCTGCTTTAAATATCACTGATCTATTCTCTTTCCCCTACATAACATACCATAAAACAAAAAGTACAAAAATTGTAAAATCCTTTTTAAAATTAGGCATACTATTGTTTTATAGGTGCATTAAATAAAAGTTTTATTCACCCTTTTGGCTGTAATATAATTCACATTTCACCACGGGTTTATTAAGTTTTAGAAATTTTTTTATAGAAAAGTAACAGGGTGTCTATTTGTTTCCCATGTGTCTGTTTATAGCGAAGAATCTTGCTAAATTCTGAACTGATATGATTCTCCTTTATAGTGAAGATCCTTAAATGTCCAGTATGGGGTATGGTACCACAAGCTTTGAAATCAGCTAGTAACATCATAAATATAAATACAGCCGAGTCCCTACAAAAGAACTGTAAGCAATTTGCTAGCACCAAAAGGGTCTCTACCACTAGGGCCAGGTAGTCATCTTGATCATACATCTATTCTTATACATAAATTGTCCTAATGAACATGGTACCTACTCAAAATATTGTAATCATTAATACTTATATCTTTGGGAAACCTATATTTATATAGGTATACCTATATATATATATATATGTTTATCTATTCTAATGAACTAGGTACCTACTCCAAATATGGTAATCAGCACTGTTTATATCTTAGTGGCGACATACACACAAAACAACAAACAAAAAAATATTTTTAGCGAGCATAAATATGTAAAGGTTTATTACTTTTTGTTCTTAGTTGTTTGAGACCAGCCTCTCCCGTATAGGATAATTAATAGGTACTTTTTTTGTTGTTGTAAAAGAATAAAGTCTGTCTTTTAGAAATCTTTGGCTATTTATTGGTTTTAGTTACATTAAAAGATGACTTTTAGTGGTATATCTATGTATGTATGTATGTGTATATGTATATTTATGAGTATTTTGGACTGTATTTGTATTAATGGTGGCCTGCTTTTTTATGGCGTCATAACAATGTAGCTGAAAGTCATTATCATTTTCTGCTAATCAGTTTTTATCTGTCTTATGATAAAAAGTTTTTTTTTCTTTTAGGTCTTTTATTTTAAACGCTTAACTAAGTTATATCTTAGGAAAAGCTTTATTTGATGAATTTAAGGCGGTTTCAGACTATAGTTTAAGCTTCCCACAAATGCAAGTAGAGTCCCTATATGTTCTCTAGTTGTAATATCAAAAAAAATGCTATCTGTTTCTAAAATAGACTAAAACCTGCACCATGAAGAATTAGTCAGATCTTATAATACAGACAATACTGTAAAGATCTAAAAAATTAAATGTCCCAATTTTGACATGAAAAAAAAAATAATTTCTTCCATTGCATTGCAGCCAAGGATCTAAAGAGATAAGACAATACAAATTTAAAATTAAAAAAAGTCGTCAAAGTTCTTGAACCAACCAAGAAAACGTTTAGGAACTTGCGTTGTTAACATCATAATGTCCCCTACCTCACTAAATATGTACAGCAGCAAAAAAAACAACAACTTAACCCTAAAATTTCGTTCCATTGTGTAAACACTAGATGCCACAAAAAAACACTGGCCATAAACTAAAGCACAGTTCTCCAAACTATAAATGCTAATAGTTTAATCTATCTATCTATCTATTATCTATTTTCCTAATCTATCCAGCTTTCTATCTATCTTACTATCCAGTTTATAGCAATTAGCTAACGGATAGCCATAAAGTCTTGAATGTAAATGGTATAATATATCTCTATCTGGTAATATATCTATTTAAGAAAATAAACTGAGGGCCATGTAAAAAAAAACATAGTAACAATGAAAGTACAATTCAAAATTAGGAAATTAGTTTGAATTTAAAAATTAACCATTGAATATGAGATTTTTGGGTACTTTAGATTTACAGTCCAGATATTACATAGATATTTACAATTAATCTATTCATTAGGTGATTAAAATGTTTATATTTTTTTCTTCAAATGTTCTGGACATTTTTGTGTCTTTCATACATGTTAAACAAAAAATTTATTTATAATGCCTAAAAGTGATTATTCTTCATAAAGCTATTCCTCCTACTTTATTAACACTCAAAGTGTGTTCTACAAAGCGTATTGTTATCAAATGTAATCCATGGCCAATTTGATTCAATTATTCAGTACTTGTTGCTTCACCGTTAGCCTCTATGTAAGGGTCTGAAACCTTACAGGCGTCTACGCCCTTAGCACATAGGTGGATCTGTATTCAACTGGTTAGAGAGAAGGAAGAAAAATAGTTTTTAACTATCCCAGGATTTATGAAAAGCTTTCCCAAAACTAAGAAAAGCGAGATTTCAAAGGACACAAAAGATAAAATAAAATTTTCTATATTAATAATTAAAATTATGTCATCGAAATACTCCTAGTTTTAACAGGTTATGTTTGGGAAGAGAGGGAAAAAATTTGCATCAAGATCTAATTAATTCGTACTGTTTTTACAACGTTTTCATCTTACAGCAGAAAATTGCCTAAATTATAATCATAGTATATGTAGAAACAACAAAGTTAGAAGACAAAAAACATAAAAACAATTATTATAAAAGCTAGGTGTAAAAAAAATGTTTTTTATTTAAAAAATTATCGAAAATTGTTGTCAAAAAAATAGCGGAAATTTTATTTTATTGCAATGACACCTTTTTTGCAACTGTAATGTCTATTTTTGCCTAGGCCAATAATTTATTTTTATAATTAGAATAACCATACCAGTTTGGTCAGTTCTAGATAGATAGATAGATAGATAAATAGAAAGATAGATAAATAAATAGATAGGTAGATAGATAGATTGATAGATGAAATTAAATATAAATGAATAGATTTATGGGTTCTATTAAGCTAAGGTTATAATTTAAGTATTAACTATCATTACTATTGCATGGTATTAGAATGAAATTTTAGATTGACCAAAAACAGAAATTGTAAAAAGAATTATTTGAAAGAATATATTACTACACAAAGATAGACATAGAAAGTTAGATAGCAACATAGACAGATAGATAAAAATAAAGATGGCAAGATAGATAGATAGAAAAATATAGATATATTTAAGAACCTGCAGATGAGTTATGGGTAACATTTAGCATCTTTAAATTAGATATTTAAATAGACAGATAGATAGAAAGATAGATAGATAGATAGATAGATAAAAATATAGATATATTTCAGAACCTGCAGAGTACCAATGAGTTATGGGTAACATTTAGCATCTTTAAATTAGATAAATAGATAGAAACATAGATAGCAAGATAGATAGATAGAAAAAAAGATAGCAAGATATGTAGATGGATAGAAATATAGATATATTTCAGAACATGCCGAGTACCAATAAGTTATGGGTAACATTTAACATCTTTAAATTAGATATATATATGGATAGCAAGATATATAGATAGATGGATAGAAATATAGATATATTTGAGAACCTGCCGAGTACCAATGAGTTATGAGTAACATTTAGCATCTTTAAATTGGTTACTATTTCAAATATATGGTGTGCAAACAAACCAACTTAGTATCTAAGAAATTTATAGCAATTTTTAATATTTTGAAGAGTAGGAGATGGCATTAGACATTAAATTATACCTAAACACGTTTGTTGACTTTGTTACTTTGATGGGTAGGTTCAAATTAGCAAAAATTTAAGTTACAGAAGGGGTACATTTCAGTATCTTTATTAGGAATGTATTGTACATTAATTTATTTTCCATTGTTCTATTCCTTAGGATCCCTAATATTGAAGCACACTCAAACCTTAAAGATCAAAACTACAAAAAAACTAATAAACAATTATACACCAGACTTGCAAATTTACAAATTTGCAACTGCAATGCGAAAACATTATAATTCCCCATGTCTTTCCCTTCGTGGTCAATATACACCCCTCCCCCCCCCCCCAAATCCCTTCTCTCGTGTTGATTCCATTATGGTTTATCTGATCTAAAAGGTTAATTTACAATGCATTACAAACTTTTCAAATATGGCAATATCGAATTATTTTTACATAAAGGTTGTAATATAAGAATGTGTAAGATCCCCGCAGGGTTAGTGTTTAAACTACCTAACAAAATGGGTTAAAGAGATAACATTGGACTGAAAATTACACTAGTACCCAAAGTTTTATAAAAAAACGTTTGAAATGTTGATTGGATGGTACAAACTAAAGGTCTAAACCTTTCCACCAACTATTTTATTCTACAAAAAGAGTACATACATTTTTAGTTGATTATCTTATCACTGTGTTTTTAAAGAATATCGGTTTTAAAAGAATAAACGTGGATATATTAACAAGGAGAAAATTTGTGGTCAATTTAGGTTGCTAACATGGACCTCATGTGTTGTTCAGTTCGTTTATCCAGTAGTGGGCGAGGGGTTGGTAGAATAGGGTTTATGGGGGGTATAGTTATTTTAGCCAGTTATGATAATCCTTTTATTATAGTACATGAAAATTTAGTGCAACATACAAGTAATAATCTATCGATTATTATTTACTAACCTTTAAGAATGGTATCCTGCAAAATGAAACTAGCCAAAAGAAATATAATATCTTTATGAAAGCAATTTTTTAAATGCTTTCAAAAGTATACATTAAATTTCAATCACGAAGAAGGGGTGATCTGTTGTAATATGTTACAAAAATCTCAAAAATGGCATTTTAAGCTCCTTATAGGCATCAGCAAGCTTTAGGCTATTTTTTTAAATGTTAGGTTTAACAGTGAACATATAAAAAATACAGATATTTGAGTTTCGGTTACAAAAAGAAAGATAGAAAAAAAAATTCATAGAAAATAACTTCATTTATCGCATCGTATCATAGACAGCTTCCCGCGGCTATTAAAATGAAAATAATGTAAGATTAAAACCAGTTTTGTTAGACCCGGCCAAAAACTTGTACTTACATAACTGGTATTGATCTCATATTTAATGATATTTTATCATTTGTGGAAAATTGTCTGTAATAAATACTATACATGATTTTTCAGTATGACTGAAAACCGGTTGAAGCCATACTAGAGAAAAGTATTTTTTATTTATAAAATGATATTATTTTATTTAAAGTGCCCATAAAGTACGTTAATGTTGTATAATTAGCAGTAAAATAAATATAAATGAAAAGGGCAGTTCCTTTTAGGGATTAATAAAATAGTACAAATTGCATATTCATTTGATCAAAATATAGAAAACTAGCGGCTAAATCCCTAGCATCAAGTAACTCTGCATTCAATAGCTTCAACGAGATTTGCGGGTCAACTTGTATTATAACATTGAATATATTCAGCTTGGCCAAAGGATTCTCACTTCCAGTCTCCATGTGCATCTGAATCCTAACTTCAGATAATCAGGGCTACAAACAACAAACAAACTCTGTATTCAAAGAGGCAAATGGGGCTAGAAAAACAGCTAAAACTGTCTCAAGATTTTAATCAGAAAATAGAATAGCCTAAAACATCAGAGGACCTATGGACAGATGGAGAACTTAATCGATTCAGCAGTTATTGAGATCTTAAGCTTCAAACCAAAAATTGTATTACTTTATATACTAGGAGAATGAAATCAAGTTAAAGTAAATACTCTAAAGATTAAAAGGAAAGCCGGAAAAAATGGAATTTTATTTCATAAATATGACCAAAGATTACTTTGAAAACTGTTTAAAATAAACCACAATTTGCATTTTATAACAATCTATCCATTTAAATATCTATCTACCTATCTATTGAGGTATCTATCTATCTAAATTTAACCATAAAATGCATTTGAAGCAATTAATTTCACTATTTAAGTTGTTTTTGCATAAGGATGGTTTTTATTTTAACTAGAATTATCCTTTGCAGTTAGCCTTTCTATCTATCTATTTATGTATAAGTCTATCTATCTAAGTAAATGCCTAAAGGGATAAGATAATGTCCAATACATTGATCAACATCCTCAATTATGATACACAAAATTACCCCTCTATATACTGTAATCAGTGGTTGAAACGTTTGGACACCCAACTTACTGAACCAATCATTCAAAATTCACCAAATTTCCCAAAGCTAACGAATAAGAAAATGCTATTATAAAACTTCGAGGACTAGAAAAATAAACAGTCCAATATCCCGTCCCTCTCTGACGTATGTTTCTATCTATCTAGTTATCTGTATGTCTCTATCTTATTATCTATCTATGTAACAATCTATACCTTTAAAATATCCGAAGCAACTTGCAGCAAGCCAAAACCAATGCCAGCCCTAGTATTGTTATAGTCAAAACTAGAGGTAGGGGGCGAGGTCCAGGGGTTGTGTTGTATGATAGGGGTCCTTCTTATACGTTCATCAGAGTTTCTTCGTGTAGATTCTATAGAGTTTCTAATAGAACTCCTGTTTTCGTTTTCTTCTATAGATATTCGTCTAATAAAATCGTCGGAATTTCTTCTATAATCGCGCGAAGTTTTTCGAACAGAATTATCCTCAACTGAAATCCTTCTTATATCAACGGAGTTTCTGTAAATATTGTCGGCGGAGGCGGCTAGCCGCGTAGGACTTGTGGATGACTGCGGACTTGTCGGCGGCTGTGTGTCTGATTTATGCTCCGACCATACTGGTGAGTCCATACCTGGAATAATGGATATATTATTACTTGGATGTTGCACGAGATTTTCATGTTTCACAAAGTGATGCTCAAGCTGGCTAAAATAACGATATCTCTCTCCACATTACCTTATCCCCTCCCCTCATTAGTAAGCTGCATTGACGACTAATATTCCCATGTCAATATATCCAATACCCCTTAGGAAAGTGTGGAGTAAAATTCAAACTTATAGTTTATTAATTTTTTCTAATGAAATGTTTTTTTTTAGTTTTTGGTGTAAAGATTTACTAGAATATACAAAACAAAGATATTTAAAAAACCAAACATCAATTAAAATTGTAAAAGCAATATATATTACAAGTTCTTATTTGACATTATACTTTTATTACTAGCATACATTCTCTGAGTACTGGGTGTCTATCATTCTAATAACAGCTATTAAGCAAATTAAAGACTAGGCAAATGCAGGGATCTCAAGGGATAAGACACAATGGATGATAAATGTATTTATAATCTCTTTAATGATTACTCCTTCTGTAGATTAGCATTTTCAGTTAAAAAGTGTCTTCCCCACTAGTTTGAAAGTAATCGATTAGAATACATGTATCAAAAGTTATAATCCAACGCAGTTATAAAATTTTGGGTACCAGTGTAATGTAGAGTCCAATGTCCCCTCCCTCCCTCCGTGAGTGAAATGAGAGACATAAAGCATAAAAATGACCATTATGCTGGTCCATACATTTTTCTTTACACTCATTAGAGACAGGGAGGGATGGGACATTGGACTGTTTATTACACTAGTCCTCAAAGTTTTATAATAAAATTTGTATTATTTGTTGGCTGGTTATTTACTAACAGAAGGGGTAACTATGTACATTATCTTTGGAGATACACATAAATGTATCGGCTTTTGGACAATAAAATAAATCCATCTATAAAATGAGTTTAGGTACTTTTTAGATTTTTAACCAACGAATTTAAACTTTGTGGACTTAATTACGTACATTCTCGAGCTACAGGGTATCTATCATCAAACTCAGAAATGTTAATGTAGGAATGTTCAGAAAGAGAGGGACGGGAAAATCAAAGTTGGCTTGAAAACTTTAAGTACTTTTATTAAATCATAATTTTTTTCTAGCAGTGTCCAAACTTCCAAACCAATAATTTAAATCTACATTTAAAGATTTTGAATCACAGAAAAGATATTTTTCCTAACGACCTATTACTTTTTCCTTTACGTTTAGGGGGGCTTTTAGGGGTCTCTGGGCATGCATAAAAAATGATCATGTAACTAGCCATTTCGGGCACACGAATTTAACAGGGGGTGACCTACAAAAGTATAGATATTATTTACATTTTTTCAGGCAAGAGATATAAGAAGTATTTTAGAAATTTTAGTCATACTAAAATTTGAGAACATCGTATTATAGACAATATTCCAAAACTATTAAAATAAAAATAAAAAAAATATAATACCCGTTTTGTAATCCTGGGCCTTTTGCCCCTCGAACTAACAAAACTGGTTTTAATTTTATTATCTTTTTATTTTAATATCTGCAGAAAGCTGTCTATACGTTGCGATAGATAACTATTTTCATTTTATTGCTGCGCTTTTAAAATATAATTTTTGGTCACCCTTTTAAAACTGAAACTACACATAAATAGTCTTAAAACACACACTAAATCATTTTAAATGATAATTTGGTAAATTAGAAATTTAAGCCTGGCTTTTTTTCAGGATGGGATGAGACATTGGAATGTAAATTATATTGGGTGCTCCAAAGTTTGTAAACACGTTTGTTCATTAGTAGGGTTAAAATTTTAGAGTTTAATTGTTATTGGAATATATAAAGTAGCAGTGCTCGTTTTTTCAACCAACAATTTCTATCGAAATAATTATCATAATGGGGGGGGGGCCGGGGGGGTGTCATTACTTTATCGTTCATTGTCTTATCCCCTAAGATTCCTTACTACTTTTTAAAAATCAAAAGATTGTATGGCATTCTACAATATGTTTAAACAGCCAAGCTATTATATTAGCAACACATGTATATTATACGTACGTTTGTCTTTATGTGTGTGTGTTGTATGCTTCGCTGCTAACGGACATTTGATCCTTGTTAGAATATAACCTAAATTGATATAAAAGATAAAATATGTTAAGAGATCACAAAAAAAGAAAGAAGAATAGTTAGTTAGAATAAAATTATTTTTCTTAAAAACAACACATTTTTTAACATTCTTAAATTATTTTAATAGGCGGCTGGGATTTAAAATAAGGATGAAAATAGCCTAAAACCACCTGAAGGACCTACCAAAGCTTTATTAATTATTGCATCGTAATATAGAAAGATTTCTGCGGATGTTAAAAGAAAAAATTGTAAGATTAGAAACAGTTTTGTTAGCCCGTTGGAGAATTATATATAATACCATGCTTTACATAATTTTTCAGTATGGCTGAGAACCGGTTCTCATCAAGCGGATAGTAATCACTTTCGATGTTATAATGAAAAAAAATATTCTTTGGTTAAAAAATCTGCTCCACACTGTATGGATACCATTTGAATAGGGTGCAATCAAGACCCTTTCATTATAAACATATTTCTTTCAGACGTTTTCAAAATATTACAAAAGCAGCCATTTCAATCCAAATAGTCTTATAAACGATGGATAATATTGTGAATATCTTCATTGGAGATGTACATCAATTCATCGGCCATTGTCTTATCCCTTTAGATATCTTAGTCTTATGCTAGTTTGATAAAATTCAGAGAGGGAGGGGATATTGAACTGTAAATCCTACTACTCCTTATCTCTTTTAAACTAATTCTCCCATTCGCTGGAACAATACTTTAAGTATTTTACCTAACCTTGATTAGTGTATGTATACTAAAAGTATTCTAAATATACCTCTATCAATTTTAATCTCCAGAAGGGTAATTTTGTTACCAATACATCAATTTATCATCCAATGTCATATCCCTTACAATTCATGTTGCACTTATTAGTATATAATTAGCTATACATCAGCTATTATTTGTTGTTTTTTGAGAACATAATCTTTATGAAACAAAATAATATTCATCTTACATTTTGAGGTGTACTATGACTCCTCCAAATGAAACATAATATCAAATTAGCAAAGACGCAATATATTACTACAGTAGAAAATTGTTTCACTTTTACATTTTCTGAAAAATATGTTTATCTAGCTTTAGAAAAAAAGATTACAACCATTTAAAATTTTTTAGTAAAAAGGGCCTAAAAAAGGTGGTTAAATAAAAGGGTGAAGATAGCAAAATATGACTTTGATTGCCTTTATTAAAGTCAGAGCATGCACAGAGGACATGTACACTAATTTTTGTCCTTCCAACTCTAATAGTAGCTGAGATAATATGTGAGGGGTTGGGCCTCTGATTTAATTTGCTATTTTGCAATTAAGACACTCTTGGAGATATTGATAACACACCTTCATTTTATGTTTTGTTTGTAATCACAATTCATATCACTCAAAGATAAAAATCTACAACCCTTTTATCTTTCTGTCTTGACGCAGGGAGGGAGGAGACATTGGACTGTTAAATAAATAGTATCCAAAGTGTATAATTATGTTATCTTATTCGTTGGCTTCAAAACTTTTAATAAAGAAATTAGCCTAAAACCAACGCTGGACCTAAATCAAGCTTTCTTAAAATCTCTAAAACGAAGAAATTAAGCGGATTAGTCATTGGTGAGATCTGAAAGACAAAAAAACAAACCCTTATTTACTAAGTATATTTGCGATAACTTTTATTTAATGAAATCTTCCAATTTTTAACGTGTACAAAACGGCCTGCTTAATTGCTTCAAGATCCATGTCAGATCTATATAGGAAATAAATGTCTATAAACGAGCTCAAGTTTTCCAAAGAATATATGTTTAAAACTCATAGTGCTCCAATAATTCATAATAAACTCTCATTGCCCAGAACGATAAGACCCAGTATTTTACTTTATTAAAAATAAATTCATTTTTTTCATTTCATGTTGCTATTTACCTTATATTGATGTATTTAACTTCTAATCATAAAAAAGAAAATTTAGATTTATAATATAATAAATTTAAGAAAACTCTGTTTTTAAAGAAAACGATTGTGGCGACATTTTGTGTGTTCAAATATTAAACTAAAATTGTAATCATCATAATTAACCCTTTGGTGATGGTAATGTAAAGAAAATAATATAATTTAAAAAATCTTTTTAAAATCATTTAAATTATTAGATATTTACTTTCTTTTAGATAGTAATGCCGGGTGAGGAAAATAGATTTATTGAGAAATAGATATGCATATAGAAAACTAGCCAATAGGGAGATAGTTATATCGAGCCAACTCTAGTTAATTTATATTATAGATTTGTGTAGAAGTAAAATATCATGTTTTTTTGCAAGTAGTCTCAATAAACCATGGAAAAAGGTTTTAATTGTGTAGCTTCTTAAATTCTTAGCGTTTTATGGGTTTTGATTGTTAAAATCTGTCAATAATACAAAAAATACATACGTAAGTGAATCAAACAGTGGAAAAGACACTTTGAAACTAAAATGATTATTTTAACCACCTTTTTAAAAAGAAATTTGAAACAAAACTAACATTAGTTTAGTTTAAAAAAATAGATAATCGTAAAACACGTATTTAGCACAAGTTAACTATAATTTCAATATTGTAAAAAAAATATTTTTGAAAGAAAAAATATTTAAAAGGTAGGAAAATAAGATTCTTTCTAGTATGGCTTAGAAACCGATTAATATCCGCTAGATTAGAACCGGTTCACGGCCATACTGAATAAACCGTGTATATTTGCAACACATGGTATTACAGACAATTTTCCAAGAATAGTAAAATAAAAATCATAAATCTAAATAATAGTTTGCTAGTTCGCATCTATCAAAACTGGTTTTAATCTTATGAGTTTTCATTTTAATATCCGCAGAAAGCTGTCTATAATACGAATTGATATTTCGTTAGTTTCCTAACTTTAAGTGAAAAACTTGAAACAAAGTCTTTTGTCTTTTCTTGAATAGAATATATTTGGAACATATGAGTTTGAAGTCAAACAACTTCTGTTCTATTTTTTTTACAATTTTTTATTGCCTTTCATGACTTATGGATATATTAACGGTGTGCAATGACGTCTTCAAAAAAGTAGGTACAAAAGTAAGACGCAAAATTTACTATGCGACCCAATGATAAAAAAAACATTACATTACCCCATCTTTGATATAGAATTGTTAGTTAAAAGTTTAAAAGTATGAACCAACCAATCATAATCCAACAAAAGTACCCGAAGTTGTTGAGCTAACTAATAATATTTATAAAACTTTGAATATCAGTGTAATGCGGTTCTGATGATTTGATACATGTGTGTATTTGGTTGCATACCAATATAATTACAAAATTGTTCCAATATGCTAAAAAAAATTTAATTTTAAAACAATTATTTGGTTAATTAAAAAATCAGACATATTTTTATAACTGACGGATGGAAAATATGTTATAGCCAGCAACCCAGGGACGTCAAAGCTTTTCATTTCAAGAGGGGTAAAAGAGGTTTCAAGGTTTGAGAGGAGAAACACACCCTTTTACATTATCCTTGTATGTCTATGAATCAACTATTTATCCCCCCTCCTCCACATAAACGAACTTACCAATAAATGGTGTCCATATTAGCAACCTGAATTGGCTACAATTTTCCCCCTGTCATAATATCCACGTATACATATATTTTAATATCGCCTATTTATTTCTAATTCTATTGTAATATATGTATAAAGGGATAAATTGATAGGACAATATTGAATTAATTTAACTTCTCTCATTTGTCTGTCCAATAACGACCTTTTGAAATAATAATATGAATTTCCTTATTCACGAGGGGAATATGAATTGTTCAAAATTGTATAATCTACAAAAAAAATCTTTATTCTGCTTTTAAAAATAATATTCTCTATTAAAACCATTACATATCACTTAATGCAAGGATTCGAACCAGATGGCACATTTATTTCGGTGTCGTAAAAATTTACGACTACAAAAAATTGGAAAAAAGTGTTTTGTTGTCTATAGCTTTATATGGATATTAGAGTTTTCATTAGAGAGTAATGGGAAGCTCGATTATTTGATTATTTTGGAAGTTTTAGGGCAGGTTTTAGGGTAGTTTTCATAGTCTAAATTACATTACAAAAAAATTACATTAAAATTATAGTGGGACATACATATGTCATGCTTTCCTAAAATGGAGAACTTAATTAATAAAGTTTTTATTTAGATTCTAACAGAAAAAAACCTAAGTGTTTTTTCCATATTGTCTATTATACAAATAATATAATGAATAAAAATCAGGAAGTAAGAGAAAACTATAAGTAAAA
This sequence comes from Acartia tonsa, assembly GCF_053477335.1. Classification (NCBI taxonomy): domain Eukaryota; kingdom Metazoa; phylum Arthropoda; class Copepoda; order Calanoida; family Acartiidae; genus Acartia; species Acartia tonsa. Next base: position 61,002,742 of record NC_137261.1, on the reverse strand, counting down.
TTTTGATAAATCAATCAATATAACATTACTTGGATATTGCATCATATTTTCCCCAACAACTACAAGTTACCAAAGGCATATATTAACTAGGGGAAAATTATCCATCCATTGTCTTATCCCTTAAATCCCTGTGTCTAAATCTACATATGTAATTTTTCTAATTTCAATAAATGTGTTTTATTACACCTCTTTGGTTGTTATATGGCAATCGATATAGGATATACGTGGATATCAAGGGAAAATTTGTCGTTAACTTAGGTTTCTAATATTAACCTCTTATATTGGTCATTATCCAGTTCGAGAGATAGGTAATAAAGTAAAAAGGTGGATGGGACCATCGTTAAATAAGCCAGCTGGAAGGGCAATTTTAATAGAGTAGGCGAAAATATTGTACAACGTCCAAGTAAAATATATATCGATTGTTATGTGGCATTCATTTAGCCCTGTTAACCTTTGTTGTTGGCGTTATATCAACACATAAGACTTAAGATATTGATATAGTATCAGACATATAAAAAATGCTGAAAGACTTACATTAAACGTATGTTTATAAAAACCTGATTTAATATTATAGATTTTAATATCCATGAAAAACTGTTTATAATACGATACTATAATGCGATAAATAATATCTCATTAGAGGCGCAGCTACTCTTTAACTAGAGTACGCCACAATATTGAAATTGACTGCCTTCAAGTCCATTGATGAATTTTAAATACTTGAAACAAAGATATCTTTAAATTAAATCAGCTGTCTCATTAATATGTGATATAATGGGATTTATTGACAGTCTTACTAAACTGATGTTAGAATTTTTATTGGTGCGCAACGTATGGACCTAATTGTCCATGTAATTACAGAGTTTATTGTACTTTTAATTCATTTACATTTTGGTAAGAACAAGTGTTACTCAGTAATAGTCATTTGTTAGAAAATAACAGGGATAAGGGATGGGAAACCTGGCCGAAAATTAGGTCTCAGCCTCCTTTTAAAAGTGATGGGGCAACTTTTCTTTTTTGCCTATAAAATCAACTCATTTTCGCCAGTTCCTCATTGGCTGTAGGCCAATATCCAATAACCTGAAACTTGCTTTTAGCATTAACCAATTATTAATAACAAACGCGTCCCCCAGTTCATTATTGGCTAAATTAATTCAAGCAAACATAAATTTCTGCTATTAGAAAGACAACAATGGAAAGTTTCTGCTATCACAAGGACAACAATATATATGACGTTCAATCACATCAACTTATTATTAAATATACACATTAATAAATGTCCATATAGCAAAACATAAATTGAGAGATCGTTTTTTGAAGACTGAGTAGGATTCAACATTTTATACTTTAGAACAATGTGAAAAACTCATTGTCTTTAGACAATTTAAAAGTTACATTTCATGTGGAATTGATAACCCACCTAAATGATTACAAATACAAAACTAGTTCAATATGTAAATAAAAGTGTACTGTGTTTTGTTAAAAAAAAATTTTCATTAATTTTGGTAAAAATTAATGCACACTTAATTGAACTTTTTTGTTAATATTTAACGTAAAATTAATTTTTTTAAAAATTCTTAATTTATATGTATGCTATGGAACAATTAGTTGATAGAATGTTACCCATGTACTTATTCAAATCTACTTAATTTATTTATTAAAGCTGGGGGGCTAAAGCGGTGTTCATTTCTAAATACAAATTTTGGGGTGAAGTAGATCCCCCCTTAAAATGTTTGAAAATAAATCAGATTTAACCATCTCAAAAAAAACTTTTTTTTTAAATGGGGGGGGGGGGGGGTTGGCGAAGTAATAACGGGATTCTACTTAAAGCCACTAACATATTGGTTCTTTGGAAAGTTTTTATTATATTTTATGATTGGTGAAATCAACTACCTGAATTCTATTCTATACTTTTTTTCTTTGCATTCATATAATAGCTATTTCATCATTGTTCATAGTTTTCAAATCTAACTACTGCGTCATCCCGAAACTAGTTTTTTAGGCCTAGTTGGAAAATAGGCCTGGAATAATATTTTCTTACGTTTCCCATCCCTTATCCCTGGAAAATAAGAAGAGGGGAAGAAAACATTACTATTTTTTCAGTGTTTCTTCAAAACTTCAAAATTTAGGCCCTTAGCAGACTTAATCATATTATCTTGGCTTCTAGTAGAGCTAGAGGGCTGGCCATTTATGATTGGTTTATAATAAATATTGTAAAAATGCACCACATTTTACAAGGGTCCTAATCGTCTTTGGAGTTGCCACTTTAAAATTCATGAGAATAAAATAAACTATTAAAGTTATTTATAACAGTTTTCTTAGCGCAAAGGGACCGAAGGCTCAGGCTAATAAAATAGTATTAATCTTATGAGTTCTATTTTAATATTCGTGGAAAATTGTTTGGAATATGATGCCATACATAATTTTTAGTATAGCTGAGAACCGGTTCTAATCCAGCGGATTTTAACCGGTTTTTTTGAAGCCATACTGGTAAAGAAAAATTTTGCTGTGTTGTGAGAACGACTTCATGAAGATGGCTTTTGAAAAAAAATTTTGGACCACAAATTTTACGAGGAAAGTTTTCACAGCAAATTAATTTGTGTTACTTGTGAATATGTCATGCATGCAAGGGATAGGGATGTCAGCAAATTAAAAGAATAGAGGGGGCATGATTGATATATAACTTTGTCCACTTCGCAGGGATCCAATCCCGATTTTATATAAGGGCATTGAAATCAGCTAATAGCGTCAGAAATATAAAGACAGCCAAGTCCTTACAAAAGTGTAGAAAGCAATTTGCTAGCAGACAAAAGAGTGTTCAACACAGGGGCCAGGTAATTGTATGGATTACACATCTATACTTAGTACTCTTATTTTGATGCACATAGGTAGCGCAGCAATAACCAGCTAACAGCAATTTGATTTAAGCATGATAGTAAACTATTATGTAGTAGGAATGTATGCAGGGGCGTCAATTTTTTTTTTTTTTTGGGGGGGGGGGGTAAAATGAAAATTTTTTTGGGGGGGGGGGTAATCGCCCCATTACCCCCCCCCCCCTTGGACGTCTATAGATGTATGTATAGTATTTAAGGCAATTTTGTTTCATAGTTAATCTAAACACATGATATAATTTATAACATTATTATACATAAAAATGAATTTGCAATTTTGGAAAGTATTTTGTTAATAATTCACTGATTATCACTTTATTCCTGGTAAATATTTAAATTACTGTCGGCTTTTATTATTTCAGTTTTTTGCTTACCATTGCTCAGAGACCACAAGATAGAGTTGTAGTCAAAAATTTATAATAGAGCTAATTAATGTAGACTGTCCTTATTTTGTCAATAAATCCTTATGTATGATATTTTTCCTATTCAAATTTTGTGTTTTTATTACATAAATAAAATTAAATAATAAAGTAGTAAAGATTTTTTAGGTAGAATCTTAAGATCTAGGAAAAGGCTGTTTCGATAGAATTATGATTTTCATGTAAGTCTGATATTCATTCATGCCTTTTTCGTGTCCCTTTCATAGCCCCTAAGGGCACATTTTAAAAAATGTTAAACAAATCATGCCATTTTGATAATATATCAGCGTTGACCAATCTTATTGAATGCTATAGATACTACCCAGGGATAAGGGATGGGAAACGTAAGAAAATATTATTCCAGGCCTATTTTCCAACTAGGCCTAAAAAACTAGTTTCGGGATGACGCAGTAGTTAGATTTGAAAACTATGAACAATGATGAAATAGCTATTATATGAATGCAAAGAAAAAAAGTATAGAATAGAATTCAGGTAGTTGATTTCACCAATCATAAAATATAATAAAAACTTTCCAAAGAACCAATATGTTAGTGGCTTTAAGTAGAATCCCGTTATTACTTCGCCAACCCCCCCCCCCCCCATTTAAAAAAAAGTTTTTTTTGAGATGGTTAAATCTGATTTATTTTCAAACATTTTAAGGGGGGATCTACTTCACCCCAAAATTTGTATTTAGAAATGAACACCGCTTTAGCCCCCAGCTTTAATAAATAAATTAAGTAGATTTGAATAAGTACATGGGTAACATTCTATCAACTAATTGTTCCATAGCATACATATAAATTAAGAATTTTTAAAAAAATTAATTTTACGTTAAATATTAACAAAAAAGTTCAATTAAGTGTGCATTAATTTTTACCAAAATTAATGAAAATTTTTTTTTAACAAAACACAGTACACTTTTATTTACATATTGAACTAGTTTTGTATTTGTAATCATTTAGGTGGGTTATCAATTCCACATGAAATGTAACTTTTAAATTGTCTAAAGACAATGAGTTTTTCACATTGTTCTAAAGTATAAAATGTTGAATCCTACTCAGTCTTCAAAAAACGATCTCTCAATTTATGTTTTGCTATATGGACATTTATTAATGTGTAGATTTAATAATAAGTTGATGTGATTGAACGTCATATATATTGTTGTCCTTGTGATAGCAGAAACTTTCCATTGTTGTCTTTCTAATAGCAGAAATTTATGTTTGCTTGAATTAATTTAGCCAATAATGAACTGGGGGACGCGTTTGTTATTAATAATTGGTTAATGCTAAAAGCAAGTTTCAGGTTATTGGATATTGGCCTACAGCCAATGAGGAACTGGCGAAAATGAGTTGATTTTATAGGCAAAAAAGAAAAGTTGCCCCATCACTTTTAAAAGGAGGCTGAGACCTAATTTTCGGCCAGGTTTCCCATCCCTTATCCCTGATACTACCGGCTACGCCTTTAGTATCTAGAGATTGAAATAACTCTAAGACTTAAATTTGAAAATGAAATAGCCTAAAACCATCACTGGACCTAAAATAGAGAAATCAATTAGTTCAGTACTTATAGAGATCTTAAGCTTTAGACAAGTGCCAGCAGTTTCCAAAAAATGAAGTTAGAACGAGTCATTTAATTTTCTTTTACATGACATATATGAGAAATCTAACAAGTAAGTCTAATATTTAGTCTCAATATGGTTTTGTCGGTAGGACTTTAAATAAAATTAGTAGGGATACGAATTTACCTATACCACTAAATTAAAAGAATAGATGGGACATGAGCTATATGCAACTCTGTCCAATATTGTATTAGAAAACAGTTAATAGCCACTTGGGCCAAGGATGCTGTACGTATTGGTGCAAAAAATGGGGACAAATTTCAAATTGTTTTGGCGTGTGACGTCATACCCCTATCTCTTTTCTAGGGGGTTTCTTTCCTCCTTCCCTTTTCTTTCCCCTCACTTGTGACGTAAATAAACAGCCCCGTCAAATCAATTTAAAAATTGTCCCCATTTTTTGCACCAATACGTACAGCATCGTCCATAACTCTACCTCGCCTTCTAAAATGAAGAAATCAACTGACTATTGTTTTTGAAAACTTGAGCTTCAGACAGAAAAACCTACATTATATATAATTGGATTTAAAAAAAAAAGTTGTGTTGGCTTTTCGTAGCAATACTGCAATTGAGAAAAGGAAATTCAAGAGGGACGAAAAAAAGTCTGAAAAATTGAATAAAAATGGAGAGGGGGGATTTTATGCAGGGAGGGAATGGACATTGGTTAGTAAATTTACACTGGTAACCAAACTTTTATAACCACGTTTTTAAAAAAAATGGTTATTTTTATTGAATTTTAACTGGTTGCTTCTAGGCTTTTTTACCAAAAATTTTATTGTACAGAAGGGGTAATTTTGTTTGTCATCATTAGAGTATTAATCAATATATCATCCATTATCTTATCCCTTTAGTTCCCTGAGTTTTATGGCATTTTTGCATGGTTTTAAGGCAGTGCTTTACACAATGACAATAGTTATGACTTGCCAAATGTTGTATTTAGACTAAACATTAGACTAATACCAAATAGACTAATCAGATGCTGTTTTCAGACTTACAGTAGACTAATAACATATAGACTAATCAAATGTTTTGTTTAAACTATACAGTAGACTAATAACATATAAACTAATCAAATGTTGTGTTTAGACTAAAAAATAAACTAATAACGTATTGACTTATCATATTTTGTTTTTAGACTTACAGTAGACTAATAACATTTTCTATGAAAAATAAATATATGCTTTTAGTGTCAATGTTTTTTCTAATCTAAATTTCTTTTCAATATAGTAATTAATTTCGGATCATGGAAAGAAAACAAAGTCATTCCTAATTAGGACAGAAGTCACTGAAAATTGGTCTAAGGAAGGCTACTTATGTCCTTCATCTAACAAAATCTAACTTAAGGGAGGTGACTTATGTCCTTTGTCTGACAAATTCTTACATTAGGAAGGCTGCTTATGTCCTTCAAGTTGCAAAACTTAGCTTTTCTGTCCTTCACATAGCAAAACCTCACAAAAAATAGCATTTCTGTCATTCACATAGCAAATTCTTGCAAAACATAGCATTTATGTCCTTCACATAGCAAATTCTTGCAAAACATAGCAAATTCTTGCAAAACATAGCATTTATGTCCTTCACATAGCAAATTCTTGCAAAACATAGCAAATTCTTGCAAAACATAGCATTTATGTCCTTCACATAGCAAATTCTTGCAAAACATAGCAAATTCTTGCAAAACATAGCATTTATGTCCTTCACATAGCAAATTCTTGCAAAACATAGCAAATTCTTGCAAAACATAGCAAATTCTTGCAAAACATAGCATTTATGTCCTTCACATAGCAAATTCTTGCAAAACATAGCATTTATGTCCTTCACATAGCAAATTCTTGCAAAACATAGCAAATTCTTGCAAAACATAGCAAATTCTTGCAAAACATAGCAAATTCTTGCAAAACATAGCAAATTCTTGCAAAACATAGCATTTATGTCCTTCAAATAGCAAATTCTTGCAAAACATAGCAAATTCTTGCAAAACATAGCATTTATGTCCTTCACATAGCAAATTCTTGCAAAACATAGCAAATTCTTGGTAAACTTAGCATTTATGTCCTTAACTAGCATTTTGGTCCTTCACATAGCAAAATCTCACAAAACATAGGTTTTTCTGACCTTTTTCTACCAGGAGATCAGAACTAAATCAGAACACACATAACAAGAGTTTTACATAATTTAACTCTGCATAAATTATGATAATTCATTAATATTACCCCTCCCCCCCCCCCCTATTTAAAATTTACCCCTGCATAAATTATGATAATTCTTTATTATTACCCCTCCCCCCCCCCTATTTAAAATTTACCCCTGCATAAATTATGATAATTTATGCTGAGTTTAATGTACTGTTTGAACTTCTATCTAACAGGATATGAGAACTTAATCAGAACACACATAACAAGAGTGTTTACATAGTACATTCAGATTAACAATTATTCAATTGGCCCCTTTCCAGTCCATCATATGACATGGGAAGGAGGTTGAGGAGCATTTTATGCAGCCTAAATTCCACTATGCTATGCCACTTTTCCTAAAAGGCGTCATAGCTGGCCTCTTTTGTGTCCATCATATGACATGGGAGGTGGTGCCATGTAGGAAAAGTGGCATTGCATTCTTGGGAATTTAGACTGCATAAAATGCTCCTCAACCTCCTTCCCATGTCATATGATGGACTGAAAAGGGGCCAGCTATGACGCCTTTTAGGCCCTAGAATGCAATGCAACTTTTCCTACATGGCACCATAGCTGGCCTCTTTTGTGTCACAACCTCCCAGTTCTCATATCCTGTTAGATAGAAGTTCAAACAGTACATTTAACTCAGCATAAATTATCATAATTTATGCAGGGGTAAATTTTAAATAGGGGGGGGGGAGGGGTAATAATAAAGAATTATCATAATTTATGCAGGGGTAAATTTTAAAAAGGGGGGGGGGGAGGGGTAATAATAATGAATTATCATAATTTATGCAGAGTTAAATTATGTAAAACTCTTGTTATGTGTGTTCTGATTTAGTTCTGATCTCCTGGTAGAAAAAGGTCAGAAAAACCTATGTTTTGTGAGATTTTGCTATGTGAAGGACCAAAATGCTATGTTAAGGACATAAATCCTAAGTTTTGCAAGAATTTGCTATGTGAAGGACATAAATGCTATGTTTTGCAAGAATTTGCTATGTTTTGCAAGAATTTGCTATGTGAAGGACATAAATGCTATGTTTTGCAAGAATTTGCCATGTTTTGCAAGAATTTGCTATGTTTTGCAAGAATTTGCTATGTGAAGGACATAAATGCTATGTTTTGCAAGAATTTGCTATGTTTTGCAAGAATTTGCTATGTTTTGCAAGAATTTGCTATGTGAAGGACATAAATGCTATGTTTTGCAAGAATTTGCTATGATTTGCAAGAATTTGCTATGTTTTGCAAGAATTTGCTATGTGAAGGACATAAATGCTATGTTTTGCAAGAATTTGCTATGTGAAGGACAGATAAACTATTTTATGCAAGATTTTGCTATGTGAAGGACCAAAAAGCTAGGTTTTGTGTGGTGAAGGGAGGCTACTTATGTCCTTCATCTTGCAAAATCTTTGTTAAGGGAGACAAGTTATGCCCTTCATCTAACAAATTCTCACATAAGGGAAGCTACTTATGTCCTTCCTAGGAAGGTGACTTCTGTCCTAATTAAGGAATGACTTTGTTTTCTTTCCATGATCCTTAATTTCTATTCAGTTATAAATCTTCCCAGGATCTGTAAGAAGTTTTAATTGTAAAGGAGAACCATCTCTGCTCTACGGTTAGCGAGATAATAAGAACTTTCATAGTACATGCAAAAATATTGTTTTTGCCAAATATTCAAAATGTATAACAAATGCTACATTTATAATGATTTTGACGGTGATTTATATTCTTTTCTTCATCTTATCCTTTCCACTTTGGTGATCAGCAATACTTTCTGTAATATCCTTTTCCAGTATGGACTCGAAATTGATCAGTATCCGCCGGATTAGAGCCGGTTCTCACCCATGCTGATTATTCATGTATTGCATCGTATTACAGATAATTTTCCACGAATATTAAAATTAAAAACCATAAAATTATTACATGTTTTGTGTCAAGGCCTTCGGCCCCTCGGGATTATCAAAACTGGTTTTAGTCTTATATTTTTTTCATTTTCATATCCGCAAAAGCGAAAGCTGTCTATAATACGACGTGATAAATATATATTTCTTCATTATTGTCTTAACCTTTGGTGATTAGAAATACTTTCCTAATAACCTTTTCTTGTATAATTTGACCCAGGTTGTAAGAAAGAAACTATCATAAATAAAATATACCGATAGCAACAAGCTTAATAATATCCATAAAAAGTGCAGCAGTAGAAACATTTTTAAATAAAAAAGGATTTAATAAACGTTTCCAAAGTTTTTGAGCTAGTGAATAATAAAACGTTTTAAAAAAATTACAGTCCAGTGTCCCATCACTTCCTGCAATGGACTTACAGACAAAACCAAACTAACTGTAGTAGAGTTGCTGCGCTACAAATAATAAGATTTGGATTCCGTATGAAATGAATTATTGTAATGGCTTACTGGTGATACATGCTGACTTTATATACGCGCACACATGAAAAGGGGGTTCAAACCATGCATCTAAAGGGATAAGACAATGGTCCCAAAGTCATTACTATAAATTTTTGATTACTAGAGTGATAAACATTCATTCGTTGGCTTAAAACTTTGGATTCTTTAAACGAATTCTTGTTGGATTTTACAAATATCTGTATCCAAACATATCAACCAATAATCTAAATCTACAAAAGTGGTGTTATTGTTTATTGTCATAGGGGATGTATTTCAATTTATCCTTCATTGGCTTACCCCTAGCCATCCTTTTGAGCTTTTATCAAGTATAGTTTTGATCATTTTTTGTTGATATTTACTCCCCCCCCCCCCTACTAAATATCCTGTGCACGCCCCTGGCCTGTTTTAGTATCTCCTGCTGCTCTAGATCCCTGCTCCCTCCCACTCCTCCATACTAAATATCCTGTGCACGCCCCTGGCCTGTTTTAGTATCTCCTGCTGCTCTAGATCCCTGCTCCCTCCCACTCCTCCATACTAAATATCCTGTGCACGCCCCTGGCCTGTTTTAGTATCTCCTGCTGCTCTAGATCGTGCCGTGTCATTCTATAAACCATTTCATTTTTAACCCTTTCCTAGGGACGAATACTTTGGTTGGTGATGGGAAAAAGTCGCAAATTTAAAAAAAAATAACAGATTAGTTATTTATTGCATTGTCTTATAGACAGCTTTCCGCGGATATTAAATGTAAAAGGATTGAAATCAGTTTTGTTAGACCTTAAGGGCCAAAGGCCCTGACTAATAAAACTGGTGTTATTTTATGATCTTTAATTTAATAATCGTGGAAAATTGTCTGTAATATGATTGTATTGTATGGCTGAAATAACATTAATCTTAAGGGCTATGACAATAAATTATAAATATTGTGCATTGCCATTTACGATAAATATAATTGTCCCTTATGTATTCATAGTTAAAGGTGTAAAAGTTTAGACACTGCAAATTTGTCGAACCCAATTACTATTTAATAAACGTTCTGAAAGTTTCTAACTCAATTAATAATAGATCATGATATTTAACTTTGGTTACTATTATAAATTCTAGTCCAATGTCTCCTCCATTCCTGAAAGTTGCAAGAATATTTTGCAACAATATACCCACCCCCAGCCCTAGATGTGCTTTAAAAACCAGCTTGATACAGTTTCTCATATTCTAAGGTATGTAACGATAATATGCAAATAAAAATAGGAATAATAAAGTTCCAATTTCGTACAGTACATATTTTGTAAAAATGGAAATTTCTCTCGAGGATAACTTATAATCTTATGTACGTTTTTTTTATTAAAAAGTGACAAACAAAGAGGTTTACAAAACCTAATTTTGGTGTATATTTTGATGTTATGACGGGGAAAAATTGTCATCAGTATAGGTTGCTAATAAGGTACTCAGTTATTGGTCAGTTTGTTTATCTAGCAGAAGGGGAGGGGATAGGGTAAAGAGGTTATGTTAGCCCTCTGCAAGTTTAATTTTCTTGGATGACATAAAAATCTTGTGCAACATCCTAGAAAATAGTATTAATATATCGATTAGATAGGACATTATAGAGTAGCTGCACTACATAAATAAATAAAAAATGCTGCATCGGTTATTGTGTCTAAATATGAACAGATTGACGTACGGACAGATAGACCTTAACCATAAAGTAGCTACGCTGTATAAATAAAAAAATGCTGGACCATCTGTTGTGCCTTGCTAATTGATATTCACATATTCGCGGTAAATTCTGCTTGACACATAATTGAATGAATTAAAAAATCTGCAAACTCCCCCCCCCCCCTCCTTCCCCTCTATAACAATAGATTTAAAATCCTAGATGGATTGTCAGAGAAAAAAACCTGCCAAATAAAAAAGGAATTTCTAGCAGACAATTTTGTATTGGGTTTTTGAAATCAGCTTTTAGCGTCGGAAATATAAATACAGCCTAGTCCCTACAAAAGAGCAGAAAGCAACTTACTAGCAGATAAAAAAAGTTTTCCAGAATTTGGGCCAGGTAGTTGTTTGGATTACGTCAATAGTTATACAATTATTGTTTAAGTTTATTCACATATATCATTCATTCCAATGTACTTTATGAGCTAATAAAGTCTCTGACGACATAATTTCTTAAAATCTTGCAATATCCTAATAATTCAACTATGTATATAGCTGACTTTTATACTGGATAAAATAAAAATATATCAAGATAGACACGTTCAAACCCACAATAGAGCCGGGTTATCATTCATTGTGTTCCTATAGGTCTAATTTACAAAGTAGGGATCTACATCTAGTATATTTATTTATTTATAAAAAATCCGCCAAGCTCTCAGCATGCATAAGATAACGCGGCATTTGCACACTGTCTAAATGTTTTTTTTTCAGGCAGCGCAGTTACTCTATGATCAGGGTATGTACGTCATAACAAAATAAAAGTTTATTTATTGCATATTTGTTTATGGAAGATTCTATAATGATTTAACCGATAATATATATCCCCCCAAAAAATAAACAAAATCACCTAAAATTGTTAGTTGAAAAGTTTAAACACTGCTAGTTTGAACTATCCAATCTAAATTTGATAAATTATCCACTATTTATGTATCCTATTATAAAGTATAAAGTGTTTTGTCTCGAGCTTAAGATCTCAATAACTATTGTACCGATTGGAATCTCTCTTTTAGGTAAGCTTCTAGTCCTAGTCTAGTCTAGGTCCTGTGATAGTTTTAGGCTATTTTATTTTTGAATTCAAGTCTTTTAATGGGCTTTAAGCTATTTTTCTATTAATTATCTCCCTGATCGCATACAAAGCCTCTAGATTCTAGGTGCATAACTGATAGTCTGTTAATCAAATAAAATATACTACTTTATAATCCAAAGTTAATACATTTATTTATTAGCTTCGGATTTTAAGGATGTTGTCATCCTTGTTTCACTTGCATTTTAGAATGCAGTAGCTATCAACACCATCAAGGATGACAGCATCCATTAGTCATAAAATAATCGACAAATAATTGAAATGTCTGATTATTATATAATATTTTGCCTGTAAAGGTCTTGCCTACCACTTAATTTAGTGGAATGTAGATACCGGGAAAGCTTCAGGTTATTTTAAAAATTAATTTAGGTTTTACCAATTTTTCATTACTAATTTACTATATTACAATGTTAAAGGCGAAGCATCTCCATAACCAAGTCATAATTTGTAAGTATGTCCTTTAACGGTATTTTGTATTTAAGTAGTTTTGCCATAAATTTACTTACAATTTTGTTAAATTTATTTTCTTCTTCCTGTGACACTCTACAAGAATGATTGTCCGTTTGTCCTTTTTTTCTTCTTATGGATGTTGTCACCCTTGTTTTTGTTTACTTTGACTTATGACAAGTCACTGATAATACCTAATTATGGTTTTTATATTTCAACAATAATTTCATGGTGTCCCTTCACTGCAGCATAAAAAAAAAGTTTTGTTTAATCGCCAAAAGTTCAAGAAGTATCTGAAGCATAATTGTATATAGATTAGGCAGACAATTACCTTTCCAAAATGATGCAGACCTGTATATTAGTCTGCTTGTAAATTGCTTTCTGTTCTTTCTAAACACGTTTTTTATATTTCCGACGCTATCAGCTGATTTTAGAGACCAAATTCAAAAAAGGGACTGGGTCCCCACTCCTCATATGGGCAGAGTTACATATGGCTCACACTTTCTATTTTTTTACTTCAATATCTAAAGTAATTAATGATAGTACTTATTCATAAAACTTTGGGTAACAGTAACATTTACAGTCCAATGTCCCCTTCCTTCCCTAACTAAAAGACCTCCCATGATCGTGTTCTATCTTGATTTCTTTGGTGAAGCTGTAAAAATGACGTCTTACAACACAAATGACCGATGATAGGCCAATACACAGGCTACATTACCAATGGCAGGCCAGTATGCATTTTAATTTACCAATGGTAGGCCAGTATGACGTCATTTTTATAGGCTCTATAAAAAGCTTCTTTAGCGGATGTAAAAGCACACCGTATATGATTTATTAGTTTAATATTAATAGTGGTTAAGACATGCTAATAATATGAAGCTAATATAAATATGTCTTGTCCATAACATTAGACAACATTTAGACTAGTTTTATGGTCAAGAATTTATAAAATTGAAGAAAATTTATAGAGGGGGCAGGGGTTAAATAACTTAATGTTCACGGGGACCCTGTACTGACTTTCAATTGGGCCTTTAAATATCAGCCAATAGCGTCGGATATATTAACAAAAAAGAGCCAAAAGCAATTTGCTAGCAGACGAAAAAGGTCCCCACTACTGAAACAAGGTAGTTATCCGGGTTATACATATATTCTTATACATTTATTTGTTGTATTATAAAGTAGAGTCCAAAATTTTCCAGCAATAATTTATTCCATTGTCTTATCCCTTAAGATCCCTGATTTTTATCAAAACCAAAACCAATATGATCAGTCTATATCAGTATTGTCTAATATCCACTAAATAGACATTTATAAAAAAGACCATGTATGTACTGAGAGCCATATGCTACCATTTCACAACATACAGATTATTCATGTCAAAATATCAAAGCAACAAAAATAATAGTTTTATATACGTGCAGAAAAAATTGTGCATATCCAATTGCAATGGCAACTCCAAAACTATCTAAAATATTTTTCAGTATGGCTTCGAACCCGGTGGATTAGAAAGGTTCTCAGTAAAATCATGTATAGCATCGTTATGATTTTTCACTTTTTTATTCGCGGAAAGCTGTCTATAATACGATGCGATGAATAACTTTTATTTTGTAGAATTAAAAGATAATGTATTGTTTATTTTAAGTTAGGTTAAGTAAAAGTTATGAGAACTAGGGCCTTCAGGTTAAACCTACCTAAAATAACGCGAAATTTATATTAACTCATTTAAAAGCTAAGCAGCCATGAAGAAAATTTTCCTTTCCCCAAATCTTCTCTAAAATATCTATTCAAGAAAATAATATTAAATTATGAAAAATTTATTTTATCGTCTATTGTCCCTTTCCTCCTTGATAAGTTGATATCAATTGCATTTTTTGACACAAGGAAGCGCGGTGTACTTAATTTTTATGAATTTTTTGTTAAATGATTGTTTAATTGGCAAGAGTGACAGATTGATAGCTAGCTACCTAGCAAGATAGCAAGCTATAGAGAAGGATAGATAATTTGTTGTGTGATTGTTTAATTGGCTTGACAGCAATGCAACGGATAGATAGAAAGATAGGTAATTGGTTAGATAGATAGATAGCTAGCAGGAAGGGGTTTATCACAATAGTCCCCAAAGTCGTATATTAACGTTTTTTTATTTGTTGGCTTAACAAACTTGGGGACTTTTATTAAATTTTGATTTGTTGGTTAATTTAGTTGAGTGTCCAATCATTTCAACCACTAAATATAATCTACAGATGGTTTAATTTTGTGTATCATTATTGGGGATGTATATAAATTAATCAGCCATTGTCTTATCCCTTTAGATCTCTGGATAGCAAGATAGATAATTGTTTAATTGATTTGTATGATGTATCACAGATTTTTTTTATTGTATGCCAGCGTTTTTTTTGTATTTTAAGGTTAAACAAAAAGCGCAGCAATGACGAGCTAAAAGAACTTTCATGTACTTAATATATTATTACTTGGATGTTGCAACAGATTTTCATATACTCTAATAAAGTGAAACTCACATCTGGCTAAAATAACGAATATAATTTTTTACATAAATATTTTATATGAAACTTATTTTCTTTTAAATTGAAAATTTTTAATAGTTCTGCCTGTATGATTTGTTCAGCATTTATGACAGAAAAAATGAAGTACTGCTTAATATTTTTTTATATTTTGACGTGAAAGCTGTTCTTCAATCCATTTATTTACAATTTTTATTAAAATAAGCTTATATGCTTGAAAATACACTTTGAAGGAAATCACCCTTTATTAGTAGGAAAGATAAATATTTATCAACGCTGCGCTATTAGAATCATAAGCATCCTTGCTTTTAGTAATCTTTCATAAGGTAAATTTATACCTCCAATGATCATAAACAAATTATCCCTTCTGTTTATAAAAATTTTTGGTAGTGAAGTTTGAAACCACTACAAGTTTAGAATCAACCGATCAAGATTTTATAAAAAGTACCCAACGTTTTTAATACAAAGAATAAGATAACATGTTTATAAAACTTTGGGTACCAGTGAAACTTACAATCCAATGTCAGCCTCCCTCTCTGATAAACATTCTCACATTATCAATCTAACAAAATCCTTGAACTTTTGCTAAAATTGAGAAAAAGAGGAGTTTTTTTTTCATGAAATGTTTATCATCATATATTGATTTTCTTAATGGTTATCGGGATGTTCTTTAAAAACAGCAATTTTTTTATCACCAATACATAACAAGGACATTTATGTGAAAAAGTAGCGCGACAGTGATGATATACCTAAATTTAATAGATACACTTAAATCGATACATTATTAATTGGATGTTGCACCAGATTTTTATGTATTCTAATAAAGTGATGATCGCAGCTGGCTAAAATGATAATACCTCCCTTCCAACCACTGTAAGAAGACCCCCCCTTCTACTGAATGAAAGAACTGGCCAATAAATGAGGTCAATGTTAGCAACCTAAATTGACGACAGATTTTCACCTGTTATTATATCCACGTATATTCTATCCATATTTAACACTTTTAAGGCATAGCGCTGCTTCGCTACTTAGATGTTAGATGTTTTATGTGAACTCTTATTGTTTTTAGGGGTTTCATAATCCATTTAATATATCCGCCCTTAACCAAAAATATATTGAATAGTGAAGCTACTCTATAATTCAATATATCCGATCTTAACTATTATCTTTTTAAAATCATTTAAATGTTTGTATGTCTGTCAGTGTGCCTGTAGCTTAAGATCTTGCTAACCGCTGGACCGATAAGGTTCTCCTTTACCGAAAAGCTTTTCTCTATAGATCCAAAAGAAAGTTTACATCTATTTTGAGTAATATAACTCCTTGAACAAAAAACATACTCTTTCTTTTTAATCTTAAATTGAAATCTCAATTTTAACTGTACCCTTTTCTCAAGTGTATCTAGCTGCTGCACTAAGAGAGGCCTCTAGAGAAACTCTTAGAGCACACTGCGAATTTTAAAAGAAAAAAAGTTGACCCTTAAAATTCCACCTTGAAGTGATACTTTTCTAATAGTTTATAGTCCACTAAGTCGTAAGCAGTAAAAATTAAAATCCATTAAGTCCCTTCTAACGAGATATTGGCAACTTTTTGCACACATTTTCGCAAACGGCAATTATTTCCTTTATTTGGAGTTTTGGTTAATAACATTTTCATAAAAGTTTTCAGTAATAATCATTTAAGATCCATTGTTGAGAAGAAATGACTGAAAAAGTGTGTTTCCATGCAAAATAAGCTTAAAATCTAATGATTTTAAAAATTAGCGATTTAATAGTAAAAAAAAAATATTTTTAACTTTTTGATAGCCTGAATATGTTTAATTTAGTTTTTTTATATAATCTATTCTTTAAAAAGACAGGCATATTCTTTCAGATTTGAAAAAAATTTAAAAAATTAAAAATCGGAATTAATCAAAATTAATCTATAGCCTTTAAAAAATACTTTTGATATTTTTAACCTATATAATCAATAAAATCAATGGAAAATAAAATATTTTTATAAAACAAACTTTTGGAAAAGGTTTAAGATAACTTCATAAAATTAGCAATTAAGTAGAATATTTTTCTTGTCTTTTAAAAAAATGCAAATTAAACATAGTTAACGACTATTTAATTAGCAAGAATGGTAATAAAATATTTCAATAACTGCTTAAACCTTTTTGTGGCCATGTTATTTACTTAAACAGAAATTCTATTTTGTCAGAATTATAAAAATAATGAAGTATTTTCAAAAAAGCTTGCAAAATAAACGTAATTTTATCAAACTTCCTCACAGTTTATAGAGGGTATTGTTGTAAAATGTTAATTATCAAAATAAAATCTTCAATTTACAACGTTTAAAACACCTAAAAGTAAATTCTAAGCAAAATTAGATTTATTTCCTAGATTTAGAGTAGCTCCGCTACTTAAAAAAACATCTAGTATTAAAACCAATCAGCTGATCAAATTGCTATAGACATTATTTGTTGGGTTGTTATTAACTGAAACATTTATTTTCTTTTTAATTCTAAAACGATGCTTGCCATGCTAAAAACGCTACGCCCCCAGCAATCATTATGGGCACTAGAATTTAATCCCCTCTATTTTTTAATTTAAGTTTTACAAAAAAAACAAGGACCACATCTGTTCAGCGGATAACGAGTTCCTTTTCTAGAGACAGATATACATACATCCCGTTATTTCCATATAAGGACTAGCGGCTACGTACCCTTAAATCCTCTAGGGACACTTGGGGATAGGAAGGGGAGGGAGGGGGGGGGGGGTGGAGAGTCGCAACTACACTTAAGATCATAGTTTTTCAAAAATTTTAGAGGGTTATTTTTTGTTAGGAGCAATTTTTATATTGTGGAGGTACCCTTTCCCAAAATAGTTATAAACATAGCCAGGACAAATGTATAAAAAGCTTTAATGTAAAGAAAAACCATATCTGTCTAGCAGTTAGCGAATTCCTTTGAGACAAATAGATAAATAGACATCATGTTACTGTTATATAAGGATAAAAATCAAAGACACCCAAGCTTTTTTGGGATTCAAATTAAAAAAAGAGTTATGAGACATGTTTGTGGGTAAAATGATGCACGGAGTATCAAAATGCAGTTTCACACTAACTTGAAACTTATATTGTGGGATCAGAACAAAAATTTTAGTATTATTTTTTTGTGAACATTCTTCTTATTAATATTTTTGAAAAACTGAATTTGTGATATATTTTTATTCATGAAAGTACCCCCTTGCAAAAATTTCAAAACAAACTAACATGCTAAAATTTATTGGGTTATACTTTGATCATTGTCAAAATAAAACATTTATGACAACAACCATTAGTAGCAAAGCACAAAAAATCTTGTAATGGTCAAATGCACAAAGTGAGAGCAGATGTTAAGTTTTCTTAACAAATACAAATTAAAGGAGAGAATATGTAATATGTCTTTTGAAGCATGACCAACAGACAGACAAAAAGGCATTGTAAAGAATAAATGTCAAAAGAATCTTCACTGAATATTTCAGCTGTCTCCAATAAGACCTAAGAAAATTACATTTTCCCCTTAGTGTTACGGACTAACTAACACACAGAAAAAGTGAATTATAGAGTAGCTTCACCACTAAAGATTTGATTCTGAATAGTATTAGCTCAAACATCCCCTCACTCCTAAACAAAGCAGCTTCACATTGCTGAAATCTAATATGAATTATCATAAACATTAACAGTCCTTTTAAAGAAGATTGTAATTATAGAGTAGCAGCACTTAACTACTTAACTATAATTAAAGAAGAAAGTTATTTGTAGATACAAATTTATTTAAATATGCTCTGATGAAAATTCAATTGTAGCTCTCATTAGAAAATAAAATATTAATAAAAAATAAAATAAAGGCAGCCGTTAGTAATATTTAAGTAAAAAAGGACCTAAAAACAAAGGTTGTTAAATAAAAGGATGAAGAAAGCGAAAATTTACTTTGACTCACTTATAGTCGGAAATTTATTATCAAACAGGGGACATACACAGAAATTTTAAGACCTCTAGCTCTAATAGTGGCTCAGATAATAGGGGAGGGGGCGTCGAACACCACCACCTCACCCCCGACCGATAAAGATGCTGCAAGGGGCCCGACTGTTAAGAATTAAGTAAATTATACAATATGACATTTAGTCAAATTTCAAACAAATTTTTTTTCATTAATTCATTTATAAAAATCAATATTATAAATATGAACTCACAAAGAGACGTTGTATGTTATCATAATACATTTAGTCTGCTATGTAAAACAAAACAAATTTTTTCTTCTTTCATTGCAGGGATGATTCTGGTACAAAAAAAAAACAAAAAATAATAAATTATTTTTAATTTAATTTGATATTACCGTACAATATTTTTTTATATACATAATTTAAGAAATATATTCATAACATCTTCACCTGTCATAAAGACGACATATAAAATCAACATCCTGATAAGGATATTAAAGTTTATGTTAAAAATTTTCAAATTCATTTTATGCTTAAGAAGGAACGAGAAGGAATTGAATCTCAACATTAACTTGTTATTTTGCTTGTATATTTATCATATTTGTTTACAGTTTATTGGTAAAGTTTGGTAATACTTTATTTCGAGTCTATCATGCAGTGAGCAGGACCATAAGACATAAGACAATGGATGATAAATTGTTGTAGATAGATGGAAAAAAAATGGTTTTGACACTTTTAGTTTGGAACCAACCCATCAAAATTTAATTAAAGTATCGAAAGTTTTTGAATTAAGGAATTGTTTTTGTACATAATTGTACTTGTTAAATATAATGTTAAAATGAATCAATGGTTATGCGATAATTAATCCTTATATAAAAGTCACAGGATCTATGTGTGTTTGTACTGAAGGATCTCGCTAACCGCTAAACTAATATGGTTCTCCTTTTAAGTGTACCTTCAGATAGGGACGGTTTATAACTGTTTTTTGGAAGAGGAAGTTGAATTTTACTTTTTCTTTTTGAAATAAAAATAAAAATGGGATGGTCGAACTACCTGCACCACCTCAAGTGCCTCTAGAGGCCTCTAGGGGCGTAACCGCTAGTAATGAATAAATTTCTAGATAGATTAATTTTACAATCACGGATAGATAAACAGATTAATAGATGAACAGAAATCACATATTGATAAATTTTAGGTAATTTAAACCAGACGTTTGTTTCTTTTAATTTGTTTGGAAGTTCGTTTCTGTGTTTAATTCTGTGAATAAATTTAGAGTATAGATGTATAAACAGATAGCTACAAACATTCCTTAAGCAAAGACCTAAAGCTCTGCAGAAGGTTGTTTATCGATAGAAATTTTGCTTTCTCACTTAGCTGCTAGAAAGCTCATATGCTGTCATTGGAATAAGGTTTGAAGAAATAATCAAAATCACCAACTTGTTGGTATAAGGATTTGGGGGACCTTTATTATAAATTAAAGTCATCTGCCCAATTGTACAAGAGTTAAAAAAATTAAATCAAAAGATTTTAGTGTAAAACTATTTGTAAATAAGAGTATAAGTATAAGATATTGATATCAACGACAAAAAAATGTTTTGCCTAGTTTTTGTAAAAATTTTGAGCATATTTATCATTTAAAATCAATGCTATCTTTTCAAAAGTGTTTCCATTAATTTCTTTGTGATTTGTAAGCAAACCCTGTTTTGTTATTATTTGTACTGTGTTATTTTATTTGAATATATATTTCAAAGATAGCTAAATTTTTTTAAAAATAAACTGAGAAGAATGTCGGAATTTTCTTATTAAACATAATAATGTATATATAATTAGAATAGTAAGACCTTGAAAATAAGCGATAAATTATTAGATGATAATTATCAGTAAATTTAACAGAATTTAAACGTAATTATTACAAAGCTAGCTAAAAAAGTGTTGACAAAAAATAATAATCCTTTTATTCAAATACTATAGAACATTATAACAAGGATGCTAATATCAAGTGTAGCAGCATTTAAAAAATTTGTCGTTCTTAAATCAATTGATTTAACGAATAAATATTGAAAATATAGCAAGGTACAGATTTTTATGATTTTCAGGAATTGAAAATAATTACATTCATTTGTTTGCTGATGTAAAAAGCAGTGAAAGGCATGTATAGAGTCATAAAAGAGCTGCAATAATTTACATATATTTAATAGGATGTAAAATCCTTTTATCAAAGTCAAATACAGAATAATTTTTATTTGCAAATTCATTGGAATAAAATCCTGACTTACTGATAGACAAAGTGAATTATAGAGTAGCTTCACTACTAAATATAACATAAATAGACATGCGCAGCAGCTTTGCGTAGGAGCTACGGACAGTTCTAATATTTCGGAAAGGGGAAAGGAAGAAAGTTATCTATCTATTACTGGGATAAACATTTAAAAGCCCCCTCAAAAGGAAAATATTTTAAAAACAAATTAAACCTATATTGATTTTAATTTTAACCTTAACCCATTAATGACAATAGGGTCTTAAACGACGCACAAATTCAAACCTATACTATCACTCTATTTTTTTGTGCTGTCCTTTTTAAATGTTTGTAAATAACTGAATAGAGCTTCAAGTTTTGTCCTCTACATTGCTTGGGCTCTCACTTAATTCCATGACCAGATGAAATCAAATTTTCATGGCAGAGGTGGAAAAAATAGGAAAAAATTTCCACACCAGGTCTAACTTTTTTCTATTAATGAATTAAAACATACTTATTTATAATTAATTATAGCATTTATTATATATTTTTAGTTTCTGCTAAGTTTTCTTTAATTTTAGTTAGTTTACATACTTTTTTTTGATAATTTGTTGTGCGTCGTATTCGACGCATTCGGACTAATCATTTTAGCCATTGCGTCCTTTTTGACCTTATAGGACTAATCATTTAAGAATTTTACTGTATAATCTCCTATAATCTGCTAATTGCTTCGCCCCTAACCTCTAGGGTGGGTGGGGGATGTCAGGAAAATAGCACAAAACCATCCCAAGGTGTTTATAAAGCTTCCCTAATAAGTAAAACCAATTCAGACCCGCAATTTCTGTAATCTTTGGCTTGAGACAAAAAACCTTACTACTTTTTAGTATGGAATACAATACAAGCAGCGGCTACGCCCCTAGAGGCATCTAGGGGCCCTTAGGTTGCGGGGGGAGTCAAATCCCCTCTTTCAATTACAATTTTTTAAAGAAAAAGTTTTTTTTTAAATTTTGTTTTTTTTATTTTCTAGGGGTGATTTCTCTCGGGATGGTGGTGGTACCCTCTTTCAAAATAGCTATAAACCTTACCAGGACCTAGTAGAAGCTATCATGTAACGGAGCACCATATAGGTTCAGGGGTTAGCAAGGTCCTTTGGTACACACACAAAGACATACAATATCCTGTTACTTTATTTTAAGGATATAAAAATAGTAGCGCAGATAATCTACAACTAGGGTCTGTCTGTACGTCCACCTGTCTGTATTTCTATAATTGCATCCAAATAAATAATAGCTACCTTACAACTAGGGAATGTATGTATGTCTGTCTATATATCAAAATTACAGCCAATTAAAGACTGTAAATATGTTTATACTTCTGTAATTTTTTATTGCAGCCTAGCTGTTAAGGGATTCATGAAAATAGCGCAGATACTCTGCAATTATGGTCTGTCTGTATATACGTCCGTCTGTATATACACAATTGCATCCAATTAATTAACAACTACACTACAACTAAGAAATGTATTTGTTAGGGATCTAAAGTAATAAGTCAATGGCCGATAAATTGATGTACTTACTCAGGGCTATTATACTATAAAACCTTTCTGTAGATTACATTTAGTGGTCGAAAAATTTGGACACTTAACTTAATAAACAAACCAATCAAAATACAAATACAATTCCCCAAAGTTGGCAAGACAACAAATAAGAAAAAGTTATTATAAAACTTTGGGGACTAACAGGGGCTGGGAGGGGGGGCGAGGGTTTGTCATGTTGTTCAATATAATTGTCGACAAAATCATATTTCTTAGCTAAAGCTTTGTAATAGAGTGAAAGGATACCTCTCTGTGTATCTGCTTAACTGATATGCTTCTTTTTTTACTTTGTAGCTTCTCATAGGTCCTGGGAAAGTTTATAACTATTTTTTGGGAGGTTACCTCCACCCTCCAAAGAGAAATCGCCCCTTAAAAAAAAACCCAACACAAGAAAAAATAGAATAAACTACATGAAATTAATTCTTTTTAAATCTAAAATAAAAAAAAAACATTGTTGTTGAATTCAATGACCTTTCCCCATCTCAAGTGCCCCTAAAGGCCTCTAGAGGCGTAGCCATTGATACCAAATAATTATATTCTGAATTGTTTTATACAGACGAATGGACGTACAGACAGACACTGATTGTAGAGTATCTGTGTGATGTATCCTTTTAATAAAGTAACAGGATATACATTCTATATATATGTGTCTGTGTGTACTAAGGAATCTCACTAACAACTGAACCGATATTGTTCTCCTTTACATGGTAGCTTCTCATAGAACCTGGTAAGCTTTATAATTATTTTGGGGGAGAGTATCACCACCCTCCAAAGAGAAATCGCCCCTTAAAAAAAAAACCAAAGAGAAATCGCCAACACAAAAAAAAATAGAATTAACTTAATTAAATTAATTATTTTTAAATCTAAAACAAAAATATTGTTGTTGAATTCAATGACCTCTCCCCATCTCAAGTGCCCCTAAAGGCCTCTAGGGGCGTAGCTACTAGTACCAAATAATCATATTCTGAATTGTTTTATACAGACGAATGGACGTACAGACAGACACTGATTGTAAAGTATCTGTGTTATGTACATCCTTAAAATAAAGTAACAGGATATACATTCTATATATATGTGTCTGTGTGTACAAAGGGATCTCACTAACCACTGAACCGATATTGTTCTCCTTTACATGGTAGCTTCTCATAGGACCTGGTAAGGTTTATAACTATTTTGGGGGAGAGTACCACAACCGCCCTAGGAGAAATCACTCCTAGAAAATAATAAACCCCTCTCAAAATTTTTTATCAATTTTTCTCTAAAAACTGTAATTAAAAGAGGGTTTTTGACTCCCCCCCCCCCCCCCAACCCAAGGGTCCCTTAATGCCTCTAGGGGCGTAACCGCTGCTAGTATAGTGTACCATACTATAAAGTAGTAAGGTTTTTGTCTGAAGCTAAAGATTATAGAAATTTCGGGTCTGAATTGGTTTTACTTATCAGGAAAGCTTTATAAATATCTTGGGATGGCTTTATGCTATTTTTCTGACATTCCCCACCCACCCTAGAGGTTAGGGGCGAAGCAACTAATAGATTATACAGTAAAAGCCTAAGATGATTAGTCCGATATGGTACATAATAGACGCATGGGAAAAATGATTAGTCCGAATGCGTCGGAAACGACGCAAAAAAAAAACTTCTTTTGTATGCCACAACTCAAAAAATCTAAAAATACAAATGTCTTACAATCCCTTAAGGAAGCTGTGTTTAAAATTTGAAGCGATTCTGACGACAGGGGGGAAGTTCGGCACTAATGGGTTAATATTGCTATTTTTAAAAATTTGGTATTGATATCTACTTTCCGAAATGATTGTATTGTTAGCTGCTTGCAGTAAAAATATTTTACTGAAAGTCCAAATTTTTACAGTTTTTATATTTTTTTGACAATGCTAAAATTGATTTGTTTCCTTCATTAATTTTAAGATATATCCATTATTTATTAAGGAAAAACACAAATATATGTTAAATTTTATAGTTAGGGCATTGTTTCTAAAAATGAAAAATCCTGTATAAAACTCGGCCATTTTAGGGTCCAAGCTGTCAAATTTCTTGACCAATATGAATATGTTAGTAGGTCTTTGCCATAGTTCTATGTAGCCATATACCATCGACCCCTCTATACTCTAACTTTATTATTCTGTGTATATATGCAGTGATCTAAAGGGATAAGACAATGGCCGATAAATGTATATACATCTCCAATGATTAAACACAAAATTACCTAATCTGTAGATTAGTGGTTTTTACGTTTAGACACTCAACCTACGGAACCAATCAATCAACATTCAAAAGTTGTTAAGCCAACGAATAAGAAAACATTATTATAAAACTTTGGAGACTAGTGTAATAAAAAGCCCAATGTCCCCTCCCTACTTGGTATTTATGTGCATGTTTGTGTGTGTGTATGTGTGTAAGCGTTCGTCATGAATTGAAATTTTCCTTTTACAGTAGCATCTACTAACGAATTATTGGGATAAAACCTGCCCCGATTTTGAAAAAAAAGATTAATTTGCATTCGAGCACAGAAACCCCCTCTTATTTTGAAATATACCAAAAATAAGAAAGGGGTAGTTTTTCATATGCAAGTGTATAGGTTATATTGGATAGGTTATAAGGTATCCCCGCCGGGTTAGGGCATCGCAGAAACTGTACACAGGGTGTGTCATTCAAGAAAAAATCCCCCCATATTTTAATTTTATTTCAAAACTAAGAGGAAAAAGGGGAGGTTCTGTGCTTGCTAGGTAGTTTGAGGGAAACTACCGAAAAGTAACTGTAAAATATCAAATGTAGCGTTGCTACTCAACGTTTTAGTAAGACAGTACGTCCATCTTAGAGTATTAAAGTAGTAAATTATCTTTTAAAAATTGGGGCTATTTATACTCCCTATCCTATGCTAAGGTTGGGTAGATGGTTGTAATTAATCATTACGAGAAGGACAGGTCTCTACAATACCCCCCCCCCCCCTACGTGAAAAATGGACCCCTAAATGTAGCACCCTCCCCCAAACTATGTAAGTTCCAAGTTACTAATAAAGGCATTAGATTTTGAATATTCAAAGCTTGACAGCTTTCCGCGAATAGTAAAACTACACCGATCCAGTTATTTGGCCTCGTGGTGCTGAAGGCCTATTATTTTTTCATTTATCGTCGAAAATTGTCTTAATACGATGCTATACATGATTTTTCAGTTTGGCTGAGAACCAGTTCTAATCCAGCGGATATCAGTAGGTTTCGAAGCCGTACTGGAAATAAATTTAAGGTATTATTCAAGTCTGATTTATTTATAATATATATTTATCTATCTATATCTTATATATTTATTATTCAAGTTTGACTTATTCATATTCTCTGTACAAACTAAATGTCAGATGTGGATTCTTTAGGTTTTCTCTTTTTATTTATTCATCTGTTTATGTATCTATCTACTAATCTATTTTTAGAGATAAGACAATGGACAAGAAATTAATATGCATCGCCCCCTCTGTAGATGCGAATTATTGGTTCAAATGTTTGGCCACTGCAAGTTTGGTCCAACCAATCAAGATAAAAGTACTCAAAGTTTATAATATAATGACAGAACGTGTTTATGGAACTTTGGTTACCAATGTTAAAATGTTTATTAAGTTTATCTATCCACCATTTTTAAAACCATCTATTTTTTTTCTAAACATCTATCAATCTAAAGCAATCTATTTATAATTTATTTATTTATAAATTAATTTATTTCAATATAATTACAAATAACATGAAATAAACTATAATATTTATGGAAATTTTTTTTATAATAAAAATACAGTAAAATATTTCGCATTAATGAAACAATATGTATAATATTTTGTTTGTATTAATAGTTAAATTTTATTTCATTGGGAAAAAAAAACATTTTTAGGTTTGAAAGTAAGTAATATTATCTTTATATTGTAAAAGAAAATTCAAAAATTCAGATGCAATGTTGCTATATGAAGAAGTTTTTTCTAAAATTTTTATGGAAAATTGGGCAACAAAAAGAGTTTGAGAGTAGCAATTATTAACAGTCCATTTTTTATAGCTTCGTCCTTGCTAGATTTCAATGCTCTGTCTTTGGCTACTAAAATGATTGTTGAAATTTGAAGAAAATCTTTATCATTGAATTGAGGATAAATGATGTTAAAAAGGAAAAAGTTTTCTTTTAAAAAAATGAATTCTGGATTCCCATCATTATATTTCTGGTCTAGAAATAGTGCCAATGCATGAATAAAGTACTTAGCAAAATAGCAATAAAAAATCCCATGTTCGGTTGTTGAATCTACATTGCATTTAGGACAAATTGCATTGTCAAGTAAGCCAAAATGCATTAACTTTTTTCTGCTTACAAGAGTTCTATTAAGCTGTTCTACTAAGAAAGATTTATAATGCAAAATTAAAGGTAATGACATTACTTTTTTAAAACTGTTTTCAAAACTTTCAATATCTGGAAAATAAAGACCATCTCTTTTCCTTATTTTAATACTTGGGGCATGTTGATCGTACTTTTCTCTCTGCAACCATTTAAAATGCAATGATAAAATGGAAGGCTTAAAATCATTAACATTTATAAGAGGTAATCTTATCTTACTTAATTTCTTTTGGTCAATTGTATCTAGGCATAATATATTTTGTTTACTACTTATTACTTCTACATAAGATTGAAGTTTTTTAACTAGTCTACTATCTTGTATTAAAGTATGAATGTCAGAACGAATAGTCGGTAAAGGCATAATTCTATCTCCTATTATTCTGTGTTCAAGTAAATCTAACAAAGTTACAAGTGAGTTATCTGCTAAAATTTGTATCTGATTTTTTGTAAACCTCTTTGCCCAAAAAGAAGAAACAATTAATGTTTTAGGCATTGTGTTTTTGTTTAATTCTAGATTTTTCAAAAATTGTACTGTTTTGTCAAAGTATATTTTGGTTGATCCTGGGTATAGGAGTTTTAAAAATTTGCGATTTTTTTGTAGTGACTTTACACCAAAATTGTTTAGTAAAAAATTAATGTCAACTTTGTAAAATTTGAGTAGTATACCCAGGGAAGAAGAGGGATATAGACGGGCATGGTTTAGGAGATGTAGTAGGCTTGGCATAAAAATTGAGATGCTTTGACTTTCGGGTTTTAAGATCTTTAAACCACCCTGCCAAAGATTAAGCTCAATTTGTTTAGATGCAACCTTGTATCTGTAACTTATTCCTTCATTCGATTTAGATGACCACAAGAATTTAGACATAACTTTCCATAGTTTTTTAGTTTGAGTACTATTAGGTGAGTAGACACGAAAGATATGAAAACACATGGAATTTAAAAGTGACATGCAAAGGTTTCTACGTTTTATTATACTATAGTTACTAAATAGTGGATACTGTTTTGCCTTCCTATCTAGTTTTTGGATAAGTTCATCATAAGTTAGTTTTGCTCCTTGTGTCATATCAAAAGAAATAATTATACCAAGGTGTTTAAAATAAGGTTGAACTTTTCCAATTATATCTAGGTTAGCAGGTTCAATACCATTAATTAATATCTTAGTTTTGGTGAAGTTTACTTTTAATCCAGTTGTTTCTTCTAATTTTGAAAGCAAGTTAAAAACTTTTTCAACATCTGTGTTATTTTTGAAGCAATAAAATTTCCAAGAATCATCTGCAAAAGCTGCTGCAGGTATAATTTTTGAATTTACATGCAAAGAAATGGCTTTAAATAATTTACTGTCAAGGCATGATATAAAAATATGATGAACAATATCATACAAAGTTGCAGCTGAGGGACCACCTTGAGGGGTCCCTAAAATGATATCAATAAACTCAGACACACACTTGTTAGCAATTGCTCTAAATCTACCCTTAGAAATTAAATTAATCCATGCATCAGCAAAGTTTCCACTAGGAAAGATATGCTTAAGTATTCTATGAAGCACTTCCGGTAAAACACGGTCAAAAGCACGTTGAATGTCAAATGAAACTAATTGTGCATTTATTTCATGTTTTTTGATGTAGTTCATAGTAGCAGTCATTGAAACACTTGCTGTGTGCATATGTCTTCCTGGTATAAAACCATGTTGATCAGGATGTACTATTTGGTCTAAATAAGGTTTAACTTTACAATTTAATGATTTAGAAGAAATCTTATACCTAGTTTCCATCATGCAAATACCTCTCAGATTTTTGGCCAGTTTTGGATCAGATCCTTTTTTGTTGATAAAAACTATGTTGCGATCTTTTATACTTGAGAAAGGTGATTTATCAATGTCAATACAATGAATGTGATTAAAGGCTCTAGTTGAAAAGTTAGGGACAAAATTAAAAAGAAATTCATAAAGAATTTTTGGTTCAGTGGAGATTCCTGGACAGCTATTGTTTGACATTGATTTTATCACATCTCTATACTCTTTAGTTGTACATAGAGGAGAAGAAAGTGTTGTTATTTTGGGGTAAATTTCATCTAAGCTAATGTCAAATTCTGTTAATAATGTATCTAAAGAAGAGATAGTGCAAACTGATTGCACGTGGAGGGGGAGGGGGGAAAGATCTACAAGCATGTCTGTTATTGATTACTGCTTTTCTAACAATACTAATCTAAAGCAATCTATAAATTAACTTATAAGTCATCAAGTATTGGGCATATGTTATACGTGGATATATTGACAGGGGAAAATTTGTTGTCACTTTAGCTTACTAATATAGACCTCATTATTTCAACCAGTTGGAGGTGTTTCATGGGGGGTATCGCTATTTTAGCCAACTTCTAGTTTCACTTTATCAGAGTACATGAAAATCTGATGCAAAATCCAATTAATAATATATCGAATCATCTAGTAGCTATCAAGCCTTTTCAGAAGTATGACAGATTGACAGAAAAAAAGGGAGATATCAATATGAAATAAAATGAAATATTTAAAAATAATAAATCAGCTACACAGTGGAGTTCTAAACGCTTTATATAAAAAACAAGGATGACAAGATTCATAAGTAGCATAGCACAATAATAATACTATAATATACAGCAATTATGGTTTTGTCTAAAGTTAAAGATATTGAATAATTCTGGTCTGAATTTGTTATACTTTTCAGGTAATCTTCACAAATTTCTAGGGGTGGTTTTGATCTAATTTCTTATAGACAGACAGTCGGACGGAAAAGCGGTCTTTTGCTATGAATTTTTTGTAAAAAGTTTTAGCCAACTATCTGAAATAGCAGCCGAGAAATCACATTTCAGACAAACGGACATACAGAAATAATGAACTATAAAGTAGCTCTCGCTATTTAAAAAAAGAAAATCTCAAGAAGCTGACAAGTCTAAAATTCAGTGTCATATTTTCTAAAATTTTAATGGGTTTACTACTGAGTTCAAAGGAAACTCTTAAACTTATTTTTACTCTAAAATAATCTTTAATACAAATTAGAACGATGACTGACCGTCTGTCTGTCTGTCCCTCTGAAACTTTAGGTTTTAATAAACGCTAAACCGATTGGGCTTTACTTTTTACAGAATATGGCTATTGGTCAAGCGGTGGTTTTATTCTATTTTTCGGAAAGAATGAACACCCTCAACCTCTCCAAAAAAATTTCCCTCCCCCCCCCCCCAATTTAAAAAAAACTGGTTACTTTTCTTTTTAAAATTAAACCTAAAAGAGGTGGTTGTTCGACATACTCTCCCCTACTTTTAAATGCATTCAGATGTCTCTAGGGGCGTAGACTCGACTCTAGTTTTTTAGTCCACCTAAATGAGATTCCCTTTACTCGCTGCGGACAATAAATATACTAAATCTACTAGAGCCCTAATCAGTTAATTAGACCAATATGAACACAGTAAAGAAATTCTACAGTCCAGCCATTTTTTTAGTGAGAACGTTTACATACTTTGGTACGAAAGGTCAGTAATTTTTTTGCATTCATATTTAATAAGTTAGGTACAAATAGTTAAATTTCGTAAGATAAAAAAAGCTTTTGGGAAATTATACATCTACTAAAATTTAGTCGCTCGTATTATAAAAATCAATCATATTTGACTAGAAATACTTTTAAAAGGCCTCTTTAAGTTGGACGGATTATTGTGAATGTCTGACTGACCATCTATGGATTATACATATAATATCTGGACTGTTTTGGCCCCTGGATTGTTCATGTCTGAGTGTCCATCTATGGATTATACAATATACATCTATTATCTGGACTGTTTTGGCCCCTACATTGTGTATGTCTGAGTGTCTCTCTTTGGAAAATAAATATATTATCTGGACTGTTTTGGCCCCTGCATTGTGCATGTCTGAGTGTCCATATATGTATTATAAATCTATTATGTGGACTGTTTTGGCCCCTGCATTGTGTATGTCTGAGTGTCACTGTCCATCTATGGATAATAACTCTATTATCTGGACTGTTTTGGCCCCTGCATTGTGCATGTCTGAGTGTCCATCTATAGATTATAAATCTATTATCTGGACTGTTTTGGCCCCCGCATTGTGTATGTCTGAGTGTCCATCTATGGATAATAACTCTATTATCTGGACTGTTTTGGCCCCTGCATTGTGCATGTCTGAGTGTCCATCTATGGATAATAACTCTATTATCTGGACTGTTTTGGCCCCTCCTTTTAGACACTCTCATTTTCATATCAACAACCAGAGAAGATCAATTTTTTGACATGCCAAGAACTTTTTTATATACAAGGGGGTTTCAGGGATTAAGGGAAACAATAAATGGGTGGTTTTATGCTATTTTTATGAAGTTTACTGCCCTTTAGATCCTCTATGGGCTAGCAAAATAAATAATATTTTATCTGTAAGAAAAGATCTCTTGAATAGCTGGTCTTTTCAAATGAAAGCCCTCATCCTTAAGATCTCTAAAATGGTTTGACAAATACAGCTTTGTCTAGAATTAGTAATGGTTATATAAATTGGTCTTTTGCTTGTTTTAAGCTATTTTATCCATGTTCGTATTTTTGTTTGTTTTGAAAAGCATTTCCTTTATTCTAGATACCTCTTAAAACTATTCTTTTTTTCTACCAGGTCCAAAAGGGTGATTTAAAAATAATTAATCATGAAAATATATTAATTTAGCGGATACGCCCCTAGCATCTAGGGAGGAGGGGGCAGTGAAATAGAGTAAAACCATCCTAAGATTATGTAATACTCCTCTGATTGAAGAT
Organism: Acartia tonsa; assembly: GCF_053477335.1. Lineage (NCBI taxonomy): Eukaryota > Metazoa > Arthropoda > Copepoda > Calanoida > Acartiidae > Acartia > Acartia tonsa. Next base: position 60,970,551 of record NC_137261.1, on the reverse strand, counting down.
CTCGAACTTTCCATTGTTAGTCAAGATATTAACAGTTAAACAAAAAAACGACTTTTGCATAGATTTTGTATGATTTAAATTAAAATAATCTGTTAGGTATTTTATAGGTTAGTAAAGAATTAGAAGTAGATTTTAAATATCAAAAAAAGACAGAAAGGGGGGGGGGAAGGGAGCTAAAAATGGAAGGAAAGACAAGGCATTTAAAATTGTGGGAGGTGCCCAAAGAGGGTGTCCTCACGAATTTACAAATTAATCATTTTATTCTTAGCAAGGATACATATTTTCAGGTAGGAAGGGGACATTGGTCTATTTTACTTTTATAATACCGTTTTCTTAGTCGTACCAACTTTAGAGACTTTTATTAAATTTTAATTGTTTGATTTATTAAGTGGAGTGCCCAAACGTTGCAACCATTGATTGTAATCTACGGAAGGGGTAATTATTTGTACCATAATTAGGAATGTACATAAATTTATCAGCCACTGTCTTATTCCTATATATCCCGGAATAATTTTCTTTATTTAAATAATTTTAATGATTTTTTGACAATATCTGCTTCAAATTGAGATTATTATTTTGCTCTCTAATTACTTAAAAAGTAATTATTCTACAAAAACTATTTTGCAATTTGAAGCAATACATTGTTTTTAAGCATTTTTGTGGGTTAACCATTTCTTGAGTGTATGGACCTAATGAATACAGGACAAGCGGACTAAATCAGAATGTCAGACAGATGTCATACACATCATAGGGCAAACACACATGTTCCTACGTGGATAGATAGATAAGTAGATGGATGGATAGACAAATAACTAGATGGATGGATGGATAGATAGAGATGTCATTTACATCAAAGAACAAACACACATGGTTCTAACTTATGAAATGGATAGATAGATGAGTTGATAGGTAGATAGATCGATAGATTGGTGGATGGATGGATAAGTGGATGGATAGATAGATGGATAGATGGATGGATTGATGGAGGGATAGATGGATGAATGGATAGCTTGAAGAACAAAAATAAAAAAGATAAACAAAAAATAGATAGATAGACATACAAAAACATAGATAGATAAATTTGTGTGTCCATTCAGGTCCAAGCTATTTTGCGTCCATTCAGGTCCAAGCTATTTTGCATGCTTCACACACAATGACACACACACACACCTACCCTCACACACACACCCGCACTCACACACAAACACAAACACACACGCACACACACAAAAAGAAACACAATTATATATGCATGTTTATATTTTAAAAGATACACAACTTTTTACCCTAATTTCAAATGTACATTATTTTGAGTAGACTTATTTAAATTTAATGTAATTGTAAAAGAAAGTTTTTTATATAGGGCCAATAAGATCTCGCAAACCACTGGTCCAATTGGGTTCTCTTTTTCAGGGAACCTTTATTTTAGTGTTTCAAAGTTTTAAAAAGTAAGTAAAAAATAAAATACTTAATTCCTATTAAATAAACAAAAAAAATATTATTCAATTTTTGATTTATTTACCCTACTACTATACTAGTTAAAAAACTGAGAATACCTTAAATTTTAAATTGTTGCTTTAAACACTGCTTATGGTAATTTATTTTTAAATAAAATGACCCTTCTCTCAGTTTATATCAATAAAAATATTTTCTTTATTTGTTATTAACCTTTTTAGGAATAAAAAATTAGGAATCAAATTATAAAAAAAATATTAGGTACTTTTTTAATTTTGTGGGTATTTTAATGTAAAATGGATACTACCGAATTTTTGTAATGTACTACTATACTGTAGGAATCTTGGCTGTGATCCAAGCTAAGCGTCTATTAACAAGAATAAAAGATGTCCATGTAATGTGGTGAATTTTTTATATATATTTTTAGCCAGGGAGGGAGGGGACATTGGAGCTGTTTATTACACTAGTCCCCAACATTTTCTTATTCATTAGCTTTAGTAAATCTTATTGAAACGTTACAATCACTAACTATAATCTACAGAAGGTGTAATTTTGTGTATCATTATTGGGGATATAATCAATTTATCGTACATTGTCTTATCCCTTTAGATCCCTGATTTTTTAGCTATAGTTGCCTTTTTAAGGTTTTTCTAGGTGCTATTTATCTCTGAAGGGTGAATGTACTCAACTGCAAACCATCCTAGGACCTATACGGATAGATGCACTGTTAAGGAGAGGTGTATCGGTTCAGCGGTTAGCAAGATCTATCAAACAGCCTGCCCCTTTAACATAAACTATTATTAATTATGTTTCAAATTCTTTAAGAGAAAAATAAATGTAATATTTTGCCATATTTTGTGGAAAACAATTTCTCGTTGTTTTAAAAGAAAATAAAGTTAAAGTCTAAAAAGTGACGGATTAAAAAAGTAAATTTTAAAAAAGCTTACGTAAATATACAGAAATATTTTCAATACAAAAATAACATTTAAGTAGACCTTTTTGGAATTTATAACAACAACAATAAAATAATATAGTTATTTATTGCATCGTATCATATGCAGCTTTCCGCTTCTATTAAAAGAAAAAATAATAAGATTTAAACAGTATTGATTGCCGAAGTCTTCCTATTGTTAGGTATAAATGCTGCCTTTTGTAACTAGTCAATATTGGGTTTCATAATAATATATCTGCATATAAACTCTCCCTCCCTCCCCCTATATATTGATACTTTGAATGATTGATTGTTTATTTGTTTCAATTGACTTTTATGCTAATATAAAACCACCAAGTTTTGTAGGGTAAAATATAAAAATTAAATAATCAACAATATATTATTACCTAGATGTTGCACCAGATTTTTATGTACTCTGATAAACGATATACCACCCCCTTTAACAATCCCTTACATTCCAACTGGAAGAACAAACTGACCAATAAATCAGGTCCATAATAGTAAGCTAAATTTTCCTCCTGTTAATATATCCATGTATATCCTATATCTACATATTATTGTATTTTTTATTCAAAGGCTGCTGGTTCTGTCTTTAAAGATCTTTAAAACAACTGGAATGACTCGACGGTTTTTATCCTATTTTCAATAACCACCCCTCTTCCCTTTCTTTTATAACTAAAAATAGTATTATCTTTTGTTAATTATGCAGAAATGAAAAAACTCTCCTTACTCCAAAAATTCCCTTTTCCATTATGAAAGTAGATTCTTACGATGAAGATTGTTTCAGGCAATACTTTGATGTTTTCTGTTTTTTTTTAGCATAGCTATCTATAATTTAGGATTGTCTGTACGTACTTTGTCCTTTTTGTATAATATTCATAAATGGCCAAAGATGGTCTGTATATCAAAGCTTACCTGAAAAATAAAAAAAAACATTATTAGTTTAAATCATCTTTTTATGATACATACAATTGTAGAGTGTAAATTTGACCATATTGTTAGGATACAGGGAGGGAGAGGACATTGGGCTGTTTACTACATTAGTCCCCAAAGTTTTATAATTGCGTTTTCTTGTTTTTTTTGGCTTTACAACTTTGAGGACCCTTGTTAAATTTTGATTGGTTGGTTAATTAAGTTAATTGTCCGAACGTTTCCACCCTTAATTGTAATCTAACAAGGATGACAACATCCATAAGTAGCGAAGCACAAAAATCGTGGATGGAAATGCGTAAAAGAAGATTTAAAGTGTATTTATCCAATAGAAATAGAAGAATAGAAGCATATTCTGAACCCCTTTTTCGTCAAATCTAAGAAGGAACATTTCTAGCAGACAAAAGTATTGTTTTACTTTCGACTCAAGCTGATGTGGATTCTTAAAAAATTATAGACTCGCTACTCGATAGTGAGGCAAAATTATTGTTGTGAAAAATCATCCAAAAGCACATTAAAAATCTACAAAAATCAAACAAAATCATATGTTAATAACCCTTTAATATTTTATTTAATTTTTGTAAATTTTTTTATACGATTTTGGAGGATTTTTCACAAAAATAATTTTGCCTCACCAGCGAGTAGCCAGCCTAACTTGTTTTTTAAGAATCCACCTCGTTTCGAAGCTTTCAAATTTAAACGAAATTTTTGGGCAATTAATTCTGATTCCGCAAAGCTTTCTACTAAGAAAATATACTGTTTACTGCTGACTTTTAACTATGTATGAAATGAAAAAAAACATGCATTCGTGACAAGATGTGTACAAAATTTCAACCAATGAAATTAAATGTATGTACCGATGCGATTCTCCTATTGGCTCAATCAGACATTCCCTCTCTTTCTTAGTACCTTTATTATTTATCCCAAAAAAGTTTGAAAATTGGACCAAAACACCAAATATATGGGGAAATATGTAAAACATATAAAAATAGCCAAAAACCTGATAAAAGGCAGTCTGACCGCCATAGTTGTTTCTTTAAACGACGGGAAATTTAATTTTGATATCTATAACTGAAAAAAATTTGAAAATCGGACCATAAACACTGAAGATATGGAGAATGATGTGATAAATACAAAAATAGCCTAAAACCTGCAAAAAGGCAGTCTGGCCGTCATGGATGTTTTCTTTAAAAGACGGGAAATTTAATTTTGATATCAATAACTGAAAAAAATTTGAAAATCGGACCATAAACACTGAAGAAATGGAGAAAAATGTGAAACATACAAAAATAGCCTAAAACCTGCTAAAAAGGGGTCCGACCGCCCTTGATGTTTTATAGTTAATTGTGCTCCTTAATAATGGGAATGTTGTCAAAAAATTTCAGCTGTCTATCTTTAATAGGAGCCGAGAAAATCACGTTTCCCCTATTCTGTCTTACACGGACGGACAGACGGACAGACGGACGGACGGACGGACGGACATTTCGAATTATAGAGTAGCTTCGCTACTAAAAAAGGTATAACTTTCTGTAATGTTTTAAGGGATGTACATCAATTTATCGGCCTTTGTCATAATTCTTTAGGTCTAGAAGTAATCAGGGCTTAAAAGATATATTTTATAGGGATGGGGAAGGGGGGGGGGGTGAATTGTCCGAAACAAGCGTATTCAATTTACCTGCAAATTGTGTATGTGTGGGGGGAAATTAAATGGAAAATACAAAAATAATATTTCATTCATATTCATAGATACATCTTAATATCCAGTTTAGATCTATCTATCTATGTATTCAATATTAATGTATTAATATCAATGAATATGGATAGATAGATAGATAGATAGATAGATAGATAGATAGATAAATATAGCTAAATAGATATTTCATATTAAAAAAAAACATTTTCTTACTTCAATTTAGTTATATAGGTAGATAACTAGACAGATAAACAGGTAGACAGGTAGACAGGTAGACAGGTAGACAGGTAGACAGATAGACAGATAGACAGATAGAAAAATAGAATGATAGACAGATAGATAGATAGAAACATATGTCTAGTATAAGAAAGTTTAATCACAAATAAAATTTGTAAATTTGTAGATAGTTAGCTAGATTGATAGATAGATAGCTAACCAGATAGAAAGCTAGCTGGATAGTTAGATAACAATTTAGACAGATTAAATAGATAGATAGACAGATAGATATATAGATAAGTATATAGACAGTTAGATAGATAGAACACAAGTCTTGAATAAAGAAAGCTCAACCACATACCAAAATTTATAAACATTTTATTAATAGATAGCTAGATAGCTAACTAGCTAGCTAGATAGATAGACAGATAGAAACATATGTCTTGTATAAAGAAAGCTCAATCACATATAAAAATTTGTAAACGTTTTGGAAAAAGCTAGATAGAAAGATGGATAAATAGATAGGTGGCTAGACAAATAGATAGATAGTTAGATAGATAGATAGATAAATAGAAACATGTGTCTAGAATAAAGAAAGCCCAACCACATATCAAAATTTGTAAACAAGTAAAAACTAAAAGCATAAAGATTCAAATGCTTTTTGCTGTCAAATATATGATGTTCATTCCTTGCAGCAGAAAAGGGCAGTCAAAAAATGAATTGTATCCCAAAATAAATTGGTTATACTGCTACAATATGAGCTGCGTGACAGTAATAGTAAGAAAATGTGAATTAGTTTTGTAAATCAAAAGTGAAAACTAAACTTTATTAAAATCATGTCAGCATGTTAGAAATAGTTTTATGTTACTTGGATCTTTCATATAATCATCATATTCTCTAATAAAGTGAAACTTGAAGCTGGCTAAGATAACGATCCCCCATCCATCTTTTTTACATTATCCCTTCCCCTCCTACTGGATGAACGAAATGAACAATAAATGATGTCTAAGTTGGCAACCTAAATTGACAACAATTTTTCCCCTGTCATAATATCCACGTAAATTCTGTATAAATTTTTGTTAATTTAACTTTGTATTTGCTGAATTAAGGAGACACCTAAATAAATTGTCTAAACGACACGCAATCAACGGACTAACATCATCTTAAAAGTTTTACCTCTTTTTACAGCAGCAAAAACTGTACCACTGAGAAAACCGACATCTCGTAGTACTACAACTCTTTTTAGTGGCAAGGATATTCTATATTGTGATCCGTTTGTTCGTTCGCGGATATCAAATTGAGAAAGTTTGAGAAAATTGAAAATGATTTTTCAGTATATTTGAGACCTAGTTCTAATCCAGCAGACATTGATCGGTTCCAAAGCTTTACTGGAAAAACAATTAAGTAATTAATAGAATAATAAAAGATAAAGTCGTACAAAATTTTTTTTTACTACATAAGTAACCTACGGACAAAAGTCTACAATCAAAGGACTGTTTTTTTTTATAAATGTATATATTTTGACATTAAACCTATTTTTGTTGAGAAAAAAGATGTTTTTTTTTCATCAAAGAGATGAAATGTCTATCATCAAAACTGTTATGTAGTGCAGAGGTCTAAAGGGATAAGACAATGACCAATAAATTGTTGTACATCCCCAATGATTTTACACAAATCTACCACTTCTATGATTAATAATTACGTTTTGACACTCAACTTTATGAACCGAACCAAGTCCCCTAAGTTGTTAAGCCAACGAATAAGAATTAATTATCATAAAACTTTGAGGACTAGTGTAATAAACAGTCCAATGTCACTTCCCTCCCTGTATGTTCTGTGTGTATGTTAACAAAAACCAAAATTGTATATTTACTTTTTGAATATAAATATCCACGTTGATATTGTAATTTTCCCTCCCAAAAAAAGCATTTTCTTTATATTTACCTAATAGCGTTCTTGTGATGTTACTTAATTTTTAGAATAGCATCTACTCTTTATAGCTAATAACGGCTGCGCCCCTAGCATCAAGGTTAGAAAGGTTAAACAATAGTCTAAATGAATTCCAAGGCATAAATCTAAAAATAAGATAGCCTAAACCAAACCCAGGACCTTTTCTAAATAATATGAAGCTTTCCTTAAAAGGATAACTCAGTCGGTTTAGTAGTTAGCTGGATCTTACCGAAAAAAACAGAGAAATCCCACTTGCTTATTGACAGATTAATAAATTTTAAAAATGATAATTGTCCCCAAAAGAAGTCATACACCTTCCCTGAACCCATGAGAAGTTACATTTTAAAGGAGAACCATATCGGCTTTGTTTTTAGCATGATCCTTAGTAACAGACAGACACACAGACATTTGTTACTTTTATAAGTATTATTTAAAATGTAAAAACATAAGTCAAAGATTTAAAAGAGCAAAGAAAGAAAGAAAGAAGGATGAAAAAAGTAAACATATAGGTAAAATATATCTGGGGTAGGGGAAAGGTTTCCTAAGAAAGAAGTTTTTTCACACCCTGAGTCTTAGGTTAAGTCCTTTTCAGTGATTTACTGGCAACACTTATCTTTCATACAATTGTTAGAAAAATATCATACTTGCCATGCCAATATAATCATTTTCAAAAAGTCCATTTTAAACATTACGATTTTTCAGGTTTTTTTTGACTACATTTTAATATATAGTATAATTATCGTATTTACTTCAATTTGAGGATTCTTAAGACGATTAGACACAATGTAGAAAGATTTTTAGACATTGTGATACTTGTTTTTCGAGAAACTTTTTCCCAACCCCTGAGACTGAAAAAAAATTTAGTGGGAGGAGAAACATTGAGACGACAAAAAGTGGATTTATATTTTACATTTATTTAGATGCTCATTTTAAATGTTACATACTTGGAAAAATAACTTAGAATATTAGGCATGTTTTCTTTTAGGAATTTTTTCTAAGATAGCTACTTTTTTAACTTATAGAGAGAGGGGACAATGGGCTGTTTAATATTCAAGTTCCCAAAGTTTAAAAGTAACGTTTTGAGTGTCCAAACTTTTTAACTACCAATTGTAATCTACAGAAGGGATAATTTTGAGTATAATCAATGGGAATGTACATCAATTTATCGGCAATTGTCTTATCCCTTTAGATCCCTGCTTTAAACTGGAGTTATAGTCTTATAGGAAAAAAATTAATATTATTATTAATTAACACATAAAATATGGAAATTGATCAAGAGAAATTATTATATAATTATATATGAGAGAGAAAGAGAGAAAGAGAGAAAGAGAGAGAGAGAGAGAGAGAGAGAGAAAGAAGAGATACAGAGATAGATAGATAGATTGATAAAACTATACAAGAGGACAAAGACAAAGAAACTTTGTAGAAAGACGGAAAGAGAAAGAAAAAGAGATAGGGAAGGAAATGAGAGATAGAGAGAGAAAAATGAAAGGAGAGAGGGGAAGGGGAGAGTGGAAAGGGTTATTCAAGTTGCTTGAGGAGAAACGGAGGTCGAAAAGTTTCTGTAAGACAAAGGGTTTAGAAATTCCTTTTAATTGTTATTGGACCATCCAAAACCCCTCTTTCTTTTTAAAAGCGAAGCTTTTCTATAATTAGGGTCGGTCCGTACGTCCGTCCGTCTGTCCGTCCGAGATAGATAGCTTTTATTCGTTAATTTAGGCATGTTAGAATTGTCCTATCGATTTCAAACTTTGCATGGTGATTCCTGTAGTAGTTATGTATGATTTAGAAAGCGTAGCAACTCTATAATCATTACCAGAATGTCCGTACGTCCATTTTAAACATGTTGATTTTTCTACTTTTTTAACAACAAATTTTTATGTGATCTAATTATCCGTTTGATCTGATTTTTGGTATATTGATTCCTGGGACAACAAAGAACAATTTTATAAGCGAAGCAACTCTATAATCAAGTCCTAAAAATGTAAGTATGTCCATAAACATTATCCTGTATCAAGCAGTTTTGCAACAAATTTACTTACACTTTTGCTTCGACTCTTATACTTTTATATTCGGATTATTCAGTTCAGACACTATACAAGTGTTAATGTCCGTTTGTCCTACCGTTTCAGTGCTTCGCTTTTATGGATGTTGTCATCCTTGTTTGGTCTGTCTTTGCGCCATTCCGACACAATTATGGAAATATTAATGCTCTTGTCAATAGGGGGTGGAAGGTGCCACTCAAGATTTTTTTCCCAAGAGTTTTACTCTTTAATCCTATATGTACAACATACACAAACACACATACATTTTAATTTACTGTTAGGAATTATAATATTAAAGGCAAAAATATTGAAATTTCATTATAGCGTTACAGACTAACAGATTTTGTAGGGGCAAATGTAAAATATAAATCTTAAATTGACGTGTACGTCCACAATTAGGATAAACAAAATTATCCCTGCCTAGATTAAACTTATAAAATCATAGTTTGTACTACTAAAACAAGATTTAATAAAAGCAAACGAATGAAAAAATGTGATTTTAAAATTTTGGGGACCAGCATGATTTCAAGATGTCCCTCCCTGCCAGCTGAATGTTAGTTACATGGGAAAAGGCGGATAATGCATAACATATCAGGGATCTAAAGGGATAAGACAATGGTCCATAAATTGATGTACATCCCCAATAATGATACGCAAAATTGCCTCTTCTGTAAATTACAATTAGTGGTTGAAACGTTTGAACACTCAACTGTATGGACCAAACAATCAAAATTAAATAAAAGTCACCAAAGTTGTTCAACCAAAGAATAATTAAATGTTATTATAAAACTTTGGGGACCAGTGTAATAAACAGCCCAATGTCCCTTCCTCCCTGATCACATATTACAATGTAACAGTAAACTTACATTAATTTCATATTTCAAATTTTTAAACCCAAAAATATTAATATAATCTTAAAATTTTGTTTACTAAACGGTTGGAAATTTTATTATCTGGCCTTTTTCTGGAAGTATTTCATGTAAGAACACTTTATAGGTAATAATATAGTCGTCTTATCCTGACTTTATGTTCCTATTAATTAGGGGTCACTATTAATTTAGGTGTTACAAGCGGTTATGCACTTAGAAGACTCTAGAGGCCATTATCGTTGGAGGGGTTAAAGTTGACCCCCCCCCCCCCCAATGTTAAACACCTTCCTGTACTAGGTACTTTGATTGCACGACCTTTGTGTACCATATCCATGGTAAATGAAGGGGGTTTGATATATGTATAAAACAATACATATATGAAATCTAATACTCTAAAATTATGCATAACCAAGGTTTTAACCCCTTTTTTTTCTTTTCAAAACAACAAGGAAAACCACATCCAAAAGTAAATAACAAGATTTTCAACTTTCGAAATAGTTTAATTTTAAGCAATATTCATTTATTTATTGACAACAAATTTAGAATTGCAGACAGCTACGCTTATACTAATATTGTAAACTTGAATTTTAAGACGTAAAGACTTACAGCAAATTACAGAGGAGCTACGCTACTGCTAATAATGTATACTTGAATTTTAAAACGTACAGACGTACACAATGTTACATTGTAGCTACGCTCCTGCTAATAATGTATACGTGATGGTATCAAATTTCTGTTCTTATAATATGAGTAATTTCTTACATATGCTTCAATTTTAAATTTTCAATAAATTTGTTTTTCCTTTCTTAAAACTTTTAAAGCAAAGCTTTTCTAGAATTAGGATCTTTACGTCAATAATGATTAGGCTTTTTATTGTTTAGAAAAATCTAGGCTATATGAAACTCGACATATTACCCAGGTATAAGGGACAAGACAATGGCCGATAAATTGATGTACATCTACAATGATAACACACAAAATTATCCCTTTTGTAGATTACAATAAGTGGTTTAAACGTTTGGACACCCAGCTAAATTAATCAAAATTCTAAACAAGTCTCAAAAGAATAAAACTTTGGGGACTAGTATCATAGACAGCCCAATGTCACCTCCCACTCTGACATATTACCCTTAGAGCTACTTTGAAATCAAATTAATAAGGTCCTTACGTTCTTTTAGCTCAACACTTTTTAATCTATGTATTAACAGTCATACAATTTTTTCTTTTTACTAAAAACCGGTTTGACAGTCCCTAAGATGAAATTTTGTAATACTAATGCATATATTAAGAAAGACATTAATATAAAATATTATTTTAAATGGCTTTCCAGATAAAAATAAAGTAGTGCACCGGTTAAATTTGCCAGGGATTTAAAGGGATTGTCAAGTAGTTTCATTTCTATTTTTATTTTGGCTTCAAAACCGATTATTATCCGCTGGATTAGAGCCATACTGAATAATGATCTATAAAATCGCGTTACAGACAATTTTCACAATATTAAATCAAAATTAGAAAGTAAATGATAGTTGTGTTAACAAAACTAGTTTTAATATTACAATTTTTTATTTTGATATCCGAGGAATGTTGTCCTATGTCTACCTCATAGATCTTGAGAAATAAGACAATGGTAGATAAATTGATGAAAACCCTAAATTATAATCATATATATCATATATGGATCATAGTTGTAAAAACTAATTCGTTAAAAGTTTCCAAATTTTTTGAGCGAATTAACAAGAGAGTATCTTTATAAAACTTTAGGTACCATTATCTATCTATCTGTTTTCTATTTTTCAATTATTTTCTGTTATCCCTTTATCCCTGCTTTTATCAAAACTGAATTAGTATTCTAAAACCCCAGGGATGTAAGACTGGTTTTAGACTTACTGTAATACTTATCATAACAGTACAAATATAGACTACAGAGGGGGCAAATTCTATTGTAATTCTTGATAATTTTATATTTTAGAAACAGCTTTAGCTTGATTTATAGGGCAGTGATAATAGATAAATTTGGATATAGCTTCTATCCATAGTTATCATATCAAAGTAAAAGAATAGAGGGCGCATGAGCTATATGTTACTCTACCCACAGAGTGGGGACCCTGCCCTGATTTTGTAATGAATCTTTGAAATCAGCTAATAGCATTGGATACATAAACACAGCCAAATCACTACGAAAGAACAGAAAGTAAATTACTTCCAAACGAATAGGGTCTCTACCAATTGGGCCCAGTAGTTAACTATATTACATCTATACTTATACATTTATTTTTCTATACAAGTTCCCATTCGATGACCTCAAAACAAAGGGTACTTTTATTAGTTTATTCAAATTAGCAGTGCTTAATATTTCCCACCAATAAATTAATCTTCAGAGGAGCAAATTTTTGTTATCAGTTTGAGATTTACATTAATTCATTTTCTGATCTCAAATATGAAAAGCAACACCTTTTACCCTATCCTTTCCTACTGAATAACGAACTGACCAATAAATAAGGTCCATATTAACATCCAAACTGACGACAAATTTTCCCCTATCATAATATCCACGTATATTCTATATCCATTGTTGTGACTCATTTGTTTAGTCTACGTGTTATCTAGTCCAAAATGGAGAATCGTCCCTTTCGTGGCAACGATCCTTAAGGGGCGATTCTTCGTATTTTTTAAATGGCTTTTGATAGATTATTTTATGTTAGGTTAGGTTATATTGGGTTAGGTAATTACCTCATAGGGTTAGGCAATTTGCCCCGCAGGGTTAGAGCCCCCCGCAGGGGCTAGAAATAGGAGAAACGCTACTGTGAAAAAAAAAACGAAGAATCGCCCCTAAAGGAACATAGCAATGAAAGGGACTATACCCCAAAATTGTTCAGACAAAAATAACTAAATAAAGCCAAAATGCTCTATAACTAGGGTAAATCCTTACGTCTGTCTGTTTGACATTATGTAAAAGTAAGCTATGTAATACATTGTTTGATAATAGTTATTTATTGCAGTTTCCACGGATGATAAAATAAAAAAAATGTAAGATCAGTAACTGTTTTAATTGCCCTTATAAGGAAACATGAAAAAAAATAATCTTACATCTTAAACATAGACAACTAAGATATTTAAAAAGAAAACATTTTTAGTGCGGCTAGAAGCCTCTAGGGGCGTAGCCATTAGTATATATATATATATATATATATATATATATATAGATAGATAATTCCATGTTGTAATCTAGTAATTGTGGAATTTCTGGACACTTTTTTTTCTTTCCTTCAGCAGAGAAAATACAAGTTTTTAATTTAGTTTTATGACTAGTATGAATACAAAACAGCTAAAATTAAATAATTAGTTTAACAACTAATAAATAGCGTAGCTACTATAATTTAGGCGTTAGTCTGTCTATCTAGCCTCTGTTAAAAAAGTACATCACTCTTCTAGTAGTTGAACTATAACTTGAAAAATTCCTATTTATATTTTCTAAATATTTCTTTATAGTTATTCATCGCATCGTATTATACACAGCTTTGAAAAAAATATGCCTATAACATGTTTTGGTAGCTTTTTTTTCATCAAAATATAGCTAATTAGCTAAATAATTTAACTAAAATGCATGGTTACTTGGTTATGACTGGATGGAAGAAGGGCCCACGCCATTTATCCAGGGAGGGAGAGGAAATTGGACTGTAAATTATGCTGGTACCCAAAGTTTTATAAATATCTTATTTGTT